>NC_133462.1:18841447-20326447 GCF_048565385.1 Saimiri boliviensis
TAGAGCTTCTTCAAGTTGGCTCCTAGTCTTATCAGCATGATTCTAATAGTTTTTGGTCGCTTTCTTGCTTTTTGGTATAACAAGATGTTCAGACTCAATCCTGTCCATTTCTTGAAATCAGCTCTTTCCCCCAAAGAACCTTGGTTTCTTTTCTTTGAAAATAATACTTAGAAACCACAATCTAGGCCCAGCATGGTGGCTAACGCCTGTAATCCCAACACTTTGGGAGGCTGAGGTGGGCAGATCACCTGAGGTCAGGAGTTTGAGATCTGCCTGTCCAACATAGTGAAACCCATCTCTACTGAAAATACAAAAATTAGCCAGGTGTGGTGGCACATGCCTGTAATCCTAGCTACTCAGGAGGCTAAGGCAGGGGAATTGCTTGAACCTGGTAGGTGGAGGTTGCAGTGAGCTGAGATTGTGCCACTGCAGTCCAGCCTGTGCAACAAAAGTGTAATTCCATCTGAAAAACAAAAAAAAAGAAAAGAAATCACAATCTAGACACTAGGGATGCTCGTTGCCACTGGATTAGTCATTGTTTTTAGGCCTTTTCAATGGACAGAGTCAGGAATTTACTTAATGTAAAATAAACTCACTACTCTTGCATCTATTTCTGAGATCTAAATATACAGGTTCTCACTGACACCAATATAATTACTTATTTTATATTACCCCACAATACAAGCACAGTAGTCTCTGAGATATTTCTTATATTACACAAATAATACATATGCTTATTGTTTCAGGGATCAGTGATGTTCAGTGATGTGTCCATAGACTTCTCTCAGGAGGAGTGGGACTGCCTGGACCCTGTTCAGAGGGACTTATACAGAGATGTCATGTTGGAGAACTACAGCAATCTGGCTTCAATGGGTAAGGGCATCCATACCAATGATTCACAGTTCTCCTCTGGAACGTCTGCTTCTTTCACAGTGAATTTCTCAGCTTCTTTTCAACTTACTGGCTGAATTTCTGCTCTTTATTACCAAACAAATGGTTTGAGCTGAAATGAAAAGGAAGAGTAGGACATTGGAAGCTCCAGTGGGCTATGGTCGAAGCTTCGTCTTCATCTTTCTTTGGCAGTTCCTGTAGTGGCATCTCTTCCTTGATCATCAAGGGACTAGATCAGATTGACCCGCAGCATAACCATGTTCCATATGTTTTCTTGTGAGCAGGACTTTACACTCCTAAGCCTCAAGTGATCTCCTTGTTGGAACAAGGGAAAGAGCCCTGGATGGTTGGCAGAGAGCTTACAAGAGGCCTGTGTTCAGGTAAGTGAGAAATGACTGGACAGGAGAAAGGCATGACCACTAATAACTCAACTGGTCAGGGGGGAAACAGCACCTTTGAGCTCACATCAAGAAACTAGGGCTATGGAGAAAATAAGTCCTTTTAGCCTAGTTGTTATATAATGTTTCACCCTTTTTCTCTGTTACTACTCTTTCTGCTATTGGTCTCCAACACTCCGCTTAATTTCAAGCAGAAGATACCTTTCACTTCCTTCCAAGAAAACCCTCTTTTACCCATATTTTAGATTCAGCTGCTTGATAGCTTTTTTTTTCTTTGATATGGAGTCTCACTCCTGTTGCCCAGGTTGGAGTATAGTGGCGGGGTCTCAGCTCACTGCAGCCTCTACCTCCCGAGGTCAAGCAATCCTCCTTCTTCAGCCTCCATAGTAGCTGGGATTACAGGCTTGTGCCACCATGTCCAGCTAATTTTTAGAGACAGGGTTTTGTCATATTGGCCAGGCTCATCTTGAACTCCTGACCTCAGGTAATCTACCTCCCTTGGCCTCCCAAAGTGCTAGGATTACAGGTATGTGCCACGGGTCCGGCCGCTTGCTAGCTTTTTTAAACTCTCTCTTTCTCTTTTTTTTTTCTTTCTTTTTTTAAGGGTCTGGCTCTGTCACCCAGACTGGAGCACAGTTACATGATCATAACTCACTGTTATGATCAAACTTCTGGGCTTAAGCAGTCCCCCTATCTCAGCCTTCCAAGTAGCTGGGACTATAGGCATGTGCCACCATGCCTGGCTAATTCCTTTTCTTCCTCTTCTGCATTTTTTAACTTGTGCAGGTGTTTTCTACTACCACTCCCCAAAATAATGTAATTGTGTCTGTATACGCACATGTGAATACACACACACACACCCCTTGCCCAAGTCCAACTGGTCTTCATTATAGCTGCCTGTCAGTAATCTGTTTTATCTAATTGTCTTCAATGTTTTCTTTATCAAACTTTTTTTTTTGAAATGGAGTCTCACCCTTTTGCCTAGGCTGGAATGCAGAGGTGAGATCTTGGCTCACTGCAACCTCTGCCTCCTGGGTTCCAGCAATTCCCCTCCCTCAGCCTTCTCAGTAGCTGGGGGACCACAGGTGCATGCCACCATGCCTGGCTAAGTTTTTCTATTTTTAGTAGAGACGGTTTTATGGCGTTAGCCAGGATGGTCTCAATCCCCTGACCTTGTGATCTGCCCGCCTTGGCCTCCCAAAGTGCTAGGATTATAGGTGTGAGCCACGGCTTCCAGCCTTGACCTTTTTTTCATTTCCTTGTTTGTGTAAAGGAATCTTACAGGTGCTACAGTTTACTAATTGTGTTACCTTTATGATCTCAAGGTCCAAAAGTGGTGCTAAAATCTATGTATATATATGTATATATGACTTCCACAAAGTAGAATAGTATAAAAGAGAAATGAAATAAGGAGTTTAGTAGAAAGTCAAACACTAACTATGTAGAAGTGGAATTAATCCATACCGAAATCATAAGTGGAGCCTTGGCAGTGACTGCAGTCACCATGCAGAGGTACATTGTTGGGGCCAAGACAGAAAAAAGGGATCTTCTGTGCCTATATTAAAAAGGAAGATGTGGCAGAGAAGGGGAGATTTGGGATGAAGGAGGAGAACCAGAAGAGTACTTACTGAGCACTGCTGTGTACCAAACACTGGTCCAAGGGCTGGGACTTCAGTTAGAATCAAGGCATTCTAAAACTCTGCACTTCTGAAGCCTACGTTCTAGAGGGTAAGAGAGAAAATGTGTTAGCCTGTTTTGTGCTGTTAGAACAGGATACCTCACATTGAGTCAGTTATAAAGAACAGAAATTATTTTCTCATAGATCTGGAGGCTAAGAATTCTAAAATCAAGACACTGGCGTCTGATGAGGGCCTTCTTGCATTTTCATGTGGCAGAAGGTAGTGGGGCAAGAGAGCCAGCTCCTTCCATCAAGCCCGTTTATAAGGGCACCCAAACCCATTCGTGAGGGACAGGTCCTCAAAGCTTCATCTTTTCTTAAAGGCCCCACCTCTTTTTTTTTTTGAAATTTTTTCTTTTTCCTTTTTTTTTTTTTTTGAGACAGGCTTTCACTCTATCACCCAGGCTGGAGTGCAGCAGCACAATCATGGCTCACCACAGCCTCAACCTCCCAGGCTCAAGTGATCCTCCCACCTCAGCCTCCCAAGTAGCTGGGACCTCAGGCAGACGCCACCACGCCCAGCTAATTTTTGTATTTTTTGTAGAGACAGGATTTCGCCTTGCTGCCCAGGCTGGTCTCTTAACTCCTGGGCTCAAGCAATCTACCCACCTTGGCCTCCCAAAGTATTAGGATTACAGACTTGAGCCAGTCTGCCTGGCCCCCACCTCTTAATACTATCACATTGGCAAGAGCTTAATTTTGAAAGAGAGACTTACTTTCAAACCATAGCAGAAAATAAACATATGTCAAGTATATATATATAAAATAATTTTAGCATGACATTAATATTATATAATATGGTTAATGTTATAATATATAAATATACTTTTAGAATTGTATATCATTTATATTTATACAATATGTAACTAATACATTGGCATAGTGTAAACAATAGATATCATTTTAATACGTCATATTTCTATATTATTATCTGTATGTGTATATATAAAATGTCAGGTGGTGGGTAATAAGTGCCATGAAGGGAGGCTAGAGAGGGCCTCTCTGATGAGGTGTTCTTTTAGTCAAGACCGGAAGGAAGTGAAAGACAGGTCATATAAATATCTCCTGGAAGAGATTTAGGCACAGGGAACAGGAAAAACCAAGTACTCGAGTTCGGAGCTTGAATGAGCCAGGTGGGAACTGTAGAAGAAGAGATCGGGAAAGGCTTATGAGTGTTTGCATGCTGGGTGCAGGTCAGGGTGGGAGGTGGATGTACCTGTTGAGGATTTTGGGTCTTGTGGGCCTTGAATTCTGTTCTGAATGAGGTGTAAATCCATTGAATGATTTAATAGAGTGACATAATCATGTTTGTAAAGGATCGTGTTTGCCCAAGGGTTCCTAACTTTGAATTCCTTTAGGTAGAATTCAGGGAGTCCATGAACTTGCATGAGAACAAAAAATACATCTTTATCTTTAATACCCTCTAACCGAAATACAGCATTTTTTCCTATTGTAGTGTATGGGACAAACCATAGTAGTCCCGTTAGTAGTAGGAGAGTAGTTCCTGTGACTCTGGCATCAATGGAAATCACAGATACATTCATATTCTTTGACTGTTTTTGTAGGCATATTGAAATATTTATGCTCATCATTACTTCAGAATTAATGTAGTACTAGGCTCGCCACTAGGTCTTGTTTAATGTTCTACTAAAGAGGAAACCTCCAGGCAGAGAGAAGAATCCCTGTAAAGGCTCTGCTGGGGAGAAGCTTGGTGTGTTTGAAGGACTAAAAGCCAGTGTTGATGGGCCCCATGATCAAGTGGGAGTGGAGTGGGAGTGAGGGCTGGACAGACAGGCAGAAACCACAGCATTCAGCCTTTGCAGGAGATTGAGGAGTTTGGACCTTGAGCAGTGGAAGCCTAAGCCAAATGATATTATTCCCTGAAGAGATTAAAGGGTGAGGGAGCTTGGTCGGGAGACTGGTTGAGGAGGCTCCTTCACTGGTCTGGGAAAGAGTTGATTCTCCTTTGGAAAGTGACATTGCCCGTGGAAGACAGAGAGGACAGTTTTGAAAACTTTACTTGGGCGCTTAACTAGGTGAAAGTTACCGAAAGATCATATAGAGGTAGGAGGAAAGATTGTGTTGGAATGAATTCCCTGTTCCTGTTTTGATCTACTCCAACAGGCTTCATTTTGATACCTTCAAACTATTTAATTTGCCTAATATCCCCATTTTTATAAGAAATTCTTTCATAATAATGCCTATCAAATACTGAATACTCGAAAACATTTATATGCATTTTCCTGTATCCTCCTCCAGTAATCGTGAGGTAAGGATTATGCCATTTTACAGATGAAGAAATGGTGACTTAGAGGTTAAATAATTGCTTGTGAGCACAGCGTTCATGTATTAGAATTGCCAGTTAGCTCTTATCAATCTGCTTCTGATTCCTGTTACCTTTCCATAGCAGTATGTTGTATTGTGTCTTAATTTCTTTCTCTCTTCCTTAAACTTTAGCTGCCTTCTCTCTCTTTCACTGTGGTGGTACATGAGCAAATCTCCTCCCCTCTAAGATCAGCATCTCAAAATTCCAAGGCAAACAATATTTCCCTTGAATCCGCAGCACATAAAATATTCTGAGTTTCCTTATCTGTCACTTACAAACTTACATCAACTTAGTTTAATACATTAGACTTACATCTGGCTCTTTCCTTATGTGAATAACCTGATGTTACCACTTCCCTTTTTCTTTTTTTTTTCTTGAGATGGAGTCTCACTCTGTCACCCAGCTAGAATGCAGTGGTGTGATCTTGGCTCACTGCAGCCTCCGCTTCCTGGGTTCAAGTGGTTCTCCTGCTTCAGCCTCTCAGGGAGCTGGGATTACAGGCATGTGCCACCATGCCCAGCTAATTTTTGTATTTTTAGTAGAGACAGGGTTTTGTCATGTTGACCAGGCTGGTCTGAAGTTCCTGACCTCAGGTATCCACCTGCCTCGGCCTCCCAAAGTGCTGGGATTACTGGCGTGAGCTACAGTGTCCAGCCACCGCTTTCAAATTGTATCCACTGTATCCTTTATTACAGAGCTTATTTTGTTTCCATCCTAACTGGGTATGCTGCAGTTCACCTCTGATGCTATTCAGAATTAGTGTAGACCTCACAGTCTTCCATAGTACCGTCCGCACTTCAGATGCCAGCTACAAGTCTTGGGAGTCCTGGGCAACCTGCAGGTCAGCCAACTAACAGCAGTAAATTAAGGAGTTTTCAAGGTCTCAGGTTCAATAATTTGTTAGAATGACTCATAGAAATCAGGAAAGCTGTATTTAAAGCTACAGTTTTATTATAAAGGGTACATATTTGGGCAAGATCTGGAACTGGACAGTTTCCATGCCCTCTCCCTGTAGAGTCAGTTTGTCATACTCCCAGCATGTCAGCGCGTTTACCAACCAGAAAACTCCACTGAGTTTACTGCCCAGCATTTTTACTGAGGTTTTATTATACGGGCACAATTGATTAAATTCCTGGCAACTCAGCCTGTAGCCTCTCTCCCCTTCTCGGAGGTTAGGCAGCTGAAAGTCCCAACCCTCATTTTTTTTTCTTTCTTTTTGAGATAGAGTCTCACTCTGTCACCAGGCTGGAGTGCAGTGGCGCAATCTCACTGCAGCCTCTGCTTCCTGGGTTCAAGCGATTTTTCCTGCCTCAGCCTCCCTAGTAACTGAGACTACAGGCACGTGCCACCACACCCAGTTAATTTTTGTATTTTTAGTAGAAATGGGGTTTCATCATGTTGGCCGGAAGGGTCTTGATCTTTTGACCTCGTGATCCACCTGCATCGGCCTCCCAAACTGCTGGGGTTACAGGTGTGCCCAGAAGTCTCAGCCCTCTCATCGCAAGCTAGTGTTTCTGGTAATCAGATCCCACCCTGAAGCTTTCTTAGGACCCACCATGAATTACCTTATTAGCGTTTAACAAAGACCCCTGCCAGGAAATTCCAAGTGTTTTTGAAGCTCTGTGTGGGGCTATATTATACCTCAGAGCCAAAGAATCTTCCCCATATGAATTTATTTCTCTCAGGAGACCTTTATTGGAGGCTAGAAAATGATCCACTTCATGTTATACATATTGTCTGATATACTTATCTCTTGTATACACACATGCATACTTACATAGATACATGTATATCATATATACGTATATAAGTAGACTTACATGCACAGATATGGCTTGTCATGTTTTAATATGGAAAATAGCCCAATCATTGTATATTTACCAGCCTTTCTAGATGATTCTGATCTCCATCTGTGTTTGAGTTTCATTGTGACTTATTTGTTTCGTTACCTTCCTCTGATTCCTGCATTATATTACTAATTTCTGCTGCTTTCATGTCCACCTTTTCAGATTACACAGATATCCTGTGAACCCTGTGTCATTTACCTAGTAGATACCATTCTCACTTTAATTTTTCCATTTCTTTTATAAAAGTTTGACTTTTCACAAATAGGAAGAAAGGACATTGATCATTTTATTTTCTTTCAGATCTGGAATCAATGTGTGAAACCAAGTTATTGTCTCTAAAGAAGGAAGTTTATGAAATAGAATTATGCCAGAGGGAGATAATGGGACTTACAAAGTATGGCCTTGAGTACTCCAGTTTTGGAGATGTTCTGGAATATAGAAGCCACCTTGCAAAACAACTGGGATATCAAAATGGGCATTTCAGTCAAGAAATATTCACTCCTGAATACATGCCCACATTTATTCAACAGACATTCCTTACTCTCCATCAAATAATTAATGATGAACACAGACCCTATGAATGTAAGAAATGTGGAAAGGCCTTTAGTCAGAACTCACAATTTATTCAACATCAGAGAATTCATATTGGTGAAAAATCTTATGAATGTAAAGAGTGCGGGAAATTCTTTAGTTGTGGTTCACACGTTACTCGGCATCTGAAAATTCATACTGGTGAAAAACCCTTTGAATGTAAGGAATGTGGAAAGGCCTTCAGTTGTAGCTCATACCTTTCTCAACATCAGAGAATCCATACTGGTAAAAAACCCTATGAATGTAAGGAATGTGGGAAGGCCTTTAGTTATTGCTCAAATCTTATTGACCATCAGCGAATTCACACTGGTGAAAAGCCTTATGAATGTAAAGTATGTGGGAAAGCCTTTACTAAGAGCTCACAACTTTTTCAACATGTGCGAATTCATACAGGTGAGAAACCCTATGAATGTAAGGAATGTGGGAAAGCCTTTACCCAGAGCTCAAAGCTTGTTCAACATCAGAGAATTCATACTGGTGAGAAACCCTATGAGTGCAAGGAATGTGGCAAAGCCTTTAGTAGTGGCTCGGCACTTACTAATCATCAAAGAATTCACACTGGCGAGAAACCCTATGATTGTAAGGAATGTGGGAAGGCTTTTACCCAGAGCTCACAGCTTCGTCAGCATCAGAGAATTCACGCTGGTGAGAAACCCTTTGAATGTCTTGAATGTGGGAAGGCCTTTACTCAGAACTCACAGCTTTTCCAACATCAGAGAATTCATACCGATGAAAAACCGTATGAATGTAATGAATGTGGAAAGGCCTTTAATAAATGCTCAAACCTTACTAGACATCAGAGAATTCACTCTGGTGAAAAGCCCTATAACTGTAAGGAATGTGGGAAGGCTTTTAGTAGTGGCTCAGATCTCATTCGCCATCAGGGAATTCATGCTAATGAATAATAAAAATTAAAGCTCCTTTCACCTTCCTCATATTTTAAACCAAAATTCACATCTAATAGTTACCCTCTTTCACAATTTTTTATAACTTTGTATTTAAATTTTGTATTCAAATGTATTTCCAAGTTATAAATTCAGAGTCTAAATTGAGATTCCCTCTCCCCTGGCCCTCCATCATATACCAATGCCAGCTGTTCTATGGTCCTTTCTTTCACTGTTTGGTTCTGCTTTCTTGGTGGTGCATTATACTGTTGTTTATATTTGCTTGTATTTTTAGGGCTGTCTTTTCTGATCTGTGTATTTGTGTTTGCACCAGTATTGCACTGTTTGAATTGTGTTATTACCTTTAATATTTTCAAATTCTTTGTGAGTTATAACTTTGTTTTTGAAGTCAGTGTTAATCTTTTAGTTTTATTTTACAAATTTACACTTTTAGTTATTAAGCCAAAAATCACAAAAAATTACAAACTAAAAAGCAAAATGTAATTGTAATCATACTTATAGATGGCTACTCTCATTTGATAGAGAAAATCCTGCTATACTTTGCTTTTTCAGAGAGTATAATTATGGTATGCGTGCTGTACCTTTAACTGCTTTTATCATGCCAAAAAATTCATGAGTGCCATTTCAATAAACATAGATTTTTATTATTTTCATGACATACTTAATGACTTTAAAATGACTATTCATGTTATGGTTACCTCGAAATTTTTGCAGCTGTAAAAGCTGACTTCCTTATTATGACCCAAAATTTATCTTTGGATGCTTGTTTTTACTTTTGAAACATTTATTTTAATTGCTAAAATTACCCAAATTTTCTTCTTGTGAACTGTTTTGTTCCTTTACATCAAACCTAATCCCAGTGCCACACTAGAAACTAATCACGGTTACAAAAGTGTTGTTTATCAATCCAGGTATGAAATATTTTTATTTTAATTTTTTAAAAATGGAGTCTCACTCTGTTGCCCAGGCTGGCGTGCTGTGGTGCGATATCGGCTTACCACAACCTCCACCTCCCAGGTTCAAGCAGTTTTCCTCCCTCAGCCTCCCAAGTAGCTGGGACTACAGGCATGCACCACCATGCTTCGCTAATTTTTGTATTTTTAGTAGAGACAGTGTTTCACTATGTTGGCCAAGCTGGTCTTGAACTCTTAACCTTGTCATCCACCTGTCTTGGCTTCCCAAAGTGCTGGGATTACAAGTGTGAGCGACCTCACCAGCCTGATGTTTTTCTTATAGATGTTAGTGGTGTTTTAAAAAATTATGTCTAGGTATATACAGGCTGTATGTATTGGTTTGCTGTGAGGAGTCAATGAATAATAAATGTATAATACTTCAAACTTTTATTAGGTTTAGTAAAAGTTTTCCACTGTTATCGGTGATATGCTCATTATGATAAGTTTCTTAAGATTTATGGAAATGATTTTAACCATGTTGTTTACCTTTGGCAAATTTATAATTCAGAGTGGAAAAAGAGAAGCATTTGTAATGAGTATAACAAAGCCTTTCACCATCATTATTATTCAGCATGGAATTTTAAAAGGAAGAAAAAAAGTATGTGTGAATAGTCTTTGTTCAGATTTCATCTTTTATGCTACATAAAGAATACCAGTCTGAGGCGGGCACAGTGGCTCACACCTGTAATAGTAGCACTTTGGGAGGCGAAAGTAGGTGGATCACTTGAGGTCAGGAGTTTGAGACCAGCCTGGCCAACATGGTGGTGAAACCCCATCTCTACTAAAAATACAAAAAAAAAAATTAGCCAGGTGTGGTATTGCATGCATATAATCCTAGCTACTCGGGAGGCTGAGGTGGGAGGATTGCTTCAACCTGGGAGGTGGAAGTTCCAGTGAGCTGAGACTGTGCTACTGCACACTCCAGACTGGGTGACAGAGTGAGACTGTCTTAGAAAAAAAGAATACCAATCTAAAACCCTGTAAATAAGAGGCATAGTAGAAAGCACAGGTAAAAATCCAGAAAGAGATTATAACAGTTTTTCTAAAATTTCTCCCCAAAAAGCAGAAAACATACTGGCCACATTATTTGACCAGAAGAAGCAGTACAATCAGATAGCCATCAAATATATGATTATTAATTCAGTATTTCCTCTTAATTAACATGGGTTAAGGAATAAATCCCTAATATATACATTATTTTTCATTTTTTATTTTTTTTTGAGAGAGGGAGTGTTGCAGTGGCGAAATCTTGGCTTACTGCAACCTCTGCCTCCTGGGTTCAAGCGATTCTCCTGCCTCAGCCTCCCGAGTAGCTGGGATTACAGGGACCTGCCACCATGCTAGACTAATTTTTGTATTTTAGTAGAAACGGTGTTTCACTAGGTCAAGCTGACCTTGAACACCTCTTGACCTCAAATGGTCTGCCGGCCACAGCCTTCCAAAGTGCTGGGATTACGGGCGTGAGCCACCATGCCCGGCCCCTAATATACACATTACTTATAGGTACATGAAAATGAAAACAATTGAAAAGCTGTACTGGAAGTTTTATTACCTAATATCCATCCACATACTCTTAATGCTAGGAAGAGTGAATAAAATATAAAACCCAGGGAGCTAAAATAAGCTGAAATGAATTGTGGGAGAAGGATGTATTATTATTTATTTTATTTTTATTTATTAATTTTTTTTTGAGACTGAGTCTCTTGTCACCCAGGCTGGAGTGCAATGGCACGATCTCAGCTCACTGCAACCTCCATCTCCAGGGTTCAGGCAATTCTTCTGCCTCAGCCTCCCAAGTAGTTAGGATTAAAGGCATGCACCACCGTGCCTGGCTAGGTATTATTTTAAAAGGCAAGCATAACGGAAATAAAAAAACTGGATCTAAATAAAATACAAAATTTGATATTTGATGGAAGAGAAAAAAAAGGAGACAAACTTTAGTGGTTCCAGAGGTGAAATAAGAATGATAAATAATATTGTAAATGAGAAATTGAAATGACTCTCTCTCTCACATATATATATATATATATGTTTTTTTTTTTTTTTTTCTTTTTTGAGACAAAGTCTCACTCTATCGCCCAGGCTGGAGTGCAGTGGTGCGGTCTCTCCTCAGTGCAACCTCTGACTCCGGGGTTCAAGCAATTATCCTGCCTCAGCCTCCTGAGTAGCTGGTATTACAGGCATGCACCACCATGCCCAGCTAATTTTTTTGTATTTTTAGTAGAGATGGGGTTTTTTCATATTGGCAAGGCCAGTCTTGAACTCCTGACCTCAGGTGATCCCCTCTGCCTGCCTCTGCATCCAGAAGTGCTGGTATGACAGGTGTGAGCCATCACACCTGGCCAAAAAGACTATGTATTAAAACTCAAAAGAACTGTATCATTTGGGGTAATGAAAATGTGGAATGGGTAGAAATTGTTTTGTTCATATACTACAGACCACTCAACTGTACACTTTAAAAGGGTGACTATTATGCTGTGTGAATTTTATCTCAATTTAAAAACTTAAGGCTAGGTGCAGTGGCTCATGCCTGTAATCCCAGCACTTTGGGAGGCGGAGGTTGGAGAGTGGCTTGAGGCTGGGAGTTCAAGACCAGCTTAGGTATCATAGTGAGACTCCCTCCCCTCATCTCCACAAAAAAGAAATTTAAAGACAACAAACTTTAAAGTTGATATTATAGATATTTTTATAACATATCTGAAAATCTGCAAAAATCCGTGATTTTTAATAAGTTGACATCAGAATTCACTGGAGCTGTAAAATCTTGATAGACCTCCCTCCAGAATAAACTTTAGAAAATAAGACCATAAAATTTTTCAAAAAAATTTTAAATGTCAAATTACTACACTAAAAAATACACCAAGGTAGGCATTTTTATAAGTGAAATCTATGAAATGTTTTGGGAACTCTTCCAGGACACAGACTGAGATAGCAAATTATCTGTTTTTATGAATTTGTCACAATCCTGATGTTAAAACCTACTGGAAGAACCCAAAACAATTTGTCCAGAGTCACTTATGAAAATATGGGGTTATAAATTAGCAAATCAAATCTCGTAACCCATTGAAAATAAATATTTGTCACATTCTGAATTTAGGAACAAAACAATTCTGATAAATCTTTTCCAAACTTGTTACTTACTTTCTGAAACTTGAAAATCAAATTGATTTAGATACCATAATATTTCTTAATGTCTGAACTCAGGAACCAAATAGATGTGGATAGCAAGGGATTGTTGGAATACTACACAAGATAATTCACGTGAAAATTGCTAGAGTTCAAATACCTAAAGTACTGTTAATGAAAATGTATTATCTAACCTCAACATTTTTTAGATGAACCTTTTTTTTTTTTTTAGCAGTATTTGACAGGATGGGATATATTTTTAAAATAAACTCGGGTTATTGTCCTATCTGCTGCAGTATCACTGTGTTCATTCATTTATGCCTTTACTTCCTATGTGAAGAGTCTCTCATAGCCAGCATATCCAGTCATTGCTGTGCATTTTGGATGAGGGTGGATTGAGGGGTGGGGAGGAGGTTGTTAAAATAAGCACAACTTCAATTTTGATTGCAATTAGAATGTAGAAAAATCATGCCTTTCACTTCCATGATAAGAAAAATCTTGCCAAGGTAAAAAATCATAACTTTCTATGGGACTGAGAGTGGTGGAGGACTCGTGATGAACTGAATTCCTGAGAGAAATCCAAACTGTTAGGATTACAGGCGTGAGCCACTGCGCCCGGCTCCTTTTTGTATTTTTTTGAGATGGAGTTTCGCTCTTGTTGCCCAGGCTAGAGTGCAATGGCACAACCTCGACTCACTGCATCCTCTGCCTCCCGGGTTCAAGCGATTCTCCTGCCTCAGCCTCCTGAGAAGTAAGCTATGTATAGGTGAACAGAGAGCTGCATAACTCTATATCCAGATGCAGATGAATGTTGTGGCTATGGTGGGTAAAGGAGTAGGCCAACTGTGAGTGTAACGACTTTGCCGAGGTAAGAAATTAGCAGGGCCTTAAATGAGGCTTAGAACTTTCCTGATAGATTGTCTCTTTCTTAAGTTGCTGTAAATCAGGAACGATTCCTGACCTTTGTTTTTAATTTTACCCATGTGTTTGAAAAGCATAACCCCATTATTTTGGAAATTGTCCCTTATTTGGGGTTTGGTTTATTTTTTTTCTGCATGATTTTGGTTATGGAATTAATACCACAGAAGTAACCTGGTGTTGGTCTCAGTGTATTACATCAGGAGACAGAACAACAGTTTGCTGCACTAGTGATTTTATTTTATTTTTTGAGAGTTTCACTCTGTCACCCAGGCTGGAGTATAGTGGTGTGATCTCGGCTCACTGCAATCTCTGTCTCCCTGGTTCAAACGATTCTCCTGCCTCAGCCTCCTGAGTAGCTAGGATTGCAGGTGCGTGCCACCACACCCGGCTAATTTTTGTATTTTTAGTAGAAACAAGGTTTCACCATGTTGGGCAGGCTGGTCTAGGACTCCTGACCTTGTGATCCGCCCACCTCGGCCTCCCAAAGTGCTGGGATTACAGGCGTGAGCCACCGTGCCCAGCCAGTAAATGTTAATGTTGATCACTGAAGGTGATTCCTGCTGGGTGTCTCCCTTGCATATGTAGAGGTACTAGTTTTGCAATTAACAAGTCCTTCAATATATCCTTGACTTTATCTTCACTGTCAGTTAATTCATTTGCTACTCAGGTGTATCAAATAATGAAATTATTTGGCTTGAGGGAATTATCGAACTGATCAGGAATATTATTTCAATAGTCCCCCACCACCAATGATTTTTTTTTTTTGACCCAAATACAACCTGATCCACTATAATATGTATTTTTGTAATGTAGCTGTAACTCTGACCTCCCTGTGGAGTCCCAGACCACAGCACTAACAATAGCAATAACCACTTTTGTTTTGGAGACAGTTTGTTCTTGTTGCCCAGGCTGGAGTGCAATGGCAAGATCTTGGTGCACTGCAAACTCCACCTCCTGGGTTCAAGTGATTCTCCTCCCTCAGCCTCCCGAGTAGCTGGGATTACAGGCATAAGCCACCACGCCTGGCTAATTTTTGTATTTTTATTAGAGACAGGGTTTCACCATATAGGCCAGGCTGTCTCGAACTCCTGACCTTGTGATCTGCCTGCCTTGGCCTCCCAAAGTGCTGGGATTACAGGAGTGAGCCACCACGCCGGCTGCAACAATAACTTACCAAGTACCCAAGTTTCATGGCTAGTCAATGATGAAGAAGTGTTTGAACCCATGACTGTTTAATTTTACTGTGAATTTGCTTAGCAGACAGTAGTGCTTTCATGTAGATTTTGCAAGTGCAAAGCCAAAATCTCAGATTTAGTACCTGAAGGTAAATGGTAGATATTAGATAATCATCTCTTCTATGATCTTTGGAGGTGACCATGATGCTCATAGAGGGGTTGAAAGGGGCAGACGGAGCTGAAGGATGTGACACTGGGATCAGGTTCTTTTCCTGAGCCCTCCAGTTTAGAAGACAGCATTCTCTCGCATACCCAAGGAATTTCCAAAGATCTCCCATTGTACCTTTTCTAGTGGAGATGATCTTCACCTCTTTCCTCCCAAGTATCTCCTTAATCCCAGCACTTTGGGAGGCTGAGGCAGGTGTATCACAAAGGTCAGGAGTTCAAGACCAGCCTGGCCAAGGTGGTGAAACCCTGTCTCTACTAAAAATACAAAAATTAGTCAGGCAAGGTGGCAGGAGCCTGTAATCCCAGCTGCTTGGGAGGCTGAGGCAGGAGAATCGCTTGTACCAGGGCGGTGGAGTTGCAGTGAGCTGAGATTGAGCACTGCGCACGACTCTGGGATTACAATCCTGTGCCACCACGTGGCTTATTTTGTATTTTTAGTAGAGTTGGTGTTTCTCCATGTTGGTTTCTCCAGGCTGGTCTCGAACTCCTGACCTCACGTAATCCACCTGCTTCAGCCTCCCAAAGTGTTGGGATTACAGGCGTGAGCCACCATGCCTGGCCAGATAGGTAGTTTTCTAACTCACCCCCTCTCCCTCTACCCTCTAGTAGTCCAGTGTCTATTGTTCCCATATTTATGTCCTTGTGTGTATATTCAGCTCCCACTTATAAGTGAAAATGGGTGGCACTTGGTTTTCTGTTTCTGCATCAACTTGATTAGGATTATGACTTCCAGCTCCATTCATGTTGCTGCAGAGAACATGATTTCATTCTTTTTTATGGCTGCATAGTATTTTATGGTGTATATATACCACAGGGTGTCCAATCTTTTGGCTTCTCTTGGCCACATTAGAAGAAGAATTGTCAGGCCGGGCGTGGTGGCTTAAGCCTGTAATCCCAGCACTTTGGGAGGCCGAGGCAGGAGGATCACGAGGTCAAGAGATCAAGACCATCCTGGTTAACATGGTGAAACCCCGTCTCTACTAAAAATACAAAAAATTAGCGGGGCATGGTGGCGCATGCCTGTAATCCCAGCTACTCAGGAGGCTGAGGCAGGAGAATTGCCTGAACCCAGGAGGCGGAGGTTGCAGTGAGCCGAGATCGCGCCATTGCACTCCAGCCTGGGTAACAAGAGTGAAACTCCGTCTCAAAAAAAAAAAAAAAAAAAAGAACTGCCTTGGGTCATACATAAAATACACTTAACAATTGATGAGTTAAATAAATAAATAAATATCCCCCAAAATCCCATAATATTTTTTAAAAATTTATGAATTTGTGTTGGGCTGCATTCAAAGCCATCCTGGGCCACATGCAACCTATGGGCCATGGTTCAGATGAGCTTGATGTACCACATTTTCTTTATCCAATCTCCCCTTGATAGGCAGCTGGATTGATTCCATGTCTGCTATTGTGAATGCTGCTGTGATAAACATACATACAAGTGCATGTGTCTTTTTGGTAGAATGATTTCTTTTGGGTAGATACACAGTAATGGGATTAGTGGGTCAAATGGTAGCTCTGTTTTAAGTTCTTTGAGAAATCTCCAGGCTGCTTTCCACACTGGCTGGACTATTTTACACTCTCACCAACAGAGTATAAGCATTCTTTTTTCTCCACAGCCTCACCAGTATCAGTTTTTGTTTTTTTTTTTCCGTGTTGGAGTCTCGCTCCGTCTCCCAGGCTGAAATGTAGTGGCGCAATCTCAGATCACTGCAACCTCCTCCACCTCCCGGGTTCAAGCAATTCTCTTGTCTCAGTCTCCGGGGTCACTGGGACTACAAGCGTGCGCCACCATGCCTGGCTAATTTTTTGTTATTTTTAGTAGGGATGGGGTTTCACCATGTTGGCCAGGCTGGTCTCGAACTCCTGACCTCAGCTGATCCACCCCACTTGGCCTTTGAAAGTGCTGGGATTACAGGCTTGAGCCACCATGCCTGGCCTTTTTTTGTTTTTTTTTTTGAAATAGGGTCTCACTATTTTGCCCAGGCTGAAGTGTGGTGGTATGATCTTGGCTCATTGCAACCTCTGGTTCCCTGGTTCCAGGGATTCCTCCACCTCAGCTTCCCTAGTACCTGGGACTGTAGGTGCACACCATCACACCTGGCTAATTTTTGTATTTTTGTAGAGATAGGGTTTCACCATATTGGTCAGGCTGGTCTCGAACTGCTGACATCAAGTGATCCACCTGGGTTGGCCTCCGAAAATGCTGGGATTACAGGCATGAGCTACCATGCCTGGCCTAATTTTTTAATTTTCTGAAGAGACAGTGCCTTGCAATGTTGCCCAGAATGGTCTCAAACTCCTGGCCTCAAGCAGTCCTCCAGTGCTGGCTTCCTAATGTGCTGGGATTACAGATGTGAGTCACCACACCCAGCCCATTCTTTCTTTTATATTGAGTATTCAGAATTTTTTAAAATGTATTTTACATCCACAACATCTCTCAATGTGGACTAGCAATCTTTCTTTTCTTTTTTTTTTTTTTTGGAGACTATAATTTTTTTAAATGGGGAGTCAGTAAACACAAGAAACAACCCCTTGAGGGAGAGACCCCCACACCCTTAGTAACCCCTGGGGGGAGACTGTTCCTGCCCTCTCTTCTCTTTCTGTCTCTTGTATTCCTTTAATATGGAGAATCATTTCCAATTCCTTAACATCTTGCCCTGATTTTTTTCTGTCTTATATTCAAGGGTAACAGTTTTCCTCTCATCCTCACTGTAGTCTTTTCCCACTGACGTGACATGCCTTTTTGTCTTGGTTGGGCACTTATCTGTAATACAGGAATGATTGTTTTCTTTGATACATTAACGACTTAGATGCTTTTTCTCTTTTCTAAAATATGTCTTTCTTAACAGAATTCCAAATTCTAGAATTAAACTACAAAGCATATTTTTAAAGGTGTGTATAGAGCTTATGTTTCTGCCTTGATTTTTAAAATAACATTTAGGTCTATATATTTTAGGATATAAGATCTCACTCTACATGTTGCTTTGCTTCATTGAACATTTTTGGTGATTATTTTTATTTTCTGTGTATTTTAGAATTTCCATTAAGCTATATTCTCATATCAAAAATGAAATTTTTTTTTTTTTTTTTTTTTTGAGGCGGAGTTTCACTCTTGTAACCCAGGCTGGAGTGCAATGGCGCGATCTCGGCTCACTGCAACCTCTACCTCCTGGGTTCAGGCAATTCTCCTGCCTCAGCCTCCTGAGTAGCTGGGATTACAGGCACACGCCACCATGCCCAGCTAATTTTTTATGGGTTTCACCGTGTTGGCCTGGATGGTCTCGATCTCTTGACCTCATGATCCACCCGCCTCGGCCTCCCAAAGTGCTGGGATTACAGGCTTGAGCCACCGCGCCCGGCCTTTTTTTTTTTTTTTTTTGAGACGGAGTTTCGCTCTTGTTACCCAGGCTGGAGTGCAATGGAGCGATCTCGGCTCACTGCAACCCCCGCCTCCTGGGTTCCGGCAATTCTCCTGCCTCAGCCTCCTGAGTAGCTGGGACTACAGGCACGCGCCACCATGCCCAGCTAATTTTTTTTTTCTTTTTTTGTATTTTTAGTAGAGACGGGATTTCACCATGTTGACCAGGATGGTCTCGATTTCTTGACCTCGTGATCCACCCGCCTCGGTCTCCCAAAGTGCTGGGATTACAGACTTGAGCCACCGCGCCCGGTCTGAAATGAAAATTTATTTTTACAAATTTATATTTGAGTGATAGAATTATTTTAATCTAGGAAAGGTTCATAACAAACGGGTGTAGCCACCGGGCGCAAGAATTATTTTAATCCAGGAAAGGTTCGTAACAAACGGGTGTAGCGACCGGGCGCAGTAGATCATGCCTATTAGTAATCCCAGCACTTTGGGAGGCCGCAGCGGGTAGATCACGAGGTCAGGAATTCAAGACCAGCTGGCCTAGATGATGAAACCCCATCTCTACTAAAAATACAAAAATTAGCCAGGCATGGGGATGGGCATCTGTAATCCCAGCTACTCGGGAGGCTGAGGCAGGGAATTGCTGATTGCTTGAATCCTGAAGGCAGAGGTTGTGGTGAGCTGAGATCGTGCCACTGCACTCCAGCCTGGGTGATAGAGTGAGACTCCATCTCAAAAAAAAATAAAAATAAGCTGGGCGCGGTGGCTCAAGCCTGTAATCCCAGCACTTTGGGAGGCCGAGGCAGGTGGATCACGAGGTCAAGAGATCGAGACCATCCTGGTCAACATGGTGAAACCCCGTCTCTACTAAAAATACAAAAAATTAGCTGGGCATGGTGGTGCGTGCCTATAATCCCAGCTACTCAGGAGGTTGAGGCAGGAGAATTGCCTGAACCCAGGAGGTGGAGGTTGCAGTGAGCCGAGATCACGCCATTGCACTCCAGCCTGAGTAACAAGAGTGAAACTCCGCCTCAAAATAAATAAATAAATAAATAAATAAATAAAAATAAAAAATGGATGTAGTGATTGTGTTCTTTGCTATGTTCGAATGAAAAATGATGAGGGAACAGGATGTTAGAGTTGCAATGAGAGAGGGTGGAAAGGAGGGAGTCCAGAGTCAGGCACACAGGTTTTCTGGAAGGCTTACATGGGACTGCTGTGGTTTGAATGTGTTCCCTCAAGTTCATGTGTTGGAAACTCAACCCCTAATGCAACAGTGTTGAACAGTGGAACCTTTAAGAGGTGATGAGGTCATGAAGGCTCTGCCCTCATGAATGGATGAAGGCAGAGTGGGTTAGTTATCTCAGGAAGTGGGTTCCTGATAAAAGCATGAGGTTGGCTTCCTTCCCTTTCTCTGTTTCTCACATGTGGTCCCTCTCTTGTTCCTCTTTCCACCTTCCACCGCAGGATGACACAGCAAGACCTTCACCAGGTGCAGGCCCCTCCCCTTCCCAGGGTCCAGAACTGTAAGCCAAATATCCTCTTGCTTATAAATCACCCAGTCTGTGATTTATTGTAGCAACACATATTCTGTTGTAGCAACACAAGCAGGCTGAAACAGGGACACTCAGGGCTCATCTCTCTACTTGATGGAGCACTCCCTGCGTGGTACCTTATATTCTTAGACCGGATGCTGTAAATGCTGTTCAAGTGCCTTGAAGGTTTTTTGTTTGTTTGTTTGTTTTCCCGAGACAGAGTCTTGCTCTGTCTCCCAGGCTGGAGTGCAGTGGCTCCATCTCAGCTCACCACAACCTCTGCCTCCTGTGTTCAAGCAGTTCTCTACCTCAGCCTACCAAGTAGCTGGGATTACAGGCAGCCACCACCACTCCAGCTAATTTTTGTATTTTTAGTAGAGACAGGGTTTCACCATGTTGGCCAGGCTGGTCTTGAATTCCTGACCTCGTGATCCACCCACCTTGGCCTCCCAAAGTGCTGGGATTACAGATGTGAGCCACTGCACCCAGCGCCTTGAAGGTTTTTATGTTTGAGGAGTTTACAGAGAAGCCCCTACAGCAGGCGTCCCCAAACTGCGGCCCCCTGAGGCCATTTATCCGGCCCCCCGCCGCACTTCAGGAAGGGGCACCTCTTTCATTGGTGGTCAGTGAGAGGAGCACAGTATGCGGCGGCCCTCCAACAGTCTGAGGGACAGTGAACCGGCCCCCTGTGTAAAAAGTTTGGGGACGCCTGCCCTACAGGCTTCAGGTCCCTTCTGCTGCTGCTGCTTTGCTCTTTAGTACCTCCTGTAACCTGGTGTTAAATTAGATCATAGTGTGGTCCTTGCACCAACAGTATCAGTGTCACTGAAAAACGTGCTGCAAATGCAGATTCACAGTCTGCACCCAGAATACTGAACCAGAAAGTCTAGGAGTGAGACCCAACAATCTATATTTAACAAGCACCCCCTAGGTGAGTCTGATGCACACAGAAATTTGAGATGCTGTGTTAGATGATGTTTGAGTTCGTGCTATCCGAATGACTGACACACATGTCGGCTCACTGGTTGGCCTTTGCACAGTCCTCTGGAGCCTCCTGGAATCCCCTATCCCTGTTGCTCCCTCTGGGAGTTTTCTAGTCCCTCTTACTTGAAGCATGTTTTTCAGAGCCCCGCACTACCCAGCTTGGATATCTGGTAAGTTCTGCGTCTGCATGTCCATATTTGTGACATTCTTGGAAGAGTGGCCCAGGCTGTGATTTGCCATCTACTGCTTCAGGCTATAGATGGTATTCAGAAGGGAGGGGAGATGCTATGTGCATGTTCTGAAGGGTTTCCCACTAGGCAGAAGAGACCAACCCTCTCCATAATGATTTGATGTTTACTTTATCTCATTGTTGACTTCACAGTATAAATACAGTTTGTGTAAACCTCTCTACTGTGCCATGCATACATATAAATATTTATGTGAACATGTAAAGTCTGCATGTGTGGGTGAATTCTCCACATTTTTGTCCATCATTATATATCTATGGTGTCTACCACATTCCTTTACCTTATTTTCTGTCATTGTACCTACTTCTACCTGAACACGTAGTAAGTATTTTATTAAAAATACACAAATACGGTTTCCTCTGTTGTTTTTTCCCCCTTACATCAGACCTTCCTCCTTCGTGGACTTCAGTGTGGGACCCGAAGGTATCGTGACCTTCTGGGAAGCCCCTCAGCTTTTCCTGGATTCATTCTTTCTCTCTCTCTCTCTCTCTTGCCAGCTCAGGCTGGAGCAATGGGTGTTGGGTGTTAAGCCAGGCTGTCTCTTTTTTTTTTTTTTTTTTTTTTTTGAGATGGAGTCTCACTCTGTGGCCTAGGCTGGAGTATGGTGGCAGCTCACTGCAATCTCCGCCTCCCGAGATCAATCAGTTCTCCTACCTCAGCCTCCCAACTACTCAGGAGGATCTCCGCTCACTGCAACCTCTGCCTCCCCAGATTCAAGTGATTCTCCTGCCTCAGCCTCCCAAGTAGCTGGGACTACAGGCACACGCCACCATGCCTGGCTAATTTTTGTGTTTTTAGTAGAGACAGGGTTTCACCATGTTGGTCAGGCTGGTCTTGAACTCCTGACCTTGTGATCCACCCACCTCGGCCGCCCAAAGTGCTGGGATTACGGGTGTGAGCCTCTGTGCCCAGCCTGCTGTCTCTTGACTGACCCCCAGTCTTGAACCCTGGAGTTCTCACATGCATGGATTTAAATGCTGTGTCTTTCTGAGGGCACATTGTGCCCATTTTCCTTCCCTCCCTCTGAAGGGGCTGTTTCCTGTGTTATCGACTTCTCATTTTAAAAATATTATATAAGCCGGGCGCAGTGGCTCACACCTGTAATCCCAGCACTTTGGGAGGCCGAGGCGGGCAGATCATTAGGTCAAGAGATCAAGACCATCCTGGCTAACATGGTGAAACCTCATTGCTTCTAAAAATACAAAAATTAGCTGGGCATGGTGGCGTGTGCCTGTAGTCCCAGCTACTTGGGAGGCTGAGGCAGGAGAATCTCTTGAACCCGGGAGGCGGAGGTTGCAGTGAGTGGTGATCCCGCCACTGCACTCCAGCTTGGCACCTGGTGACAGGACGAGACTCTGTCTCAAAAAAAAAAAAAAAAAAATTACATATATTGACAAATTAGATTGTACCACATAAATTGTGTTTGAAAAATATTTCAAAGAATATTTTTTCAGGCCGGGCGCGGTGGCTCAGGCCTGTAATCCCAGCACTTTGGGAGGCCGAGGCGGGTGGATCACGAGGTCAAGAGATCGAGACCATCCTGGTCAACATGGTGAAACCCCGTCTCTACTAAAAATACAAAAAATTAGCTGGGCATGGTGGCGTGTGCCTGTAATCCCAGCTACTCAGGAGGCTGAGGCAGGAGAATTGCCTGAACCCAGGAGGCGGAGGTTGCAGTGAGCCAAGATCGCGCCATTGCACTCCAGCCTGGGTAACAAGGGCCAAACTCCATCTCAAAAAAAAAAAAAAAAAAAAAAAGAATTTTTTTTTGCTTTTTATCTACTAAATTGTATATATTTATGAGGTACAAAGTGATTTTCCATACAGTGTGGAATCATTCAATCAAATTAATGTATATCCATTACCTCAAATACTTGACTTGTGTGTGTAATGAGAATGCTGTTTTATCACTTTCCCTCATCACCTGCGGATGTCTTCCATGCTAGGGACAGGAAACGCTCCACACTTGACTTTCCCTGATGTTTTCTTATCTGCTGTCAACCCCTGAATATACCCTCCAGGGTTGTGTGTCACCTTCTCTTCCCAGCCTGATCCTTGTCACCCACCTCCCCAAGGACTGTCCTTCGGGAGTGACTTTATGCACAGATCACATGCTCTTCCTGCCTCCTTCACCCCCATAAACCCCCCACCCCAGCCCCATCTGGTTATTTATTCTGTCTTTGATTTCCTGTTATTCTGTTAGTTTTCATCTGAAGGGTAACTGCTAACTCCTTAGTTTTCTGCCTTAATTTCTAAGTCATGGCTACTATCACGGTAAAAGTTTTCCTCTAGCCATGGTTTTAGTTTCATTCTGTAAGTCTTGGTTTTCAGTTTTTTCATTTGAAATTAATCTTTAATGACTTTTTTGACTCATTAGTGACATTAATTCCCTCTCTTCCTACCATACCACCCTCTGTATCCAAGATTCTGAGGTTCTTCGTTTTTTTGTTTTATATATATATATATATATATATATATATATATATATATATATATATATATACATTTTTTTTTTTTTTGAGACGGAGTTTTGCCCTTGTTACCCAGACTGGAGTGCAATGGTGCTACCTTGCCTCACTGCAACCTACACCTCCTGGGTTCAGGCAATTCTCCTGCCTCAGCCTCCTGAGTAGCTGGGATTACAGGCACGTGCCACCATGCCCAGCTAATGTTTTGTATTTTTAGTAGAGACGGGGTTTCACCATGTTGACCAGGATGGTCTCGATCTCTTGACCTCGTGGTCCACCCACCTCGGCCTCCCCAAGTTCTGGGATTACAGGCTTGAGCCACCGCGCCCGGCTTTGTAATAATTTTTACTTAAAACTTTAAGGTTTTCAAATTAGAAGTTTCTTCTATAAATGTATATAGAGCTAATAACTTATTGCTTTTTTTGGCACTACTCTTAAGCTGATATCTTTGGACACTGAGGTAGCCTCGTTCCCTAGGTTTAGATCCCAAATATTTTCACTGTTGCTTCTTCCAGTCTATTTCATGGTTTGCTGGTCAGTTTCTTTTAACTCATCAGTGACCCAGTGGTTGGTGTGGATTTTAATTTAAAAGAATATTTTTTCAATTTTTTGCTTTTGCTGATTTTTATATATGTTTAGTTAATTTTTAACTAGACATGTTCCCTTGATGGGTATGACATTTTTTTTTTTTTTTTTTTTTTTTTTTTTTTTTTTTTTGAGATAGAGTTTCGCTCTTGTTACCCAGGTTGGAGTGCATTGGCGCGATCTCGGCTCACCGCAACCTCCGCCTCCTGGGTTCAGGCAATTCTCCTGCCTCAGCCTCCTGAGTAGCTGGGATTACAGGCATGTGCCACCATGCCCAGCTAATTTTTTGTATTTTCAGTAGAGACGGGGTTTCACTGTGTTGACCGGGATGGTCTCGATCTATTGACCTCGTGATCCACCCGCCTCGGCCTCCCAAAGTGCTGGGATTACAGGCTTGAGCCACCGCGCCCGGCCTGACAAAATTTTTTAAAAATATAATTTAGATGGATTTTCACATCTCAAGCCAGTTAAGAGTGGGAAATAGGACTCCTTAAAGCACAGATATGACAGGTGGTTCAGATTCCCAAGGCTGACGCAGGTGAGGGTGTATCATTGAACCTGACACGCAGCACTCAGTGATAGTTATTATCTTTGATTTAAATGAATGCAGCTGTAAACGCTTTCTTAGGTGTCTTGTTGATGGTTAATTTCTGCGGAGTTTGATACTCCTTTTGCTGCCTATCACATGACCTTTATCACATGAGAGTCCCCTTGTCACTTGACCTGCTGTTATGTTATGTTTGATTTATTACAAATACCTTATCAGCCTGGGTCTCTCTTTACTCCCTTTGTACACATACATCTAAACATAGAGATCTGGATTATATCAGGATCCCACATCCTCACTGCACCCTCCACCACCATATCTTTCTGAAGTTTTCTAGTCCCTTCTATTCGTTTGTGCTCCTTAAAGCCCAGCCCCTGCCTGGTGTGGTGGCTCACGCCTGTAATCCAAGCACTTTTGAGGCCAAGGCAGGCGGATCACCTGAGGTCGCGAGTTCAAGACCAGCCTGACCAACATGGTGAAACCCCGTCTTAAAAAAAAAAAAAAAAAGTTAGCTGGGCATGGTGGCGCGTGCCTGTAATCCCAGCTACTCAGGAGGCTGAGGCAGGAGAATTGCCTGAACCCAGGAGGCGGAGGTTGCGGTGAGCCGAGATCCCGCCATTGCACTCCAGCCTAGGTAACAAGAGCGAAACTCCGTCTCAAAAAAAATAAAAACGGAAAAGAAAAAGAAAGTCAGGAAAGGAAAAGATCACTCACAACAATTCAGAGAAAGTTCCTGAGGGACTTTCTAGCTACTTGTTGTCCAGAAGCCAGGCCCTCAGTTCTGTAAATGGTCGGTCCTGGAGACACAGAATTTAAACGGGCACAAAAAACAAACAAACAAAAAAACCTCAGTAATCAAGATATACGGTATTTTAATGTAATAGCTTTAAAAATAAAATCAGTGCAAAAAGAAAACACCCCTGTTGAACAATGAGTCAGAATTCTGCCTCCTCTTCACCATCACCCCACCCTCCGGAAGTTTCCTCCAGGCTGCACCTGTACTCAGGCCTCCAATAAAAACCTCAGGAATTTCCGGCTCAAGCCTCGGTTCCTCACCACCACTATCACCAGGGGATCTTTTGCTGTTCACCCCAAGTTCAGCCTGCATCCCCTAAAATCCTAGGGACGTGACCAGTCTCCCCCATCTCCGTTCCGTGAGTTTGCCCCAAGCCAATGCCGCTCTCCCCAAAAATAGCGTTGGGGTTCCTTATCCTGGCAACCCTCCTACTCTAAGGGGATACAGGGCCGGTGTCGCCCCTACGCCGGGAGTTCCCGCAGAGCGTCGTCTCTCCCTGAGCCGCATCCATCCCGACCTGGCATCTGCTTGGGGAACGGCGCACCAGGACGGAGACTTGCGTGGTGAGCTCAAGTCACCTGCAGCTCAAGGTCAGAGCACACTGGTCACCCGCACAGCGCCGGGGCCACATTTTCCAGAATCCTTCGGCGGTCCCGCGATGCTCACGAGGTCAGCAGATCTCATTGGGCCGCAGAGAAACTTGTCAATATCACTTTCTTTTTTCTTTTTTTTTTTTTTTTAACAAATGAGAAAAATGTCAATATCACTTTCTTAACATCTTAACAGTGGGCTCCTAAATTTGGTTGTGTGCGCTGTGCAGATGTCAAAGGCACCCTGTGTGGGCAAAGCCGACTGCTCGTCCGTCTCTCTAGCTCTGAAACTACAATCCCCAGAGGCCTCTGCGGTCACTGCGGCTACCCTCCGTACCCTCCTTCAATGGGTAACGTTGACGTCAGAAGCACTTCCGGTCAGCGGGCCCGGCCCGTTAGGCTGGTTGACACTCGCGGAGGCTTCCCTCTTCACGTCTTCTCCACACCTCTGCACCTCGTTACTTGACCTCTGCCTTCAAGATCCGCAGCGTGCACCCGCGTTCCGTGAGTGCCCTAGAGGCAATCAGCGTGCCCCTCTGCGTGTCCCTGTGTTGCTCACAGGGACGCAGGTTGGGAGTGGCAGAGCTGTCTCAGAACTCGGGCGCTCTCCTGTGGGCACCTCAGGGTTACAGACAAACCCTCATTCGGTTGCTTGGGGACAGGGACTTCACTCCCTGGCCCGAGCTTGAGGCTGAGCTTGACGGTGCTGAGTCATTCTGGGCCCCCTCCGGATAGAAATTGGCTTCCTCGGTGATTTCTGTGACATCCCTGATCCCGACTGTGGGGATCTGGCGCGGACTGTGCTTCACCTCGTGGGGAGGGAGTTTCCACCGAGGCCACTCTCTTGTTTATTTTCACATCCCCAGATCTTTCTTCTGAGACTTTGCCCTTCTCCAGGGAAGAGCACTCAGGAGACCAGAAAAATGGCCACAGAGCTCCTGAGAGCCAAAAAAGAGGTGAGAATTACCTGTAATTCCATCTTGGCTGTCAACAGAATGGATCCCATAACCTTTACTTGCCCTGGAGGCAAACAATTGGTATTGGGCAAAATTCATTCACAGTCTTGGAAGAGGGGCTCATTCTAACAGGAGTTCTCCCTCAGCATTCCTTTCTGCTCCGTCACTCATGAAGTAGTTCCTTGTGAACAACACATATGGAGCAGTTTAAATAAAAGTACAGCGACATACATGCTTAAAATTGTTCAGTTATGTGGATGAAGGGCAGGGACCGCAGAGATGCCTCTAATTTCGAGTGGTTGGGGAGGACTCCCCGAAGTAGGACTGTCTCAGCTGCTCCTGACCGGTTAGGTGAATTGGAAATTAGGGGGAAGACTTTCCAGTGGGAGGCAGCAAGGAAGCATAGTTAGTTTCAAAGGCTGGACTCTTGCTACAGTGTGGAAGGATTATGGTGGCTAATGGACTTGCTTAAGGTTTAAGGTTTTTAAATATGCGTAGGTGGCTGGGCGTGGTGGCTCAGGCCTGTAATCCCAACACTTTGGGAGGCCAAGGCAGGCAGATCACAGGGTCAGGAGATCGAGACCATTCTGGCTAACACCGTGAAACCCCATCTCTACTAAAAATACAAAAAATTAGCCAGCCATGGTGGCACGTGCCTGTCGTCCCAGCTACTGCGGAGGCTGAGGCAGGAGAATCTTCTGAACCTGGGAGGCGAAGGTTGCAGTGAGCTGACATCGTGCCACTGCACTCCAGCCTGGGCGACAGAGTAAGACTGTCTCAAAAATAAATAAATAAATAAATATGCATAGGTGAAGATACAGACTAGCTATTCACATAGAACAAGGAGGAGTTTGACAGAGTCTGACCTGAATTCTACATTGGAGAGCATTTTCAGCTTTTGGCAATTGGGATATTTCACCCAAAATTTCAGATTCCCTGCTTTTCTGAAAATAAATCTGCCCTGAGTAGCTGGGATTACGGGTGTGTGCCACCGTGCCTGGATAATTTTTTGTATTTTTAGTAGAGACGAGTTTTCACCATGTTGGCCAAGCTAGTCTTGAACTCCTGACCTTGTGATCCACCTGCCTTGGCCTCCCAAAGCGCTGGGATTACAGGTGTGGCTTTTTTTTTTTTTTTTTTTGGACAGAATCTCACTCTGTCACCCAGGCTGGGATGCAATAGTGCAACCAGTCTTGGCTTACTGCAACCTCCGCCTCCCAGGTTTGAGCAGTTCTCCTGCTTCAGCTTCCTGAGTAGCTGGGATTACAGGTGCCCACCACCACACCTGACTGATTTTTGTATTTTTAGTAGAGATGGGGTTTCTCCTGACCTCAGGTGATCCACCTGCCTCGACCTGTCTTGGTCTTGGCCTTGACCTCCCAAAGTGCTGGTATTACAGGTGTGAGCCACCACCGCACCTGGCCTTACTGTGCAATTTTTTATTTGCTTTTATTTTAATTATTACACTGTGCAGGTTTTGATAACCAGGGTAGACCTATCAACTCAGATCTCTTTCTTTTGATGTGAAAGTTCTCAGTAGCGTCCTGATTTGTTTCCAAATGTTGACATGGTCCTTTGCCACCCACCACATGTTTCTGTAATCCTCAGTTTCCCCGACATTGCAGTAACATCACTTTTGAGAAAACTTCAGTGGCTCATTTCAGTATCTGAGATATTTAGGACAGTCCTCATTTCAAATGTTATATCCTGTTGTCTGATGTCATGTTCTGATTATTTAGTCTGCAGGTGTGTTTATTGTTACCACAGGGGAGTCATCTTATACATACTTTTAACTTAGATGCATCCACTTTTTATCTTATTAGAGAAAAAGGGGAGAAAAACAAAAATAGGTCAGGTCAATTGGTTCCCTTTCCCATTTAATGAATTCATGCCCAGGAGTGAGTGAGAAATGGGAGGACCCACTCTGCCGCTCTCCAAGACTGGCTGGGGAGTTTCTGATATCATGGTCATGCCGGCAAGCCAGTGGTCATGATAGTCATCAAGTATTTTTCATGTGACATGATTCCTCTATCAGCATATCAGCCTTTGCTTCATAATAAACAACCCTAAACATCAGTGGCTTAAAATCACTTATTAGCACAGAATTTGGTAGGCTTGTAGTTTGGGCAGGCACAGGTAGGTTTTGCAGGTTTCACCTGGTCTTGCCATCTGGCATTCTGCTGGGACCACAATTTTGCTGCAGTTGGCTGGCATTTTGAGCAGGGCTGGAGGACTGTCCATGTGTGACAGTCAGGAAGCTGTTTGGCTGGGGTGCCCAGTTTCTTCTTGGTTGTCTTCCATGTGGGCTTGGGCTTGGTCACATGGTCTTGGGTTTCTCTACACAGGAAGAGAGCACAGCCCCAGGTAAGAAGTACTTTTATGGTTTTGGCTTTCGTCATATTCACTAATGTCCTTTTGGCCAAAGAAAGTCACATGGCCAAGTCCAGTCATCATAGAAGGGGATAACATAAGGGAGTGGATACAGGGAGACATGATTTATTGGTCCCAATGATTCATACTCTTACCATGTGCAAGGTAAACTCACCCCCTCCCCCAAGATCCCCAGAAGTTTTGTCTTCAGACTCAAAAGTCCAGTATCTTTTTTTTTTTTGAGACGGTGTTTTGCTCGTTACCCAGGCTGGAGTGCAATGGCGCGATCTCGGCTCACCGCAACCTCCGCCTCCTGGGTTCAGGCAATTCTCCTGCCTCAGCCTCCTGAGTAGTTGGGATTACAGGCACGCACCACATGCCCAGCTAATGTTTTGTATTTTTAGTAGAGACGGGGTTTCAGCATGTTGACCAGGATGGTCTTGATCTCTTGACCTCGTGATCCACCCGCCTCGGCCTCCCAAAGTGCTGGGATTACAGGTGTGAGCCACTGTGCCTGGTCAAAAGTCCAGTATCTTAAGTGTATCAGTCTGGATATGGCTAAAGCTTCTTCAGTGGATCCCTTTTGAGTCAGATACCTGTATACTAAAAAGACAAGTCATTTGTTTCCCTCCACCCCAAACACTCCCAACCTAATACACAGAGACACCCTGCAGTAGACACTTCCATTCAGAAAGGACAGGAATTTGGCGTGGAGGAGGCCTCTTCATTTTGAACTGTTTTAGATCCTTTTGTACTTCCTTGAAAGCTCTGTGGGCTTCCCATGTACCAGATTTGGGAGTGCTCTGTTAGACAGAAGCGGAATCACAGTCAGATAGGCCTCTCATCTTGGCAAGGTGTCGGAGCTGTGGGACAGTGCTCATAAGAATTTCAGAAACCAGCTGGGCCTGGTGGCTCACGTCTGTAATCCCAGCACTTTGGGAGGCCGAGGCAGGCTGATCACCTGAGGTCAAGAGTTTGAGACCAGCCTGACCAACATAGAAAAACCCCGTCTTTACTAAAAAGACAAAATGAGCCGGCTGTGCTGGTGCATGCCTGTAATCCCAGCTACTCGGGAGGCTAAGGCAGTTAAATTGCTTGAACCCAGGAGGCAGAGGTTGCTGTAAGCCAAGATCACACCATTACACTCTCCAGCCTGGGCAACAAAAGCAAAACTCCGTCTCAAAAAAAAAAAAAAAAAGGAGACTCTCAGAAGCCTTTCTTTCTAGCTTGGAGACCCCTAGGCATCTCTTTAACACTTCAGAGGTCCTAAAGTTTGGGTTTTTGAGCTAAACTCTTGGATTGATCTTTACTCTGAGTTAATTTTTTTGTTTTGAGACACATGCTGGCTGGAGAGACTGAAGATACAAAACAATTTTATTTCCAAGCCAGCAAGTCCTGACTTGTCTATATTCTCTCTAAATTATGCTTGCAAGCTCTATAATTGCTTCTTTAGCTCTTCTGTTTCTTGATACTATTATATGTCACTAGAAACGTCCAGCTGAAACTTTTTTTTTTTTTTTTTTTTTTTTGAGACGGAGTTTCGCTCTTGTTACCCACGCTGGAGTGCAATGGCGCGATCTCGGCTCACCGCAACCTCCGCCTCCTGGGTTCAGGCAATTCTCCTGCCTCAGCCTCCTGAGTAGCTGGGATTACAGGCACGCGCCACCATGCCCAGCTAGTTTTTTGTATTTTTAGTAGAGACGGGGTTTCACCATGTTGACCAGGATGATCTCGATCTCTTGACCTTGTGATCCACCCGCCTCGGCCTCCCAAAGTGCTGGGATTACAGGCTTGAGCCACCGCGCCCGGCCCAGCTGAAACTTTTAACAGGCTTTCTGGAGATCTCTTTAGCTAAATCCAAAAATTCATCTGGTATATTTTCTGTTTTCCAAGTTTATGCAGGCAATAGCTTTGCTAATATATAACACGAGTTGCCTAGTTCAAGCTGCCAGAGCAGTTTTCTCACTACTTTTCTAGTCCCCACTAGCAGTTTGTTTACTGCTTTTCTAGCCTGTGCTAATAGTTTTCCTGGATGCTTTCCAACCCTCTGCGCATGTCCTGCTCCCAAAGCTAATACTGTGTTTTCGGTATTTTGTTATGGCAGCACTTCACTTCTGTGTACCAATTTAGTGACCTAAAGAACTTTAGCAACTTAGGCCAGGCGCAGTGGCTCACGCCTGTAATCCCAGCACTTTGGGAGGTCAAGGTGGGTGGATCATGAGATTGGGAGTTCGAGACCAGCCTGGCCATCATAGTGAAACCCCGTCTCTACTAAAACTACAAAAATTAGTGGGAGTGGTGGCACGTGTCTGTAATCCAAGCTACTCAGGAGACTGAGGCAGGAGAATCGCCTGAACCCGGGAGGCAGAGGTTGCAGTGAGCTGAGATCATGCCATTGCACTCCAGCCTGGGCAACAAGAGCAAAACTCCATATAAAAAAACAAACAAAAAGATTGCTGGGCTCCCCGCAATGGAATTTCTGATTCAGTAGCCCTAGGATGGGGACAGAGAATTTTTATTTCTAACAAGTTCCCAGGGAAAGCTGGTGCTGCAGTTTCAGGGACCACATATTGAGCCAGTGCACCAAGCTCTGCTGCCTCTTTTGGGTAATCTGGGCCCATGTTTCTGAGCATCAGGAAGTGCTGACCTCCTGTGACTCCATCTTACAAATGAAGAAGTCTTTTGCTAGAATCCCGCAGCAGGCTTCTTGTGGCTTGTTGGTTATCATTCATTTTTCAGCTGGCAAGCAGGTGAATTACTGTTATACCAGTTACTCCCCCAAGCTACTAGCTGTGTTGCTACTCAGTGGGATAGAGTTGGAGTGGATCATGAGGGTCAGCCCCACAGTGTTTACAATGCGCCCTCCATTGCATGGTTCTCAGACAGACCATGAATTGTTCCAGGGCTGGAGGAATAACTGGTTGTGTAATATGTGTTAAAGTAATATTAATTGCCCTCTAATGTAGCTCCTTCCTTTGAGATTTTCAAGGAGTGTGTGTGTGTATGTTCCGAGAAGGGGTTGTAAAAGCAGATCACAACAGGGACTAGGCAAATGCCTGAATAGTCTTTTTCTCTCCAGTGTTTACTTAGTAACAGTTTCAGACATACAGAAAAAAAACAGGAAGACTTGTACATTGAACACTGACATACCCACCACCTAGATTCAACAGTGACTACCCCTTTCTCATGAACTTCCTGATCCTCAATCCTACAGTGACCTCTCCCTCTTGAAATTTCTCTGACCCAGTGATTCACAACCATCACGGTACTTTTAGGAGCCTTTAAAATACAAAAGCCCCATCCCTGTGTTTATTGATTTGTGGTGGGACTCGAGAATCCATCATTTAAACACTCCCAAGGTCGCTCTGAAGTGTAGCCAGAGAGAGACAAGGGGTCAGAACCAAAGCTCACAGTCATCTGTGCTCTTCCCTTGGGATTAAGTATGTTGGGACTGGCTGGTTTGGAGACAGCTATCAATATAACTGGATGTAGATAGAGTCTTAAGGCCATTTCGTAGTCCAGCCAGTGTAGAATAGTAGAGCTGGTAGAGGGCAGGAAATGTAGGGGAGGTTCCCTGGAAAGGGTACTGTGTGCAATTAGTTTTAGAGACACAATGTCATACCCTCAAGGAGTGATGGCGGCATTCTGAGAAGGGGATGCAAAACATCAAAGAGACAAGACATACCTAAATGAATGAAGCTGGTGAGGCAGTCTCCAATAGTGTGCCTTGGCTGATAGACCACCAACCAGCATGAGTCACCGTCAGCCAACTGTGATCCAACAGCAGTGCAGAGCCCAGGGTGGTCAGATGTATGGATATTTTACAGAACCCATAGACTGAGATTTTCATATGAAATCTTCCAACATTTAATTGATATAAACACAAGTTTTAAAGCACTATATGGGTCAAACTAAACCACTTTATGGACTGCAGATTGTACCCAAAGAGAGTAAGTGCTGGGCTGGGAAGAATCCCGGTGCTAAATTTCCAGACTCATTTGGAAATCTCACCAAACTTCCATGCCAAGGACAGTTACATATTCCTGCCCTCTAAAGTACTGCTCTCTAGGTAGCAGAGGTTCATTTGAAACTTTGTTGCTTGTCTAATAATAAATCATTTTCAGTTTTTAAAAATATTTGACTGCTGCCGGGCGCGGTGGCTCAAGCCTGTAATCCCAGCACTTTGGGAGGCCGAGGCGGGTGGATCACAAGGTCGAGAGATCGAGACCAACCTGAAACCCCGTCTCTACTAAAAATACAAAAAATTAGCTGGGCATGGTGGCGCGTGCCTGTAATCCCAGCTACTCAGGAAGCTGAGACAGGAGAATTGCCTGAACCCAGGAGGCGGAGGTTGCGGTGAGCCGAGATCGCGCCATTGCACTCCAGCCTGGGTAACAAGAGCGAAACTCCGTCTCAAAAAAAAAAAAAAAAAAAAAAAATAATTTGACTGCTAAGTGCTTGCAGATTCTGTCATAGACGCCAGGGTAATCACAGTGGACTAGCCATGCACGTGGAGCTGATAGCCTAGTGGGAAACCAAAAAAGAGAAATGAGTATCATGTATTATCTTAGGGTTAAGGGAACACAGTGAAGCAGGAGAGGGGAAGGAAACCCACGTAAGGGCATGGAATTTTACATAGAACGGCCAGTGCAGCAGGCAGTTGTCTGAATCCTTCACAGCGATCCTAATCCTCACCATAACCTGTGAGATGAGCACTGTTATTTTTAGTTCACAGGAGAAGCTGATGTGCTGAGTGACTCATTTAGTGCCTGAGGTCACACTAGTTGGGGACAGAGATGGGTTCCAAATCCAGATAGTGCAGTTCGAGTCCACACTCTTCATCAGCACCCACTTCCCCTCTGTAGGCCTGAGCAGGCACATGGCAGCATTTGGTAGAGGAGGGATTGAGTCCTGCTGTGGGAACTATATATGTTGGTGAGTTATTTGCCCCTAACCCCCAGAGGCGTCACTGCTTCCAGTAGAACAAATACTGAGACTAAGCAGTCTCAGAACATTTTTAGACTCAGCAAGATGATTCTTTACCATTTGGTGGTGCTTGTGTGATGTCTTCTTTTTCTCCCTGCCTAGTGTTAAAACTCCCTCTGTGTAAGGGCTTTGGTTTTGTTTTTATCCTCCATGGCAGCCAGCCTGGGATACTGACAGTAATAGGTGCTTAAGTGATGCAGGCTGGGAAGAGATAGGAGAATAATGGTCTTTGACCCCTTGGTGCCAAGGTCACAATCCAAAGTAGCGGCTAGAAATCTTTCCTGCTTCCCTGAGGGAAGCCTTTTAACCTCTCATTCTTTTTTTTTTCGTCAGAGTTTTGCTCTTGTTGCTCAGGCTGGAGTGCAATGGCGTGATCTTGGCTCACTGCAACTTTCACTTCCTGGGTTCAAGCGATTCTCCTGCCTCAGCCTCCCAAGTGGCTGGGATTACAGGTGCCTGCCACCATACTGGGCTCATTTTGTGTTTTAGTAGAGACGGGGTTTCTCCGTGTTGGTCAGGCTGATCTCGAACTCCTCACCTCAGGTGGTCCGCCCGCCTTGGCCTCCCAAAGTGCTGTGATTACAGGCATGAGCCACTGTGCCTGGCCTTGACCTCTCATTCTAAACTGTGGGAAAGACAGGCTCCTGGATGAACAGAGGTGTGTTTTGTGTTAAAGGCATTCGTGGCATTCAGGGATGTGGCTGTGGACTTCACCCAGGAGGAGTGGAGGTTGTTGAGCCCTGCTCAGAGGACCCTACACAGGGAGGTGATGCTGGAAACCTATAACCACCTGGTCTCACTGGGTAAGAATGGCCTCCCTTGGCACTTAAAGTCTGTCCTGCAGAGTATTTCCCACTCTGAGGAAGGGCTACCTGTGGAGCACCTTTGCCTTAGAATTGGGCTTAAAAACAATTTACCTTTTTCCTCTGGGTAAATCTGGATTTAGTAGAATTGAAAGCAGATAGATTGATTTGTTCATGGTATGGATAACACTGCATTTCCAGGCCCCTTTCCCAAGGCTTGAGGGCTCTCTATTTTGCTCCAAACCCAGGAGGTTTTCATCCACCAAATGTTAATAATACGCTGTTTTTCTGATTGGAGTCACCATTCCTTAGTTAACCCTTCTACTTCAGAGAGAGAACTGTTTATCAGTCTTTTGTATCCTCTGTGTTTCCTCACTCATTTCAGCTCTGAGTTCTAGAATGGCCTCTTGAGCCCATAACCAACAATCTCCTCATTCTCTTCTCTATGAGCAGAAATTCCATCTTCCAAACCAAAACTCATTGCTCAGCTGGAGCGAGGGGAAGAGCCCTGGAGAGAGGAGAGAAAATGTTCTCTGGACCTCTGTCCTGGTGAGTGTCAGTGTGGGGTTGATGGGATAGTCTACAGCTTGGCAGATAGGGAAGGAGGAGACATCTCTCAGATATTGGGAAGAAGCTCTTCTCCAGGCCTCCGAAGCCAAGGGGAAGGTTGCCTGACATGGCCTTGCTTCCGGAACATAATCTTCAATTGAGGGAGGGACTTCCGTCGTTTCCTTGTCTCTTCCCTACACCAGGAAGCCTCTCTTCCTCACTTGGCTTCTCCATAATGCTTAGTCTTTCCTCATTCATAGTCTTCTTTATCACCTGAGCTTAAAAACTATATCTCCCTTTGCCGGGGGCAGTGGCTAACGCCTGTAATCCCAACACTTTGGGAGGCCGAGGAGGGCAGATCATGGGATCAGGAGTTTGAGACCATCCTGACCAATATGGTGAAACCCTGTCTCTACTAAAACTACAAAAATTAGCCGGGTGTGGTGGTGCGTGCCTGTAATCCCAGCTACTTAGGAGGCTGAGACAGGAGAATCACTTGAACCCAGGAGGCGGAGGTTGCAGTGAGCCAAGATTGCACCACTGCATTCCAGCGTGGGCGACAGAGTGAGACTTTGTCTCAAAAAAAACCAACCAAACAAACAAACCTGCATCTACCTTATGAATATTAAGTCTACGACCCTTCTAGATACTTTCTAGTATCTAGAAATTATTTGTATGCTAAGATTATCACCATATCTCCACTTCCCATAACTTATTACACAATACTTAAGCTATGACTAATAATAAAATACATACTCATGTGCCAATGCCCCAGCTTAAGAAATAAAAAATTACCTAAACAGTCAAAGCCCCCATTCCCCCTTCCTTATGGTATGCTATACCCATCCCTCCAAGGGAATGGTTTTTCAGTATTAGGGATTTATAATAAATCTCTAACATAATATATCCCTAATATAATCCCTAATATAATAAATAATAAAACCTGGCTTTGTTCTTTCCTTCATATGTATGAATCGCTAAATCATCTGTATTGTTGTTGGAATATTTTAAAATTCTGTATCAATATCTTCATATTATGTGCATTCTTCTGTACTTTGCTTTTTTTTTTTTTTTTTTTTTAAATTGAGATGGAGTCTTGTTTTGTTGCCCAGACTGGAGTGCACTGGCTTGATCTCAGCTCACCACTACCTCTGCCTCCCAGGTTCAAGTGATTCTCCTGCCTCAGCCTCCTGACTAGTTGGGACTACAGGCACGTGCTACCATGCTTGGCTAATTTTTATATTTTAATAGAGACGGGGTTTCATTATGTTGGTCAGGCTGGCCTTGAACTCCTGGCCTCATAATCCACCTGCCTCAGCCTCCCAAAATGCTGGGATTACAGACGTGAGCCACCACGACCGGCTATAGTTTGCTTTCTTCACTGATGCTAATTTTGTACTATGTTGGTATATGTAGCTCTGCTTCATTCATTTTATGGCTATATAATATTGTATTATATGCATAATTATAATACAATTGATTTATCCATTCCATTTTTGTTGGACAGTTACATTTTTACCAGTGTATTCTTTTGACCAATTAAAGAATGCTGGTATGGGCTGGGTGCAGTGGCTCACACCTGTAATCCCAGCCCTTTGGGAGGCCAAGGTAGGCGGATCATGAGGTCAAGAGATTGAGACCATCCTGGCCAACATGGTGAAGCCCCATCTCTACTAAAAATACAATTAGCTGGGCGTGATGGCACGCACTTGTGATCCCAGCTACTCAGGAGGCTGAGGCGGAAGAATCGCTTGAACCCAGGAAGTGGAGGTTTCAGTGAGCCAAGATAGCACCACTCCACTCCAGCCTGGCAACAGAGCAAGACTCTGTCTCAAAAAAAGAAAGAAAAAAAAGGAATGCTGCTGTGAATGTTCTGATAGATGTGTCCTTAGGCACATAAACTCTTGTTTATCTAGGGTATGTACCCAGGAGTAGGACAGCTGAGTGAAAGAATGTGCACCTGTTCAGTCTGATAAGGTAATGCCAAACTATTCTCCAAAGTTGTTGCATTAGTGTTCTAGGGCTGTCACAGCAAAGTACCACACACTGAGTGGCTTAAGCAACACATGATTGTTTGTTTGTTTGTTTGTTTGTTTTGAGACAGAGTTTCGCTCTTGTTGCCCAGGCTGGAGTGTGATGGCGCAACATTGGCTCACTGCAACCTCTGCCTCCCGGGTTCAAGCGATTCTACTGCCTCAGCCTCCTGTTTAGCTGGGATTACAGGAGCACACCACCACAACTGGCTAATTTTTGTATTTTTGGTAGAGACAGAGTTTCACCACGTTGGTGAGGCTAGTCTCAAACTCCTGACCTCAGGTGATCTGCCCACCTCAGCCTCCCAAAATGCTGGGATTACAGGCATGAGCTACCACGCTCAGCCAAAGTTTATTTTCTCACAGTTCTGGAGGCTAGACCTAGAGATCAAGGTGTTGGTAGGGTAGGTTCCCTTTGAGGGCTGTGAGGAAGAACCTGTTCCATGTCTGTCCTCTAGCTTCTGGTGGTTTGCTGGCAATCCTGGTGTGGAGGAGCAGTACCCCGATCTCTGCCTTCATCTTCATATAGCATTCTCCCTGTGTGTGTGTCTCTGTGTCCACATTTTCCTTGTTTGTGAGGACATTATTCATGCTGGGTTAGGGCCCACTCTAATGACCTCATCTTTTTTTTTTTTTTTTTTTTTTGAGACGGAGTTTCACTCCTGTTACCCAGGCTGGAGTGCAATGGCGCGATCTCGGCTCACCGCAACCTCCGCCTCCTGGGTTCTGGCAATTCTCCTGCCTCAGCCTCCTGAGTAGCTTGGATTACAGGCATATGCCACCATGCCCAGCTACTTTTTTGTATTTTTAGTAGAGACGGGGTTTCACCATGTTGACCAGGATGGTCTCGATCTCTTGACCTTGTGATCCACCTGCCTCGGCCTCCCAAAGTGCTGGGATTACAGGCTTGAGCCACCGCGCCCGGCCCCAATGACCTCATCTTAACTAATTACATCTGCAACTACCTTCTTTCCAAATAAGGTCACTTTTTGAGATATTAGGGGTTTCGACTCCAATATGTCATTTTTGAGGAAACAGAATTCAACCTATAGCAATTGCTTATACTCACATAGCATTTATCATATGAGGATTCTAGCTGCCCTGCATCCTTGCTAATACTTCCTGTGGTCAGACTTTAGGTTTTGATCATTTTTTGGGTATGAAATGGCCTCTCATAGTAGTTGTAATTTGCTTAGTATTGAGTTTGAGCATCTTTTTATATGTTCATTCATTGACTGGCCTTGGTGTTTGCTCTTTTATGAAGACTTTTCAATTCTTTAGTTTTTTTCTTCTTGCTGATTTAAATTTTTTAAAATAAATCATTGAGATGAACTCTATTATCAGATGTTCCAATCTGTGGCTTACCTGCCTGCTTTTATCTTTTTTGTTTTGTTTTGTTTTTTTAGACAGAGTTTTGCTGTGTCACCCGGGTTAGAGTGCAGTGGCCCGATCTTGGCTCACTACAACCTCCTACTCCTGGGTTCAAGCAATTCTCTTGTCTCAGCCTCTTGAGTAGTTGGGATTGCAGATGCCTGCCACCACACCTGGCTAATTTTCGTATTTTTAGTAGAGATGGCGTTTCACTGTGTTGACCAGGCTGGTCTTGAACTCCTGACCTTGTGATTCACTCGCCTCAGCCTCCCAAAGTACTGGGATTATAGGTGTGAGCCACTGAGCCTGGCCTCTTTATTTTATTGAGATGGAGTCTTGTTCTGTCACCCATCCAGGAGTGCAGTGGCATGATCTTGGCTCACTGCAAGTTCCGCCTCCCGGGTTCAAGTGATTCTTCTGTTTCAGCCTCCTGAGTAGCTGGGACTACAGGCGTGTGCTCACACGCCTGGCTAATTTTTGTATTTCTAGTAGAGACAGGGTTTCACCATGATAATGTTGAGTCTACAGATAAATTTTGGGGAGAATCACCATCTTAATAATATTGAGCCTTCCAATCTATGACTACTTTTCTATTTATATGGAACTTTATTTTTTTTTTTTCAAGATGGGGTTTCACCGTGTTGGTCAGGCTGGTCTTGAACTCTCGACCTCAGGTGATCGCCTTGGCCTCCAAAGTGCTTGGATTACAGGCATGAGCCACCACACCCGGCCTATTTGGAACTTTAACATCATTCAACAGTGTTTGTTAATTTTCTTTTTTTTTCTTTTTTTTTTTTTTTTTAGACGGAGTTTCACTCTTGTTACCCAGGCTGGAGTGCAATGGCGTGATCTCGGCTCACCGCAACCTCCGCCTCCTGGGTTCAGGCAATTCTCCTGCCTCAGCCTCCTGAGTAGCTGGGATTACAGGCATGCACCACGATGCCCAGCTAATTTTTTGTAATTTTTAGTAGAGACGGGGTTTCACCATATTGACCAGGATGGTCTCGATCTCTTGACCTCGTGATCCACCCGCCTCAGCCTCCCAAAGTGCTGGGATTACAGGCTTGAGCCACCGCGCCCGGCCTGTTAATTTTCTTTTAAAAAAAAATCTTTCTTCTGGCCGGGCGTGGTGGCTTATGCCTGTAATCCCAGCACTTTGGGAGGCCGAGGCAGGCGGATCACCTGAGGTCGGGAGTTTGCGACCAGCCTGACCAACATAGAGAAACCCCATCTCTACTAAAAATACAAAATTAGTTAGGTGTGGTGGCACATGCCTGTAATCTCAGCTACTTGGGAGGCTGAGGCAGGAGAATCACTTGAACCCAGGCGGCAGATGTTGCAGTGAGACGGGATTGCACCATTGCACTCTAGTCTGGCTAACAAGAGCGCAACTCCACCTCAAAAAAAAAAAAAAAAACTTTCTTCTTTTCCTCCTTTCCTTTCCTTTTTCTCTTTTGCTTCTCTTTTTTTCATCCCACTGTATTGCCCAAGCTGGCCTCAAACTTCTGGCCTCAAGCAATCCTCCCACCTCAGCCTCCCTAAGTGTTGGGATTCCAGAAGAGCCACCATGCCCAGCCTTAATTTTCAGTTTACCAACTTTGTGCTACTTTGTTACATTTATTCCTTAGCATTTTAGTATTTTTACACTATTGTGAATAGTATTGTTTTCTCAGTTTCATTTTTAGACTAGTCATTGCTAATATATAGAAATAGAATTAGTTCTTATATATTTATCTTAGGGCCTAAGTACAATGATGACTTCTAGTTGCTTTCTTGAAATTTTATACATACAAAATTACATAATCTGTGAACAAGAGATTTTGTTACTTCTTCTTTTCCAATTAAGATGCCTTTCATCTGTCTCCTTCTCATTTCGTTCGTCCCCTCCTCCTCCTCTAGCATTTTGGCTAGAACATTAATCATATTCTTTTCCCCACTTTACGTGCTGAGTCATTTTTCTCCTGCTGCATTCACAACTTGTCTTTCATTCTCCCCACCTGTTTGACTATGATGTATCTAGCTGGGGATTTATTTATGTTTATCTTATTTGGGATTTGGTGAGATTCTTGGATCAATGTTTTTCATTAAGTTTGGGAAGTTCTTAGCCTTTTTTCGAGGGAATTTTTTATGCTCTTTACTCTCTCTTTTCTTCCTGAGTTCCCATTAGACATAGGTCGGTTGCCTGATGGCTTCCCACAGGTTTCTGGTGCTCTTTATTTCTCTTTAGTATTTTTTTACTCTGTTCTTCAGTTTAGTTAATTTCTATTGCTGTGTCTTCAAGTTCGCTCATTGTGTTGCACACTCAAATATGCTCTAGTAGTTTGTAAGCTTTGGTTATTTTACTTTTTAATTACAGAATTTCTTTTGGTTTCTCTTTAACAGTTTCTTTCTTTGCTGATATTCTCTATTTGTTGAATCACTTATTATACTTTAATTTTTTTACACACTGTGTATGTTGCATTACTGTTCTTGCATTAGTATAAAGAAAGCTTTTGCTGGGCATGGTTGCTCATGCCTGTAATCCTAGCACATTGGGAGGCTGAAGCAGGCGGATCATGAGGTGAGATCAAGACCATCCTGGCCAACATGGTGAAACCCCATATCTGCTAAAACTACAAAAATAAGCTGGGCATGGTTGCAGGTGCCTGTAGTTCCAGCTGCTCCAGAGGCTGAAGCAGGAGAATCACTTGAACCTGGGAGGCAGAGGCTGCAGTGAGCCAAGATCGCGCCACTGTACGCCAGCCTGGTGACAGAGTGAGACTCCATCTCAAAGAAGAAAACAAACAAACAAACAAACAAACAAAACCTGAGACTGGGTAATTTATAAGCACAAGAGGTTTAATTGGCTCACAGTTCTGCAGGCTGTACAGGAAGCATGATGGTGGCATCTTCTCAGCTTCTGGGGAGGCCTCAGGGAGCTTACAGTCATGGCGTGAGGTAAAGTGGGAGCAGGTACTTCACATGGCTGTAGCAGGAGCAAGAGAGTGGCGGGAGTACATTTTTAAACAACCAGATCCCATGAGAGCTCACCATCACAAGAACAGCACCAAGGGGATAATGCTAAACCATTCAGGAGTAACTGCCCCCATGGTCCAGTCACCTCTCACCAGACTCCACCTCCAACACTGGGGATTACAGTTCGACATCTGGTGGGCAACATGGAGCCAAACCATATTACACCGTAATACGTTCCTTCAGCCCTTTGAACATATTTATAATAGCAGCTTTGGGGTCTTTTTTTTTTTTTCCTTAAGTCTGGACCTACTCAGTGACAGTTTCTATCGACTGCATTTTTTTTTGAGACGGAATTTTGCTCTTGTTACCCAGGCTGGAGTGCAATGGCACGATCTCGGCTCACCGCAACCTCCGTCTCCTGGGTTCAAGCAATTCTTCTGCCTCAGCCTCCTGAGTAGCTGGGACTACAGGCGTGCGCCACCATGCCCAGCTAATTTTTGTATTTTTAGTAGAGACTGGGTTTCACCATGTTGACTAGGATGGTCTCGATCTCTTGACCTCGTGATCCACCCATCTCGGCCTCCCAAAGTGCTGGGATTACAGGCGTGAGCCACCGCTTCCAGCCTTTGACTGTATTTTTTCCTGGGTATGGGTTACTCTTTCCTGTTTCTTAGAAACCTGGATATTTTAGATGTTCTATTGCACTCCCTCTGATACCTGAATGTATTTCCTGCCTGAAGATTGTCATTCCTGCTTTTTGTTTGTTTAGTCACTTTTCTAGACTAAATTTGTGGATTATGTGTCCTCTGTGAAAACGATGTTTCTGCATGATTTTTAAATTTTATTCTTCTGTTTATTTTCAATCTTGGCTTCCTAGATATCAACTTTGTGGCTGCAGAGCTTAGTGGCCTGAAAGAATTGGCACTTTAAGCTGTCTTTGGCACTTAAAGGTCTAAGTTAGGAGGCCTTCCCACCTATATGAATGGTGTGTGGGTTGGGAAGCACATTCAAAGTTCAGGTTGTTTTTAAGGATTTCAAGGCTTTTTACTTACCACTGAGCCCTCTTATTTTTCCTCTGCCCTGGCTGTAGCCCCTTCGTCGGGCAAGATGTGTGGATAGCTTGCTACCACCTACTTGCAGTCTTTCCTACTTCTGCCAGGGCCTTCCAGTCAGCCAGAGTTGTGTGGAGGGCTTGTCAAGCCCCTCTCTGGCTGTCTAATTTTAAGAGTCATCTTGCCAAATTTCTGGCTCATCTGCCAGTCTTCTTGGTGTCAACCAAGATTGTAGCCTTAGACAGCAATTGCTGGCCATTCCTGTTCACTCATTACCTAGTTCATGACTTTTAATGATAGCTCTACTGGGCATTGGTTTCTCACCATCCACTCTAAATCAAGTGAGTCCCCTCTAGCAGCAGCAACCCTGATCGTTTTATAACCTGCTCTACTATAAACATTGCATTAACCAAGCTAGTGGGAAGGGGGAAGAGGGTAAGAGCAACTCCAGCAATAATGTCACAGAATCTTACTGTTCATACCTGAAGCCAGTGTTTTTCATGAATAAATATTTCTCAATTAATTTTTATCCTTTTGGCTGATTTCTAGAACTTGTGAATACTGTTTGTCAGATAATGTGAAAATGAAAATAAGAGTTTTGTATGAGTTTTCTACATTGCAATAGGATAGGTGTCACTATGCCTTTCTATAAAGGGTCACTTAGTATATATTTTAAGTTTTTGAGAGCACATGCAATTTTGTCACTTCTTCTCTCTTCTCCTCATCATTTTCCTTCTCCTCCTCCTCCTACTTCTTTCTCCCCTCCCCCCATCTCTCCTGTTCTGTCTCTCTCTTTTGAGTTCAACCCCTTTTTAAAAAGGTAAAAACCATTTTTAGCTGGCAGGCCACGCAGAAACAGGTTTCAGGCTAGATTCGGCCTGTCAGGTAAGTTTGCCAACTCTTGCAATAGAAAACATAATGCATAGGGCTGGGCACAGTGACTCCTGCCTGTAATTCCAGCACTTTGGGAGGCTGAGGCGGGTGGATCACCTGAGGTCAGGAGTTTGAGACCAGCCTGGCCAACATGATGAAACCCCTTCTCTATTAAAAATACAAAAATTAGCTGGGCATGGTAGTGGGCATCTGTAATCCCAGCTACTCAGGAGGCTGAGGCAGGAGAACCGTTTGAACCCGGAGGTGGAGGTTGCAGTGAGCCGAGATCACACCACTGCACTCCAGCCTGGCGACAGCAAGACTCTGTTTCAACAACAACAACAACAACAACAACATCAAAAGAAAATGTAATGCATGAAGTGAAAGGAAAAATAAATGTTGGGAAGGATGTCTAACTGGGAGAGAGCTTGTGATGTAAACATAGTATGAATGACCAATGGACAAGGCAAAATTCCTACATGGCCCTACCTATGACCCCTCTGAAAATGTTCTTTCTTCAGCAGGATCAAAGCTGGAAATTCAACTTTGTCCCTCCTGCCCTCTCATATTCTCCGGTCAGCAAGCTCTCAGCCAACACGTGTGGCTGAGTCATCTCCCTCAGCTGTTTTCAAGTTTATGTGCAGGAAATCCTCTCCAGCAGGGAAAACACTATCCGGAAGATCAGAAACAGCAGCAAGATCCATTCTACTTGAGTGACAAAGCAGGATGGATTCAAGAGAGAGAAGACTCCAAAGTCCAGTTTGGGAGAGTAAGCAAAAGTGGCACTTCAAAGGCACTCTCCAGCCCAACTGAAGAACAGCCAGCATGGTCCAAGGAAGACGACACAGTGGTGGATATAGGGCCCAGCCCTGAACAGAAGGCCGACCTTGAGGAGACAGACAAAGGATTGCATGGCTTAGAAGTCTCAGGATGTGGAGAAATCAAATATAAAGAGTTTGGGCCAGGCTTTATCAAGGAGTCAAACCTACTTAGCCTCCAGAAGACACAAACAGGGGAGACAGCCTACAGGTACACTGAGTGGGGACAGAGCTTTGGCAGTATGTCAGTCCTCATCGGAAACCCAAGGACACACTCTGGGGGAAAGCCTCATGTGTGTGGGGAATGTGGGCGAGGCTTTACCTGGAAGTCAAACCTGATCACACATCAGAGGACACACTCAGGGGAGAAACCTTATGTGTGCAAGGACTGTGGACGAGGCTTTTCTTGGAAGTCGAACCTCTTCACACATCAGCGGACACACTCAGGGCTCAAGCCTTATGTGTGCAAGGAATGTGGCCAGAGTTTTAGCCTGAAGTCAAACCTCATTACCCACCAGAGGGCGCACACTGGGGAGAAGCCTTATATTTGCAGGGAATGTGGGCATCGCTTTCGCCAGCATTCACACCTCATCAGACACAGGAGGACGCATTCAGGAGAGAAGCCTTACATTTGCAGGGAGTGTGAGCAAGGCTTTAGCCAGAAGTCACACCTCATCAGACACTTAAGGACACACACAGGAGAGAAGCCTTATGTATGCACAGAATGTGGGCGTCAATTTAGCTGGAAATCAAACCTTAAAACACACCAGAGGACCCACTCAGGGGTGAAACCTTATGTGTGTCTGGAGTGTGGGCAATGCTTTAGCCTGAAGTCAAACCTTAACAAACACCAGAGGTCACACACAGGGGAGAAGCCATTTGTATGTATGGAGTGTGGGCGAGGCTTTACCCGGAAGTCAACCCTCATCACACACCAGAGAACACACTCAGGGGAGAAGGCATTTGTATGCAGGGAGTGTGGACGAGGCTTTAATGATAAATCCACCCTCATCTCACACCAGAGGACACATTCAGGGGAAAAGCCTTTTATGTGCAGGGAGTGTGGTAGAAGGTTTCGGCAGAGGCCTAACCTATTTAGGCACAAGAGGGCACACTCAGGTGCCTTTGTGTGCAGGGAGTGTGGGCAAGCCTTTTGTGATAAGTTAACTCTCATTAAACACCATAGGGAACACTCAGGGGGGAAGCCTCACATGTGCAGGGAGTGTGGGCAAGGCTTTAGCCGGCAGTCACACCTCATTCGACACCAGAGGACACATTCAGGAGAGAAGCCTTATATTTGCAGAAAGTGTGGGCGGGGCTTTAGTTGGAAGTCAAACCTAATCAGACATCAGAGGACACACTCAGGATAGAAACTGTATGTGTACAGGCTATGGTAAAGCCTTTAGCCAGGAGTCATACTTCATCAGAGATCAGAGGACACACAGCACTGTGGCTTTGTCAGTCATTGCTGGGATTGCAGGCGTGCACCCCCATGCCTGGCTAATTTTTGTATTTTTTTTTTTTTTTGAGACGGAGTTTCGCTCTTGTTACCCAGGCTGGAGTGCAATGGCACGATCTTGGCTCACCGCAACCTCTGCCTCCTGGGTTCAGGCAATTCTCCTGCCTCAGCCTCCTGAGTAGCTGGGATTACAGGCACGTGCCACCACACCCAGCTAATTTTTCATATTTTTAGTAGAGACGGGGTTTCACCATGTTGACCAGGATGGTCTCGATCTCTTGACCTCGTGATCCACCCGCCTCGGCCTCCCAAAGTGCTGGGATTACAGGCTTGAGCCACCGCACCCGGCCAATTTTTGTATTTTTAGTACAGACGGAGTTTCACCATATTGGCCAGGCTGATTTTGAACTGACCTCGTGATCCACTCACCTCGACCTCCCAAAGTGTTGGGATTACAGGCGTGCACCACCATGCCCAGCCGGAAGTAATAACATTTCTAAGAAGAAAAATAAACTTGGAAAATGAATAAACTTATTTTCCAGCAAATTTTAAAAAGATTATATGCTGCTTATTTTCCGGTCGTGTCTCAGCTCCAGCCATGTCATTCTCCATTCTGTGATGCTGGGGCTGGGACTTTGCTAAAGACATTTCCCAGATTCCTTTGCCTTAATGTCCATTTAAGAGAGACTAAAAGGCATAAATGGAGAGGGACTTGGCATTTTATTTTCCAATTCTGTCAGTAGCTCTCTAGCAGTAAAGGGGAGCTGTGCCTTGCTTGCAAATTCCTTCCATTCTCCCAGGACTAGACTGCCAAAACCAGTTACTGCTGGGCTGAAACCCCTCCTGAGAGCTCTTAGGTAGTGGCAAATCCATCTCTTCCTCTTTGTTCTCTAAGCTCTAGAGCAGGCGTCCCCAAACTACGGCCCGTGGGCTCAATAAAAAGAATGGAGAATCTGCCAGGTGTGGTGGCTTATGCCTGTAATCTCAGGATTTTGGGAGGCCGAGACGGGTGGATCACCTAAGGTCAGGAGTTCGAGATCAGCCTGACCAACATGGAGAAACCCCGTCTCTACTAAAAATACAAAATTAGCCAGGTATGGTGGCACACACCTGTAATCCCAGCTACTCGGGAGGCTGAGGCAGGAGAATTGCTTGAACCCAGGAGGCAGAGGTTGCAGTGACCGGGATTGTGCCATTGCACTCCAGCCTGGTCAACAAGAGCAAAACTCCGTCTCAAAAAAAAAAAAAAAAAAAAAAAAAAAAAAAAAAGAAAAGAAAAAAGAATGGAGAATCTTATATTTCAGCACCTAGGTATGAAACATCCAAGATAATCTCTAACTTTCCTGATAATTAAGTCCAGGGAAGAACTGTTTAATGTAATTGTCAAGTACCAAACCACAATTACCATCCAAAGAACACTGAACTTGTAAATTTCCCCATTAAAGCAACCTATTACATGTTTGTAGAGCCTTTTAAAAAATTGTCTGATTTCTTCTGAAAGTAATAAAGCCCAATTTCACAGAGTTAAACAATAATCAGTTCTACCCTAGTACCCACACTCCTTTTGTAGAAGATTCTCTGGCCTTAGCCATTAGAGGGCTCTCTGTGGCAGGGGATTGGAGGATGTATTCTCCAAGGATGCATTCTCAAGAACTTCCCCTTGCTTCCACATAAGAATCCTGACTTAATAGGATCTTGACATGGGTGCACTTTTCAGTATTTCAGGGACTAGAGATGGAGAAGAATGCTGCTTTAGTCTGGTTCACTCACGGGCTCACATTCTTGTCCTGACTGTGGGCAGTTTTCTTAAAGTTGGGCCCTAAAGTTGTAGAGTAAAAAGGTGGAAACAACAGCAGGAGGAACGCCAGGGCTATCAGCTACCAAACTACTTATGGTTTTGGTGCAAACGAGCAGCCTCATCCTAATGAAATCTAATTACCCTTCTGTGACTTGCATCACATTAGGTGCAGGCAGAGATGGGATATATAAATGAGGATACCAGGCTGGGCGTGGTGGCTCCCCCTATGGTCCCCGCACTTCGGGAGGCCGAGGCGGGCGGATGGCTAGAGGCCAGGCGTTCCAGATCAGCCTGGCCAACATGGGGAAATATCTTCTCTACTAAAAATACAAAAATTAGTCGGGCATGGTGGCGAGCGCCTGTAGTCTCAGCTACGCGGGAGGTTGAGGCACTAGAATCGCTTGAACCCGGGAGACGGTGGTTGCAGTGAACCGAGATCGCGTCACTGCACTCTAGTCTGGGCGACAGAGTGAGACTCCGTCTCAAAAAAAAAAAAAAAAAAGATACCACAGACCCCGCCCACGGCAGGAGACCAGGTAGAGGAACAGTGAGACCTGGAGACAGTCAGATACACACATAGGATCAGTGGTATCCTCACAGTAACAGAAACGGTCACCCCCCAATGTCACCCACAGTATCACCCACAATCACGAGACGTGATGTAAAATACAGAAGCACCCTGCACTGACAGAATCCGTCGCTCCTTTCGTGTGCAAGCACAAAGGTGTGCAGCAACAGTCACACGAAAGGCCACACCCGAGCATTCTGTTGCGCGCAGCCTGGCCACTTTGCTCCACACAGCAGCTCACCGTCCCTCGAGCGCCCAGGAGCGCTCACAGCCCTCTCCGGTAACTGCGCTGCTGGCGCAGGCGCGCAGTGGAGGGGGCCGCGGGGTCCTCTGGGAGATGTAGTTCAGCGATGACGGCCGTGGCGCAAAGCGTTCTGGGGCTCGTGGTTCGCGGGGTCCATAGGGAACTTGGTGTCGCTGGTTCAGATCTCGCAGAGCTCAGAGTCCTGCACGCATGTCCTCGTCTCGCTCCTCCTCGCGGAGAATTCTGGGAGGTGACGTCGCGGGTCTTGGTCGCGGGGCCCGTTTGCAGAGCCCGCGGCGCCCGGAGGTGAGTGTGGCCGGGCCCCGGGCGAGAGCGGGAGGTCAAGGGCGGGCTCCTGGTGGACCGGCAGCGCCAGGGATGGGAACCCGGCAGACGCCGCTGGGGAGGCCGTGTGTATTTCACTGTGTTACCGTGTATAACTATGTGACACCGACAGAATGTGATCTTGTGTCACTGTGTGTGCGCGTGTGTGTGTGTGTGTGTGTGTGAGCGCGCGCGCGCCCGCTAGTGTGTGACTATAAGCATCTGTGTCTGGGGGTGAAACTGTGAATATGTTTGTGGGTGACTGCCTCTGCAGGTGTAGCTGTGTATGAGTTTGTGAGAGACTGGGGTGTGACATTATGTGTTTGTGTGAATGCATGTGTGTGGTTATGTGACCACCTGTTTCTGCAGATACAACTGCGTTTGAATGTGTGTGACAGCAAGTGTGATTGTGCAACTATGACCATCTGTCCCTGCAGGTATAGTTTTGTATGGGTAATTGTGACAAGATGTGTGGCTTGTGTGATATGCTACTGTGTGTGTGATTGTTTATCTCTGTTGGTGGAATTGTGTGTGACCATCTATCTTCGTGCTTATGTGGCTGGCTGTGTATTGTGTGAGATTATGGGTGTGTTTGTGCAACTGTGTATCTGTTTGAGATTGGGTGAGAATTTGTGTGTGTATATGAGATTGTGGGATTGATGTATGAAACACAGAAATATTAAAATTGCCCAAGTTCACATAGTTAACGAGTGACAGCGCCAGAACTCAAACCCAAGCAGTTCAGTTCTACAGGTCTCACTTCCCCCCACCCCCGAGATAGGGTCTCACTGTGTCAAACAGGCTGGAATGCAGTGGTGTGATTGCAGCTCACTGCAGCCTTGACCTCTTGGGCTCAAGCAGCCACCTGCCTCAACCTCCCAAGTAACTGGGACCATAGGCATGTGCCACCGTGCCTGCCTAATTGTTTTTATTTTTATTTTTTGTAGAGACTTTGTGCCATATTGCCCAGGCTGGTCTGAAACTTGGGCTCAAGCAGTCCTCCCACTTTGGCCTCCCAAAGTGTTGGGGTTATAGGCCTGAGCCACTGTGTCCAGCTGTGTCCGGTCAAGTTCTTGCTTTTAATTACTAAACTCACTTGTTCTTTCCCACGTTGAGAGGGTGAAAAGTGGTTGCCCTGGGTTTTGAGGGGTTTGGAAAAGATGTTCTGGTATTGGAGTAGGAACCTACAGAACATGGGAACTTAAAATGATTTCTTCCTTCTGTTCCCTTGTGAGTGACAGGCCTCAGTCTAAAAACATTGTAGTGAGGCCATCCTCAAATTAGCTGCTTCTGGGGGAGAGAAGCCCAACCTGAAAGCCCAGTCTTCCTCTTCTTAGTTTATTGAGTTTGAGATTTTAGCTTTGTCCTTGTCAAAACTCTTCCATGTTTGGTGCTGAGAGTCTGGACCCACGGCTGTTTTTCTGATGTGCCAGGTGTGCTGAGTGTTTTATTTTGACCTTCTCAGTTGATAAAGAAAAATATTCTCAGCCGGGCACAGTGGCTCACGCCTGTAATCCCAGCACTTTGGGAGGCCAAGGCGGGTGGATCACCTGAGGTCAGAAGTTCGAGACCAGCCTGGCCAACATGGTGAAACCCCATCTCTACTAAAAATACAAAAATTAGCTGGATGTGGTGGCACATGCCTGTAATCCTAGCTATGTGGGAGGCTGAGGCAAGAGAATCGCATGAACCTGGGAGGCAGAGGTTGCAGCGAGCTGAGATCGCGCCACTGCACTCCAGCCTGGGGACAAGAGTGAGACTTCGTCTCAAAAAAAAAAAAAAAGAGAAATATTTCATTTCCAAATGTGTGTAGAATCCAAGCAGGAAAAAGGTTGGCACTTTTCTGCCCCAGGTGTTGGCTCATACAATCTTGACAGTAGAAAAGAATGTTTCTGAGAGATGGATTAACTTGGCCGAGGTCATGTAGCCATTGAGGGAAAGAGTGGATCAACCTGGGTCTGGGTGCTGCATAAAAACAAAGTTTTTTTTCATCATACCTTCTTTTAGTGACAAATGGCTCATTTCAAACTTAGAAATATATTGGCCAAGAGATACACAGCTATCAGAACAAAACAAACTGAAGTTTCTTTTACAGGCCTGACTTAAGGCTTTTGCTCCAAGATGCTAAGAAGACTGCATTGATTCTCTTCTTAGGTTGCAGAAGCTTTTTGTTGTTGTTGAGACGGAGTCTTGATCTGTTGCCCAGGCTGGAGTACAGTGGCGTGATCTCGGCTCATTGCAACCTCCACCTTCCAGGTTCAAGTGATTCTCCTGCCTCAGCCTCCCAAGTAGCTGGGACTACAGGCACGTGTCACCATGCCCAGCTAATTTTTTGTATTTTTATAGAGATGGGTTTCACCATGTTGGCCAGGATGGTCTTGATCTCTTAACCTTGTGATCCACCCTCCTCAGCCTCCCAGAGTGCTGGGATTACAGGCATGACCCACTGCACCCAGCCCAATTTATTTATTCATTTATCTAATATTTTTGAACACCTACAACGATTTGGTGTTGTTTTGTCATTAGAATACACCAGTGAACCAAATAAAAACCTAGTTCTCTTGGATTTTACAATCTTGTATGGGAAGAGAAACAATAAAGAAACAAAACAGTATGTAACATGTCCAATGGCTAAGAAGAAAAATAATTCGGCTGGGCATGGTGGCTCACACCTGTAATCCTAGCACTTTGGGAGACCGAGGTGGGTGGATCACCTGAGGTCAGGAGTTCAAGACCAGCCTGGCCATCATGGTGAAACCTCATCTTAAAAAATAATAATAATAATAATTCAGGGTAAAGAAAAAGGGAGTACCTGGAACAGGGGTTCTCTTTAGGTTAGAATTTTCAGGGAAGTCCCTCTGATGAAGTGACATTTGAAGGAAGATAGGAGTAAAGAGAGGTGGGCCATGCTGATGTCTGGGAGAAGGTTCCAGGCAGAAGGAGAAGGCCACAACCTTGAAGGAGGGGTGTACACGGTGTTTGAGAAACAGTAGGGAGACCTGTGTGCTGGAGTGTGGCGAGCAAGGGGGAGAAGGGTAGGAAATTAGGTCACAGGCGCAGCCAGGGACCAGATCATTAAGCACCTTATTGGCCGCAGGACAGATTTTGGATTTTGTTGAGTTCAGGGTATGTGTCCTTAATATAAGTCAAGACTTATATTGTCAAGTTCAGCATTATAACTTGACTTATAAGTCAAGTTCAGCGTTGACTCCCTCACTCCTCCCCAGATCTTGGAAAAGGTGAGGCTGGCCCATGTAGGGAGGAGAAAGGGGCAGTAGTTCTATTTTTGTGAGTCTTGGGCCAACAATACAGGGCTGGCACATCACTGTTTCTTCCTTAACTCTCCCTTCTCAGGACTTTGTTCTTCTTCAGACGAGAAAACTGAAGAAGGAGGAATGGCTGTGGGACTTTGTAAAGCCATGTCCCAGGTAAGCTGATCTTTCACTTTGTTTTTAGCCATTTGACCTCATCTTTCAGGACTTTGAGACCACAAGGAAAGTCATGAATAGGCCAACGAACACCTGCTCCACTTTTCCCTGTCCACCTTTTCTTCATATAATCCTTCTACAAGACATTTATTTTCTTTTTTTCTCAGCGTTATGCTCAAATGTGTGATGGAGCAGAGCTATCCTATTTAGATGAATGATGATTTGTTGAGTTGGCGGTGAGTGCAAGTGAAATAAGGGATAGAGTTTGATTACCGAGTGACCTATTAAATAGGGAGGTCGAGGATGACCTCTCTGAGGACGTGATATTTAGCAAAGTAAAACTTCAATGAAAGTAGCAAGTAAGTTTTATGGAGATGTGGGGAAGAGCTTTAAAAGAAGGAGCACAAACTTATTACGGTGGGAGCATGTTTGGTGTGTTCCAGGAATAGCAGTGAGTATGTCCTGGGAGGGAAATGAGCACTGTGAAATCAGAGGTATAGCTGGGGACCAAATTACATAGGTCCTTACAAGTCAGCTTAGAGCTGTAAATTATCTGCACTTTGAATTTTATTCTAAGTGTGAAGGAGAGCCATTGGAAAGTTTGTGATCTGATTTGATTTATGCCTTAAAATGAAAATAGAGGCCGGGCGCGGTGGCTCACACCTGTAATCCCAGGACTTTGGGAGGCCAAGGCGGGTGGTTTGCAAGGTCAAGAGATCGAGACCATCCTGGTCAACATGGTGAAACCCCATCTCTACTAAAAATACAAAACATTAGCTGTGCATGGTGGCGCGTGCCTGTAATCCCAGCTACTCAGGAGGCTGAGGCAGGAGAATTGCCTGAACCCAGGAGGTGGAGGTTACGGTAAGCTAAGATCGCACCATTGCACTCCAGCCTGGGTAACAACAGCGAAACTCCATCTCAAAGTAAATAAATAAATAAAAATTTTAAAATGAAAATAGATAGAGGGAAGTAAAGGTGGAAGGAAGCCAATCAGGAGACTCTTAAATAATCCAGATGGGAGTTGATAGTAGCCTGAACCATGGTGGTGGCATTGGAGCTAGGGATATTCTGGGTATACAATGGAGATAGAAAATGCGGGTTGATCAAGGATTAGTTGTGGTGTGTGAGAGGAGGAAAGAAGTCAGCATGACTACAGAGGTTTTTGGCTAGGCAGCTGCATGAATGGGCATGCCATTTGCTGAGATGGAAAGACAGTGTGAAGTGAGATGGACATCAGTAATTGAGTTCTAGATATATTTAGAGACCTTTCGGATATCCAAATGGAATGCTGATCATACATTTGGAGTCAGGACTAGAGATGTGAATTTGAGAGTCTTTAGTGTTTTTTTGTTTTGTTTTGTTTTTTGAGATGGCATCTCAGTCTGTCACCAGGCTGGAGTGCAGTGGCCCAATCTCGGCTCACTGCAACCTCCGCCTCCTGGGTTCAAGTGATTCTGCTGCCTCAGCTCCCTGAATAGCTGGGACTACAGGCACGCACCACTACACCAACTAATTTTTGTATTTTTAGTAGAGACGGGTGTCACTATATTGGCCAGGATGGTCTCAATCTCCTGACCCTGTGATGCGCCCACCTCGGCTTCCCCAAGTGATGGGATTACAGGGGTGAGCCACTGAACCCAGCTGTCTGCACCCAGCTGTCATTAGTGTATTTAAAGCATAAGACAGAATGAGATTATCTTCAGGGCAAGGCTGTGGTGAATGTAGATAGGAAAGAGGTGGAAGGACTGAGTTTAGGATGTTCAATATTTAGAGGCACACAAGAGGAGGAACCAGCGAAAGAGATTGAGAAGAGCTGATGTAAAAGGAAAACCAGAAGAGTGTGGGTTCTGGAAGTGAAGAGTAGAAAGTATTTCAAGGATGGATGATGAACTGAGTTAAGTTCTTCTGAGAGAGACTGAAGAAGATGAAGACTGAGAATTTGTTAACATAATATGCTCTTGACAAGAACTACTTCATGGAGTTACTAGGATGAAGACATCATCGTGGTGGGTTTAAGAGAGAATGCAGGCTGGCTGTGGTGGCTTAGGGCTGTAATCCCAGTACTTTAGGGGGTCAAGATGGTGGGACCATTGCCTGAGCCCAGGAATTCAAGAGCAGCTATGTATGTAGGGCAACACAGGGAGACTCCATTTCTAAAAAAGTCTTTAAAAACGAAGATCCAAAAACAGCCCGGTATGGTGGCAGATGCCTATGGTCCCAGCTGCTTGGGAGACTGAGGTGGGAGGATCACTTGAGCCCAGGAGTTGGAGACAGCAGGGAGTTATGATTATGATGCCATATTCCAGCCTGTGCAACAGAAACAGAGTGAGACCCTGTTTCTAAAAAAAAAAAATAAATAAATAAATAAAAATCCAGGTGTGCTGGCTCACGCCTGTAATCCCAACATTTTTGGGAAGTCAAGGCAGGTGGATCACCTGAGGTCAGGAGTTCAAGACCAGCCTGGCCAACAAGGCGAAACCTCATCTCTATTAATAATACCAAAATAGCCAGGCATGGTAGCGCATGCCTATAATCCCAGCTACTCAGGAGACTGAGACAGGAGAATTGCTTGAACCCAGGAGACAGAGGTTGCAGTGAGCAGAGATCGCGCCATTGCACATGCCAGCCTGGGCGACAAGAGCGAAACTCCATCTCCAAAAAAAAAAAAAAAGGCAGAAAAAAGAGAATGGAAAATGAGGAAGGTGAGAACAAAGACAGTTAATTTAGACTTACAATAGTGTAGCCAGTAGGTACATAAGACTACTCCAAATTGTGATATGCTGTAAGTACAAAGTATATACCAGATTTGGAAGATTCAGTACAAAAGAGAGTGTAAGCTATCTGATTAATTTTTTTATATTGATTACATGTTGAAATGATAATGTTGTGGATATCTTGGGTTAAATAAAAATGATATTTTTAAATATATTTTTTTCTTGTGTCTACTGGAAAATTTCAAATGACATATGTGGCTCAAATATTTCTGGTGGATCACACTGGTTTAGACAACTCATCAGAAGAGTTTTGTTATTAAGAGGAGAGAGAAATAGGATAATCCCTAGAGTGAGATCATGGAAGGGAATTTATTTATTTATTTTTCTATGCATTTATTTATAAGATGGGAGATATTGCATCAGCTTTTTTTTTTTTTTTTTTTTTTGAGACGGAGTTTCGCTCTTGTTACCCAGGCTGGAGTGCAATGGCGCGATCTCGGCTCACCGCAACCTCCGCCTCCTGGGTTCAGGCAATTCTCCTGCCTCAGCCTCCTGAGTAGCTGGGATTACAGGCACGCGCCACCATGCCCAGCTAATTTTTTGTATTTTTAGTAGAGACGGGGTTTCACCATGTTGACCAGGTTGGTCTCGATCTCTCGACCTTGTGATCCACCCGCCTCGGCCTCCCAAAGTGCTGGGATTATAGGCTTGAGCCACCACGCCCGGCCTGCATCAGCTTTTTTGCTTATTGGAATGATCCAGTAAAGTGAAAATAGTTGGGAGTACAAGGGAGAGAGGCGAAAATGTCTTTGTGTGGGCAAGTGGAGGGACTGGTCTTCGAAGCCTAGAGTTTTGTCCATAGTCACAGAGGGAAGACAAACTATACAGGTAACAGTACAGATACAGAAGGGTAAGTACATATGGTGGCCGGAGGGTGAGAATGTTCAAAGTGAGAACGGGATGCGTTGATGGTGGTTCGAGAGAAAGTTATGTAATAGTTACCAGGAGAGGGGGAGAGTGAATTTATTAGAGAGGCGTAGTAGAGTGGTTTTGCAGTGCTTTTGAGGACTCTCTGGCCATCTTTGAGAAGTACTTCATGTCAACGTGTTTTATCAATCAGGGTTCTAGCAAGGCAATCAAAAGGCGACTATTTACAAGATATTAACAGGATATAGAGAAACTATGAAAGATCATGCTGTACTCTGGAGCTTATAACAGCATAACCTCTTACTAACCCTAGACCTGAATCCAGAGGCAGAGAGCTAGGTTGTGGTGGATGGCGGGGCCCTAACAAGTGCTCTGAGCTTTGATTGAAAGACAGCACCCAGGGCGATGCTCCCACCCAGGGAAGGAGCCAGGGGAATAAGTATTTTGCCTGACTTACCTTCCTTTCATCTCTTGCTTGTGGCTGAACCCAACAGAATATGGGATGGGACGGGGGAGTTGATTGATGTAGTCAGCCTCCTAGGACTCAGAGAAGAGTAGAGGAGCACGTGGAAGTTATATGACGCTATGTAGTTATGTAATTTTTTTCCCTAGACACATTCAGCTGTATTTTCACTATGTAGAATAACCATGTTTTGTATTTCTTTTTTTTATTTGAGATGGAGTCTCACTCTGTCACCCAGGCTGGAGTGCAGTGGCACAATCTCTACTAACTGCAGCCTCCTCCTCCCAAGTTCAAGCAATTCTTGTGCCTCAGCCTCCTGATTAGTTGGGACTACAGGTGCAAACCATCATGCCCGGCTAATTTTTGTATTTTTAGTAGAGACAGGGTTTCACCATTTTGGCCAGGCTGATCTCTAACTCCTGACCTCAGGTAACCCACCTGCCTTGGCCTCCCAAAGTGCTGGGATTACAGGTGTGACCTACTGTGCCCAGCCTGATATTTAAGAGAACATACTGTACAGACTGGAACCCTATCATTTTTAAGCACTGAATATTCTTTCTTCATATGGGTGTTTTATAGGAAACATCACCATTTATTCCCTGAGTAGCAAATATGTTGGGGAAAGCAGCAATGGAGGAAGGGTTTACAGTGGGCCTACATCAACTGCTTATAATAATGTATAAAAGAAATCAGGAACACTAAACTTCGGAAGGCCCTGGAGGCCTCTGGGGAGGAAGGCCTCTCTATGCCAGCATGTTCCCAGGAACAGAGTGACCTAAGTTCTGATATTCTAAACATAGTGCCCATGGACAAACACTCCCTTGAAGCACTGGAATGTAACCAGACATCTAGGCTCCTTGCTAAGCCTGCTCCCACCAGCTGCACTGTCTGTTGATAAGCATATGCTTTTAGTTCTACAGAAACTCACATAAACCGCCACCACTGTGAATTTTATGTTTGATGCACAGCCTCCCTTCACCGATTCACCCTGCCACCTGCAGTATGGATAAAAGTGACCGTGTTCAATTAATATTGTGGAAACCAGAGTTCGGGCCTTCAGTGCCTTCAGTAAAAAGTGAGGGCCCTGGTGAAACCCTGTCCCTACTAAAAATGCAAAAAATTAGCTGGGCATGGTGGCGCGCGCCTGTAATCCCAGCTACTCAGGAGGCTGAGGCAGGAGAATCGCGTGAACCCAGGAGGCGGAGGTTGCGGTGAGCCGAGATCGCGCCATTGCACTCCAGCCTGGGTAACAAGAGCGAAACCCCGTCTCAAAAAAAAAAAAAAAAAAAAAAAAAAGTGATGGCCCTCTAGTCCCACTTTCATTCTTAATCTTTTCCTCATTCCTTTGTCACCACTGAACTTGGGGTACCCATGGGTGGGGTGTGGGGCTGGTTCCCTACACAAATATTTACTGCGAGTTTACAATGTGATCAGGTTTATAATAGACACTGGATATATATCCGCTTATAAAGCAAATACCCTTCATGCAGCCTACAGTTCAGTGCTGTAGCCTAAACTGTATTTTTGAACGTGTAAGTTTTTTCCAGATTTTTTGCATAACCTTCCAATGAAAACTCTGTCTAAGACGCTTCACATATACCTCATTATTTCTTCAGGATATGTTCCTGGACATTTCTCCTTACATATAAAGTGTAAATTTCAGGCCACACCCTTTTGTTAAAGCCCAATTCAAGGCCTTTCTCCTATTCTGCTCCATCTAATGTCTCAATTTGGGTAATATAAAGGAATCCCCCATGTAAGATTTTCCTTATACTCAGTATATGTAACATACAGCTCGGTCTTTCCTGTTTCTTGTTATAAGCTATTTTTGTGTATATATGTCTTTTTTTTACAAAAATGTAAAGTTTTCTTTCTTTCTTTTTTTTTTTTTTTGAGTCGGAGTCTCACTCTGTCACTTAGGCTGGAGTGCAGTGGTGAGATCTCAACTCTCTGCAACCTCCGCCTCCCTGGTTCAAAGGATTCTTCTGCCTCTGCCTCTTCAGCAGCTGGGATTACAGGCATGCGTCACTATGCCTGGCTAATTTTTGTATTTTTAATAGAGATGGGGTTTCACCATGTTGGTCAGGCTGGTTCTTGAACTCCTGACCTCGTGATCGGTCCACCTTGGCCTCCCAAAGTGCTGGGATTACAGGCGTGAGCTGCCATGCCCTGCCACAAAAATGTAAGATTTTCAGATGGTGAGTCTGTTTCTAATATTTCTCTTCTCTCAAAGTATTTGACAAACCTCATCATGTAATTGTTCTCCAATAATTATTTTCCTTGCATCACTTAGAGATTTGAACTCTGGCAGAATTCATCTTTTTTGCTAGGACCTTATGGGTGTCTGGGCACCTGGTGAACAAGAATTTTTTTATTTCAGGGGCTGGTGACCTTCAGAGATGTGGCACTAGACTTTTCCCAAGAAGAGTGGGAATGGCTGAAGCCATCTCAGAAGGATTTATACAGAGATGTCATGTTGGAGAACTACAGGAACTTGGTATGGCTTGGTAAGGATGTTTCTCCCCCATGATTTAAAAATCTTCCTCTGGGGCATTTTTGCTTTCTCTGTTGAGAATATCTAGGTCACCTTAAAACATCATAAAAGCACTTACTTGCCTTTCTACTTCCCATTCCCAGGAAATGATTTGAAATACATGTATTTTTAACTTTTTAAGTTTCTTAAATTTTAATTAATTCTGACTGCATGAAGTAATTTCAGAGTTAGAAATGAGTAGTTCCCTTTGCTGTAGCGTGGTGGTTTGGAAGAGCAACATCAGCTTGTCCTGGGAATTTGTTAAAATGCAAATTATGAGGCCCCATCCTAGACCTACCAAATCAGAAACTCTGGGAGTAAGCTCAGTAGTCTGGGTTTTAATAAGCTCTTTAAATGATCCTGATGTCTGTTAAAGTTTGAGAGCCATCGTAGTTTCTGACTCAGTAGTTCTGGGTTGAGGCCTGAGAATGTGCATTTGTTTTGTTTTGTTTTGAGATGGAGTCTCGCTCTGTCACCAAGCTGGAGTGCAGTGGCATGATCTTGGCTCACTGCAACCTCTGCTTCCCAGGTTCAAGAGATTCTCCTGCTTCAGCCTCCTGAGTAGCTGGGACTACAGGCGCACGCCACCACACTTAGCTAATTTTTGTATTTTTAGTAGAGATGGGGTTTCACCATGTTGGCCAGTATCTCAATCTCTTGACCTCATGATCTACCTGCCTCAGCCTCCCAAAGTGCTGGGATTACAGGTGTGAACTACCGTGCCCGGCCTGAGAATGTGCATTTCTAGTTAGTTCCTAGGTGATGGCTGCAGCTGCTATAGCACTTTGAGAACCACTGGCATGGCAGAAGCTTCATCCTCATCATCCACACAAGTATCATTCCATTCTCTGGCCCATCCTCTAATGTCCATTCTTGCCTGATGATCAAGAGATTGGGTCTGTGTCCAAAAACAGCTGTAGCATGTTGATTTGTCTGTCTGTATGTCTGTCTCTTTCTCTCATTTTTCTTCCCCTGTGAACAGGACTCTCCATTTCTAAGCCCAACATGATCTCCTTACTGGAGCAAGGGAAGGAACCATGGATGGTGGAGAGAAAGATGTCACAGGGTCACTGTGCAGGTGAGTGACAGATGGCCCGTCAGGGAGGGCTATTGTAAGGTACTCAACCAAGTAGTAAGTCAGAAACTGCTCTGGGCTTCAGGTGGGATGGGAACTGAAATCTTAGTATGTGCTTCCCTAGAAACCTCACCACACCCTGGGTTTTTTTTTTCTTTTTCTTTCAATCAAATTGTACTCTCTAGTCTTCCTATACCCTGAATCTCAGTCCTCAGGTCTTCTTTTCCTTTGATGGTTAGAATTGTATTGCACTTCCAGATTTCTTTTCGGAGTTTAAATTTTTATCAAAATTATTGTCAAAGATATGTATGCATATTATTTTTTCTTTTCTTTTTTCTTTTTATTTTTTGCCTTCTCTGCACTAGCATGTATGCACATTATTTAAAGAGTCTTTGTGATCCACCCGCCTCAGCCTCCCAAAGTGCTGGGATTACAGGCTTGAGCCACTGTGCCTGGCCTGTATACCTTTTTATTTTCCCTGGAGTTAATAATGACTTGAAAATTTGTCTTTTTTTTTTTTTTTTTTTGCTTAATTTATATATACATATCCCTAATCCAATTCCTGACTTACCATCAATTGTCTGAATCTCAAGATACTTGCACATATTAGATGATCCATTGACTTCATCTTCTGGGATAAATCTCTCCTGGAATCCTCAGATATGCTTCTCTGGACAAATGGCTCATTGTATTTGCATGTACTCAGTTTGGGTCTATCTGTTTTGATATTTTCTTGTGATTAGATTGAGGTAATGCATTTTTGCAAAGAATGCCACAGAAATAATGCATCATACCAAAGGATGCATAATGTCAATATGTGTTATTATTGGTGATGTTAACTTTGCAAACTTGATGAGAGTAGTGTCTGCTTTATAAAAGTTCTTATTTTTCTATTTGTAATTAATAAGTATCTGTGGGACATACTTGGAGATTATTCAGTTTCTTCTGTAATTTTTGCCCATTAATTTTAGCATTTATTGCTGGATCTCTTCAACTGTTATTACTGTGGTGTTAACCTAATGTTGATTTTTTCATTTCCCTCTTTTTTTATGTATACTAATTAGGATTATTCCGTATAAAGAGCTGTTCCTTCCCCTCCATTTACTTATATATTCAATCATATGGATTTTTTTTTCTAAGAGGTAAATCTAATTTACCTCATCAAATGTAGTCACTTCATAAAATATAAATGGATTTATTTTTGGATTTATGGATTTTTGTTTCTTTCTGTGACATAAATCCAGTGAATCATTATTTTGTTTCTCAAATTGTTCCAGCTTTGAATGTTGGAATCTCCTTCACCTTGGTTCCTTTGACCTTCTGACACGCCCACACACATTTTTTTGAGCATTCTTCCGTCTTGCACAAGGTATTCTAGGCTCTTTTGTTTTCCTTATCCTAGCCTTGAATTAGCTACTTCTCCAAGGAGCCCTCATTGCTTTTATTGGGAGATGGTGTTTAGAAACAAAGGTCCGGGTGCTAGGTATGCTCTAGGCTACTGGGATGTCACTGCTTCTGGCCCTTATGGCAGCTAAAGCTAGGAAACATATACATAGATAGATTTATACACACATCCCTGTATTTATTTCTGCCTCTTTTTTTCATTTTTTGTTACCTCTATCTTTTTATGTACTAAAACTATCTGTGGCCGGGCGCGGTGGCTCAAGCCTGTAATCCCAGCACTTTGGGAGGCCGAGGCGGGTGGATCACGAGGTCGAGAGATCGAGACCATCCCGGTCAACATAGTGAAACCCCGTCTCTACTAAAAATACAAAAAATTAGCTGGGCATGGTGGCGCGTGCCTGTAATCCCAGCTACTCAGGAGGCTGAGGCGGGAGAATTGCCCGAACCCAGGAGGCGGAGGTTGCAGTGAGCTGAGATCGCGCCATTGCACTCCAGCCTGGGTAACATGAGCGAAACTCCGTCTCAAAAAAAAAAAAAAAAAAAAAAAAAAAACTATCTGTTTTATTAATAACTTGATTTCTAGTCCTGCTTTACAGAGTTTATTGTAGCCTTCCTCCTTTACTTATTTGTAATTTCTTTTTCTTTTACTTTTTTTTTTTTTTTTTTGAGACAGAGTTTTGCTCTTATTACCCAGGCTGGAGTGCAATGGTGCAGTTTCGGCTCACCACAACCTCCGCCTCCTGGGTTCAGGCAATTCTCCTGCCTCAGCCTCCTGAGTAGCTGGGATTACAGGCACGCACCACCATGCCCAGCTAATTTTTTGTATTTTTAGTAGAGACAGAATTTCACCATATTGACTAGGATGGTCTCGATCTCTTGACCTTGTGATCCACCCGCCTCGGCCTCCCAAAGTGCTGGGATTACAGGCTTCAGCCACCGCGCCCGGCCATTTCTTTTTCTGATAATGACAAAAAATGTATTTAGCTATTTGTTCAGTTTTAGTATACACATAAAGTAGTTTCAGAATTTCTAACCTATTTCTCTGTGAGAAACAAATTTACCAACTAGATTTAGGTATTTCCATATAGTATTTTTTTGTTTTAGTCTTACAGTATTCAGTCAAAATACTATTTCCAAAATTACTTAGGTTAGTTATTTTAGGTTCATTTGTTACTGCTTTTTTGTTTGTTTGTTTGTTTTGAGATGGAGTCTCGCTCTCGCTCTCACTCTGTCACCAGGCTGGAGTGCAGTGGCACGATCTCGGCTCACTGCAGCCTCTGCCTCCCGGGTTCAAGCGATTCTCCTGTCTCCGGAGTAGCTGGGACTACAGGCACATGCCACCGTGCCCAGCTAATTTTTGTATTTTGATTAGAGACAGGGTTTCACCATGTTGGCCAGGGTTGTCTTGATCTCTTCACCTCATGATCCGCCCACATCAGCCTCCCAAAGTGCTGGGATTACAAGTGTGAGCCTCTGCTTCTGGCCCATTTATTACTGTTTTGTTCTATTTTGCATTCCTACTACATCCTGGATTTATGTATGTATTTATTTATTTATTGGTATCTAAAACATTACTATGCCTCTAAGAATCAAAGCCATATAAAATAGTATAACGTAGGTCTTTGAAAAGTGTGGTGCCCTCCTTGTTCCTACTACTTTATTCTTTTTCTCTGCTTCTTCCTACTCATTTCCTATTCAACCCTTGTATGTTACCAATTTCTTAGTTTCAAGTTTATCCTTTTTATGTTTCTCTTGCACAAATTAGCAGTTAGATTTGTAGTTTTTTTTATCATCTTTTTTTTTTTTTCAAAACGGAGTTTCGCTCTTGTTACCCAGGCTGGAGTGCAATGGCGCGATCTCGGCTCACTGCAATCTCCGCCTCCTGGGTTCAGGCAATTCTCCTGCCTCAGCCTCCTGAGTAGCTCAGATTACAGGCATGTACCACCATGCCCAGCTACTTTTTTGTATTTTTAGTAGAGACGGGGTTTCACCATATTGACTAGGATGGTCTCGATCCCTTGACCTCGTGATCCACCCGCCTCGGCCTCCCAAAGTGCTGGGATTACAGGCTTGAGCCACCGCGCCCGGCCTGTATCATCTTTATATGACGAGCAGTGTGCTATGATACATTTTGCATTTTGCTTTTATCACTTAACAGGAAGTCACTTCATATATATATATATATATATATATATATATATATATATTTTTTTTTTTTTTTTTTTTGATACAGAGTTTCGCTTGTTACCCAGGCTGGAGTGCAATGGCGCGATCTCGGCTCACCGCAACCTCCGCCTCCTGGGTTCAGGCAATTCTCCTGCCTCAGCCTCCGGGGTAGCTGGGATTACAGGCACGCGCCACCATGCCCAGTTAATTTTTTGTATTTTTTTTAGTAGAGACGGGGTTTCACCATGTTGACCAGGATGGTCTCTATCTCTCGACCTCGTGATCCACCCGCCTCGGCCTCCTAAAGTGCTGGGATTACAGGTGTGAGCCACCGCACCCGGCTGGAAATCACTTTATATTAATTCATGAAGATTTTCCTCTTTTTTTTTTGGTCACCCAGGCTAGAGTGCAGTGGCACATTCGTGGTTCACTGCAACCTCTGCCTCACAGGTTCAAGCGATTCTCCTGCCTTAGCCCTCTGAGTAGCTGGGACTACAGGCACGTGCCACCACACCTGGCTAATTTTTTGTATTTTTAGTAGAGATGGGGTTTCACCATGTTGGCCAGGCTGGTTTCAAACTCCTGACCTCAAGTGATCTGCCCTCTTTGGCCTCCCAAAGTGGCGGGAGCCACTGCACTCATCATTCATACGTAGTTTTACAAGGAATTGCCAGATTCTCCTCCAGAAAGTTGTCTTAGTTTTTTTTCTGCTGTAACAAATTTGCACACTTTTAGTGGCTAATAGAACACAAATTTATTATAGCTCTGGGGATTAGAAGTAAAAAGTAGGTCTTACAAAGCTAAAATCAAGATGTCAAGGCCGGGCGCGGTGGCTCAAGCCTGTAATCCCAGCACTTTGGGAGGCCGAAGCGGGCGGATCACAAGGTCAAGAGATCGAGACCATCCTGGTCAACATGGTGAAACCCCATCTCTACTAAAAATACAAAAAATTAGCCGGGCATGGTGGTGTGTGCCTGTAATCCCAGCTACTCAGGAGGCTGAGGCAGGAGAATTGCCTGAACCCAGGAGGCGGAGGTTGCGGTGAGCCGAGATCGCGCCATTGCACTCCAGCCTGGGTAACAAGAGTGAAACTCCGTCTCAAAAAAAAAAAAAAGAAGCAACAACAGTCTAATTTTTTTTTTAGAGACGGGTTTTCACCATGTTGGCCAGGATGGTCTCGATCTCGATCTCTTGACCTTGTGATCCGGCCGCCTTGGCCTCCCAAAGTGCTGGGATTACAGGCATGAGCCACCATGCCCAGCCTCACAACAGTCTTGAATTCAGTGTATATCCTTCCAGTTAATTTTTAAAATATTTTTGGTAAACATTTATGAAAGAAAATATTTTTTACTTTTTTATAGGTAGCAGTCTTTACATTTTGTTTTGCAACTTGCTTTTATTAACACTGTTTTTGAGATTTATCCATGGTAAAAATCTATATAAAATATAGTTCCCTCCTTATGATCATTGAGTTGTTTCCATTTTTTGTTGTCTTAAATAGTAGCAAGGTATATTTCCATGCACATGTCTCCATGTGTAAGAGTTTCTCAAGAATCTGTATCAGGCCAGGCATGGCTCACACCTGTGATCTCAACATGTTGGGAGGATTGCTTAAGCCCAGGAATTTGAGATCAGCCTGAGCAACATAGCAAGACCCTGTCTCTAAGAAAATAAAAAAACAGGCCTGGTGCAGTGGCTCATGCCTGTAATCTCAGCACTTTGGGAGGCCGAGGTGGATCATGAGGTCAGGAGTTTGAGACCAGCCTAGCCAAAATGGTGAAACCCCGTCTTTACTAGAAATATAAAAATTAGCCAGACATGATGGTGTATGTTTGTAATCCCAGCTACTCGGGAGGCTGAGGCAGGAGAATTGATTGAACCTGGGAGGTGGAGGTTGCAGTGAGCTGAGTTCACACCACGGCACTCCAGCCTGGGCAACAGAGCAAGAATCCGTCTCGGACAAAAAAAAATTTAGCCTTGCATGTTGCTGTGTGCCTATTGTTCGAGCTACTCAGGAGACTGAGGTAGGAGGGTTACTTAATCCTGGGAGGTCAAGGCTGCATTGAGCTGTGATAGTGCCATTGGACTCCATTCTAGGCTGGATTACAGAGCAAGACCCTATCTCAAAAAAAAAAAAAAAAAAAAGAAATTTATACCTCAAAGTCAAATTGCTGGAACATGGAAGTATATGTTTTAATTTACAAGATACCAAACTTGTTCTGTGAAGTGATTGTGTCAGTTTATGCTCGTACTAACAATGATAGCGTCTGAGAATGCCTTTTCCTTCCTCTCTTGATATTCTTCAACTTAGGTTTTTTTTTTTTGTTTGTTTTTATTTCTTTAGAGACTGAGTCTTGCTCTTGTACCCAGATTGGAGTGCAGTGGCGCAATCTTGGCTCACTGCAACCTCTGCCTCCTGGGTTCAAGTGATTCTCCTGCCTCAGCCTCTTGAGTAGCTGGGACTACAGGCACACACTGCCACACCCAGCTAATTTTTTTTTTTTGCATTTTTGTAGCGAGGGGGTTTCACCGTGTTGCCCAGGCTGGTCTCGAACTCCTGAGCCCAGGAAATCTGCCTGCCTCAGCCTCCCAAAGTGCTGGAATTACAGATGTGAGTCACCATGACGTGGCCTTAAGTTTTTGATATTGTCCTTAATATTGTCTAACTGAAATTTCTGCTGATATGAGTAAGGGAAATGCTCTTATGGCTTTAATTTACTAGTGATATTATTGATCACCTTTCCAGGAATGCACTGTCTATGAAGTTTTTGTCTTCTGTGCTCATATATTTTTTTGAGACAGGCTCTCACTCTGTTGTGCAGGCTGGAGCGCAGTGGCATGACCTTGGCTCACTGCAGCCTCTGCCTCCTGAGCTCAAGCAATCTTCCCACCTCAGTGTAACGAACCACTGCACCTGCTTAATTTTTTTGTTTATTTTTCTTGTAGAGACAAGGTCTTACCGTGTTGCCCAGGCTGGTCTAGAACTCCTGGGCTAAAGCGATCCTCCCATCTCGGCTTCCCAAACTGTTGGGATTACTGGTGTATTTCCATTTTTGGAGAATTAAGTTGTCTTTTTCTTATTGATTTATAGTAGAACTAAATTCTATGCATTATTCATTTTTCTGTGCTACATGTTTTAGTTGTTTTTTTCTCAGATTGTTCCCTGGCCTTTGACTTTGTGGTATTTTCTCCCACTCACGTGTTTTTAAGGTTAATGTCAAATTCATTCCCTTCAACCAGATCTGGTCAGGATGGTAGTGAGGAGGTCATGCTCTCCTTCACTGTGTTCTCTGTATCTTACAAGTTTTTAATGCTCCAAGTGTTTCTGTTGATATTCTTCCTTGACATTTTCCACAATGATAGAGAATTTTACAAGTCAACCCTGGTCAAGTTCTTTCACAGAGATTTTGATGGAAGAAAGGTATAAAAATGCAAGGGCTGAGGTCATATTACTGGTTTTGGAATGTTCTTTCTTTGTTCATAATTTTCTTTTATATTGTTGATGATTTTTGTCCAAGTTTCTTTAAAATAATTTTCTTTAAGTTTGGAAATAAAATCTTTATGGAATTCTGGTTGAAACTGACCTGATATAAATTAACCATTGATAAAAAAGTATGCATATATATTTTTTGTTTTGGTGCAATTATATATTACATTGGCTCATTTAAATCTTTCTTAAAAGAATTTTGTAACATTTTGTAGGACTTTTCTCGTATTCTTGGGAATCATGCTTCCCTCTCCCTTCCAATTATTTACATAGCAGTTGTAATCTTAACTCACTGCCCGCACCTCAGGTTCTCTTCCACTGTCTTATCACTTGCAATCTGGCTTCTGCCCCTCTAGTTGAGCTAAATCCAGGTGCCCTTCTTCATTTTCATATTCCTTAGATTATTAAGATGTATAAAAGAGTTCTTACCACTATCCATTTTCTCTTTTCAAAGCTCTGTTCTCTCCCTTTAATGGACTCTTTTCCCTGTTTTTCTGTTGTTTCCTCATTTGCCGTAAGATCTTTGTAATATTAATGCGGATCTCTGTCCAGTTCTGTCTCGTAGAACTTTCTTTCTTTCTTTCTTTGAGACGGAGTCTTACTCTGTCGCCCAGGCTGGAGTGCTGTGGCATGATCTCACCTCACTGCAACCTCTGCCTCCCAGTTCAAGCAATTCTCATGCCTCAGCCATCTGAGTTGCAGGGATTATAGGTGTAAGCCATCGTGCCCGGCTAATTTTTTTGTTTTCAGTAGAGACAGGGTTTCACCATGTTTGCCAGGCTGGCCTTGAACTCCTGGGCTCAAGTGATCCATCCACATCGGCCTCCGAAGTGCTGGTATTACAGGCAGATTCCCCATGCTCGGCCTCTAGTAGAACTTTCTGTGATGATGGAAATAATCTATATGTGTGCTTTCTAATCCAGTAGCCACATTTGGCTTAGAGTGCTTAAAAGTGTGGCTAGCGTGACTGAGGGACTAATTTTAAAATGTCATTTAAATTTGAATTGCCACATATACTTAGTGGCTATCATATTTGATAGCATAGCTCTATACCAGGCATCCCCGAACTACGGCCCATGGGCTGCATGCGGCCCCCTGAGGCCATTTATCTGGCCGCCCGCCACACTTCAGGAAGGGGCACCTCTTTCATTGGGGGTCAGTGAGAGGAGCACAGTATGTGGCGGCCCTCCAACAGTCTGAGGGACAGTGAACTGGCTCCCTGTGTAAAAAGGCTCCCTGTGCCTGCTCTATACAGTCTTTTAATCAAGGGGATCCAAACTGTAAGTCTATGTATAAAGATAGTGGTTGGAGCTCCAGGCACTTCAGAGTCCCCCATATTGGAAAATATCTGTGGTCTTCTCCCATCAGGCTTCTTTTATTAAGCACTAAGTTAGTTATTGTATAAATCTGCTATTTGCCTGGAGTAAAGACTTATTTTTGGTAAGGTGAATATAGTGGCTTCAGTTGATGTATATAAGAGATGAGATCCAGGCAAGTGGGTGAGGGAACAGAAGTAGTTGTATTTCTAGGGAAAGAAAGAATGAATGAATGAATGAATTAATCCTAACCAAGGATAGGCAAACAAATCCTCTCAGGCCTGGGTGTAGACGGGGCCCTGGTAAGAAAATCCAAGGCTGTGAATAGGACAGACTGATAGGGCTGAGGGCTTTCCTTGGGTGAAGGGTGTATTGGAAAGAAGAAAGATGCAGATGAATAATATTTTCTTTTCAATTTTGTTCTGACCTATACTGGAGACAGCTTTACTTTTCAACAGATGGGAAACTGTTATGGCAAATACTGTATCTATTTAACCCCTAATGCCAAAATATGTAGTTGTAAAATAACCCCTAACCCCATCTAAACATGAAAATGTCTCTGTCACTGAAATAGTCACTATGTTTCGGAATCCTGATTACAGCCTTGAAAATGGAGCTCATGTTCTCCAAGAATTATTCCTTAACTAAGCTCGTGAATTTTGATCTCTTTTTTTTTCCTGAAGTTTATACCTCCAATAATCGATCACATATTAGCTTGTCTTTCATTATGTGCCATAGGGAATAATCATAGGCACAGGCTTGAGCTCTCAGAATTTACAAAGGGTAGAAAGACCCTGTGTCAGGCTTCCCCTCAATCTGTTAGGTACTGGGGGCCTACTAGTAGGTTCATATATCTGAATATATTGGCTGATTATTGTGGTGTGAAAAGGACTTTCTCATTTTTTGAGATCACCTTCTAAAAAATAGTTTTCTTTCTGCCTTACCGCAACCAATATCCTCCCCTGAAAGCATCACATATCTTCTCAGTATCATCATTTTCCCTCAATGATGAGAAAAGCTGACCACAAGGTTTCTTTTAATCATTGGGGAAAATATATATATATAAGTCTGCCCTGGACCCTGATAGAAATCTTAGTTGTTAAATAGCATTAGTGGGAAAAGTTGTTATGAAATTAATCTGGCAGCAGTCATTCATTTAACAATGTGCTGACATTGTCCGAGGCATTGGATGCAACAGTAGAAGAAAAGAGAGTGAATGTCAGTGCCTGCTCTCATGGAGCTTTCAGTCTTATGAATTCCAGTGCAGGAGGGACTGGAGGCTTTAAAGACTAGAGGCAGGGAAACTGGCTGTGATCTAATCAGACATCTTCAATTCCTTACCTTGTTAGCATTTAGCTTTGCCTGCTTTTTCATGACCTGCGTTTTCCCAACTTCCACCTTCCCATCAGCAACACATACCCCTTCCCTTCTCAGCTCTCTTTATTCTTTGTGTTTCCATTCTCTTGTGTTCATATTGCATGGCCACATTTAGGAGATGTTAGAACCACGTACTTTCTACCCTCCTTCTCCCCAGTTAAATTCTTCCATTTCTATAACGTTTTCTTCCTCGTAGCAAAAGAACAAAGGAGACATTTGCTTTCTTGATGTTTTTCAGACTGGGAGTCTTGGTGTGAAATCAAGGAATTATCTCCAAAATGGTTCACTGAGGAAAATGAAATATCCCAGGAGGTGGTAATGGAAAGGCTAGCAAGTCATGGCCTTGACTGCTGCAGTTTCAGAGAAGCCTGGAAATACAAGGGTGAATTTGAGCTACATCAGGGAAATGAGGAGAAGCATTTCATGCAAGTGATAGCTGTTAAGGAAATCTCTACTGGGGAAAGAGACAATGAATATAGTAATTCTGGGAGAAACACACCCCTGAAATCAGGATTTTTAAGACAACAGAAAGTTCCTACCATACGGCAAGTACATAAATTTGATATTTATGATAAAATCTTCCCCCAAAATTCAGTCATAATTGAATATAAAAGCCTCTGTGCTGAGAGGGAATCTTTGATAGGTAATGAATGTGAAGAATTCGACCAGAGTACATACTTTAGTAAAGATATAGGAATTCCTCTTAGTGAGAAACCTTATGAAAGAAATGATTTTTCAAATCTCTTAAGTTTCCACTCTTTACTTACTCAACATCACACCACTCATTTTGGAAAGTTACCCCATGGATATGATGAATGTGGTGATGCCTTTAGCTGTTACTCGTTCTTCACTCAACCTCAGAGAATTCACAGTGGAGAGAAACCGTATGCATGCAATGACTGTGGAAAAGCATTTAGCCATGACTTCTTTCTCAGTGAACATCAAAGAACTCATATTGGGGAGAAACCTTATGAATGTAAGGAATGTAACAAAGCCTTCAGACAGAGTGCACACCTTGCTCAACATCAGAGGATCCACACTGGAGAGAAACCGTTTGCATGCAGTGAATGTGGGAAGGCCTTTAGCCGTTATGCCTTCCTCGTTGAACATCAGAGAATTCACACAGGTGAGAAACCATATGAATGTAAGGAATGCAACAAAGCCTTCCGACAGAGTGCACACCTTAACCAACATCAGAGGATTCACACCGGAGAGAAACCCTATGAATGTAATCAGTGTGGAAAAGCCTTCAGCAGACGCATAGCCCTTACTCTGCATCAAAGAATTCACACAGGAGAGAAACCTTTCAAATGCAGTGAATGTGGGAAGACCTTTGGCTATCGTTCACACCTTAATCAACATCAGAGAATTCACACCGGAGAAAAGCCCTATGAGTGCGTCAAATGTGGGAAGTTTTTCAGGACTGACTCACAACTGAATCGGCATCATAGAATTCATACTGGAGAGAGACCATTTGAATGCAGTAAATGTGGGAAAGCCTTCAGTGATGCTTTAGTTCTAATTCACCACAAGAGAAGTCATGCAGGAGAGAAGCCCTATGAATGTAACAAATGTGGGAAGGCCTTCAGTTGTGGCTCTTATCTTAATCACCATCAGAGAATTCATACCGGAGAGAAACCCTACGTATGTAATGAATGTGGGAAGGCTTTTCATCAGATCTTGTCCCTAAGGCTACACCAGAGAATTCATGCTGGAGAAAAACCTTATAAATGTAATGAATGTGGGAGTAATTTTAGCTGTGTCTCAGCCCTTAGACGACATCAGAGAATTCATAATAGAGAAGCACTCTGATTACAACAAGTATAGGAAAGAAAACACTGGGTTGCCGTCAGTCCTCATTGAATATTAGTGAGTTCTTTTTGGTTAGTAATTCTTTGAATGTAGTTCATATTTCAGTTTATCAGTATCCATTATTTGAAGTAGCTCATTAGTAGATGTCCGTTACTTTGTTGTTGTTGTTGTTGTTGTTTGTTTTTTGAGACAGAGTCTTGCTCTGTTGCCCAGGCTGGAGTGCGTGGTGCCATTTTGGCTCACTGCAGCCTGCACCTCCTGGGTTCAAGCAATCCTCCTGCCTCAGCCTCCTGAGTAGCTGGGATTACAGGTGCCCACCACCATACCTGGCTAATTTTTGTATTTTTAGTAGAGATGGAGTTTCACCACATTGGTTAGGCTGGTCTCAAACTCCTGACTTCAGGTGATCCACCTCCGCCTCCCAAAGTGTGGGATTACAGGCGTGATTGGTCACAGGCTGGCCAATTATATCCCGCAACCTAGTGATACGGGACTGGCAGATGGCTCTGTGTGGATCAGTGAAGTCCTTTGGGGGTATTGCTATGGGTAGTAAGAGAGATTTTTTTCTGGAATTGCAAGTTTCAAGGATTTAATAAGATTTAAAACTCAACCGTAGCCTTTTTGCCACTCATGAGGAAAACTTTCCCAAAGAGAAATCTAACAGGAAAATGGAGATGAGAGGCGGAAATCTGATGATACTGTTTGATCTCCTGGATCCAGCCATTCTTGACAGCTACACCATCCTTTTTCTTTTTTTGTGATCCAATAAATTTCTTTTTCTTTTTTTTTTTTTTTTTGCTTAATTTGGATTAGATTTTTGCCTCATGAAATTAGAGTACTGATTCACACATTCTGTGTTTGCTATACATATGAGAAAGCCTTAATTTTTTACATGGCATAGTTGTTTATTCTGAAGAGAAAACCTATGATATAACAAGTTTATGAAAGTTGAATATACAGCCTCCACAAAGCCGAGATAATTGTTAGATTTTACTTGTCAATAAATTATCTTAGTGTTTCTTAGTTTTTTTTTCACAATATGGATGAATATTATAAAATTCACCAAGTAAAATTCTCTAACAGGCTCTCCCTTAAGGAGTTAAAATCATTTGTCACAGTGAGTCACCATATGCCTGTAAAGAGAGAATGGATGGCTAAGAGAATAATGCTTTCATTTGTTTAATATAGTTCTTCATTTTCAAGGAAGACCTTAATTTTCTTCTTTCAGTATGGGTCTAAACATATTCTGTGGCAAAATATAATAAAATTGTAAATGAGATCTTTTGTGGGTGGGCTCTAAATTTGGTTTAATAACTTTATGGATAACTTCTTTGCAGCTGGAGATATCAGACATAGATACTGCTGGCAGATAGAGTGAGTTGTTTTTAACAAATGGTAAAAGTAAAGCAGTTAATGCCTAAAATTGTTAGAGACTAAATAATTTCCATTATTGGGAGTAATGAGGAAGATGAAGTTGTGAGGCAATGCATTTCTTTTTTATCTGAATGGACGTAGGGAAATAAACTGGTGATATGGCAGCTGGGCCATCTTGAACAGTCAGAACCAGTAAGAATGTTGGGCATTGCCTGAAGAACTTCTATAAAAACATATCAGAACAAGTGAATGAGGAAGGAATCAAGGATTTATATGTATGTATAATTAGTTTAATATTAAATTTATACTTTAATAAAAATCTGAAATTTATTTTTCATAAATATTCAAATTCCCTTTAAACAGCTGAAAATACAGATTTAGTGACTCAATACTTCAAACCTTGAACAGAATATGATTATAAAATATTTCCAAACTTATGTTACATCTAATCTAAAACATTAATATCATAAGCTTAATTTATGTCATCATTTCTTTATTTTTAAATTGTATTTCCTGGAGGTACGGGGGATATTTATTTTTGTAATTTCTAAGCACTAAATAATAATTTATTTCAGAAAGTTTCACAAGGTTACAGTAAACTTACCAAACTTGAAGAATGACTCAGACCAGTAAAGAGTCTGAGTTACTCACTAATTGATTTTTTTTTTTTTTTTTTTTTTTTGAGACAGTCTCACTCTGTTACCCAGGCTGAATGCGGTGACACAATCATGGCTCACTGCAGCCTCAACTTCCCAGGCTCAAGTGACCCTCCCACCTCAGCCTCCTGAGTAGCTGGGACTACAGGTATGCTCCACTATACCTGGCTAGGTTTTGTGTTTTTTTTGTAGAGTCGGAGTTTCGCCATGTTGCCCAGGCTGGTCTTGAACTCCTGGCCTGAAGTGATTTGTCCACCTCGGCCTCATGGAATTAGAGGCCTCCCAAAGTGCTGAGATTACAGGGGTGAGCCACTGTGCCCAGTTACTAATTGATTTTTGATCTAAGTATGGCACCTGATTCATCCTCTAGAGTGACAACCTAAGCCACTGGTTCATTCTGTTTATGCAGTTAAACTTCGCTTACAGTGTTGATAAAATCTTTTATACCCATGTCTTTAGCATAAGTTTTTGTATTTTGCAATGTTTCTTCTTACAGTGAGGTGCCAAATATTGTCTTCCACTCTACAACCCATTGTCTTGTGATCTATTGACCTGATCTCTTAGCATTAGTGAAAATTTATGCTTTATTAATATTTGATTTTTATTAGTACCATCTGGAGGTTTCTGTTTATGTGTGTGTATATGTTATCTGAAGATGTATATTTCATTTAAATTTTTTGTATTAAGTGCCTAATGTGTGCCAGACTTTGTTCTAGTCTAAGCAATGGAGATACAGCAGTGAACCAAACAGACAAAAAATTTCTGCCTTCAGAGAGCTAATTTCTAATGAGGAAGACAATGAAAAAGATGTATAGGTAAAAGATATAAGTGAGTAAATTCTAAGGAGAAAAAGATGAAGGAAGGGGTGGGGAGCCAGGGAAGGCCCCTTCTGAAGTTAACTTTTGAGTGAAGACCTGAGAGAGAGATCTCTGTCTGTCGGTCTGTCTACCTACCTGCCTATCCATCCATCTATCCAAACTACATATACACACCTATAGACATATTTATATGCCTTTATAACTAATGGGAATATATATAACTTTACATTGGTATACATAAATTTACACTTTATTTATTTTCCTGTATCATGTCTACATATTTGTGTGTTACATTTTTTTTTTTTTTTTTTTTTTGAGATGGAGTTTCGCTCTTGTTACCCAGGCTGGAGTGCAATGGCGCGATCTCGGCTCACCGCAACCTCCGCCTCCTGGGTTCAGGCAATTCTCCTGCCTCAGCCTCCTGAGTAGCTGGGATTACAGGCACGCACCACCATGCCCAGCTAATTTTTTTGTATTTTTAGTAGAGATGGGGTTTCACCGTGTTGACCAGGATAGTCTCGATCTCCTGACCTCGTGATCCACCCGCCTCAGCCTACCAAAGTGCTGGGATTACAGGCTTGAGCCACCGCGCCCGGCTTGTGTGTTACATTTTAACACATTTGACTCAGATGAATTTATGGCCTTTTACAGTCTAGGCAAATTTCACTTAATTATAATGTATTTAATATTGATGCTTAATTGACACAATTTAGCCACTGGGGATTACTTTAAGCAAACTCTGCTCCCTCCAGCACGTGTATTTTGGACAAAATTGCTGCCATTATGATTGAGTCCCTTTTAGAGGTCGCTGGGGGAAAAATGTTTCCTTTATAGAACATGGTTTCATGCTGATTTCTAGTTCTTTCTCAATATATTTTGTTACACCCTACTAAGATTTTCAACTTTGTTCACAAAACTCAAGACAGGGAGGTAATGAATTGGACGGTGGAGAAAAGTGGATTCCTGGAAGCCGTGAGGTGGCGATACTTCACTAATGGGAATAAGCCACCTTCCTGGATAGCTTTCTCAGACAGGCATTTACACAGTAATTCCTCACATCTTCTTCCAGAAAAAGTAGTGAAAGGATCTGCTCTTTTCACATTGGGACAGTTAGGGGACTTTGGAGTTACATCTACATATAGATACCAACTCTTTGTCAGGAGACTTGAAGAAGTGATTCAGGCTCAGTTTAGTTATCTGTAAAACAAATCGTAATTCTAGCCTTTTGAATTTTTGTGAGGATTAATTGAAAGCATGTAATATTTGTAAATAGTTAACAATGCGGTTATTATTAGTGATAAAATCAATCACAAGGAGTTGGATTGTGTCCCTGAAAGCCAGCTACTCATGGGGGACAGAACTGTGAATTCAGCCCACGTCCTGCCTCTCCATACATGTGTTGAGTCACAAATGGCAGTGGCCGCAGCCCATCTTTCTGATCCCGGAGTGGTAACTGCAGCTCTAGAGTCTCTCAGCACTCTCTCTGTTTGGATTTTTTTTTTTTTTTTTAAGATGGAGTTGTGCTCTTGTTGCTCAGGCTGGAGTGCAATGGTGCAGTCTCAGCTCACTGCAACCTCTGCCTCTCGGATTCAAGTGATCCTCCTGCCTCAGCCTCCTGTGTAGCTGGGATTATAGGTGCCTGCTACCATGCCCAGCTAACAGCTAATTTTTATATTTTTAGCAGAGATGAGGTTTCACCATGTTGGCCAAGGTGGTCTTGAACTCCTGACCTCAGGTGATCCACCCACCTCAGCCTCCCAAAGTGCTGGGATTATAGGTGTCCAGCCAGGAGGCTGACTTTTATTAACAGAGGCCAGGGAAAGAAAAAGACAAGCATGACTCTTGTTTCTTTTTGTTGTTGTTGTTGTTGTTGTTTTTCATTTTTCATTGATTTTTTTCATACTTCAATTTGTAGTATGTTATCAAAGTAATTTACTGTGACACTAATTTCTTGGTTTGTTTCCCCCTCCATAAGTCCCAGTCCTATTCTTCTTCATAGGCGTATACAGGTATGTTTGATATGCATTCTTTTTTTTTTTTTTTTTTGAGACGGCGTTTCGCTCTTGTTACCCAGGCTGGAGTGCAATGGCGCGATCTCGGCTCACCGCAACCTCCGCCTCCTGGGTTCAGGCAATTCTCCTGCCTCAGCCTCCTGAGTAGCTGGGATTATAGGCACGCACCACCATGCCCAGCTAATTTTTTATATTTTTAGTAGAGACGGGGTTTCACCATGTTGACCATGGTTGGTCTCGATCTCTCGACCTCGTGATCCACCCGCCTCGGCCTCCCAAAGTGCTGGGATTACAGGCTTGAGCCACCGCGCCCGGCCTTGATATGCATTCTTAAATGAATATGTGTTTCCTACCAGATAGGTCATATGTTATGTGTTTAAAATTTACACTAATGGTACTATGCTACAGATTCATTTTTTTTCTAGTGAGAATTGATTTTTAGATTTTTCACATTTCTCTGTGCACAGTGCTCTCATGCTGTTTATCACTTCTAACGTTTGTGTAGTAATTCATCCTGTATATTTACTACATTCTACTTACCTATTCCTGTAGTGATGGGTATAACTCCTGGCTGCCACAAAGAATATTCTGGGATGTATTCTCCTTGTGGACCTGAACTAGATTAGACTATTTGCCCAGCACTTGGCTAGTGGGATAAAGAGTTTTTGTACAGTTAATTTTACCAGGAAAACTAGATTGCTTTCTAGAATGGCTCCAACTGTTTACATCCTCTCCAGCAGCACCTCTTCTACATCCTTGCAAATGCTTGTTCTTGAAATGTGTTAGTTTGCATTGTTAAGAATTAGAGCACATCTCTGTATACTTGTCACTCATCTGGACACTTTCAATGAAGTGTTTTTTTCTTCTTCTTTTTTTTTTTGAGATGGAGTTTCACTCTTGTTGCCCAGGCTGGAATGCAGTGGTGTGATCTCATCATGACCTCGGCTTGCTGCAACCTCTCCCTCCCAGGTTCAAGTGATTCTCCTGCCTCAGGCTCCCGAGTAGTTGGGATTACAGGCATGTGCCACCATGACTGGCAAATTTTGTATTTTTAGTAGACATGGAGTTTCTCCATGTTGATCACGCTGGTCTTGAACTCCCATCCTCAGGTGATCCATCCACCTTGGCCTCCCAAAGTGATGGGATTATAGGCCTGAGCCACCTCGCATGGCCTGAACTGTTTATTCTTTTTTTTTTTTTTTTTTTTTTTTTTTGAGACGGAGTTTTGCTCTTGTTACCCAGGCTGGAGTGCAATGGCGTGATCTCAGCTCACCGCAACCTCTGCCTCCTGGGTTCCGGCAATTCTCCTGCCTTAGCCTCCTGAGCAGCTGGGATTACAGGCATGCGCCACCATGCCCAGCTAATTTTTTGTATTTTTAGAAGAGACAGGGTTTCACCATGTTGACCAGGATGGCCTCGATCTCTTGACCTCGTGATCCACCCGCCTTGGCCTCCCAAAGTGCTGGGATTACAGGTGTGAGCCACTGCGCCCGGCCTGAACTGTTTATTCTTACCCTGTTTATCACTTATCAAATCCATTCATAAATGTTAAGACTTAGTTATAAATCCATCTGGCCTTGATACTTTTTTTCCCAGAAGGAGTTTCTCTATATATGACTTCAGTTTATTAGGTTTATTCAAATGTTGATTTGAATTTAAGTTATCAATTTTTCCTACAAATAGTCCTTTATAACATTTTTCAGTATTTTAACTTCATGTTTCTTATTTCATCTTTTTCATTTTCTTATTTGAGTGTTTGCTCATTTTTTGAAGATCAGCCTTAACAGAGGTTGATGCAGCTTATTGATCATTGGTCTTTTCAAAGCCCTATCACAGTTTTGTTAACCTTTTCACCTCTTTCTAATTCTCTATTTTATTGATTTATCTTTATAATTTCTTTTTCCTTTCTTTCAGTGTGCTGTGTCTTCCTACTCCACACTTTTAAATTGAGAATTTGATTTTTATTTTTCTTGACAAATGTTATTTAAAGCTAAAATTTCCTCTAAATACTATATAAGCTATGTCTCACAATTTTGGCATTTATTGTTTTCATTGCTATTCATTTTCATGTTTTGTAATTTTTTTTTTTTTTTTTTTTTAGACAGAGTTTTGCTCTTGTTACCCAGGCTGGAGTGCAATGGCGCGATCTTGGCTCACCGCAACCTCCGCCTCCTGGGTTCAGGCAATTCTCCTGCCTCAGCCTCCTGAGTAGCTGGGATTACAGGCATGTGCCACCATGCCCAGCTAATTTTTTTATATTTTTAGTAGAGACGGGGTTTCACTATGTTGACCAGGATGGTCTCGGTCTCTTGACCTCATGATCCACCCGCCTCAGCCTCCCAAAGTGCTGGGATTACAGGCTTGAGCCACCGCGCCCGGCCCCTCATGTTTTGTAATTTTTGTATTCTTTTTTAATTCAAAAGGCTTGGCTTTTTGTTATCTTTTTCTAATGCTATTGCTGGATAGTCAGATGTTTGCATTTATTCTCTGGAATTGAATGAAGCTTCCTTTACTGCCTCATATGTGATCAATTTTCATAACTGTCATGTTTATTTCTAAGGTATATGAGTTCTAATCCCATCCATGAGGACTTTGCTCTCATGACTTAATTACCTCTTAAAGGCCCCACCTCTTAATACTGTAACGTTGGAGATAAGACTTTAACCTATGAATTTTGGAGGGGACACACCATTCAAACCGTAGCAGTCCAGCTGTAGCCTCCTCCCCAAATTCTTGTTTTTCTCACATCAAAAATGCATTGATTCCATCTTAATAGCCCCCAAATCTTAACTCATTCCATGATCATCTCAAAAGTCTAAAGTCCAGAGTCTCATCCAAATCAGATTTAGGTAAGATGCAAGGCACAATTCATTCTGAGGCAAATCTACCTCCAGCTGTAAGCCTATGAAATCAAACAAGTAATGTGCTTTCAAAATACAATGACACAAGGTAGACATTTTGATTCCAAAGGAGAAATAGGAAAGAAGAGAAATGTAATAGGTCTCAACAAAATCCAAAACACAAAAGGGCCAACGGTATTCAATCTTTATGCTTGAGAATAATCCTTGACTTCATGTCCTACCTTCACACGCTAGGGAAGGAGCTAGGCCCCCAAATCCCGGAGCAGCCCCGCCTCCATGGCTTTGCTGGGTGCAGCCCGGTCTTCAGCTCTCACAGGTTAAAGTTGGATGCCTGCAGCTTTTCCAGGCTGGTGATGCACACGGGTGGCTCTACCGTCTGGGGTCTGTGGAGACTCTCTGTAGTGGCCCTGAGGCTGTCCAAGACATTCCTTTTTTAAAAATTATTTTTGGAGACGGAGTCTCACTGTTTCCGAGGCTGGAGTGCAGTGGCAGGATCTCGGCTCACTGCAACCTTTGCCTCCCGGTTTCGAGCAATTCTCCTGCCTCACCCTCCTGAGTAGCTGGGATTACAGGTGTGTGCCACCAGGCCTGGCTAATTTTTCTATTTTTAGTGGAAACAGGGTTTCACCATGTTGTTCAGGTTGGTCTTGAACTCCTGACCTTGCGATCCACCCTCCTTGGCCTCCCAAAGTGCTGGGATTACAGGCGTGAGCCACTGAGCCTGGCCAAGACATACTTTAAAATCTAAGTGGAGGAAGCCATGCCTCCATGGCTCTTGCACTGCACACCTGCAGAAATAGCACCATGTGGCCATTACCAAAGCTCACCACTGTGCCCTCTGGAGCAGCAACCAAAGTCACATCCTGGGTCAGTCAGCTTGAGCCACAACAGAGGCAGCTGAGGAGTGCTCTGCTGGAATGCAGGGAGCAGAGACCTGAGGCAGCCCTAGGCAGTGAGCATCAAGGTCCCATGGGCACCCTGGGCTTCTCTCTCAAAACCTTTCTGCCCTCAAAGCTTCTGGGCCTTTGGTGGGCATGGCAACCTCAAAGATCTCTAAAATGTCTCTAGGGTCATTCTCCCACTATTTTGATGAAGAGCACCTGGCTGCCTTCTAGCCATACTAATCTTACCAAAATGCCAGTTAGCCACACCCTTGGGTTTTCTCATTGAAATACCCTTTTTTATTCTTTCCATGGCCAAGCTGAAAAATTTTCAAATCTTTATATTCTGCGTCACTTTTAACTATAAATTATGTCTTTGCTTTTTTCCTCCTTTCTCACATTTTACTAAAAGCAATTAAGAGAAGCCATGCAGCTCCTTCAATAGTTTTCTTTTTTTTTTTCCTTTTCTTTCTTCTTCTTCTTTTTTTTTTTTTCGAGACAGAGTCTTCCTCTGTCACCCAGGCTACAGTGCAGTGGCACGATCTTGGCTCACTGCAACCTTGGCCTCCTGGGTTCAAGTGATTCTCCTGTCTCAGCCTCCTGAGTAGCTGAGATTAAAGGTGCACACCCGCACACCTGGCTAATTTTTGTATTTTTAGGAGAGACAGGGTTTCACTATGTTGGCCAGGCTAGTCTCGAACTCCTGACCTCAGCTGATCCACCCACCTTGGCCTCCCAAAGTGCTGGGATTACAGGTGTGAGCCACCATGCCCGACCATCTTCTCTCTATTTAAAATGGGCTTCTCATAGGCATTATACAGTTGGGTGCTTTTTAACAATTTAGCCTGAAAATCTGTTTATTGGGATGTTTAGACCATTTACACTTTTAAAATAAATTTATTGAGTAAAAATCACATAATATGAAAGTAATCATTTTAAAGTGAACAATTCAGTGGCATTTAGAACATTCCCAGTGTTGTGCAACAGCCACCTCTAATTCCAAAACGTTTGCATCACTCCAAAGGAAAACTGCTTTTTAATTAAGCAGTTTCTCCCCCATTCTTCCCTTCCTCTGTTCCCTAGTAACTGCTAATCTGTGTTCTATCTCTATGGCTTTTAAAAAATTTTTAGATATTTCGTTTAAATTGTATCATGCCATATGAAACTTTTTGTATCTACCTTCTTTAGTGTAATATTTTGCAGCTTCATCCATGTTGTGGCATTATCCATACTTTGTTCTTTAAAAGAAAAAAAAAGACGGAGTCTGCTCTGTAGCCCAGGCCCAGTCTCAGCTCACTGCAACCTCAGGCTCCCAGATTCAAGCGAACTCTCTTGTCTCAATCTCCTGAGTAGCTGGGATTACAGGCACACGCCACCACACGCAGCTAATTTTTGTGTTTAGAGACGGGGTTTCACCATGTTGGTCAGGCTGGTCTCAAACTCCTGACCTTGTGATCACCTTGGCCTCCCAAAATGTTGGAATTACAGGCATGAGCCATTGCACCTGGCCACTTTTTTTTTTTTTTTAATGGCTGAGTAATATTCCATTGTATGAATTACCACAACTGGTAATTTTGTCTTTATTTGGTGACCTGGTAACTTTATTCATCTGTTGAACGGCATCTGGGTTATTTCCACCTTTTGGCTATTGTAAATAGTGCAGCCATGAACATGTGTGTGCATGTTCTTGTTTTCAGTTCTTTTGGGTATATACTTAGGGTTAGAATCATTACGTCATATGGTAATTCACTGTTTAATTTCCTGAGGAACTGCCAAGTCATTTTCTACAGTGGCTGAACTATTTTACATTCCCACCAACAATGTACCAGTTTTCCAGTATCTTCGCATCCTCACTAACACTGTTCCTTCTTTGATTATTGCCATTCTAGTGGATGTGAAGTGGTACCTTACTGTGGTTTTCATTTACATTTCACTAATGACTAGTGATGTCAAACATCTTTTCATATGCTTATCGGTCATTTGCATGTCTTCTTTGGCTAGATGTCTACTCATGTCTTTTACCCAAAGTTTAATTTTTTTTGTCTTTTCACTGTTGAGTCACAAAGAAATCTTAATATGTGTTAGATTAATAGACGCTTATCCTATATCTGATTTGCAAATATTTTACTTTATTCTTTGTTTTTTTTTTTTGAGATGAAGTCTCGCTCTGTTGCCAGGCTGGAGTGCAATGGCGCGACCTTGGCTCACTGCAACCTCTGCCTTCCGGTCTCAAGCGATTTCCTGCCTCAGCCTTCTGAGTAGCTGGGACTACAGGTTCGTGCCACCACACCCAGCTAATTTTCATATTTTTAATAGAGATGGGGTTTCACCCTGTTGGCCAGGATGGTCTTGATCTCTTGACCTCGTGATCTGCCCGCCTCGGCCTCCCAAAGTGCTGGGATTACAGGTATGAGCCACCACACCCAGCCCTCCTTCATTCTTTTTTTTTTTTTTTTTTTTTTTTTTTTTTTTTGAGACGGAGTTTCGCTCTTGTTACCCAGGCTGGAGTGCAATGGCGCGATCTCGGCTCACCACAACCTCCGCCTCCTGGGCTCAGGCAATTCTCCTGCCTCAGCCTCCTAAGTAGCTGGGATTACAGGCACGCACCACCATGCCCAGCTAACTTTTTGTATTTTTAGTAGAGACGGGGTTTCACCTTGTTGACCAGGATGGTCTCGATCTCTCGACCTCGTGATCCACCCGCCTCGGCCTCCCAAAGTGCTGGGATCTCCTTCATTCTTATAGGCTATCTTTTGACTGTCTTCATAATATCCTGTGATGCACAACAGTTTCTAATTTTTATGCAGTGCAGTTTAACAAATGTGAGCAAAAGGGATGAGCATAATTTCTAGACTGCAACCCTAGAAAGCACTGTGCCTGCTTCCTCTAACCTCTCCTTCCCTACTGGCTGGGAATTACTGAGAATTTTAACATCCCCCTTTGCCCCAAAGACGGATAGTACTCATGCTGGAAGGCAGAGCTTATCCCACCAGCCCTGGACTGCTCAGCTTGAGACTCTTACACGAGGCAGAAATAAACATGGTATTCGGGTCACTTAATATGTATTTTAGGATCTTTGCTATATCAGCTTAACCTATACTCTAATTTTACAACTACAGTGTGGCGTACAAATATTACCATTTTCTGGTTGTGCCATGGTGAAGGCTGGGAAGGACTATGTCCTGGACCATTTGTTCTTGGTCCCTTTTGCTGACCCTTCCTTCTCACTGCCATCAAGCGGAGAATCCTTTCCTCCATACCACCCAGGTAGTTGGCTTGTTCTGGTACCAAAGATAAAGGTCAAATACCCCAACTCTTGCAGAAAATTTGAGCATATATTGGCCGTAGGAAGCCATTGCCTTGCCTTGGGTAGCACACGCGATAAAGGTCGGTGAGCCCTGGTGCTGGAAATCACCAAATATGCCCTCTTCACTAAATCCCCAGGGGCCTGACACCCATGAAAGACTACTTGCATCATGGGTTGTCCTGACATAGAGTTCCCTGAAGGCTTCCCTTGCTAGCTGGGAATCAGGAGTTTCACCTCCTCTAAAGAGAGACATTTTCATCTTTGTTCCCTCACTCCTCACGGTCGCTTTCTCCTGTTCTGGATGGCTTGGGACACCAGGAAAACAGTCTCCCCAGTTTATCCTGCAGCCTCTGAGCCCCGTTATGATGCAGTGAGCTGCCCAAATTAAGGTGAATTGCAGGTCTGACTTCTTGGCTTGTTGGTTTCCTTGGACGTGCATCCTCAGAGCGTTGGTTTCCTTGGACGTGCATCCTCAGAGCGCTCCTCTCCCAGGTGTAGCCTCCACTACTCGGTCTTCCTGACAGCAGCACCTTCAGCTGAGCTGGTGGGCAGGAGCTCCTTAGAACACTCCCTTCCTCCCTCCGCTCGGCTCCTCCTCTCCCCACATCGCTCTTTCCCGGCGCAGGGGCAGCGGTTGGGGCCTCAGCCTTAGTTCTTCCAGCTGAACCCTGGGATGGCGCGGGGCTGTGGCTCTAGGAAGTATCTGGGCCTGCACGCGGTTTGCATCATTGGGAGCACAGGCCTCGCCCTCTGAACTACGAGCCCCATAACCCTTCGCGACGAGCGTTTCCCGCCTTGCCCCTGTTTAATTTCCCAGAGGCCATTGCAGGCCAGTCCTGCTCCTGGAGCTGCGGTTCCCGTGTTCCCAGGGTGAATGAAGGCGTGCGAGGCGGTGCTGCTTGTACCCGGGAGAACCAGGTAGGGCGGTTGCATGTTGCATAGAGGCCAGCCTGTGCCGGCCGGGAGCTGTAGGACGGTCTTTGGGGTTGCCTGTGGGTGTTCGCGGGTGTCTGCCTCGGCGGGTCTGCGCTTGCGTGTTCCGAGCCGGAGCGTGTTCCGAGCCTGCTCACGAGAGCGTGTGCGTCTTTTGTCTTGTGTTGCTATGAGGTTTGCATCAGTGCATCTGGAATAGCTTGTTTGTAGGGGCACTGTGCGTGCGTTACCGTGTGTGTCTCAGGCAGGATTGTGACGGGCCATGTGCCTGTGATGCCATCACCAGGTTGGTGAGATGGCGTGACCGCGTGCTGCATATCCGTCTCCAGTAGGTTCCTCCACCGTCTTGGTAATGATGGTAATAGCTAACACCGCAGGGGCCAAGGATGAGATCTTGGCATTCAGCCTGTGATAGTCTTTGGTAAGCTTCCATGCCTGGAGGAGGCCTTTTTGGCCAGTCACATCGGGCTGTTAAATTGTGACAAAGTGGTATTTGGCACTGCTTACACAGGGCCATGGACTAGAAGGGTAAGGTCTTCCAACAAGGGATGTGGTATTTACTTTTGCTGGATCATATGTCTTATCTACCTTTCTGGAGATAATTTGTATATAAGTAACACATACGGAAGTATTTATTTATTTAGAGACCAGAGTCTTGCTCTGTTGCCAGAGAATGGGGTGCAGTGGCTGATCTGGGCTCACTGCAACCTCTGCCTCCTGGGTTCAAGTGATTCTCCTGCCTCAGTTTCCCAAGGAGCTGGGACTACAGGTGCGCGCCACCACACCCAGAAAAGTGCTGAGATTACAGGCATGAGCCACCACACCTGGCCTCTTTCTTTTTATAATAGGCCTCCTTGTATTATTTTTAACCTCTCCCTCATATGACCCCTCCCTCTGTTCCTCTCTTCCTGCAGAGGTAAGCGCTATAATGGATTAGAAAAGTATCATTCCCATATATTTCCTTAGACTTTTAGTGCACATGTCTCTAAACATTTTCTGGATTTCATCCATGCTAAAGTACACATTTTAACATTCTGACATCAGAATACATCTTACAGTTGACAGTGTGTCATATTTTAATGATGTATTTTTTCTTATTTGCACATAAAATAATAGTGTGTCAGTAACTGATAACATTTTAGAATCCTTGAAATATAGTATTACTGTTTTGCCTGATTTTGAAATGTATTTAAGTATTATATACTATAATTCTTCTACAGCTTGCTTTTTTTCCCTCAACATATTTATGCAATTTATTTGTGCTTGATATTTGTAGCTTTAGTTCACATATTACCACTGCTGTATAAATAGTCTATTTTCACTCTCCTGTTGGTGGATACTACAATGTTGCTATAACACTGCTGTTAATGTGTGAAAGAGGTTTTACTGGTTCATACCTAGAAGTATTTTGGGACTTTGCGGTATAGGTGTTCTCAGCCTCACCAATATTGTTAGTGAACATTCCCACTATTAATGTATGAGTTCATTTTTCCATTTGATTCTTGTCCTCACCAATCCTTATTGTCAGGTGTTTTTTTCCAAAGATTAATTTTTTAAGAGCAGTTTTAGGTTCACAACAAAATTAGGCAGAAAGTACAGAGATTTTCCATATGCCCTCTCCCAGCACCTCGATGGCCTCCCCCATTCTCAACACCTCCTGTCCATGGTCTATTTGTTGTAACTGCTGAATCTACATTGATACTTTGTCTCAAAAAAAAAAAAAAAAGTCTCCCTCTGTTGTCCAGGCTGGAGTGCAGTGGTGTGATCTCCACTCACCACAGCCTCCGCCTCCTGGGTTCAAGCGATTCTCCTGCCTCAGCCTCCTGAGTAGTTGGGACCACAGGCCTGTGCCACCATGCCTGGCTAATTTCTGTATTTCTAGTAGAGACAGGGTTTCACTATGTTGGCCAGGCTGGTCTTGAACTTCTGACTTCATAATCCGCCCACCTGGGCCTCCCAAAGTGCCGCGATCACAGACATGAGCCACTGCACCCTGCCAGCATTGATACATTGCTGTCACTCAAAGTCCATAAGGTTCACTGTTGGTGTTGTACAGTCTGTAGATTTTGACAAATAGATCATGACATGCATTCACCATTATAATATCATCCAAAATCTGTCTCCTATGATAATTTCATACCACTTTCTGTTGCTACTGTGGGTTGGCACCAAGCCCTACGGAAAAGAAGAGAGAGAATGCCATTGGCAATCAGGACAAATTTTAATAATCATGCGAGCTTGAGCAAGTGTTAGATGAAACTGTTGTTTAAGACTTTGAGTGTTCTGATGAAAAAAAGCATGATCAACTTGAGCTGGCAAAATGCAGTAAAGTCTGCAGACCACATCTGTGGTTGTACCAGAGCATCAGCTCAAGCGTTCCCTTCTGATAAGGGACCAGGTAACCAAGAATGAGAGCGAATATGGGTGATATAAAGAGGGTGATGATGGGCACAGAGGATCTCCTGTGCGGTAAGAAACGAAGCTGGTAAAGATTCATTAGTAATGCCCTTCACATGTGCAAGATCTAAATGAGTAATGCTAACTCTATTTATGTCTTGGTGAGGAAAAGTTTGTAAAGCCATTATTGGGGCACCTAACTCCACCTGCTGCGTAGTTTAAAAATGTTCCTGGATTTTGTGTTGCCAGTTTTGCATGGCATCTTGCTACACTATAGCTGTCTTTTCAGTTTCTTTTTTTGAACCATCTGTAGAGATAGTAGTGGCATGAAGCAAGGGCTTAGAGACAACAATAGGTAATTTTTTTTTTCTTGCTTCTAAAGGGTTTATTGTCACAGATGGTCTGGTAAATTTTTTTTTTAAATTATACTTTAAGTTCTGGGGTACATGTGCAGAACGTGCGGGACTGTTAAATAGGTATACACGTGCCTTGGTAGTTTGCTGCATCCATCACTCCGTCATCTGCATTAGGTATTTCTCCTAATGTTATCCCTCCCCAATCCCCCCACCCCTTGCTATACCTTCCCTAGTGCCCCCCCAGTCCACCTCACAGGCCCCAGTGTGTGATGTTCCCCTTGCTGTATCGGTGTGTTCTCATTGTTCAACACCCACTTATGAGTGAGAACATGCGGTGTTTGGTTTTCTGTTCTTGTGTCAGTTTGCTGAGATGATGGTTTCCGGCTTCATCCATGTCCCGGCAAAGGACATGAACTCATCCTTTTTCATGGCTGCATAAAAAATATGGAACTCTTCACGACGTGTCATCCTTGCCAAGGGGCCATGCTAATCTGTGTATCTTTCCAATTTTACTAAGTGTGCTGCTGAAGCCAGCACAATAGATACATTTTAACAGGCATAGTTTGTAAAGAATTCAGGAGCTTTCAGGCTGGTAAATGGAAGCAGATATTACCAATAAAGTCAGCTGTTGCTACTTGCCAATCAAGATCACAAGCTCAGAGGGTCTGAAATTGTTCCTTGCTTAACGGTAGGAAAGGAGTAGCAGGGTTCTATTTCGATAACTGGATGCAACATTGGCGCCCCTTTATGAGAAGAAAAGCTATTAAATCTGTGGTCTTTTGTATATGTTTAGAGGGTTTATGAGACAGGTAAATAGCCCATAAAGTACAGAAATGGCAAAAGATAAAGCCTACCTGTTAAACTAAGGCATGGAAGGGATGGATATTTTGAGGGTTTTTTTTTAAAGATGGGGTTTCACCATGTTGGTCAGGCTGGTTTTGAACTCCTGATCTCAGGTGATCTGCCCGCCTTGGCCTCCAAAGTGCTTGGATTACAGGTGTGAGCCACTACGCCCGGCCTTCAGTGAGTTTTAACCATATTTTGGCCCTTGAAAGTTATTGGAATGTGACCGTAAGTCACCAGGATAACAAACCTATGTTGAGTTAGCTTAAGTGTGTAAAAAAAAACAAACTAGAAAACCCCCAAAACATTTTTAAATGTCTTTAGGTGTTGGCCATTTTCTTGGATTTGCCGTTAGCTAGAATGTCTTAGAAGTGAGCTGCTTTGGCCGGGCGCAGTGGCTCAAGCCTGTAATCCCAGCACTTTGGGAGGCCGAGGCGGGTGGATCATGAGGTCAAGAAATCGAGACCATCCAGGTCAACATGGTGAAACCCCATCTCTACTAAAAATACAAAAAATTAGCTGGGCATGGTGGCGCGTGCCTGTAATCCCAGCTACTCAGGAGGTTGAGGCAGGAGAATTGCCTGAACCCAGGAGGTGGAGGTTGCGGTGAGCCAAGATCGCGCCATTGCACTCCAGCCTGGGTAACAAGAGCGAAACTCCGTCTCAAAAAAAAAAAAAAAAAAAAAAAAAAAAAGAAGTGAGCTGCTTTCATCTGCTCTGGGCTCCTTGGGCAGCTTCTGTTTTAACAGCCTGCCTCCTGCTGCTCTTACACTACAAGTGGCAGCAAGAGGCCAGAGAAAGAACAGGTGGTAGAGTGCATGTATGAGTGTGCGGGGGCAGGAGGCAAGAGGGTAAGCCACTCCCCTCCTCCTCCAGGCCAGCCAGGCTTGGAGCCAACCCTGTTGGGTAAGGCACTGGAAACATACTGGGCTTTTTGTTGTTCTTCCTATCCCCAAGCAGAGAGGCTCAGGGGAGGAGCAGACATGCAGCACTGGGTCTGCTCTGAAGTTTCCCAGCCACCGTGTTCTGAAGATGACAGGAGCTCGAAAAGCTTGTCCTCCTCAGCCTAGTTAGCATTTAATACACGGCTATGGGAGAGCGCCCCTTATTAGCAGGCTTCTTCCCTAGAGCTCTGTACTCTAGGCTGCTCCACACCCCTCTGCCTACTTTAGGCTAATAAGGTCAGGGTGCACGTGGACTGTTTCTTAGCCCTTTCCCCAGGGGACCAGGGAAGACAAGGAATTGCTTGTTGGCTGAGACATGCGAGGGGTGGCGGAAGTAGGAAAAGCCGCAGCACAGATGCAGCAGGCTGCTTTCTGGGCACAGTTACTGAGGCACGTGACTATGGTGAAAGGGATTCTTAGGACGGGGCTGGAGCTGCCTGAAGCCACCCGGGACTCGGTCTGTGCCTCTCGGCCCCCGCTCTGTCACTACCAACCCAGAAAGTGGCAACTTGCCTAGACTGCCAGTGACTAAATGGGCACTCCATGGCATCTTAGCAACTCTCCTGCGCCAGGCCTCTGTGGGCAGCAAGAAAGCCAGAGCTTTCTGGGATAAAACCCAGGAGGCAGCTTGCAACTTTCCCTTACACTCCAGGGAAACAGAAAAAGACAAGGCCGGGAAGGCCAATGCTGGAAGCAGGAAGTGAGAACTTGCTTATTAGGAAAACAGTCATCCTCAGCCACGTTCCTTCCCTCCTGCAGGCACCCCTCCAACAGGGAAGTCTGTCGAGGAGACGTGGCCGCCCGATCATATGGATGGTTCGTTGATTGGGGGTCTTATCCAAGAACCATTCCTTGGGCAGCCTCCAATCTCCTCAAGGGGGATGGGAGGCGCCGTTGGCTGGTCAGAGCCAACAGATGCAGGTTCCTTTAAGGGTGAAGGAAAATAAGGCAATGGCTTTTCTATTTGGGGAGGAAAAGACTCCGGTGTGTCCTTATTCTCACTAGAAAAAATATCTTCCTTATTCCCCATACAAGGGAATGAAGGCGGGAGAGGAGTTTCTCCCTGTTCCGGTTCCTGCTTTTCTTTCTCTTTAAATCTCCTGAATTCCCTTCAGATGGGGAAGATGGGCAGTCTGACTCACCGCAATTTGGTAGATAAAGAGGATACAACACAGAAGATACAACACAGAGCACAGCAGTGCCCAGGTGGTCAAAACAGTAACAGTAGTAAAGAGACCTTGCTTATATCCTTTTTCAGGCAGCAACCTATCTGCTCCAGTAACTCTAAGATTCTTTGATAGGGAAACCAATGGCATTCCTGCTGAATTAATGCCTTGTGTAGAGCTCCAGGCTCTACAGGGCACTTAAGTAGCTGTTGCACTGTTTTAAAAAGTACTTTCTTGGGAGGCTGAGGCGGGTGGATCACGAGGTCAGGAGATTGAGACCATCCTGGTCAACATGGTGTAATGCCGTCTCTACTAAAAATAAAAAAATCAGCTGGGCATGATGGCACGTGCCTGTAATCCCAGCTACTCAGGAGGCTGAGGCAGGAGAATTGCCTGAACCCAGGAGGCGGAGGTTGCGGTGAGCTGAGATCGTGCCATTGCACTCCAGCCTGGGTAACAAGAGCGAAACTCCATCTCAAAAAAAAAAAAAAAAAAAAAAAGATTAAAACCTTTCTGCTCTTTGATCATTTCTTGACCCATGATAACCTAACCCCTGATACTTCACGCTTGCATCTCATCCTCCTGATGGGAGTCAGGACTGTCCCTTACCGGGATTCCCCAAAAACTGATGAGCTCTCCTCCTTCATGCGTAACTTCAAGGCAATCACATCGCAGGCACCACCTGCAGAGCTTATAACTTGCAGTGAAGGCCGAGAATGAAGTACTCAGACAATTCCAGCTGAGCAGGGCTAGAGGGTAGCTCTTCTGAGAGAGAGTGCCCCAGGAGCAACTGTCCACCAAGTATTTATTGAAGGGGCTTGTATTAACTACAAACATCCACTAGATGGTCATTTGAGGTGGGTTACTGAGGCACCTGCGACCTTTTACACATGCAAACTGCATTCTCAGGAGGCTGTTTTCAGGGTTCCTTATCAGGACACACTCCACCCTGTCTTGTTTTCAGGGTCAAGGAGTTTCTTTCCCATGCACAAATAACATTAACTCAGTGCCTCAGTATTTTTCCATGCCCCAACCTCAAATGCCATGTACATAAGCTTGAATATGTTGCCATGTGCCCCCTACATGAATGGCTTTTTATTTTTTTGAGACAGGGACTCATTCTGTTACCCAGGTTGAAGGGCAGTGGTGTGATATCGGCTCATTGCAACCTCAGCCTCCCAGGCTCAAGAAATCCTCCCACCTCAGTCTCCCAAGTAGCTGGGACCACGGGCACATACCACCACACCCAGCTAATTTTCTGTATTTTTGGTAGAGATGGGGTTTAACCCATCAGCTTAGGAGTTCCTCAGGCTGGTCTCAAACTCCTAAGCTCAGATGATCTACCCACCTTGGCCTCTGAAAGTGCTAGGATTACAGGCATAAGACATCATCCTGGTCCTCCAAATAGGCTTTTAATGAAGACAAAAGTGCCCTATTCTGGGGAAAAAAAGCCACAAAGGACCTTCATTAGTAAGGAAGAGAAGTGTGCAGCAGGATTTCAGGCAGGAATGGATAGGATAACTACTGTTTTGTGCAAATGCAGTTGGGTTTATGATGAGCTCTGCCCTTATCTATAAATCTGCTAACCCCTCAGCCTGGAAGGGAAAAGAGAGTACCAGCTGTCAGTCATCTGGCTGTATAACAAGAAGGTCTGACAACTGGAACCCTTCTCCTGGATTGGTTCCAGTGACACTTTGTCCCTGAGATCAGGAAGTATCTTGCCAGTAAGAGACTGCCTTTGAAAATTATTTTGATCTTGGACAATGCTCCTGACCACCCAGAGCCCGATGAGTTTAACACTGAAGATGTCAAAATGGTTTGCTTGCATCCAAACAAAGTATCTCTAATTTGGCCTCTAGACTGGGGGACGTAAGGGCCCATCAAGGCTCATTATACATGGTACTCTATAGAAGGGATTGTTAATGCTGTAGAAAAGAACCCTGATAGAACACTGTGAAAGTCTGGAAGGATTACACCACTCAAGATGCCAACATTGTTATAGAAACTGCTATGAAAGCCATCAAACCAAAACAATAAATTCCTGCTGGAGAAAACTGTGTCTAGATGTTGTGCATGACTTGATGGGATTTATGACAGCCAGTCAAGGACATTATGAAAGAGAAAGAGACTGTCAATATGAAAAAAGAGGTGAGAGGTGAGGGGTCTTTGAAAAAATTAAGGAGCTAGCAGATACGACACCAGAGGAATTAACAGCCGATGACGTGCTGGAGATGCATGCTTCTTCTGAAGCAGCACCAGACACGGAGACAAAGGCAAGAAGCAGCAGTGCCAGAAAACACTGACAGTAGACAAGCTGGCAGAAGGGTTCCAGTTACTCAGAACTGCTTTTGACTTCCTTTTAACATGGACCCTTCTGCGGTACAGGCACTGAAACTAAAGCAAATGGTGGGAGAAAGTTGGGTGCCATATAGAAACATTCTTAGAGAAACAAAAAAGCAACAAAGTCAGAGAAATGATGATGTATTTCCATAAAGTTACCCCAAGGATGACTGCGTCTCCATCCTCCACTCCTGCCTCCTCCATCACTTCCACTTCTGCCACCTCTGAGCAAAACCAGCCCCTCCTCTTCCTCCTTCCCCTCGTCCTGCTCAATGTGAAGATGACGATGAAAACCTTTATGATAATCCACTTCCATTTAATGAACAGTACCTTCTTTCCCTTATGATTTCTTAACATTTTCTTTTCTCTAGCTTATTTTATTGTAAAAAGACAGTGTATAATACTTCTACAAAATGTGTTAATTGACTTATGTATCAGTAAGGTTTCCAGTCATCAGTAGGCTATTGGCAGTTAAGTTATGGACAGATTTTCATTGCATGGTGGCGGTGTCCCCAACCCCCGGTTGTTCAAGGATTAACAGTAAATAAACAAAACACACGTTTACATGCACACATGTACCTGTATTCTATTGGTTCTGTTCTGTGGAGAGCACCGATGTGAGCACTGACACATCCCATGTCACACACATACGCCTGAAGTGAACAGCGCAGGAACATGGGCCAGTGCTGAGTCCACATGAGCCGGCATTTATAAGTTTCCACTTGTGTTCAATGCATCTCCAAAATGTGTAAGGTGAGTCATAGAATTCTGATTTTATCAGTGTGAAAATTGGGGTTCGGAGAGGTTTGCTATATTGTCAAAGTTGCCTAATGACACGTATCATGAACCAATGATTGAGAATACATGTATCTAGACTGCAGTGCAGAAGATTTTGGATTACAGTTTCTACCTGTGATTCCACTTAAGTTTGGTAAGTGCTATGATAGTGTATAAAGACAGTGCTGTGTATTCAGAGAGGGGTAGAATATTCTGGTTAAAGTGGTAGGGCCAGAGAGGATTAACCACAAACTCATTTTGGTTAAATGATAAAGATAGACTTCTTGAAAAAATTATCCAAAAAATTGGCCAGGCAGGGTGGCTCACGCCTGTAATCCCTGCACCTTGGGAGGCCGAGGCGGGCAGATCATGAAGTCAGGAGATCGAGACTCTCCTGGCCAATATGGTGAAACCCCATCTCTACTAAAATACCAAAAAAAAAAAAAAAAAAAAAGCTGGTTGTGGTGGTGTGTGCCTGTAATCCCAGCTACTTGGGAGGCTGAGGCAGGGGAATCGCTTGAACCCAAGAGGCAGAGGTTGCAGCGAGCCGCATCACGCCATTGCACTGCAGCCTGGTGACAGAGCAAGACTCCGTCTCAAAAAAAAAAATTATCCAAAAAACCTTCCTTCCAAACATCCCTACAGATAGTACTAAGTGACCTTAAAATTAAAATCCTCAACTTAGGCCTTATTTTAAGCCCTAGGGAATGTTAGACATAATCAGCTCCATTCTTTGAACTCAGGACATGGAAGATGATAGTGTAAATAATGAAACAAATCTGATGGATTTCTTTTTTTTCTCTAGCGGAATTGTATTCAGTACATGTGAACAGGGTAAAACATGTTAGAGCATTCAAAGACAGAGTCTATACCCAGAGACACAAAGAGTGATAGTGTTTTAAGGAAGCATCCTTTTTTTTTTAAGACAGAGTTTCACTCTTGTTTCCCAGGCTGCAGTGCAATGGCGTGGTCTCCTGGGCTCAAGCGATTCTCCTGTCTCAGCCTCCCAAGTAGCTGGGATTACAGGCATGCGCCATCACACCTGGCTAGTATTTGTATTTTTAGTAGAGATAGGGTTTCACCATGTTGGCCAGGTTGGTCTCAAACTCATGACCTCAGGCGATCTACCCGCCTCAGCCTCCCAAAGTGCTGGGATTACAGGTTTGAGCCACCACACCTGGCCAGAAACGTGATTTTTTTGAAAGCAAGATGACATTCATGGAAGACAAAACTGCAGGATTTGTATTATATGTTTTTGAGACCAGATGAGAGAAGAGGGAGAGGGTGCCAGGGAGATTAGGTTAGGTTTAGATATCCAGAAAATTGAGGAGAAACTTGTTCCCTACTTCTGTCCATCTTTTTCCTGGTAATTACGCCTGAGATATTGCAGAAAACAGTCACATCTTACATTTATTTATGGCTTTTATAAGTTGACTAATATAAATATTAGCAAGAATAATATTTAATACTTACTCTTAACTTGTCATCCATTATTTGTATTCCTCTAGAAGTGTGGAAATTGGAGAAGGAACGATTGTACAAGTCTCCCAAATTAACACTGTGTTCGATTTACCTCTGTGACTTAAGAACTGGAGACTGGATACAAGGTCATTTGCCTTTTCACTCTCTTGTTAAACAGTAGCAGAGGAGGGGCCCATTCTAATTTATTTAGAAAGCCACAAGTATGAGCAACACATACCCACAACCTCACAAATACTCAAAAAGTTGAGCCAGTACTTCCTGATGGGAGTAACCCAGCCATTACAAAATACCCTATTCAAAGGGTAGAAAACAAGAATGATGGTTCCACAGGGGTCATGGGCACGTGTACACATGTAGTCTGCGTGTCTCTGAGTGTATGCATTCATGTATTTTTTTGTTTTTGAGATGGAGTCTTACTCTGTTACCCAAGCTGGAGTGTAGTGGCGTGATCTGGGCTCACTGCAACCTCCACCTCCCAGGTTCAAGTGATTCTCCTGCCTCAGCCTCCTGAGTAGCTGGGATTACAGGTGTGCGCTACCACGCCCAGCTAATTTTTGTATTTTTAGTAGAGACGATGTTTCACCATGTTGGTCAACCTGCTCTCAAACTTCTGACCTAGTGATCCGCCCGCCTCAGCCTCCAACTGCTGGGATTACAGGCGTGAGCCACCGCGCCCAGCCACATTCATAGATGTTAATCCTTTACATGTTTAAGTATTTTTAGGTCCTAAACAAATCTTTGAATACCAAATCATATTTTCAGCATAAGACCAGTTCTCTTGGTTCTGACATAATGAGCAGATTTTTTTATCTTATTAAAAAGAAGAGATGGTGGTGCTGGTAAGGGCTCAGTGGCTTTTGCCTTTCGTGGCTGGGATTATATTAAGGAGAGACAGTTTCATCCCATGGTGAATTTGGAATAAATATAACTGTGACACAGATCTGTGAAGCCATGTCATATATTCTGGTCTGATGTGGGTTCCTCTTGGCCATTACGTGGATCCTACAACACAATCCAGTTTATTCCAGGTAAACTGGGCTCTGGGCATGTGGAGGTTTCTTGAAGTAAGGCAGAGGAAAGCACCTATTGCTCCAAAAATACAGCCCTAAGCCAAACTTCTCTCCAGGAGAGACCTCTCTTTCTCATGTTGTACTTTCTAAATGAGTGTCTGGATGAGCCTCTGCTGCTTATAACTGTAGGCAGGAATGTGTTACTGGGATGTACATGGGGTATCTTATAGCACAGGCAAGGGTACTGTATTTATGGCTCTCCTCTCCCTGTGGAGGTGTCATTACCATGTCACCTGTAAGAAGAGTGACACTGTCTACAAGGAGAGACTGGGACATTTCTGCAGAAGAGTGCAGAAATGGTGTTAATGAGGTGGGCTTGATGAGCATAAACCTCCAGCACAGAAGTTGTGGCACGCTCCCATGAACTGCAAGTCCAAGGGGGAAGTGGGAGAGGAAAGAAACAACTGAACCTGTCATCATCCCTGTCACTCAGTGTTTTTAAGGTAATACTTTCCCCAAATTGTACTTTCATCTACACAAAAGTATTGCAGGGTCAATTCATGATGACACTCAACACTTGCTCTACAACACAACTCAGCCTGGTTGTGGTCTCTCTCTCTCTCTCTCCCCCTCCTCTCTCTCTTCTCTTTCTCTCTTCTCTTTCTCTCTCTCTCTCTCAAATAGAGACACAACAGGGTGTCTTCCTCTCTCTTTTAAAATAGAAACAGGGTCTCACTCTGTTGCCCAGGCTGGAGTGCAGTGGCATGACCATAGCTCACTGCAGCCTCAAACTCACCCAACGCCCAGCCTCAATTTATTCTTCTGCGTCAGCCTCCCAAGTAGCTGGGATTACAGTTGTATACCACCATGTCCAGCTATTTTTTTTTTTAAAAAAGTAGAGACAGAGTTTTGCCTGTCCAGGCTGGTCTCAAACTCTCGGCTCAAGCAATTTTCCCCCCTTGGCCTCTCAAAAGTTCTGGGAATACAAGTGTGAGCCACCACACTTGGCCTCATTTAATTTCATAAAAGCACATATATTCTATCACCCTATTCTACCATCAGAATTTTATTGGAATTACCTATGTTCTTTTCATACCATAGATTAGACCTAAAATTGATCCCCACTTCACCCCCTACTGCTGCTTTGATTTCTGTTTTCCTGCACACACAACGGGCCACACCTGAAAAAAATCACAGGGCGGACTTCAGGAATCAGTTTTGATTTTTGCTGTTGTACCTTAAAAAAAAATTTCTACTTGGCCGGGCATTGTGGCCCACGCCTGTAATCTCAGCACTTTTAGAGGCTGAGGTGGGTGGATCATGAGGTTAGGAGATTGAGACCATCCTGGTCAACATGGTGAAACCCTGTCTGTACTAAAAATACAAACATTAGCTGGTCGTGGTGGTGCACACCTGTAATCCCTGAGGCAGGAGAGTCGCCTGAACTCGTGAGGCCGAGGTGGTGGTGAGCTGTGATCACACCACTGCACTCCAGCCTGGTGACAGTGAGACTCCGTCTCAAAAAAAAAAAAAAAAATCAACTTTTATTTTAGATTCAGGGAGTACATGTACAGGTTTGTTCCATGGATGTACTGCATGATGCCAAGGTTTGGGGTACAAATGATCCTGTCACGCAAGTGGTGAGCATGGTATCCAACAGGTATTTTAGCTCTTACTCCACTCCACCCGCTCTCTAATAGTCCCCACTGTCTGCAGTTTCCATCTTTATGTCCATGTGTACCCATGTAGTACCCTTATTATGGTGTTGTGGAACTTACATGAGAAAGGGACTTTCTTGGATTCATGTACATGGCTCAAGAGAAATGTTTAGGACTGATAGAGAGCCTGCCAGGCTGGTGGCCCATGCCTGTAATCCCTGCACTTTGGGAGGCAGGGGCAGGTAAATCACTTGAGGTCAGGAGAACTGATAGAGACCTTAATTATCAGCTTTCAACTGGGATTCCAGGAAGGAATCTCTAGTTAGATTCCCATAGTATTTACACCTGATCCTTCCTGCTGTTGGCTGATGGGAGCAAAGCTCCACCCAGATTCCCTATCTCAGTTAGGTTCTTTGAAACTCAGGCTACTTCTGGGATTAAAAACTATGGAATTCTCTCCGTAAAAGTGACTGTTACTCTAGTATAGGCCAATCCCATTTCTCCTTTAAATATTATCTCTTTTTAAAAAAATTATTATTTTTTTGAGACAGAGTCTTGCTCTGTCGCCTGGCTGGAGTGCAGTGGTGCGACCTTGGCTCACTGCAACCTCTGCCTCCCTGTTCAAGCAGTTCTTCTGCCTCAGCCTTCCAAGTAGCTGGGACTACAGGTGCATGCCACCATGCCCAGCTAATTTTTTGTATTTTAGTAGAGATGGGATTTCACCATGTTGGCCAGGATGACCTCATGATCCTCCTTCCCTGGCCTCCCAATGTGCTGCGATTACAGGTGTAAGCCACTGCGCCTGGCCTTTAAAATTTTTTTTATTTTAGACTCAGGGGGTACATGTGCAGGTTTTTACCTGGGTATATTGTGTGATGCTGAGGTTTGGGGTACAAATGATCCTGTCATCCACGTAGTGAGCATGGTACCCAGTGGTTTCTTTTCAACCCTTGCCTCCCTTTGTATGTTTTCACTGCCTCTTATGTTTTAGCCTTTGATGACTGCTTAACTGACTTTCTCCCAGAAGTCAGCTTTAAAATTTAATCCCATTCCAGAAGTATAAGGCCAGAAATGTAAACAGAAAGCATATAGATTGGAAAGAACAAAATGTAACTGGCCCTATTTGCAGACTGTATTATTTTCTACATAGAAAATTCAAAGGAATTTACAAACAAGAATGTCACAACACACACATCCAGTGAAGCAGTTAAGTTTAAATGTAGTACATTTACAGGAGCTAAAAATGACACAACAATGATTAAAACTATAAAACAATGATGAAAACTGAAGAAATCAAAGACCTACATAAATTAAGATACATATTATGCTTATGGAGTGGAAGGCTCAGTAAAGATTTCCATTCTTCATCCAATGAAATAAAGGCTTAATGCAATTTTGATCAAAATTTAAGCAGGGTTTTTGAAAACATAGGCTGATCCAAAAATTTATATTAAAAAGCAAAGAAGGTGGAATAAATGAATTTTGAAAATAAGTAACAGGTCAGGTGTAGTGGCTCACACCTGTAATTCCAGCATTCTGGGAGGCCAAGGCTGGAGGATTCCTTGAGCCCAAGAGTTTGAGACCAGCCTGGGCAACATGGCAAAACCATCTCTACTAAAAATACAAAATTAGCTGATTGTGGTGACACACACCTGTAGTCTCAGCTACTCGGCTGGGAGACTCATTTGATTCTGGGAACTTGAGACTGCAGGGATCTGTGACTGCGCCACTGCACTCCAGCCTGGGTGACAGGAGTGAGACCCTGCCTAAAAAATAAAAATAAAGTGAGAGGAATCACTATATAGCTACAGTAATCAAGACATTGTGGCACTGATAGAGGGATAGATGCATAGACTGATGGAAAGGAAGAGCATTCAGAAGCATACAAGTAGGCCAAGCAATTTAATGGAGAAAAAATATTTTTTTCAATGAATAGCATTGTAAAACTAGACATCCAAAAAACGAACCTTGACCTGTATATTCCTTATAGGAAATTAACTCGGCCAGGTATGGTGGCTCATGCCTGTAATCCCAGCACTTTGGGAGGCCGAGGTGGGTGGATCATCTGAGGTTGGGAGTTTGAGACCAGCCTGACCAACATGGTGAAACCCCGTCTCTACCAAAACCACAAAAAATTAGTCAGGCATGGTGGCGCATGCCTGTAATCACAACTACTCGGGAGGCTGAGGCAGCAGAACTGCTTGACTGCTTGAACCAAGGAGGCGAAGGTTGTGGTGAGCCAAGATTGCGCCATTGCATTCCAGCCTGGGCAACAAGAGTGAAACTCTGTCCTTTGTCTCAAAAAAGAAAAAAAAAAAAAAAACCCTCAAAATGTATCATAGACTAGATAATTTTCACATTCAGCTTTAAAATTTGTATCTGAAATAAACTGAAAACATTTTTTTTTTTTTTTTTTTTTTTTTGAGACGGAGTTTCGCTCGTTACCCAGGCTGGAGTGCAATGGCGCGATCTCAGCTCACTGCAACCTCCGTCTGTCTCCTGGGTTCAGGCAATTCTCCTGCCTCAGCCTCCTGAGTAGCTGAGATTACAGGCACGCGCTACCATGCCCAGCTAATTTTTTGTATTTTTAGTAGAGACAGGGTTTCACTATGTTGACCAGGATGGTCTCAATTTCTTGACCTCGTGATCCACCCACCTCGGCCTCCCAAAGTGCTGGGATTACAGGTGTGAGCCACCGCGCCCGGCCGAAAACAGTATTTTTAACATGCAAGTAACTGACAAAGGATTTGTGTCCAGAATATAACACACACAAAAAAAAAAAATAAGAAAAAAATCCATTATGAAAAAACGATAGAGATTAGATTAGTAATTGCCAGGGGTTAGGGATGGGAAGTGAGGAGAGGACAGGAAGATGGGTGTGACTATAAATGGATAGAACAAGCGATCTTTGTGGTGTTACAAGTTTTATATGTTGTCTGTTGAGGGTGACACTTATCTGCACATGAGATAAAATTGTGTAAAACTATATAGACACATACACAAGTGCACATAAAACTGATAATGTTTGTGGATTGTACCAATGTTAAATTTGATACTGCCTATTACATGTTACCATTAGGAAAAACGAAGCCTAAGGTACAAGGACTAAATAGTACTATAGGATATTATTTGTATAACTTCCTATAAATCTTTAATTGTTTCTAAGAAAAACATTTTTTAAAGTTCCAGTAGAAAAAAACATAATATATGAATAGACTATTCACAGAAAATGAAATTGGAGGAAACATATTTGTATTTTTTTTGGTTTTATTGAGATGGAGTCTCACTCTGTCGCCCAGGCTGGAGTGCAGTGGCATAATGTTGGCTCACTGCAACTTTTGCCTCCCGGGTTCAAGTGATTCTCATGCCTCAGCCTCCCAACTAGCTGGGATTACAAGCAAATGCCACCACACCCAGCTAATTTTTGTATTTTTAGTAGAGACGGGGTTCCACCATGTTGGCCAGGGTGGTGTCAAACTTCTGACCTCAAATGATCCTCCTGCCTTGGCATCCCAAAGTGCTGGGATTATAGGTGTGAGTCACCACTGTGCCTAGCTGCAGCATAATTACATGAGAGGCCTGCATATCAAACATCTGTGGAACAGGATGAAGTGAATTTTTCACTTTCCACTGGGCCCTTACCTGGCATATGTAAAATCACCAGCATCTGCATCCCCATTTATTGATCCAGAAATAAAGCAAGCTTTGTTGACATATATAGAAATTGCTCCTACTTTAACACCAGTAACTATCCTTGGCTTGATGTATTAGAATGTAAACCACATTTTACAGTATGCATGAATGGTCTCTTTCCCACACTCCAAAGCCAACCCCAATGAAGGTGGATTTTTTTTCCCCAAATGGATAGTTATCCCAATAATGTTTTGTTCCTATATGCCTTTGAACCAGAAAAAAAAATTTAGGATAAAATTTAAAATTCCCTCAAATAAATGCTAAAGTATTGCTGATTTTATTATTCCAATTAACATGAAGAGACAGTAAACAAAATAATACCTTGTCAGGCATGTTTTATGTAAAGAGAATTTTCTGTACATGTTAGGATCTTATCAAGATTAAGAAGCCATTTTAAAATTGTTTCTCCAGGCCCAGGTTTCCCCCATCCATTTGATTTATTTTAGAAAAATTAGGGAAAAAAAGGCAAGAAAAAAAATTTTTAAACCGATATAATTTGGACAACCAGCTTTGTCACCACTGTTACATTTGCTTTTACTCTTTTATTAAAGAAATATTACAGATAAATATAGCAACTCCCACCAAACCTTTTCCACATCCCAAAAGGCAACCAACGTCGTATATGGATCCATGACCAATATATAGTACTGTTCTTTCCACAACGTTATTAAATTATAGAAATGTTATACTGTGTTCTGTTATGCATTTTAATTTTTTCTCTCAACATTATATATTGTAATCTATTCATGTAACTATATGTAGATTTTGTTTCTAACTTCTGTATATTTTATCACAGAAATAATCACACGTATTAATCTGTTCCACAATTGATAAAAAATTTGTTATATCCAATTTTGGGCAGTACAAACCTTGATTCAGGAACACGGTGATCTCCATCTCTTTGTTTACATTTGTAGGTGCCTGTGAGGCCAGCAAACCAAAATTCAATGGACCATTCCACGTTTATGTGCTTTTAAAGAAATCCTGTTACCCTAAAGTAATACATTCTTTTTTTTTTTCTTTTTTTTGAGATGGGGTTTTGCTCTTGCTACCCAGGCTGGAGTGCAATGGCGCCATCTCAGCTCACTGCAACCTTCGCCTCCTGGGTTCAGGCAATTCTCCTGTCTCAGCCTCCTGAGTAGCTGGGATTACAGGCACGTACCACCATGCCCAGCTAACTTTTTGTGTTTTTAGTAGAGACGTGGTTTCACCTTGTTGACCAGGATGGTCTTGATCTCTTGACCTCATGATCCACCCGCCTCGGCCTCCCAAAGTGCTGGGATTATAGGCGTGAGCCACCGCGCCCGGCCCTAAAGTAATACATTCTACTTTCCTCATAGTTTTAGAATTTTGCTTTTTATATTCTGGTCTTTAGTTGGATTTTATTTTTGTATATAAGGTAGAAAGCTAAAATTTTTCTCCTATGAACCTTGCATTTATTAAATAAGCCATTCATTCCTCAGCGATTTCAATAGCACTGTCAGACACAGAATTCCCGTATCTGGTTGGATTTTTGTTATCAATCCTCATTATCTTACTACTGCTTGATTTATTCACTAACACACTGTTTAAATGACAACAGCTTTAAATAAGTACGTGATATATCTAATATTAGAGCATGTCTTCTCTATTTTGCTTTGTCAAATTGGTTTCAGCTATTTGTGTTTATTTACTTTTCCATATAAAATTTTTGGATAAGTTTTTAAAGTTCTTTGAAACTGATAAACTTTGAGTGGAAGTATATTAAACTTAGAGATTTGGGAGAGAAATTATATTTTGACAATGTCAAGTCTTTTCAGATAAAATGCCATTTTCAGGTGTTCTTTTGTGCCCTTCAATATGTTTTGTGACTTTATAAATACCTAATAATTCATTGTTGTTTATTCTTAGGTTTTTCTACCAACATATTTTCTAATTAACTATGTCTTGTACAAAAGTTACTTTTATAGTTCTTCACTGACTCTTGGTTTTCCCAACCTTGTTTTCCTTTATACATTGGCCAGGAGCTCAAGTATTGTGTGGTTATGCTGATGGCAGGTAACTTGTTTCAGATTTCAATGAGAATGCTGATTAAATATTATTAATAAGATGTCTGCTGAAAGTTTCTGATAATCAGCTTTTTCATTATAGAATTTGTCACCTTGGTAGAATTCTCTAATGTTTCATAAATTTGTGGCTTTTTCAGAAGGCTATTCCACATTCATAGGTTTCTACTCTAGAAATGATCATGTAATGTGCAATGAGGTGTTAATTCCTTCAGAAAGCTTTGCCATGTTCACATATTCATAGGGTTCTAATGAGTGTGAATTCTCTGGTGTCTAACAAGGTGTGACTTCTGGCTGAAAGCCTTGCCACACTCAATACAGTGATAAGGCTTCTCACCTGTATGTTTTCTCATATGAAGTGTAAGAGATGAGATTTGAGAGAAGGCTTTTCCACATTTACTACAGTCAAAGGGTTTCTCACCTGTGTGTCCTCGTATATGTATAGTAAGGGATGAGCTTTGGGAGAAGGCTTTTCCACATTTATTACATTCATAGGGTTTTTCACCTGTATGACCTCTCATGTGCACAATAAGGGAAGTTCTTTGAGAGAAGGCTTTCCCACATTCATTACATACATAGGGCTTCTCACCTGTGTGACTTCTCATATGTAAATTAAGCAGTGAGCACTGAGAGAAGGCTTTACCACATTTATCACATTCATAAGGCTTTTCCCCTGTATGACTTCTCAAATGGAGGGTAAGAGATGCAATTTGAGAGAACGCTTTACCACATTCATTGCAATCATAAGGTTTCTCTCCAGTATGAACTTTTTGATGTGTAATAAAGTTTTGCTTTTGGCTGAAGGCTTTACCACATTCATTGCATTCATAGGGTTTCTCTCCAGAATGAATTTTTTCATGAGCAATGAGATTTGATTTCTGGCTAAAGGCCTTCCCACATTCCTTACATATATAGGGTTTTTCCCCAGTATGAATTCTCTGGTGTCTAACAAGATTTGACATCTGTATAAAAGCTTTCCCACATTCATTACACTCATAAGGTTTCTCTCTAGTGTGGATTTTCTGGTGTGTAATGAAGTTTTTCTTGTGGCTGAAGGCTTTTCTGCATTCCTTACATTCATAGGGTTTCTCACCAGTGTGACTTCTCATATGTACAGTAAGGGCTGAGCTCTGGGAGAAGGCTTTTCCACACTCATTACATTCATAGGGTTTTTCACCTGTATGAATTCTAACATGTATAATAAGCATGGAAAACTGAGAGAAGGCTTTACCACATTTATCACACTTATAAGGTTTTTCTCCTGTATGACTTCTCATATGAAGAGCAAGGGATGCAATTCGAGGGAAGGCTTTGCCACATTCATTACATGCATAAGGTTTCTCCCCAGTATGAACTTTCTGATGTGCAATGAGGCTTTGCTTCTGGCTGAATGCTTTTCCACACTCATTACATTCATAAGGTTTCTCTCCAGTATGAATTTTTTCATGATCAATGAGATTTGATTTCTGGCTAAAGGATTTCTCACATTCCTTACATGCATAGGGTTTTTCTCCAGTATGAATTCTTTGATGTCTAATGAGATTTGACATTTTAATGAAAGCTTTACCACATTCATTACATTCATAAGACTGCTCCCTACCGTGAATTTTATAATGTTTAATAAGTTTTTCCTTGTGACTGAAGGCTTTTCTACAGGTACTACATTCATAGGGCTTCTCTCCAGTATGAATTCTAAGATGTCTGATGAGGTCCAAAGTTTGAGTGAAGCCTTTTCCACAATGATTACACTTAAAGGGGGTAATGACAAAATGGGATGAGCTATTACCGTATGACTTCACAGGTTCACTATATTCACAATGTTCCTTTCTTATAAGGCATTTCACATCATTATGACAGTCAAAATTATGTTCTAAACACTTTCCAAATAAGTTATACTCATAGAGATTGTGTCTAGAAGGGAAAAAATCAGAGTTCAGAGGAAATACATTTGCAAATTTCTTATGACATTCATTGTCTTTTTCTTCATTCAGTGTTTTCTGGAATTTTTCTTCAACTTGTCTCAAAAGTCTGTCCTGGCTTTTCTGATGCTCATCAACTCCCCATATTTCTCCTAAAATAGATTGCAAATAAATATCACTTATTAATTTTTTCCCCAATATTGTAGTATGAAGAACATTTTGGGATTGATCCTTGGTTTAAGGCCTAGTCTCCCATGATAAAAACATATTCAAGTGCATGTATCTCTTATCACTGAAGTTTTGAGGATGAAATTCAGGAAAGGAAGTATGAGTAGAGGTATGTGTGTGTGTCTATGTGTTTTATTTTTTGGACAGAGTCTCACTCTTTTGCCCAGGCTGGAATGTAGTGGCATGATCTTGTCTCACTGCAACTTCTGCCTCCTGGGTTCAGGCTATTCTCCTGCCTCAGCTTTCTGAATAGCAGGGATTACAGGCATCCACCACCACGCCTGGCTAACTTTTGTATTTTATTAGAGACGAAGTTTCACCATGTTGGCCAGGGTAGTCTTGAACTCCTGACCTCAGGTTGATCTACCCGCCTTAGCCTCCCAAAGTGCTGGGAATACAGGCATTGAGCCACCACGTCCAGTCTAGGCATATATATTTATAAATACAAATAGCTTTGACTGCTTTAAAAAGGATCTGATCGAAAACAAATAGGTAAATAAATAGGAGATACAGAATGTACAAATAAAGTAAGAAGAAATAGTGATAGAGAAAAAACCAGAAAGCTAAAAATTATAAGATCATTTTGCAGGACTCTATTAAAATACACTTTTATAATCTCAGCACTTTTTCTGAAAATTGCAAATTACCAAAACTGACTCTAGAAGTTGCAGAAAACTTATCTAAACCAATTTCTTTAAAATGAACAAGAAATATGAAAAGTAACTCCCTAAAAACAAAAAGAAACCCAGAGATCCACTTGAAAATTCTAACAGATTTAAAGGACAACTCCTATGCTGTTTAAAATGTTGCTAAAGAAAAAAGAAAAATTCCCAATGTTTTTGTGTGTGAAACAAACATTAATAGCAAAACCTGACAAAGATAACATACCAAAAAAGCAAACTATCTAATTTCATTCATGAAAACCAATGTAAAAAATTCTATGTAAAACATCAAAATGACCTAAAAGAATTGACCCAGAAGTACATTAAATCTAAAATACATCACATTTGAGTTGAGTACATTTTTTCCAGGAATATGTTTCAATAATAGAAAATATATTACTATAAGTAAATCATTAATGAAAAATGTCATTTGAAAAAATGAAAAAAAAATCAAGTAATCATTTCTGTAGATATTAAGATCATAAAACTCAACATCTATTTTCTTTTTCTTTTTTTTTTTTTGAGACGGAGTTTCGCTCTTGTTTCCCAGGCTGGAGTGCAATGGCGCGATCTCGGCTCACCGCAACCTCCACCTCCTGGGTTCAGGCAATTCTCTTGCCTCAGCCTCCTGAGTAGCTGGGATTACAGGCACGTGCCACCATGCCCAGCTAATTTTTTGTATTTTTAGTAGAGACGGGGTTTCACCATGTTGACCAGGATGGTCTCGATCTCTTGACCTTGTGATCCACCCACCTCGGCCTCCCAAAGTGCTGGGATTACAGGCTTGAGCCACCGCGCCCGGCCTCAACATCTATTTTCTATTAAAAAATCCTTTACAAAATAGGAACAAATAACATTTAATTTGAGAATAAAGTACAGTATAGCCCAAACACCAGCACTTTACTTAATGGAAAACATCCAGAAGCATTCACATTTAAGTCAGAAATAAGAAAAGATGAGTTGTCACCACTCATTGCAGTACTGGGTAGTACGGTTAAATAAGAGAAATAAATCAGAGGCATGAAACTTAAGATGGGCAAGTGCAAGTGGGTCACTTTGGGAGGCTGAGGCAAACAGATCTCTTCAGCCCAGGAGTGTTTAAGACTAGACTGAGCAACATGGCAAAACCCCGTCTCTACAAAAGACACAAAAATTAGCTGGGTGTAGTGGTGCAAGCCTATAGTCCCAGCTAGTAGGGAGGCTGAGATGGGAGGATCACCTAAGCCTGGGAGGTCAAGGTTGTGGGGAGCTGAGAGCACATTACTGCTCTCTAGCCTGGGTGAAAGAATAAGACCATGTCTCAAAAAAACAAAAAAAGAAAAAGGAAAAGAAAAGGACAATTAATATTGTTTGTCAGAAATAAAACTGTTTGCCTGAAAAATCAAGTTCATCTGAACAATTATGAAAAGTGAGAAATTACATATGAATCAATATTCATTTTTTAAAACTTCCATATACAAACAACTACAGTCATCCCTCACTATTGGGAACTGGTCCCAGGACCTCCCATGGATACCAAAATCCACGGATGCTCAATCCCTTACATAAAATGATGTAGTATGTTCATATAACCTATGTGGATCCTCTGGTATACTTTAAATCTTCTCCAGATTACTTGTAATACTGAATACAATATACATGCTATATAAATCATTGATATACTATCATTTTAAATTTGTATTTTTTTTTTATTGTTGCCTTTTTTCCCCTGAATATTTTCAATCTGTAGTTACAGAAACCATGGATAGAAAGGGCGGACTATATTTAGAAATTATAGAATTAGAAACTACATTTACGATGGCAACAAAAAGTATGAAAAATATACAGAAATAAAAAATGTCCAAAAACCATATGAAGAAAACTTTAACATGAACACAGAGACTTGAACAAATGGAACTGTGTTATGGATTGAATTGTGTTGCCCCTAAAATACTATGTTCAAGTCCTAATTCCTAGTGCCTCAGAATGAGGCCTCATTTAGAAATAGTCACTGAAGATGAAATTAGTTGAGATGAGATCAAACTGGAACAAGGTAAGCCCCAAATGCAGTATGACTTGTGTTCTTATAAAAAGAATGCTACATGAAGAGACAAGAGACCCAGAAGAAATGCATGCAAAGATGGAGAGAGAGAGTGGAGTTATGCTGCCACAAACCAAGGAATGTCTGGGAGTACAGTCTGGCCTCCAGAACTGTGAAAATAAATTCCTGTTATTTCTAAAGTTACCCAGTTTGTGGTAACTTTAGAAATAAAGTTAGGAAACTAAGGTAAAAGGGATTAAAGCATTTTAGACAAAATTGACCAGCATAAAGATGACATTCACAGGTTAACATTATCAGTTTAAAGGGGTTTCAGTAAAAATGTTTGAAAATAGAAGTAATAGCTCAAAGGAAAATAATACTGGGATTGTCACCGTAGAAGGGAAAAATGTGTAGAGAAGAATTACTTTTCAACATATATCCTTTTGTACTCGAAAAGTTTTGTTCTATGAGCAGGTGTAACAGTATTACAGTATTGTTCTGAATACTGCAATAATCAATAAAATGAGAATAACCAATAGGAAGGTTAAAAACTGGATGACACAACTGGAACATAAAACGGAGAAGCCCACCTAGGTTAATTGTATAGGGGCAAATATAGTGATCAGAGGGAAAAAAATAGTAAGCAGCTGAGGTTAAATATGGTATAATAAATACACGAGTTTAGCTGATTCAACCCAAAAGTGCACCTAAAAGGGATAATTTAAAAGGCTTAAATGAAGATGAAGACCATAAAAGACAACAAGGGATGATAGATGTAAATGTAATTTTAGCAGATGGAAGATAAAAGGACCGTTACCTAACAGAAGAGCTGAGAACGCTGAAACCCATGTGCTTGCAGACAAAGATGTCACAAAGCAAGTTCCTACTATGTAACTAAAGAAAGGCTGAGAAATTATAGAGAAATCACGTACCTTGAAAGGTGGGGAGGAACAGGGGCCCCAAAAAAACAAGCAAACTGAATGGAAGTCTGTAAGGCAAACAATTACTTGCATTGTGCAATGAGGTGCCTATCACTCCTTTACCCTAGAGAAGATGGGAGACTACTCTCTGCTTCTGGAGAAATGGAACCAGACAGACTCTAGAGTCAGGAACACCAGGCAGAGGAATTCAGAGAAAATAAACTGGCTCAAACAAGGAGAATAAGCAAAAGTCTACATACTTAAGGCTAATATATTCCGTTCCCTATTGCTGCTTACTTCCAAAGGGAAAATGGAAAACTTCCTCCTCTCTGCCAGTATCTTTTTTTTTTTTTTTTAATTAATAATAGCCATTATGACTGGTGTGAGATGGTATCTCATTAGGGTGATTTGCATTTCTCTAACCATCAGTGATATTGAATTTTCTTTCATAAGCTTGTTGGCCATATTTGTGTCTTAAAAAAAGTATCTATTCATGTCCTTTTAATAGGATTTTTTTCTTGTAAATTTAAGTTCCTTATAGATGCTGGATATTAGGCCTGTGTCAGATGCATAGTTTGCAAATATTTTCTCCCATTCTGTATGTTGTCTGTTTATTGATAGTTTACATAAATGATAATCTTGACTAAATGTATTACAACAAATATAAAAAAAGATAAAATCTATAATTCAAAATAGAAACATAGGCATACTTCAGAGAGATTGTGGGTTCAGTTATACACCACCACAATAAAGTATGTCACACAACTTTGTTTTCCATTGCATATAAAAGTTATGTTGGCCAGGCGCGATGGCTCATGCCTGTAATCCCAGCAATTTGGGAGGCCGAGGTGGGCAAATCATTTGGGGTAATGGGTTTGAGACTGGCCTGGCCAACATAGTGAAACCCCAGTCTCTACTAAAAATTTAAAAAAATTAGCCAGGCATAGTGGCAGGTGCCTGTAATCCCAGCTACTGGGAGGCTGAGGCAGGAGAATTGCTTGAAATCTGGAGGCAGAGGTTGTAGTAAGCCAAGATCTCCCCACTGCGCTCTAGCCTGGGCGACTGAGTGAGACTCCATGTCAAAAAAAAAAAAAAAAAGTTAAGTATTATTATGTAGACATGCTTTTGTATGGCAGGGCGCAGTGGCTCACACCTGTAATCCCAGCAATTTGGGAGGCTGAGGGCAGGCAAATCAGAAGGTCAAGAGATCGAGACTATCCTGGCCAACATGGTGAAACCCTGTCTCTACCAAAATTACAAAAAGTAGCCGGGTATGGTGGCAGGTGCGTGTATTCCTGGCTACTTGGGAAGCTGAGGCAGGAGAATCACTTGAACTTGGGAGGTGGAGGGTGCAGTGAGCTGAGATTGTGCCATTGCACTCCAGCCTGGGGAAAGAGCAAGACTTCATCTCACAAAAAAAGTACATACCATAATTTAAAAATATTGCTAAAAAATGCTAACAATAGTCTGAACCTTTAGTGAGTCATAATCTTTTTGTTGGTAGGCGATCTTCCTTAATGTTGACGGCTGCTGACTGCTCAAAGGGGGATTGCATAAAGTTGAGGTGGCTGTTTCAGTTTCTTAAAATAACAAGAGTCACACTGATTGACTTTTCCTTTCACAAAAAGTTTCTCTGTAGCATGTGATGTTGTTTGATAGAACTCTACACACAGAATTTCTTTCAAAATTGTAGTCAGTCCTCTCAAATCCTACCACTGCCTTATCAATTACTTTTATGGAATATTCTGAATCACTGATTTCCACAGTGTGCCTAGCATCTTCAGAGGAGTAGATTTTAAAGAAATGACTTTCTTTGTTCACCCATAAGAAGTAATCCTTATCCATGAAAGTTTAGGCCGGGCGCGGTGGCTCAAGCCTGTAATCCCAGCACTTTGGGAGGCCAAGGCGGGTGGATCACGAGGTCGAGAGATCGAGACCATCCTGGTCAACATGGTGAAACCCCGTCTCTACTAAAAATACAAAAATTAGCTGGGCCTGGTGGCGCGTGCCTGTAATCCCAGCTACTCAGGAGGCTGAGGCAGGAGAATTGCCTGAACCCAGGAGGCGGAGGTTGCGGTGAGCCGAGATCGTGCCATTGCACTCCAGCCTGGGTAACAAGAGCGAAACTCCGTCTCAAAAAAAAAAAAAAAAAAAAAAAAAAAAAAAAAAAAAAAGAAACTTTAATCACGAGATTGCAGCAGTTCAGTCACATCTTCAGGCTCTACTTAATTCTGCTTCTCTTTTTTTTTTTTTTTTTTTTTTTGAGACGGAGTTTCGCTCTTGTTACCCAGGCTGGAGTGCAATGGCACGATCTCGGCTCACCGCAACCTCCGCCTCCTGGGTTCAGGCAATTCTCCTGCCTCAGCCTCCTGAGTAGCTGGGATTATAGGCACGCGCCACCATGCCCAGCTAATTTTTTTGTATTTTTAGTAGAGATGTGGTTTCACCATGTTGACCAGGATGGTCTCGATCTCTCGACCTCGTGATCCACCCGCCTCGGCCTCCCAAAGTGCTGGGATTACAGGCTTGAGCCACCGCGCCTGGCAATTCTGCTTCTCTTACTAGTTGCACATTTACAGTTCCTGCACTGAAGCCTTGAATCCTTCAAAGTCATTCATGAGGCTCGAATCAACCTTTCAAATTCCTGTTGTTATTCTGATCTCCTCTCATGAGTCATGAATATTCATAATAGCACTTAGATTCATGAATCCTTTCTGGACAGTTTTTAATTTACTTTACCCAGATCTGTCATAGGAATAATTACCTATAGAAGCTATTGCATTACAAAATATATTTTTGTTTTCTTGAGATGGAGTCTCTCTCTGTAGCCCAGGCTGGAGTACAGTGGCACGATCTTGGCTCACTGTAACCTCCGCCTCCTGGGTCCCGGTTCAAGCAATTCTCCTGCCTCAGCCTCCTGAGTAGCTGGGATTACAGGCATGTGCCACCATGCCCAGCTAATTTTTCTATTTTTAGTAGAGACGGAGTTTCATCATGTTGGCCAGGCTGGTCTTGAACTCCTGACCTCATGATCCACCCACCTCAGCCTCCCAAAGTGCTGGGATTATAGGTATGAGCCACTGTGCCCAGCCAGTATTTCTTAAATAATAAGACTTAAAAGTCAAAATTATTGCTTGATCCATGAGCTGCAGAATGGATGTTGTATCAGCAGGCATGAAAACCAACACTGATCTCCTTATACATCTCCATTACAGCTCTTGGGTGACCAAGTGCACTGTCAGTGAGCAGTTATATTTTGAAAGGAACTTTTTTTTCCCTCTGAGCTGCAGACACCAACAACAGTGGGCTTAAATATTTAACAAATCAATGCTGTAAACAGATGTGCTAACATCCAGGCGTTATTTCATTTATAGAGCACAAGCAGGGTATAGTTAGCATAATTCTTAAGGGCCCTAGGATTTTCATAATGGTAAATGAATACTGGCTGCAACTTAAAATCACCACCTGCATTAACCCTTAACAGGAGGGTCAGTTAAACCTTTGAAGCAACCACTGACTTCACCTCTCTCGCTGTGAAAGTCCTAGATGGCATCTTCTTTCAATAGAAGACTGTTACATCTACACTGAAACACTACTGTTTAGTTAGCCACCTTCATCAATAATCTTAGCTAGATCTTCTCGATAATATACTGCAACTTCCATTGACTCTTACTGCTTTACCATGCATTTTTATGTTATGGAGATAGCTTCGTAAACCATATAATTTAACCTCTGCTAGCTTCAAACTTTTCTTCTGCAGCTTCCTCACCCTTAAGCCTTCATAGAATTGAAGATAATTATAGCCTTGTCCTGTATTATGCTTTGGCTTAAGGGAATGCTGTGGCTGGTTTGATCTTCTACCCAGACGACTAAAACTTTCTTTGTGTCAGCAATAAGGCTGTTTGCTTTCTTATCATCTTATTGTTTGTGTGTATATTGTAGTAGCACTTCTTTCTTTTTTTGAGACAGGGTCTTACTTTGTCACCCAGCCTGGAATGTAGTGGTGTGATCTTGGCTCCCTTGCAACCTCCATCTCCCAGACTCAAGCAATCCTTTCACTTCAGCCTCCCAAGTAGCTACAAGTAGCTGGGACTACAGGCATGCAACACCACACCTGCCTTTTTTTTTTTTTGAGATGGAGTTTCGCTCTTGTTACCCAGGCTGGAGTGCAATGGCGGGATCTTGGCTCACCGCAACCTCCGCCTCCTGGGTTCAAGCAATTCTCCTGCCTCAGCCTCCTGAGTAGCTGGGATTACAGGCACGTGCCATCATGCCCAGCTGATTTTTTGTATTTTTAGTAGAGACGGCGTTACACCATGTTGACCAGGATGGTCTCAATCTCCTGACCTCGTGATCCACCCGCCTCGGCCTCCCAAAGTGCTGGGATTACAGGCTTGAGCCACCGTGCCTGGCCCTGACCAGCACTTTTAATTTACTTCAAGAATTTTTCCTTTGCATTCACTACTTGGCAAACACAAAAGGCTTTGCTTTTGGTCTATCTTGGCTTTTAACATGCCTTTTTCACTAAGCTTAATCATTTCTAGCTTTTAATTTCAAGGGAAAGATGTGTGACTCTTCCTTTTACTTGAACACTTAGAGGTCACTGTAGGGTTATTAATTGTCCTAATTACATTATTTTTGTGTTTGAGGGAAGAGAGAGAGACAGAAAAAGGGAGAGATGGGAATGGCTGGTCAGCAGATGTATGACTCTTACCTTTTACTTAAACACTTAGAGGTCATTGTAGGGTTATTAATTGTCCTAATTACAATATTGTTGTGTTTGAGGGGAGAGAGAGATCCAGAAAAAGGGAGAGAGATGGGAATGGCTGGTCAGTAGATGAAATTTGTGGCACCCCAAAACAATTACAATAGTAACATGTAGGATGACTGGTCACAGATCCTGATAACAGGTAATAGTAACAATGAAAAGGTTTGAAATATTGCAAGAATTACCAATACTTGTGTGACACAGACACACAAAGTGAGCACATGCTGTTGGAAAAGTGGTGCTAATGGACTTGTTTGATGTGGGGCTGCCAGAAGCTTTTAATTTATAAAAAATACATCTGTCAAGCACAGTTAAGCAAAGCACAATAAAATTAGATATGCCTGTATAAATACGTGAGGAAGAGTTAATGAGAAAGCAGAAAGGGATAAAAGTTTACTAGCAGAACCAAGGAAATAACTGGAAGACAAAAAGAAAACCACCATTAAAATGCAGAATACTATGCAAGGGAGGAATAGAACTTTCACCATTAGAATTATGGTACAGCAGTGTCACACTGCAAAACAACATATGGGTAAGACAGACATTCGGATGCATCACTGGGTCTATAGGATATAGCACAAACCTCCAAGGACACCTCTCCACCCACCTATCCCACACAAAAAATAAACGAAACAAAAACAAGCAACCATTAGCTAAAATCAGAGAACACTATGAACAATTTCATACCAAAATATTTCAAAATACAGGTGAAACAAATTGTTAAATATAACAGATGACCCTATATTTTTACAGATACAGAGGAAATTCTAATATTTATGTAAGTTACTTTGTCAACTCTGTGAAAATTAATTTGAAGATTAGAGTTAGATAATTTCATGGAAAAATACAACTTATCAAAAACTAATGCAAGCCGGGCGCGGTGGCTCGAGCCTGTAATCCCAGCACTTTGGGAGGCCGAGGCGGGTGGATCACGAGGTCGAGAGATCGAGACCATCCTGGTCAACATGGTGAAACCCCGTCTCTACTAAAAAAATACAAAAAATTAGCTGGGCATGGTGGTGCGTGCCTGTAATCCCAGCTACTCAGGAGGCTGAGGCAGGAGAATTGCCTGAACCCAGGAGGCGGAGGTTGTGGTGAGCCGAGTTCGCGCCATTGCACTCCATCCTGGGCAACAAGAGCAAAACTCCGTCTCAAACAAACAAACAAACAACTAATGCAAAAGACAAAAATATATTTACATATATATAGGATAGTTATAAAAGGAAAAATGAAAAGAACTGTCAAGGAAACTTCCCTCAAAAATGTACAAGGTCCAAATAGTTGAACAGGTAACATCTACCAAATTTTCAAGAGAGTTATAACGCCAGTGCTATATAAAAGTTCTAGAGCATAAAGGAAAGCTTCCAAATTCTATTTATAAAACCAGTCTAACATTGACATTAAAAACTTAAAAAGTATAAACAAATTATTTAAATTCACAGCAATCATAAGAGGATGAGTCATTACTAAGAAATATCTAAACATAAATGACCCGTATACATTTTAAAAATTGTGATAATCTCCTATAGGAAAAGATTGTTTTAACTACATGAATGTTTTAAAGTCAAGGTGGCCAAAAAGTACTTCAATGAGGAATAATCTTTTTGGGAAAAAAAACACAAGAAAAACATGACAGATGATGTGTCAATGAGCTCAATTTGTTGAGTTTATACAAATTAAGAACTCAACAGAAACAAAGGCAAAGGATACCAAAGAAATAGAGATGAGAAACAGGAAAAAATGCTTGTTTTCACTAATCATAAGGGAAATATAAATTCAAACTATAATTAGCTACCATTTTTCACCTATCAGATTGGCAATAATTTTTGTTGTTGTTGCTGTTTTTGAGGTGGAGTGTCTTTCTGTCACCAGGCTGGAGTGCTACGGCGTGATCTCAGCTTACTGCAACCTCTACCTCCTGGATTCAAGCAATTCTCCTGCCTCAGCCTCCCCAGTAGCTGGGACTACAGGTGTGCACCACCAGGCTCAGCTAATTTTTGTATTTTTAGTAGAGATGGGGTTTCACTATGTTGGCCAGGATGGTCTCAATATCTTGACCTGGTGATTCACCCTACCTCTGCCTCCCAAAGTGCTGGGATTACAGGCATGAGCCACTGTGCCCAGACACGATTTTTTTTTTTTTGAGATGGGAGTTTCGCTCTTGTTACCCAGGCTGGAGTGCAATGGCACAATATCAGCTCACCACAACCTCCGCCTCCTGGGTTCAGGCAATTCTCCTGCCTCAGCCTCCAGAGTAGCTGGGATTACAGGCACGCGCCACCATGCCCAGCTAATTTTTTGTATTTTTAGTGGAGACGGGGTTTCACCGTGTTGACCAGGATGGTCTCGATCTCTTGACCTCGTGATCCACCCGCCTCGGCCTCCCAAAGTGCTGGGATTACAGGCGTGAGCCACTGCACCCGGCCCAGACATGATTTTTAAAAAATGTGAACAGACTACATTGGCAGAAATTACTGGTAGAAATTATTAAGGTCTCTTTAGAGGGCAAAAATGTCTTTATAAAATTCAAAATACGTGTATATGCACCTTTAGGTGTGTGTGTATATATGTATATATATGTGCACACATCATGTACACTTGTATATATACATGACAAATATATCAGAAGATTCAGCACTGACTTAAAACTTATTGTGATTATTGAAGTATGAGAGCAAAACCTAAAAATAAAAATACAGCGGGAAGAATGACTATTGGTACAAAATATAATATTTCAGACATTTAGAATGGAAGGAAGAAGATAAAGGACTATAAATGTCAGTAGGTTTATTTTATCAACTACAAATTAATGAATGTACACAAAAAGAAAGGATCCTGTATATGAAGGTGGACAGTACTCTCAAAGATGCTAATAATAGAATGATTATCAAAGTAAGGCTGGAAAGTTATTGGGAAAGGTTGGTATTAGCACTCAGATAAGGAACTGAGGAAAGAAATTAAGAATGGTATCTAGAAATGACATCTTAGGTTTATAAAGAGTTCACACCACTGGTCACTACAGAAGTCTACATGTGGCTGGGCATGGTGGCTCATCCCTGAAATCCCAGCTCTTTGGGAGGCTAACGCGGGCAGATCACTTGAGGCCAGGAGTTCAAGACTAGCCTGGCCAACATGGTGAAACCACATCTCTACTAAAAATATCAAAAAATTAGCTGGGTGTGGTGGCACATGCCTGTAGTCCCAGCTACTTGGGAGGCTGAGGCACAAGAATCACTTGAACCTAGGAGCCGGAGGAAGTTGCAGTGAGCCAAGATCGCGCCACTGCTCTCCAGCCTGGGTGACAGAGTGAGACTGTCTCAAAAAAAAAAAAAAAAAAAAGGCTACATGCTTTCTAATTTTTTTTTTTTTAGACAGGTCTCATTTCATTGCCCAGGCTTGACTACAGTGCTGTGATTGTGGCTTACCGCAGCCTTGACCTCCCAGGCTCAAGTGATTCTCCCACCTCAGCCTCCCAAGCAGCTGGGATTACAAGTGTGTATGTGCCACTACACCTGACTGGTTTTTTTTGTTTTTTTTTTGTTGTTGTTGCCCAGGCTGGAGTGCAGTGGCATGATCTCGACTTACTGCATCCTCTGCCTCACAGGTTCAAGCAATTCTCCTGCCTCAGCATCTTGAGTAGCTGGGACTAAAGGCTTGTGATATGACATCTGGCTAATTTTTGCATATTTAGTAGAGATGAGGTTTCACCATGTTGGCCAGGATGGTCTCGATCTCCTGACCTCAAGATCTGCCCACCTTGGCCTCCCAAAGTACTGGGATTACAGGCATGTGCCACCATGCCCGGCCTAATTATTATTATTATTTAAAATAGAGATTAGGTCTCACTATGTTGTCCAGGCTGGTCTCAAACCCCTGGACTCAAGCAATCTTTCTGCCTTGCCTTCCTTACGTGCTGAAACTACAGATATGAACCACTGTGTCCAGCTCTGAAAATATCTTTGAGTAATATTTTAGAGAGATCAACCATTCACTGAGTAATCATTAATAGGGCCCTGACCCCTTCTCATCTGTCTGGTTCCCTTCCACTAACCTTGCCAGTGTCTCCTTAATACTTCTTCCTCCATCACCCATGGTTCTTCTTCTTGCTCCAATTTGAAAATCACATCAGGTTTGGTGAATGGATAGCCTGTCAAAGGGAAGTTACATAGATCTGGGCATACATACTAGGAACAAAGAACCACCCAAAAATTGAGGCTGCCCAGGAAAACCAGGCTTTCTAAAGGGTAAGAAATTGTGGCTTCTGGGGATGCTGTCCCCTTTTGCTCTGAAAACTGCAGCATGGACATTCACATGAGCAAAAGCATCCCAAGGCCAAGCTCACTCTAATATTTAAAAGGTCTACATATTTCAGAAACATGGCAGGTGGGGTGGAGGGAAGGTACTTTCTTTCCAGAGTTTGAATTATAGTAAATTACTCTTACCCACTGTGATTAAGTTGTTATAGTTTTCTAGCATCACGTTCCGGTACAGGTTTCTCTGAGCAGGATCCAATCGCTTCCACTCCTCCTGGGTGAAGTCAATAGCCACATCTTTGAATGTCACTGTTCCCTGTAACAACACAGTCCTACTCAATCTGAAGTCATCCATCTTAGGTGATCGTAAACAAAACATATTGAACCTTGTTCTGATGTTAAAACCCCAGCATATTAGCAGCATCCTGTCAGTTTATATTCATTCGCTAATTTAGCAAGCACTTTTTTTTTTTTTTTGAGACAAAGTCTTGCTCTGTCACCCAGGGTGGAGTGCAGTGGCATGATCTCAGCTCACTGCAACTTCTGCCTCCCAGGTATAAGCGATTCTCCTGCCTCGGCCTCCCAAGTAGCTGGGAAAACAGGCACGCGACACCATACCCAGCTAATTTTTGTGTTTTTAGTAAAGACAGGGTTTCACCATATTAGCTAGGCTGGTTTCAAACTCCTGACCTTGTGGTCCACATGAGGGACCTTCCAAAGTGCAGGGATTACAGGCGTGAGCTACTGTGCCTGACCTAAGCACATGTCTTTAATATCTACCGTGAGTTAAAGGGGTTCCGGTACAGGTTTCTCTGAGCAGGATCCAATCGCTAAGGTACCAATTTATACTGAGTGTGAAAGAAATAGAAAAATAAAACTTTAACCAAGTTAAGTGGTTTGAGATCTCACAAGATACCAGAGACAGGAAAAAATGAAAGCAGGATTTAGACAGAATGATAGGTGAAATCTGTGGTATTGTGGGACATGCAACTGGAGATACCCACTGATTTAGCAGTTGTTCATGAGATCAGGAGAAATCCACATTGGAAATGAAGATTTATTGGCCATCAGCCTATAGTATGTGTCTGCAGCCATGAAAATGGGATCTGACTGCTCAAAGTGTTTACATATACTGGAGAAGGGGCCACAGACAGAATCTCAGACAACCACGAAAAAAAATACCCTGATAACAATTTGTTTTTTAATGGTCAGGAATAGGATTGTAACTGAAACTGTATATTTAAAAAGCTATAGCATGGCTGGACATGGTGGCTCATGCCTGTAATCCCAGCACTTTAGGAGACAGAAGCGTGAAAATCCCTTGGGCCCAGAAGTTCGAGATGAGCCTGGGCAAGGTGGTGAAACTCTGTCTGCACAAAAAAAATACAAAAATTAGCCAGGTGTGGTGGTATGCACCTGTAGTCCCAGCTACTCAGGAGACTGAGGTAGGAGGATTGCTTAAGCCCGAGAGGTAGAATGTAGAACCCTAATGCACTCTTCCTAGTTCAAAACAGAAATGCTCAAATGTCTATGACCATAAGAAAAAATCTTAAATAGCACTGGAAAAAAGGGAGCAATCCCTATTTCCTATCTTTTCAGGATTTTCTACCAGAGACTGGGTGACAAAAAAGAAAGTCTCCAATAGCTAGTTCACAATGTTTCTAAGAATTTGTTTCGAGGTTCTAAAAGGAACCTATGAGCATGAACATCCACTAACACTAAGGATTCAGAGAAAGCTGTGGTACTGATGGGAGATCCTTTCCTGAAACTCTTTACTGCTAAAAATCATGACATTGGAAATAAACATGTTCAAGAAGCAAAAGGCAAAGTGTCATAGGAAAAAACTCCTGAAATCCAGGAATTTTTTGAACATTTCCCCTCCCCTGGGATGAAGATCCAAATAAGCGTGGATAAAGCACTTGGTGAGGAAGTGGGACTGAGGAGAAAGCATGATGTGGAAATCTGGCCCTGGTATAATAGTTTCACCAATTACAGGGAAGGACATAAGATGTATTCTTGCTGGGACTACCTCAGCTGCAGATTTTTTCCTCAGGAAGTTGTATTTTCTTTTTTTTGAGATGGAGTCTTGGTTTGTAGCCCAGGCTGGAGTGCAGTGGTATGATGTTGGCTCACTGCAACCTCTGTCTCCCAAGTCCCGGTTCAAGCAATTCTCCTGCCTCAGACTTCCGAGTAGCTGGAGTTACAGGCTTGCGACACCATACCCAGCTAATTTTTGTATTTTTAGTAGAGACAGGGTTTCACCATGTTGGCCAAGCTGGTTTTGAACACCTGACCTTGTGATCCCCCAGCCTCAGACTCCCAAAGTGTTGGGATTACAGGTGTGAGCCGCGGCACTCGGCTAGGAACTTGTATTTTCTTCAGGAGGTTCAGATCATTAAACTACTAAATACATTTTAAAAATCAGCATCACAGATTTTATAAGAAAATCCTAATTGCCCCTAGCTCAAGAGTGAAAAGATCCCAAAATAAATCATTAAAATACATTTGAAGAAAATACTTGAGAAAAAGAATGTAGTAAATGCAAAAATAGAAACAATTTAAAGTGAGAAATTTAGAACTTATATACATAAATCACCACATTTAAAAGCTGGAGCTAGGTACAGTGGCTCACGCCTATAATTCAAAGCACTTTGGGGATCCTATGTGGGAGAACCGCTTGAGGCCAGTTCAAGGTCAGTATGGGCAACACAGCAAAACCCCATCTCTACCAAAAAAAAAAAAAAAAAAGCCATATATGGTGTCTCTGGCTATAGTCCCAGCTACCTGGGAGGCTGAGGTTGGAAGACTGCTTAAGCCTGGGAGTTTGTGGTTGCAGTAAGCCATGATCTCACCACTGCACTCTAGCAGCCTGGGCGATACAGCAAGACCCTGTCTCTTAAAAAAAAAAAAAGTTATATTTTAAGAATAATGAATTAGGCAAATGTTTAATAGTTTAATGAAGAAAAATAAACATCCCAAATTAGAAAAAACAATTAAAACAAATCAGTATTTAAAGTGGTATGTATCTGTGGTTGAAATTTTCTTTGGTTTTTTTTTTTTTTTTTTTTTTTTTTTTTTTTTTTTGATGGAGTGTCGCCCTGTTGCCCAGGCTGCAGTGCAGTGGCACTATGTTGGCTCACTGCAATCTCCGCCTCCTGGGTTCAAGCGATTCTCCTGCCTCAGCCTCCCAAGTAGCTGGGACTACAGGTGTGTGACACCACACCCGGCTAACTTTTGTATTTTCAGTAGAGACAGGGTGTCACCATGTTGGCCAGGCTGGTCTCGAACTCCTGACTACAAATGATCCAACCGCCTCAGCCTCCCAAAGTGCTGGGATTACAGGGGTGAGCCACTGCACCCAGCCTGAAATTTTTAAAATCATTATGAAATGAATAGGTTAAAAGAAAACACAGCCTACGACTTGGGATTTTCAAAGAAAAAGAAAATCCCAACAGTGCAATACTGTAGCACACACTGATATTCTACTCCAATATTTATTCTGTCTTCCCAGTTTCTGGCCCAAGTTCTGCTGAAATAAGTATAATATGTTTATATGACAAAGTTCTGGACAGTGAGATGAAAGGACTGCATGCAGCTGTTGCTAAGTGAGCATAAGGGCACGAGTATACCATTTCTCCCAAGTTTCCACCTTCCTGTAGACTGGTAAGTAAATGTGATGGTTAGAGCAAATACGGCTATTTGGGATAATGAGGTAGAAGCCAACTACTGAGAATGGCAGAGCAATAAAAGAGAAAGAGTTTGGTTCTTCTGCCCTTTGGAGCTATAGGACCAGCCTTGAACTTCAACATGAGAGACAAACTTCTGTCTTGTTTAAGCAAAGGTTATCTGGGCTTTCTATCACAGGTAGTCAAGTGTAATAGAAACAGATTAATAGGTTATGCCAGATCTGGCCATCCTTTGGCAGCTATGAAGCTGTGCTGCTCAAATCCTCTTTCAGGGAATCCACTGAGAGAAGCCTAGTTGGCAGCCTCTAGCTGCTCCACTTTCGTGCTGATGCCATGATACGCCAACACTGCCTCCAGCCAAAGACTCAGCATAGTGAGGCTATTAAAGTCTGGACTATTGCATCTGATACGGTTTTACTCTAGTGGGAAAGCTTTTGTCAGCAGCTCCCCTTTGGCCTGGCTGAGACTCTGTCACAGCTTCAGGGTGGTCTGAGTTGGCAGAAAAAAAGAATTAGTAAACTTGAAGACAGATCAATAGAAATGATGCAATTTGAAGATGAGACAGAAATAAGCATGAAGAAAAGTGAATACAGGCTGGACACAGTGGCTCATGCCTGTAATCCCAGTGCTTTGGGTGGCCAAGGTGAGAGGATCACTTCAGACTAGGAGTTCAAGACCAGCTTCAGCAGGATGGTAAGGCCCTATTTCTACCAAAAAAATTTCAAAAATTAGCCCAGTTTGGTGGCACATGCCTATAGTCCTAGCCACTCAGAGAGGTTGGAGGATTGCTTTAGTCCAAGAGTTCAAGGATTATAGTAAACTATAATTGTGTTACTGCACTTTAGCCTGGGTGACAGAGTTGAGACCTTATCTCAGAAAAAGAAAAAATAGACTCATAGCCTCAGAAATGTGAGCGCAATAAGTGCATCAACATACGCATATATATATATATTTTTTTTTGAGATGAAGTATCGCTCTGTCACTCGGGCTCGAGTGCAGTGGTGTGATTTCAGCTTGCTGCAATCCCTGCCTCCTGGGTTCAAGCTATTCTCCTGCCTCAGCCTCCTGAGTAGCTGAGACTACAGGCGTGTGCCATCATGCCTGGCTAATTTTCGTATTTTTAGTAGAGACAGGGTTTCACCATGTTGGCCAGTCTGGTCTTGAAGTCCTGACCCCAGGTGATCCACCCACCTTGGCCTCCAAAAGTGCTGAGATTACAGGCTTGAGCCACCACACCCAGACAACATACACATAAATTAAATACAAGTTACAGAGGAGAAAGAGAGGAGAAAGAAAAGGATAGAAAAATATTCAAAGAAATAATGGCTGAAAACTTTCTGCATTTGATGAAGAACACTAACGTACATATTCAAGCTCAATGAATTCCAAGTAGGGTAATGCAACAAGGTACACACCTAGACATATCATAGTCAAAATGTTGAAAATAAATATAAAGAGAAAAATCTTGAAAACAGCAAGGGAAAACAATTTAATACTTTCATCCACCACAATAAAACTAATAACTGACTTCTCATCAAACACAATGGAGGACAAATAGCAATGGAAGAACATATTCAAAGTTCTGGGGAAAAGAAAAAAAAAAAAAACGATCAGAGAGGAAGCAGAGAAAGAAGGCCCAACAGAAGCCTCAACTGATCATCCTCCTCACAGGAACAGAAACTCAACAACTATCCACACAAGAAAAGCATCTTTATCATAACCAAAAATCAAGTCAGCAATCACAGTATCTGGTTTTAACTTAATCTAACTGAAAGAGGCACTGAAGAAGGTAGGAAAGACAGTCTTGAATTGCTGATGCCATCCCTCCCCCTCAGCAGTGGCCAGTGGTGCTGAGAGAGAATCTGTGCACTTGGAGGAGGGAGCAGAGTGATTGTAAGACTTTGCATTGCAACTCAGTGGTGCCCTGTCACAGCGGAAGGCAACCATGCAGAACTCAGTTGGTGCCCACAGCAGAAGTATTTAGACCAGCCCCAGTGGGTCTAGAGGAATTGTCCATCATAGCAGTAGGAACCTGAAGTCTGGAAAGCCTCACCTCTATGGGCTAGAGGGCTATAGGATCCTAAATGAACTTGAAAGGCAGTCTAGGCCACAACAATTGCAATTCCTGGGAAAGTCCTGGTGCTTGCTGTGCTGGGCTTGGAGCCAGTGGACTAGGGGGGCATGGGACCCAGTGAAACACCAGCCAGGGTAGCCAAGGCAGTGCTTGTGCCACCCTTTCCCTAGCCTGAGGTAGTGCAGCTTGCGGGTCCAGGAGGGACCCCTTCCTTCCAAATGAGAAGAGGAGAGGGAAGACTAAAGAGGACTTTGTCTTGTACTTTGGATACCAGCTCAGCCACAGTATGATAGGGCACCAGGCAGAGGCCTCCATTCCATGCCCTAGTTCCTGGTTGAAATTAGATACACCCTGGACCAGAGGGAAGCCCACTGCCTTGAGAGGAAGAACTTAATCTCAGCAGCATTCATCACCTACTGACTAAAGACACCTTGAGCCCTGAACAGTCGGCAGTGGAAGCCAGCTAGTACTCTCCATGGACCTTGGGTGAGACTCAGGACGTGCTGGCTTCAGGTGTGACCCAGCACATTTCCTCTGTGGTTGCTACAGGGAGAGACTCCTGCTTGAGAAAAGGAGAGGGACAAGGAACTTTGTCTTGCAGCTTAGGTACCAACTTGGCCACAGTATGGTAGAGCACCAACTGGGGTCGTGGGGTCCTGAATTCCAGGCCTTGCCTCTTGGATGGCATTTCTGGACCTGCCCTGGGCTGAAGGGGAGCTTGCTGCCCTGAAGGGAGAATCCCAGGCCTGGCAACATTCACCACAAGCTGACTGAAGAGCCCCTGAGCCTGGAGTGAACACTGGCAGTAGCCAGGCCATACTTGCCATGGGCCTGGGGCAGTGGTAGCCAGGGGGAGAAATTACTCTGCTTGTGGAAAGGGGAGGAAAGAGTGGGAGGGACTTTGCCATGTGGCTTGGGTGCCAGCCCAGTTGGCACCAAGAATAGAGCACCAAGTAGATTACTAAGGTTTCTGACTTCAGGCCCTGGTTCCTGGACGGCATCTCTGGACATGCCTGTGGCTGGCAGAAACTTGCTACTCCAAAGGGAAGGATACAAGACTGGCTGACTTTGCCACCTGCTGATTGTAGAGCCATGGGAGCTTCAGTGAACTCTGAGACAAGTGATAACCCCCAGTGGTTACTATGGGCCTTGGGTAACACTCTGCTGTGCTGGCTTTGTCTGACCCAGTGCAGTCCCAGTGGTGGTGGCCACAGGGGTGCTTATGTCACCCCTCCCCTAGCTCTAGGCAGCTCAGCACAGAAAGACTCTGAGAGAATGTAAGACAACAAGAGTCTCTACCTGTAATCTAGAGAATTCTTCCAGAGAATTCTTCTGGATCTTATCTAGGACCATCAAGGTAGCACCAATATGAGTCTGTAAGAGTCAGTGTTACTGGGCTCGGCATGCCCCCTGATACAGATATGGCTGCAGTGACCAAAAACGTAGATCTCAACACCCAAGTCCCTTCAAATACCTGGAAAGTCTTGCCAAAAAGTCTCAGACTGCCAAGACTGCAAAAAATACATCCACAAGCACTGACACCAACTAGGAAAACATGACTGCACTAACTGAATTCAATAAAGTACCAGAGACCAATCCTGGAAATACAGAACTGTGCCCTTTCAGATACAGGATTCAAAATAGCTGTTTTCAGGAAACTCAATGATATTAAAGATAACGCAGAGAAATAATTTAGATTCCTATTGATAAATTTAACAAAGAGACTGAAATAATTAAAAAGAATAAAGCTGAAATTCTGGAGCTGAAAAATGCAGTGGACACGCTGAAGAATGCATCAATCTTTTTTTTTTGAGACAGTATCTCTGTCATCCAGGCTGGAGTGCAGTGGTGTGATCATGGCTCACTGCAGCCTTGACTTCTCGGGCTTAAGTGATCCTCCTACCTCCACCTCCAAAAAAGCGGGGACCACAGGTGCATGCCATCATACCCAACTAAGTTTTTAATGTTTTTTATAGAGATGAGAGTCTCACTTATGTTGACCAAGCTGGTCTCAAACTTCTGGGCTCAAGTGATCCTCTTGCCTTGGCCTCGCAAAATGCTAGGATTATAGGCATGAGCCACCACCTGCAGCCATATCAGTCACTGAACAGCAGAACTGATAAAGCAGAGGAAAGAATTAGTGAGCTTGAAGATAGGCTACCCAAACCTACAGAAAGATATCAATATTCAAGTACAAAAAGGTTATAGAACACCAAGTAGATTCAAATAAGACTACTATTTTAAGACACTTAATAATCAAACTCTTAAAGGTCAATGATAAAGAAAGGATCCATTTAAACACAGCAAGAAAAAAGAAACAACATACCAATGGAAGCTCCAGTATGTCTGGCAGCAGACTTTTCATAGGAAATTTTACATGCTAGGAAAAAGTGGCATGACATATTTAAAGTGCTGAAGGAAAAAAACTCTTATGCTATAACAGTATATCTGGTGAAAACCTTCGAACATGAAGGAGAAATAAAGGCTTTTCCAGACAAACAACAGCTGAGAGATTTCATCAACACCAGACCTGTCCTACAAAAAAATGCTAGCAAGTCCATCAACCTGAGACAAGAAGATTAATGAACAACAAAAAAATATGTGAAAGTACAAACTCACTGGTAACAGTGAGTACACAGAAAATGCAGAATGTTATAACGTAATTGTGGTGTGTAAATTACTTGTATCTTGAATAGAAATATGAGAAGGTGATTCAATACAAATTAACTAAAACAACATTTCAAGACACAGTACAATAAAATATAAATAAAAGCAGGCCAGGTGTGGTGGCTCATGCCTGTAATTCCACCACTTTGGAAGGCTGAGGCGGGTGGATCACGAGGTCAGGAGATCGAGACCATCCTGGCCACCATGAAACCCCCATCTCTACTAAAAACACAAAAAAATTAGCTGGGCGTGGTGGTGCATGCCTGTAGTCCCAGCTACTTGGGAGGCTGAGCCAGGAGAATCACTTGAACCCAGGAGGCAGAGGTTGCAGTGAGCTGAAATCGCACCATTGCACTCCAGCCTGGGTAACAAGAGCGAAACTCTGTCTCAAAAATAAATAAATAAAAATAAAAATAAAAACAATAAAAAGCAGGGAGACAAAGTTAAATTGTAGTGTTTGTACTAGTTTTCTGGTGGCCTGTTTGTTTGTTTATGCAGTCAGTGTTAACTTGTCATCAGTTTAAAATAATAGGTTCTATTATTTGCAAGCCACATGGCAACCTAAAATCAAAAAATGTACAACAGATACACAAAAAGTCAAATGCAAGAAATTAAAAGATACCACTGGAAACAACCACCTTCCCTAAAAGGAAGACAGGAAGGCAGGAAAGGAGGAAAAGAGGACCACAAAACAACATGAAAACAAGTAACAAAAGAGCAGGATTAAGTCGCTACTTAACAGTAACAACACTGAATGTAAATGGACTAACATTTGAATGTAAAACTCTCCAATCAAAAGACAGAGTGGTTGAATGTATTTAAAAAACAACAACAATATAAGACCCAACAATCTGTTGCCTACAAGAAACACACTTCATCTATAAAGACACACACAGACTGAAAATAAATGGATGGAAACCAAAAAATAGCTGGACTAGCTATACTTAAACAAAACAGACTTCAAGACAAAAACTATAAAAATAGACAAGGTCAATACATGACGATAAAGGGGTCAATTCAGCAAGAGGATATAATTGTCAACATTTATGCACCCAACATTTATGCACCCAACCAAGATATATAAAGCAAATATTACTATAGTAAAAGAGAGAGACCCAATAGAATAATTGCTGGAGACTTCAACATTCTACTTTCAGCACTGGACAGATTATTCAGGTAGAAAATCATTAAAGAGGCTGGGTGTGGTGGCTCATGACTGGAATCCCAGCACTTTGGGAGGTTGAGGCGGGCGGATCAGAAGGTCAAGTGATCAGGACCATCCTGGCCAATATGATGAAACTCCATCTCTACTAAAAATACAAAAATTAGCTGGGTATGGTGGTATACACCTGTAGCCCTAGCTACTCAGGAGGCTGAGTCAGGAGAATTGCTTAAACCTGGGAGGCAGAGGTTACAGTGAGCCAACATTGAACCACTGCACTCCAGCCTAGGCAATGGAGTGAGACTCCATCTCAAAAACAAAAACAAAAACAAAAACACACCCCCAGAAAATCAAGAAACTATCAGACTTAATCTCCACTAAAGACTAAATGGACATAATCGATATATACAGAACATTTCATCCAGTGGCTGCAGAATACACAGTCTCTTCCTCCGCACATGGATCACTCTTAAGGATAGACCACGTTAGGCCATAAACAAGTCTTAAAACATTCAAAAAATTAAAATTATATAAGACTTTCTCTAGCCATAATGGGATAAAACTAGAAATCAATAATGAGGAATTTTGGGAACTGTACAAACACATGGAAATAATATGCTCCTGAATGATCACTGGGTCAATGAAGAAATTAAGAAGAAAATTTAAAAACTGCTTGAAATAAATGATACTGGAAACACAACACACCAAAGCCCATGGGATACAGCAAAAGCAGTACTAAGAGGAAAGTTTATAACTTCAAGCACCTACATCAAACAAGAAGAAAAACTTCAAATAAACAATTTAATGATGTGTCCTAAAAGAACTAGAAAAGCAAGAGCAAAACAATCTCAAAAGTATTAAAATAAATAATAGAGGTTAGAGCAGAAATAAATGAAATTGAAATAAAAATAATATAAAAGATTAAATAAAACCAGCAAACTTTCAGCCAGACTAAGAAAAAAAGCGATAACTCAAGTAAGTAAGATCAGAGATGAAAAAAGAGACATTGTAGCCAATAATGCAGTAATTCAATGGATCATCAGAAGCTACTATGAGCAACCACATGCCTATAAATTAGAAAACCTAGAAGAAATGGATAAATTCCTAGAAAATACCCAACTGAGGGAATGTGTCCTTTTTCTGGGTTCATGAGGAAACGTAGCTTTAAGGGCAAGAATTCCCAGTGCCATGCCCCCCTCCCATCTCTCTCCATCCAGGAGATTTAACAGTTTATATTTTAATTTCGCAGGCATGGGAAGAAACTAAAAGTCAATCACTACAGCAGAAGTTCTAAAGAACTCTTTTCATTGGCCAAGGGTCTTGAAGAAGGTGGGGTTTCCTCTCAGGATAAAAGTCCGTGTCCATACACCTGGCTGCATTTCCCCTCTGGAATCCCCTTCCACACTCTTTGTGGAAATCATTCTCTCTTCTCCTTTCCTTCTCTTTTCTCTACCTAAATAAAATCAACTTTCTGCAACACTTCTTTGGTCTGATATTTACTTTTACAAGCATACAGTGCACCTGCAGTGGTCCCATCGCTTATTCTTTAAAACATTGAAGGCCAAAAACCAACAGCATTCTCTTGGGGGAGCTGTGCCTCACCAGCCCCCAAGAAAAATCCCGGTTACGCTACCAAAATTGAACCATGAAGAAATCCAAAACCTGAACAGCCCAATAACAAGTAATGAGATTGAATCTGTAATAAAAAGTCTCCAAGCAAAGAAAACCCCAGAACTCAATGGCTTCACTGCTAAATTTTATTAAACAATTAAAGAAGAACTGATACCAATCCTAATCAAACTATTCCAAATAATGGAAGAAGAGGGAATACTTCCAAACTCATTCTATGAGGGCAATATTACCCTGATATGAAAACCAGACCAAGACACATTAAAAAAAAAAAAAAAACCAAAGCCCGGGCACGGTGGCTCAAGCCTGTAATCCCAGCACTTTGGGAGGCCGAGGCGGGTGGATCACGAGGTCAAGAGATTGAGACCATCCTGGTCAACATGGTGAAACCCTGTCTCTACTAAAAATACAAAAAATTAGCTGGGCATGGTGGCGTGTGCCTGTAATCCTAGCTACTCAGGAGGCTGAGGCAGGAGAATTGCCTGAACCCAGGAGGCGGAGGTTGCGGTGAGCCGAGATCGTGCCATTGCACTCCAGCCTGGGTAACAAGAGCGAAACTCCGTCTCAAGAAAAAAAAAAAAACCCAAAAAACAAAACTACAGGCCAATATCCCTGGCTGAACATTGATGCAAAAATCCTCAACAAAATACTAGCAAACCAAATTCAGCAACACATTAAAAACATCATTCATCATGACCAAGTGGGATTTATCTCAGTAATGCAGTCAGTTCAACATGTACAAATCGGCCGGGCGTGGTGGCTCAAGCCTGTAATCCCAGCACTTTGGGAGGCCGAGGTGGGTGGATCACGAGGTCAAGAGATCGAGACCATCCTGGTCAACAAGGTTAAACCCCGTCTCCACTAAAAATACAAAAAATTAGCTGGGCATGATGGCACATGTCTGTAATCCCAGCTACTCAGGAGGCTGAGGCAGGAGAATTGCCTGAACCCAGGAGGTGGAGGTTGCAGTGAGCCAAGATCGCGCCATTGCACTCCAGCCTGGGTAACAGGAGCAAAACTCCGTCTCAGGAAAAAAAAAAAAAAAAAAAAAGCCTGTACAAATCAATCAACGTGATATATCACATCAACAAAATGAAGGACAAAAACCATATGATCATTTCAACTGGTGTTGAAAAGTACTTAATAAAATTCAACATCCCTTCCATGTTAAAAAAAAAAAAAAAAAAAAACCCAGAAACTGAGTACAGAAGGAACACACCTCAATACAATAAAAGCCATATATGACAGACTAACACTATCATACTGAATGAGGAAAAACAAAAAGCATTTCCTCTAACATCTGTAATATGACAGGGGTGCCCACTTTCACCACTGTTACTCAACATGGTAGTAGAAATCCTAGCAAGAGCAATCAGAGAAAGAACTAAACGGCATCCAAATTAAAAAGGAAGAAATCGGGCTGGGCGCGGTGGCTCATGCCTGTAATCCGAGCACTTTGGGAGGCCATCGCTGGCAGATCACAAAGTCAGAAGTTTGAGACCAGCCTGGCCAATATGGTGAAACACCCTCTCGACTAAAAACACAAAAATTAGTCGGGCATGGTGTTGGGCGCCTATAGTCTCAGCTATAGGGAGGCTGAGACAGGAGAATTGCTTGAACCTGGGCGACAGAAGTTGCAGTGAGCTGCGATTGCGCCACTGCTCTCCAGCCTGGGCAACAGAGTGAGACCCTGTCTCAAACAAAGAAACAAAACAAAAAAAGAAAAAAGAAGAAGTCAAATTATCCTTGTTTGCAGATGATATGATCTTCTATCTGAAAAAATCTGAAGATTCCAGTAAACTATCAGAACTGATAAATTCAGTAAAGTTGTGGGATACAAAAGCAACATAGAAAAATCAATAGCATTTCTATATGCCAACAGCAAACAATCTGAAAAAAGAAATCAAGAAACTAATACCATTTACAGTAGTTAAAAATAAAACCCCTAAGAGTTTACGAAAGAATTGAAAAATCTCTACAATGAAAATTATAAAACATTGATGAAAAAAATTGAAAAGGACACAGAAAAAAATGTAAAGATAGTCCAGGTTCAGGGATTGAAATAATCAATACTGCTAAAATGTTCATACTACCTAAAGCAATCTACAGATTCAATGCAGTTACTGTCAGATCACTAATGATATTCTTCACAGAAATAGAAAAAAATGCTAAAATTTATATGGAACCACAAAAGACCCAGAGTAGCCAAAGCCTTCCTGAGCAAACAGAAATAAAACTGAAGAAACATGACTTCAAATTATACTACAAAACTACAGTAACCAAAACAGCATGGTATTGACAGAAAAACAGACACATAGGCCAGGAAGGGTGGCTTGTGCCCCTAATCCCAGCACTTTGGGAGGCTGGGGTGGGAAAACTGCTTGAGCCCAGGAGTTTGAGTCATGGGCAACATAGTGAGATCTTGTTACCACAAAAAATTAAAAAATTAGCCAGGCATGGTGGCATGCACCTGTGATCCCCACTACTTGGGAGGCTGAGGCAAGAGGATTATCTAAGCCCAGGAGGTCAAGGCTGCATCAAGCTATGTTCACACCACTGCACTCCAGACTGGGCAACAGAGCAAGATCCTGTCACAAACAGCAACAACAAAGAATAACAACCAGCAGACATGTAGACAAATGGAACAGAAGAGAACCCAGAAACAAATCCATATGTGTCCATTGAACTCATTTCCAGCAATGGTGCCAAGAAATATATTTGGGAAAGAACAGCGTCTTCAACAAATGGTGCTGGGAAAACTGGATATCCATATGCAGAAGAATGAAACTAAGACCCCTATTCTCTTCCAAAACACAAAAATCAAATCAAAATGGATTAAAGACTTAAATCTTTAAGACCTCAAACCATGAAACTACTAAAAGAAAACACTGAAGAAACTCTCTAGGACAATGGACTGGTCAAAGATTCCTTGAGTAATAAATACCTCATAAGCACAGGCAGCCAAAGCAAAAATGGACAAATGGGATCATATCAAGTTAAAAACCTTCTGCACAGGAAGGGAAACAATCAACAAAGTGAAGAGATAATCCACAAAAATGGGAGAAAAATATATGTAAATTATCCATCTGACAAGGAATTAATAACCAGAATATATAAGGAGTTGAAACAACTCGATATGAAAAAAAAAATCTAACAATCTCATTTTAAAAGGGGCAAAAGATCTGAAGATATTTCTCAAGAGAATACATACAAATGGCAGACACGAAAAGGTGTTCAAAATCACTGATCATCAGGTAAATGCAAATCAAAACTACAATGAGATATCATCTCACCCTAGTTAAAATGGCTTTTTATTTTTATTTTTTTAAGTGATGGAGTTTCGTTCTTGTTCCCTAGACTGGAGTGCAGTGGACCAATCTCAGCTCACTGCAACTTCCGCCTCCTGGGTTCAAGTGATTCTCTTTCCTGAGCTTCCTGAGTAGCTGGGATTACAGATGTGTACCACCACACCTGGCTAATTTTTGTATTTTTAGTAGAGATGGGGTTTCTCCATGTTGTCCAGGCTGGTCTTGAACTCCTGACCTCAGATGATGCACCCACCTTTGCCTCCCAAAGTGCTGGGATGACAGATGTGAACCACTGCACCCAGCCTTAAAATGGCTTTTATCCAAAAGACAGGCAATAACAAATGCTGGCCAGGATGTGCAGAAAAGGGAACCCTCATACATTGTTGTTGGGAATGTAAATTAGTACAGCTAGATGGTGAGCAGTCTGGAGGTTCGTTAAATAACTCAAAATAGAACTATCATATAATCCAGAAATCCCATCGCTAAATATATAATCAAAAGAAAGGAAATCAGTGTATTAAAGAGATAATATCTGCACTCCCTTGTTTATTGCTCCCTCATTTATTCACAATAGCTAAGATTTGGAATCAAGCTAAGTGCCAATCAAGAAATGAATGGATAAAGAAAATGTGGTACATACACACCTTGGAGTACTATTCAGTCATAAAAAAAGAATGAGATCCTGTCATTTGCAACAACATGGACAGAAGTGGAGATCATTATGTTAAGTGAAATAAGCCAGGCACAGAAAGACAAACCTCACATGTTCTCATTTTTCAGAGCTAAAAATTAAAATAACTGAACGCATGGAAATAGAGCATAGAATGATGGTTACCAGCAGCTAGGAAGGATAGTGGGTTGGGGAAAATGGGGATGATTAATACATACAAATATAGTTAGAATGAGTAAGATCTAATATTAGATACTACAACTGAGGCAGGGAAAGGAAAGAATAAAAAAATTAACATAAACATAAATTCTTTGTGTCAGACTGAAGACAGCCTACAAACCGCGGCTCTGCAGAAGCTTTGTTAACGTTATCTCAGAAGCCAGAGCTCAAGGGAAAGTGCTCTAAAAACTTTCCCAATACTCCCTCACCATCTGGAGGAAAGCATAAATTTTCTCCCGCATCCCTACCCTCATAATATGAGTAAGCCTAAAAGTTTATAGATATCTGTTTCCTATGTATTACAAACTTGTTTTGTATCTAAATGATACAGTGAAAGCTCTGAGAAATATCCAAACAGTACAGTACTGGAAACATCAAAGAAGTCAAGGAAACAAATCTATACAGAGCCCTGCAGGACTGGTCTGAACTGGCCTAAGCTCAAGATAAGGCCACCTGGCCTGCATACCAAGAGTCATGTGTAAGCCTGTCACTGTATTAATTAACTGCTTTTGTTCTCACTTGTAAGCTTGCTTCTTTTCGTGCCCTTAAATGCAGAAAACACACTTGCTCTCTTTGTCCAATGCTCAGACTTTGCTGGATGTGAATCCAATGAACCAGTGTACACCTTAAATAAATCCTCCTGTAACCTCGTCGGTCTCTCTGATTCCCTGATTTCCTGCAACATTTTTCTGGGGGCTTGTCCAGGATTGGAGATGGCAGATTTAGTGTCTCCTTTTCCTGTGGGATGGGAGCCCCAGCCTGGGGGAGACCCAAGACCCTAGGTACCGATGGGAAAACTTCAGTTCAGAGAGAAGATTAGCTGTCCCGTGTCCCAGTGCCCTCCCTGACAACGCAATGGAACCTACAGAGCAGCTGCAGATTATTGCAGAGACAGCGCTTTTTCTTCAGAACTATGGTAAGGTTTTCAGGGCCCAAGGCAGGACCCATCCTATGAGGATGGAAAGGAAGCTTGATCACCTCCTAGGGTGTAATTACTAATCCGACTCAGAAGGGCTGGGGGTGGCAAGTGTGACTTGCCAATTCAGATGAAAACTACATCCCAATTAAAGAGCAGGAACTGGGAGTCAGGAGGTGTGTGAAAGTGTGTGAAAGAAACGGTTCCAGGAGGAACCAACGCGGAGGGTGACATGGGGAGGCACAGACCCATTAGGGTGGACTGTATGATCTGAAGCAAGTATGAAGCTGACCAGGGCTAAAGTGATTCCACATACGGCCAATAGGAGCTGCCCTACAACTGCAGCTGTTGTAGTGGGAATAAGGTACTCTCTCTTGGCTAAGTGACAACGGAAACTCGTGTAGCAGGAACTGGTCTGGTCAGTCTGGAATGAGAGGCTGAGTGGTTATGTGTCGTAAAGGGAGGAAATAGGAGGGAAAGCATCAAAACCAACCCCATTAGAGTGTATGTTAAAAAAACTTTAAGAAAGGTTTTGGAGGGGCTTATAGAGTTGAAATGTCACCCTCAAGGTTGAGAGTTCTAAGGTGGAATGTCCTTCTTTCAATGTAAGGTGGCCAACTGAAGGAACAATAGACAGAGAAACAATTGGCTGTGTACACAAGGTAGTGACCAGGGTCAGAGGACAGCCTGGGCATCCAGACCAGTTTCCATACATCACCTCCTGGCTGAATGTAGTCTAGACGTGTTCAAAGTGACTACAGCCTTGTTTGGCAGAATATTGTAAGACCTTAGCTTGGTCTGAGTCTAAAGTGATAAAGGAGCCCACACTGCCAAGATTCTCGGAGGGAAAAGGGAAGCTGCAGGAAAGCCAGGAAAAGCCAATCCTTCAGGCACCTCTGGAAGAAAGGGAGTTCCCTTCTCCCTATGCTCCCATATACCTGTTCTTATCGGACCTAGGATGAAGTGCTGAGCAAATGACTCCTGATGAGTTAGGTTCAGAAGGCAGTGAGTCCCAAGCATCACAAAGGGGAACCAGAGCCCCTGGCTGTAAAGGATAAGGAAGGAGACCAAGGCAAGGCAGCAGGTCGCCTCCAATCTGGCCACACCCAAGCCATACAGATGCTGCTTCGTGAAACTCGAGCACAGATCTATCATGAAGACTAGGGCCAAGTTTGAGGAGGACAGCGAGTTTTTGCCTATCAACCTTTCTCTACTACTGACCTCCTAAACTGGAAACATCATACTCCCTCTTACACAGAGAAGCCCCAGGCCCTTACAGACTTGATGCAGTCCATCTTTTTAACTCATAACCCTATCTGGCCAGATTGCCAACAGCTCCTTTAGATGCTGTTCAATACAGAGGAACATCGGAGAGTGACCCAAGCAGCTCTCCAATAGTTAGAGAACAATGCGCCTGAAGGCACAAACGATGTCAGGCGATGTGCCCAGGAACAGTTCCCAGAAACAGATCCTGAGTGGGACCCAAATGAGGCAGAAGAGTTGCAGCACCCACAGAGGTATAGAGAGGCGATCCTAAATAGAATAAAGGCCAGCAGGAAAAAGGCAGTAAATATAAGGTTTCAGAAGTGCTCCAAAAAGTTGATGAGAGCCCAAGCCAGTTCTATGAAAGGCTTTGTGAGGTGTACTGGCTCTTTACAATGTTTGACCCAGAGGCTGCTGAAAATCAGTGCATGGTAAATACATCATTTGTTGGCCAGGCACAAGGAGACATTAAGTGAAACCTACAGAAAATAGAGGGTTCCTCAGGCATGAATGCCACCCAGCTAAAAGAAATAGCCACTAAGGTGTATGTCAGCCAAGAGCAAGAGGAAGAGAAGAAGGTTGAACAGAGGCTTAAGAGACAGGCTGAACTGCTAGCGGCAGCCCTTGTTAAAAGAGAGACTGGCATAGTGTAAAGATGTGGACATGGTTGTGGTCGTGGAAAAAGTCAAAGTAGACAAGGATTTTAGAGCCGTCTGAGGCTTAAGAAGCATCAGTTTGCATGATGCAAAAAGAAAGGACATTGAAAAGATATATGCCCAGAGAAAGATGAGGGCAATAGCTGCAGCAAAGAAGCTTGGCCCGTGCCTCTGGCTGTGAATCACTGCACTATGGAAAGGCAGGATGCCTGCTTAATCGGCTAGGCAGAGGCAGAAAACTATGAGGACTGAGACAGCCTGGGCTCCATTCCCTTAATCCCTGAGGAGCCCATGGTCACAGTAGAAATTGGGGGCCAACAAATGAACTTTACGGTAGACACCAGCACTGAACACTCAGTGGTGACTTGGCCCGTTGGGCCATTGTCCAAAAACTATGTAACTATTATTAGGCAACCAGAGTTTCAGAGAAAAAGCCTTTTTGCCGGAGTAGGAATGTGTTGTTAGAGGACGGAAAGTCCAGCATGAATTTTTATACCTCCCAAACTGCCCAGTCCCCTTGCTAGAAAGAGACTTACTCCAAAAACTGCAGGCACAAATCAACTTTAGGCTGCAAGGAAACATGACCTCGGATCTGAGTCAACCCAAGGCTATGGTATTAACCCTCACCTTCCCAAAGGCCAAGGAATGGGGACTGCACACAAACGGACCACCATGTAAGCCAGGGATTCTTGAGATGTTTGGACTACCCACCAAAATTCCCAGGGTGTGGGCCGAAGATAACCCACCTGGATTAGCTGTAAACCAGGCACTGGTGTTGGTGGAAATAAGACCTGGAGCCTCTACAGTGCAGATTTGCCAGTACCCATTATTTATTGGGGCTACACGGGGTGTCCAAAAGCATACAGATCAGCTCCTCAAGCATGGCATTATAGTAAAACATAAGTCACCTTAGAACACTCCTCTCTGCCAGTACAAAAGCCATCTGGTGAATACAGGCTGGTGCAGGATTTGCAAGATGCAAACCAGGTTACAGTGACCATCCACCTGTTGGCGCCCAACTCACATACTTTAATAGGGCTCACCCCAGCAAGTACTGCCGGTTTACCTGTCTGGACTTAAAGGATGCATTCTTTTGTCTCCCACTGGTACCCATAAGTCAGCCTATTTTTGCATTTCATTGGGGAGAAACACAGTATACTTTGACAAGGCTCCCACAGGGATTCAAAAAGTCACCTACAATTTTTGAAGAGGCACTAGCCTCATATCTCAGAGCTTTTACCCTGCCAAATGACAATTGCATCCTGCTCCAGTACGTTGATGATCTCCTACTTGCAGCCCCTACTTGGCAGGACTGCCTACATGACACTGAGGATCTCCTCCATCTCTTGTGGAAAGCAGGATATAAGGTCTCAAGGAAGGCACAAATCTGTTCACAAGGGGTTAAATATCAAGGTTTCCTAGTAAGCCAAGGGAAACACAAACTTGGCCATGAGCAAAAGCAGGTTGTATGTTGCAGTTCCCACTCCAACCACCCGGCGTCAAATAAAGGAATTCCTAGGAGCAGCATGTTTCTGCCACATTTGGATTCCAAATTTCTCACTCATGTCAAAACTTCTATATGAAGCCACAAAGGAAAGTGAAAAAGAGCCCCTCCTTTGGGGAACTGACCAGGAGATGGGCTTCAAGAAAATAAGAAGGCCTTGATTCAGGCCCCAGCATTAGGACGCCAGATCAGACCAAGCCTTTCTTCCTATATGTCCATGAGCAGAAAGGAATGGCAAGAGAAGTCCTGACCCAAATGTTAGGATTATGGCATTGAGCAGTGGCATAACTATCAAAGCAACTGGACCCTGTGGCACTAGGTTGGCCTCCCTGTTTCAAAGCAGTAGCAGCTACAGCTCTGCTAGCACAAGAAGCCAACTAACTGACCCTAAGACAGAAACTAATCGTTTGGGTGCTGCACATAGTTATTACTCTCATGGACCGGAGAGGGCACCACTGGTTGTCAAACTCAGGAATGAGGAGGTATCAAGGATTCTTACGTGAGAATCCTTACGTAATTTTAGAAACTGTCAATACCCTAAACCCAGCCACTCTGCTACCCATAGGAGAGCTGAGAGATCCCCTACCACAACATAACTGCATGGACATTATAGATAAAGTATTTTCTAGATGAAGGGATTTAACGGACCAGCTCTTTGGAAACCAGATGAAGAATACTTTACAGATATAAGTAGTTTTATTACAAAAGGGATCTGGCAAACTAGGTACACAGTAGCAACACAGAACTCAGTGGTGGAGGCCCAACCTCTACTAGCCAGAACATTAGAAAACAGAATTGATTGCTCTAACAAAAGCTTTACACTACTGGCCACAAAAAAAAGGTAGTCAACATTTATACTAATGCAAAGGATGCCTTTGCCATGCTGCATACCCATAGGGAGATATATATATATAAATCTCTGAGATGTATTCTGCCCCTGCTAAATATAAGGATGCTGTCCTTTGCTTTGCTGTTGCTAGTTCCTGTGTCTATACATGAGGAAGGGCAACCCATAAATGTTCACTAAAACAAAGCAGTCAGGACGCTGAATTAAAGTCCTCCACATTGAAAAATAAGGATTAGAAGATCAGATCCTCAGTGGAAAATGAAAACCAAAAATCAGTGTCAAGAAAATGACCATGTACATGAAAAAAATAAAAAACCTGATCATGGATCAAGCCCTGGAACAGATGAAGACAAAAGTGGATGAGTGAGTTATATAAACTTATTTCCATTCTATTTTGAATTTTAAGTTTGAGAGACTTGTTAATGAATCTCCTTTATGTTGTTTTCCTTTTCACTGTTTTTGGGTTGTTTTATGTTTGTCTTTTTTTTTTAAATGTGCATTTCATTGAATTGATCTTTTGATAATCTGCAAACTAGATAATTTGTACTGCTAAAGTTTTAATAAACTTGAGAAAAAAAAAAAAGGATGTCCACACTGCATGCATACTACTTGAATAAGGACTACAGCAGTTAAGACTTTACTGTATTAGATATACAATGAATGTACAAGGACCCACCTAAAGACTTGTATTTACAACCAGGTAACTTACTCAGATACCTCCCTATGGGTATGCAGCATGGCAAAGGCATACTTTGCCTTAGTATAAATGTGTGTGTGTGTGTGTGTGTGTGTGTGTGTGTGTGTGTGTGTGTATATATATACTTTTATATATATCATAAAAGGCATATAAGGGCTTTTAAATATATACATATACATACACACACACACACACACACACACACACACACATATCTATATATAAAGGACTTTTAACTGCAGAAGGGAAAGAAAGAAAACTTAAGAAGGAAATTCAACTTTTAAATGCTGTGTAGGCTCTGGAAAAGGTGGCCGTCATTCATTGTAAAGGACATCAAGCAGCAAGGACCTTTGAAGCAAAAGGAAACAGAAAGGCAGACAAAGAGGCAAAACGGACAGCGATAAGAGCACCGCCTCCCAAAGACAAGGCTCTGGCTATGCCTCTCCAACTGGAGGTTTCCCTCCAGGAGCCCCCTAGCTACAATCCAAATGAGAAGGTTTGGCTTACCCAGGAAAGTGGAAATTACATTGAAGGAGGATGGTGGAAGTTTTCCAATGAGAAGCTAGCCATACCTAAAATGGTAGCCCCCAGATTTGTAAAGCAGTTCCATCAAGGAACACACATGAGGTACATTGCTTAGATGGCATTTCTATGTCCCACGGCGCACTGCCTCACTCAAGGTGTTCGTAAGCAGTGTCTAACTTGTGCTCAAAACAAACCATGACGGTGCCCCAGAATTCAGGAAGTCAGAGCAGCACCTTCCGAAAACCTACTCGTAGACTTTACCGAGTTGCCCCGGGCTGAGGGCTGTCCATATACGTTAGTGTTGGTCTGCACATTTTCAGGATGGGTAGAGGCTTTCTCCACCCGGACAGAGAAGGCACAAGAGGTAACTAAGGTACTGCTAAGAGACATTATCCTCAGATTTGAACTACCTCTAACTCTAGGGTCAGACAATGGATTGGTATTTGTGGCCTAAATAGTTCAGGACTTAACTCGACTGTTAAAGATAAAATGAAAATTACATACAGCTTAGCCAGGAAAAGTGGAGCACATGAACCAGACATTCAAACAGCTACTAAAAAAATTCTGCCAAGAAATGCACCTGCAGTGGGATCAGGTCTTGCCCATGGTCCTCCTCCCACTCAGGTACACCCCCACAAAACAGACTAGGTATTTGCCCTATGAGATTCTGTTTGGCAGGCCACCCCCAATTATAAGTCAGATTAAGGGTGATCTCCATAAGTTAGAGGATATAGCTTTAAGAAGGCAAATGGAGGCTTTAGGCATGGCAATGCAAAAAGTACACAGCTAGGTGCAGGAAAGAATACCTATAAGCCTAACACAACCAGCACATTCTTTTAAACACGGGACTCTGTTTAGGTCAAGAAAGGGAACCCAACTTCTCTAGGACCCATACAGAATGGGCCCATACTGTAATCTTGTTCACCCCCACTGCTGTTGAAGTTGCAGGTATCGTACCTTGGAGCTATCAGAGTTGGCTAAAACCGGCAGCCCAGGACCAGTGGACCAGCCAACAGGATCCAGACCATTTGACCTGATTGATCCTGTGATGAGACCGTGTTGCCAGTGAGGAAGACCACAGCCTTGTTCTGGCCACTCCAGAGGCTGGCCAGTCTACGCATGGCAAAAGCCTGAGGAAATCTGCAAGCCCTGTTCTAGTCACACAACCGGAAGCTGACTAGTCCATGCACGGCTGAAGTCTGAGGAGTCATCCAAGTAAATGTGATTAGAAATTTTTAGTTTAATTGCTATCTTAGTGCTGTTAACTGTTTTATTGCGATGCTGTCATTTTTGTTAGTCCCTCTGCGCAAGGAGAGATTTATTCTGCCCCTGCTAAATATAAGGATGCTGTCCTTGCTTTGCTGTTGCTAGTTCCTGTGTCTGTACAGAAGGAAGGGCAACCCATAAAAGGATGTCCACACTGCATGCATACTACTTGAGTAAGGACTACAGCAGTTAAGACTTTACTGTATTAGACATACAATGAACGTACAAGGACCCACCTAAAGACTTGTTGTATTTACAACCAGGTAACTTACTCAGTTTGTGACCCAGTAATAGCCAGCCTTATGCCTGTTATGAGCCTAAGTATCCACCTAGGTTTGAAGTTCAGATCAAGGAAGAGAACAGATGGAACCTTCTAAACTAAAGTAAATCCCCTCCTTCCTGAAAATAAGCTATAAATTTATACCTTAATTTCTGTCAAGTGACATTCACAAGTACAGCTCCTCCCACAATCACTAACTCCGCAGGTTTCTCCACTGCCTGTCACAGAACTAGGTGTTTGTCCCCTGCATGTTGGGGAACAATACGCTAGAACTGTCCAACATGGTCCAGTAACCAGTGACAACCAAGGCAGGTCATGGTTATAAAAACAGTTTCCCCTTTTCTACTGAAAACAAACTGTAAAGTAAGCAGCTGCCACCCTGTAACTCTTTCAATTCTCAAGCCAGACCAATCTATATGGAAGACAGGTAACTAACTGTATGACAATATACATAGGCATTCAGAGAGTCATTTTGAAAATTGCAAAAACAAAAAACAAAAAACAAACAAAAAAAACCACCAAACATCAAGTCCCTCCCATTCAGCAACAATTCCAGGCATTCAAGTCATTCTATAAGAATATCAACCAAGAAATGCCCGAACCCCCTCCTGCAGCCAGTAACCTGTTAGCTCAACTGGCCAAAAATATAGCCATATAGCCAGCAATCTAGGGGTCTCCTCCTGTTATGTCTGCGAAGAAACCAATATAGGAAATCAATGGTCATAGGAAGCAAAAGAGTTAATGCCTCAAGAAAACTTTACCCTAACTCTCGCCTTCCCCCTCTTGGAGCCAACGCTCAAATGCTCAAGCATTTGGCTCTTAAAATCTTCTATCACAGGGAGATACTGCATTGCCCACTGGGAAAAAAACCTTCAGCACCCAGTTAAGAAATTAGTTTGCTTAGAAAGCAATATTATAATAAAACAATAAAAAAAAAAAAAACACCTCTGTGGCGAGGCAAGACAAGCAAGGTAACAGTACCACCAGTCTGCCACACTACAACCCATCTTCTCGCTTCCCTTCTCTAAACTACTCCTGGTACCAACTAGAAGCAACTAATAGCGGGCAAACACTCTCTGACCTCTATTGAATCTGTGAGCAATATTGAAACAGTGGACAACAAGCTTATCGGCGGTTACCTGCCAACTGGACAGGGGCCTGCATACTAAGGGCAATAAGACCATCTTTCTTCCTACTCCCACTGCAGCAAAGAAAGACTCTTAGGTTCCCCATTTATAATAAAATCAAAGAAAAAAAACAGACGTAAACATCAAAAGAGACATTAAAATAAGAGACTGGAAAGATACTAACTGGGCCCCTGAGAAAATAATTCAATATATAGGCCAGCCACTGGGCATAGAATGCATCATGAGGACACCAAACCCCAATGTACATGCTTAACCGCATCATAAGTTTATAAGCAGTACTTAAAATCATTACTAATAAATCAGCAAATGCTTTAGATCTGTTAGCCCAGCAATCCACAAAGATAAGGAATGCAATTTACCAGAATAGGCTAGCTTTAACCTATCTCCTTACTCAGGAAGAAGTATGTGAAAAGTTAAACCTAACTAACTGTAGCTTAAAAATCAGTAAGAATAAAAAAGCTATCATGGAAATTACCGCAAAAATTGTTCATGTCCAAGTTCAGTCTTAGAAACCGGGATGGTCTCCAGATTCCCTTTTCATTTTATTTTTGAGACGGAGTTTTGCTCTTGTTACCCAAGCTGGAGTGCAATGGCGCCATCTCGGCTCACCGCAACCTCCGCCTCCTGGGTTCAGGCAATTCTCCTGCCTCAGCCTCCTAAGTAGCTGTGATTACAGGCATGCGCCACCATGCCCAGCTAATTTTTTGTATTTTTAGTAGAGACGGGGTTTCACCATGTTGACCAGGATGGTCTCGATCTCTTGACCTTGTGATCCACCCGCCTCGACCTCCCAAAATGCTGGGATTACAGGCATGAGCCACCGCACCCGGCCCCAGATTCCCTTTTCAAAGGTTGGTTTTCATCTTTTGGTGGTTGTAAAACTAACAGAAGCGGTGCTGGCTATACTACGGAGCTGCTTTTTTTTTTTTTTTTTTTTTCTTCTTGAGATGGAGTTTCACTCTTGTTTGTTACCCAGGCTGGAGTGCAATGGCGTGATCTCGGCTCACTGCAACCTCCACCTCCTGGGTTCAAGCAATTCTCCTGCCTCGGCCTCCTGAGCAGCTGCGATTACAAGCACGTGCCACCATGCCCAGCTAATTTTTTGTATTTTTAGTAGAGACGGGGTTTCACCATGTTGACCAGGATGGTCTTGATCTCTCGACCTCGTGATCCACCCGCCTCGGCCTCCCAAAGTGCTGGGATTACAGGCTTGAGCCACTGCGCCCGGCCCCTACTACGGAGTTTCTTAATACTCCCTTGCCTCTTATCTCTTATTATTAAAAGCATTCAGTCCACTATAGAGGTTTCAGTAGACAAAACAACTGCAACCCGACTGATGGCTCCAATGAAGTATCAGTCTTTGCCTACAACAAAAGACCCACTCTGTCATAAAGAACTAAATAGAAGTTATGCTTTCTATTGAGTTTCACTCAATAGGAAGCATCAAAGGGGGGAATGAGGCAGAGAAATAAAAGAATAAAAAAAAAAAATCACAGGCTGGGCATAGTGGCTCACGCCTGTAATCCCAGCACTTTGGGAGGCTGAGGTGGGTGGATCACAAGGTCAGGAGTTTGAGACCAGCATGGCCAACATGGCAAAATCCCATTTCTACTAAAAAGACAAAAATTAGCTGGGTATGGTGGTGGGCGCCTGTAATCCCAGCTGCTCAGGAGGCTGAGGCAGGAGAATTGCTTGAACCCCAGGAGGTGGAGGTTGCAGTGAGCTGACATCACGCCACTGCAGTCCAGCCTGGGCAACAGAGCAAGACTCCATCTCAAAATAAATAAATAAATAAAAATAAAGTCACATAAAAGTAAACTCTTTGTGTCAGACTGAAGACAGCCTAAAGACCAGGCTCTGCAAGAGCTTTGATAACATTATCTCAGAAGCCAGAGCTCAAAGGAATGTGCTCTGAAAACTTTCCCAATACTCCCCCACCATCTGGAGGAAAGCATAAATTTTCTCTCACATCCCTACCCTCATAATACGAGTAAGCCTAAAAATTTATAGATATCTGTTTCCTGTGTATTGTAAACCTGTTTTATATCTAAATGACACAGTGAAGGCCACGAGAAATACCCAAACAGGTCAGTACTGTAAACATCAAAGAAAAAGTCAAGGAAATAAACCTATACAGAGTCCTGCAGGACCAGTCTAAACTGGTCTAAGCTCAAGATAAGGCCACTTGGCCCACATACCAAGAGTCATGTGTAAGCCTGTCACTGTATTAATTAACTGCTTTTGTTCTCGCTTCTGTAAGTTTGCTCTTTTTGTGCCCTTAAGTGTATAAAACGCACTTAATCTCTGTCCAATCCTCAAACTTTTCTAGATTCAATACACCGAGCCGGTGTTCATCTTAAATAAATCCTCCTGTAACCTCATCGGTCTCTCCAGTTCCCTAATTTCACACAACACAACAGGGACGATTATAGTCAACAACAACTTATTGTACATTTAAAAATAACTAAAAGAGTAAATTGGATTGTTTGTAACACAAAGGATAAATGCTTGAAGTGACAGATATCCTATTTACCCTGATGTGATTCTTATTCATTATATGCCTGTATCAAAATACCTCATGTACCTCATAACCTCATAAATGTATACACCTACTATGTAGCCACAAAAACTAAAAATTAAAAACTATCAACAAAGAATCCTATATTTAGGAAACTTATCTTTCAGAAATGAAGGTGATTACATTAGGTCAAAGGAGCCAGACAGAAAAGGTCACATATTATTATTTTATATGAAATATTCAGAATAGATAATATATTCAGAATAGGTAGATAATATATTCAGAATAGATAATATATCCAGAATAGGTAAATCCATAGAAACAGAATGCAGATTGATGGTTGCCAGGGGCTAGGAGGAAGAGAGGAAGCAGATGCTTAATGGGTATGGGGTTTTATTTTGGGGTGATAAAAACATTATAGAACCAGATAGAGGTGGTGGCTGCACAAGCTGTCAATGTACTAAAGGCCACTGAATTGTAGAATGATTAATTTTTAATATGTGTGTGAATTTCAGATAAAAAAAATAAGGTGAAATAAACAAAATTGAAGAAGTCAATGCTAGCAGATTGGCCACATAAGAAACACTAAAGGAAATTATTCAGATTGAAAGGAAGTAACAAAAAAACAACGAAAATCCACATGAAAAAATGAAGAGCTCCAATAAAGCACTAAGCAGCATGCTGAGCACACTGTAGGCTCCATAAGTATATATCAGCTGAACTAATTTCTTTTTCTTAGGTACTCTGCCCAGTATTTCTGGAGAAGTGAGTATTTTACTTGTAGATGAAGACTTAATATGGCAACAAAGGAACAAACGTGTGATAATCTTCCTTTATGGGCTAATTTTCTTCTTTATCAATGCACTTTATCACCAAGAATATCTCGAGATTTTCCATGGCCTTATTTTATACTACCTTGGCCTCTACTCAGCACTCACAGGCTCCAAACATGTTTAACCAGCATACTAGTTTTGAAATACATTTTCATGTATATTTCCTTACACCTCATACCTTTTCTCTGACTTTATTTAAAAAGGAAAGACAAAGGAGAAGATGAAAGGGAAAAATCCTCTCCTTCCTCTTACACGCCTGGACTAGAGAAAAAAGGCCATGAAGGTAGGGAGGTAAGCAGTTAAATATGTGCCTAGAACTCCCCACACTGCAAGGCATGAATGTGAAATGGGAGAGAGGCAGGGAGTTAAGTGGAAGAGTGCCATGTTAAACTGGGAGAATAACTTCTAAGTAGTGTTCAGTTCCCATGTAGCACAGACCTTGAGTAGGATGAAACGGAGTCATTTCAGAAGACAAGATGAGGCTGGATGTGGCTCATGCCTATAATCCCAACATTTTGGGAGGCTGAGGCAGGAGGATTGCTTGAGCCCAGGAGTTCGAGATCAGCATGGGCAACATAGTGGGACCTTGTCTCTACAAATTTTTATTATTTTTAATTATTCAGGCATAGGGGCATGTGCCTGTACTCCCAGTTGCTTAGGTGGCTGAAGGTGGGAGGATTGCTTGAACCCAGTGGGCAGAGGTTGCAGTGAGCTGAGATTGTGCCACTGCACTCCAGCCTGGATGACAGAACAAGACCTTTTTCCAAAAAAAAAAAAAAAAAAAAAAAAAAAAAGGCAAGATGATCCTATATAGTGTGGGATATAGGGGACCCAGGAACCATGTGGGAAGCATGACAGAAATTCAGAGTGATCTACAGAGACAGCAAGAACCAAAGGCCAGTTTATAAAGAGGGGTCCTTGGACCACCACTGAGCTGTGAAATACACCATAAACTCATCAGCCACTGAATGCCCAGGAAAAGGGGCTAGCTAAATCAGATTCAGTCGACCACATTAAGCACATACCCAAGCTATGAAGATCTTCCCTGGTATCTTAAACACCACCTTAATAAAGAAAAGGGATACAGAGGAGAATCTGAATGACTAAATAATTACCAGGAGAACAACTTGCTGATTGAACTAAGTTTTGAATCAGACTGCATTAAAATTACCCTTTTCATTTTATCAATCAGAACTCACACAAGTTAGCAGAGTGAATTTAGAAACATTCTGGACCTCTTGGAGCTTAGATTCTACTTTGGGGACACGGAAAGTTTTAAGCAAGTGAATAAGTGAGATAAAAGGTGATATTGATAAGTTAAGAAAATGCAATAAAGGTAATGGGTTATAGAATGACTCCAAAACTTGACTTTGAATTTCATAATCAAAGACAACCTTGAGGAGGATGACATTTCAGCAACCTGAATGATGAAAAAGAAACAGTCATATATATATCTAGGATAGGAGCATTTAAAACCATCAGAGATCCTGAGGCAGGATAAACTTGGTCTGTTCAAAGAGGGAAAAGGTTAATAAGGCTGCAACACAGTGAATGAGGGAGAGTGTAGCACAAGATCATGGTGAAGACATAGGCAGAGGCATACCAAGAAGGGCTTTGTAAGGGACATTATTCCACATGTAAAGGGAAGCCACTAGATGGCATTAAGCCGAGAAGTCATAACAATACCTTAGGTTTAAATGATCACTTTGGTTTTTCTATGGAGAATGGACTACAGATGGTCAGGAGTGGATACTGGGAGATTAGCAGGCATTTATCAAAGTAGTTCCAGGTAAGAAATGAAGTGACACGGATTATAAGATCCATGGAAATGTTGATTAGAGAACAGATCTGAGAAATGATTAACCTATATTCAACCAAAATCTGATGGTTAACAACAATAACAAAAAATTGTATTTGCATTTCACTAATCATACATGCAGCTGAGGCTACACAGGACAGGGGTTGAGAACACAGGCTTCAGAGTCATACTGCTTGGACTGAACTCTACAACCTTAAGCAAGTTTCTTAATCATTCTGGGCTTGTTTCTCCACTCATGAAACAAATGGTAATAATAATATTCAGCAATGAGATTAACTGAACTACAATTAGATGCAACAATTTAACATGGATGAATCTCACCAACATAATATTAAACAAAAGAAGCCAGACATAGAATATACAGATTAAATACACAAAGTTAAAAGACAAGACAAAGTTGAAGTTAAAAGACAAGCAGAGGCCGGACGCGGTGGCTCACGCCTATAATCCCAGCACTTTGGGAGGCCGAGGCAGGTGGATCACGAGGTCAAGAGATCGAGACCATCCTGGTCAACATGGTGAAACCCTGTCTCTACTAAAAATACAAAAATTAGCTGGGCATGGTGGTGAGTGCCTGTAGTCCCAGCTACTCGGGAGGCTGAGGTAGGAGAATTGCTTGAACCCAGGAGGCGGAGGTTGCGGTGAGCCGAGATCGCACCATTGCACTCCAGCCTGGGTAACAAGAGCGAAACTCCGTCTCAAAGAAAAAAAAAAAAAAGACAAGCAGAAACAATTTATAGTGATAAAAGTTGAACACTCCTATGGCAGGGTGATAACTAGGAAGGTATAGAAAAGGTATCCTAGAGTGCTAGGGTAATTCTGTATTTCTTCATTGAGTGCGTGTGCTGTTACACAGGTGTGTTCATTTTGAAAATTAACTGAGTGTGCCTGAAGAAGAAACTAGAGATATACAGAAGCTAGTAGATAAAAATACCTAGTTGGCTGGGCACAGTGGTTCATGCCTGTAATCTCAGCTTTGGGAGGCTGAGGCAGGCAGATCACCTGAGGTCAGGAGTTCGAGACCAGCCTGGCCAACATGGTGAAGCCCCATCTCTACTAACAATACAAAGTTGAGAGAGATCCAAGATGGCCAACTAGCGGCAGCTCAGGATTGCAGCTCCCAGTGAAGGTGCAGGGAGTGAGTGGATGCCAGACTTCCAGACAAATTTTTGTTTCCTACGGACCAGGAGATTCCGAGCAGAGGAGCTCCAAGGGTCACCAGCGCGACTCTTTTGGCCGTCATGGCAGTTCTCAGTGCAGACTACGCGGGACTGGGTGTTTTGAGCTCCAGGAAGGCAGTCGCCCATTCAGCTGATTGAGAGGGGGACTGAAGCCAGGAGCCAAACTGGGAAATTCTCGGGCAGAAAAGCGCCATGAATCTCAGCGCTGCAAATCTCAGCGCCACTGTTTGAGTTGGCCTGGTAGCTGCAAGGGAAAATGCACAGAATCGCACCTTTTCGGCGGGTACCTGGGGCACCTGGGAGAGAATCCACCATTCAATTAAAAAAGAAAAAAAGGGGGCTCCGAGGCAGGGAGCCAGGTGATCGGGCTCAGCTGGTCCCACCCCACAAAAAAACAGCAATTGGAAACGCTGACAGTTGAGAGCTTCACAGCAAGCACAGCAGAACCCGGGAAGGTCCAGCTCTGTGGGGGAGGGGCGTCCACCAAAGGAAAACAAAGAAACAGAAATAACATCACCATCAACAAGCTGGACCTCCACTCAGAGACCCAATCTGAAAGTCGGCAATTACAAAGACGACAGGCGGATAAATCCACAAAGATGAGAAGAAACCAGCGCAAAAAGGATGAAAACATCCAAAACCAGAATGCCTCTCCTCCTTCAGGGGATCGTAGCTCTTCATCAGCAAGGGAACAAGGCCTGATGGAGAATTAGTGTGATGAACTGTCAGAATCAGGCTTAAGAAGGTGGACAGTAAGAAACTTCTGTGAGCTAAAAGAACATGGTCTAACCCAATGCAAAGCTAAGAACCTTGAAAAAACATTTGATGAAATGCTAAGGAGAATAGATAATTTAAAGAGGAATATAAGTGAATTAATGGAGCTGAAAAACACAATACGAGAACTTCGCATAGTATGCAAAAGTTTTAACAGTCGAATTGATCAAGCAGAAGAAAGGATATCAGAAGTCGAAGACCAACTCAATGAAATAAAATGAGAAGACAAGATTAGAGAAAAAAGGGTAAAAAGGAATAAGCAAAGTCTCCAAGAAATATGGGACTATGTGAGAAGACCTAATCTACGTTTGATAGGTATACCTGAATGTGACGAAGAGAATGAATCCAAGTTGGAAAATATTCTTCAGGATATTATTCAGAAAAACTTTCCCAACCTAGCAAGGCAGGACAACATTCAACTCCAGGTAATACAGAGAACACCATAAAGATATTCCTCAAGAAGAGCAACCCCAAGGCACAAAACCGTCAGATTCACCAGGGTTGAAATGAAGGAGAAAATGTTAAGGGCAGCCAGAGAGAAAGATCAGGTTACCCACAAAGGGAAGCCTATCAGACTCACAGCAGATCTCTCAGCAGAAACCCTACAAGCCAGTAGAGAGTGGGGGCCAATATTTAACATCCTTAAAGAAAAGAACTTTTAACCCAGAATTTCATATCCAGCCCCTAAGCTTCATAAGTGAAGGAAAAATAAAATCTTTTGTGAACAAGCAAGTACTCAGAGATTTCATCACCACCAGGCCTGCTTTACAAGAGCTTCTGAAAGAAACCACTGCACATTGAAAGAACAACCAGTATCAGCCATCCCAAAAATATACCAAAAGGTAAAGAGCATCAATATAATGAAGAATCTACATCAACTAATGGGCAAAACAGCCAGCTAGCATCAAATGGCAGTATTAAACTCACATATATTATTCTTAATCCTAAATTTAAATCGATTAAATGCCCCAATCAAAAGACACAGACAGGCAAATTGGATAAAAAGCCAAAACCCATTGGTATGCTAAATCCAGACCCATCTTACATGCAAGGATACACCAAAACTCAAAACAAAGAGATGGAGGAAGATTTATCGACCAAATGGAGAGAGAAAAAAAAAAATAGGCCGGGTGCGGTGGCTCAAGCCTCTAATCCCAGCACTTTAGGAGGCCGAGGCGGGTGGATCATGAGGTCAAGAGATCGAGACCATCCTGGTCAACATGGTGAAACCCTGTCTCTACTAAAAATACAAAAAATTAGCTGGGCATGGTGGCACGTGCCTGTAATCCCAGCTACTCAGGAGGCTGAGGCAGGAGAATTGCCTGAACCCAGGAGGCGGAGGTTGCAGTGAGCCAAGATTGAGCCACTGCACCCCAGCCTGGGAAACAAAGTGAGACTCAAAAAAAAAAAAAAAACCACAGTCAAAGAAACACACATCTCAGAAAAGCAAAACTCTGAGCTGAGGGTAAAAAGTCAAATTTGTGTTTAATATCGGACAGTGTAGGATAAATCAGAAAGAAAACCACAAGTATTCATAGAATATCAAGTGTACTAAGTGGTGTTCTAAGTGCTGGAGATACAGAAATAAACACAGTAAAACACACACTGCTCACGTTCTAGTCATTAAAATTTTAAGAATTTACCAGAAATGATTACTTTACAGTACAGCTCAATCAGCAGCAAATGCCCACTGAAAAAGATTATTACATAGTCATCTGAAAGATACACATCCCGCCTCTTTCTTAAGATAGTCTAGTTTTCTCTCTTTAAATTTATGGGCTGGGTATGGTGGCTCACACCTATTATCCCGGCACTTTGGGAGGCCAAGGCAGGTGGATCACTTGAGATCAAGAGTTTAAGACCAGCCTGGCCAACATGGTGAAATCCCATCTGTACTAAAAATACAATCAATCAATCAGTCAATCAATAAGCCACGTGTGGTGGTGGGTGCTTGTAATCTCAGCTACAAGGGAGGCTGAGGTAGGAGAATCACTTGAACCCAGGAGGTGGAGCTTGCAGTGAGCTGAAATCGTGCCACTGTACTCCAGCTTGGGCAACAGAGTTAGATTCCATCTCAAAAAATAAATAAGTAAATAAATACATTTATGTATGACATGCAGAGATAAATGTGGTAAAATGGACTAATCATAAGCATACAATCTGATAGATTTGTATACATTTATAGACATGGGTACCTACCAGTAAGTCAAAATAGAGAACATTTTCAGCCCTCCAGATTTCTTCATGCCATTTCACAGTAAATACTCTCTCAGAGGTAACCAGCATTCTGACTTCTTTCAAAATAGATTAGTTTTGCCCATTTTCAACTTTATATAAATAGAATACTATGAAATATACTTTTTTGTTTCTGGCTTCTTCCATTCTGTGTTTGTGTAATCTATCCATGTTGGTTGTTATGTGTAGCAGACATTTGTTCTTTTTTATTGTTAAGTAGTGTTCTACCAGGTGAAATACTGTAATTTATTCCTTTTTCTGTTAATGTTCATTTGCATTCTTTCTAACGCTGGGCTATTGTGATAGTTACACTTTGTTTTATCCTTGATCAAAAGAGAACATCAAAAAATCTACATTTATCAACTATAAGAAGTAACACTAAAATGTTTTCATTGACCTAGGTATCAATGAAAAGCTTATTTCTGTTAGAAAACATTAATTTTTTAATTGTTACATACAATGAAAATTTTGTAACAAATTTTTGCTATGGTTTTCTTTACCTATATAAAGGAAATTTAAATTTGAAGCCCAGGTTTAATCTCTCTGAATGCCGGCCGGGCGCGGTGGCTCAAGCCTGTAATCCCAGCACTTTGGGAAGCCGAGGAGGGTGGATCACAAGGTCAAGAGACGAGACCCTCCTGGTCAACATGGGGAAACCCCATCTCTACTAAAAAAAAAAAAATACAAAAAAAAAAATTAGCTGGGCATGGTGGCATGTGCCTGTAATCCCAGCTACTCAGGAGGCTGAGGCAGGAGAATTGCCTGAACCCAGGAGGCAGAGGTTGCAGTGAGCCGAGATCGTGCCATATAGCACTCCAGCCTGGGTAACAAGAGCGAAACTCCATCTCAAAAAAAAAAAAAAAAAAAAAAAACAAAAAAAAAAACCTCTCTGAATGAATTTCATAAAATACCCACATTTTAACTCTTCCCTAGTTTTAATCATTCAACTCTATTTCCTCCGAAAATATGTTTTATGTATATAGGCCTTTATGATTTACTGTATGAATTACTGCAATCCCCTTAAATTACAACGGAGAATAAGGCAAGAAACAAATACACTACTTAATATTTACCTGGGACTCAGTCATTTCCTCTTCTTTCTGGGAAGGGATGGGGCCTGCAGAGGTAGAGCTGGGGAAGAGAATAGAAGTCATTAAAATAAGCCTGTCTTATAGTTTCAGAAACATGCACACACAGGGTGGATTAAAGGTCACCCTGTAATGGAATGATAATTACATCTACCAGAAATGCCAAGAATAGGCACACCATAAAGGTGCTAATAGGTGTAAGGATGACTGGAATAATCATGCAGAGATTAGGTGTAGGGTGATTAGAAATGGGTACATATGGGGGATCTCTGTGTCAGAGAATACATGCAGCATCATGAAAGCATATATCCAGGAAAATTATGAAATTGACAAAACACCTGAAGTATTTTAATATATTGAGACATTAAAATTTTTAAGACAGTAATAATTAGCAATTAAGAAAGAATTAAGTAGCAATTTATAAGAATTTAAAATGTGATATAATTATATCTTGAGGAACAAATAAAAAGTATGTATGTGTGAATGTATCGAAGGTACTGATGGTGAGAGAATTAAATCTGTACTTTCCCCTAGCCAGAGCAATCAGACAAGAGAAAGAAAAGAAATGACATGCAGCTAGGCGTGGTGGCTCAAGCCTGTAATCTCAGCAGTTTAGGAGGCCAAGGCAGGCAGATCATGAGGTCAGGAGTTTGAGACCAGCCTGGCCAATATGGTAAAACCCAATCTCTACTAAAATTACAAAGATTAGCTACTCAGGAGGCTGGATGCAGAACAATTGCTTGAACCCAGGAGGTGGAGGTTGCAGTGAGCTGAGATTGTGCCACTGCACTCCAGTTTAGGCAACATAGCGAGACTCCATCTCGAAAAAAAAGAGGGGGAGGGCACATCCAAATCAGTAAAGAGGAAGTCACACTGTTGCTGTTGCTGCTGACATAACTGTATACCTAGAAAACCCTAAAGATTCATCCCCAAAACTCCTAGAACTGGTAATGAATTCAGCAATTTTAGGATACAAAATTAATGTACACAAATCAGTAGCCTTGCAATACGCCAAGAACCACCAAGCTAAGAATCAAATCAAGAACTCAACCCCTTTTATAATAGCTGCAAAAAAATAAAATACTTAGGAATGCACTTAACCGAGAAGGTAAAAGACCTCTATAAGGAAAACTACGAAGGCCAGGCGCAGTGGCTCAAGCCTGTAATCCCAGCACTTTGGGAGGCTGAGGCGGGTGGATCATGAGGTCAAGAGATGGAGACCATCCTGGTCAACATGGTGAAACCCCGTCTCTAAGAATACAAAACATTAGCTGGGCATAGTGGCGCGTGCCTGTAATCCCAGCTACTCAGGAGGCTGAGGCAGGAGAATTGCCTGAACCCAGGATGCAGAGGTTGCAGTGAGCCGAGATGGCGCCATTGCACTCCAGCCTGGGTAACAAGAGGTTAATGCTGACCTCACAAAATGAGTCTGGAACTGGTCCCTCCTCTTCAATATTATAAAAGATTTTGAGAAGGATTTCCATTAATTCATTTTTAAACATTTGGTAGAATTCACCAGTGAAGCTGTATGGTCCATGGCTCTCTGTTCGGAGGTTTTTGATTCCTGATTCAATTTCCATACTAGTTATAGGTCTGTTCAGACTTTCTATAATATTTCTTTATGGTAATCTTGGTAGTTTGTACATTTCTAGGAATTTATTTCTTCTAGGTTATCCAGTTTGTTGACATGGAATTGTTTACTATTATTTCTTAAGATCCTTCCTACTTCACTTCTGTGGCATCAGTTGTATTAATCTCTTCTTTCAATTCTGATTTTATTTATTTGAGTCTTCTCTATTTTTTTCATAGTCTAGCCAAGGGTTTGTCAATTTATCTTTTCAAAATACTATTAGTTTCTATCACTTTTCTATTTAATTTATTTATGCTCTCATTTCCTTTATTTCCTTCCTTCTGCTAACTTTGGGCTTAGTTTGCTCTTCTGTTTTTAATTCCTTGAGATGTAAAGTTGGTTGTTTATTTGACATCTTTCTTCTTTTATCATGTAAGAGTTTATCCATGGCCGGGCACAGTGGCTCAGGCCTGTAATCCCAGCACTTTGGGAGGCCGAGGCGGGTGGATCATGAGGTCAAGAGATCGAGACCAGCCTGGTCAACATGGTGAAACCCCGTCTCCACTAAAAATACAAAAAATTAGCTAGGCATGATGGTGTGTGCCTGTAATCCCAGCTACTCAGGAGGCTGAGGCAGGAGAATTGCTTGAACCCAGGAGGCGGAGGTTGCGGTGAGCCGAGATCGCGCCATTGCACTCCAGCCTGGGCAACAAGAGCGAAACTCCGTCTCAAAAAACAAAAAACAAAAACAAACAAACAAAAAAAGATATGAAGAAAATATTTTTGTACAGTTGTACAATATGTGTTTAAAGCTAAGTATTATAAAAGACAAAGTTAAAAATTTTTAAAGTTTATAAAGTAAAATAGTTACAGTAAGCTAAGGTTAATTTATTACTGAAAAAAGAAAAATGTTTTTATAATTTGGTGTAACCTAAGTGAACGGTGTTTATAAAGTCAACAATAGTGTGTACTAATGTCCTAATCCTTCACATTCACTCACCACTCACTGGCTGACACCCAGTATAACTTCTAACCCTGGTAAACTCCATTCACAGTAAGTTCCCTATATAGGTGTACCATTTTTAACCTTTTTTTGTTTTGTTTTGTTTTGTTTTGTTTTCAGACGGAGTTTCACTCTTGTTACCCAGGCTCAAGTGCAATGGCACGATCTCAGCTCACCGCAACCTCCGCCTCCTGGGTTCAGGCAATTCTCCTGCCTCAGCCTCCTGAGTAGCTGGGATTACAGGCACGTGCCACCATGCCCAGCTAATTTTTGTATTTTTAGTAGAGACAGGGTTTCACCATGTTGACCAGGATGGTCTCGATCTCTTGACCTCGTGATCCACCCACCTCGGCCTCCCAAAGTGCTGGGATTACAGGTGTGAGCCACCGTGCCCGGCCCATTTTTAACCTCTTATACTGCATTTTCACTGTATCTTTTCTGTGTTTAGATATGTTTAGATACACCAAGTCTTACCCATGTTACAACTGCCTATAGCAGTCAGTACAGTAACATGCTGTACAGGTTTGTAGCCTGGGAACAATAGGTTGTACCATATAGCCTAGATTTACAGGAGGCTATACCATCTAGGTTGTATAAGTACACTCCATGATGTTTATACAAGAACAAAATGGTTTAACCATGCATTCTGCAGAAATAAGCAATACAATTGTAGTTTCCTAACTGGTCTCTATGATTCTTCCCTTAACTTTCCTGCTCTCTCCTCATTCTTCCTCCCATAGACCATTCTCATCAGAGCAGCCAAAGCAATCTTCTTAAACTGTAAGCAGACAGTAAGACTTCCATGCTCAAGAAACCCTCCAGAAGCTTCCCATCTCAGAGGAAAAGCCATAATTATTACTATGGGCCATAAAGCCCAATCTGATCTGTCCTCCTCCCCTCTAAATACCTTTCTTCTCTCCCACTACTCCCCTCCTCAATTATTCTATTTCAGCCACACCAGCCTCTTCATTATAATAGGCAAGTTGCCACCTCAGCCTTTACAACTGCTGTTCCCTCTGCCTCAAATAACTTTCCTCACTTATGTATAAAAAGCTCCTTTACTTCCTTCATATCTTTTTTTTGAGACGGAGTTTCGCTCTTGTTACCCAGGCTGGAGTGCAATGGCGCGATCTCGGCTCTCCATAACCTCCGCCTCCTGGGTTCAAGCAATTCTCCTGCCTCAGCCTCCTGAGTAGCTGGGATTACAGGCACGTGCCACCATGCCCAGCTAACATATCTTTATTACTACCTTTTCAGGATGCCTTCCCTGGCTAGCCCATCTAAAACTCGTATTTCCATCACTAATTGTAAATATCCTCTCACTTTACATTTTTTCTTAGTATTTTTCACCATTTAATATACTTCATATTTAATTTACTTACCTTGTTTATTATCTGGTCCACAAAAATGTAAGTACCATTATAGCAGGGTGTTAGTCTCTTGTTCACTGCTATATCCTGAGCACCTACGATTGTGCCTGTTACACAGACAGCATTCAGTAAGTGATGAGTCTATGAATGAATCCTTAATATACGAAGAACTCTGGAAAAGAAATTTGGAAACAGAATATTACTTCAGAAAACATACAATTCACAAACGATTTTTTTTTAAATGCTTGACTTCAAAAAGTAAACAACTGTTTTATAGTAAATTAATTAATTCATAGCCATGAAGTTAACAAAGATGACTACTATTTACAATATCTATTGTCATCAAGGGTGTATGAGGATACAGGCAGTCTTATGCCAGTAACACTGCAGACTATTGGAACTTCACAGAAGAATAATTGGATAGGTTCAGGAAACCTTTAATAAGAGCATACATTTTGACCTATCAATTCTACTTTTAGGAGCTTGTTCCCCTCCAAAAAAATTTAGAAAGGCACATTAAAACATGTGCCGGGAGAGAGATCCAAAATGGCTGATCACTAGCAGCTCGGGATTGTAGCTCCCAGTGAAAGCGCAAAGAACGAGAGGACGCCACACCTTCACATGAATTCTTGTTGCTCACCCACCAGGAGATTCCCAGTGGAGGAGCCCCACGGGTCGCCAGCGCGACTCTTGTGACCGGCGAGGCGGTTTTGCCGGCGCCTCGCAGCGTCAGTCCTTGGTGCAGAAACAGAAATGCACCATCAATCTTAACGCCACTGATTTAGTTGGCGCAGTGGGTTGCTCAGATTTTGGCACTGAGAATCAATAAGTTGGACGTCCACTCAGAAACTCAATTACAAAGACAGTAATTATAAAGAACACAGATGGATAAATCTACAATGAAGGGAAGAAAACAGCCAAGAAAGGCTGAGTATACCCAAGATCAGAATGCCTCTCCCTCAGCAGGGGATCACAGTTCCTCATCAGCAACGAAACAAGGCTTGATGGAGAACGAGTGTGTTCCAATTACAGAAGCAGGCTTCAAAATTTGGATAATAAGAAACTTCTGTGAATTAAAAGAACTTGTTGTAACCCAATCCAAAGACACTAAGAACTTTGAAAAAAGGTTTGACAAAATGTTAACAAGAATACACAATTTAGAGAGGAATATAAGTGAATTGATGGAGATGAAAAACACAATACAAAAACTACGTGAAGTATGTACAAGTTTTAACAGCCAAATTGATCAAGCAGAAGAAAGGATCTCAGAGGTCGAAGACCAACTCAAGGAAATAAACAAGAAGACAAGATTAGAGAAAAAAAGGATAAAAAGGAACGAGCAAAGTCTCCAAGAAATATGGGACTATGTGAAAAGACCTAATCTACGCTTGATAGGTGTATCTGAATGTGACGAAGAGAATGAATCCAAGCTGGAAAATACGTTTCAGGATATTATTCAGGAAAATTTTCCCAACCTAGTAAGGCAGGATAATATTCAACTCCAGGTAATACAGAGAACACCACAAAGTTATTCCTCAAGAAGAGCAACCCCAAGGCACATAATCATCAGATTCACCAGGGTTGAAATGAAGGAGAAAATACTAAGGGCAGCCAGAGAGAAAGGTCAGGTTACCCATAAAGGGAAGCCTATCAGACTTAACAGCAGATCTCTCAGCTGAAACCCTACAAGCCGGAAGAGAGTGGGGACCAATATTCAACATCCTTAAAGAAAAGACCTTTCAACCAAGAATTTCACATCCAGCCAAACTAAGCTTCATAAGTGAAGGAAAAATAAAGTTTTTTGTGAACAAGCAAGCACTCAGACATTTCAACACCACCAGGCCTGCTTTACAAGAGCTTCTGAAAGAACCACTACACATAGAAAGGAACAAACAGTATCGGCCTTTCTAAAAAATACCGAAAAGTAAAGAGCATCAATATAATGAAGAATTTACATCAACTAATGAGCAAAATAGCCAGCTAATATTAAATGGCAGTATTAAACTCACATATGTCATTATTAATTCTAAATTTAAATTGATTAAATCTCCCAATCCAAAGACAGACAGGAAATTTGGATAAAAAACTAAAACCCATCGGTATGCTGCATTCAGACCCATCTCACATTCAAGGATACACAAAGACTCAAAACAAGGGACGGAGAAAGATTTACCAACCAACCAGAGAGCAAAAATAAATAAATAAAAAGCAGAAGTTACAATTTTTGCCTCTGATAAAATAGTCGTTAAAGCAACAAAGATCAAAAGAAGCAAAGAAGGACATTATAATAATGATAAAAGGATCAATGCAACAACAAGAAGAGCTAAAGATCCTAAATATATACGCACCCAATACAGGAATACCCAGACATACAAGACAATAAAGAGACTTAGACTCCCACACAATAATAGTGGGAGACTTCAACATTAATATTAGATCAATGAGACAGAAAATCAACAACGATATCCAGGACTTGAACTCAGATCTGGAACAAGTAAATGTAATTAACATTTACAGAACTCTCCACTTTAAATACACAAAATATACACTCTTATCAGTATCACATGATATCAACTTAGAAGTTTAAACGAAATGTTGGTTGGCTCCTTGTTTGTTATTCTCTTCCCTCATTTTCTTTCATGTCTCCATTATTAAGGACAATTACAGGCATACCCATATTTAGACTGCATTCTAGCCTGGGCAATAAAGCAATACCCCCATTCTCTCTCCCTCTTCCTCTTCTTTATTCTTTTTCTTATTATTTTTTTCTTTCTCTTAAAAAAAAAAAAAGAAAGAAAGAAAGAAAAAAACGTGCCAACTAGCTGCTGATAAACACACTGTTTATAATTTCAAGAAGCTAGAGAGAACCAAATTACCCATCGACAGGAGTAAACGTATATACCATGATATACTTTAAAAGGAAGGCATAGGCTGGGCGCCGTTGCTGACGCCTGTAATCCCAGCACTTTGGGAGGCCGAGGCAGGCGGATCACGAGGTCACGAGTTCCAGAGCAGCCTGGCCAATATGGGGAAACCCTGTCTCTACTAAAAATATAAAAATTAGCCAGGCGAGGTGGCAAGCGCCTGTGGTGTCAGCTACTCGTGAGGCTGAGGCAGAAGAATGGCTTGAACCTGGGAGGCAGAGGTTGCAGTGAGCCGAAATCGCACGACTGCACTCCAGCCTGGGCCACAGAGCGAGGCTCCGTCTAAAAAAAAAAAGTGTAATTTGTGGTTGTTTAAATGTAAATATATTAACCATATATTGTTAAATGAGAAAGGTTGGTTACAGAGCTGTATGTAAAGTGTGACTGCAATTTTGAAGCCATTATGCACACATATGGAACATATGAATATATACGGAAAGTAAATTTTGACTGGTTGCATGGCTGGTAGAATTATGATTTTTGTTCTTCGAGCTTTTCTGTACTTTTCACCTCTCCACTCCACTCCCCAAATGTGGTGGAAGGGACGAGGAGAATTCGTTTAGTATGCATACAAAACAACGTAGTTAATACACGAAAATAAAGTTAAAAATCAGAAGTGTTGGGGCTATCGATGTTTCATATAAAAACGTATTTCCAGTGACCACAGCCAAAGACATGCAGCACTGGTACAAACGCCGAGTCTCACACATCTACACCCACAAGCACAGCCTACGTTGCATCCAGAGTTTTTCATTCATTCAAGATCCCACTGTCCCGTACGTTTGCATGCAGGTTCATACTGAAAGGTTAAAAGGCGAAATCCGCTTACGGACAGGATCCCGGGGCCACACTCAGCCAGACAAGTATCTGCCAAATGACAGTCACTTCACGCCAGACACTTACAGTCCCTCGCACGCCACTCCCACGGCCTCAGGGAGCAGCCACAGGCACAGGCGTCGCCCTGCCCCGCGTCCTCTTCTAAAGAATTCGGGCGCTGGGTCCGCGGGCCCCCACTCCCACCAAGCACAGAGAGTCCGGCGCTCAGAGTTAGCGGTTTCCCGAGGACTCACCACAGAGCCCGCGGACACAGGCCCCGACTCCACACATAATGCTGCCCAAGTGGCACAGGCGACGCGGGCTGGGACGAGGCGCCACTGAGGACGGCGCTGGCGATGCCTGAGAGCGCCACAAGCCTCGGTCCGTTAGACCAGGGGCGACGCTTCCCAGAGGCCCCCGCGGCTCACCCGGGCGGGACCTGTTTCCCTGTTTGCGCGTCCCGAGAGGCCGACCGCGGCGTTTCAGGGCTCACACCTGTGCGCAAGGGCCTCAGCCTCGGGTTTTGCCGGAGCGGCCTCCCGCGAACCGGGCTCTGAGATTCAGAGCGCAACTGGGAACTCAGAAGAATCGAATCGTTCCGCTGCTTCCTGCTCCGGACTACATTTCCCAAAGGCCTTCGCGGCCCTACCTTTTTTTTTTTTTTTTCCTTTCCTCCCTGCAAAAAGGCACTTCCTTCTTACTGTCGGCTGGAGCTGCAGGTTTGCGGGATCCGTGAAGGAATCCCGGCTCAGCCTGTTTAGTTCCGTGTGTTCGGGTCTCTACCTGAGACTGGAATACAGCGGGGTGAAGGTGGTGAGAGTAAAAGGCTAGGTCAGCTGGAGTGAAGGTGGTGAGAGTGAAGGCTAGGTCAGCTGGAACCTTAAGGTCCTGGCAGCGGCTACAACAGGGAGGAATGACTGTGTGTGTGAAACTTCGGCCATGGAATTTGGAGTTTGGAGTTTCTGGGGCGAGAAACACTGAGGTCCAGTGACATCTGAGGTCGTGCGAATGTGCAAACTTTTGTGTGACCACGGTCGCGTTTTTTTTTTTTTTTTTTTTTTGAGACGGAGTTTCACTCTTGTTACCCAGGCTGGAGTGCAATGGCGCGATCTCGGCTCACCGCAACCTCCGCCTCCTGGGTTCAAGCAATTCTCCTGCCTCAGCCTCTTGAGTAGCTGGGATTACAGGCACGTGCCACCATGCCCAGCTAATTTTTTATATCTTTAGTAGAGACGGGGTTTCACCATGTTGACCAGGATGGTCTCGATCTCTTGACCTCGTGATCCACCCGCCTCGGCCTCCCAAAGTGCTGTGATTACAGGCTTGAGCCACCGCGCCCGGCCCACGGTCGCATTTTATGTTCTCGTGACTGATTCTGACCTTGCAATTTTGTCAGAGACAGTGTGCGTGTATATTCGTTCTTTCTGGACTTGTCGATTGTGACTATGACAGTGTTATTGGAGTAAATGACCTGGGATCGTGAGTGAAGAGTAGTATGGCCAGACCGCCTGGATTCTAAACAGACTTGGTCTTACTAGCTGTGTCATCTTACACTAGCTAGTTAACTGCTCTATGCCTTTAATCTTTTTTTTTTTCTTGGCAGAGCCTCCCTTTGTTCCCAGACTGGAGTGCAGCGGCGCGATCCTTACTCACTGTAGCCTCGAACTCCCGAGCTCAAGCGATTCTCTGCCTCAAGCCTTCCGAGTAACTGGGACTACAAACACGGAACACTCGGCCTGGCTGATTTTTTTGTTAGTAAAGATGAGGTCTCGCTATGTTGCCCAAGCTGGTCTCGAACTCCTGAGCAAGTTATCCTCCCGCCTGGGCCTCACAAAGTGCTGGGCTTACAGGCACGAGCCGCACGGAGCTGGTCTTAATACCTTTAATAAAAAGATAAGACGCTGGACGCGGCGGCTCACGCCGGTGATCCCAGCACTTGGGGAGGCTGAGGTCGGTGGATCATCCGAGGTCAGGAGTTCCTTTATTTAATTTTTTTTTTGGAGACAGAGTCTTGCTCTGTCGCCTAGGCCAGAGTACACTGGCGCTATCTCCGCTCACTGAAACCTCCCCCTCCGGTTCAAGCAATTCTGCCTCAGCCTCCTGAATAGCTGGGACTACAGGCGCGTGCCACCACGCCCGGCTAATTTTTTTGTATTTTTAGTAGAGACGGGGTTTCACTATATTGGCCAGGCTGGTCTCCAACTCCTGACCTCAAGTGATCCTCCCGCCTCGGTCTCCCAAAGTGCTAGGATTACAGGCGTGAACCACCGCGCCCAGCCCAAGGGTAGCGAGCTGGGAGACTGGCAGGAACGTATTGCGCTTGCGCAGCATACCTCCTGGCCCCCACCAACTTTTTTCGGGTATCCAGCACAATTCTAGGAATTCGCCTCCCACCCACTTTGTGTAGACGCGCCAGTAGCGCGTTCCCACGCACAAACCTTTTCCCGGAGGCCAACCCGCTGTTTTCAACTCCCCGCCCTGGTTGCTAAGGGAGGCGCGCGGAGCGCCGGTGCCTGCGCACTTCCATACCAGTCCGTGTAGTGTGACGCTGGGCCCCGTCCCTGTAGCCAAGCCAGGCTCGGAGCTGCAGAGAATCTGGAATTTTGGGCTCCAGGCTGGAAGGCCGGGGAGAGGCCAGCGTGGGAGGACCTACTGGGAAGTGGGCGACATCACGAACCCCGCGCGGAGCTGCCCAGCTGCTGCCAGATCCTGCGGCCCTGCGGCCTTTTCTACTGCGGACTACGTTTCCCAGCGGCCCCCGCGAGAGCTGGGCCGGCTGCCCCTTTGTGTCCTCCGGCAGCGGAGGCAGCTGAGGCGCTTCTTTCTGGGCCCGCGGGTGCTGGGTTCCCTCCAACTCAGGGTAGGGGTGAGAGCAGAGTGGAGATTCCCCTTGCCTTCGGGGCGGGAATGGGATCTTCTCGCAGTTCAGTTCTGCAGGTAGGGAGTAGGCTGAAGAGTGGCTTGTGGGTCTCTGGAAGTTCGTTCCAGGCCCTCTGTGTGACTCCGGTGCGAGCGGAGGTTGCTACTGTTCAGTGCGAGGCTGTCACCGCTCGTGCCTGTCCGCGTCCTGTGTGACTGGGTGCGAGGGAGTCAATGGCACCGCGGAGTGTGAGGCTGAGTTAGGGCGGGAGCGGGCGAGTGTTCGCTGACCCCCGTTGGGCCGATATCCGCAGCCTCTTTGTGACTGGATTGTGATTGTCACTTGTGATAGATACCCTGGTGTCTGAGCCTTGCCGGTATGGGAAAGGGTGCCCTTGTGAGGCAGCCCATACCCATGGCCTCTGATTGTGGCGTGGGTAAGACGATGGCTGGCATTGTAGTTTTTCACACTCTGGGTATGTCAGGGAATGCGTGAGAGACCGTGTGCCACCGAGAGGCTTTTAAAGCCAGCCAAGTCATATCAGTGTGCCACCAAGTTTCAGAATCACTGATCTTATTGGAGAGGATTGTGGGGTCAGGTAACTCTTTTATTTGACCTTGGTGCTCTTATTTATTAGTTCTGTGTTTATGTAAAAGCTTACATTCCTCTAAGACTGTATTTGTAAAACCTAGAACATTAACAACAGTTAAGCTGAGGAATTAAAAAATGATTTAGGCAGCCAGGTGCGGTGGCTCATGCCTGTAATCCCAACACTTGGGAGGCGCAGTCGGGAGGATCACTTGAGGTCGGGAGTTCAAGACCAGCTTGACCAACATGGAGAAACCTGTGTCTACTAAAAATACAAAAATTGGGCCGGGCGCGGTGGCTCAAGCCTGTAATCCCAGCACTTTGGGAGGCCAAGGCGGGTGGATCACGAGGTCACGAGACCATCCTGGTCAACATGGTGAAACCCCGTCTCTACTAAAAATACAAAAAATTAGCTGGGCATGGTGGCGCGTGCCTGTAATCCCAGCTACTCAGGAGGCTGAGGCAGGAGAATTGCCTGAACCCAGGAGGCGGAGGTTGCGGTGAGCCGAGATCGCGCCATTGCACTCCAGCCTGGGCAACGAGCGAAACTCCGCCTCAAAAAAAAAAAAAAAAAAAAAAAAAATACAAAATTAGCTGAGCGTGGTGGCAAATGCCTGTAATCCCAGCTACTCGGGAGGCTGAGGCAGGAGAATCACTTGAACCCGGGAGGCGGAGGTTGTGGTGAGCCGAGGTCAGGCCATTACACTCCAGCCTGGGCAAGAAGAGGGAAACTGTGTCTCCAAACAAACAAACAAAAAATTTAGGCATGAGTTAAATTGTGTGCAAACAAATTCCAAGGTCTCCATGATGCTCTCTCTATTGGAGGGAAGGTTGCAAGAAGAGGAAAGAAGCCTAAAAAGTCTAGACTGGTGACTCTGGATGCTGCAAGAAAAGCCTAGTTTCTCATGTTCTTTTCCCCATCTCAGTCATCTGAGGCCACTGCTATTCCCCAAGAGAAGAGCCAGGAGGAAGGAAGAATGGCTGTTGGGCTTCTTAAAGCCATGTACCAGGTGCGTTGGTGTTTTCTTTTTTTCCCTGAATACCTGTCTGCTTTCAGAACAAGCAGATATTAATTTTCCTTCTGCTGAAACGTTTCTGGGTAACCAGTCATGTCACTTATCAACACTCTCCATTGGATTTCTCTCATTCAAGATAAATGCTTAAATCCCTGTCTTGACCTTCAGGGCCCTGCATAATCTGGTCCCTGACTATCCCTGTGACCCCGTCTTTAACTCAGTAACTCAGTTCCTGCAACACCAGCTTCCTTGTAATGTTGTGAGTACATTCTTAATGCATGGCCTCACACTTGCTATTCTCTCTGCCTGGGATACTGCCCTCAGATACGGATACAGACCAACTTCCTCACTGTAGCCTCTAAGCAAACATCATTCATTCAGATTTTTAGTGAGCACCCATTACCACTGGGTGTCACAGGGCTTAGTTTCTCATCCTGTTCTCTATCTACACTTACTACCTTGGTAATCTCATCCTGTCTCATAGCTTCAAATGCCATGTACATTATGCCAACAACTACCAAATTATATACAGCCATCTCTTGAACTCTAGACTGTATATCTGACTGCCTACTAAACATCTTCATTTGGTTGCATAAGAGATACCTCAAATGCAAACATTTTACAAACGGAGTGCAATGAGGCATTGGTGGTTTTGGAGCATGAGTGACATGAACTGATTTTCATTTTAGTAGGATTACTCTGGCTGCTACTGAGAAAAAACTGAATAGGACAAAGATAGAATTAGAGAACTCAACTAGGAAACTCTTACATACTTCCCTGGCTCCATTGCTTAAGCTAAACATCTTCCATCAGGAAATTCTGTTGGTTCTAACTTCAAAATATATCCCGAATCAGACTACTTTTTTTTTTTTTTTTTTTTTTTTTTTGAGACAGAGTCTCGCTCTATTGCCAGGCTGCAGTGCAGTGATGCAATCTTGGCTAGCTGCAACCTCTAGCTCCTGGGTTCAAGCGATTCTCCCGCCTCAGCCTCCCGAGTAGCTGGGACTACAGGCATGCGCCACCACGCCCAGCTAATTTTTGTATTTTTAGTAGCAGCAGGGTTTCACCATGTTGGCTAGGCTGGCCTCAATCTCTTGATCTCATGATCCACCTGCCTTAACCTCCCAAAGTGCTGGGATTACAGGTGTGAGACACTGCACCTGGCCCAGACTACTTTTTACTATCACCACTGCTTCCGTTATGTTCTGAACCATCGACTCTCAGCTGTGTTTCTGTGGTACTCTCCTAACTTGTCTCTCTACACCCACTCTTGTTCTCCTTTAGTCTGTTCTCAGTGGAGCAGCCAAACCGATCCTGTTAACACCTAAATCATATGGTGTCATTCTTTATAGGCAGGGGGTGGGTGGAAATAACAGGGAGCATAGACAACTCTTAAAAAGTAGCTGTAAGAGAAGGAGAGAAATGGGTGGTAACTGAAGGAGAAAGTCTAATTGACAAGGTTTTAGGACAATGGATATATGTTGGCAGGCTGAAGTTAAAGATTCAGTAGAAAGGGAAATTTGAAGATGAATACAGAAAAAGGAATTGCTGGGACAATGTGCTTAGGTAGGTGAGAGGAGCTGAGTGTTTGGTCTTTTCTAGAAAAGTGGGTTGTTCATTTACAGGAGAAGGGCATGTTAGGGTGTATGAGCACAGGTGCGGGTGGATGTGTAGATGGAGCGGGAGTTTGTGGAGATTCTCTTTCAGTGGGTTTTGTTTTCTCAGTGAGAGAAAAAGCAAGATTGTCCACTGAGAGTGAGCAAGGGGAAGAAGGTCTTGAAGGTGTGAAGAGAGAGGGGACAGTATCAAACGGTCATTTAGCAAAAGGCTGAACGGACTAGGGAAATGTATCATGCAGCATTTCGGCCCACATGAGGTTAAGTGATCATGAATTTAAAGTGAGCCTAATTAGTATGGTTGGTATAATTTTCTCCTGCAGAGTTCAGCTATGCAGAGTATGGGCACAGAGTGAGCAGAAAGATGGCTGCAGTTTAACCAAGTGAGTACCTTAAGTGAGAGAGGGAAGGCAAAGGCATAAGCAGGGAGTGATTATAACAGATGATTGTGCTGGGAAGTGAGAGTACTCGGGGATGAGGAACAGTGAAAAAGTGGTAAAAAGTGGTAAGATCAATGAGTTGTACTTCTTCAGAATTTGACTTCTGGTGGAGTCAGGTAACCATCCGGTTTGAGGTATCATAGGGCAAGAGTTGAGAACCAGGAGATAGAGGCTGGGCGTGGTGGCTGACGCCTGTAATCCTAGCAAATTGGGAGGCCGAGGTGGACAGATTGCCCGAGGTCAGGAGTTTGAGACCAGCCTGGCCAACATGGTAAAACCCCGTCTCTACCCAAAATACAAAAAAAAAAAAAAAAAAATTAGTCCAGTGTGGCAGTGGGCACCTATAATCCCAGCTACTTGGGAGGCTGAGGCAGAATTGCTTGAACCTGGGAGGCTGAGGTTGCAGTGAGCCAAGATCACACCATTGCACTTCAGCCTGGGCAACTAGAGCAAGACTTCGTCTCAAAAAGAAGAGATATAGGTGATAGAAGTCAGAGTGGGATAATTGAGGTTATGAAGGGTTTGGTACTGACTGGTAATGACAAGATCTGTGTCATGACCATGGAAGTGAATGACTGTAGAAGTGCGGAGGATAAGGCTACTAGAGGAGAGAGGGGTCAGAGAACTGAGAGGCCAGATTGTGGGAAGTAGTATTTATGTAGATATTGAAGAGACCGAAGAATGATAGGAATGACATTAAAGAGAGTGACAGTGAGCCAGGTGTTGAAGAATTTAAGGAATGACAGAGAATTGGTATCTATCAGGAATTGGTAGATAGCTATCACAAGGAGGGATTGTGATTGACATATTCTAATTTCTTGATGTTGAAAATTAGATGTCTTTTAGGGAGGAGAAAATGGCCTGGAAACCAGAGCAAAGAGGTGGCCTGCCTCACCTTCAGGTGCTGTGGCATTAGGAATGTGGGAAATAAAACAATCATCAGTGACAGGGCGTGAGGGGAAGTCATCCTCTCAGCTGGAGACCATATTTCTTTAAGGGCAAAAAGAGAACATGAAAAAGTGGAAAACTGTGGTTTTGCTTCAGACTGGTTTGATGATAATTGTGAGTAGATTTTGAAACCAAGTATTATTAGGGGTCAAATATTTTAAGAATAGAATTTCCCAGCACTTTGGGAGGCTGAGGCGGGTGGATCACGAGGTCGAGAGATCGAGACCATCCTGGTCAACATGGCGAAACCCCGTCTCTACTAAAAATACAAAACATTAGCTGGGCATGGTGGTGTGTGCCTGTAATCCCAGCTACCCAGGAGGCTGAGGCAGGAGAATTGCTTGAACCCAGGAGGCGGAGGTTGCGGTGAGCCGAGATCGTGCCATTGCACTCCAGCCTGGGTAACAAGAGTGAAACTCCGTCTCAAAAAAAAAAAAAAAAAGAATAGAATTTAAGCTCCTGTGTTGACATTGAAATTATTTGTTGACTATAAAGAATCAGTGGAATATGTGTGTTATATATAAATATTTATAAATTTATTATATGTATTTATATAAGCTAAGGACACTATTTTAGGAAGTATGTATATCATATGAACCCTACTGTTAGCAGTAGCAGAGAGGGAGAGATTTACCTACTTTATATAATTAAGTTAGAAAAAAGGTAATGAGTTGAACTTGAAGAATTTTGCTTCTGTAGAGATAGTTCTTTCTTTTTGTTTTGTTTTGTTTTTGAGACAAGGTCTTGCTGTGTTGCCCAGGCTGGAGTGCAGTGGCACAATCTCAGCTCACTGCAACCTCCGCCTCCCCGATTCAAGCAATTCTCCTGCCTCAGCTTCTGAAATACCTGGGATTATAGGGTTATAGGTATGTGCCAGCAGGCCCAGCTAATTTTTGTATTTTTTAGTAGAGACTGGGTTTTACCATGTTGGCCAGGCTGGTCTGGAACTCCTTACCTTAAGTGATAAGCCTGCCTCAGCTTCCCAAGTGCTGGGATAATAGGTGTGAGCCACCCCACCCAGCCCAGAGACAGTTTCTTTAACAAAATTGTGTCAAATGTAAAAAGTTACATTGACAGGTTCACATCTTTTAATTTTGTAAAAAATCAAATTAATACTTATATAATGTATGTTTGTTTCATCAGCAAGTGGTCACTTTATAGAAACCTGGAATCCAATGGCATGACAGCAGCTTTTTTTCAGATGGAGTCTCGCACTGTCACCCAGGTTGGAGTATAGTGGCATAATCTTGGCTCACTGCAACCTCTGTCTCCTGGGTTCAAGCAGTTCTCCTGCCTCAGCCTTCCGAGTAGCTGGGACTACAGGCATGCACCACCACAGCCAGCTAATTTTTGTATTTTTAGTAGAGACAGGGTTTCACCATATTGGCCAGGCTGGTCTCAAACTCCTGACCTCAGATAATCCAACCACCTTGGCCTCCCAAAGTGCTGGGATTATAGGCATGAGCCACCACGCCCAGCCAACAGTCAAGTTTTTCAGAACTTTCTCTAACCCCAGTAGGCAGCAGCAATATTATGAGTAGAACACCTATTTCTTTACACAAAATTTTGAGAATTCTGGATTAGAGTATTTGAATTTTAATGGAATTGATGCTCTGCTCTGCTTGGTCTAGCACAGTTTTCAGAGATATAGCGAATACTTTCTGGGATCTTTTTTTTTTTTTTTTTTTGAGACGGAGTTTCGCTCTTGTTACCCTGGCTGGAGTGCAATGGCGCGATCTCGGCTCACCGCAATCTCCGCCTCCTGGGTTCAGGCAATTCTCCTGCCTCAGCCTCCTGAGTAGCTGGGATTACAGGCACGTGCCACCATGCCCAGCTAATTTTTGTATTTTTTTTAGTAGAGATGGGGTTTCACCATGTTGACCAGGATGGTCTCGATCTTTTGACCTCGTGATCCACCCGCCTCGGCCTCCCAAAGTGCTGGGATTACAGGCTTGAGCCACCGCGCCTGGCCCTTTCTAGCTTCTTGAAATTTTCTTCAAACCACTCATTGATTAATTCAACTTAGTCAATATTTGAATGCCTCACATGTGCCAGATTCTATTCTGTACCTGGGAATAAAGCAGCAACCAAAGCCAAAACATACTCTGCCCTCATGGAGCTGAAATTTTATAAAGTTGAGGAGGGTTAAGAACAGGCCATGAATAAAATAATTAATTGCTGTGGAGAAAAATAAAGCAGGGTTAGGGAATAGGGAATTGGGGTAGGAATACTGCTATTTTATACTGGAATAATCTGAGGCATACAAAGGGTCTGAATACAAATATGATAACATGGTTATATATTTGAGGATGTAATACCAGAGAGAGCCCAGTGTGCCCAGGGCAGAGTAAATGAGGTGAATATGGTGCTTTCTTTTGTTTCATGTCAGGAGTTGGTGACCTTCAGAGATGTAGCTGTAGACTTCTCCCAAGAGGAGTGGGATTGTCTGGATCCTTCTCAAAGACATCTGTATAGTAATGTGATGCTGGAGAACTACAGGATCTTGGTATCACTGGGTAAGGATATCTTCTTGCAAAATTGAGCTTCTGCTCAAAAGGGGCTCTTTGCTACCACTATTGTGAGTTTTTGGGTAACATCTGCAAAGTTTGGCTGAATGTCTGCTGCCTGTGCCAAACAAGTGGCTTAGTGTTTGTGGATTTGGCAGTGAACGTATTCTTGGCTTATGCTGGGGAAGCTTCATCTTCCTTATCCTTCTAATGCATGTCCTTTTCCTGGATGATCAAAGGATTGAATGTGGGTTTGGAATATCCACTGCATTAATAAATTCTATTTTTTTCCATATATTGCAGGACTTTGCTTTTCCAAACCAAGTGTGATATTATTGTTGGAACAAGGAAAAGCACCCTGGATGGTGAAGAGAGAGCTGACAAAAGGCTTATGCTCAGGTTAGTGAAGAGGAAATAGGCAAAAATCTTTGCAAGTGACAGCTCTGCCTCACTCAAACATATCACCTCTTCATTTTTCAGGATTTCAAATTCTTCTCAAATGTTCTAGGTCTTCATAGAAATTCGGGGCCTTTTTTGGATGTTCTCCCACATTTGTTATTTTTAATTATCTGTCTTCTCTCACTTTGCTGACTCCTTTCTATTAAGTCCCATTTCCTCTCAGTTTCATAAGCCTCTTAGTCTTTAAAAAATATTTTCCTCAGCCAGGCACAGTGGCGCAGGTCTGTAATCCCAGCACTTTGGGAGGTTGAGGCAACTGGGTGGATAATCTGAGGTCAGGAGTTTGAGACCAGGCTGGCCAACATGATGAAACCCTGTCTCTACTAAAAATACAAAAAAAAAAAAAAATTAGCTGGGCGTGGTGGTGGGCACCTGTAATCCCAGCTACTTGGGAGGCTGAGGCAGGAGAATCCCTTGAACCTGGGAGGCAGAGGTTGTGGTGAGCCAAGATCGCACCACTCCAACAAAAATCTATGACTTTTTCTCAGTCACAGATTGACATTATTATTATTATTATTATTATTTTGAGATGGAGTCTTGCACTGTTGCCCAGGCTGGAGTGCAGTGGCGCGATCTCAGTTCACTGCAAACTTCGCCTCCTGGGTTCAAGCAATTCTCCTGACTCAGCCTCCCGAATAGCTAAGACTACAGGTGCTTGCCACCACACCTAGCTAATTGTTTATTTTTAGTAGAGACAGGGTTTCACCATGTTGGCCAGGCTGGTCTCGCACTCCTGACCTCAGGTGATTTGCCTGCCTCAGCCTCCCAAAGTGCTGGGATTACAGGCGTGAGCCACCATGCCCAGCCAGTTATTCTGTATTTTCTTTTTTTTTTGTTGTTTTTTTTTTTTTTTTTTGAGACAGAGTTTCGCTCTTGTTACTCAGGCTGAAGTGCAATGGCACGATCTCGGCTCATTGCAACCTCCACCTCCTGGGTTCAGGCAATTCTCCTGCCTCAGCCTCCTGAGTAGCTGGGATTACAGGCACGTACCACCATGCCCAGCTAATTTTTTGTATTTTTTAGTAGAAACGGGGTTTCACCATGTTGACCAGGATGGTCTCGATCTCTTGACCTCGTGATCCACCCACCTCAGCCTCCCAAAGTGCTGGGATTACAGACTTGAGTCACCACGCCCGGCTTATTCTGTATTTTCAATGTGATGTATCTAGATGTAAATTTCAGCTGTTGGGATTTACTGGGATTTTTTTTTATCTGACCATTAATGGGCTCTGGGTAATTATCAGTGATTATTTCTTCACATATTGCCACTCTCCCTTTCTCTGTGTTTATTTTTCCTAAAACTCCAGTTAGATGTGCCTATGACCAAACTCACCAGGGATAAATTGATGCTCCCAGCTTCAGTTCTACCTTACTTACTTGAAAGTACCTTCTAGGGCCGGGCGCAGTGGCTCACACCTGTAATCCCAGCACTTTGGGAGGCCGAGGCAGGTGGATTACGCGGTCAAGAGATCGAGACCATCCTGGTCAATGTGGTGAAACCCCGTCTCTACTAAAAATACAAAAAATTAGCTGGGGCCGGGCGCTGTGGCTCAAGCCTCTAATCCCAGCACTTTGGGAGGCCGAGGCGGGTGGATCACAAGGTCAAGAGATCGAGACCATCTTGGTCAACATGGTGAAACCCCGTCTCTACTAAAAATACAAAAAAAAATAGCTGGGCATGGTGGTGCGTGCCTGTAATCCCAGCTACTCAGGAGGCTGAGGCAGGAGAATTGCCTGAACCCAGGAGGCGGAGGTTGCGGTGAGCCGAGATCGCACCATTGCACTCCAGCCTGGGTAACAAGAGCGAAACTCTGTCTCAAAGAAAAAAAAAAAAAAAAAATTAGCTGGGCATGGTGGCACGTGCCTGTAATCCCAGCTACTCAGGAGGCTGAGGCAGGAGAATTGCCTGAACCCAGGAGGTGGAGGTGAGGTGAGATCACGCCATTGCACTCCAGCCTGGGTAACAAGAGCAAAACTCCGACTCAAAAAAAAAAAAAAGTACCTTCTAGAGTCTGCTTGACCTCAAAAAGTTTACCTTAATTTCTTGCTAGCTTGGTAATGTAGCTAAAAGAAAGGTTTTAATTTGTAAGCTTAAATTTTTAAAATTTAAAGTTTTAAAATCATAAGCTTTTTTTGTACCAGAAAGATTTGTCATTATACCTAGTCTGCTATATTGCTGGACTACTCTAGGTACCTCATATAAGTGGAATCATACAATATTTGTCCTTTTGTGACTGGTATTTCACTTATAATAATGTCCTCAAGTTACATACATATTATAGCATATGTCAGAATTTCCTCCTACGGATGAATAATCTATTGTACATTCCACATTTTGTTTATCAGTTGTCCATCAATGGACACTTCGACTGCTTATACCTTTTGTATATTGTGAATAATGGAGCTATGAATATGGGTTTTTAAGTATGTCTTTGAATCCCTGCTTTCAGTTATTTTAGGTGTATACTCAGAATTGGAATTGCTAGATCATATGTAATTTTATTTTTAATTTTTTGAGGAACTGTCATATTATTTTCATAGTGGCTACACTATTTTTATATTCTCATCAACAATGTCCAAATGTTTCACTTTTCTCCATATTCTCAACACTGATTTTCCTTTTTTTTAAATAGTAGCCATCCTAATGGGTGTGAGGTGATATCTTGTGGATTTGGTGTGTGTTTACCTAACGATTAGAATGTTGAACATCTTCTCATGTGCTTGTTGCCATTTGTATATCTTCTTTGGAGAAATGGCTATTCAAATCTATTGCCTATTTTTGAAATCTTTTTGTTGTTGCTGTTGGATTATATATTTGAATATTAATCCCTTATCAGATATGATTTGTAAATATTTTCTTCTATTCTGTGGGTTGTCTTTTTACTCTGCTACACTAAAGTTTTAAATTTTGATGTAGTCCAGGTATTTAGTTTTTCTTTTGTTGCCTGTACTTTTGGTGTTATAACCAAGAATGCACTGCGAAATCTAGTATCATGAGGCTTTTCCCCTATGTTTGTTTCTAAGAGCTTTATATTCTTGGTTTTGATCCATTTTGAGTTAATTTTTATGTATGTTATAAGATTAAGAGTCTAACTTTATTGGCCAGGTGCAGTGGCTCACGCCTGTAAATCCCAGCACTTTAGGAGGCTCAGGCGGGTGGATCCTGAGGTCAGGAGATTGAGACCATCCTGGCCAACATGGTGAAACCTTGTCTCTATTAAAAATACAAAAATTAGCTGGGTGTGGTGGCGGGCACCTGTAATCCCAGCTACTCAGGAATAATGTTGGCCTCATTAAATGAGTTTGGATGTCTTCTCTTCAATTTAGAGTTTGAAGAAGATTAACGTTCATTCTTTTTTAAATGTTTGATAGAATTTAACAGTTAAGCCATCTGATCCTGGGCTTTTCTTTGTTCGGAACTTTTTGATGACTGATACAGTCTTCTTACTGTAGCTCTCTTCAAGTTTTCTGTTTCTTTATTATTCATTCTTCATAGGTGTCTGTTTCCAGGAATTTGTCCATTCTATCCCAGACATCCAATTTGCTGGCATACAGTTGTTCATAGTACTCTCTTGTAATCCTTTGTAGTTTCTGTAAAATTAGTAGGAATGTTAGCTTCCTTAATTTCTGACTTGCTTGAGTCTTTTTTTTCTTTGTCAATCTACCTAACGTTTAGGACTTTATTTTTTTTCAAAGCATAAACTCTTGGTTTTATTGATTTTCTCTTGTTATTCTATTCTCTATTTTGTTTATCGCAGCTTGAATATTTATTATTTTTTTCTTTTGCTATCTTTGGATTTAACTTGCTTTTCTTTTTCTAGTTTGTTAAAATGTAAAGTTATGTTGTTGATTTGAAACATTTTTTAATGTATTTACAGTCATAAAATCCCTTTTGGCACTGTTTTCACTATATTCCATAAATTTTATATGTTGTGCTTTGGTTTTCATTTGTCATAAGTTATTTTCTAATTTTCCTTATAATTTCTTCTTTGCTCCTTGGTTGTGTAAGAGTGTGTTGTTTAATTTTCACATATTTGTAGATTTATCATTCCCCCTTCTGCCATTGGTTTCTAGATTTATTTATTTAATTAATTGTAATCAGATAAGATAGTTGTATGATTTTAATCTTTTTCATCTTTACGTTTGTTTTTTGGCCTAACATATGGTTTATACTAGAGGCATTTTTATTTTTTAGTGATCTTCAGGATTTTTTTAAAAAAGACATTCTTGCAAGGAGTTTGTCAGACTCTAAAATCTGAGAGGATAGTGCTCTACAAATCTGCAGTCACTTCAGATGCCAGCCACAAGTTTGGAGGTCCCCAGGGAACCCTTCACTTCAGCCCACTCTCAGGTTTGGTAATTCACTAGAATAATTCCCAGAACTCAGGAAGGAGCTATATTAAAATGACAGTTTTATTACAGCAAAAGAATACAAATCGGAACCAGCCAGGAGAGATGCCAAGGGCAAGACCTGGAGGGTTGGAAATGCAAAGCTTCTGTTATTCTGAGGGGCTTTCCATTCATCTCAATAGTTAAAAAATTATTAAATATTTAAAGAAATATTGCCATACAAAGAAGTTCTCCTGAACTTCATTGTCCAGAGTTTTTATTGGAATTTTATTATATAGGAATGATCGATTTAATCATTAACTATATATGTCTTAGTCTCCAACACTCCTTCCTGTCCCAGAGGTTAATTTAATATCAAGGTGGCTTAGGGGCTCAACCCTCTAATTACATGATTGATCTTTCTGGCTTGGCTAGCCTCCATTCTGAGTCATATTATTAGCACAAAATATCTAGGGACCTACCATGACGCACCTCATTAGTACAAACTATCAGATGTGGCCTGCAGGGCCTACCATGAATTACAAAGATCCTCTTTGGCACTGTTTTCCTACCACTCAGGGCTTAGGTTAATTCCTGAGAACCAGAAATAAAGGCCAGCCAGATTCTTTATTACATGATTCTGGAAAAGGTCATTATGAGGCTTTGATTGTAATTGAATAGAAATAAGAGATGAATTTAGTGAACATCAATGGATGTACATTGGTGAATCTTCATGTAAAAAAACAAGGTGTGCATCTTCTCCCATTATTCATACTTTTTGTGAGGAGTTAGAGGGAAGTTCATCATTTGACTTTTAAAGATTTTGCTCATTTCTTGTTAATTTATTTCTAGGGTATTTTCCCTTGTGGTGGTGGTTGTTGTCATTGTTAAAGATATCTTTCTAATGTTAATTATTTTCTTTATGCTTGCTTCTTTTGCTTTTTACAATTGATTCAAAAATTGGAAAATAATATTCTTATTAGATAAAACTACAGAAGTATAAGTAATACAGTAATCCACCTCATAGTTCCTACATTCTTTATGTATCTTTCATTTATCTAATGATTTATTTGTGGTGGTTTGACAAGCTACTACATATAATTATTTTTAATGGTTACTATTATTTGTTATTAATTTTTTTCTTTTCTTTTTTCTTTTGAGACGATCTCGGCTCACTGCAACCTCCGCCTCCTGGGTTCAGGCAATTCTCCTGCCTCAGCCTCCCAAGTAGCTGGGATTACAGGCACGCGCCACCATGCCCAGCTAATTTTTTGTATTATTAGTAGAGACGGGGTTTCACCATGTTGACCAGGATGGTCTCGATCACTTGACCTCGTGATCCACCCGCCTCGGCCTCCCAAAGTGCTGGGATTACAGGCGTGAGCCACCGCGCCTGGCTCCTTTTTTCTTCTTTTTATCTACACTCATCCTCTTGGTAATTTAGTTTCTTTAAATCTACCTGCTGACAACTTCCAATTTCAAATCTCAAGCCCAGACCTCTCTCTTAAATTCCAGTGTCACATGTCTATCTGCCTACTCAGTGTCTCCATTTCAAAGTCTAACAAACAAGCTTAAATTTAATATTCTTAAAATTGAACTCCAGATCTTCCCTACCTTGCCACCCAAACCTGCTGTACTCATGGCCTTCCCCACTGTTATTGGTGGCTATTTTGTCCTTCCACTGCTCAGACCATAAACTCAGGAAGCATGCTTTTTCCATTCTTTTTATCTATTCTAGGTTCAGTTTGTTAGAATATTCTCTTGGATCAGTCTATAAACTACACCTAGGATCTAATCCCCTCACTGTTCTCGTCTGTTGGTATCTCCCTGGTCTGAATCAATGTTACCTATCATTTAGCTGGCCTAGTATAATAATAGTCTTCCTTGCTTTTCTCCTTGTTTTCCACCTTCCAGTGATTTCACGGAATAGCAACCAGATATTACGCCTCTACTGAGACCACTACAATGTGTCTCCATCTGTGTTAGGCTGTTTTTGCACTGCTTTAAAGAAATAACAATAACTGAGACTGGGTAATTTCTATGGAAAGAGGTTTAATTGGCTGTCAGTTCTGCAGGCTGTACAGGAAGCACAGTGGCATCTTCCTCTCAGGAAGTCTCAGGAAGCTTCCAATCATGGCAGAAGGTGAACGGAGAGCAGGCATATCACTTGGCAAAAGCCAGGAGCACATTAGAGAGACGGGAGGTGCCACATACTTTTAAAGGACCAGCTGGCATGAGAATTCACTCACTGTCATGACAGTATCAGTAGGATGGTGCTAAACTATTCATGAGGAATCCACCCCCATGATCCAGTCACTTCCCACCAGGCCCTACCTCCAACATTGGGGATTACATTTCAAGATGAGATTTGGATGGAACTACATTACCATCTGATATGGTTTGGCTCTGTGTCCTCATCCAAATCTCATCTTGAAGTGTAATCCCCATGAGTTGAGGAAGGGACCTGGTGGGAGGTGATTGGAAAATGGAGGCAGTTTTCCCCATGCTGTTCTCGTGATAGTGAAGGAATTCTCACAAGACTTGATGCTTTAAAAGTGGCAGTTTTCCCTGCTTTCTCTCTCTCTCTCTCCCTCTCTCTGTCTCTGTCTCTCTCTCTCTCTCCATCCCTCACTTGTTCCCTCCCCCCTCTCTCTCCTTCTTTCCAGCCACCTTATAAAGAAGATTCCTGCTTCCCCTTCACCTTCTGCCATGATTTTAAGTTTCCTGAGGCCTTCCCAGCCATGCAGAACTGTGAGTCAGTTAACCCTCTTTTGTTTATAAATTATCCAGTCTCAGGTAGTGTCTTTATGGCAATGTGAAAACAAACTGATATACTACCCATCTCAGAGTAAAAGACAAATTCCAGCCGGGCGCGGTGGCTCAAGCCTGTAATCCCAGCACTTTGGGAGGCCGAGGCGGGTGGATCACAAGGTCAAGAGATCGAGACCATCCCGGTCAACATGGTGAAACCCGTCTCTACTAAAAACACACAAAAAAATTACCTGGGCATGGTGGTGCGTGCCTGTAATCCCAGCTACTCAGGAGGCTGAGGCAGGAGAATTGCCTGAACCCAGGAAGCAGAGGTTGCAGTGAGCCGAGATTGTGCATTCCAGCCTGGGTAACAAGAGCAAAACTCTGTCCCAAAAAAAAAAAAAAAAAAAAAAAGACAAATTCCTTAGAAGGCCTGTGAAGGTTAAATACTGTCATTACATTTCACTTCCTGACTTTATATTCTGCTACTCACTCTATAGACACACTGCCCTTCTTATTATTCCCTAAACGTAATAGACATGTTTCTACTTTTGAAGCCATTAAACCAGCTGCTTCTTCTTCCCTGAATGCTTTTTCCCCAGAAACTTGAATGACTGACTTCTTCACTTTCTTCAAATCTTAGCTTAAATGTGAACTTACTAATGATTCCTAGCTCTAATTTCATCAGTACTCCTGACATCCCCTACCCTGATTTTCTTTATCTAATGCACTTTAGTATCTTCTAACATAAAATAAAATTTAATTTCATCAGTACTCCTGACATCCCCTACCCTGATTTTCTTTATCTGATGTACTTTGGTATCTTCTAACATAAAATAAAATTTACTTATCACTTATTTTCTGTCTCTTTTAAGAAAATAACATCCCTGAAGGTAAGGATCTTTGTTTTTTGATATTAAAAGCATCAGAACAGAATTTGGCACAAGGTAAATATTTGTTCAATGAATGTTCTTGAATGAAGCAGCTATAAGAATGGAGACTGTAAGGCCGGCTGCCTCGCAGAGGGTTAAACAGATACATCCATCTCTATGTCATCACCCAAGCTCGTTATCTGGCCTCGCTGCATAGCGGCCTCGCTGCATAGCTTCCCCGCACCTGCCTCCACATACCAGACCCAAGCCCACATTCAGCACTAAATTATGCACCTCGCAGAGGGTTAAACAGATACATCCATCTCTATGTCATCACCCAAGCTCGTTATCTGGCCTCGCTGCATAGCGGCCTCGCTGCATAGCGGCCTCGCTGCATAGCTTCCCCGCACCTGCCTCCACATACCAGACCCAAGCCCACATTCAGCACTAAATTATGCATTCAACCTCCAGTCTGCTGTTGAAAAACCCTGCAGAAAAATTTTTTAAAGAAGCCCCATCAGACCCTGCCCGGTAGCAGTCTGCCCTGTACGCCCCCAGCAGGCCCACTTACCCAAGGTCCCGCCCGCCTACCCATAACAACTAGCTCCAGGCATTTCCTGCTTCTTAACAGCCAATAAAGATTGCCTTCACTTTGTTTCCCCAATAGCCAATCAAGGCCCACTTACCCAAGGTCCCACCTGCCTACCAATGGCAGCTAGTTCCAGGTATTTCCTGCTTCTTAACAGCCAATAAAATTGCCTTTGCTTTGTTTTCCCAATAGCCAATCAATTGCCTTCCCTCCCCAAAAAACCCCATGCCCTGAACAGCCCGCGTGATTTCTTTGGCTGCTTCCCGGACCACAGAACCTCACCCGGGAGCTGAATAAATGTGCTTCTCATTTTCTTATACTTGCCTCAGTTTCCTCATTTTACCTCGGCAATAAACCTTACAGAGACTATTTCAGTGTCTGTTTTCCTAATACAGGCATAACATTGTAACCCACTCTGACCACATCTCTAATTTCTTCCTGCTCCGAGATTTACTGATTTTTCTTTTATAATTCTAATCTTTCCTCCTTCGGTTTCCGTATGACCTGTTTTCAGTTTTTCTTGTAAAAGCCAATATTCTTGTGGGTTTTACGTGCCATTAAATTCACATTTTACTTTACAGATATACTTCCTCAAATGTACCTTCTGATAGTCAATAGAGGAGATATTTTTTCTTGTTATTACTTTTCAGGCTGGGAGCCTCTATGTGAGACTGAAGAATTAACCCCAAAGCAGGACTTTTATGAAGAACATCAATCTCAGCAGATAATAGAAACACTCACAAGGTACAACCTTGAGTACGCCAGTTTGAGAGAAGAGTGGAAATGTGAGGACTATTTTGAGAGGCAACCAGGGAAGCAGAAGGCATGTTTCAAGGAAGAGATAATCACTCATGAAGAAGCCCTTGTCGATGAAAGAAAACAAGAATATAAATCTTGGAGAAGTTTTCATCAGAACCCACTGCTTTGTGCACAAAAGATAATCCCCAAAGCAGAGAAAGTACATAAACATGATACACATAAGAGAAGCTTTAAAAAAAATTTAATGGGTATTAAGCCCAAGAGTGTCTGTGCAGAGAAGAAACTTTTGAAATGTAAAGACTGTGAAAAAGTCTTCAGCCAGAGTTCATCCCTTACTCTTCATCAAAGAATTCACACTGGAGAGAAACCCTATAAATGTATAGAGTGTGGAAAAGCCTTTAGCCAGAGATCAAATCTTGTTCAACATCAGAGGATACACACTGGAGAAAAACCCTATGAATGTAAGGAATGCAGGAAAGCCTTCAGTCAGAATGCACACCTAGTTCAACATCTGAGAGTTCATACTGGAGAAAAACCTTATGAATGTAAGGTATGTAGAAAAGCCTTCAGCCAGTTTGCCTACCTTGCTCAACATCAGAGAGTTCACACAGGAGAGAAACCCTATGAATGTATTGAATGTGGGAAAGCATTTAGCAACAGATCATCCATTGCTCAACACCAGAGAGTTCATACTGGAGAGAAACCCTATGAATGTAATGTGTGTGGGAAAGCATTTAGCCTTCGTGCATACCTTACTGTACATCAGAGAATACATACTGGAGAGAGACCCTATGAATGTAAGGAATGTGGGAAGGCCTTCAGCCAGAATTCACACCTTGCTCAACATCAGAGAATTCACACTGGAGAAAAACCTTATAAGTGTCAGGAATGTAGGAAAGCATTCAGCCAGATTGCCTACCTTGCTCAGCATCAAAGAGTTCATACTGGAGAGAAACCCTACGAATGTATAGAATGTGGGAAGGCTTTTAGCAATGACTCATCCCTTACTCAACATCAGCGAGTTCATACTGGAGAGAAACCTTATGAATGTACCGTTTGTGGAAAGGCTTTTAGTTACTGTGGATCCCTTGCCCAACATCAGAGAATTCATACCGGAGAGAGACCCTATGAATGTAAGGAATGCAAAAAAACCTTCAGGCAGCATGCACACCTTGCTCATCATCAGAGAATTCACATTGGGGAGTCACTGTCACCACCCAACCCAGTCAATCACCAAGTCCTATAGATCCTGTGTCCTAAATATTTCTAGAATTTATACACTCTTTTTTTATCTTTAATATTGTTACCTTGGTCTGATTTCATCTCACTTTGATTACTAATATAGCTTTCAAACAGGTCTTCCTGTATTTATTTTTTCTACCTTTCAATCCATTTCCCACAATGCACTCAAACTGATTTTTTTTTTCTTTTTAAGACAATGTCTTGCTTTGTTGCCCAGGCTGGAGTGCAGTGGCATGATCTCAGTTCACTCGAGCTTCTGTCTCCCAGCCTCTGCGTCCAGGGTTCGAGTAGCTGGGACTACAGACATGCACCACCATGCTTGGATAATTTTTGTATTTTTTAGTGGAGATGGGGTTTTGCCATGTTGGTCTCAGGCTGGTCTCGAACTCCTGATCTCTCTCTCTCTCTTTTTTTTTTTTTTTTTTTCAGAGACAGAGTCCTGTTCTGTCACCCAGGCTGGAGTGCAATGGCATGCTCTTGGCTCACCACAACCTCCATCTCCTGGGTTCAAGTGATTCTCCTGCCTCAGCCTCCCAAGTAGCCGGGATTATAGGTGGGCACCACCACGCCTGGCTAATTTTTGTATTTTTAAGTAGAGACAGGGTTTCACCATGTTGGTCAGGCTGGTCTCAAACTGCTGACCTCATGATCTACCTGCCTCAGCCTCCCAAAGTGCTAGGATTACAGGCATGAGCCATCACGCCCTGCTTCAAACTCCTGATCTCAAGCAATTTGTCTGCCTTGGCCTCCCAAGGGGCTAGGATTACAGGCACAAGCCACCATGCACAACCTCCAATTGTTCTTTTTAAAGTACAAGAAAACACATTTACTATCTCCAGTTAAAACTTCTTTTTTTGTTGTTACTCTTCTTAGACTGACATTCACAGCCTTTAAAATTGTGAGGCTTTTTGTTATCTGGTTCGTACACACCATCAGCCTTATTTTATTCCAGTCTTATTCTTTGGGCACTAGGTACTTCCCAGGACTAAGAGCTTAGATTCTGGAAAATCACAGCTCTGCCACTACTATGACATTGTGTGACTGTAAGCAACTTGCTTATCTAAACCTCAGGGTTTTCCTTAATTCTTAAAATAGGAATAATAAAGGATACTGTATTGTAGAAATGTAAGTATTAAGTGAAATAGTGTCTGTTGTAGATTGATGCATATTAAATGAGAAATTTGCATGTAAAGTACTTCATATAATCTGTCAAATATAGCAGATATTCAGTAAATGGTAATAGCTAGCATATATTGAGTGCCCACCGCACATCAGGCACTGTCTTACATACTCTAGAAATGTTAAGTCATTTACTCCTCACAACCAAAACAAGATTCCTTATTGGACAAAGTAGAGCATTCCTGCAAAACACCAGTTTAGAATTTGGAAAATCTGAAAATTTTAGAACATAAAAGTCAGTCTTTGTTCTGTAGCTGAGTAGTTCATATAAACTCAGGTATTGGAACTATAACACTAATAGCCAGTTTTAGGAAGTTTCTAAAGATAATGAATTGGATAAGCCAATTAAAATAAGAAAAACAGAATTCACTGGCAAGAATGCAGAACCTATATTTAGATCAAGGAAGGAATAGAAATGGTGACAATTACCTAAAAAAATCAATAAACATAGAAATTCATGTGGTCCCTTTAAAAAGGCACCACATCCTGGCCAGGCATGGTGGCTCACACCTGTAATCCCAGCACTTTGGAAGATCCAGGTGAGCAGATCACAAGGTGAGTTCGAGACCAGCCTGGCTAATATGGTGAAACCCCATCTCTACTAAAAATACAAAAATTAGTTGGGCGTAGTGGCATATGCCTGTAATCCCAGCTACTGAGGAGGCTGAGGCAGGAGAATTGCTTGAACCTAGGAGGTGGAGGATGCAGTGAGCTGCGATTGTGCCACTGCACTCCAGCATGGATGACTGAAAGAGACTCTGCCTCGGGTGGGGGGGGGGGGGGGGGTGGGAGGCACCACACCCAGGTATTTGTATGGGTAAATTCAGGTAATTTAAAGCATGTAAAGTGTTCTATACTATAGAAAATAATGTAAAGTTAAAAAAAAATTTTAATCCAGTGATTCCGAAATTGAAATCAACAGGGGATTAAGGGAAGAAAACAACAGACAGATATACATATATTAATGTAGGCCTTCATTCTGTTAATATTGAGTAATTACTATTTGTCAGACACTGTTTTAGGTATGAGGAAATGACAGTAAGCAATACAAAGGCCACATTCCCATGGAGTTAAATTCCAGAGGCGGAGACAGTTAAATTAATACTTAAATATAAAACAGTAGATTCTCTAAACCCAGAAAACTGAAGAACAACAAGAAAATAAGGAGCATTATACTGTATAGCCTAGACTGCAGAGACTGAAGATGAAGTTGGCAATTCTTCCTAATTAACAAATTCACTGCAATTCCAGCCAAAATGTTTCATTGTATTTTTTCCCCTTTAGCTTCACAAGTTTGTTCTGAAATTTTTCTATGAGGTATAAATTCTTAAGAACAGCAAGAAAATTATCGAATCTCTTTGTAGAAACTGCATATGACGACGTTTCAAACCAGTAGAGAAAGATCTGATTTGGAGGTATTAGGATAATTATCTTTTTTTTTTTTTTTTTTTTTTTGAGACAGAGTTTCGCTCTTGTTACCCAGGCTGGAGTGCAATGGCGCAATCTCAGCTCACCGCAACCTCCGCCTCCTGGGTTCAGGCAATTCTCCTGCCTCAGCCTCCTGAGTAGCTGGGATTACAGGCACGCGCCACCATGCCCAGCTAATTTTTGGTATTTTTAGTAGAGACGGGGTTTCACTATGTTGACCAGGATGGTCTCGATCTCTTGACCTCGTGATCCACCCGCCTCAGCCTCCCAAAGTGCTGGGATTACAGGCTTGAGCCACCGTGCCCGGCACTAGGATAATTATATACCTCACCAGTAGTAAGGGAAATGCAAAATAAAATCACAGTGAACTATTTCAAAATCATCACATTAGCAAAAGCGTTAGAGTGCCAATTACTGGAAAGATGTGGAGCAATAGGAACACTCATACGGTGCTACTAGAAGTAGTTGTATTTAGCATACGTTGGTAATGTCTAGTAAAAGTGGAAGATGTGAATAATCTTTGACCCAGCAATTCCATGTTTAAACCTCTACATAGTCTCTCCTTGTGAGAATGAAAAGTTGAAAGCAATCTAACCATTAGGCTAAATACAAGATAGAATACAAGTTGAAATGAGTAACTAGAGCTATTTCTGTCAACATGGGTAAATCTCAAAAATAGCCTCAATGAAGTTGAACTACAGATATTTTGTAAACATAGTATACCATGTACAATTTGAAAACATGATAATTAGTGTTATGTATATTTCTGATGGCTAAATAGTATATAAAAAGAATCCGGCTGGGCGCGGTGGCTCAAGCCTGTAATCCCAGCACTTTGGGAGGCCGAGGCGGGTGGATCACAAGGTCGAGAGATTGAGACCAACCTGGTCAACATGGTGAAACCCCGTCTCTACGAAAAATACAAAAAATTAGCTGGGCATGGTGGCGCGTGCCTATAATCCCAGCTACTCAGGAGGCTGAGGCAGGAGAATTGCCTGAACCCAGGAGGCAGAGGTTGCGGTGAGCCGAGATCGCGCCATTGCACTCCAGCTTGGGTAACAAGAGCAAAACTCCGTCTCAAAAAAAAAAAAAAAAAAAAAAGAATCCATAAAATAATCCTCAGATTCAGAACCATGGTGACCCACAGGGAGAAAGACAAATGAGAGTGGGGAAAGGATGCAAATGAAAATATCTTTAATTATTTCTTTCTTTTAAAAATAAGCAAATACTGTATAGCCAATTCTTATACTTTGATAAAACTGGTTGTGAGTCAGTGGTTACTCTCTGTATCTTTCTGTATATTTAAACTATTTCATAATGCAAAAATAAAGAACATTTAAAAGATGTTTGCTTCTGTCAGTTCTCTTCTTTTTTTCTTTTTTGAGATGGAGTCTCACTCTGTCACCCAGGCTGTAGTGCAGTGGCATGATCTTGGCTCACTGCAACCTCCATCTCCTGGGTTCGAGCGATTCTCCTGCCTCAGCCTCCCAAATAGATGGGAATGCAAACACGTGCCACCTCACCCAGCTAATTTTTAGTAGAGACCACGTTTCACCATGTTGGCCAGGCTGGTCCTCCTAACCTCAGGTGATCTGCCTGCCTTGGCCTCTGAAAGTGCTGGGATTACAGGCATCAGCCATTGCACCCATACTATCAGTTATGTTCTTACAAGTCCTCAGGTGTGCCACTGGTGTTCCTGTATTCACTGCTTTCTTCAGAAAGAAGCTTACATATGGTCTATTTCCAGAGGCAACCATTTAACAATTTTAAGACTATCTTTCCATGTTTGACTGGTTTGAGAATGATGCTTTATGCTAATGGTTTTATAAGCCTAATTTTTCCATCATCATTCTTAACTGTTTTCAGCACCCCATTGTATATGCATCATGATTTGATAATTTCTCTTTGAATACTGTCTAAGTGTCCAGAATTTTTGTGGGCCAATTACTATCTTTTCTGAATTCAATTTCTCAGATGTTAAAGGGAGATAATTCTTTGTTTTAGAACTGCTACATGCATTTGTCAAAATACATGTGAAATTTACAGCAGTATTTAGTAAAAGTTATTATTATATAAAATATACCAGAGGGTGTAAGGAAACTTGGGAAGAGAAATGACTTGAGACCATTACAGTAGAAGCAGGCAGTGGAGACTAAAATTTACTTCAGATAGGCAGCATGCAGAAACAAAAATACACAGTAACTCTGGATTTTAAAATGTATGCCTAACAACTTAGTCACTGTGATTATAATCAATATCCAGCAGAATCTGTTGATAGCCTCACATTTTTAGTATATTTTTCTCATTTATAAGTCAATGGAAAAATAAGCAATTAAGAATATCAGGGAAATTGTCTACCACTGTTAAAGAGAGACCTCAGATATCCATACCTGAATGATGGAAAATATCAATAAGAAACAGGAGGGAGAGGGCTTGTCCACCACATTCCAACACAGTGAAGTGGAAGGTGAAGCAGGATATTGCCTCTTCCCTATTGCCTCATTGATATCCTGTAGATTGAGATACTTGCGTAATCTGAGCTACAGCCCAGTGTCTTTTTATTTATCTATTTATTGAGACAGAGTCTCACTCTGTTGCCCAGGCTGGAGTGCAGTGGGGTGATCTCAGCTCACTGTAACCCCTCTGCCTCCTGGGTTCAAGCAATTCACCTGTATCAGCTTCTTGAGTAGCTGGGATTATAGGTGTGTACCACTATGCCCGGCTAATTTTTGTATTTTTAGTAGAGAAGGGATTTCTCCATGTTGGTGAAGCAGGTCTCAAACTCCTGACTTCATGATCCTCCCTGCTCTGTCTCCCATAGTGCTGGGATTATGGGAGTGAAGCCACTGTGCCTGGCCACCCAATATCTTAAAGTAGTAAAGAAAATAAAAACTCTGCCTATGTCATAGGTCTCTAGGATGTGGAATATCATATCACTGTGTATAAATCCTATGCTCATGGCCAGCTCTGAAGTGAGCTGTATTCACCAGGTAGCCAGTTATTCAACATGGATTATAGACTGGCAAGTGGATACAAAAGCTAGTGGATGTGAAGTGGTACTACTTGTAAAGTGGTTTTATTTGCATTTCCCTGATGACTGATGATGTTGCACATCCTTTCATGTGTGTATTGGCCATTTGTATATCTTCTTTGGAAAAATGACTATTCCAATCCACTTCCAATTTTAAATTGAATTGCCTTTTTATTGTTGAGCTGTAAGAGGTCTTTGTATATTCTGAATACAAGGACCTTATCAGATACCCTATTTGTAAACATTTTCTTCTATTTTGTAGATTGTCCTTTCACTTTCTTGATAGTGTCCTTTGAAGCAAAAAAAAAATTTTTTTTAATTTTAAAAAACCTGTTAATTTTGATAATAGTTTAATTTATCTATTTTTTTCTTTTCTTGCTTGTGTCTTTGGTATCATAGCTAAGAAATTACTTATCTGGTCAGGTGTGGTGACTCACATCTGGAATCCCAACCCTCTGGGAGGCTATGGTGGGAGGATTGCTTAAAGCTCAGGGGTTGAAGACCAGCCTGGGCAACATGGTGAAACCCCATCTCTATACAAAATACAAAATTTAGCCAGGCATGGTGGCATGTGCCTGTAGCCTTGGTCCCAACTACTCTGAAGGCTGAGGTGGAAGGATGACTTGAGTCATGACTGGATCATGGGAGTGGTTTTCCCCATGCTGTTCTCATGATAGTGAGGGAGTTCTCATGAGACCTGATGGTTTAAAAGTGATAGTTTTCCCTGCTCTCTCTCTTTCTCTCTCTACTACCACAAGGTGCCTTCCCCTTCCCCTTCCACCATGATTTAAGTTTCCTGTCCTTACCAGCCATGCAGAACTCTGAGTCAACTAACCCTCTTGAGTGAAGATATCTCTATGACATATTATTTCCTTTTTTTCCCCTTTGGGTGTATACCTAGCAGTGAGATGAGATTGCTGGATCATATAGTAGTTCTTTTTTTTTTTTTTTTTTTTTTTTTTGAGAAATCTCCATACAGTTTTCTATAATAGCTTTACTAATTTACATTTCCACCAACCGTGTGTAAGGATTTCTTCACATCCTCACCAATACTTGTTAGCTTTTTTCTTTTGATAGTAGACATTATAACTGAGGTGAGACAGTATCTCATTGTGATTTTGATTTGCATTTCCCTGATAATTAGTGATGCTGAGTGTCTTTTCATATACCCATTGGCCATTGCAAGTTTCTTTTCAGAAATCGTCTTCTCAAATCCCTTGCCCATCTTAAAATCAGATGTTTTTGCTATTGTTTACATTCCTTGTATATTTTGCTTATTAATCCCTTATTGAACGGCTAGCGTACAAATATCTTCATCCATGCTGTAGGTTGTCTTTTCACTCTACTGATTGTTTTCTTTGATGTGCAGAACCTTTTCAGCTTGATATAATCTCATTTGTCTATTTTTGCTTTTGTCACCTGAGCTATTGAGGTCTTACCCAAACACTGGCCATATTCATTTCACCACACCACACACATACACACACACACACACACACACACACACACACAAAGACACACAGAGTTATCCAACACTCGCACAGAAACACACACACACACACAACTAGAAAGCTCCCAAGCCTGCGTGGTTCTGCTCTCTGCCAGCAAGACCCTCGGAGTGAGAGAAGCCCTGCGGCACACAGACAGGCGGTACTTCAAAATCCCAGGCGGGGAGGAGACGCTTTCAAGGAGACGCACCTCCACATCACCTAGGCAGGCCTGAGGCATCGTGGGTTACCTGAGGGTTCACGCGGTGCATCCTTAAATCTCCGCTTCACGTTTCTTCGGCCTGGAACGGCCCTGCCTGACTCCTAGGATCTCAACACGCGACGATTGCACGGAGAGTGGGAGCCATAGCCCAAGGCCGAAGCACTGCCACAGAAGGTTCCTGCTACGCCAAGCCGCTGAGCCCCGTCCCCAAACAATGGTGGCAGCCACTGTGACTGGAGCCTGGGCTCTGCGCTTGCGCCTGGTGACGCGCGCCTGGCGCATGCGCATTCGCGTGCCCGGCTGGCGAACCACAATAGCCGTGTTTTCTGGCTGCAGCCACACAGGAAAATGGTGGAGGCAGTGGCAGAGGTGGCGAGGGAAGGAGGCTGCGTGTGACAAGCAGCGCAGGACCCTGACAAATCCTCATCTCAGTGCCTCCTTGAGCCGACTTCCTGTTCCAACATATTGGCTGGATTTGTCTTGAACTCCTGACGTATGGTGATCCTCCCACCTCGATTTTCCAAAGTGTCGGAATTACAGGTGTGAGCCACCACACCTGAACTAAATGGTGATTTTCAATTAATTACTACAATCACTTCAAATTGTTGTCATATAAACCACTTATATTAAACCAAATGAAAGAAAGACCCTTGACTTCTTTGTTCAATTTAAAGTCTAGCAGAGCCATAGGCCTCTTAATTTTTTCCATCACAAGGAAGAATAGGAAACTGGTACTAATCTCCTCTTATCTGACAGAATAATCTCACAAGTTTAGGAACTTTATTTAGAGAATTCAGAAATGTGGCCCAGTGCAGTGGCTCAGGCCTGTAACCCTAGCACACTGGAAGGCTAAGGCGGGCAGATTACCTGAGGTTGGAAGTTTGAGACCAGCCTGACCAACATGGAGAAACCCAAACGCTACTAAAAATACAAAATAAGCCAAGCATGGTGGCACATGTCTGTATTCCCAGCTACTCAGAAGGCTGAGGCAGGAGAGCAGAGGCGGAGGTTGCAGTGAGCTGAGATCATGCCATTGCACTCCAGCCTGGGCAACAAGAGTGAAACTCCGTCTCAAAAAAAGAAAAAAAAATTCAGAAATTCGAATTGCAGCATTTTAACACAGCATCGAAGTTATCTACTGGTGCGTAGCAAGTTACCCAAAATTCAGAAGCTTAAAACAACAAACATTTAGTATCTCAAAGACTTTCTGAGGGTCAGGAATATGGGAGCTGCTATAGCTGAGTGGTTGTGATTGAGACTCTGATGCAGCTGCAGTCAAACTATTGGCAGGGCCTGCAGTCATCATCACAGCTCATTAAACAATGAGTGTTTAAAGGAAACACTCATGACATGGACACCCACGGTGTTCCTGGACGAACTGGGAAACGTTTGCTGTGGAGGACATTGAGTCAGACCACGGAAAAACATGGAAGGCAGGAAAAGAGGGAGGGAAAATAGAGGCCGCAGCCCAGGCAGGATCACGATCAATCCACCCACACTGGCACATGGCTCCGGGAATGAGGGCCGAATGTGGGTCCAGAAACACCACAGTTTGCTGTCCAAATATTCTCCTAACGTTGGTATCCTCTTTTGCCAGCAATGGGCCATGGTGTGGACAGGCTGTGTAGTGAAGAGGAAGGGGAGAAGCACCGTCTCTGACATGTGTCTGAACCTCTCCTGCAGATGAAGATGCCGGACTCCCTCCACACCTAACCAGATTGTATCCTCACCCCCGTCTAACCCTATTTCTGCATCCACTTTCCCCGAAGAGGATGAGAGATGAAGCAGTGCCCGATCACCTCCTGAACATTCTGCTCCTCTGGTGACCAAATTAGAAGTGGGCTCGAGGGGTGGGGAGGACACCACGGCTAAAGTTTGGCCTTAGCTGTGCCGCAGGAAAATGGGCCCCTGGACCTGTCTGTTCCAGAGGGTGGTGTGCCCGTCTTCTCTCTAAAAGACTGACCCCTCAAGATGGAAATATGGTTTGGACGCCTGAAGGACTGAGCCAGACCTTGACTTCACCGAGGCTTTAGGAACAAGCAAAACAAGAGCACACAGCCCCGCAGCCCAAGCGCATCAGCAGGGTAAGGCGCCCCATAAGGTAGGCGTACCCGAGAGAAAAAGACCTCCAGTACATGAGCCACATTCATTTAACCAGACACCACACACACAAACGCAAACACACAGACTCAGAACACCACACGCACGAAGACACCAAACGCGACAGAAACACAGGCAAGAAGCTCCTAAGGCTGAGGGGTTCTGCTCTCTATCAGGAGGCACAACTGAAGAGAGAGCAGCCCCAGAAAAAAAGGCAGGCAATATTTCTATATCCCACGGAAGACAGCAATAAACTAGATGCACCCCCACACTGCCTGGGGAGGTCTGACACGTCAGGGGAATCCTTAGGAAATACGGGGTGCCTCCTTCGAGCTCCGCTGGACCGTTTCTCAGCCTGGTTCCACCCTGCCCTACTCTTGAAATCGCGGGACCGTGGCAACGATCGGCGGGAGAGGGGGCCCCGTCGCCCAACGCCGAGGGACTGCCACAGAAGGTCCCTGGTTGCCAAGCCGCTGAGACCGTTCCCCAGGCCACGGGGGCGGTCACTGTGACGCGAGCCCGGCTCCCCGCATGCGCATTGGCGTGCCCGGGCGGCCAGCAGCAACGCCGGCGCTCTAGTCTTCGGCCGCAGCCACACAGGGAAATGCCGCAGGCGGTGTCCAGGCGGCCCCGGGGAAGGAGGATGCGTGCCACAAGCAGCGCAGGAGCCCGACAGTCCTGACCTCAGGACCTCCTTGAGCCGAGGTCCTTTTCGGGTCGGGTGGAGGAGAAGGGCGTTTCAGACCGACCATCAGGTGGGCACTCGGGACTGCTATTCCCTTGGATTCCGGATCCGACGGCGTGGGCGGCGATCCGGTCCCATGGGGCTGGAGATTCAGCCTGGTGAGGTGTGGTGCGGGTCGCTGGACCCCAGAAACATGCCAGAGACCCTCGGGTAGGCTGTCAGCAGAACGTTCCCTGGCTCCATGAGCTCACTGCCCACCTTTGATCTGGGCCACCCACCAAGGGGCCCTGCCTTGGCCTCCAAGCCCAGGGACTCCTGCTTCTCAGCACTGCTGTCCGGGAAAGGTGGGAACAAAGACAACGCGGCAAGGCCCAGCGTGCAGCAGAGGTGGCAGCACCTGGAACTGGCCATTCCCATACGCAGACCACTGTTCCTTAGAGACTGAAAGAGAAAGCAGGCACTGCTCCCAAAAAGTACTCGGACACCTGAGATCAAGGAACATTCGCAAGCTAGAGTAGGTGCCAAATAATTCTAAACAGAATTACCTAACAGTATACGTATATTCATGTTTGCTTACATTACTGTGATTTCAGTTCTTCATGGTACCAGGCTCACTGTTACTTCATACCATGGCTAACTGCATACCATTTAATCTATCCCCAGATAACCAAGAGTCAACTAGTCATTCAAAAAAAGTAAATTTAGGAACTATCTGTTTCCATCTATATTGCCAATCAGAGTGTCTTTATTATATGATGAAAGTAATTAGGAAGAAAAGGAAGACTATATCCAGAAGAGGCTGCAGACCCTACATCTACAATTCTTATTACCAAAGAACAATACTGAGACTTCCTCCTGGCAATATCAATCATGACCCATAAGCACTGGCATCCCGAGTGCCTACTAGAAATACAGAATCTCAGGCTCACTCCAACACGGGAATTAGAATCTGTCTTTTAACAAGAATCCGAAGTAGGTAAAATACACATCAGTTGAAAGACACCAGTGTAGTCCCTCAAGGGGTCCTGAGGACGGGACCAGCCCTAGATGTGCCCCAGGACCAAGGGGCCTTGGAAGAGTTTGGTTTTGGGTGTCCTGTGCTCATCTTCTTTCTCAGTAAGTGACCCCATCGGGATGGGCAGCTGATTAGGACACCTGTGGATGGGAGCCAGACCCCCACTACACTGAGGCTTTAGAATCCAGGAGCAAAACAAAGAACGCTGGGCCCCAGAGCCCCTGAGCTGAGCCAAGGACAGACGCGCACCAGAAGGTAGGCAGACTACAGAGAAACAGCGCTGGAGTGCACTGGCCACACTCGTGTCCAGCATACAGCGTTGGCACAAACACACGCACACACACAGAAAGAGACACGCACACACAGACACACACACACACACACACACACACACACACACACACACACAGAGACACACAAGACACAGAGACAGCCAGCAGTTTTCAGGGTTCTGCTTTCTGCTGGGAAGCCCCTCGGGGAGAGAGCACCCCCGCGGCACACAGGCTGGCCGTACCTGGAAATCCCAGCAGGGTCAGCTTTCAAGGAGACGCACCCCACACCGTCTGGGCAGGCCTGAAGCGTCGTGGGGGTCCTTGGGGATCGCCCTGGGCATTCCTCTAGCTCCGCTGGACTGTTTCTCAGCCTGGTTCCGCCCTGCCCGGCTCCTGAAATCGCGGGAACCGTGGCGACGATCCCCGGGAGCAGGGGGGCCGTCGCCCGACGCCGAGGCACTGCCACAGAGGGGCCCTGCGTCGCCGAGACCGTTCCCCAGGCCACGGCGCTTGTGACGCGCCGCCTGCGCATGCGCATCAGACAGCCGCATGGCGGCGCTCTCGAGCAACAACCGCACCGGAAAATGAGGGAGGCGGTGCCCGAGGCTCCCCGGGGAAGGAGGCTGCGTGCCACAAGCGCAGGAGCCCGACAGTCCCGACCTCAGGACCTCCTTGAGCCGACTCTCCTGCTGGGGTCCGGTGGAGGAGGAGGGCGGTTCAGACCCACCGTCAGGTGGGCACTCGGGACTGCTCCTCCCATTGGATTCCGGATCCCACGGCGTGGGCAGCGATCCGGTCCCATGGGGCTGAAGATTCAGCCTGGTGAGGTGTGGTTCGGATCGCTGGACCCCACAAACATGCCTGAGACCTTCGGGGAGGCTGTCAGCAGAACGTTCCCCGGCTCCGTGAGCTCCCTGCCCCCCTTCGACAAGGGCCACCCACGAAGGGGCCCTGCCTTGGCCTCCAAGCCCAGGGACTCCTGCTTCTCAGCACTGCTGTCCGGAAAAGGCGGGAACAAAGACAAAGCAGCAAGCCCAGCGTGCAGCAGAGGTGGCAGCACCTGGAACTGGCCTCCCGTGGGGGCAGATCAGGTGGAGAGTCGGTCTCAGAAGCTTTCTGGGGCGAATCCAAGTCCGAGACGGATGTCCAGGCATGCGCTGAGGACCCCTCCAAGAAAGCCAAGCACAGTATACTAACAGAGCTTAGTCACTTTATTGTTTAGACAGAAAACATAATCATCTCGGTACAGTGTTGAGATCAAATTCCTTTTATGGCCTATAGACAGAGACCGCTGTCAACTTCTCTTGTCAGGAGAAAAATAATTCCCCGTATTAAAAATGGAAGAGTGCAACCATGTGTGGGAGGTTCATCAGTGGATGAAATCTGTTTCTGAAGTACTGTTTCCACTAAATAATTTTTTTTTTTTTTTTTTTTTTTTTTTTTTTTTTGAGACGGAGTTTCCCTCTTGTTACCCAGGCTGGAGTGCGATGGCGCGATCTCGGCTCACCGCAACCTCCGCCTCCTGGGTTCAGGCAATTCTCCTGCCTCAGCCTCCTGAGTAGCTGAGATTACAGGCACGTGCCACCATGCCCAGCTAATTTTTTGTATTTTTAGTAGAGACGGGGTTTCACCATGTTGACCAGGATGGTCTCGATCTCTCGACCTCGTGATCCACCCGCCTCGGCCTCCCAAAGTGCTGGGATTACAGGCTTGAGCCACCGCGCCCGGCCTAAATAATATTTTAAGAAAGGTCCTATCCTGCCATTTGGTTTTACATTTTTTCTGTGATGAGCAAATAATACACATGGAACCTTCATCCCCTCAAGACAAGGTTTTAGCATCCAACTTACCTGACAAGATTTCCATTGTCTCCAGTTTCCTTGCAAGCTGCACATTCAGTTCTTCAATCTTCAGCCTTGGGCTTCTTTTGCAACACAGACCGTCTTTGTCTTCTCTCTCGGAACTCTTTCCTGCCATACAAGGGGTAATAAAATGAAACATAATAAAGCAAGATAAGAATATGAGGGAAACAATTTTAAGACAGAAAACTTCTCAAAAGTAAGGCTGTCGAAAAGTGCATAACTCACTCCAATCTCATGTTTTTCGCCTTCAGGAAAAAAAGCTTTGTTTTCCTCCTCTAGTTCTCTGGGGGAAAAAAAAACCCATACACTATCTATCCTTTAATTAATGATAAAAATAAATTTCCTCCGTTAAACATGATTGCTTCAGTTAGGCACTTGAAAAATTATCTATTTCTCATTAATACTATATTGGACTACTGCATTTTGTGACCATTTATGCCATAGGAAATAAAAAGTAACAAATTAAATATACTTTATATATACTTTCATAATTGTGATTAGGATTTACTCAGAGTGTGTACATTTTCATAAGTCATATGACTTCTCATGCTGAAATGCTAAACCTGGGACCATACTACACACATGGTTTGCCCACAGGTATGCATGTGCATTCATGTTTATGGAAAGAAATAATTTTTAAGCAGCGAAAAAAAGTGGAAGGAAAAGGTGTCACAGCTCCTAAGTCCTAGTTAAGGTAAAACCAATTAAAAGGCCACAGAAAAGATCATTTGAAACTAATTCAGCTAAAGTTCACATCCTATACTTCAGAATATACTTACTATTTCAAAGAACGCATACACATGTTTAAAAGAACTGTATGTACCTGAGTATTTGCTGCCAATATGTTAGAAATCTCCACCAATCACAGCACAGCCCAGGTGTAGATGTCGCCATTCCCATATGCAGACCTCTGTTCCTTAGAGGCTGGAAGAGAAAGCAGACACTGCTCCCAAAAAATTACTTGGACATCTGAGATCAAGGCACATTCCCAAGCTGGAGTAGGTACCAAATAATTCTCAACAGAATTACATGATACTATAAATATATTCATGTTTTCTTACATTACTGTGATTTCAATTCTTCATGGTACCAGGCCCACTGTTATTTCATACCATGGCTAACTGCATACCATTTAATCTGTCTCCAGATAACCAAGAGTCAACTAAATTAGTCATTCAAAAACAGTAAATTTAGGAACTATCTATCTGTTTCCATCTATATTGCCAATCAGTGTGTCATTATTACATGATGAAAGTAATTAGGAACAAAAATGAAGACTATATCCAGAAGAGGCCTTTCAATGCAGACCCTACATCTACAATTCTTACTTCCAAAGAACAATACTGAGACTTGCTCCTGGCAATATGAATCATGACCCATAAGCACTGGCATCCCCTGAGTGCCTACTAGAAATACAAATACTGGCTTCCCCAGCAGCTCAGAATGTGGCCTGTATACATTACTTCACTTAACTCATTCAAGAAATGCTGACTGAGTTCCTACTATGTGCTGGACACTTTCCTAGAAGTGTGGCACACAGTAGTGTGCAGGACAAAGGCTGGGCCGCTGATAGCTTATGATCTAGTTGAAGATAGAGTCAATCTATAACAACATTCTGCTTTTAGAGATTGTTATGAAAGACATTTATTGTTGTTTTAGGTCACTAAGTTTGGGGGATAATTTATTATTCAACAAGAAAACACCTTCCTTTCTGGTCTCCAACACTCCAGGCACATTCCCTGAGGGTGTTTGCATTTGCTGTTCCCTCTGCCTGGAATACATTTTTCTAGACAGTTGCACTATTCCATCCCTCATTTCCTTTAGGTCTTTATGCAGAGGCCATTTTGAGGGCTTTCCTAGTTACTGCATCTAAAATCTAACCCCCCTTCTATTTCATTTGCTTCCTGCTAATTATCAACACTTCTCTTTCTGTTTACTGTTTTATCCCCAGATCCTAGAACAGTGCCCAGTTCATAGTAAGCACTCAGTATGTACCTGCAGGTAAATGAATACTTCTGTTTAGTGGAGAGCTTCCAGCAAGCACATCTAGAATCTGTGCACTCATGGCACCCAGCAGCAAGTATGTGGCTTACTTAAGTCACTGTTCCAACACAGTTGCTGTTCTCACTCCTTCCTACTTTCAAATAAGAGTTTCCCTGATGAGGTTGGTAGGGCCCAAGACGGCACCCAATGACCCTTGCTGCCTGGTAGTCTGGAAAGACAAATTCCACTCATGTAATTCCTTCTCTTTGAGTATGACTGGGACCTATGACTTGTTTCTAATAGAATGCAGCAAAGGTGACAAGATGCCATTTCCATAACGCTAACCTCAACCTTAGACCAAGCAAGGGTGCCATCTTGTTAGAAAATAGAAACATTTTCAAAGCTTCATTCTGTTTGAAATGTTTTCCCCCTTTATTTTATGTTTTTCAAATTACAAAAGCAATATACAATGCAAAAGTATTTACACGACTTATTACCCTTCTTCACCAAGGAAACCAATGAATGTTAACACTTTCAGGTATATTTTTCTACACTTTTCTCATTCACATAAACTTCCACATGCATCTATACACACATAGGAGTTTTAACTTTAAAAAAAATAAAATCATAAACATTATTATGAAATGTGCCCTTTTCAATTAATGATATATACCATGAACATCCCCACAAAATTAGCAGAATTCTAGATGCCCCATTCCCAGCCAAATCTACTAACTCACACATTTGTGGTATCACACATGATTCAGTCATTTATATATTTTCCTTTTCTTGGTTTTCCTTTTCCCTATACCCCTAACTCTCCCATAACCTACCTGCATTACCCGCCTCCCTCCAAGTCAATGTATACTCTTCTATACTTTTCTCCATGCACATAAAAGCAAATAAACATATATAGATACCTGTTTATTGCTGATAAACACCTAGAGACATTTTGTTAACGGTTTACAAAAATGGAGTCATATTTAACAAACTTACTATCTTGCATTTTTCACTCAAGAGAACATTGTGGAATTCCACTCAAGTCCTCTAGCATAGTTCTAATCTGTCCACCTTAATGGCTATATTAACATTCTATGGAATGGATATACTATAGTTCTTCCCTTCCTCCAATTTCCCAACTGATGGGGATTTATTCTGATTCTAGTGTTTGCATTGGTGTTTTGTTTTGTTTTGCCATTGGGAACAATTTTACAATAAATGTCCATGTTCACAAGTTCATCTGTCTTACGTATTGGAGCTTTACATCTAAGGGAAGATTCTCCAAAGTGACAAAAGTATTTTAGGCATATTACCAGATTTTTTTTTTTTTTTTTTTTTGAGACACAGTCTCACTCTGTTGCCCAGGCTGGAGTGCAATGGTGCAATCTTGGCTTACTGCAAGCCTCTGCCTCCTGGGTTCAAGCGATTCTCCTGCCTCAGCCTCCCGAGTAGCTGAGGCTACAGATACCTGCCACCATGCCTGGCTAATTTTTGCACTGTTAGTAGAGACAGGGTTTCACCATGCTGGTAAGGCTGGTCTTGAACCCCCAACCTCAGGCAATCTGCCCACCTTGGCCTCCCAAAGTGCTAGGATTACAGACGTGAGCCACTGCACCGGCCTAAATATTACCAGATTTCTTTCCAAAAGAGTAATTTGTATTACTTTTCAAAATTTATTTCTCCACCAGCAATGTATAACATCTTTTGTTCTGACAGCTAAAAACGCTGTTACATAGTGATATCTTATTTCAACTTTAAATCTGCATCACCAAACGACTACTGCGGATAAACATTTTTGGATGGGTCCATCGGCCACTGAGATTTGCTCTTCTCACGTGTCACCTCATATTCTTTGCCATGTTTGGCTACTGGGTTTTCTTTCCTGTCCATTTGATGAGTGTCTTCTCTCTGATCAGCTCTACAAATATTTTCCCACAATCTATTATCTGTTGACTTTGTTTATGGCATCTTTTGTCACTCAAAAGATTGTGCCTTTTAGATAGTCAAATGTTTATTTACTTATTTTTTTTAGACAGAGTCTTGCTCTGTTGCCCAGGCTAGAGTGCAATGGCACAATCTCAACTCCCTGCAAACCCTAGCTCCCCAGTTCAAGCAATTCTCATGCCTCAGCTTCTCAAGTAGCTGGGACTACAGGCATGCACCATCACACCCAGCTAATTTTTGTATTTTTAGTGGAGACGGGGTTTCACTATGTTGACCAGACTATCCTTGAAGCCTGACCTTAGGTGATCGGCCCACCTTGGCCTCCCAAAGTGTTGGGATTACAGGCATGAGCTACCACACCTGGCCTTCAAACGTTTATTTCTAAGTAGCTTCTTAGTGTCCTGTGTCGGTAAAGTTAGTCTCTCCCAACTCCTAGACTGTACATGTAGGCTCCTTTGATTTTCTTTTAAGAATTGTGTTGTTTGAAAATTTTGTCTTAAATCCACCCATAATTTACTTTTGTGCTGTTAATCCAACATTTCTTCCTTCAAGATTAAAAAGTTATTGTTCCAGAATTCTTTTTAAGTAAACTACTCTTTTGCCCTATGGTTTGAGATTCCACCTTTTTCACATATGAAAAAATTCATATATATCAAAGTCTATTTCTGAATTTTCTGCTGTGTTCCATTTACTTGTTCCTTGCCAATACAATATTAATTTCATTAGAATGACTTCAAGTTATCTTCTGATATCTAGCATGACATTTTAAAAATATTTAATGATTATGGCTATATAATTGTATATATTTATTGGGTACATGTGATGCTTTGATATATGGTATGAGTTTTTTCATATTTTTTCTCAATGATTCTCAAAAAGTAATCATTGAGATTTAGTGTACTTCCAAAAGAGTTACATATCAATTATTAGGTGTTTTTTGTCAGCATGGAGAATGGCTCTTGATTTCGGTACCCCGCTTTCTTAGAAAAGTTAGCTTAACTCAAAAAATAATTAGTCTTGTCATTTATTGGTGTATACCATATTATCAGTAAAAATGGATAGTTTTACCTTTTCTGCAGCCTATACCAATTCATTTCTTTTTATTGCCTTCACTGGAACCTCTAAGACAATACTGAATTCCTGATTTTTAAAAATGCCTTTGGCATAATATATGCTATGAGGTTTCAGTTAAATTTTTTTTAAAAAACCTCTTTAAGTGGTTACCATCTATTACAATGTATATTAACACATTGTATGAAATGCTTTCTCCGTATCTGTTGATAGTTCATGTGATTCTTCTCCTTTAAGCTGTTACTTTTATTGATGTATTTCCTATTACTGAACTAGCTTGGCATTCCTAGGATGATTCTTACTATGCCATTCTTTGGGTATATGGCTGAATTCTATCTGCTAGTATTTTATTTATAATTTTTGTTTCTATATTCATGAGTAAAACTGGTCTGAAGTTTTCTCTTTTTCAAATATCTGTATTTGATTTTGGTGTTAATACTTATTCTGACTTCCTAAAACAAACAAGCAGCACAGTTCATGGATTGTATTACATCCATATCATAAATAACACCGGTACTGGCTGGGTGCGGTGGCTCATGCTCGTAATCGCAGAACTTTGGGAGGCCGAGGCGGGTGGATCACCTGAGATCAGGAGTTCAAAATCAGCCTGGCCAACATGGTGAAACACCATTTCTAATAAAAATGCAAAAAATTAGCCAGGCGTAGTGGCACATGCCTGTAATCCCAGCTACCTGGGAGGCTGAGGCAGGAGAATTGCTTAAACCTGGGAGGCGGAGGTTGCAGTGAGCTGAGATCACACCATTGCACTGTAGCCTGGGCAACAAGAGTGAAACTCCATCTCAAAAAATAATAACAAAATTAAAATTACAAAATAAATAACACTGGTATTACTCTTTCTTTAAGAGACAGAACTAAGCATGAAATCATCTGAGCTTGGCACATTTTCCCATTATAGATCTGTAATCACTTTTTTGAGTTTTTCAATGATAATTGTTCTACCAAGTTTTCGACTTTTTATTGCAGTTTTCCTAACTTAAAGTTTATAAGAAAAGCATCCACTTTATCTGTTTAAAAAATATGTTGATTAGAGTTGTATGAGGTATTTTTTTTATCACTTAAGAAATCATATGGATATCTGTGGTTATGTCTCCTTTCTCATTTTGAATCAGGTAATCTTACATTGAGGCAAATCTTAAAAAATGTAGATTCCACGTGGCCATTTATTTTCTTATATGGATGACACGGCAACTCCGGGATGCACACTTCTTTTCAAACATTGAAATAATAAAAACATTGAGATTTAGTGTCCAGGGCACTTGCAAGGAAATTTATATATATATAAAAAATGTTCTTGAATTAATTTGCAAAGAGAGAGAAAGAAAAGAAATTCTCCTTCAGTAGTCTACGCATGAAACGTTTTTGAGTTTTACAACCTGTATAGAATAGCGTTTCTATGCTACTAATTTGCTGCAAGACATTTTCAGCAAGACCAAGAAAATATGAACAGTGTACTATAAACCAGGATGACGCTACATTTCATCAAATAGTGAGGGTGCTGGGCTGTCAAGGTTACGGTGTTTCATGTACCCAACATCAGGTTCTTATACTATTCCTTAGCTTTGTATTTTCAATATGAATAACTATATTTTAGTAAAGTTTTTGGCCAACTTATCAAAACACATTTAAAAGACACTGCTTTATTATTCTGCAGAGGACAATAACAACCTCTATAGCCATTTACATGCATTACAAAAAGGTGGGAAAATGTAGCTGGTATATTAAAGTTTTTTTAAAACAATAGTGGGCCATGTCATTATTGTTATTTTTTGGTATTGTTAAGACATCAAAAGGCAATGATGATATTTAAAGTGGAAAAGTTTTGTGAATGGCATTCTATATATTATGTGACGTGTGTAATATTCACATTTTATGTTAAATTCATATTTACAATTCCAAAATAAAAATAGTGCTGATTTTTATCACAGTGAGTATGGCTCACTGTGGAATATGCCATAATATGCCTTTAAGTCTCTTCACAGATATTTTGTATTCTGTTGTTATTCCATTTAATACATTTTTAAACATTTACATGCCAGGGTGACCACGCTTATGTTTTACAAAGTATTTTCTAGAAAAGTCTGTATAACAATTAGATCATGATTTCCATGATAATAAAACATTGTCAAAATTCATTAAAATGGTAAGATTTCTCCTAAGAATAAATTCCCTGCATACAATGAAACCAGATATTTTGCTCAAGGATTTCCCACAATTACTAAGTTTTCATTCCTGTAGGCATTCTTTCTAGCATGAATTTTCTGATGTCTACTGAGGTTTGGCTTCTGGTAGAAAGCTTTCCCACATTCATTGCACTCATAGGGCTTCTCTCCCGTGTGAGTTCTCCAATGTTTATTGAGGCATGACTTCTGGCTGAAGGATTTTCCACATTCTCTGCAACGATAGGGTCTTTCTCCTGTGTGCATTTTTCGATGTACGTTGAGGTATGACTTCTCACCAAATGACTTCCCGCATTCACTGCACACAAAGGGTCTCTCTCCTGTATGTGTTCTCTGATGTTCTGTGCGGTGTGACTTCTGGGTGAAGGCTTTCCCACAGAAAAAGCATTCAAAGGGTCTTACCCCAGTGTGAATCCTCTGGTGTTTGATGAGGGTTGACTTATGTGAAAAGGCTTTCCCACAGTCAGTGCACCCATAAGGCTTTTCCCCAGTGTGACTTCTCTGATGCCTAATGAATTCAGACTTGTAGCAGAAGGCTTTCCCACACTCACTACAGACGTGGGGTTTTTCTGCAGGTGGAACCCTCTTCCGTTTGTACACGAGAGAATCACTTACTGCTGGTTTGTACATAAGTGCTGGGTTCTGGGTGAAAGGTTTCTCACAATGACTGCATCCCCAGGGCTTCTCTCCATTAGGTCGTCTACCATGGTTTAAACACCGAAGCAATTTCCCATAACCATAACACTCATCCTGCTTTTTTGCACAGTTTCTCTTAAAACCAATGAAGTCTAAATTATGGCTCAAATTCTTTCCACAAGGGTTCCAGTTATTAGGGCTCTGGATTGAAGAAAAAAGATCAGAGCTCAGAAGTGATACTTTCCCAAACTTACTATAGTCATGGCTTTTTTCCTTGGCCAGTGTTTTCTTGCTTATGGCTGCACCTTGCCTCAAAATCATGTCTTGCTGTCTTTTCCTCTGGATATTAACTTGCCAGATGTCTTCTGGAGAAAGTACAGTGAATCATCTTTATGAAGCTTCATACTATTTGAGAAATGCTCTCAAAATTTAAAGAGGACACAGCACGTCAATACAGAACATGAACCATAACCCAAAGCACAAACACAGGGCAGAGCATTCTGTGAGTAAAGAGGATTCTGAAGACTAGCACAGATGGAATGCAATACAATCATAGAGTACAGACAGCAATAATTTCAAAGAAAATAGAATATTATAGAGCAGAGGTTGGCAAACTTATGGGGTTAGAAAGTAAAGGCTTTGTGAGCCATATGGTCTCCATCACAATTTCTCAAGTCTCCCACCATACCATGAAAATATAGATAACATGTAAACATAAGAATGTGGCTGTGTTCTAATGAAACTTTATTCATAAAGCAGGTGGCCAATCAGCAGGCCATAGTTTGCTGATCCCTGTTATAGAAGAAAGAAGGTTAAATACGATGCGGTACCATGCTATCCAACATGTGAGTCTTCAAGTGGCAATTCTGGCCTTACTTGGAGTTTGTTAGATGTGCAGAATCTGAGGCCCCGCCCCAGACCTTCTTAGTCAGAATCTGCATTTTAGCAACATGCCCAGGTGATTCCTCACACCTTGGGGCTTAACAAGCACTGGTAGAGCAGTCATCCAAGGGTGTATCATGTTGGGCTAGTTAGTTACTATATAAATGGCAAAGCTCTCTACGGTGAACCAGACAAAAGAATAAAATCAACAAGGCTAACTAGGACTTAAGCAAGAATTCTTAACTTGGTGGGAAGAAATCAGGGGGCTTGTGAACTTTGATGGAAAAGAAATTATAGTAAGAAAACAACAAAAAAAGAAATTATATCTTTGTTTTCACTGAGTTCTAACTACAATTGAACATTGCCTTTGACCATGAATATGAACAACTAAACCAGTAGTATTAGCAGTTCCTGTGACTTGGTACTAGTTTGTGAACAGTGTTATTTCCATGCCACATGATTACGTTTATAACATCTCTTCTTGGAGATCATGATAGTTATTAGACCTGATGCTAGACCTCATTAATGTATAAATTAAAAAGTACATCTGCTATTATATTGCACAGTTTCACAATATTTTGGTAACTATTTTCTATCTTCTTATTTTGATAATTATTGTACTTTAGTAATTTGCTTTATAATCTTATGAATTTTGTTGAATTTTTATATGTAGCAGTGAGGTCTATAGCCTTCAAAAGAATGCCTAACAAGTCCATGGCACAAAAATAATTAATAACCCCTCACTTAAAGACATTCAGTCATCAAATCAAATAATCTGGGTCTGATTGTAGGAGGCAACAGCGGAAAATTAAAAGTGAAGAGGGACTGGGTGTGGTGGCTCATGCCAGTAATTGCAGCACTTTGGGAGGCTGATGCAGGTGGATTGCTTGAGCTCAAGAGTCTGAGTCCAGCCTGAGCAGCATTGCAAAACCCCGTCTCTACCAAAAAAAAAAAAAAAAAAAGAAAAGAAAACTAGCCAGGTGTGATAGCACGCGAAAGTAATCCCAGCTACTCGGGATGTTAAGAGGTGGGAGGATCTCCGGAGCCCAGGAGGTTGAGGTTGCAGTGAGCCATGATTGTGCCACTGCATTCCAGCCTGGGTGACAGAGTGAGACCCTGTCTCAAAAAGAAAAAAAAGGCAGAGAGGAAGATTTAAAGCCATTTCTCAGAAGGAAAAAATCAACAAAACCACACATATGAATGGAACAGTTAGAGTGAGTGGTAAAGGCAGAAGATTCAAAATGACCACATGGTAGCAAAGCTCTGGAATAAAACCAAGATGAAGTGTGGGGTGTGTGTGTGTGTGTGCGTGTGTGCGTGTGTGTGTGCGTGTGTGTGTGTGTCAGGGGTAGCAAGGACAAATGAAGATGACTTTAGTTTTTAACACACAAAGAACAAGGTAAGTGCACACCTGTAGTGTAATCCACAGACTGGTTAAATGGAGGGGCTGGGCAGTGCAAGGGAGAAAAAAGGGCTCAACATGGCAAAGAGGCTGGTTGTGAAGATCATGTACTCTCAGAATGGATGAGTTCTTTGAGAGGGTTACATCACTGGAAACCAGATCAAGTTATGAAAAACAGAAAATACAATAGTTCTTTGGAAGGAAAAGGCTGAGTTTGAGGCAGGTAAATAGAGAATACAGAGTAGTTGGAAAAAGGGAGGCTGACTAGACACATTCTTGTGGAATTTGCAGTTATGAAATTTTCAGAAGGGAGAAGAAAGAAGAGCAGGGCAGCTGATAACCAGGATACCACATCACAGGAGGACTGAAGAGTACAGTTTAATGGAGAAAGACACCCCAGAGAGCCCCAGAAGCAAAAGTTCAGAGGCATCCCTAAGAGTGGGCCATCCATCAACCCTCAGGGTACCATGGGTATTGCTGGAATGTTTCACAGAGCTGAAGGGAGAGGGGCAGTTGGTCTGCGTGTTAATCAGCGGTGGTTAAGATGGTCCAGCTCAGCAATTTCCTTTACACCTGCCCACCCCAACATGGAATTCACTGCTTCCTCTTCTCTGATCCCGCAGTCCTCTATGGGAGTGATTTAAATTTGAGTCCAGAAATTAGGGAAAGGATGGTTAATGAGACTGTATACGGCAGGTAGCTCTGAAGCATTTCATCTGGAAAGTGTCAGAACAGAGAATAGGAAGCAGGAAGAGGAGAATCACAGAATCTTTTATTTGCAAGAATACTTGCATGTGAAAGATTCTGGAGAAAGAGAGATGGACTAAGCACATAAGGGCAGAGATGCCATCAAGTAGAGGCAAGAAAAATACTCAGATGGGCAGTGGGATTGCATGGAAGAGGAAGAGTCATTCATGCGGCTGAAGCTTTCAGAGGAAAGTCAAGGCTTTTAAGAGAACGCTGAACAAAATTCCAAAGGTGCCAGCCTCCTTCAGGACCCCTTTTGCTAGATTTATCACACTTACCCCAACAGTGGCAGCCCAGGCATGCTGCCTCACCAATCCATGGTGCTTCTTCCTGCTCCAGCCTGAGGATCACATCTGGTTTGGTGCCTTCGTAACCTGTTCCGGGGAAATGATCCAGGCCTTGGGCTGAGCTCCTTGGTCTTCAGGGCCTCTCAGGCAGCTTTAAAGGCTGCACAACAGACATTATACTTGGGAGGCGACTAAACACACACCTTGTCCAGAACCAAAAGGATTAGTAATCCAGGACCATGGAAACTCAAGCCACACCCACTGAGGCAGCACAGGGTAAGAATGTATTCTGTGCTGCCAGATGCCGAGGTTCAAATCCTGATTCTGCTATGTACTAGCTGGGTGACTCTGGGCAAGTTACTTCACCTCTCTGTGCCTCAATTTCTAAATCTGTAAGAGTGGTACTAACAGTAACTAGCTCAAAAGGCTTGTATGAGGATGAAATAAGGTAACATTTTTAAAGTGGCTAAAACAGTTTCTGGCACATAGAAAAGTGCTAGATAACCATTAAATTAATTACTAAATAAATATTTCAGAGGTTCTAGGTACTTCAGCTCTTTGAGACAGAGTTTCGCTCTTGTCGCCCAGGCTGGAGTGCAATGGTGAGATCCCTGCTCATTGCAACCTCTGCCTCTCAGGTTCAAGTGATTCTCCTGCCTCAGCCTACCCAGTAGCTGGGATTACAGGTGCCTGCCACCATACCCAGCTAATTTTTGTATTTTTAGTAGAGACGTGGCTTCACCATGTTGGCCAGGCTGGTTTAAAACTCCTGAGTTTGGGCAGGTGATCCACCTGTCTCAGTCTCCCAAAGTACTTCAGTTGCTTTCAGCAACTGAGAAAGGAATCATTCAAACATAATCTGTATTGTATGGTGAAGGTGTTCTTACCCACTGAGACGAGGTTGCTATAGGTTTCCAGCATCACATCCCGGTACAGAGCCCTCTGTGTAGGATTCAGCCAGTGCCACTCCTCTTGGGTGAAGCCCACAACCACATCTTGGAATGACACAGGTGTCTGTTGAAACAAAAATGACATTAAGTCATGTAGAAAAAAATGTTTGTGCAGGGCCAGGCATGGTGGCTCATGCCTGTAATCCCAGAACTTTGGGAGGGCAGATCGCTTGAGGTCAGGAGTTCAACGCTAGCCTGGCAAACATGGTGAAAGCCCATGTATACTAAAAATACAAAAATTAGCCAGGCATGGTGGTGAACACTTGTAATCCCAGCTACTTGGGAGGTTGAGGTGGGAGAATCACTTCAACCTAAGAGTTGGAGGTTGCAGTAAGCCAAAATCACACCACTACACTCGAGCTTAGGTGGCAAAGTGAGACTCCATCTAAAAATAAAAGTGTTTGTGCAAGAGATGGTATTGATTTTCATTACAGTTACAGGTTAGAGCTTATCATCTATCTGGGAGGCCTTTTATGTTCTTGGCTTTGTGTTATATATGGTGGGGAAAATGAAAATCACATTGGAAGCTACCTACCATTGCCATTCATACTTTGAGTCAACAAACACTGAAGACCTACTGTGTGTTTCGCCCAGTGTTGGTTGCTGCGGTCTCAGTCATAAAAGGGTCCTGACCCCAAGGAGCCCATTGTCTGGCACAGAGAGAGCAACATGTAAAACCATCAGAGTAACAGTATCACAAGAGCTGTGATGGCAGGACATCCAGGCTATGGCATATAGAGAAGTGAATGACCTGTTAAAATTTTCAGGGTCTGGTTATTCCTCAAAGACCAGGGATATGGAGAGCTGAGTCTTTCTTCTCTGCAGGAAGATGGAAAACTGCATTCTATGCAGGGGAGCAGCATGAACAAAGGCCTGGGGGCAAAACAGTGATTTTAGGGGTGGCAAGTTACTTAGTAACAAGAGAAAAATATGCAGAGGCTGGGCATGGTGACTCACGCCTGTAATCCCAGCACTTTGGGAATCTGTGGCAGGTGGATCCCAAGGTCAGGAGATCAAAACCATCCGGGCTGTCACGGTGAAACCCCATCTCTACTAAAAATACAAAAAATTAGCTGGGCGTGGTGGCAGGCGCCTGTAGTCCCAGTTACTCAGGAGGCTGGGGCAGGAGAATTGCTTGAACCCAGGAGGCGGAGGTTGCGGTGAGCCAAGATTACGACACTGCACTCCAGCCTGGGCAACAGAGCGAGACTCCGTCTCAAAAAAAGAAAAAAAAAAAGCACACAGAGGTCTGCCACTAATTAAATGATAGACTTTAGGACAATGAAAACTCTATCAAAGAAGAAGTCTATGCAGAAAGCATATTCTAGAAGGCATGAGGTGAGCTGCCTGCATTCTATGTGAAGCGGTATAATGCTAACTTTAACTGTGAAAAGTTAAAATCTACATTGTATCCCTAGAGTAACCACTAAAATCATAATGTGAGGTATACCCGATGTAAATAAACAGAATATGCTTTCTAAGAGCATGCCTAATGATACTCCTGTGAGAAAAATCTCCATCTATGAGTCTGCTTTCCTGAGAACTCAGCCTGTATGTATGTACTAACTGTATGTACATACAAACTGTACATACTTACAATGCATCCTTTTTTTATTCTAGGACAATTTCCCCAGGAAGGAAAACTGGGATACTTAATGTGATACTCACCTGGTAGTTGATCATTTTCTGTTCTTCGAAAAAGATCTGACACCTGTACACATGTTGGGGGAAGAAGATGGAGAAAGAGAAAACAGAGAACAGTGTGTGAGGGACTAGGCCTGTCTTGGAAATTGCAAATTCCCTTTGTAAATCTTATACAAAAATCCATGCTTTTAGCTGGACGTGGTGGCTCACACCTGTACTCCTAGCACTTTAGGAGGCCAAGGTAGGAGAGTTACTTGAAACCAGGAGTTAGAGACCAGAGTGAGCAATATGGCAAAACCTTGTCTCTACAAAAAAGATAAAAAAATTAGCCAGGCATGGTGTTGCATGCCTATAGTCCCAGGTACCCAGGAGGCTGAGGTGGGAGGACTGCTTGAGCCCAGGAGGTCAAAGCTGCAGTGAGCCATGATCCCACTACTGCACTCCAGCCTGGGTGACAGAGTAAGACCCTGTCTCGAAAATTAAATATAAATAAACAAATAAATATCCTTTATCTCTTGTTTGTTTCAAATACTTTGAAATATTGTATAGGTCATAAAGCATAGACCATAAAGTATAGTTAGTATAGTATCTAAATGCCCCACACCCCAAGACATGTAATGATGATAAAAGGAAAAAAGAAGGCCGGGCGCGGTGGCTCACGCCTGTAATCCCAGCACTTTGGGAGGCCGAGGCGGGTGGATCACAAGGTCAAGAGATCGAGACCATCCTGGTCAACATGGTGAAACCCTGTCTCTACTAAAAATACAAAAAAAAAGTAGCTGGGCATGGTGGCATATGCCTGTAATCCAAGCTTCTCAGGAGGCTGAGGCAGGAGAATTGCCTGAACCCAGGAGGCGGAGGTTGCGGTGAGCCGAGATTGCGCCATTGCACTCCAGCCTGGGTAACAAGAGTGAAACTTCGCCTCCTCAAAAAAAAAAAAAAAAAGGAAAAAAGGTAACTTTGCCCTGGAGAAACTTAGCAGTATCGCTTAGTCAAGCGCTCAGTTAACATGACCAGTAATGAGATAGAAGACATCATGTGCCTCCTGTGAAGGGTACAACATCCCTTCTGTGGCATTCATACTCCAAATGCATACATGAACCGAATCAATGAGGAGACATCAGGCAAAATCATACTGAGTTACACTATACAAAACAACCTACCTATACTCTTCAAAAATGTCGACCTCATGGAAGACGAAGACTGAGAAACTGCTCTTGATTAAAGGAGACTAAAGGGACGTGTCACCTAAAGGCAGCATATGATCCTGGATTGAAACCTGCAATGGAAGAAGAAAAGGTGCTATAGGGCCAGGCGCAGTGGCTCATGCCTGTAACCCCAGCAATTTGGGAGGCCGAGGTGGGCAGATCGCCTGAGGTCAGGAGTTTGAGGCCAGCCTGGGCAACATGGTGAAACCTTGTCTCTACTAACAATATATAAGGCCGGGCACGGTGGCTCACGCCTGTAATCCCAGCACTTTGGGAGGCCGAGGTGGTTGGATCACAAGGTCAAGAGATCCAGATCATTCTGATCAACACGGTGAAACCCCGTCTCTACTAAAAATACAAAAATTAGCTGGGTATGGTGGTGCACAACTGTAATCCCAGCTACTCAGGAGGCTGAGGCAGGAGAATTGCCTGAACCCAGGAGGTGGAGGTTGCGGTAAGCCGAAATTGCGCCATTGCACTCTAGCCTTGGTAACAAGAGCGAAACTCCATCTCAAAAACAACAACAACAAAATATATATATAGAGAGAGAGAGCCAGGTGTGCTTGCAGGTGCCTATAATCCCAGCTAATTTGGAGGCTGAGGCAGGAGAATCTCTTGAACGGGGAGCCAGAGGCTGGAGTAAGCCCAGATTGCACCATTGCATTCCAACAAGAGGGAGACTTCATCTCAAAAAAAAAAAAGTTGCTATAAAGTGACAAAGTGACAGTATTAGTTGACATCTGATTATAGATTGGATTAGTCTAGTCTTTATTCTATATTAGTCTAGTTATCATGATTATTAAATGGTTATAATACTGACTTAGTAATCAGTGTTAACTGCCGGGTTTTGAAAACTACTGGTTATATAAGAAAATGTTTGGCCGGGCGCGGTGGCTCAAGCCTGTAATCCCAGCACTTTGGGAGGCCGAGGCGGGTGGATCACGAGGTCGAGAGATCGAGACCATCCTGGTCAACATGGTGAAACCCCGTCTCTACTAAAAATACAAAAACTAGCTGGGCGTGGTGGCGCGTGCCTGTAATCCCAGCTACTTAGGAGGCTGAGGCAGGAGAATTGCCTGAGCCCAGGAGGCGGAGGTTGCGGTGAGCCGAGATCGCGCCATTGCACTCCAGCCTGGGTAACAAGAACGAAACTCCGTCTCAAAAAAAAAAAGAAAATGTTCTCATTCTTAGGAAATATACCCTGAAGTACTTACTTACGGGTAAAGGAGCATCATGTCTGCGAGTTAGTCTTAAGCAGTTAAAGAAAATAAAGAATAAGAATGATATATATATTTATGACAGGACAGAATCATATATATATATATATACATATTTGTATAGAGAGAGAGCACATGCAAATATGGCTTTATATAGATGAACCTAGGTAAGGAATACATAGGAGCCCACAGTAATATTCTTGCTTTTTTTTTGGAAAAAATTTTCCAAATAAAATGTTTAATTGAAAACAAAACAAAACAAAAAGCAAAAACTGGGCAGGCACAGTGGTTCATGCCTGTAATCCCAGCACTTTAGGAGGCTGAGATGGGTGGATCACTTGAGGTCAGGAGTTTGAGACCATCATAGTCAACATGGTGAAACCCCATCTCTACTAAAAATATAAAAGTTAGCCAGGCGTGGTGGTGCCTGTCTGTGATCCCAGCTCCTCAGGGGGCTGAAGCAGGAGAATTGCTTGAACCAGGGAGGCGGAGGTTGCAGTGAGCCAAGATTGCACCATTGCACTCCAGCCTGGGCGACGAGTGAAACTCCGTCTCGACAAAACAAAACAAAAGAAAATATATAGTAGGTCCATAAATTCTGCCGCCACCACCATTCTGAGAATCCAGGGTCTTTTCTACTGAGTCAAAATGGAGTGAATCCATCACATTTCAAAAGGCCAGGTGAGGTGCCAAAAATGACAGGAGAGCAGCTCAGTCTAGAAAGATCCAGCAAGAATAAAGGAGCAGATTGGCCACACCCCATACCACAAGATAGCAGAACGCACTGGGCTAGGTGGATGTCCCCTACTCCCGACAGAACATGCCTATCGCACCTGCAGTGAGACTCCGGCCTCCCTACCTCTCCCTTCACTCTCTCTCCCTGGTTCTTGGCCCAACCCTCCTCTCATCCTTTAGCCAAGGAGAGTCCCTAGAAAGAGTAAGGTCTTCAGGTTGGGTCTTGCTCCGCTTCTGGCTCAGGGATGAAGCTATTTCTTTTACGTGAGCGTCTTTGCTCTGACAAGAGGTATGCGGCCTGGGTGATTCCTTCAGGAGGGAATTTTTGTCCCAAGTTCCCTTCTCCTGGACAGAAGGTCTTTAACATGGCCTGCCTGGGTGCTTACAGCTCCATATCTCAACAATAACTCACACTCACCTGCAGGGCTTGGCAGGGTCTTCTGTAGATGTTGTGACCAACGTCCTGTGGTTCTGAGCTGGCAGGAGCTAGAGAGCCCTACCATGCAGCAAGGTGGCAGGAGCCAAAGGTCTGAAGGGCACCCAGAAAACCTGAAGGTAAGCAGATCCCATGGTGGCAGTCACCCAATCGTCCCTCCCCAAACACTCCCTGGGGCCTCAGGGGGAAAAGCCTGTAGAGCTGTGCAGGAGACACACCTGAGTAATGGCTCTGCTCTGGAACTGGGGCAGGGGAAAATTCCACAAAGACCCTTGCGTCTGAGTCACTCCCTGAGCCAGGGAATGACTCAGATACAAGCTAGAGGCCAAGTAATTCCTCTGACTGAGGGAATCTAGGCTAGCCACTTTGCCTCTCTAGGCCTGTTTCCTCACCTGTGGAAACAGAAAGAGGCTGTCAAACAGAGACTCAGGAGCCAGACAACCTGGGTTCAAACACAGGTTCTGCTATTTACTGATGTGTGATGTTGAATGAGTTACTTAGTCTGTCTGTGTCTCAGTTTCCCCATCACTTATTTATTATTTTACCCTTCTTTAATTTCTGATGGAAAAAGACATTTTCCTCCTGTATTTATTGGTCTTTTGCATTTCTTTTGTAAAAATGTTTATGCTCTTAACTTACGATTTTCCTGAGTTATTTTCAAAAATTAATTTACAAGTGCTTTTTATATATTGAGGATATTAATCCTTTGTCATATCTGTTATAAACATGTTTTTATAGTATGGCATTTGTCCTTATTTGTCATTTGTCCTTAAACTGGATTTATTAAATTTCAAATATCAAGGAAATTTTTCTGGTTATTTTTAATTATCAACTTGTTGATTTTTTTCCTTATACTTTCTGCTTCTGGTAGTATTTTTAGTAAAAGTCTTTTCCACGAGATTATTAAAATGGTCTTTTTAGCTTATAAGATTGGCAAAGATGCAAACTGTATCTCTTACATTGCTGGTAGGAGGGCAGGACATTCCAGCTTCCTGAAGGGCATTTATATCAGAACTTTTAGAGTGCACACTCATTAACCACTCTTTGACACCTAATAATGTGTCCCAAGGAACTAATTAGTCTCACTAAAATAAAAGATAAAGGTACAAGATGTTCACTTCATCTTTGCTTACAAAAGTAAAACAACTGGAAGCAATCAAAATGTACCAGTAATCATTTATGTTTTTTTTAATTTATCTATTTGTTTATTTGAGATAGGCTGGAGTACAGTGGCATGATCACGCTTGCTGCAGCTTTGAACTCCCAGGCTCGGGTGATCCTCCCACCTCAGCCTCCTGAGTAGGAGGGACTATAGATAAGCACCAGCACACCTGGCTAATTTTTGATATTTTTTTTCTTTTTTTTATTGAGAAGACAGGGTTTCACCATGTTACCTACGCTGGTCTTGAACTCCTGGACTCAAGAAATCCACACACCCTGGCCTCCCAATGTGCTGGGATTATAGGTGTGAGCCACCGCACAAAGCAATTAAAAGACTGGTGGGCTGATATTGGTGAGTGACAGAATAGAACCCAAGACAGGCAATAGAAATAGTAATGGAGGCCTGGCATAGTGGCTCACGTCCGTAATCCTAGCACTTTCGGAAGCCGAGGTGGGCGGATCAACTGAGGTCAGCAGTTCGAGACTAGCTTGGCCAACATAGCAAAACCTCATCTCTACTAAAAATGGAAAATATTAGTTGATTGTGGTGGCAGGCGCCTGTAATCCTAGCTACTCAGAAGGCTGAGACAGGAGAATCGCCTGAACCCGGGATGCAGAGGTTGCAGTGAGCCAAGAACATGCCACTGTACTCCAGCCTGGGTGACAGAGTGAGACTGCATCACAAAAAAAAAAAAAAAAAAGAAAGAAAGAAAGAAATAGTAATGGAAGCCAGGCATGGTGGCTCATGCCTGTAATCCCAGCAGTTTGGGAGGCCGAGGTGGGCAGATCAGCTGAGGTCAGGAGTTCCAGACTAGCCTGGCCAACATGGTGAAATCTCATCTCTATTAAAAATAGAAAATATTAGCTGAGTGTGGTGGCAGACACCTGTAATCTCAGCTACTGAGGAGGCCGAGACAGGAGAATCACTTAAACCCAGGAGGCAGAGATTGCAGTGAGCCTGCACATGCCACTGTACCCCAGCCTGAGTGACAAAGCAAGACTTCACCTCAGAAACAAAGAAGAAAAGAAATAGTAATGGAGTGGTATACTCCTTGACTTGGAAGAGCATTTGTGATGTATTTTGAAGTAGGAAATACAAGTCAGAACATACAATGTGAAGCATAATTCTATTTTTAAGATTATAAGTCCAAATCTATGAAAATATTAACAGTTGTTTTCTGAGTGAAGGGATTGAAAGGAATTTACATTTCATTTTTGATGTGTTCATTTTCTAACTTTTCCAATAGCCTCATAATTATATATTTATTTGAATAATAGGAATAATAATAACAACAATAATGACAAATCAAAATAAGCATAGTCTTATGTAGGAAGGACAAATAAAAGTATGACACATCATAGGACTGATGGAAATAGAAAAAAAAAACAAAACTAGCTTGTATTTATTGAGCCCTGATCTCAACTTAGGCACTGTGTAAGGTTATTTCTTCATATTGACTCATTTATTCCTCACACTGCCTTCTAAACCGAGTCCTACTCCATTTTTAGATAAAGGCACAGTGCCGAGAGAGGTGAAGAACTAGCACCCAGCCGCACTGAGATACAGATCCCACCAGCCTGGCTGTAGCACTGGGTTTATAACTTCCCAGTCTTGCTGCCTCTCGGAGACAGGTTAGTCTTCTAAAAGAACAATGCAGGCTGGGCGCGGTGGCTCAAGCCTGTAATCCCAGCACTTTGGGAGGCCGAGGTGGGCAGACCATGAGGTCAAGAGATGGAGACCATCCTGACCAACATGGTGAAACCCCACCTCTACTAAATATACAAAAATTAGCTGAGCGTGGTGGCGTGCGCCTGTAGTCCCAGTTACTCCGGAGGCTGAGGCAGGAGAATTGCCTGAACCCAGGAGGTGGAGGTTGCAGTGAGCCGAGATTGTATCACTGCACTCCAGCCTGGCGCCTGGTGACAGAGTGAGACTGTCTCAAAAAAAAAAAAAAAAAAAAAAAGAACAATGCAATATTTGATGTCCACATTTTGTTTTTTTGAGACAGAGTTTATCTCTCATTGCCCGGCTGGAGTGCAGTGGTGCGATCTTGGCTCACTGCAGCCTCCACCCTCCCAGGTTCAAGCGATTCTCCTGCCTCAGCCTCCCAAGTAGCTTGGATTACAGGCATGAGCCACCACACCTGGCCTAATGTGCTCATTGAATACAACTAAGATCACCTCCAGCTGTAGAAATAGACTAAAATATGAAGGCAAGAAACAGTAATTTGATACATCTGGTAAAACTATATGGAATATTTTCTTCAATTTCCTTCAACAACAAGATAAAATTAGTCTAGTCATTTTTCTTTTTCTTTAAAAATGTATTTTTTCCTACTGGGGATGCCCATCTGCACACAGAACCAAGTGTGGCAGACAAAATCAGTGCCACCTATCCTGATCAAGTAACGAAATGTGAAAAACAAAGTTCCCTTCCTCCCTCAGCCCCAATTCCTCCCTAAAACTGAGCAACTGTGGGAAGAACCCACTTGAAGATGAAGTCAATCATTATCTTTCTTGGTAAAGAGTCAGTCTTAGGCCGGGCATGGTAGCTCATGCCTATAATCCCAGCATTCTGGGAGGCTGAGGTGTGCAGATCACTTGAGGCTAGGAGTTCAAGACCACCCCAGCCAACACGGTGAAATCCCATTTCTACTAAAACCACAAAAATTAGCAGGGTTTGGTGGCATGCACCTTTAGTCCCAGCTACTCAGGAGGCTGGAGAAGGAGAATTGGTTAAACCTGGGAGGCAGAGGTTAGAGTGAGCTAAAATCACACCACTGCACTCCAGTGTGGGTGACAGAGCAAGAATCCAAATTAAAAAAAAAAAAAAAAAAAAAGTCAGTCTTGGAAAGCAGTAGTGCCCTGCAGTCAGTCACTCTTCTAGCAGCATGGCAGCCATCTGATGGGCACCATCTCAACATTGTGACATGATTGTGACTTACACATTCTCATCATTAGTCCCCAACATTTGAACTCAAAAGCCATATTTTTCCCATATAGATACCATCATCTGGATGCTCTTAGTCACAAATCTATGAGTAGAGAGATCTAATCATAGATCTCTCATTGCCATACACAAAAGTGAACTCGGTATCTTCTCTCTCAACTTTTACTTCCTCTTAAGTCACAGCTTCTACCTCCCGAAGCTGTATGTTTTAAAGCTTTGTCTAGCACATTAACTCTTATTTATTTTTCATAAATGTCCTAGATATTCTCAAATGTTTCATCTTCAACATAAACTATAGAATTATTCTGCTAAATTTGGAGCAAAGAGATCCCTTCTTAATATTTTGAGTAACATTATACTGAATTTGTCTATTCATATAAGAAAATGTTGACAATTTTGAAAATTTTTGAGCCTTCCAATCGAAGAACAAGGCTTCAACATTTATTCAAGACTTCCTTTACGTCTCAAAATGTCATGTTTTATGCTTTCACATGGGTACTCCAATCTTCTTTTTATATCTGTTACTGCATAGTCAACTGTGTTTTCAGTTACCATTCTGAATGGCATGTTTTTATTCATTTAATTACTGACTGCAACTTTAAAAAGTCATCAATCCATTTTCCCATAGTCATTTTAAACCAATCACCTTACTGAACTTCCTTAATAACTATAATGGTTAATATTCTAGAGCTTTTGGGATAGACAATTATTTCATCCACAAATACACTTTTTCTTGTCTTGTCCAATATTTATGTTTCTTACTTCATTACCTGATTGACTGCAATGGCAGGTACTCTAGAAGAAGGCAAACTAAAGCAGGGACAGGTTGTTCACTTGAATGGGAACATATGCAGAGTTCTGCCATTACATCTGTGACTGACTTTTCACTTGAGACATAGAAGGTCTTATCTAGTTAAGGAAGTATCCAGGCTGGGTGTGGTGGCTCACACTGGTAATCATAGCACTTTGGGAGGCCAAGGCGGGTAGATCATGAGGTCAGGAGTTTGAGACAAGCCTGACCAAGATGGTGAAACCTCGTGTCTACTAATAATACAAAAATTAGCTAGGCATGCTGGCAGGTGCCTATAATCCCAGCTACTCTGGAGGCTGAGGCAGGAGAATTACTTGAACCTGAGAGTCGGAGGTTGCTGTGAGCAAAGATAGCGCCACTGACTCTAGCCTGGGTGACAGAGTAAGACTCTGTCTTTATTTATTTATTTATTTTTTTTGAGACGGAGTTTCGCTCTTGTTACCCAGGCTGGAGTGCAATGGTGCGATCTCGGCTCACCGCAACCTCTGCCTCCTGGTCTCAGGCAATTCTCCTGCCTCAGCCTCCTGAGTAGCTGGGATTACAGGCATGCACCACCAAGCCCAGCTAGTGTTTTGTATTTTTAGTAGAGACGGGGTTTCACCATGTTGACCAGGATGGTCTCGATCTCTCGACCTCGTGATCCACTCGCCTCGGCCTCCCAAAGTGCTGGGATTACAGGCTTGAGCCACCGCGCCCGGCCAAGACTCTGTCTTAAAAAATTAAAAAATCCAAATTGTTCTCTTTTATTGTTTTTTAAAATCCAGAACAGATGTTGAATTTTATCACATACTTTTTTCCCATCTATGATGTGGCTATAGTATGCTCCCTTGTCCCATTAAAATGGCAAAATTCATTAATAAATTATTGAAATAATACTGAACTTACTGTACTTATATTTTTAGGATAAATTTCCTCTCAGTCATAATGCATTATTTAACATATTACTAATTTTGCATATACATTTATAAGAAGGTTGAGCTATGGTTTTCTTTTGAAATACCACCTTTTCCTGTTTTTGGAATCAACGCAACAATATTGGCTGGGCACGGTGGCACATGCCTGTGGTCCCATCTACTAGGGAGGATGAGGAAGGAGAATCACTCAAACTCGGGAGATAGAGGTTGCCTTGTGCCAAGATCACACCACTGCACTCCAGACTGGGTAACAGAGCAAGATTCAGTCTCAAAGAAAAAAAAAAAAACCCAACCCTCAGGGCCTAGTTCACGGTGTATGTTTTTGGCTTCCAGAGAGAATAAGAGAAAAGAGGCAATCTCAGATAGCCAAGCCAGAACTTCAGGTTAGAATTTCTTTTTTTTTTTCTTTCTTTCTTTTTTTTTTTAGAGTCTTGATCTGTTGCCCAGACTAGAATGCAATGGTGCAATTTCAGCTCACTGCAACCTCCGTCTCCCAAGTGCAAATGATTCTCCAGTCTCAGCCTCCTGAGTAGTTGGGATTACAGGCACTCAAATCCATGCCCAGATAATTTTTGTATTTTTGGTGGAGATGGTGTTTCACTCTGTTGACCAAGTTGGTCTCCAACTCCTGACATCAAGTGATCCGCCTGCCACAGCCTCCCAATGCTGGGATTACAGGTGTGAGCCACCATGCCCAGCCTTCAGGTTAGAATTTGTCCTGATGTTCATGTGGTTTCAAAATTTAATAAAATTTCCTCATGGTATAAATGCCGTGGCTTCACATTATTTATATGATTCAAATGGAATCCTATCAAATTCAATGAATATGAGCCAATCAAGTAGATTCATAGGGGACATATAAAATTCAATTCAAATTCAAAAGCAGGCAAAGTAATCTACTGTATTAAACCCTAGTTACTCCTGGGGTGGCAGGAGGTATTAACCAGTAAGGACACTTTCAAGGTCCTAGAAGTGATAAATATCTTGATCTAGGCTTTGGTTACAGGATTCTGTAATGTAAAAATTCAATGGGCTACACCTTAAAGATAAACCCACTTGACTACATGTGTATTATGCCTCAATTTTTTAAAAGAATTTTTTTTTTGAAACAGGGTCTTATTCTGTCACCCAGGATAGGGTGCAGTGGCACAATCATAGCTCACTGCAACCTCAAACTACTAGGTTCAGGGAATCCTCCCATCTCAGCCTCTCCAGTAGCTAGGATCACAAGTGTGAGCCACCCAACCTAGCAAATTTTAATTTTTGAGACAGAGTTTCGCTCTTGTTGCCCAGACTAGAGTGCAATGGCACAAGCTAAACTCACTGCAACCTCTGCCTCTGGGTTCAAGTAATTCTCCTGCCTCAGCCTCCCAAGTAGCTGGGATTACAGGCACCTGCCACCACACCCAGCTAATTTTTTTTTTTTTTTTTGTATTTTTAGTAGAGATGAAGCTTCACCATGTTGACCAGGCTGGTCTTGAACTCCTGATCTCAGGTGATCTACCTGCCTTGGCCTTCCAAAGTGCTGGGATTACAGATGTGAGCCACTGTACCTAGCCTGTCCAGCTCATTTTTAAGTTTTTTGTAAAGATGGGTTTTCACTATGTTGCCCAGGCTGGTCTCAAGCTCCTGGCCTCAAGTGAGCCTCCTACCCCAGCCTTCCAAAGCACTGAGATTACAGGCACAAGACACTATGCCTGGCCAAAAAAGGAATATTTAGTGGTCTGAAAAAGCGTCTGTTATATAAATGAAATTATCTCGATTCAAGCTTAGAAATTCTGTTCAAACACAGCCACATCATGCCTCTCCCCGTGGTGCTTCTCCCTGCAATGAATATCCCATTAAATTAGAGATCAAAAACAGACTAAACTAATCTGTAAGGTTAGAAGGTAGGAGAATGCTTCTCTTTGGCAGAGTAGTGACTGGGAGGGGCATCATGGGGGCATGGTGCTACAATGTTGTTTTCTGATCTGAGTGCATTACCCAGAGGCATTCCCTTGCAAGAATTCATTGAGCTACATATTTACATACATGTTTGCATATATCTTATAACATAATAAAAGGTTTATGTTAAAAAAAAAAACTTAAAAAAAAATTATTTACTCTGAAACCTGGCACTAAGCACAGTGTAGGTGGTGAAGGGAATCAACTTGGAAAAAAAATATCCAAACTCCTTACCATGGCTTATTACTTCACCCATGTTAAGCAGCTATCTGTCTTCCATCCTGTGCAAATGAAAAACAGGGACTATCTGCCTTTAAAACTAAAACATGGGTTCTGAAAGATATTACCTGCCTTAGCATTCAGCTGCCTTTATTTCTTAAGAGGCATTGTGCATTGTCTGAAGGTTACATAAAGATCAAATGCAGTAATTTTTTAAAGTTAAAATATTGTTTTGGCATTGCACCTTTTCATTAGAGTAATGGTTCAAATCTTATTTCCTAACTCAGAAAAAAAAGTCTCACTGCATGTTCTCACTTATAAGATAATAATGTGTACACATGAACATAGAAAACAGAATAATAGACGCTGGTAACTCTGAATGAAGGGAGTTACGAGATAGGTACAGTGTACATTATTAAAAGGATAGTTACACTAAAAGCCCAGTCTTCCCCACTATGAAATTTATCTATGTAACAAAACTGCACTTACAGCCTCTAAATTTTTTTTTTTTTTTTTTTTTTTTTGAGACAGTCTCACTCTGTTACCCAGGCTGGAGTACAGTGGCACAGTCTCAGCTCACTGCAAACTCCACTTCCCACGTTCAAGTTATTCTCCTGCCTCAGCCTCCCAAGTAGCTGGGACTACAGGCTTATGCTACCACGCCCAGCTAATTTTTTGTATTTTTAGTTGAGATGAGGTTTCACTGTGTTAGCCAGGATGGTCTCGATCTCCAGACCTCGTGATCTGCCCACCTTGGCCTCCCAAAGTGCTGAGATTACAGGCATGAGCCACCACACCCAACCCCACTAAATCTATTTTTTAAAATCTTATTTGTATTTCATTTGAAATCCTATCTCAGCTGTTTTAATATAGTTCAATTTCAATTTCAGTGAAGAAAGGTTTCTAAAAGTAGCTTTAAATTTTGTTTTGTGGTTCTTGTGGCTTTATCTTTTCTGAATTTTTCTGCCAGGACTTTATAAGGAACTGATTGAGGTTAAACATGGCCATGCCTAAAATATATAGGACAAGGCAAAAAGATGCTCAGAATACAATAAATTCCAAATCTAGTTTCTCTTCCTTTGATAATTTATTTTTAAGTTGAGCCTAGATAAAAGTATTTTCTAAACACTCTCAGTTTGCTCTTTTAGCCATATCTTTTACATTATCATTTTATTTTATTTTATTTATTTTTTGAGACAGAATCTCATTTTGTCACCCAGGCTGAAGTGCAGTGGTACAATCTTGGTCCACTGCAACCTCCACCTCCTGGGTTTAAACGATTCTCCTGCCTCAGCCTGCAGAGTAGCTGGGACCTTTGGTGCCTGCCACCACACCTGGCTAATTTTTGTGTTCTTAGTAGAGGTAAGCTTTCACTATGTTGACCAGACTGGTAACTCCAAACTTCAAATGATCCACCCACCTCAGCCTCTGAAAGTGCTGGGATTACAGACATGAGCCATCGCGTTCAGCCCACATTATCATTTTAGATACTTACCTAGTAAATTTGTTTTCTAACCACAAGCAAGGTCACATCTATCCCAGCTGTCATAGAGTCAGAATGGATTGCCAGAAACCAGGCTCACTCGTGGGATGCTGTCACCGATGCATAGGTCATTACCTTTGCCAGAAAGAACCTTAAAGGAAACATTAGGAAAAAATACGCATTAGACCCCTAACAAGAACAATAGAAGCCACATCTTTAGTAACATGTTACTTTAGATAAGTTTAGCAGGTAATTCTTTCAAATTATTTTCATTATCGTGGAAAACAATAAAAAGGGGGTGTGTTCAAAACAGAGTTTTGAGATGGGCCTTGGTGGAGAGGAACTGGCTGCTATTCAGCTAAGGAGTGTCATGTGAGTGAAATGTGTTTCCATTAGGCAGGCTTGCAGCCTCAAATCTGTGATTTTCCAATCCGCAATCTCCACATTTCAGGAGCCTCAACACCAACCCCTATAAGCCTCCTAATCAGACACATAGTGTCCCCAATCACAGGCCTCGAATCTCCAACCCTCTGAGGTTCTCATAGTCATTGATATTCCTGTATGTTCAGATCTGACCAGGAAAGACTACTGGTCAGTAACTACAAAGCACACTGATCAGATCTGATTGCCAGTGAATCACACAGATCCCAGTCATGAACCCACACTGATCGCCGATGATATCCCAACGAATGGGGATTAATTGTTAATTCTCACACTCCCACCCCCACCCACAAGTGACAGTCCGAATCACCGAGCCTCATTGAGGCGTACCTTTAAGATAAGCAGACTTGACTCTATTCTCCATTCCCTGATCTACAAAAGTCGAATCATTAATACTCTCCGATCCTCCACGCATAATATGAAGGACGTCTCAATCACCGATGGCCCAAAACATTTCTCCAAACATTAATCACCAATGACCCCCCTCATAATTGGACACCAAAGTTTCCACAGTCACCAATTCTAGTACCCAAACTATTACTGCCCACAGAACTTAGAACCTCCTATCGCTGATCCTCTCAGGCTTCGGTCATTAACCCTAAAGCTCTCCAAACCTGTATCTGAAAAATCGCACTTGGCCCCAGACCCATGAAGACCATTATAACTGGCCACTATGCACCCTGCAAATCAAGACATTTCACAGAACCCGCGTTTATTGATTCCCACACACTCCCAATCTATCGTCTTCAGAGACAGTGCCACTGACTCCCGCAAACCTCTGCCCGCCACCACTGAGGCCCCGCGAGGCTCAGACACCCAATCTCTTAACCCTTCAGTCCCCTTGTCATTGAACCTTACGAGCACCCATAACTCACCCAGTCGGCCACCGTAGTCGCCGCGTCACTCTCCTCCACTGGTCCCCAGGTTTGACCGTTTCTCAAACCTACCCTTCCCATTTATGCTGGATCTGTGCCCTTAATCCGAAATTGATCGTCCTGCCACGCCGCCTCACTGCGGTATAAGGTCGTCCCATCCTGAATGGCCGGTGCGCAGACTCAATTGCGACATTTAGGCTATCAGCCGCCACCCGGCAACATTCCAGAGAACAGGATTCTGGGTTTCTCAAAGCTGTAATGGGAGACATGATGGCGGCTCCCGCTTGACTCTTACTGGGGGCGGCCATGTTTAAAGCTGTGCCGTACAACAGATAATTAAGCCCCTTGCTAGACCAAAAGATCAGGCTATTTTAGGACAGGGAGAAGCAAGTTTCCCTGGGTCTCTAAACAGAAATGTCGTCTCTGCTCTTAACTCAGCATCTGAGATGCCAAAACCTCCTGTGACCGACATGGCGACGCCCAGACTTCAGAGCTGAGCTTTCTTTGTCTCCAGCAGCTCCGTAAGATGGCCGCGTACATTTTTACAGCTTCTTACGTGCAATGGGTGAGGCCTCTGCGAGGAAGAGCTCCCTTATGACAATGTAAAACATTTTTCTGAGCTGGCTCTAGGAGTTAGAGAGCAGCGAAGAGACCTGCTTTTCTATTAGGGTGAAAGACGTAGCCTACGGAGGGGGCGTGACCTTCACGGAGAGGGCGGAGCCGCAAGGAAAAGGCGGGGCCGCCGCAGCAGTAAGAGATCTGAGATCTTAGCGCATAATGGGAAGGAAATGTTGAAAGCAAGGCCTTTCTGGAAGGAGGCTTGCCCGAGAAGCCGACCTGAGGGAAGAATATGAGTGCAAGCAGTTTATTGGGCAGGTAGGGGATGGAGAAGTGAGACGGGACAGAAGTGAGACGGGAGGGATGGCAACGAATATACAGTGCATCGATGAGCAGATTAGGTCTGCGATCAGTGGGGGCTCAGTCAGCTTGGCAACTCTGCGGGAATCTGTAGAAACCACTTCCAAGTTGTCACACCCACCAGGCTGATGAAGCTGAGATACGTATACAACATTTATCTTCCTCATTGTTTTAGGACCACTCCAGAGGCGTTAAAGCCCCAGGACTTCCTACCTGCCTCATGGGAAGGTCTCAGGCTGAGTTTGCAGGTGCCTGCAGTAAGAAGCCACCCGCAGGCCAGGCGTAAGATTGCCCAGGGGTGGTGGCTGGGTACCCACAGCGTTCACTACAGTCCAGCCTTGAATACCACCTAATGCAGTGCTCTGCATATCACAGGTATTGGAACATCTCTGGAAAATATTGCCTTGTCTTATGAAAATGAAATTTTTTTTTTTTTTTTGAGATGGAGTATCGCTCTTGTTACCCAGGCTGGAGTGCAATGGCGCGATCTCGGCTCACTGCAACCTCCGCCTCCTGGGTTCAGGCAATTCTCCTGCCTCAGCCTCCTGAGTAGCTGGAATTACAGGCACGAGCCACCATGCCCAGCTAATTTTTTGTATTTGTGGTAGAGACGGGGTTTCACCATATTGACCAGGATGGTCTCGATCTCTTGACCTCGTGATCCACCCGCCTCGGCCTCCCAAAGTGCTGGGATTACAGGCGTGAGCCACCGCGCCCGGCCAAAATGAATTTTTAAATAAATCCAAATTCCAACTGGTTATCCTAGCGACTGATTCAGTAACTGACCTCCGAAATGGTTCCTAGTGATTCCTACCTCCTGGTATTCACAGTCTTATGTAGTCCCCTCCCACATTGTACCACTGTTGGACTGTGAGACTAATAGAATACTGTAGCAGTGTTAGCATTTCCACTGCTGATATTAAATATAATAATAAAAGACACCTTGACTTCTGTCTTGAAGTCTGCTGCCCCCTCTTTGAGAGAAGTTATTCATGAGGACACTGAAACAGACTATGGAGAGGCCCATGTAGAAAGGAACTGAGGCCTCCAGCCAATAGCCCAGGAGGAGCTGGGGCCTTCCTATAACCAAGTGGATCACCCTTGGAAGCACATCTCCCAGCCCCAGTCAAACCTTGAGATGATTGCAGGCCCTGCCAATAGTTTGACTGTAACTGCATGAGAGACTCAGTCACAACCACTGAGCTATAGCAGCTCATATATTCCTGACCCTCAGAAAGTGTGTGAGATACTAAATGTTTGTTGTTTTAAACTTCTAAGTTTAATTTGTTATGCATCAATAGATAACTTTGATGCTGTGTCAAAATGCTACAATTGACATTTCTGAATTCCTTTTTTTTTTTTTTTTTTTTTTGTATGTTTGAGACAAGAGTTTTGCTCTTGTTGCCCTGGCTGGAATGCAATGGCATGATCTTGGCTCACCACAACCTTCACCTCCCAGTTTGATTTTCCTGGGGTAAAGCCCTGTTTTTCTTATTTCACCAGGTATGAGAAGTTGTGGATTTATAACTAAGTCAATTAAGGAATTTCACATTATGAATTCAATTTGAGATGGACTGGGCTCATGATACCTGGAAAGGGTAAATGAAAATCCACTCTGGAGGCACCTTCTGCCTCAAGGAGACTCCACAAGTAATATTTCAGGGACAAGGACCAGCAAGTTGTCACAGATATCCAGCATGCAAGAGAACAGAACCACATGAATGAGATCAAATAGATACAACAGATAGTATAAGGAGATTCATCTAACAGAGTAGCTTTGAACTAGGAATGTTGCTTTGGTTTGGGTTCAAGGCCCTCATTCTACTTCTCTTAGCCCACAACTGTGAGTCTTCAAGAAGTATGAATATACATTACAGTGACGGCTAGCCCTTGTTATCTACTGTGAGTACATACCATGTCACCACTAATTTCCCATAAAACCTGCCTACCCTCCAAAGTCTTTATAGGAGCTGTAGTAGTTGCCTCTGTTTAGATTATGGGGTTTATTTCCCACTGTGTCCTCTATAAGTGGTGGTAGATATTGTTTATTTCTTTTTTTTTTTTTTTGAGACGGAGTTTCGCTCTTGTTACCCAGGCTGGAGTGCAATGGCGCGATCTCGGCTCACCGCAACCTCCGCCTCCTGAGTTCAAGCAATTCTCCTGCCTCAGCCTCCTCAGTAGCTGGGATTACAGGCACGTGTCACCATGCCCAGCTAATTTTTTTTATTTTTAGTAGAGACGGGGTTTCACCATGTTCACCAGGTTGGTCTCGATCTCTCGACCTCGTGATCCACCCGCCTCGGCCTCCCAAAGTGCTGGGATTACAGGCTTGAGCCACCGTGCCCGGCCTGATATTGTTTATTTCTAATCAGCACTAATTTCTACCTCTTTTTGTGCTCTTACCTGTGTTTCAGGGACTGGAAATCTAAGAATTTTACTTCCTAGACTACTTGCTACAAATCATCTAAAGAGTCTGGTTACTGCAAAAGACATGGTAAATAAGATATGGATAAAGAAGGGAGGTAGATGCTTTTTAAAATAGCAGTGAAGTGATATATAGACCAGCAGATACAGGCATCTAAGTGAACTCATCAGTCACCAGCAACAATTTTCTGAAACTTCCTGACCTCCAGATTGCAGCTTCATTAATGTGAGTTTAAAACCAGCCAGAGGCCACTCTTAAGTTCCATGCATATGGCAAGGGTCCAGGAAATAAGAAACAGAGTTAAGGGGGTGGTGTCATGGGGCATTTACTTGAATTTTTTATGCTATAATTTTCTCTTCTTTAAAATGGTGATAATAATCAAATTGTCAGTTATTAAATAAACTAACACCGTAAAAAAGAAAATTTCTTCAAGGCTGTATTTGCTTTCAGTAACAGTTTCTGAAAGCCTTTCCAGTTTCTGCCCATTCTCATGTTTGAGGTTTGTCTTATGGGCATATTCTACTTTTGTTTTGTTTGTCCAAACTCACCAAACTTCTTCCTTAAGATTGGTGTTATTTATTTATTTATTTAGAGACGGAGTCTCGCTCTGTTGCCAAACTGGAGTGCAGTGGAGTGGTCTAGGTTCACTGCAACCTCCAACTTCTGGGTTCAAGCGATTCTCCTGCCTCAGCCTCTCAAGCAGCCCAGACTACAGGTGCACACCACCATGCCCAGCTAATTTTTGTATTTTTAGTAGAGATGGGGGGCTTCACCATGTTGGACAGGATTGTCTCTATATCTTGACATCCTAATCCACCTGCCTTGACCTCCTAAAGTACTGGGATTACAGGCATGAGCCACCCTGCCCAGCCTATTTTATTTTAAACTACATAAGTCATACCACAATAAAACTGATTTAAAGTATACAGCACTTGTAAAAAGTAACTATACCTGGTATATAAAAATATATAGAAGATTTGAGTTATGGCTGAAGACTGAAACTATTGTAGAAACAAAAAATGGGGCAGGCATGGTGCCTTATGCCTATAATCCCAGCACTTTAGGAGGCTGAGGTGGGTGGGCCACTGAGGTCAGGAGTTCAAGAGCAGCCTGGGCAACATGGTAAAACCCCATCTGTACTAAAAGTACAAAAATTAGCCGGGTGTGGTGGTGTGTGCCTGTAGTCTCAGCTACTCAGGAAGCTGAGAAATAAGAATCATTTGAGCCGGGCACAGTGGCTCAAGCCTGTAATCCCAGCACTTTGGGAGGCCGAGGCGGGTGGATCACGAGGTCAAGAGATCGAGACCATCCTGGTCAACATGGTGAAACCCCATCTCCACTAAAAATACAAAAAATTAGCTGGGCATGGTGGCGCGTGCCTGTAATCCCAGCTACTCAGGAGGCTGAGGCAGGAGAATTGCCTGAACCCAGAAGGCGGAGGTTGCGGTGAGCCGAGATCGCGCCATTGCACTCCAGCCTGGGTAACAAGAGCGAAACTCCGTCTCAAAAAAAAAAAAAAAAAAGAATCGTTTGAACCCAGGAGGCAGAAGTTGCAGTGAGCTGAGATCGCACCACTGCACTCCAGCCTGGGTGACAGAGTAAAACTCTGTCTTTAAAAAAAAAAAAAAAAAAAAAAGAACTCCAAATGATGATTTTTCATAACTTTCTAATAACTAAAATAAAGGACAATAGATGTGAAGATCAGATTACACACAGGAAACAAAAAGTTAACCAAGTGGAAAGGAGGACATGAATTTTGTAATAAGAGTTTGAGAAGAAAATGAGAAAAAAGCTAGTATGGGCACAAGATATATAGTAATTAAGTCTTATGTTTATTAAATCAGGGTTCTGAAATTTAAAAAGGTTCAGAAAGTAGAGAAAATACTGGAAGATTAGAAAACTGATAGGTGAAAAGAAGGCACACTTTTTTGGCAAATGAAAATAACATATTTTTATTTTTGTATTTCATGTGACCATGATTAGTTATGGTTTTATAATCGCTCCTAACATCTTCATTACACATTACTTTTTTCTTTTCTTTTTGAGTCATGGTCTTGCTCTGTCATTTAGGCTGGAGTACAATGGCACCATCTTGGCTTTACTGTAATCTCAATCTGTTGAGCTCAAGTGAGCCTCCCACCTCAGCCTCCCAAGTGACTGGGACTACAAGCATGTCCCAACATGCCTGGCTAATTTTAATTATTTATTTGTAGAGATGGAGTCTTACTATGTTGCCCAGACTGGTCTCAAACTCTTGGGCTCTTTTTTTTTTTTAACTTACAAGGGCATACTTTCAAGAAACAGGTCTGTGACGGGCACAGTGATTCATGTCCGTAATCCCAACACTTTGGAAGGCCAAGGCAGGAGGATCAGGAGGTCAGGAGATCAAGACCAGCCTGGCCAACATGGTGAAATCCCATCTCTACTAAAAATACAAAAATTAGTTAGGTGTGGTGGCGCATGCCTGTAATCCCAACCTCTCGGGAGGCTGAGGGAAGAGAATTGCTTGAATCCAGAGGCGGAGGTTGCAGTGAGCCAAGATCGTGCCATCGCACTCCAGCCTGGGCGACAAGAGCGAAACTCCATCTCAAAAAAAAGAAAGAAACACATCTGTAAAAAGGCTAATGAAAAGGAAATTATAACTAAGATAATGAGAAGAAATCTGCTGAAATCAAAAACAAAGACTTAGAAGCATGGGAAGTTTAAAAAAAAAAAAAGACTCTCAATGGAAATCAGTGGAAGCCAGAAGATTTAGTGCTCTGAGGAAGTCCCATACAGTGAAAGAGGAACTGGTTATCACTCAAGAATAAAAAGGGGCTAGACACAGTGCTCATGCCTGTAATCCTAGCACTTTGGGAGGCTGAAGGGGGCAGATTGTTTGAGACCAGGAGTTTGAGGCCAGCCTGGGCAACATGGTAAAACTCTTAAAAAAAAAAAAAAGAATAAAAACGAAAGTACAGATGAAATAACAGATAATATGAATTAGAAGGCCAAGGATGGCCATGGTTAGATACATCTTTTTTTTTTTTTTTTTTTTTTTGAGACAGACTATCACTGTTGCCAAGGCTGGAGTGCAGTGGCAATCTCAGTTCACTGCAACCTCCACCTCCCAGGATCAAGCAATTCTCCTGTCTCAGCCTCTCAAGTAGCTGGGATTATAGGCATCTACCATCATGCCCAGCTAATTTTTTTTTTTCTGTATTTTTAGAAGTGATGGGGTTTTACCATATTGGTCAGGCTGGTTTCAAACTCCAGAGTGATCCACCTGCCTTGGCCTCCCAAAGTGCTGGGATTACAGGCATGAGCCACCATAGCCGGCCTCAGTCATTCTTTAATTGCAAAACCTTATGTGTTCATAAGAAACAGACACAGAGGAATATACACGCATGAATAAAGCTCCATCACAGATATGGAAGACAAGAAGAGAAGGACGTGGGAGGCCTTACTTTGGGAAGCTGAGGCAGGCAGATCATGAGGTCAGGAGTTCAAGACCAGCCTGACCAACATGGTGAAACCCTATCTCTACTAAAAATACAAAAATTAGCTGGGCCTGGTGGTGCGTACCTGTAATCCCAGCTACTCAGGAGGCTGAGGCAGGAAAATCGCTTGAGGTTTCAGTGAGCCAAAATTGTGCCACTGCACTACAGCTTGGCGACAGACTGAGACTCCATCTCAAAAAAAAAAAAAAAAAAAAAAAACGCACTGTGCTATAGTTAAGATTACACAAGTATCTCAATCTAAAGGCTATTAATGAGGCAATAGGGAAGAGAAGAGGTATTTAATTTTTATCTACTGCTTTAAAACTTCCACTTCTCTGGAGTGTGGTGGACAAGCCCTCTCCCACACTCTGCCATCCTGTTTCTTGTTGATATTTTCAATTATTCAGGTATGGATGTCTGAGGCTTCTCTTTGAAAGGAAAGGCTGGTGGTTATGCAGGAGAAATCAATCCCAGTAGCCATGTAGATCCTGGACATTTGTGCAAGAGTGGTGAATTTTACATAAAGGCTGCGGTTTTAGTTAACAATACCATCCCCAAATTACTCTCCTCTTCTGCATGCATGGACGCTGGTCAGTTAGGTGTTATCATTAGGAGAAGGAGAAAAAGGAGTCACAAGCACCTTCTTTAACCTCTTTCTGTACCTCTTGTCAGTCTAAATGAGTTCCTCAGGAGAGTTTTGTGGTTGGGTGGTGGTGTGGTCCACTTATTTTTGAAAAGGTGACCCCTCAAGGAAGGGAGGGGCTTCCTAATAATCCCAAAGTTATCATACTGAACAGGAAAAACATGAGCCTTTCCTCTAGGGACTGGAACAAGACAAGATGCCAATTTTACCACTTTTTTTTTTTTTTTTAAGATGGAGTTTTGCTCTTGTCACCCAGCCTGGAGTGCAATGTCATGATCTCAGCTCACTGCAACTTCCAGCTCCCCAGTTCAAGTGATTCTCCTACCTCAGCCTCCCAAGTAGCTGGGATTACAGGCATGTGCCACCACACCTGGCTAATCGTGTATTTTTTAGTAGAGATGGAGTTTCTCCATGTTGGTCTGGCTAGTCTCAAACTCCCAACCTCAGGTGATCTGCCCACTTTGGCCTCCCAAAGTGCTGGTATTACAGGCATGAGCCACCGCACCCAGTCCATCTTCACCACTTTTATTCAACATAATACTGGAAGTCTTACCCAGGACAATTAAGCAAGAGAATGAAATAAAGTGAACCCATATTAGAAAGAAAGTTATAAAATTGTCCTTGTTTGCAGATGATATGATCTTATATTTAGAAAAACCTAAAGATTCCACCAAAAAACTCTTAGAACTGATAAACAGTAAAATTGTAGGATACACAATGAACACACAAAAATCAATAGCATTTATCTATGACAACAGCAAGCAATCTAAAATAGAAATCAAGAAGTCACTTCCAGTTACAATGGCTACAAAGAAAATGAAATACCTAGGAATAAACCTAACCAAAGAGGAGAAAAATCTCCACAATAAAAACTAAAAAACACTCATGAAAGAAAATGAAGAGGACACCAAAAAAAAAAAAAAAAGAAAAAAAAATCAAAGGATAGTCCATGGCTGTGGATTAGAAGAATTAATAATATTTTTGTTGGCCGGGCGCAGTGGCTCAAGCCTGTAATCCCAGCACTTTGGGAGGCCGAGGTGGGTGGATCACGAGGTCAAGAGATCGAGACCATCCTGGTCAATATGGTGAAACCCTGTCTCTACTAAAAGTACAAAAAAGCAGCTGGGCATGGTGGCACATGCCTGTAATCCGAGCTACTCAGGAGGCTGAGGCAGGAGAATTGCCTGAACCCAGGAGGCGGAGGTTGCGGTGAGCCGAGATCGCGCCATTGCACTCCAGCCTGGGTAACAAGAGCAAAAACTCCGTCTCAAAAAAAAATAAAAATAAAAATAATAATAATAATAATATTTTTGTTTCTTTCTTTTTTTTTTTTTTTGAGACAGAGTCTCCCTTTGTCACAAGGCGCAAGGCTGGAGTGCAGTGGCACAATCTCGGCTCACTGAAACCTCCCCCTCCTGGGTTCAAGCAGTTCTCCTGCCTCAGCCTCCCAAGTAGCTGGGACTACAGGCGTGCGCCACCATGCCCAATTAATTTTTGCATTTTTAGTAGAGACAGGATTTCACCATGTTGGCCAGTATGGTCTCGATCTCTTGACCTTGTGATCCACCCACCTCAGCCTCCCAAAGTGCCAGGATTACAAGCATGAGCCACTGTGCCCGGCCAGAATTAATATTATTAAAATGTCCATACTACTCAAAGACATCTACCAATTAAATGCAATACTAATAAAAATATAAATGACATTTTTTCAGAAATATTAAAAAGAGTTATACAATTCATTATGGAGACCCTGAATAGCCAAAGAAATCCTGAGCAAAAAGAACAAACCTGGAGGTGTCACACTACCTGACTTCAAAATATACTACAAAGCTAAGATAACCAAAGATCATGGTACTGGCATAAAAACAGACATATAGACTGATGGAACTGAATAGAGAACCCAGAAATAAATCTGTGAAATTAGTGCCAACTCATTTCTATAAAGGTGCCAAGAACATACATTGAAGAAAGCACACACTCTTCAACAAATGGTGCTGGAAAACTAGACTGTAAGGAAAACTGAATATGCATATACAGAAGAATGAGACTAGACCCCTGTCTCTCACAATAAAAATAAATTCAAAATGGATTAAAGACTTAAATGGCAGACCCAATACTATAAACTACTAGAAGAAAACATTAGAGAAGGGCTGAGCACATTGGTCTGGGCAAAAAGTGTTTGGGTAAGACCTTCATGGGCTCCAGCCTCTACTCTGTCCTTCCTCTTTTCCTGCCTTCCATGTTTCTCTTGGGCCTTGGGTTTTCTTGGTCTGGCTCAATATCCTCCACAGCAAACATTTCTGAGTTTGATGAGGATGACCTTCATGGGGATCCATGTCATGAGTGTTTATTCTCAATACTTACATTTTTTCTTTTTTTGAGACACAGTCTCACTCTGTCGCCCAGGCTGGAGTGCAGTGGCGTGATCTCAGCTCACTGCAACCTCCACCTCCAAGGTTGGAGTGATTCTCCTGCCTCAGCCTCCTGAGTAGCTGGGATTACAAGCGTATGCCACCATGCCTGGCTAATTTTTGTGTCTTTAGTAGAGGCGGGGTTTCATCATGTTGGTCAGGCTGGTCTTGAACTCCTGACCTCATAATCCACCCTCCTCATCCTTCCAAAGTGCTGGGATTGCAGGCATTAGCCACCACACCCTGCCTGACATTCACATTTCTTTCTTTTTTTTTTTTTTGAGACAGAGTTTCGCTCTTGTTACCCAGGCTGGAGTGCAATGGTGCGATCTCGGCTCACCGCAGTCTCTGCCTCCTGGGTTCAAGCAATTCTCCTGCCTCAGCCTCCTGAGTAGCTGGGACTACAGGCGCACGCCACCATGCCCAGCTAGTTTTTGTATTTTTAGTAGAGACGGGGTTTCACCACGTTGACCAGGACGGTCTCTATCTCTTGACCTCGCGATCCACCCACCTCGGCCTCCCAAAGTGCTGGGATTATAGGCGTGAGCCACCGCAACTAGCCTTAAGCTATTTTCATATTTTAATTGCCACAAATATTACCATCCGTATAATAATTATTGATTTTACATTAAAAACTCAATTACTTTTTGAAGAGAATATGTGGAAAAACACTGAATGTATTTACCCATGTTTAACTTTTCTGTTAATTTCCATTCCTTTGTATGAATCCACATTTCCATCTGCATCTCCTGGTGATAAATTCTCTTGCCATTCATTTGTTCTTTTATTTGCAACTTTTATTTTAGGTTCAGGCAGTACACATGCAAGTTTGTTACCTTGGCAAACTGCATATGCCTGGGGTTTGGTGTACAAAAAATAATTTTGCCACCCAGATAGTGAGCATAGTAGCTGATGGTTTTTTGACCCTCAGGTTCCTTCCACCCTCCATTCTCAAGCAGGCCCTAGTGTCTATTGTTCCCATCTTTGTGTCCATGTGTAACTCAATGCTTACCTTCTACTTATAAGTAAGAACATAACAGTATTTGGTTTTCTGATCCTAGATAAATTCACTTGATGGCCTCTAGCTGCACCCATGTTGCTGAAAAGAACACAATTTCTTTTTTTCCCTAGGCTTAGCTTTCATTAGTTATAAAAGTTTTCACTTTTTTCATATTATTACGAAGTGTAGAAATACCAGAGTTGCTAGCTTCCATAGATTCTCACAAGAAGTTTGGGAATCTTCCTACTTTTGTCCCCATGTATCTATTTTCCATCAGGCTGTTCTCAAGATTTTCCTTTACCCCTCATTTTCAGCAATTTGTCTTGATTTTATTTGTGTTTAGCCTTGATTTCCTTGAGCTTCTTAGATCTGTGAGTGATAGGTTCCAAGGAATTTGAAGTCTTTTCAACCATTATTTTTGCATATTTTTTCTGCCTTCTCCCCACTTCTGAGACTCACATTTACATATATCTTGAACTGCTTTATATTTTCCCACAGATCACTGACACTCTTAGTGTTTTACCTCTGTACTTCATTTTTCTTGGTATGTTCTCAAATTCACTGATTTTTCTCCCCAAAATTGGTGTTTAATCTCCAATACATTTTCTCTTCAGATATGTTTTCTTTTCCAGAAGTCCCACTTTGTTCTTTTATCTTCCAATTCTCTCATTGTGCTTTTAACAAAAGCACAATGGTTTAACAAAAATCTTTAGGATGCTGCAGTTTCTTTAATATTGTTATGCTAATACCATCTCACCTGCCACTTGCATCTTAGGCTGACATTTTTTCCTGTTTTGGGTCACATTTTCCTGCTTCTTTATATAGACAGTGGACATTGTAAAATTTATACTGTTAAGTGGTAGATATTGTTACACTTTCCTAACAATGTTGAACTTCATGCTGTAGGTAAATACTTGTGAATTGGCTTGATTCTTCTGAATTAATTTAAAAAGCAGTTTACAGAAGAGCTGAAATCTTTAGAGACAGGTCTGCTCCCAATTTATAACTTTTCTGGCATTTCCACTGTGTGGGTGATCACTGGTCATAATTAGAACCTTTCTTTGCCACGTGTGAACTCTGGGCAGTTTCCAACTTGCAGGTCCCTGACTGCACTTACTGCCCACTCAGGTGTAGGAACTGTACTCTACATATGTACTACTAAATATTTTCAAAAGACGCCGGAAAAAACCCTGTGCACATTTCTGAAAATCTTTTCTGTATATCTTCCTCCTCTCCTGAACTCTGCCCCAAGCTAGCCAGCATAGTCTCTCTGTTACCTTGTCAACACAGTAAGAACTTCATGTTCTGTTTGGGACCAGCTTTATCATTATCGAGAATGTATCTCCAAGTAGAAAGTTTGTGTGATTATTGCACAACTTCATTTTTTTTTTTTTGAGGCGGAGTTTCGCTCTTGTTACCCAGGCTGGAGTGCAATGGCGCGATCACGGCTCACCGCAACCTCCGCCTCCTGGGTTCAGGCAATTCTCCTGCCTCAGCCTCCTGAGTAGCTGGGATTACAGGCACAAGCCACCATGCCCAGCTAATTTTTTGTATTTTTAGTAGAGACGGGGTTTCACCATGTTGACCAGGATGGTCTCGATCTCTTGACCTCGTGATCCACCCGCCTCGGCCTCCCAAAGTGCTGGGATTACAGGCTTGAGCCACCGCGTCCGGCTTTTTTTTTTTTTTTTTTTTTAACAGAGTCTCACTCTGTCACCCAGGCTGTAATGCATGATCACAGCTCACTGCAGCCTTGACCTCCCTAACCACCTCAGTCTCCCAAGTAGCTGAGACTTCAGGCATGCAGCACTACACCTGACTAAGTTTTGTACTGTTTGCAGAAATAGATTTTCACAATGTTGCCAAGGGTGGTCTTGAACTCCTGGGCTCCAGTGACTGCCTTAGGAATCAAAATGTGGGGAATACAGGCATGAAGCACCACCCCTGGCCCAAATGATTCTCTTCTATCAGGGATCACAGTCCTTATACAAACCAATTATTCCATCATGGCTCCAACAGGTCATGTTTTTTGACACTGGTGATGTCACTGGAAAGAAACACTCTTATGCATTACTGGTAAGAATGTAAAATAACATTTTGAAAAGTAAATGGTTATAATCTATTAAAATGTAAAATGCATGCATACTTTTGACTTGTCAGTATATAAACAAAATGCAAGAGTAAGCATATAAATACATTTCTTGCACTAGTTTGCAGAAGTAGAAAACTCAACCTGAATACTCAGCTTATGAGGAATGGGTATACCATGGCATTGCTGTTACTAGGTTACTACATGTAATTCTGCAGGCATTTTGAAAAAGAAAAGCAAGGTGCACAAGACAAATACCAACAAAATGTAATGTACAGACCTCATTTAAATCTGGACTCAAACCAACTACTATTGTGAAAGGCTGACTTATCAGTTCAAGATACATACTAAAAATATGTAGGGGGGAAATGGTATACAGCATATTGGTGGTCTTTAAAATATCCCAGTGAAAACTTACTGGTAGATAAAACAAGAAAGGCAAGAACAGTGTGATTATTATAGAGGTTACGGGCACACTGTCCTATTTTATTTTTGGACATGTTTAAATTTTAAAATTAAAACAAATTGAAGTGACAGATATATTTGCAGTTATCCTACTATAGTATACTGTTACCAGACTGAAATGAAACCCATACTTGAGCCCAAAAGAAAATATCAAAAAATAAACACCAACCTTTTAACAGATGAGTGTGATACAACAAAGGTGGTTTTAAAAAAATTATTTAGCTGGGTGCAGTGGATCACACCTGTAACCACAGCACTTTTGGATGCTGAGGTGGGTGGATTACTTGAGGTAAGGAGTTCAAGACCAGCCTGGCCAACATGGTGAAACCCTGCCTCTACTAAAAATAAAAAAATTAGCCAGGTGTGATGCTGTGCAACTGTAATCCCAGCTACTCAGGAGGTTGAGGCAGGAGAATCACTTGAACCCAGGAGGCAGAGGTTGCGGTGAGCTGAGCTCATGCCATTGCACTCCAGCCTGGGCAACAAGAGCAAAATTCCGTCTCAAAAACAAACAAAAAAAACCAAAAACCAAACAAACAAACAAAAATAATATATTAGCTAACAGCACTGCATATAAAAAAGGTAAGTATTTTTGGGGAACATTTGTTTTTCTATGAACAGCTTTGTACAGTAACTCAATTTTGAGGTCTTGAGTTCCGAGAATACTGTGCATGATTTGCTTGGAATCAGACATAGAAGAACTGAAGGCATTGATGGCTGCTCCAGTATATTATTCTCACTCATCTTCACTCACTGAACATCATTAATCTCTTCTGACCATCATCGATTTCTGATCATCAGCCCTCATTCAACAACATTCTAATTAGTATGTTTAAATTATTTAAAGCTGTTTTTATCTTACTATCATTTACGTCCATTACGTGCTAATACATTACATTTATTGTCAATACAGTATCTGTTGAAGTACAGAGGGAAAATATAATTGATACATTATGTTTTTCAAAATCACTGCATGCACACATATATCTGGTAATTAACTCTTAAAACTGGCTTTTGAATGTTTTACATTATTCAGAAACCCTGATAGAAGTCATGTAGGTGGTTTAAGTTGAATTCAAATTAAAATTGGTTAGGATTTTTTAATGAACTGAAAACATAGTATTTATCCTATTTAAAATAATGGGGCCAAATAAAAATAATTTTAAAAAGTAAAATAATGGGGCCAGATGTGGTGACTCACACTTTTAATTCCAACATTCCAGGAGGCTGAGGCAGATGGACTGCTTGAGCCTAGGAGTTCAAGATCAGATGGGGAAACACAGGGAGACCCCATCTCTAAAAAATTTTTTTTAAAAAAGGAGCTAGGGGGGCTAGCGGAGAGAGAACAGGGGTGGGGAGGATGAGAAGGGATAATGAGGGGAGAAATACCAGATGTAGGTGAGGGGGGATGAAGGCAGCAAACCACCTTGCCATGTATGTACCTATGCAACAATCCTGCATGATCTGCACATGTACCCCAGAACCTAAATTACAATTAAAAAAAAAAGATTTAAAAAAAAAAAAGGAGCCAGGTATGGTGCTGAACAGCTATGGTGACAGCTACTCAGCAGGCTGAAGTTGGAGGATCATTTAAGCCCAGAAGGTCAAGGCTGCAGTGAGGTGTAATTGAGCCACTATACTCTAGCCTGAACATGGAGAGTGAGACACCATCACACACAAAACAGACACAAAGAATAGAGAAATGGGCCGGGCGCGGTGGCTCAAGCCTGTAATCCCAGCACTTTGGGAGGCCGAGGCGGGTGGATCACGAGGTCAAGAGATCGAGACCATCCTAGTCAACTTGGTGAAACCCCATCTCTACTAAAAATACAAAAAATTAGCTGGGCATGATGGCTCGTGCCTGTAATCCTAGCTACTCAGGAGGCTGAGGCAGGAGAATTGCCTGAACCCAGGAGGCGGAGGTTGCGGTGAGCCGAGATCGCGCCATTGCACTCTAGCCTGGGTAACAAGAGCGAAACTCCGTCTCAAAAAAAAAAAAAAAAAAGAATAGAGAAATGAAATGTAGGCTCGGAGATCTGGGTCCCTAAAGATTTGCTATTCAGTGTACAGAAATAGGTTAGATTCAAATGAGGAAAAACTGTAGTTGGTAAATTTTGTTTTTATTTCCACTTAAGGCAAATACATATTTTATACACACACACAAACACACATAGATATATACATGTATATATTACGATGTATTATATATTATGATATATTAACATTTTATAAATATAACTACCTTGACTATCATTTTGTTGATAAGTTCTTTTTCCCTTAAAGTAACCAGAAAATCTGGGTCAGAAACTTTTGCTTTCAGAATTTGTTGTAGAAAAATAATCTCTCCTTCACTTTCTTAGAAAACATCAATAGCCCTAAAGCAATTTCTGCAAGTTTCTTTCTGGTATGGATTATCTGGTGCTGCAAAACTTAGGTGCTCTGAAGTCCTTCGTATCTTTACTACACTCTAAAGGTCTTGTTCTAAAATAAACTATCTGTTGTTCAAAAAGGGATACATGATAAGAGAATGCTTGCATCTTTTTATTGTACTCATAAAATATTCTCACCATTTGAGCTCTCTAACAATATGTAATGATAATGGTAATCATTTTATAAATATCAGATACTACCCAAAGGGAATTATATGTATTTAATTACAATTTCATCATTATAATATAATTACAGTATTTTACAAATAGAAAAAACACACAAATTAAGGAATGTATCTGATTTCAGTTAGGATATGGTGAAATGGAGATGATGCTTGATAAAAGATATAATTCAGCTTTACATTCTAGGGTTATACAGATGTAAATTATCTAAGGGGTTTCTGAAGTCATTCTGCATCCAGATTAATATAGGCCTTCTAAGAATGAGTCAATTCTGAGCAGAAGCAAAAGGATGTCCTACATTCATATAGATATGATGTAGATGATGAAGACCTTCTTATATTTAATCACATTCAAGGCTTTCTCAATTATGAAGCTTTATATGTTGAGTAAGTTGTGAGGGACGTCTAAAGTCTTTACCACACTGGACACATGTATAGGGTTTCTCACCAGTATGGATCCTTTGATGCAGAGTAAGTTCTGAACCACGACTAAACGCTTTCCCACATTCCTTACATTCATAGGGTTTCTCTCCAGTATGAGTTCTCAGATGTTCAGTAAGGTGTGAACCACGAATAAAAGCCTTCCCACATTGTTTACATTCATAAGGTTTTTCACCTCTATGAATTCTCTGATGTTCACTAAGCTGTGAGCCATAAATAAAGGCCTTGTTACATTCCTTACATTTGTAGGGCTTTTCACCTGTATGAATTCTTTGATGATATGTAAGTTGTGTAGTACGAACAAAGGTCTTCCCACATTCCTTACATTCATAATGTTTCTTACCATGAATTTTCTCATGTTGAGTAAGATAGGCAACACGAATAAAAGCCTTTCCACATTCCTTACATTCAAAGGGTTTCTCACCTGTATGAATTCTCTGATGTTCACTAAGTTGTTTGCCACAAATAAAGGCCTTTCCACATTCCTTACATTTGTAAGGCTTCTCTCCAGTATGAATTTTTTGATGTTGAGTAAGATTAGAATTAGAAATAAAAGCTTTCCCACATTCTTTGCACTTATAGGGTCTCTCACCTGAATGAACTCTAAGGTGGTAAGTAAGTTGTGAGCCACGAAAAAAGGCCTTTCCACATTCTTTACATTCATAGGGCTTCTCACCTGTATGAATTCGCTGATGTTCATTCAGTTGGGAGGCACATAAAAAGGCTTTCCCACATTCTTTACATATATAAGGCTTTTCACCAGTATGAACTCTCTGATGATATGTAAGGTGTGAACCAAGAATAAAAGCCTTTCCACATTCCTTACACTCATAGGGTTTCTCACCACTATGAATTCTTTGATGGTAAGTAAGTTGAGAGCCAAGAATAAAGGCCTTCCCACAATCCTTACATTCATAAGGTTTTTCACCACTATGAACTCTCTGATGAAGCGTATATTGTGAACAGTAACTAAAGGCTTTTCCACATTTCTTACATTCATATGGTTTTTCTCCTGTATGAACTCTCTGATGTTCAGTGAGCTGTGAACCACGAATAAAAGCTTTCCCACATGCTTTACACTGATAAGGTTTTTCATTAGTATGAATTTTCTGATGTTGAATGAGATCAGAACTACGACCAAAGGCCTTTCCACATTCAATACACTCATAAGGTTTCTCACCAGTCTGAATTATCTGATGTTGACTATAGCTTGGCTTTTTGCTGCAGGTATTCCTATGCTTCCTGACTTTAGAGCATTTTTCTGTATTATGATTTTTCTCATGTTGAATAAGGCATGACAGGTAGCAAAAATCTTGTCTACATTCCTTACGTCTGTACAATTTTTCCTTGGTAGGAATTATCTGGTGAAAAGTAGAAGAGGTTGAATGGCTTTCAGTGGCCTTTTCTTCACAGGTAATTTTGACATACATGTAAAGTCCTTCCTGACTTGCTTCTTGACCCCCTAAGTTGTCTTTGCACTCCATATTGTCTCCAAGACCATTGTATTGAAGGTGATGGTTGATAAACTTCCCCATATTTTCCCACTGGAGTGATTCCATTTCATAAATTTCCTTTTCTGGAGATAACTTGTTAATCTCATGACTGGATTCCAAGTCTGCAGAATAACAAGAAAGCAAATTCCTGCTTTTGTTTACAAGGAGAAATAATTCTATGGTAAAAAATGATAGATAAAAATAATTCTCATAAGAATAGAATGGCTTAAACAGTACAAAAATATTTTGTGCCATTTTTCTTTAAAGACACAAGGAGAGAATAAAGAACAAGGAGAGCTTATAGGAAAGAAGGTAATTAGAAAAATAGGTTAAGTCAGTGGTTCTCAAACTTTGGAATGGCTTAGAAACACCCAGGAAGCTTATAAAATAGAATCAAAAACACCCTCTTGAAAAGAAACAGATGTCTAGCTGGATATACAATCTACCAACAAATCCTATTGGCTCTCCTATCAACATTTATTAAGAATCTGATCACCTCCACTGCCACCATCCTAGGCCAAGTCCCTATCTCTCACTGTCATAACCTCTTAGCTGGTTTCCCTACTTTCATCCTTGCTTCTGTAATCTATTCTTCACAGAGCAGCCAAAGGAATTCTCTTAAAATGTAGTTATATCACAGCATTCCCCTGCTAAAAACCTTCCAATGGTTTGCCATCTCAGGATAAAATCCAAAGTCGTTAATATGGCTCACAAGACCCTATACAAGCTTTCCCTTGGCCACTTTTCTTGACCTGTCATTTCCTAACATGGCCACTTTTCTATATCATCACCTACCACTCCCCTAATTATTCATTTGGCTCTGGTCATATGGCCTCCTTGGTGTTAAAAAGTGTCATGTCAAGCATATGCCTCTGTGTTTACAGTTTTGCCTTTAGAATGCCCTTCCTCAAGATATACATATGGCTTATTCCCTCATACAGTTTTCTGCTCAGCTGTCACATTATCAAAACATATAACACATAACTGTACCTATATTGCATTTTTCCCTAAGGGATATACCATTTCTAAAGTTTGACTACTATCTGTCTGTCCCATGCTTAATCAAAGCAAGGACTTTGTTTCATATACTGCTTTATCTCTAGTGCCTAATGTCATTACTTGCACATTGTTGGCATTCAGTATTTGTCAATTTTTAAAATGTAAATGTTCCGGCCGGGCGCGGTGGCTCAAGCCTGTAATCCCAGCACTTTGGGAGGCCGAGGTGGGTGGATCACGAGGTCGAGAGATCGAGACCATACATGGTGAAACCCCGTCTCTACTAAAAATACAAAAAATTAGCTGGGCATGGTGGCACATGCCTGTAATCCCAGCTACTCAGGAGGCCGAGGCAGGAGAATTGCTTGAACCCAGGAGGCGGAGGTTGCGGTGAGCCGAGATCACGCCATTGCACTCCAGCCTGGGTAACAAGAGCGAAACTCTGTCTCAAAAAAAAAAAAAAAAAAAAAAATGTAAATGTTCCTTCATTCGCAAATCTCCTTAGATGCGTCTCATACAACACAAAGTTTGAGAACAGAGCTAATAATCTTTCAGTGGTTTACCCTTGTACTTAGAACAAAATCCAAACTCCTATCCATGGCCTACAAGCCCCTTTATGATCCAATTTTTCTTAAATTTCTCTAATTTCTTCAAAATTACCTTTTAAGTCTCATTTTGAGCCACTACTATCTTCAGGAATAATGCTCTAATCTTACTGGCCTGAGAACATGTCAAATTCCCATTTTAGGTTTTCCATATGCCATTCCATCTGCCAAGAATGCTAAGTGGCCACCTCCTTTGCTTCTGAAATGTCCTAGCTTAAATGTTAGCTGCTCAGAAAGACCGTCCTGGATCACTTTAATTAGGTCCATGCCATGTATTTTCTATACCTATGATTTATTCCTAATTCTTGTTTGAATGTTTGCAATTCTAAAATTTCATTTATTTACCTGTGGATCTTTCTACTCCTCAAGTTCTACATGTATGGGGGGAAAATTTCTGTTTTACTATATAGCTATATCCCAGAGCACAGTATACATACAATGTTTGTTCCTATCATATAGTTTTTTTAGGTCTTACTTTCCAATATTTTCTACTTAAGGCCAAATGTTCTTATATTTCCCAAAGAAGTACCTCAAAATGTCCTAGAAACAGTGACAAATTTACACAATAAAGATGTTATGTTATTGTGAAGAAAGAAGCTGGGGAACAAGTATACTTTTTGAATGCAGAGAAACTCTGTCTGATGTAACTGGATCAGCAGGCACAGGCTCTCTGACCACTGTTTATAGGCTGGAGAATAACAGAGAGCGGTAATGGGAAGAAAAATACAAATTAGTAAGTTCAAATTTAAACTGTCTTTTAGAAATAAGCCTCAGAAACTTGAGAAAACATGCTTTTGCTGAAAAGCAAAAAGAAATTGTAAAAACAAAAGCAACTACCCACCACCCCAACCCTGCCATATACACAGCACAGCTCAGTTTAACACCAATTCATGTCAGCAAAATATCTTGGGACAAGATAGATCCTGCTTTTATTTCGTTTCTTTTATAGAAGAACAATATGATTTATAAAACACTTTGAAAGAAATCAATGGGTTTATGGTGATTAAGGGAACTCTATAAGGAATCAAATAAATTCAGCTGGAACCCGAAACAGCTACCTATGTGCTAGTGGCCTAATAAAAATGGGAAAAAATATAAATCTAATATGATTCTGGGGTAGGAGGCACTATGAGAACATAGGAAGGTGCTAAACAGAAATCTAGAGGAATGAAGAAAAAGGTTGGAATACCAAAGTCTCAGAACTATGCCCAGAATGAGGGGTACGTATAAAAATGTATTCAATTAAGTAGCAGCTCTTTTTATTGTCATTAAATTAATGAAAAACAATATGGTGAAAAATAAAACTGCAAAAGGGGTGATGAGTGAAGACAACGAAATGGCGAAAAGGTGGAGCCATTTTAAGAAGTTTCTTTTATACTTTACCCCATCAAGTCCTACTGAATATATCTCCTAAGTAGCCCTTGAACCTGTTAACTTATCACCAATACCTGTGCTGACACTCATGAAGCCCAAAGCATTATTATTATTATTTTTTTTTTTGGAGATAAAGTCTCACTCTATCATCCAGGCTGGAGTACAGTGGCGTTGACCTCAGCTCAATGCAACCTCTACTTCCAAGATTCAAGCAATTGTGCCTGAGCCTCCCAAGTAGCTGGGATCACAGGTGTGTGCCACCATGCTTGGCTCATTTTTATTTATTTATTTATTTATTTAATTTTATTTTTGAGACGGAGTTTCGCTCTTGTTGCCCAGGCTGGAGTGCAATGGCGCGATCTCAGATCACCGCAACCTCCGCCTCCTGGGTTCAAGCAATTCTCCTGCCTCAACCTCCTGAGTAGCTGGGATTACAGGCATGCGCCACCATGCTCGGCTAATTTTTTGTATTTTTTAGTAGAGACAGGGTTTCACCATGTTGACCAGGATGGTCTTGATCTCTTGACCTCGTGATCCACCCACCTCGGCCTCCCAAAGTGCTGGGATTATAGGTGTGAGCCACCACGCCCGGCCTTTGGCTCATTTTTATATTTTTGGTAGAGATGGGGGCTTCAGCATGTTGGCCAGGCTGGTCTCAAACTCCTGGCCTAAAGTGATCCACCCACCTCAGCTGCCCAAAGTGTTGGGATTACAGGTATGAGCCACTGCGCCCGGCCCCAAAGCATCCTGAACCACGACCAAAACCTACTTGGTAATGTTATGAGACCCTTTGTTTTAATCTCCATTTGGCAGACAGAATGGAATAGTAACTATGAAAATCACATTATGTCACTGTCTTAAGATTCTTCAATAGCCTGCAAAAAATTGGGGGATAAAATCTAAACTCTTCTGCACTATTTTTCAAACTTCTTTTGACTGTAACCTCATAGTAAGAAATGTATATTATGACTGAGTACATACACTCAAACATAAAACAAGTATGTCATAAAATCATCTTTGCTATTATGTATTATATATTCATATTTTGTTATTTTCTTTCCTGTTTTATTAAAAACAGTAAAAAGTGTTGCTCATAACTTCTAGCAGGTTTGGCCTGGCCTGGCTCCAGTCAGCCTCTCCAACTCCCTGTGGCACCTTTGCCTCACGAGGCTCCAGCTGCAAAGGCCTCTCTTAATACCTCATGTACACCAAGCTCCACCCTCCTGTGGCCTGCAGTACACTGCTACCTCTGCTAGGAATGCTCTTCCCTCTTCTCTCTACACTCAGTCTCCTAACCTGTTTTTCATTCTTTCAGGGCTCACTAGAAACTTTATGTACTTTTGCATTTCCTGAGAAGCTGTCTCCAATCCCAGGCTCCTAGCATGCTGTTCCAGTAATCTGTCTTCTGTTAAGACAGCCACTCTACTCAATACAGTCTGCAAGGAAAGCCTCCATAGCTCTGGATGCTCATAAGACCTCCACATCCTGCTATTAAGGCTGGCTTGTCCACGGAGATCTCAATTTCCATAAGCTCTTAGTGTGGTAGTCCTACTGTCCTTAGGTTATAAAAGGAATAATAAAAAATAATAAAAAACCTACTGTCCCCTAAAAGACCACTAGAGGCCAGTCCTGTAATGCCTGATATCTTTGAGTTATCTCAACACTGTTAAAAGCCTTGGCTTCCTGGGTCATTGATCATCACTGGGACTCTTATCCCATCCATGTCCTACTTCACTCCAAACTATGCCTTTTGGAACTCAAGGTGTATTTTCTACAAAATCCTCTACAACCTCTACCTTCCCTCTGATTATTCTCTTCACCTTCTTGATCCTATTGAAACCTCGAGTACACTACTTGCCCAGAAATAATGTTTTCCTTCATGTCTTTCCCTCTACCTCACTTCACCTAACCTCTCCCAAGGTAGACATAAATATAGACATAATTATATCAGCACCAACTCACCAAGGAATCAGATATACAACGAGAAGTACTCAATGTTAATTTTTCTACAAGTACTCCTAATCATGACATTTACCGTCACAGAATGAATTGTATTCTAGAGACTCTTTGAAGCAACTCTAATCTAAACGCTTATTATTACCCAATGAGAAAGCCACATAGAATGATTAAACACAGGACTTTCACTTCTTGTTCCATACACTGATTGGCTCCTTACCCCTATTCACGGAATTAATCTATATCTAAACCTCCATGGATTCATTAACTATTTTAAGAATGTACTATGGAATTCAACTACTACCAAACTCCTGAATAGTCTCTTATAAATAGAAGGCATTATAGCAGTCATAGTAAAAACAGAAAAACAACAAAAAACTCCTACCCCTTTATATCCTCCACCTTTGATTACCAAAAGCATATGTAGAATCCCCAAATGTTGCGCTCAGTTCCTGCAGCCACGTTACTAAAATTAATAGGCTGGAGTATAATACAAATTACTATAATTTTAAATCTACTAACAGGAGAATATAGCCTGTCCACTTCTTACCACTATGAAGAATAATTATAACAAATTCTATTTGTTCATACTAAACAGACTTAAAAGCACTCACTGTGTATTCCTCAGTAACTCGTATAGCATTACTAATTATAGCTTTTCTCATCTAAATGCCATGAAGTTTTACAGGAGCCACAGCCCTAATAACTGCCCATGACAGCAGAACATCAAAATGATTTTGCCTTACAAATTCAAACTATGATTCCAGGCATGGTATCTTACACTTGGTAATCCCAGCACTTTCCTCACCTCAGGTCAGGAGTTTTGAGACCAGCCTGGCCAACATGGTGAAACTCCATCTCTAATATAAATATAAAAATTAGCTGGGTATGATGGTAGGCACCTGTAATCCCAGTTACTTGGGAGATTGAGGCAGGAAAACTGCTTGAACCCAGGAAGTGGAGGTTGCAGTGAGCTGAGATCACACCACTGCACTCCAGTCTGGATGACAGAGTGAGACTCCATCTCAAAAAACAAAAACAAACAAAAAAACCCAAATTCAAACTATGAACAAATTCACAGCCAAACCATACACAAGGTTCCCCAACTTATGACACTTAGACCTACGAGTTTTCAATTTTACCATGGTGAGAAAGCAATACAACATTCAGTATGCTCCGTGACTTACCAAGGGGTTACATGGAATGATGTAACAATATTTTTGACATTATCCAGAAGTAACCCCAATGTATGTAGAGGAGCATCTGTACTATTAGCTCTCAAACTACAGACATTACTTCCTTTAACAGAAACATGATAAATATGGGCTAGCCTAACTAACCTAGCCTTTTGCACCAATTTTTTGGCTTCTAAGGCCAACAGATTACTTCTAACCTTTAAAAGTTTAGAAAGCCATATTGTTATAAATGGAGGCATGAGTTAGCAGTTGATAGCCTTACTATCAACTATTAACCTGAATGGAGAATTATTTGAAATTACATCATTTTTATGATCTAATTTTGCCATTAACCAAATAGGACTATATACTAATTACGGCTATATAGTCCCTCTATCTATAAATCACATCACAATGAGAGGGGAACTTCTTGTTGCCTGTCCAGTGACAGGCCCATGCCTGTGCCCCCTCTCCCAGTCCTCTGTGATGAAAATCCCAAGGCCAGGGTTCCCCTTCATTTCCTGTCCAATTCCCTGAGAAAGCAGCCAACAGAGACCCCCTTCCCCAGAAGTGGCTGCAGGGACCTCAGGCCCCGAATGCCTGGAGACAGAGGAGGCCCCCCCCCCCAGCCCTCAGCCTCACTGGCCGGCCCGGAAGTGCTGAACTCCGGAGGCTCAGGCGAGGAGGATGTGCAAGTGGGCATCTTCTGGGTCCTGGAGTTGCTGGGGGTGGCGGTGGTGCCTGAGTGATCATCCAAGCTGGCTGGGTCTTCTTCTGGCATCATTTTCGGGGAGTCGGTAAACATGGAGTTATCAAAGGACATGTCTGTGGTGTCGAAGTTAATCTGGGCCCAGCAGGATTCTCCATCTCTTCTTGTAAATTTTTGAGTTTAACTTTTCTGACCACAAGGGCAACAGCTACCAGCCCGGCAAGGAGGAGGAGGACACCAGCTGGCTCAGGGAGAGCGCCAAGATCCAAGTGGGCACTGGGAAGGAGATGTTCAAGGACTCGCTGAGGTCTGACAGCTGGGGCTGGTTGTGCTTGCTTATCAATACTGGTGGTGGAAGGGTCCTCCTGGAGCCTCACTGCTGCTGCCACTCGGGTTGAACGTCACTCTGCACTGGTTCAGGGGGGCCTGCAGGAGCTAGACCACCTGCCCCCCTCAATACAGTGTGAAATTCGCTCCCGGGAAGTCCCTGGGGACCACGCATGTGACATGGATGGGGTCCTCTTGGCTGCTTGGGTATGGGGGCACCAGCCGGATGGACGGTGCTGGGATTGCCAAGGAGTGAGGAAACTGAGCCTGATGATCTGAGGTGGAAGAGTTTCATCCCAAAACCAGTTCGCCCATCCCCTCTCGTGCCCACCCCACCCCAAAATACTGTGTTACATGACACTGGTCCCTGATGCCAAAAAGGTTGGGGACTACTGGTCTAAAAGACCATGTCAGGATTTACCATGGATGCCAACAGAGAACAGAGAGGAGAGAAGCCAGGCAGGTACCTTCCTGGGACTGATACGGAGTGGGAGAATCTCCCGAACATGGTGAAACTGAGTGAGTGAGAGTCCCTGAGGAAGCCAGACTTCCCACATGGACCTTTGCAATCCTGGGCAGAGGAGAAACCCCAGCCCCAACACCTGGGCCACTAGACCAACACAGAAAGCTACCTAGAGTTTTTGCAGAGGCACTGCTCAAGCGCATGTGGAGCAGCACAAGCCCCAGATCCCTGAGCAGCTTCGTGCCAGCTGCCATAGTTCCAGTGGAGGCTGCAGTCACAGTGCTGAGGAGTGGTTAGACTGCCCATTCCCTCCTCACCCGGCAAGGCTCAGCTCCACCCGCCCCCACCTGAACGCTGCAGCACAGTGACCCTGTCCCCACTTGAACTCTGCAGGCAGGCACACCTCCGCATTCCACAAGGAACTTCCCAGATAGCAGACCATGAAACCCATGCCCTACCTCCTCTGAGGCGGCTAAGGCTCACCAGCTCAGACTTTCAGCGCAGCAACCGCACCTCCGCCTAAACTTTGCGGTGGGCTGCAGCTCTGTGTTCCTCTGGGGCAAAACTCCCAGACGTAACAGATAACACTTGGCACCACTGCATGCCCCCAACAGTGAAGTTCTGCATTGTTTGAGAGGAAGGGAAGTGCAAACGTGCCACATGCACTTTTGCAATCTCGCAGCTGCCAGTATCCATTGCAGGAGTCCTGCCCTCTCCAGTGAAAGGACCACAGCACAGCTGCCCTGTCCCCACCTGAACATTTCACCTGCAGACCAGAGCCCTTCTGAAAATCCAACCCCCACATACCTGTAATATTCCCTTGGGCTCCCACCACCTAAGCATTCTGTAGGACCCTGCATGACAGTTTGGCCAGTGACCTGGGAACCAACCTGTCCCACCTCCCCACATCATAGCCAGCACCTGAACTCTGGGCTAGCCTGACTGCAGTCCAGCCCCATAGGACTCACACAGGCTGTCCAGTGGGACAAAGAGGGGCCTGGGAACTGGGAAACTACCTGCCCCATTCCAACTCTGCTGGCACCTGACCATTTCCCCCAGGGCCTGAGGTGAGACCAACCCAACTAGTTGACACCACCAGAAACAACACTTACTCACACAGGCCCTGTAGAGGAGCCCCCCTTCAACAGGAAGCAGCAGTACTGTGACATCAGAAAACAGGTGAGCCCTAATCAATGGGGAAAGAATTGCCTATTCAATAAATGGTGCTGGGATAACTGGCTAGCTATATGCAAAAGAATGAAATTGGACCCTTAGCTTTTACCATATAAAATAACTCAAGATGGCTTGATATAGTACATGCAGAAGCCTCTGAAGATCTTACATCAAAATATAAGTTTCTCATTACATTTTGCAGGTGTTTCATCAATTTTGGGAGCTACTAATTTTATTACAATTATAAAACTACCAGCCATATCTAATATCAGACACCACTATTAATTGGAGCTATGCAGCCGGGCGCGGTGGCTCAAGCCTGTAATCCCAGCACTTTGGGAGGCCGAGGTGGGTGGATCACAAGGTCGAGAGATCGAGACCAACCTGGTCAACATGGTGAAACCCCATCTCTACTAAAAATACAAAAAAAATTAGCTGGGCATGGTGGCGCGTGCCTATAATCCCAGCTACTGAGGAGGCTGAGGCAGGAGAATTGCCTGAACCCAGGAGGTGGAGGTTGCGGTGAGCGGAGATCGCGCCATTGCACTCCAGCCTGGGTAACAAGAGCGAAACTCCGTCTCAAAAAAAAAAAAAAAAAAAAAAATTGGAGCTATGCTTTTATTACTCTCTCTCCCAGTACTAGCAACGAGCATCACCATACTACTGACAGACCATAACCTTAATATACTTTTTTTGATCCAGCTGGAGAAGGAGATCCAATTTTAGATCATCATTTATTCTGTTTTGTTTGTTTATCCAAAAGCATATATTCTTATTTTACCAGGTTTTGGGATAATCTCACATATTGCTACCTACTATTCTGGGGGGAAAAAAAGAACCATTTGGATATAGAAATAATATGATCCTTATGCCTGTAATCCCAGCACTTTGGGAGGCCAAGGTGGGCAGATCACGAGGTCAGGAGTTCAAGGCTAGCCTGGCCAACATGGTGAAACCCCATCTCTACTTAAAAAAATAAATAAATAAATAAATAAATACAAAAATTAGCTGGGCATGGTGGTACACGCCTGTAGTCTCAGCTACTCGGGAGGCTGAGGCAGGGGAATTGCTTGAACTGGGACCTGGGAAGCAGTGGTTGTAGTTAGCCAAGATCACGCCACTGCACTCCTGCCTGGGCTACAGAGTAAGACTCTGTGTCAAAATAATAATAATAATATGACCCATAATATCAATCTGGCTCATAAACTTTATCATATAAGCCCACCATATATTTACAGCAGGCAGACATTGACACCTTAACGTATTTTATATTCACTACCATAATTGTTGCTATTCCCACAGGAGTTAAAGGATTTAACTGACTAGCAACCCTACATGGAGGTAATAATAAATGATCTCCAGCTATATTATGAGGTTTGGCTTTGTTTTTCTACTAACAGTTGGAGGCCTAACAGGAACGGTTCTAGCTAACTCATTAGCAGACATCAATCCCCATGATACATAATAAAAATCTGCAGCAGATTTCTAACATGTTCTATCAATAGGTGCCATCTTCACCATTACAGGATTTCTTCACTGATTCTCATATTTTCAAGTTACACATTCAACCTGAGCCAAAAATCCATTTTATATTTGTAGGTGTTAAACTGACTTTCTTTCCACAACATTTTCTTGATTTACCAGGCATGCCACAACAACACTCCAATTATACTGATGGATATACAACATGAAATACCATCTGCTATGGTTTGGATGTGGTTTGTACGCACTAAACCTCATGTTGAAATTTAGTCCTCAGTATGGTGTCTTAGGAGATGGGGTTTGGTGGGAGGTGTTTGGCTCATGGGGGCTGGTCCCTCTTGAACAGATTAATGCCCTCCCTCAAGGGTGAGTGAGCGCTTGTTCAACTCGTTCTCAAGAGAGCTGGTTTTAAAAAAGCCTGTCACTTTTCCCCTCTCTCACCAGGTGATCTCTGCTCTGCACACACTGGCTCCCCTTTACCTTCCATCATGAATGGAAGCAGCCTGAGGTCCTCACCAGAAGCCAAACAGACACAGGTGCCATGCTTCTTGTACAACCTGCAGAAATACGCACCAAATAAACCTCTTTTCTTTATAAATTACCCAGCCTCAGGCAACCTTTATAGTAACACAATGTGAAATAAGACACCTATTATACTTGAATTAGTTCCACTCTAACACTTTGAAAAGTGATCAGCATCTATGTTTAAATACCAAAACTAGAAATATCCATGGAATTCTTTTTTTTTTTTTTTTGAGACAGAGTCCTGTTCCGTCACCAGGCTGGAGTGCGGTGGTGTGATCTTGGCTCACTGCAACCTCCGCCTCCTGGGTTCAAACAATTCTCCTGCCTCAGCCTTCTAAGTAGCTGGGACTACAGGCACTTGTCACCACACCCAGCTAATTTTTGTATTTCTGTAGAGATGGGGGTTTCACCATGTTGGCCAGGATGATCTTGATCTCTTGACCCCATGATCCGCCCACCTCGGCCTCCCAAAGTGTTGGGATTACAGGCGTGAGCCACTGCGCCTGGCCTATTTTTTTCAACAATTCTAGCACTATTTACTTCCATTAAAATTTCTGAAACATGGCTGTTCTTAAAATCCATCACCAAAGAACACGGATGCCTTAAAACATGAGACCCCCCTTGGGAAAAAAGGAAACTAAAATTTATTCACCTCTTTCACTATTCCTACAATAATAGGACCACTTATTTATATTCTAATCATTTCATTCCCAAACATCATGTTTCCTGCCCCCAACTGTCAAATCCATAGTAGATTAGTCTCTGTTCAACAGTAATGAGCACAAGTCGTACTAACACAGTAACACATAATGTCAAAGGATGTTATTACCAATAACAGCAACAACTCTCAAAGCACAATTTCAAGCAACTGCCCCTTTTTTACCACCACCACTCAAGTTAGCAGATCATTTGCCCTTATACCCACCCCTCCAGCATTTTATTTTATTTTATTTTACTTTTTTGAAACGTGGTTTTGTTCTGTCACCTAGACTGAAATGCAGTGGTGTGATCATGGCTCAATGCAGCCTCAACCTCAGGGCTCAAACAATCCTCTCACCTCACACGCCCAAGTAGCTGGGACAATAGGCATGTGCCACAATGCCTGACTAATTTCTATTTTAAGTAGAGATGGGGTTTTGCTATGTTGCCCAGGCTGGTCCTGAACTCCTGGTCTCAAGCAACTCAACCCACTTCAGCCAAAGTGCTAGGGGGATTACAGGCTTGAGCTATTGTGCCCAGCTTACCACCATTTTAAAGACTCTCCTTTGAAAACAAAATAAAACAGAAACCTCTCCTGATTCTGTGGTTTACCCTGCAGTAGATAGGATCCGCAGGGTGAATCACAGAATCAGGAAAGTGGCAAAATTTCTAAAGAGGTATGCATGCTTCCTGTCTCTACCTTTTGCTTTTCTTTCTCTCCTACCACTATAATTAACATTTTGCCATATTTCCTTCCTAAATTTGTTCCATAGATTTTTATGTAGTTGAATAACACTACATATGCAAACTGTAATCACACTTCTTTCCCCTAATTATTACAGAACTGTTCTTAACAGTCTAAAATATTTTTAAACTCTATTTGTAACTTTGAGGGTTCCTCAAATGGGCCCTCAACGCTGTCTGGTGAGTTAATTCACTGTCCCACTCTAGTTTTTATTGTTGACTTATTTCTTTCTCACTCTCTTTTAAATACTCTCTAATGAGTTTTTTGTTCCTCTCATTTCCAAACCCACCTTGTCAGGGTCAGCAGCACTCTTCACCTTGCCAAATCCAATGGCCAATTTTCAGCCTTCCTCTTACTTGACCTTTTAGCATCATCTCTCTGTTAACTGCTTCTTCCTTTTGTCAGCTGGCTTCCAGTACCCTGCACTCTTTCTTCCTAGGTCACAGGTTACTCAGGTAGTCCTCAATTTCCTTTGCTAGATTAGTTCCTGACTGAATGCTGGAATACCGCATGGTTTAGTCCTTCAACTGTACCTTGCCTTCCATCTAAACCAATTCCCTTCAAAATGTCATCCAGCTCCTCAATACAAAGATTAATCCCATATTTATCTCTTCAGTCCTGACTATCCCTCCACCCATAGGCTTCCAAATGCTTATCTAACTTTACCACACGGACATCTAATGAAAATATCAAATACATAACTCTTGACTGCCTTCTCCAGATTTCCAAACCCTGATGCCTCTATTGCCAATCTTCAAAATAACACCATTATGAAGGTATTAATTCTACCTTCAAAATATAACCTGTTCTCATCACCTCCACATATTAAACCCAATTCCAAGCCATTATTATCTTTAGTGTGAACTTCTGAACTAGTCTTCTGATTAGTCTTCCTGCTTTCAATCTTATCCTCACTGCCCACATAGCACTCACAGTGACCTTTAAACAAAGATCCTTTACTTATCTGCAAAAAATCAGCCAGGCGCTCACTATCACACTGAGAATAAAATCTTACTGCTTGCAATGGCCAAGAAGGTCCTACATGATCTGATCTCTGTCTGTTTCTCTGACCTTGCCTCTAATTTCCACTTTCAGTGGCCACACTGGCCTTCTTTCTGATTGTCAAGCAAGTGAAGCTTAATTTATCTCAGGATCTTCTGTTCTCTCTGCCTGAACACACATTTATTTCCCTGATTTATAGCCAACTTTATTCAGGTCTCAAGTCAAATGTTACCTTCCTTGAGCTATATCATTCCTGGTACTAACCTATGAATATAGCAAGCTCTCAATAGATATGTGCTTGCTAGAGACACTTACTGAAGTTTAACTGTAAAAGAGTAACTGGGAAAAAAAAAAACACTAATTAGAAAAATAGATAAAAGCAATGTCCCCAAAAGAGACCAGACCAAAGGTTTTATTTAAAAAAAGAGAGAGAATGTAAAAAAGAAGAGTGGTAAGTCAGAAATGGGAGGGAGGTTCCACTGGGAACTCAAAGACACAACCTTCCTGCTCTCCCTAGGTCTCGAGCCTTCTTTCCACAGGCCTTTGAAGAGAGCTTCACACAAACATCTCAAAGTGCTGCCACCTACAGATCAGCTGTAGCAATAGGTGACACTGTGTGACCAGCCCTTATTCACCTGAGCTGTCTTCTTGTCATGGTTCTCATCACCAGCTGGGGCTCCTTTCCTTGCTCCAATAAGAAAAATACATTTGGCTTAGGGACTGCATATCCAGCTTAAAATAAAGGAAATGGTAGATGGTCATGCTAAGGGATTCCCAGATTCAAATCCAGTCCATTGGCTATCAAAGAAGGGAGACACTGACAGGAAGTGACAGAGAAAGATGTGACAATCTAAAGGATGAAAAATAAAAAGACAAACAGTGGAGCTGTCCATTCCTACTTCCACTCAAACTTAAGCCTTTCCTTAGGGAATGGAGATCAGAAATTGACAATGAATGAGGCAGAAATGATGGGGAACAAATTCTGAATCTTATATATGATTATCTTACCCAATGAGATCAGGTTGCTGTAGTTCTCCAACATCACATCCCTGTACAAATCTCTCTGAGCAGGGTCCAGGCATTCCCATTCCTCCTGAGAGAAGTCAATGGCCACATCCCTGAAAGTCACCAACAACTGAAACAACAAATCCATCATTTGTGAAAATATGGCAATGGTTCTGAAGTGAAATGAAAAGAAAATGAAGGTGGTAATTGAAGGAAGGGGGTAACACAAAACAACAGGAAATTGGTTGCCTAAACCATAGTATTAACATGATTCTCTATCATTCCTATTGCCATAGACAAAACTTCATCTACATAACAGAACAATTCCATTATCCAGAAAGGTCTGAGAATTTAAAAAGCCAGATGTGTGCAGTTTCTCATTTCAATAAACTACTACATGCATTTATTTCACAGCAGATTTTAATTGCACAGATTAGGCTTTCAAATCCTTAATAACTAGTACATTTTCAATAAATACAAGCTCTTGTTCTCCCTTCTGCCTTTAAAGAAAAAGACTTTTAAAAATATTTTTTTCCAAAAAATGTTTACCAAATCTCTAGGTGAGAAAATAAAATTTGAATATAACCTAAGAATTTTTTGAAGACTCAGATTCAACAAGTTACAATATAATGTTACAGAATAAAATGGACATGTGATATTTCTGTTTTATATACAAAATGATCTGCTTATGTGGGAGTATTTGAATTGACAAATTCTCTAATATCTTTGGGCTCTTAGAATCTATAGTTCTGAAGACGGTATGCATCTGGCATGTTTTATGTGTTCCTACTTTCCATGTTCCTAGGCTACAGCAAGGTATGACTATGATCATCCTCTCTCATTGGTTCCTGGGCAAGAAGGCTGTGGTAGGCAGAATAAAGCTCTCCCCTGCCCGGCCCCGGCCAAGCATGTCCACAACCTAATCCCTGAAACAGTAACAGTACTGACTCAATGTTAAAGAAAAGCTTGGTTGCTTAAATATAATTATTAATTTGCTTGACTTTGTAGATTATTCACTAAAACAGCCTCAGGAAAACAGGACCTTCAACAGAGATGAGAGAAAATATGCAGACTAACAACTCTGGGAATGGGCTGACTAGCCTGATAAGAATAGGCTGATAACAACTACAGAAGGCCACAAAACATTGACCAAGAAAGCAATGAGCTGAGACTGCACAAGAATGTTTCACAAGAATGTTTTGATCATCATTTTTCCTGATTTCCCTTAAAAACCCCTGATGTGGAAACACAACTCAGTGAAGTGGTCATTGAACACTAGTCCACTGCCTCCCCTGAGGTGCTGGCTTCTTGAATAAAGCTAACCTTCCTTTCACCAATGCTCATCTCTTGAGTTTTTGGCTTTCAAATGATGAGTGGCCTGGAGCTGAGTTTGGTTACAAAACCTATGTATACCTTACCTTACATGGCAAAAGGGACTTTAGAAGGGCAATTAAATTAAGGACCTTGAGAGGGAATTATCCTGGATTATCTGGTTGGGTCCAATGTAATCACATAGGTATTTATAAGTGATAGAGCGAGGCAGGTGAGTAAGAGAAGGAGATGTGATGATGACAGCAAAGGTCAAAATGTTGTGATTGCTGGCTTTGAAAACAGACAGAGGCCACAAACCAGGGGCTGTGGACAAATGCTTAGAACCAGAAAAAGATAAGGAAACAGATTCTCCAGTCTTCTAGAACCTCCAGAAGGAACATGGCTCTGCTAATACTTTGATATTAGCCCTATTGACCGATTTCAGACTTCTGACCAGCAGGCATATAAATCATAATTGTATTGATTTAAGCTGCTACATTAGTGGTTATTAGTTACAGCAGCAATAGGAAACTGTATCAGGAACAAGAGCCCTTCCTTCATAGGACCTAATTTAAAAGCATCACAGAAAATCTTGCCATATACTGAGACTAGAAATATCCAACCAAAAATGCTGTCACTTTGAAGTGTAAAACCCAGGTTGGTAGAGAAGATCAAACTTTGTCATGTGTCACATTTAAACACTCATTTCTACTTCACCAAACTGTGGTACTAATGTGTACCGTTCTTCAAAGGAGGTATTTCTGTTCCCTCAGAGCTCTTGGCAGAAGACTATGCATGTGGACGATGTAGAATTACCTGTCGAATGAACATCTAAAACGTGTCTGAAGAAGGGAGAAGCACTGAGGAGAAGGGCTCTTTGGTACTATGGCCTGCTAGAATGGGAGAGTAGCTTGGGAGCAGTTCCCTTAAGGGACCAAACAAGGCAGAAAATTCTGGGATAAATAAATCTGGTATTCACATTATACAACAAAATCATTGTGCTTCAAAAAGGAAAGAAACAGTAACTCACGTGGGGCATGGTTTTTAAGAACTGTCAGAACTGATCAGTTTTCTGGGTTCCTCTCCTGGAGGTGTGTGAAGTCCACAGAAGCCAGTGCTGCAGAAGGAAAAAAAGCCACAAGATTAGACTTGGCTCACAGCCCACAAAATTAACTCCTCAGAACTACCTTTATGTCCCCATTTTTGGGAGTTTGGGAAAAATCTCAGTCCTTCTACAAACCCAATGGAAGGCAGCAGAAGGGATTCAGGCCAGACCTTTCCTTAATCTCCATGGTAAACAGGACCCTAGGTGCTGCTATTTTCCCAGAGCATCTTCTCCTCCACAGTAGCACAGGGACATGCCCAGGGAGCCCTACACTATCCCCCTGGACCCAAACACTAAGTGAGGTGCTTTGCTCCCAATCTTAGGGAGGGGCTTCAGAGACCAAAATGTGGCCTCCTTTCAGACATCATGAACATCAGCTAGACTCACGGACATTTGATAGAGACATCAGGGTCAACAGATGAAAACAGTCTCTATCAGAACACAAATGCCTGAGTTCATGGTCACAGCCTCATCCTGATTTATGATTCCCAGAATCTTGCAGTCAAGCATACCCTAAGTCTCAATCATGACAATTTGTAATTTTCTTCATTAAGCATGTGAGAGCCTCTTTCTGAGGCTATCTAGGGGGGGTCCCACCCTAAGTCACCTCATTAGCACGAACTCAGATGTGATCAAAAGTGGTTTATTATGCACAACGAGAGACATTCTCATCACTCAAAATATTCCAAAGATTTTTAGGAGCTCTGTGCCAGAAACAAAGAACAAAGACCTAATTTATTTCTTCTTCGTGTTGCTGTTCAGATGGGATCTCTCTCTACAGCCCAGGCTGGAGTGCAGTGGTAGGATCACAGCTCATTGCACCTTTGACTTCCTGGGCACAAGTGATCCTAACTCAACCTCCTACCTCAACCTCCTGATAGCTGGGGAACCACAGGTGCACGTCACCACAACCATCTAATTTTAAAAAATATTTTGTAGAAATGGGGGGCTTACTGTGTTGCTCAGGATGGTCTTTAACTCCTGGGCTCAAGCAGTTCTCTCGCCTCAGCCTCCCTAAGTGCTGAGATTACAGGCATGAGCCACTATGCCCAGCCTCTATTTCTTATTATGCCACAAATACTAATGCAAAATTTTGACATAAAATACTAGGAAACAAAAATCCACAAGCACAGTTTTTTTAAAAGTATGATTAACTTGGACTTGCCCAGTATCAAAAAGTTGATTTGATATTAGAATGTACATTGATATAATTCATGATGAAATCACCTCTGTAGAATCATAAACAATGAGAAAAATCTAACATGACTGACTCCATTTTGCTTCTGAACTTACAGGTTAAAATTTTGTTTTACTTATTCTAGTATGGAGGCTGAGATAACTATGAGAAGGCTTTAGTTTATAGTTAAATTTGGAGGCAAGAAAAACTGACTCCCCTCCTTGCTTGAAGACTAGAGGCACATACATAAAGCAAGGTTAAAATTATGGCAGAGGCTTGGATTTTGCTAAAGTCTGGGCATAAACAATGACCTGCCAGTGCTTAGTTTCTTTTTTTGTAAACTGCTTACTTCCCCAGTCACAGTAACTGCAGGTCACAAAATTTAAAATTTTCTCAAGTACTCCTAGAGATAACAACACATTCATGAAACCTAAAGAACTGGTCTTTGAGATACTTTTCCAGATTTAGCATTTTGGTAGGCCAAGAGATGTCACCTGTTCCTGAGAACTACCTCTACCAGCTCCTGGAAGTGACTCAGCTGTCTGAAGACACCATTAGAAGCTCCTGTGATTTCATTACCAGCCAGTCAATTTCTCCAGTTCCCCAGCCCTCTGCCTGCTAAAGTACCCTTTAGAAACCCTAGCCTCCAAATTCTTGGTAAGATGGGCTTGAGAGATTTCTTCCAATTCTCCTTGCTTAGACAGCCCTGAAATAATGACAATAATCATAATTATTACTATTATTTGAGACAGAGTCTTACTCTGTCACCCAGGCTGGGGTGGAGTGGCGCAATCTCGGCTTACTGCAACCTCTGCCTCCTGGATTCAAACGATTCTCCTGCCTCAGCCTTCCAAGTAGTTCAGACCACAGGTGTATGGTGGTATGCCACCATGTTCAACTAATTTTTGTATTTTTAGTAGAAATGGTGTTTCACCATGTTGATCAGGATGGTCTCGATCTTTTGACCTCGTGATCCGGCCACCTCGGCCTCCCAAAGTGCTGAGATTACAAGTGTGAGCCATTGCACCTGGCCCCTAAGATTATTAAATTCTGTTTTTGCTGCAATATCTGCTGTTCTCATTGGCTTTGGGGGAGCAACAGGCAGGAACAACCTATCAGGCTGTGATCATGATAATAACGGATCTGTGGAAAAGAATCATATTATCTCTGTAAGGGTCAAAAAACATTGGGAAAATTCACTATCCATTTCTGAAAAACACAAAAAATAGAAATTGATGGCTATTTTAACATGATAGAAACGAGGCAAGAATACTCACAACTTTCACTACCATCTACCATTATATGAAACAGTTTATCAACCAATGTAAAAAAACAATAAGCAATAAGAACAGGAAAAGAAGATGCGAAACCCTCTCTATATGCCGATATGATCACATGCCTGAGAAAAACCCATGAGACTCAATGAAAACAAAAACCTCCAACAAATAAGAGAAACTAAACTAGCGGGATATAAAGTTAGCATTAAAAGAAACGGCTTTTATATATAAAACAATAACTACACAGGAAATATAAGAAAAGAAAAGTCATAAAAAAGGCAAAATACCAAGGCATAAGCTTAACAAGAATGCATAAAACATATAGGAGAAAAAACGTAAAATACTCCTGTAACACATAAAAATAGATTTTAACAAACGGCTAGTATAATGTTTCTCAACCTAATTTCCATTATCTTCCCTACAGGAGCGATTTTAGACATTTATTTTCTAAATCATACCCCCAAGATGAAATTTTAATAGGAAAAATATACTAGATATCTATTTATGTGTTATACATGTATACCTGTGCTTTATAAATAAAAAGGATAAGTATAGAGCTTATTCTTTGTATTCAAAACAGGTTAAGAATGACTAAGTAAGAATCTTAAGTAAAAGTTAAAATGGGCCAGGCACAGTGGCTCAGGCCTGTAATCCCAGCAGTTTGGGAAGCCGAGGCAGGTTGATCACCTGAGGTCAGGGGTTTGAGACCACCTGGCCAACATGGTGAAACTTAATCAGGCCTGTAATCCCAGCAGTTTGGGAAGCCGAGGCAGGTTGATCACCTGAGGTCAGGAGTTTGAGACCACCTGGCCAACATGGTGAAACTTAATCTCTACTAAAAATACAAAAATTAGCCTGGCGTGGTGGCACACGCCTGTAATCCCAGCTACTTGGTAGGCTGAGACAGGAGAATCGCTTGAACCGAGGAGGCAGAGGTTGCTATGAGCCGAGAGCATGCCACTGCACTCCAGCCTGGGCAACAGAACAAGACTCTATCTCAAAAAGAAGAAGAAAAACCTTTCTTAAAAAGTTAAAACAAAACAGCTAATAGCATTTAACTTTATAACTGTATTTGCTAAGTGACTTTTAATTTATTTACTTATAAATTATAATGCATCATATGACATGGAAGTCAGCAATTTATATAACATAAAAGCAATGCAATTTTAAAAATTCACTCAAAACTAGTTTTCCAGCAAAAAGTAAAACAATTAAAAAATCAATTTCTTAAAAATTTTTAGTGAACTTTTGCTAAACAGAATAAACTTTTCACTAATTAGTTGCTAGATCTTTGTTTAGATATCCTCAATGTTTTGACTTTACAGCACTTGACACAATTGATGGATTTAACAATGTTAAGCTTTACCCAAGCCCTGTGATGTTGGAAAACCACCACCATTTCAGATATCCTCCCAGCCTTTATGCACTGGGAAAGCGCTGAATGCAAATAACCACCCTTCCCGATATGGCTTACATGATACTCAAGGATGACTCCCTTTTCTTTTTTAACCTATGACAAAGCCAGACAGAACCTCCAAATTCCCATGCTTTGTCTCATAAATGATTAGCAGAAAAATTAGACACCATTGAGCAAAATGCTCACTACTTCATTCTACCAACTTCAATCAGGCTTATTCTCTTCTCCCAGGTCCTGAAACTCTGGCCTGTTCTTGATCCTCAGCCAGCATACTAACACAGAACAAACCCCTTACCAGGGATTCAAGTCTCTCACCAGATGACTACAGAAAAGAACATCTCTAGCTCAACTACCCCTCCACTCATCCCACTCCCCTGAATCTAGTTCTTTCTTGCCTGTTTACTCTTCCCTATAAAAGAAAATTCCTTTATGCCTGACCTTTGCTGTGCTTGCAGATCTTATGCTTGAAGTGTTCTCCCAGCTACAACACCACTTCCCTTACTGCGATGTTCCTGTGAATAAAGTCATTCCTTACCTAAGTCTGGATTTGTTTTTTTATTTCACAGCTTGAGTATCTTTTGTATAATAATAAAACAAACTATTTTAATTTAACTGTAATTTAATTCTCTAGGCCATGGCATAAACAAAAGCACTGAGGGTCAAATATGAACAACATCCAGTGTGCACACAGCATGCTGCCTCTTGAAATATGACTTCAAGATTGAGCAAGTTCTCCAACTAAGGCCACTCACTTGCAATAGTTTTGTAGCACTGATCCTTTTTTTTTTTTTTTTTTGGTAGCATTGATCTTGCATACACGATACATGTGTAATTTATGAGCTGTTAACATCTATGTTGCTTGTGTGATACCAAGAAAAACCAGTAAGAGAGAGGGTAAATAATGAGAAATAGTTTACATGCCATGGCTAACTCCTGTAATCCCAGCACTTTGGGAGGCTGAGGCAGGCGGATCATGAGGTCAGGAGCTCAAGACCAGACTGCCCAAGATGGTGAAACCCCCTCTCTACTAAAAATACAAAAATTAGCCAGGGTGGTGGTGGGTGCTTGTAATCCCAGCTACTCGGGCGGCTAAGGCAGAGAACTGCTTGAACCCGGGAGGTGGAAGGTGCAGTGAGCCGAGATCTTGCCACTGCATTCCAGCCTGGGCGACAGAGTGAGACTCTGTCTTAAAATAATAATAATAATAATAATGAAAATAAGATTTTGTCTCTTATTTTATAGTATAGTTGAGCTTTGAAGCGCCACAAGCCATTGTACTAAGATTTTGTCCTCCCTGCTAATCAATTTTCATCTCCTTAGAGACAATATCATCTTCATTAAGAATACATGGGTTGGCTGGGCATGGTGGCTTACATCTGTAATCCCAGGGAGGCCGAGGTAGGTGGATCACTTGAGGTCAGGAGTTTGAGACCAGTCCTGCCAACATGGCTACTAAAAATACAAAAATTAGCCAGGTGTAGTTGTGGGCACCTATAATCCCACCTACTCAGTAGGCTGAGGCAGAGAACTGTTTGAACCCGGGAGGCAGAGATGCAGTGAGCCGAGATCACACCACTGTACTCCAGCCTGGGCGACAGAGTGAGACTCTGTCTCATAATAATAATGAGAAATAAGATTCTGTTGGGTATAGCCGAGCTTTGAAGCACCACAAGCCATTGTACTATCTAAGATTTTGTCCTCCCCCATAACCAATTTTCACCTCCTTGGAGGCAATATCATCTCCATTAAGAATACATGGGTTGGCCGGGCGCGGTGGCTCAAGCCTGTAATCCCAGCACTTTGGGAGGCAGAGGCGGGTGGATCATGAGGTCACGAGATCGAGACCATCCTGGTCAACATGGTGAAACCCCGTCTCTACTAAAAATACAAAAAATTACCTGGGCATGGTGGCGCGTGCCTGTAATCCCAGCTACTCAGGAGGCTGAGGCAGGAGAATTGCTTGAACCCAGGAGGCGGAGGTTGCGGTGAGCCGAGATCGTGCCATTGCACTCCAGCCTGGGAAACGAGAGTGAAACTCCATCTCAAAAAAAAAAAAGAATACATGGGTTGGCTGCGTGCAGTGGCTCATACCTGTAACCCCAGGGAGGCTGAGGCAGGTAGATCACCTGAGGTCAGGAGTTTGAGACCAGCCCAGCCAACATGGCTACTAAAAATACAAAAATTTAAATGTTGGGTACTGTAAAAAATAATGAAATCATGTCCTCTGCAGCAATAGGGACGTGGCTAGAGGACATTATCCTAAGTGAATTAACACAGAAACGACACCAAATACCACATGTTCTCATTTATAAGTGGAAGCTAAGCATTGAATACACATAGACATAAAGATGAGAACAAGGACACTGGCAACTACTAGAGCAGAGAGAGGAGGAGGAGGAGGGCAAGGGATGAAAAGTCACCTATCAGGTTTCTGCTCACTGCCTGGGTGACTGGATTATTCATATCCCAAACATCAGCATCACATAATACACCCATGTAACAAATTTGTACATGTACCCCCTGAATCTAAAATTAAAAGTTGAAATTTTATTTTTAAATAGTTGGATACTGGCATATGAATGAAAAAAAAAAAGATTAATGTAACAGAATAGAATCTCTCACCTCTCAGGAAAGATGGATTATTCAGTAAATGTTACCGGAGAAAGGTAAAATTGGATCCCCATTTTATACGACATACCAAAATTAACTCCAAATATATAAGAGATCTAAATATTAAAAAATAAATTGGCAGGGCACAGTGGCTCATGCCTGTAATTCTAGCACTTTCGGAGGCCAAGGCAGGTGGATCACCTGAGGTCAGGAGTTCGAGACCAGCTTGACCAACACGGCAAAAGCCAGTCTCTACAAAATATACAAAAGTTAGCTGGGCATGGTGGCAGGTGCCTCTGGTCCCACCTACTTGGGAGGCTAAGACAGGAGAATTGCTTGAACCCAGGAGGTGGGGCTTACAGACAGCCAAGATCTTGCCACTGCCCTACAGCCTGGGTGACAACAGCAAAACTCCATCTCAAAGAAAAAAAAAAAAAAGAAATCATAAAAATGCTAGAAGGAAACCCCCGGGCACGGTGGCTTAAGCCTGTAATCCCAGCACTTTGGGAGGCTGAGGCGGGCAGATCACGAGGTCAAGAGATTGAGACCATCCTGGTCAACATGGTGAAACCCCATCTCTACTAAAAATACAAAAATTAGCTGGGCATGGTGGCGCATGCCTGTAATCCCAGCTACTCAGGAGGCTGAGGCAGGAGAATTGCTTGAACCCAGGAGTCGGAGGTTGCAGCGAGCCGAGATCGCGCCATTGCACTCCAGTCTGGGTAACAAGAGCGAAACTCCATCTCAAAAAAAAAAAAAAAAAAAAAATGCTAGAAGGAAAAACAGACTGTCATTCTTAACTTCAGAGGGGAAAAATCTATGTCTTACAGGCCGGACGCGGTGGCTCAAGCCAGTAATCCCAGCACTTTGGGAGGCCGAGGCGGGTGGATCACGAGGTCAAGAGATCGAGACCATCCTGGTCAACATGGTGAAACCCCGTCTCTACTAAAAATAAAAAAAATTAGCTGGGCGTGGTGGCGCATGCCTGTAATCCCAGCTACTCAGGAGGCTGAGGCAGGAGAATTGCCTGAACCCAGGAGGCGGAGGTTGCGGTGAGCCGAGATCGTGCCATTGCACTCCAGCCTGGGTAACGAGAGCAAAACTCTGTCTCAAAAAAAAAAAAAAAAAAACTATGTCTTACAATCATATGAATAAATGTTACTACATTTAAAAATTGTCTAAAGAATACAAACAGATGACAAAATGGGAGAAAATATCCGCAACTTAAAGGAAAAACAGAGACTCCTAAAGTCCAAAGAGCTGTATTTTAAACATCAAGAGAAAATAATCAAGAGAAAGATAGTCATTATCTTAAATAGACAACAGGCAATTCACAAAAAAGAAAAGTTAATGGCCATTAAACATTTAAAATATGTTCATCCTCATTTAAATAAGAGAAATTCAAATTGAAACTAAATTGAGAAGGCTTCTGATTCCAATACCATTAAGATCCTATTGGACTAACTTCCTTAAAGATACGCCTATAGATCTGGACATAATATAAAGACCAACTAACTGAAGGTGCTGGGCAATGAACTGAAGCAGTATTCCTGCAAAAAAATGCGCACTTGAATTGAATCATGAGGAAACAACAAACACATATAAACTGAGAGACAATCCACAAAACAACTGGCCTGTAGATTTCAAAAAAGTCAGGATCACAAAGGATCAAAGAAAAGTCCTGGAATTGTTTCTGATTAAAACAGACTAAAGAGATGTGGTAACTAAATGATCCTAGATATGACTCTGGATTGGACGCCAGATAAGGGGCAAAAAAGGTTATAAGGACAAAATTAGAAAAATTGGTGAAATTCTTCTACGAACTCTGGATTAGACAATTATTATAACGCTGCTACATTTCTTCATTTTAATCAATGAACTACAGTTATAGTCCCTGTGCTCAGAAAATACAGTAATATAATTATAGATAAAGGAAAATGATGTCTGAAAATTACTATCAAGTAGTTCAGAAGAAAAGTATATATGTAGAGAGAATAAGCAAACAAAAAAGCAAAATGTTAAAAACTGGTAAATATGTAGGAGCCTATGAGAGTTTTTTCCTACTATTTTTGCAAATTTTCTGTAAGTGTAATACCATATAAAGATAAAATTTTTTTAAAAATCACTGCTATGTGAGTACTGATTTTTAATTAAGAGACTAAAGAGGCATAACCAAATGTAATCCATGAACCTTAAATACAGCAAAATATAAAAACCAAAAGAAATCTAAAATGCATTCTCTATCTTAACAGTAGTAACACTTGTTGTTTTCAAACAATTATATTTTAGAATAAAGAAGATAAATTATATTGTTTTGGCAACCAATACTGTTAGCATAAAAGAGAGATACAAGTATAAAATCAAATAAGAAGGGCCGGGCACGGTGGCTCAAGCCTGTAATCCCAGCACTTTGGGAGGCCGAGGCGGGTGGATCACGAGGTCAAGAGATTGAGACCATCCGGGTCAACATGGTGAAACCCCGTCTCTACTAAAAATACAAGAAATTAGCTGGGCATGGTGGCGCATGCCTGTAATTCCAGCTACTCAGGAGGTTGAGGCAGGAGAATTGCCTGAACCCAGGAGGCGGAGGTTGCGGTGAGCCGAGATCGCGCCATTGCACTCCAGCCTGGGTAACAAGAGCGAAACTCTGTCTCAAAAAAAAAAAAAAAAAAAAAAAAATCAAATAAGAAAATATTACTTGTCTGAACTATTATTATAAATTCATGATCCATGATTTATAGTTTAAAAACAAGTTATTAGCTTTGTTTCATGAAATGGCCTGCAATAAATGACAGCCCTATGGCAATGAGAAACTTTAATGCCCACACAGTGATCACTGTACACTATATACCACAAGAGGAATCAAAACTCCTTAGAGAAATGGGTCATTTCAGGCCTGGCATAGGAAATGTACAAGGTGATCTTGGGATCTGTTCTGCCAGAAAGCAAATACACTATCAACTCTACTAAAATCACATCAGAAAGATAAAGGAACTGCCTGGAAAGGACTAGCACTGGCTTAATAAAGAGCAATTTGATACAAAAAAGAATAATGCTAGCAATAGTTTAAAACAAATGGTATTCAAATCAAACTCACTTTTGGAACTCCTTAGAGAAGTTTGTAGGGCATCAACTCATTTATCTGAAAATTAGTACATAAAAATAAAGAATCAAATCAATTAATCTGCCTTTCCATATGAACTGGGTTTTTTGTTTTGTTTTGTTTTGTTTTTTTGAGACCAAGTTTCACTCTTGTTGCCCAGGCTGGAGTGCAATGGTGGGATCTCAGCCGCAACCTCCACCTCCCAGGTTCAAGCAATTCTCCTGCCTCAGTCTCCTGAGTAGCTAGGATTACAGGCATGTACCATTATGCTCAGCTAATTTTGTATTTTCAGTAGAGACAGAGTTTCTCCATGTTGGTAAGGCTGGTCTCAAACTCCCGACCTTAGGTGATCTGCCCTCCTCAGTTTCCCAAAGTGCTAGGATTACAGGTGTGAGTCACCAGGCCTGGCCATAAACTGTACTTTATAATAATCAAATACCTGACGAAGAAAAGTTATTATATATAGAAGAACTGTAGCTAATAAATGCTGAAGGAATTGAGAGAATTTTTACAAATCACCATATGTAACCCTTAATGAAATAATGGGCAGGGTGTGGTGCCTCATGCCTGTAATCCCAGCACTTTTGAAGGCTGAGATAGGTGGATTACATGAGATCAGGAATTGGAAACCAGCCTGGGCAACATGGTGAAACCCCATCTCAACTAAAAATACAAAAATTAGCTGGACGTGGTGGCCCATGCCTGTAATCCCAGCTACTTGGGAAGCTGAGGCAGGAGAATCACTTGAACCAGGAGTTGGAGGCTGCTGTGAGCCAAGATCGCACTGCTGCATTCCAGCCCGGGTGACAGAGGAAAAAAAAAAAAAGAATGAATCTTGGTATCAATCATAAGTGGACATTATAATCTTCAGGTCAGTGCTTCTTATCCTTTTTAAAATTTTTCATAGCCATATCCCTAGGAGCCTTTTTAGATACTTTGCTCTAATAGCTACCACTCTCATGAAATTTGATTACCATAGATATACTATATATATATATATATATCTACTGTGGCCCTTTGGAGGACCACAGATCATTGTAATACCTATGAGTTTTTGGGCTCTTCCTTGTCACAAACAAGTTTGAGATATCCTCCGCCCTCATTGAGAACGCATGCTAATTTAGGTGCAAAAGAGGAAAGGATTAAATGAACAGCATTTAAACACATCAATATGACATCACTGAAAGTGGGACACCAGACTGTAAGGGCCTCATGATGTGATGTAATAGGAAGTGCACAGTGCCAACTATTAATTACTTTTCCCTAAAAAGGTGATTTAGGGAAAATCTGATCTGAATCTGATCAAGCCTCTAGATCTAACTGCCTGTTTACAGAAATATGAAGGAATGGAAAAAAATTATATGACAGTACAAGGAAGCAATTAGCTAAAAGCAGAATACAGAATATTCTACAGGACAAATGATCTAGTTTTTCTACAAATCAGCAGCATCAATTAAAACAAACCAAAACAAAACACAGGAGGGAAACTGTCATGGATTAAAGAAGTTCAAGAGTTTTAGCCACCAAGTGCAATGTGTGAACTCTATTTTGATCCAGATTTGAACAAATCTACTGTAAAAATATGTCTTTGAAAGAATTAGGAAAATTTGAATATGGGGGTATACCCATATTCAAATTTTTTTTTTTTTTTTTTTTTTTTTGAGACGGAGTTTCGCTCTTGTTACCCAGGCTGGAGTGCAATGGCGCGATCTCGGCTCACCGCAACCTCCGCCTCCCGGGTTCAGGCAATTCTCCTGCCTCAGCCTCCTGAGTAGCTGGGATTACAGGCACACGCCACCATGCCCAGCTAATTTTTTTGTATTTTTAGTAGAGACGGGGTTTCACCATGTTGACCAGGATGGTCTCGATCTCTTGACCTCGTGATCCACCCGCCTCGGCCTCCCAAAGTGCTGGGATTACAGGCTTGAGCCACCGCGCCCGGCTCAAAAATTTTTTATTTCATATTATGAACTAACCACCATGCTGTTATAACCACATAAGAAACAAACTTATTGTTAGTTTTGTTTGTTTTTGAGATGGAGTCTTGCTCTGTCGCCCAGGCTGCAATGGTGTGATCTTGGCTCACTGCAACCTCCGCCTGCTGGGTTCAAGTAATTTTCCTGCCTCAGTCTCCCAAGTAGCTGGGATTACAGGCACCCGCCACCACGCCCAGCTAAATTTTGTATTTTTAGTAGAGATGGGGTTTCATCATGTTGGCCAGGCTGCTCTAGAACTCCTGACCTTGTGATCCGCCAGCCTCGGCTTCCCAAAGTGCTGAGATTACAGGCGTGAGCCACGACGCCCGGCCCTGTTAGTTATTTTTTTAAATGTTGGTATAACAGCATCGTGGCTATTTTAAAATATAATGTCCTTTTTGGTCATATATGTATAGGAGGATAAAATACAATTTTGAAATACTACAGGAAAATAGGGGGAAGGATTGATACAAAGGTATTTACAAATGTTTTTAACTACAGGTAGGTGTTGGACATGTTGGGGTTTGTAGTATTCTCTATCCTGCTTGAAAAAATCCACAATAGTTAAAATTTAAAGTCTTCAAATTTCCTTCCAGAAAAATAGTTATTTTTCATCAAAACCTTTTAGACCATTAGATGGAAAGGAGAGGTGTAGTGTGGCTGGGGAGTAGAGCTAGACTGATTAACCCATTCCCGGAGCATCATTTATGGGGTGCCTAAGGACCAGTCACTAGAATGGCTGGTTCTTCGTTAGGAAGACGTTGCTGGAGGTAAAAAAATGTTTCGGAAAGGAAGAAATGTGAGGTTAGAAAGAAAATAGGAACTTCACACAAGACTTTCAGAAGTGCGATATTCTTTTCCTCTGGGTGCCTCTCTTAGAAAACGCAGGACAAAGGAAAAAAGAATCATAGAACATCAGCGCTCTCACAGCAGACAAAACAATGCAGAATCACACCAACCTCAAGAGAGGGATTAGTCTTCTTCACAGGGCTCTCAACCTGGAATATGACATCTTGAACAGTGGTCTTTTCCTAAGGCACCTCCTGGGGTAAAGCCTCACTATCAGGGAAACTTCAAAAGAGCCTTTCTCCGCCAAGGAACTGCAGCAGCTGTAGCCGCGCGATTCTCAGCCGTCCGTGTCACACGAGGAGTACCGAGGCCCGGGAGGGGCCAAAGGGTAGGAGCATTACCAGGCGGTAAGTGAGCCCACCCCGTGGCCGCACAAGCGCACACGCACACGTCCAGAGCAGAGGAACACTACTAATAACACACGCCTCTCTAGGCTCCCTATCCCAAAGTGACGATGCCGATTTTACCCGCGGATAGCGATTCCAGGGTGCACACTCATAAACTCGGAAAGAAGGAACACAACTAGCACCACGCTCCTGCCGCTCCCGGAACCAAAGTGACGGTGCCGACACCCCTCCGCACTCGCAAGGCCAACTTCCACAAGTAATTAGCCTAGAGCACTGTCCCTTTCCTGTCAGCACTGAGGCCCAGCCAGGATACCGGTATTCCCAGCACCATACAGGAGCTTCCTTCTCGAAGCTGCAACCCACAAGCGCCTAGCGACTCTGGGTGAGGCCACCCACTCACCTGGCGGCCGCAAAGAAGCTCCGTGCGTCAAGACGTAACAACGTAAGTGTACAACGCGTAAGTGACGTGGGGGCCTTCGGGAAACGTAGTCTACAGCTGGAAACCGGCCGGGTCGTGTCTGCGCAGGCCCAGTGGCTGTCATAGAGTCCAGCACTCCAGAATGGAGCGATCCCTGAGGTTCCTTTGCTCGAACCGTGGGTCTTACCCTGCTACCGTCTGAGCCTACCTTATTTCATTATACTCAAGTAACGCCCCAGAAATTCCAGAGAATCTCACATAAAGGGGTTGAGTCTTGCCGTGGTGCCTTCAGGGGAATGTCGTCCCCGGGATAGAAGAGCTGCAAAAGGCTGTCAGGTAAGGTCTGGATTTCTCTGTGACAGAGAGCTCTGGCAGTGACGCAGTGGCTGCGATACCGGGTTGCTGCCCAACAGTGTTCGGAAGTGTGACGCATTCTTCACGGCCGTGTGTGTGTCTGTGGGCGCGCGTGTCCCTGTCCGAGTGTCCTCTGTGGGAGCAGAGGGGACAGTGGCCATGCCCGTGTGATGTGCGTCAGATTGTGCTTGACACTGTGACAGAGGCTACTAGTGGCGCATTTAGGCTATTGAGAAATTCGAATGTGGCTGGTTTGACTGAGGAACTGAATTTTTAAAATTTTATTCAATTTTAATAAATCTAAATGTAAACAGTTATATATGGCTAGTGATCTTCCTACTGAACAGTACAATCTGGTCTTAATTTGCCTTCAATATTTGAAGGGGTTATAAACTTAATTCATCCAACAAATGTTTGAAAATGAAATTATTAAAATTTCTTTATTTTTTAAATTTGAGATAATTGTAGATTCATATGAGGCTGTAAGAAATAATAGAGACATTGTGTGTTATTCTCAACTTAGTCTTCTCCAATGATAACATCTTGCAGGACTATCATATGACAACCAGGATGTTGACATTGATCAAAACTGCTCTGTCCCGCAGAGCAACAAACAGGAACCCGAGCAAGCCTGTCGTGGATGAGAAAGGGATGGGACAAGAGGCGCGAAGAATGGCAGCAAGACAAAAGTTCTGATCAAGCTGCAAAGTTTATTTCAAAATGGGTTCCTTATATAGGGAGGGGAGAGGGTAGAGAGGGGAAAGGGGAAGTAGTTCTGATAGGCTGGGAGACGAGTGTTTAGCTCATGATCAGCTACCCCATTGGTGCAGCCATGCATGTTCTGTGCGTGATCAGGTCCTCCATTGGTGGCCCTGAGGCATGTCTTGCCCGTGATCAGGTCCTCCATTGGTGGCCCTGAGGCATGTCTTGCCCGTGATCAGGTCCTCCATTGGTGGCCCGCCACCACGCCCGGGGCATGCTTTTGGCGGGGAGGGCTGATGCAACCTTTTGTTCCAATAGCATCAGCTTAGCCTGGGTTCCCAACATCTCCTCCCTTTTTCTTTAAAAAAGAGGAGGCGGACCTTAACCAGCTAGGGGAGGTAGAGGCTGTGCTCCTCCTGAGCCTTAATTTTCAGGCTTACAGGTACCTTTTTGGGAGGAGAGGATTTTTCGAGTACCAACCTCTATGCAAGCCAGCTTACCTCTCAGGAGACTCGACAGTAGCCTTAGTAAGGCCTCTCCTTGCAGTGCCTTGCCTTGCACCTAGCGGTGTCCATTACCTTCGTAAAGCATAGTGTCGAGCGGTATGCTGCTCCCGTAGGAGGGGAACCGGCTACAGTCTGCCATATTCTAGATCACGCGTTGCTAGTTGGTGATAGTGGATTTGTATGGGCTTTCCCAGTAGGGAATTAAGCTGATCCCTGATTAACGCTGTTACTCGTCTTAGGATCCAAGGGGCAAAAGAGAAGAACAGGATGATAGCGAATAAGGGTCCAAGGAAGGGGAGGAGGTAAGGGAGAAGTCCATTGAGGCCGGTGAGGAAGGGATTGTCTGCAAGTGCCTTGCGTCTTTGTTCGAGGTCTTCTTGTAGATTTTTTATTTTATCTCGGACAATTCCTGACTTGTTGGCATAAAAGCAGCAACGTTCCTGTAGAGCCAAACAGATACCTCCCTGTTCTGCAGTGAGTAGGTCTAAGCCTCTTCTGTTTTGGAGGACTACTTCGGCTAGGGAATCTAGTTGGTCCTGTAAGTCATTAATGGTGCTAGACAAGGCTTGGACGTCGTTAATAAGTTGATGGGAAAGTTTTGTGTAAGATTGAACAGCCACCCCGAGTCCTGCTGTACCGGTAGCGACTGCTGTAGAGACACCCAATCCTACTAGTAGGGGAATCAGTGTAACGGCTCGTTTCTGCCGCCCTGCAATATAGTCAAAGGTAGGGATAGGGACAGGGTCATCACCAGAAATAATGTCTATATCTGGCAAGAGGGCGGCTAACACACATGACCCTGTCCAGTTTGCAGGCAGAGCAGTAAAGGCGAGGTTGTTGCCGCAAACAAAAGCTTGGCCTGGGCCAGGGCAAAGGGCCTCACTGTGGTTGGAACTACTGGAGCAGTTTACAAAGTTGGCAACGCCAACCGGAATATCAAAGCTGTTGTTTTGTGCACCTTTAAAGAAGCAAGGGTATACTTGGGAAGGCATGGGCTGGACTCTAAAGGGTAAGCTGGGGGTGCAATTATTTTGTGAGGCATTAAAACTAGATATATTGACAGGGAAGGCTAGGGGCATGGAGGTACCTTGATTTAAGCATAACCAGCAATTTTGGGCTAGGCTGGGGTTGGAGATATTGAGGGCCTGGTGGGTGGCTGACAGAATATCAAGCATTTGCGCATCAATGTCAGGTCCTCTTGGTTTTGAGCGAGCTAGGGGGTGGTAGGATAACTTAGGGAATTGGCTTTGAATAATAAGCTCTATTTGTTTTTGTACATAAAGCTCTCTCACAGCATCTTGGGGTCCGCCACCGTCGGAGACGTGAATAGGGGCTTGCTGATTCCAACAAACCGATTTTCCAATCGTGCCATCGCATCCGGCCTGGAGGACCCCATGAGGTTGTAGGCCGCTGGTGACAGGATTGGTTTCTGAGGTGCTCATTGTTCTTTGTAGAATGGCAGTAAAATAAGTATTATTGCCTTGAGTACACTGTGAGAAACTAGAATAGCAGGAGGAGTGCATCTGGGATTTAATGTTGTTTGTGCACTCGCTTGGGCACGGGCCTGGGCGGCCATTAATGACCGGTATACTAGGAGGCTTGCGCACACAAAGCCACTTAGGTGAAGATACTCCATTCCAATTGGTGTCATAGGTAAGATAGGCATTTTTGTCCCCACAATTTGTTACCTGAGTGTAAGTTGGGGTGGCGTAATTATTGGTCTGAGTCCCCCCTTTACAGTCACATGGCGCTCCAAAGAGGGCAGTGTAAATGTCTTCGGATGGCTTTCCAAGTCCTCCCTTTGTGACTGGGCAGAGGCGTGGGTGCAGTAGGAGGATGAGGATGTAGAGCATTCTTTCTGGAAGAAGAGAAAAAGGGGGGCTCCTCAGGGCGAGTTTTCTGACCCTGGGGCTGTATTTGGATTAGTTGGCCCATTACACAAGGGGGCTGAATCATTGACGTGTCTAATTAGTCGCTCAGGGAGCCAGCGGGGGCCATCCTCCTTTTGATCGTATATGCAGGCTGAGCCTCGCCCCCATATGAGAACAGGGTCAGGGCCCTTCCAAACACTGGTGAGAGGGTCACGCCACATAACCGTAGCATGCTGCTGAGAAGTTTGGGGATGCCATAGACGGTCAGCTGCCGAGCGACCTTGACTGTCAAGCTGTAGAAAATTTAGTTGAAATAGGGCATGACTAAGAAGGTTTCTGGGTTGTTGCATAGAAAACCCAAGGGGGGAGCGGGCTAAGCGACTTAGGGCATTTTTTAATGTTTGATGAGCTCGTTCAACTACTCCTTGACCCTGGGGGTTGTACGGTATACCAGTAACATGTTTGATTTGGAGTTTTTGGCAAAAGTCTTGGAAGTTTTTTCCAGTATATTCTGGGCCATTGTCTGTTTTAATGGTGTGCGGTTTTCCTATGGTAGCAAGACAGTGGATAACATGAGAGATAACATTTTTTGATGCTTCACCTGTTTGGGGAGTGGCTAAGATAAAACCACTAAATGTGTCAACAGTAACATGAACAAACCTCTGTTTTCCAAAAGGAGTAAAATGAGTGACATCCATTTGCCAAATGGCATTGGGGACTAAACCACGGGGGTTCACGCCAAGATGGGGTACAGGGGTGGCTACGACACATTGTTTGCAAGCTTTTACAATATCTCTGGCTTGTTCTCTAGTAATTTTATAGAGTAATCGTAGGGTGTGTGCATTGAGGTGATGTAGGGTGTGAGCTTGAGTAGCCTCATGTATTGGGTCACTTATAATGGGGAAAATCTGTGTGGCAGCATCAGCTAAGGCATTGCCTTCAGCCAGGGGTCCTGGAAGATTTAGGTGGGCCCGAAGATGTCCGATAAAGAAAGGGTGTTGTCTGTTTAAAATTAGCTGTTGCAGTTTAGAAAATAAGGGGGTAGCATTGGTTGAAGATTTGATAAAGGGAACTGTCTCTAAAAGAGGGACTGATTGAGCAATATACGCACTGTCAGTGTACAAGTTAAACGGTTGGTGGGCTAGAACTGTGAACACCTGGAGAATAGCATAGAGTTCAACAAGTTGAGCTGACAGGTAGGGGGATTTTATTGAGACGGGTTGATTATCAATAACGTATGCAGCAATTCCGTTTGAGGATCCATCAGTGAAAACTAGCGTGGCTTGAGGAATTGGGGCAGATTTTGTGATCTTGGGGAATATGAACTGGTGAAGCTTGGCAAATTGGATAACAGGGTCACTGGGGTAATGATTGTCTATGTCTCCTGTGAAGGAGGATAATGCAATGGCCCATTCGTCAGAGGTTTGCAGGAGCCAGGTTAATTGGTCCTGGGTGTATGGAATGATTATAGAGTGGGGGTCCCTGCCAAACAGTTGGCGGCCAGTGTACCGACCCTTAATAATTAACATGGCGAGGAGCGAAGGGTAGGTGAGTAAGACCTTTGATGGGGAGGCAGGTAGATGGAGCCAAAGGAGGGGGCTTCCGTATTTAGTAGGGTCTGTACCGTTTGGTTGCCAAAACACCGCGGTGGGTGTATGGGGAGTTGGGAGCAAGAGGAGTACTAGGGGAAGGTTATACGAAATTTGTTGAACACTTTGATTTTGGATGGCCTTGTTGATGAGGGCTAGAGATTGCTTTGCTTCTGGGGTTAGTGCTCGAGCCGATAAAGGATTTGGATCGCCTTTTAGAATATTGTTAAGGGGAACAAGGGCACTGGTGGGCAATTTTAAATAGGGTCGAAGCCACTGAATGTCCCCGAGTAATTTTTGGAAATCGTTAAGGGTTTTTAAGTGATCAGTTTTTAAGCAGACTCGGGGAGTAAATACTTGCTGATGGTGTAACTTAAATCCTAAATAAGAAAATGGCTCAGACACTTGTACCTTGTCTGGAGCAATTTTTAGTCCATATGAGGTAAGACAGGATATAATGTGAGCATAGCAGGCCTTGGCTGCCTCGGCGCTATCACAAGCAAGAAGGATGTCATCCATATAATGGAGGATATAGGCCTCTGGCCACTGGGATCTTACTGGGGCAATGGCGGCAGCAACAAATTTTTGGCACAGTGTGGGACTGTTGGCCATGCCCTGTGGCAGAACCTTCCACTGATAACGAGGCATAGGACTTTGGAAGTTGATTTGAGGGACGCTAAAGGCAAAGTAAGGTCTGTCTTCAGGGTGTAAGGGGATGGTAAAGAAACAATCCTTAAGGTCAATAACAATTTTGTGATAGTTTAGGGGAATGGCTACAGGAGAAGGAAGACCAGGCTGAAGGGCTCCCATGGGGACCATTACCTTATTAACGGCTCTCAGATCTTGTAAAAGACGCCAGCTACCTGATTTTTTCTTAATGATAAATATAGGAGTGTTCCATGGAGAATTTGTGGGCTCAATATGTCCTGCTGCGAGCTGTTCCTGTACTAACGCAATGGCAGCGAGGGTTTTCTCATATGTAAGTGGCCACTGATCAACCCACACAGGGTCTGTAATTTTCCAGGAAATTTTGTCAGCGTGGGGTACAGGAATGTCAATGGCCGCTACGGTAAATTTTGGTGGAATCCTAGGCCTGTTTTGTCTTTTTTGGGGGTAATAGTAATGGGCTGGGTGATTCCTTGATTATTTTTTCCCAATCCTTGGCCGGGGAGATACCCCTGGCTTAGCATTTGGGTCATAACAGTATTGTTAGGACTGCACATAACGAGTTTCATTTGAGAGAGGATGTCCCTTCCCCAGAGATTGACTGGCAGATTGGGGAGGACATAAGGGGTAATGTGACCATTATTGCCTTCAGAGTCCTCCCACTTAAGCATTTGAGCACTTTGTTGGGGGTTGGTGGCCTGGCCAATACCGCGCAGGTGAGTAGCAACGGTTGTTAACGGCCAGTTCCTCGGCCAGTGAGTGTAAGATATAACGGTGGCATCGGCCCCTGTATCAAGAATGCCAGAAAAGAGCTTACCATTTAATTTAAGTTTCAGGGTAGGCCGCTGTTGAGAAATTTGTTGAACCCAGTAGGCATCAGAAGACCCAGGAGCACTAGCCCCGCGGGAGGGCATATGGAAATTGGAGTTAACTTGTTGGAGGGGGAGGATGACTATTTGAGCTAGTCTGGTGTCCTTTGGGATGGTGACTAAATCTTTTGTCGTAGAGAGAATAATATGGATTTCTCCCTCAAAATCATTGTCCAATATGCCAGGCAGAACTTGGATCCCTTGGAGGGTAGAGCTGGCTCTGCCTAATATGAGGCCGAATGTCTGGGGTGGTAAGGGTCCATATATTCCAACTGGAAGTATCAGAGGGCTATTTTGGGTGGTTAGTATTGTGTCGGTGGTGGTACAGAGGTCCAGTCCTGCACTGCCCGCTGTTGCTCGCCAGAGGTCTGTGACGTAGCGGCGTGGTTGATTACTGGGAGGGCAGGGGTTGGCTGGCGGTATTGGGGGGTGAACTGTGAAGCCCCGGAGTTCATCCCGGTAGTGGGGCCCTGGGGCTGGCCCCTGTTCAAGTTTCCCTGCCTAATAATGGGTTGTCCATTAATGTCTAATCGAGAACGGCATTCTGAAGCCCAGTGAAATCCTTTTTTGCAGCGAGGACATTTTGTTGTGGGACCTAAATTTTTTATAAGGCTAGCCTGTGGGGCATTAGGTTGAGTTGGGAGTTGAGTAGGTGGTTGTATTTTTTGGGGGCAGTTTCTTGAAAGATGGCCGGGTTGGTGACAATTATAGCAAAGGCGGGCCTGGGCTCCAGGCAGTTGCGCGGGGGCAAGATTTTGGAGGGCAGCTCCTATGGCTAGGCCAACAGCATGGGCAGAGCCAATACCAGAGCAGAGGCGAACATAGTCGCAAAGCTCCTTCTGCCTAAAAGGCCGAATTGCACTTTGGCAAGCGGGGTTAGCGTTTTCATAGGCTAGGTGTTTTACAAAGGAGCTCTCACTTTCCCCGGAGCCAAAAAGGCGATCTGCCGTCTCCTGGAGGCGGCTTACAAAATCACTGTATGACTCATCGGGGCCTTGTCTAATCTTTGCAAGGGAAGTAGTAGCCGCTCCCTTTTGAGGGAGTCGCTTCCAGGCTTTTAGGCCTGCGGACTGAATCTGGGTTAAAAGCCCTGGGGGGAATTGGGCCTGTTTGTCATTGTTCTGATAAGGGCTGGCGCCCAGGAATTTTTTAAGGGTCCATCCTTTGGAGGAGGCCTTACGCGCGTTGCGCTCTGCAAACTGTTTGGAAATATCCTCATACTCAGACTTCCAAAGGATATTGTCCCCTCCGCTCAGCGCAGCACGAGACAAGAAAAACCAATCACTAGGGGTAAGCCATCTTTCACTAAGACTCTCTACAAGGGCCACGGTAAAGGGGGCAGTAGGACCATAGTTAGCAACAGCAGTTTTAATTTTTTCTATGGTCTTTAGATTTAGCCGCTTATAGGAATGGGTGTAGGTAGGCTCAGTGGGCTCTGAGCTTTCCTCCTCCTCATCCTCTGAGTCAGATTCTCCGGAATCTGCTTCCTCCTCCTCAGGGATGGTGTGTGTGTCAGGGTGAGGAGACGCTCGGCCCGTGGTATTGGAGCTAACCTGTCCCTGACTTCTGGTAACGGGAAAAGCCATAACTCCCGCGGGAGGTAGAAGGGCCAAATCGGACAGTTTTGTGACTAAGGTTTTAACCCCATCAAGAAGAGAAACAGTCTCATCAATGGGACCGGAGGGTTTGGCTAGGGCTACACCGGGCAAGTTTGGGGCCGTGGGGGAACCAGGAACGCCTGAAGTAGGGGCATGCAAAACAGGAGCCGCAACTGCCACTGGGGGCACTGCTGTAGGAACATAGGGCGGTGGCCGGAAAGGTGGCAATGCCGGGGTGTTAGTTAATTGGGGCCAATCAGGGTTGTTATATTGGGCAGCTGCCTCTTCCAGATCTGCTTGATCGGCGGGATCTAGTTGATCATCCTGACTACCCGAGTTATGCAAGGTTTTAGAATTAGCAAGCAAGGGCAAATGTTGGGGCGGAGTATGCGCCCGAGAATGAGGACTTTGAATGGGGGGGTCCGTAAGGGTTGCAAGGTTGGGGTACAGTGAAGACTGCCCTGTATCATCTGAACCAATGTCAATTGCAACCGAGGGGCAGGTAGAAGGGGCCCTAGAGGGAGGGCGAGAGGAGGCCTTTTCAGAGGTGGTAATTGTTACAGGGGCTTGTCTAGATGGAGGTCGGGAGTGGCTAATAAGAATTTTGTGACCCTCCTTGCAGAGGCGTTGAATGTCAGGGGAGTCGCCCTGATTAGTAAGGACGTCCCTTATTAAATTATAATAATTAAAAGTGGTGATCGGAATAGTCTCAGGACCAAAAACACGGTAATAGTCGTTCAGACAATCACCAACACGTCCCCAAACACGGGAGTCAATAGACCCTTCCTGGGGGAACCATGGACATGTTTTAAAAATGAAACTGAAAAAGGAGACAAGGTCTTTCTTGCGAACCCGAATTCTACGCACCTTGAGAGATTCCTTTAACTGACTTATAAAGAGATCATTTTCACTGTGTGAAGATGCTTGTCCCATGATTGGGTCTTACCTGAGTAATGCCGCCGTCGAAATGAGGAACGAACTCCAGGAGTCGGCTCGCGGTCGGGTGGTCCGCGGTGCTCCGTGCGGGGAATCGGTTAATCGGGACGGCCGTGCAGGGAACCGGTTACAGGGGACGGCGGTCCACGGAGGCCGGCATCGAGCCCCACGTCTGGGCGCCACTTGCTCTGTCCCGCAGAGCAACAAACAGGAACCCGAGCAAGCCTGTCGTGGATGAGAAAGGGATGGGACAAGAGGCGCGAAGAATGGCAGCAAGACAAAAGTTCTGATCAAGCTGCAAAGTTTATTTCAAAATGGGTTCCTTATATAGGGAGGGGAGAGGGTAGAGAGGGGAAAGGGGAAGTAGTTCTGATAGGCTGGGAGACGAGTGTTTAGCTCATGATCAGCTACCCCATTGGTGCAGCCATGCATGTTCTGTGCGTGATCAGGTCCTCCATTGGTGGCCCTGAGGCATGTCTTGCCCGTGATCAGGTCCTCCATTGGTGGCCCTGAGGCATGTCTTGCCCGTGATCAGGTCCTCCATTGGTGGCCCGCCACCACGCCCGGGGCATGCTTTTGGCGGGGAGGGCTGATGCAACCTTTTGTTCCAATAGCATCAGCTTAGCCTGGGTTCCCAACACAAAACAGATCATTTCCATCACCACAAAGATGTGTTGTGTTGCCCTTTTATAGACACATGCACTTTCTTCCCTCTTGTTTGAAGATATTTGTGTCAACCTTAATGATAATGTGGGCATACCTCATTTTATTGTGAGTCATTTCATGCAGATACTGTGTTTGTTTGTTTTAAAAAGATAGGGTGGGTCAGGCACAGTGGCTCACATCTATAATCTCTGAACTTTGGGAGGCCAAGGCAAGCAGATCATGAGGTCAGGAGTTCTAGACTAGCCTGACCAACATGATGAAACCCTGTCTCTACTAAAAATACAAAAATTAGCCGGGTGTGGTGGCACACGCTTGTAATCCCAGGTACTCAGGAGGCTGAGGCAGGAGAATCGCTTGAACCTGGGAGGCAAAGGTTGCAATGAGCCGAGATCGTGCTATTGCATTCCAGCCTGGGTGACAGCATGAAACTCCGTCTCAAAAAAAAAAAAAAGGGGGCCGGGCGCGGTGGCTCACGCCTGTAATCCCAGCACTTTGGGAGGCCAAGGCGGGTGGATCACGAGGTCGAGAGATTGAGACCATCCTGGTCAACAAGGTGAAACCCCGTCTCTTCTAAAAATACAAAAAATTAGCTGGGCATGGTGGCGCGTGCCTGTAATCCCAGCTACTCAGGAGGCTGAGGCAGGAGAATTGCCTGAACCCAGGAGCCGGAGGTTGCGGTGAGCCGAGATCGCGCCATTGCACTCCAGCCTGGGTAACAAGAGCGAAACTCCGTCTCAAAAAAAAAAAAAAAAAAAAAGAGGCCGGGCACGGTGGCTCAAGCCTGTAATCCCAGCACTTTGAAAGGCCGAGGCGGGTGGATCACGAGGTCAAGAGATCGAGACCATCCTGGTCAACATGGTGAAACCCCGTCTCTACTAAAAACACAAAAAAATTAGCTGGGCATGGTGGCGCATGCCTGTAATCCCAGCTACTCAGGAGGCTGAAGCAGGAGAATCGCCTGAACCCAGGAGGCGGAGGTTGCGGTGAGCCGAGATGGCGCCATTGCACTCCAGCCTGGGTAACAAGAGTGAAACTCCGTCTCAAAAAAAAAAAAAAAAAAAAAAAAGAAGAAGAAAGAGACAGGGTCTCACTGTCACCCAGGCTGGAGTGCAGTGGTGCAGTTATGGCTCGCTGTAGCCTCAAATTCCTGGGTTCAAGGGATCCTCCTACCTCAGCCTCCCAAGATACTGTTTTTTATAAATTGAAGGTTTGTGGCAACCCTGCATTGGACAAATCTATCAGCTCCATTTTTTTCAGCAGTATATGCTGATTTCTTGTCTGTCACATTTTGGTAATTCTTGCAATATTTCAAATTGTTGATTAATATCTTATCTCTTAAGGTTATCTGTGATCAGTGATCTTTGATGTCACTGTTGTAACTGTTTTGGGGCTTCATAAACCATGTCCATATAAGTTGGCAAACTTAATCCATAAATGTGTGTGTTCTGACTGCTCTAGCAACCAGCTGTTCCCCCATCTCTTTCCCTGTCCTCAGGCCTTCCTGAGACACAAGTCTATTGAAGTTAGGCTAGTTAATAATCCTACAGTGGGCCGGGTGTGGTGGCTCACACCTGTAATCCCAGCACTTTGGGAGGTCGAAGTGGGTGGATGAATCATAAGGTCAGGAGTTTGAGACCAGCCTGGCTAATATGGTGAAACTCCGTCTCTACTAAAAGTACAAAAATTAGCCGGGTGTGGTGGCGCATGCCTGTAGTCCCAGCTACTCAGGAGGTTGAGGCAGGGAGGACTGCTTGAACCCGGGAGGAGGAGCTTGCAGTGAGCTGAGATCGTGCCACTTCGCTCTAGCCTGGCGACAGAGCGAGACTTTGTCTCAAAAACAAACAGACAAATAAATAAAAATAATCCTATGGTGTCCTCTAAATGTTTAAGTGAAAGGAAGAGTTGCATTTCTCTCAACTTTATGTTAAAACCTGAAAATGGTTAAGCTTAGTGAGGAAGGCATGTCAAAAGCTGAGACAGGTTAAAAGCCAGGCCTCGCCGGGCCCGGTGGCTCAAGCCTGTAATCCCAGCACTTTGGGAGACCAAGGCCGGTGGATCACAAGGTGAAGAGATCGAGACCATCCTGGTCAACATGGTGAAACCCCGTCTCTACTAAAACTACAAAAAATTAGCTGGGCATGGTGGCACATGCCTGTAATCCCAGCTACTCAGGAGGCCGAGGCAGGAGAATTGCCTGAACCCAGGAGGCAGAGGTTGCAGTGAGCCGAGATCGCGCCATTGCACTCTAGTCTGGGTAACAAGAGCGAAACTCCGTCTCAAAAAAAAAAAAAAAGGCAGGCCTCTTGCACCAAACAACCACACTGTGAATACAAAGGAAAAGTTCTTGAAGGAAACTATAAGTGCTATGCTAGTGAACACATGAATGATAAGAAAGACAAACAGCTTTATTACCGACAGGGCAATGGGTTCTTACATATCACACCAAAGGCACAAGCAAACAAGGAAAAAATAGATAAATTAGACCTTATCAAAACTAAAACTTTTATGCTTTAATTAAATGACACTATCAAGAAAGTTAAAAGGGCCGGGCGCGGTGGCTCAAGCCTGTAATCCCAGCACTTTGGGAGGCCGAGGCGGGTAGATCACGAGGTCAAGAGATCGAGACCATCCTGGTCAACATGGTGAAACCCCGTCTCTACTAAAAATACAAAAAATTAGCTGGGCATGGTGGCACGTGCCTGTAATCCCAGCTACTCAGGAGGCTGAGGCAGGAGAATTGCCTGAACCCAGGAGGCGGAGGTTGCAGTGAGCCGAGATCGCGCCATTGCACTCCAGCCTGGGTAACAAGAGTGAAACTCCGCCTCAAAAAAAAAAAAAAAAAAAAAAAAAAAAAAAGAAAGTTAAAAGACAGTACACCTGTAATCCCAGCACTTTGGGAAGACAGGGTGGGTAGATCACTTGAGGCCAGGAGTTCAAGACTGGCCTGTCAACATAGTGGCCAACTGTCTCTACTAAAAATAAAAAAATTAGATGGGCATGGTCGTTCACACCTGTAATCCCAGCTATTCAGGAGCCTGAGGCATGAGAATCACCTGAACCCAAGAGACAGAGGTTGCAGTGGGCCAAGATCACACCACTGCACTCCAGCGTGGGTGATGGAGTCAGACCCTGTCTCAAAAATTTTTTTAAAGATAATACAGAATGGAGCTGGGCGTGGTGGCTCACGCCTGTAATCTCAGCACTTTGGGAGGCCGAGGCGGGTGGATCACGAGGTCAAGAGATCGAGACCATCCTGGTCAATATGGTGAAACCCCGTCTCTACTAAAAATACAAAAAATTAGCTGGGCATGGTGGCCTGTGCCTGTAATCCCAGCTACTCAGGAGGCTGAGGCAGGAGAATTGCCTGAACCCAGGAGGCGAAGGTTGCGGTGTGCTGAGATCGCGCCATTGCACTTCAGCCTGGGTAACAAGAGCGAAACTCCATCTCAAAAAAAAAAAAAAATACAGAATGGAAGAAAATAGCTACAAATTACGTATCTGATAATGATCCAGTATCCAGAATGTAAAGAACTCTTACAACTTAAAAACAAAAAAGACAGCTCGATTTAAAAATGGGTAAAGGACTTGAATGCACATTTCTTCAAAGATAATATATAAATGGCAAATAAACACATGAAAAATCATCAACATTATTAGTCATTAGGGAAATGTAAATCCAAACCACTCTGAGGTGCCGTTTCATACCCACTAATGAGAATAACTTTTTTTTTTAAAAAAGGAAAGAAATAGGTTATTGAATCTGTGGATAAATTGGAACCCTTAGTTCATTGCTTCAATATTTGAAGGGGGTAAAAAACTTAATTCATCCAGCAAATATTTGAAAAATGAAATTCTTAAAATTTGTTTATTTTTTAAGAGTAAAAATAATAATGCTGGTAAGAATGTAAAATGGTACAGCTGCAGGAAGTAGTTTTGTGGTTCCTCAAATAGTTAAACATAGAATTGCTGTTTTACCCAATAATCCCACTCAAGGGTATTTTACCCAAAGGAATTGAAAACATGCTTTCAAGCAAAAACGTGTACATGAATAGCAGCCCTACTTACAAAAGCCAAAAGGTTGAAACAACCCAAATGTCCATCCACTGATGAGTGGAGAAAGAAAATGTTCATCCATCCAATGGAGTATTATTCCATTGGAGTAAAAAATGAAGTTAATTACTGCTTTAAAACCCTACGCTGAGTGAAAGAAGACACATACGAGACCACATATTGTGTGATTCCTTTACATGGGAAATCTAGAACAGGCAAATGCATAGAGACAGAATCAGATTAGTGATTGTCAGGAGCTAGGGTAAGGGAGAGAATAAGAGGAACTGCTTAATGTATATGAGATTTCCCTTTGGATTGATGAAATGTTTGGAGCTAGATAGAGGTGATTTGCACAACAATGTGAATGTACTAAATGCCCCTGAAGTGTATTCTTTAAAATGGCTAATGTCATGTGCATTTTACCTCAGAAAAAAGAAAAAAGCCTTATTAGCTTGAATTTCTTGAATTTCATCATCATATTTCATTCATTATTACATTCATTCCTTCTCATTCTCTCTACTCTCTGAACTCTAATGTTTTCATAAATTGAGAAAATACAGTAATTCCTGTAATGCCACCACCTAGATACAACTACTGTAAGCATTACATTTAAAATTGTTTACCTGTTTTTTTTTAATGAATGGGCACATATGAAATGTATATTTTTCACCACACATATTGTTTTGTAACTAACCATCTTAGAATAACATGTAATGAACATGGGATCTAAATAATCATCTGTATCAGGAACTGGCAAATTATAGCCAGCCCTGAAACCAAATTCAGCCCTCTGCCTTTTTTTGTACAGCCTGCAAGGTAATGATGGTTTTTATGTTTTTAAATGGTGGGGATGAAAATATTATTTCAAGACACGTTAAAATTCTATGAATCCCAGATTTCCATATTCATAAAAGTATCATTGGAACACTGTCACATTTTTTAATTTATCAATTTTCTCTGGCTCCTTTTGCACTATGTGGTAACATTGCATACTTCTGTTAGGCTGAATGGCCCACAAAGCCTGAAATATTTATTATGTGGTTATTTGCCGGAAAAGTTTGCCGACTCCCAATCTATATTATTTCTGATATTATTTACTTTCTATTATGTGAATACACTAGAATTTATTTAACCTGTTCTTTATTAAAGTCTAATTTATGTTTTTATCTAGCTTTTTCCATTTTAAAATTATCTGCACCTGCCTGCATATATTCTAGTGAACATATATAATCATTTTCCTTAGACAGGGTTCTAGGAGTGGGATTACTGAAATATCCGGCTCACATTATTAAATTCTGCTAATATAAATTTCTAATTTACCCTCTTTCAGGTGGCAGCAACGTATAACATGGTGTGAGGGTATCTATTTTACTCCAGTTTAACACGTTATCACAAGTCTTTTAAATGTTACTGTGTTGTAAATGTAAAATGCTATTTGCCACTTTAACATACATTATCTTAATGAGTAGCAACATTTAAGAGCTTTTAGTCATGAACTTCTGTTATTGTTCACACTTGGGTTTCATTAGGTTTGGTAAGAAATTCTGGGTATCAGTGACAGGAACACAGCTGAAAAAGAACTGGCTTTGTAATTGAAGAATTGTTGATTCAGAATTCAAATGTCTTGTTTATTAGCAGTGGATTTAGGTTTCTGTTTTTCTGATGTTGGAGATAATAATGACATTATAGGGCTATTCTAAGGATTAAATATCTATATATAAGGTATGCATCACATAAAAGTTGATTTTTTTTAATTGCTGCCGGGGTCATAAATTTACTTCTCCCTCCAGTTTGAGTACTGAGGGAGAAGGCAGGGTGAATAATGTCCTGCAGGGACCCTGGGGACTCTTCTGATTGAGGGAAATGGGGAGTGGTGAGCCCTGAGAATTATGGGCATTCCAGTTCAGGCTAGGAGAAGGGATCCCAGTATGCAAGTATAATTTTGCAGTGATAAAGGCCATTATGAATTGTCTATGCCAGGGATCTGCAAATTTTTTTTAATAGAAGGCCAAATAGGAAGTATTATAGGCTGTGTGGCCCATACAGTCTCCATTGCAACTACTCAACTTGGCGATTGTAGCTTTCTGAAAGTAGCCTTAGTCAGGAGTAAACAAATGAGCATAGCTGTGTTCTATTCCAACTTTATTTACAAAAGCATATGGGCAGCCAGATTTGGCCCATGGGCCATAGGTTGCAAACCCCTAGTCTGTTCTATCTTTCATCTTTAAGTCAGGGGAGGCCAGGAAGCTCCTAAGGCCATGAAGGCAGTCTGCTTTGGATAATGTGGTCTGTCCCCTTTGGATGGTGAGAATTGAGGGAAGAGATTCTATTCTAGGCAGCTCTGAACATCCCAGCCTTGGGTCTAGATAAGTATTCTCATAGTGGGGATTGGCCCAGAACTCTCCTGCTGAAATATTGGTCATGTGTTCTAATTCAGGAGAACCCCTACACTGTGTCCATCCTCCTACAGCCAGCTTCCCTTGGTGTGGTAAGACTGTGTCGGAGGGAGGTTAGGGAAGTTTAGGGGGAGGTGTTTGCAAGCAACAATGGAAAATAGAAGATTATTAATTTATATCATGTTGTTATCTCTGCAGCAAGCCTAATCTCATTGCCTCATTTTTTTCTCCTCTAACTCAGGCTTCTCAGAACTTTGTTTCTCCAGCAGAAGAACGCAGGGAAAGACTGACCCATTCTGAGTCTAAAACCATGGCCCATGTAAGTTACAGTTTCTCTTTCCGTCTGTAGACTCTTTTGTTTTTAAAGATCATGTGAACATTTTCACTCTTTATGCTCACACTTTTTTTTTCATTTTGTTTTGTTTTGTTGTTTTTTTCTACTTACTCATCTGAATGCTGACACTTCTTAACAGAATTTTTTTTTTTGTCTTACTCTGTCGCCAGGCTAGAGTTCAGTGATGCAATCTCGACTCATTGCAACATCGGCTCCTGGGTTCAAGCAATTCTCTTGCCTCACCCTCCTGAGTAGCTGGGATTATAGGCGCGTGCCACAACTCCCAGCTAACTTTTTGTATTTTAGTAGAGACAGGGTTTCACCATGTTGGCTGGGATGGTCTTGATCTCCTAACCTTGTGATCTGCCCACCTGGGGCTCCCGAAGTGCTGGGATTACAGGCATGAGCCACTGTGCCCAGCCCAGAAGTTTTTCTTACTCTCCACACTCCCAAGCCCCTCCAGTGTGCCCCCTCTCTTTCTTAACCAATATTCACATGCACATTGACCAAATAATTCAGGGTACTCAGTCTCTGTCTAGAGCAGAGATGGAGCAGACAGGAAGTTCCTAGAGGGAGGCACTTTACCATCCTTTGTCAGATCTGAGGTGTAATGAAACCAAGAATGGACTCATTTGACTACACATAGGAAAGCACTGAAGTTTTCCACAGATCCTGTGTCTAGATAAAACGCAGTTTAATATTGATTGGCCTCAGCTTCAGTATGTAGTTGGGGCCTGCTTATAGAGAGGCCAGGGGGTCTTTCCTGAGAATCTCTGAGGCAAAAACCTGTAATAAGATGCATTTTGTGGTTGAACGGAACGCGCTAGTCTTGACATCAGTATGATTCTGGTTCATTACGTCAGTATTAATCTCAAGAACAAAGAAGGTATGTAGTACTTATAAGAAAATAATCCAGATACATAAATATTAGATAATTGTATTCTCCCAGATTTGCAGTGAGGTGCTATGGACTTGAACTTCTGAGATTGCCACTGTACTCCAGGCAACAGAGTGAGACCCCTGTCTTGAGTGATCAATCGACTGATCAATAGATAGATAGATAGATAGATTGATTGATTGATAAACTTGAAGGAAAAAGAGGAGGTAGGATTTTTCTTTTTTAAGTTTATTTATTAAGTGATTTTTCTTATTTATTATTAATAATTTATTGAGGATTTTGAGGTAGAAATATAGTTTATGTGCTTGTATCCAGTTTAAATGAATTGGGAAACATGTATTTGTTCCCAGAAATGTTTTGAGTAGTTCAAGAACCCCATAATATATAGGAAATTTTGTATACAGAAGCTGGATTCTTCAAGAAAATGAGGTGACTCTGCTTTACAATACTGGGTTCCTTTCTTCTACCTTTATCGTAAGCTTTCAGCCCCAGCCTAGAGTTTGGTATAGTATCCCTTGCTGCAATGAAACCTTCTATCTCTTTTTCTTCTTTTTAAAATACTTGTTCTGTAATTTCACCAGTAATATGTTGGTTTATGTTTCAGGCATTGGTGACATTCAGGGATGTGGCTATAGACTTCTCTCAGAAGGAATGGGAGTGCCTGGACCCTACTCAGAGGAAATTGTACAGAGATGTCATGTTGGAGAATTACAGTAACTTGGTATCACTGGGTAAGGTCACCTACATCAAATAATGTAGACTCTGTTCTCTGAAATAGTAGCTTTCTCTTCCACAAATTTAGGACTATTATTAAGAAACTAGCTGAATTTCTTCTGTCTTCCTCAAGAAATTGACTGAACTTTGATGGTTTGTGAATGGCACTTCCACTAAATGCCTTCATTTTCACCATACCTCACTGAGCCTCATGAAATGTTCCTTAATCCATTCCTGTAACTGCGTCTTCCTTAATAGTTAAGAGACTGGATTTGAATTTGGGGCATTTACTCCAAAACCAATGTCAGTTAAATCAGGTTTCACATTGCATTTGAGCTGAGGATTGCTATGGATGCTCTGTTATTTGGTAACCTGTCTGCGAAGATAACAGCCACACCCAGGGTATACAATTTATATGTCATGGTTTAGACCAACAAAATTGATTTAAAATTAAAGTGAACGCATTCTACTTCCTAAAACAAACATTTTCTTTTACTGATTTGTAATTGAAAGTTTTACCTACTGGGTACTATGCTCAGTACCTGGGTGGTAAAATCAAATGTACCTCAAACCTCAGCATCACACAATATTCCTAGGTAACAAACCTGCACATGTGGCCCCTGTATCTAAAATAAAAGTTGAAATTAGTTAAAGTAAAATAAAATCTATTAACTTAGCATCTAATTTTAAACGAATATCTTAGCAAGAACCTAGAAATACCATAGGAAGTGTCTTGTTTTACTCTAAGTAAATTAAGAACGACAAAAATAATAATAGCTAATAGAGTGTTTACTACCTACCAGGCACTGTTCTAAGTATTAGCTATGATATAGGTACTGCTTTTATTTTCCTTTTACAGATGAGAAAACTGAGGACCAAAGAATTTAAGCAGTTTGTTTACAATCATTAGTCCATAGGTAGCAGAGTAGAATTTGGACCCACATACGCTGGCTTCAGAGTCTGTGCCCTCAATAACTACTGCCTGCCAATACAGCCAGCCTGTATGAGTTTTCATTCCAAAATGAATTAAAATTCTCCTGGATGAATTTTAATTCCCCTGCCCATCAAGTTACTTTATTCTCTGGGATCCTAGGGTTACACTAAGTTGAATATTCTTTAATCCTATCAGTTTTCTCTGAAGTCTTTATTGAAATCATGTTGATCCCTATAAATTTACCCAAGTCTCAAACTGTTTTTGAACTTGCAATGTTTTACTTCTATATATTTTTTTCTTTCTTTCTTATAAGCAGGATATTCTGGCTTAAAGCCAGATGTGATTACCCTATTGGAACAAGGGAAAGAGCCCTGCATGGCGGTGAGGGATATGACAGGAAGACAGTACCCAGGTGAGTTGAGCAGATAGGGGCTCTCATTGCCAGTTATGACCAGCTGGTGAGGGTGCATATACAGGCTTTGCATGCTGTTTAGGGAGCTCCTCTCAGAGGCCTCAGGGCTTTGGAGAAGAGGCCTAAGACAGGGAAAAAAACAGATCATCTTAGCATGAACTATCAAAAGAATCTCATCTTAGCTCCTACTGCCTGTCTTTGTTTTTGCTTCCCCTCACATTACTCTTCATTTCAGTAAAGAGAATGCTTTTTCTTTCCCAGTGCAATCAATTGCTTCCTATCTTTTCTGCATTGACACGTGTGCTTGTTTCTAGTGCCCAAAAGTTCAGCATTTCACATATTCAGCATATATTTACCAAGTGCTCATTCTGTGCCAAGTATTATCAGTACTTTGATGAATAAGGCCAAAACCTCCCCACACTAATGTAATTAACATTATAGTAGGGGAGATGCACAGTAAACTGTAAACTAATGAATATATATAAATATCAAATAACGATGCATATTATGAAGAAAACGATGAAGAGTAAGGAGACAGAGTTTGGGCAGGGTTAATTTAGGTGGCTTGCCCAGGGAAGGCTCTTCGAGGAGAGAATATACATGCAGAGATGTGCAGTATAGGCTTAAGGCATGTGAACATCTGGAAGAAAATAATTCCAAACACAGCAGGGAAATAAGCTTTGTGTGTTTGAGGAACTGCAAGCAGCTTAGAGCAGATTGAGATTGGGAAGAGTAACTAAATATGAGTTTAGAGCCAAGCAGGGGCTAGGTCTTACATGGCTTTGTTTATCATAGTAAGAAATTTGGATTTTTCTTTTCCAAGAGTAATTGAAAGTCGTAATCAAACATATGTTTTTAAATGATTACTGTAGATCAGGCGTCCCCAAACTACTGCCCACGGGCCGCATGCGGCCCCCTGAGGCCATTTATCCGGCCCCCCCGCTGTACTTCAGGAAGGGGCACCTCTTTCATTGGTGGTCAGTGAGAGGAGCACAGTATGTGGAGGCCCTCCAACGGTCTGAGGGACAGTGAACTGGCCCCCTGTGTAAAAAGTTTGGGACACCTGCTGTAGATGCTCTGTGAAGAATATACTGAACACAGGCAAGAATGGAAGTAGAAAGATCAGTTATTAGGCTATTTCAAAAGTCTAGATTAGCAGTGATAGTAGCTTGGATTAGGATGGTAGTGGTGAGGGGTGGTGAGAAGATGTTGTATTCATCTTGTGGTTTGAAAGTAGAACTAACAGACATGCCATGGGATATAGGTGAACAAAAAATCATAGGTGAACAAGTTTTTTATGTAAGCAGGTAAGTAGACACAATTTGCTGGGACAGACATATGGGAAAGATAGCTTGGAGGATGGAAATAGAGTCCCAGTTTAGGTGTATATATTTGAAATGCCTACTTGTCATCGAGATTGACGTTAAACAGTCGGAGACATAGTAGGATGAGTTATATATATATATATATATATATATATATATATATATATATATATATTTTTTTTTTTTTTTTTGAGACGGAGTTTCGCTCTTGTTACCCAGGCTGGAGTGCAATGGCGCAATCTCGGCTCACCGCAATCTCTGCCTCCTGGGTTCAGGCAATTCTCCTGCCTCAGCCTCCTGATTAGCTGGGATTACAGGCACGCGCCACTATGCCCAGCTAATTTTTTGTATTTTTAGTAGAGACGGGGTTTCACCATGTTGACCAGGATGGTCTTGATCTCTTGACCTCGTGATCCACCTGCCTTGGCTTCCCAAAGTGCTGGGATTACAGGCGTGAGCCACCGCGCCCGGCGATAGGATAAGTTATATTAACTTGGGTGTCCAGCCAATGAACTGACTGGATGAGATCCCTTAGGGCTGATCTGACCTACTACCTATTTTTGTAAATAAAGTTTAATGGAAACATAGCCACACCTAATTATTTATGTATTGTCTATGGCAGAGTTGAGCAGTTGAGACAGAAATCATATGGCTCGCAATGCATAAGATTTCGACTGTCTGGTCCTTTACAGAAAAAGTTTGCTGATTCCCTACCTTTAGTGAATGAGTTTCATAAAATGAAGGAAACCAGATGAGACAAAGAAGACTAAGGCCTGGGACATTCTATTTAGAAAAGGAAGAGGAGGCAACAAGTAGATTGAGAACAAGTAGGCCTGGAGGGTGGTACCAAAAAAAGTCAAATGAAGAAAATGTTTCTGGTGGAAGGGAGTAGTCATCTATGAGGTCAACTGAACTGTAAATTGCCTATAGGATGTGGCAGGAGAGAAGTTGATGGTGACCTTGTGTCAAGAGGACGAGGTTTCAATGGAGTCAGAGGTTTAAAAAAAGCCTGCTAGATGTGGCTGAAATAAAATGGGAGGTGAGGCAGTGATGACAGTGAGTTAGAAAACTTTTCTAATGGGAATTCTGTTAGGAGATAACTAGATAAGGGGTTAGTAGTTAGAAGGGGACATGGGATATAATAAATAAATAAATATATATATATATATATATATATATATATATTTTTTTTTTTTTTTTTTTTTTTTTTTAGAGAGATGGAGTTTCTTCATCGCCCAGGCTAGAGTGCAATGGCGGCAATCTCCACTCTAGCCTGGGCAACAAGAGTGAAACTCTGTCTCAAAAAGTAAATAAATAAACTGTCAAAAGTGGCTACATTGTTTGGCATTCCCAGTACATGTCCAATAGCTCCACATTCTTGCCAGCCTGTGGTATTGTCAGTCATTTTAATATTAGTCATTTTAGTGGATGTGTAGGTGTATCTCATTGTAATTTTAATTTGCATTTAACTAATGACTAATGTTGAGCATATTTTCATGTATTTGTCATTCCTTTATCTTCTTTGGTAAAAAGTGTCTATTTAATATTTTTACCCATTGACTTTCTTTTAGCAATTCTATTGACGTATAATTTACATAGCAAAAAATTCATCAACTATGAGTGCACACTTGGTGACTTTTAGTCAATTTACAGTTAGACAACCATCATGATAATCCAGTTTTAGAATATTTTCATCACCCCCAAAAGTTTTCTTGTGCCCCTTTGCAGTTAATCCCTTCTTCTACCTCCGGCTTTAGGCAACTACTGACCTACCTTCCATTTTTGTCAATTTTCCTTTTCTGAACATTTCATATAAATGGGATCATACAATGTACAATCTTTTAAATCTGGCTTAACTTAGCATAATGTTTTGGAGGTCCATTTGTGAAGCAGCATGCATTAGTAATATATTCTAAGAACTCCTTTTCTCACACAAGAACACAAAAATTCCCATTGATATTATTCATTTTATCTTCTTGATTTATAAGAGTTCTTTATGAGCCGGGCGCGGTGGCTCAAGCCTGTAATCCCAGCACTTTGGGAGGCTGAGGCGGGCGGATCACAAGGTCGAGAGATCGAGACCATCCTGGTCAACATGGTGAAACCCCGTCTCTACTAAAAATACAAAAAATTAGCTGGGCATGGTGGCGCGTGCCTGTAATCCCAGCTACTCAGGAGGCTGAGGCAGGAGAATTGCTTGAACCCAGGAGGCGGAGGTTGCGGTGAGCCGAGATCACGCCATTGCACTCCAGCCTGGGTAACAAGAGCGAAACTCCGTCTCAAAAAAAAAAAAAAAAAAAAAAAAAAAAAAAGAGTTCTTTATGTATCTTGTAATCAACTACTTTATCAGATATGTATTTTGCAATATTTTATTAGATACTAAATATACATTTTGTAATATTTTACTAGTTTCTAGAGTAACTTTCTATTAATTAATAAACTTTATTTTTAAAATCAGTTTTAGGTTTACAGGAAAATTTAGCAGAAAGTACCGAGTTCCTATATACTCTCTGTCTCCAAACATGCACACCCCTCCCCAATTATCAACAATCCATATGACAGTGGTATATTTGTTACAGTTGCTACACCTACATTGACACATCATTATCACTTAAAGTCATAGTCTGCATTAGAGTTCACTCTTGGTGTTATAAATTCTCTTAACGTTGAAAAATGTATAATGACATGTATCCACAATTGTAGTATCATACAGAATAGTTTCACTGCTCTAACATTTCTCTGTGTTTGGCCTAGTCATCCCTTACTCCACTCAAACCCCTGGAAACCATTGAGTGTTTTACTGTCTCCATAGTTTTGCCTTTTTCAGACTGTCATGTATTTGGAATCATACAGTATGTAGCCTTCTCAGATTGGTTTCTTTTACTTAGTAATATGCATTTAACTTTCCTCAACATCTTTTTGTGATAGCTCATTCTTTTAGCACTGAATAATAGTCTATTCTCTGGATGTACCACAGTTTATTTATCCATTCACCTACTAAAGGACATCTTGGTTGTTTTTAAGTATTGGAAGTTTTGAATAAAGCTGCTGTATGCATTTGTGTGCAGGTTTGGGTATGAATATAAGTTTTCATTTTATTTGGGTAAATACCAAGGAATATGATTGCTGAGTAGTATGGTGGCACACACCTGTAAACCTAGCTACTTGGGAGGCTGAGTCAGGAGAATTGCTTGAACCCAGGAGGCAGAGGTTGCGGTGAGCCGAGATCGCGCCATTGCACTCCAGCCTGGGTAACAAGAGCGAAACTCCATCTCTATTTTTTTTTTTTTTTTTTTGAGACGGAATTTCGCTCTTGTTACCCAGGCTGGAGTGCAATGGCGCGATCTCGGCTCACCGCAACCTCTGCCTCCTGGGTTCAGGCAATTCTCCTGCCTCAGCCTCCTGAGTAGCTGGGATTACAGGCACGCGCCACCATGTCCAGCTAATTTTTTGTATTTTTAGTAGAGACGGGGTTTCACCATGTTGACCAGGATGGTCTCGATCTCTTGACCACGTGATCCACCCACCTCGGCCTCCCAAAGTGCTGTGATTACAGGCGTGAGCCACCGTGCCCGGCCCCCTTTTCAGTTTTCTAAGTTTCTTTTGTCACATCCTCAAGTGCAGAGACTCCTCAGCTGTGTCCAGTTTACTAAGGAGCACATCAAAGGCATTCTTCATTTCTATTGCAGTGCTTCTAACTTTTAGCATTTCTTTTGGATTCTTTCTTAGAATATTCATCTGTTTCCATTATCCATCTGGATATTGTCTATTTTTTCTATTAAAGCCCTTAACACATTTTTTATAGTCTTTTACAATTCCTGGTCTGATAATTCCAGCATTCCTGCCATGTCTGACTCTGATTCTGATGCTTGTTTAGTCTCATCAAACTGTGTTTCTTACCTTTTAGTTTTCCTTCTTTTTGTTGAAAGGTAAACATGATGTACTGGGTAAAGGGAAACGCAGAAAATAGGTCATTAGGAATGTAGTGATAGGTGTAAGGGGAGAGGAGTGCTCTGTGGTCCCAGAATTAGGTCTCAGTCTTTTGGTGCACCTGTGCCACTTGACTGACCTTAACCAGTGCTTCCGTTTTTTTCTCTGCTGCTAGGTGAAACAGAAGGGCTAAGAGGGCTGAAGTTGGGTATTTTCTTTCCTCTATGTCATTAGGCTCTAATAAAACCTAGGCAGGTCAGAATCTGTCTACTTGAGGAGAAAACCTAACCTCATGTGATCCACCCACCTTGGCCTCCCAAAGTGCTGGGATTACAGGCATGAGTCACTGTGCCTGGCCAGTATTTAGATTTTTTTAGGCTCTTGTCTTATTTAGATTGCCATGATCCAGCTTTCATTTAACATATCTGTGTTAATAAGGTTCCCTGGCACTTCTAGGCCCCCAGCCATCTCCTCATACTATTCAGTTACTGTTTTCCTTAAAATTGTTGAGTTTCCGGCCGGGCGCGGTGGCTCACGCCTGTAATCCCAGCACTTTGGGAGGCCGAGGCGGGTGGATCATGAGGTCAAAAGATCGAGACCATCCTGGTCAACATGGTGAAACTCCGTCTCTACTAAAAATACAAAAAATTAGGCCGGGCGTGGTGGCTCACGCCTGTAATCCCAGCACTTTGGGAGGCCGAGGCGGGTGGATCACAAGGTCAAGAGATCGAGACCATCCTGGTCAACATGGTGAAACCCCGTCTCTACTAAAAATACAAAAAATTAGCTGGGCATGGTGGTGCGTGCCTGTAATCCCAGCTACTCAGGAGGTTGAGGCAGGAGAATTTCCTGAGCCCAGGAGGCGGAGGTTGCGGTGAGCCGAGATCGCGCCATTGCACTCCAGCCTGGGTAACAAGAGCGAAACTCCGTCTCAGAAAAAAAAAAAAAAATTAGCTGGGCATGGTGGCACATGCCTGTAATCCCAGCTACTCAGGAGGCTGAGGCAGGAGAATTGCCTGAACCCAGGAGGCGGATGTTGCAGTGAGCCGAGATCGTGCCACTGCACTCCAGCCTGGGTAACGAGGGAAACTCCGTCTCAAAAAAAAAAAAAAAAAAAAAATTGTTGAGTTTCTTTGTTCGTTTTTCCAAAAACCATTCAACATGGCACATTTCTGTTATAATATCTTTAAAAAAATTTTTAAATACTTCTCTATCAACTATAGGAATGGTTGGTTTTAGATGTAAGGGGACAGAAGAGATATCTGAGAAAGGTAATAAAGAAAGTAAGTGGCCGGGCGCGGTGGCTCATGCCTGTAATCCCAACACTTTCGGAGGCCAAGACAGGTGGATCACCTGAGGTCAGGAGTTCAAGACCAGCCTGTCCAACATGATGAAACCCTGTCTCTACTGAAAATACAAAAATTAGCTGGGTATGGTGGTACACGCCTGTAATCCCAGCTATTCAGGAGACTGAGGCAGGAGAATCACTTGAACCTGAGAGGCAGAGATTGCAGTGATCTGAGATCCTGCCACTGCACTCCAGCCTGGGTGACAGGGTGAGACTCTGTCTCAAAAAAAAAAAAAGAGAAGAAGGAGAGGGAGAGGGAGAGGGGGAGGGAGAAGGAGCGGGAGAGGGGGAGGGGGAGGGGGAAGAGGAGGGGAGGGAGGGAGAGGAAGGGAGAGAAGAAGAAGGAAGAAGAAGAAGAAGAGGAGAAGGAAGAGGAGGAGGAGGAAGAAGAAAAAAGAAGAAGAAGAAGAAGAAGGAAGAAGAAGGAAGAAGAAGGAAGAAGAAGAAGAAGAAGAAAGAAGAAAGAAGAAAGAAGAAAGAAGAAAGAAGAAAGAAGAAAGAAGAAAGAAGAAAGAAGAAAGAAGAAGAAGAAGAAGAAGAAGAAGAAGAAGAAGAAGAAGAAGAAGAAGAAGAAGAGAGAAGAAGAAAGAAGAAGAAAAGATCAGCCCTTGTTATTGGTCCGTTCAAGGTTTCAACTTCTTTCTGGTTTAGGCTTGGGAGGGTGCAAGTGTCCAGGAATTTATCCATTTCTTCCAGGTTTACTGGTTTATGTGCATAGTTTGTAGTAATCTCTGATTGTAGTTTGTATTTCTGTGGAGTCAGTGGTGATGTCCCCTTTATCGTTTTTTATTGCATCTATTTGATTCTTCTCCCTTTTCTTTTTTATTAATCTGGCTAGTGGTCTATTTTGTTGATCTTTTCAAAAAAAAACAGCTCCTGGCTTTATTGATTTTTTTAAAGGATTTTTTGTGTCTCTATCTCTTTCAGTTCTGCTCTGATCTTATTTCTTGTCTTCTGCAAGCTTTTGAGTTTTTTTATCTTGCTCCTCTAACTCTCAATTTTGATGATAGGGTGTTGATTTTAGACCTTTCCTTGCTCCAGCATGATACTGGTACCAAAACAGAGTTATAAACCAATGGAACAGTACAGAGGCACTGGAGGCAACGCCACACATTTACAACCTCTGATCTTTGACAAACCTGACAAGAACAAGCAATGGGGAAAGGAGTCCCTGTTTAATAAACGGTGTTGGGAAAACTGACTAGCCATGTGCAGAAAGCAGAAACTGGACCCCTTCCTGACACCTTACACTAAAATTAACTCCAGATGGACTAAAGACTTAAACATAAGACTTAACACCATAAAAACCCTAGAAGAAAACCTAGGCAAAACCATTCAGGACATAGGCATAGGCAAGGACTTCATGACTAAAACACCAAAAGCATTGGCAACAAAAGCCAAAATAGACAAATGGGACCTAATTAAATTCCAGAGCTTCTGTACAGCAAAAGAAACAATCATTAGAGTGAACTGGCAACCAACAGAATGGGAAAAAATTTTTGCAATCTACCCATCTGCAAAGGGCTAATATCTAGAATCTACAAAGAAATAAAACAGATTTACAAGAAAAAAACCCATCGAAAAACGGGAGAAGGATATGAACAGACACTTTTCAAAAGAAGACATACATGAGGCCAACAAACATATAAAAAATGTTCATCATCACTAATTATTAGAGAAATGCAAGTGAAAACCACATTGAGATACCACCTCACACCAGTCAGTATGGCGATCATTAAAAAATCTGGAGACCATAGATGCTGGAGAGGATGTGGAGAAATAGGAACACTTTTACACTGTTGGTAAGAGTGTAAACTAGTACAACCATTGTGGATGATAGTGTGGCGCTTCCTCAAGGACCTAGAAATAGAAATTCCATTTGACCCAGCAATCCCATTACTGGGTATATGCCAAAAAGATTGTAAGTAATTCTGTTATAAAGACACATGCCCACATATGTTCATAATGGCACTGTTTACAATAGCAAATACCTGGAACCAACCCAAATGCCCTTCAACAACAGACTGGACAAGGAAAATGTGGCACATATATACCATGGAATACTATGCAGCCATAAAAAATGATGAGTTCTGTCCTTTGTAGGGACATGGATGAATCTGGAAACCATCATTCTCAGCAAACTTATACAAGAACAGAAAACCAAATACCACATGTTCTCACTCATAGGCGGGTGTTGAACAATGAGAACTCATGGACACAGGGAGGGGAGCATCACACACTGGGGTCTGTCATAGGGGGCAAGGGAGGGACAACGGGGTGGTGGGGAGGTCGGGGAGAATGGGGAGAAATGCCAGATGTAGGTTGACGGGGGGATGGAGGCAGCAAACCACATAGCCATGTGTGTACCTATGCAACAATCCTGCACGATCTGCACATGTACCCCAGAAGCTAAAGTACAATAAAAAAAATTAAAAATTAAAAAAAGAAAAAAGAAAAAGACAGTAGAGTAAGCATCCAGTAGGTGGTTGAATAATAGTAAAACTTAGCTATGTAAACACACATCTCTATGCACAGGAGACAGTGAACAACAGGGTTGAAAACATCTCTTTAATTAGATAGCCATTTGAAGGATAAGTAGGCAAAACAAGGGCTTTTTCATTTTATACATTTGGCTGAACTACCTTGGATTTACTTTTGTTCTTTTGTTGTAAAGAGTGTATTTAATCACTATAATAAGGTGAGAGAGATTAGAGGTAGTTTGTAATTGTTACAAAAATACAAAAATAAAGTGATTGTTCTGAAATTCAGCTGTCCTATACAGTGACTTAGCTGTCACTCATCATTTCAGACAATGATTATTGTACAATCACTTTCTTTATAACCTTCTTCAGATATCTCTTCTGTCCCCTTACATCTAAAACCAACCATTCCTATACTTGATAGAGAAGTATTTTAATGATTTTTTTTAGATATTGTAACAAGTACGTGCCACGTAGAATGATTTTTTGAAAAATGAACAAAAAAACTCAACAATTATTTAATGCCAGCTATATGCTAGTGGGTAGTTATTAATTGTTGAATGAAATAGGGATTACATCTTCCTTTGTGAAGGTTTAGGGATCAGAAAATCAACAAAAGAACAAAGAGAAAAATCAATGGATACGCATTTGAAAATTGTGAAATGAAGAAAAGAAACATGATGCTGGAATTGAGAATAAAGGACATAGACTGCCTTACAGTCAGTAGGGCAAGCCTTTCTGTGTAAGAGATGTTTAACCAAACATGAAGGATGTGAAGGAGTTGGTCTTTCACAGAGCCCAGGAAAGACTATTTTTAGGAGATGAAAAAACCTGTAGGAAACTATAAGAAATGGGAAATGCTCTGACACAATTGAGGAGCTGAATAGAAGCAAATGTCATAATAAGAGGGAGTAAGGAGGACAATGTCTTTGCAAGAGGTCTTTAGGTAACCAAAAGCCATATTATATTATATAGTAACATGTTTGGATTTTATTCTAAGAGTAAAGGAAAACTATTAAAATTGTTAAGTGGAGATTCTCAAACTTTGATCCATATCAGAATCATCTAGTGGAGTTATTAAAAATCCAGATACCAAATTACTCCTGTAGATTTGATTCACTTGACTTGTGTGATAACTAAATAGCAGTATTTGTGATAAGTTTCCCAGATAATTCTCATCTACAACAAAATTTTAGAACCACTGATGTAAACTATTTTCCATATCACCACAATCTTATATAAGCTCTCATTTTCTAAGCTCATGTTGCCTAATTTCAAATTATATAACTTTATGGAAATGTTCTTTAAGCCATTGACTTCTAGTGAGAACTGTTTTTACTTTGTCTCCTATTTTGAAAATGTATACTTTATGTTATGCTGATTACAGGAAAATAATTTTTGTTTGCATTTATGTTTTCTTTCAGGTTTGCTATCCAGGCATAAGACCAAGAAATTATCTTCAGAAAAGGACATTCATGAAATCAGTTTTTCCAAAGGGAATATAATAGAAAAAAGTAAAACTCTTCATCTGAAAGGATCCATTTTGAGAAATGAGTGGCAGAGCAAAAGTGAGTTTGAGGGTCAACAGGGACTTGAAGAAAGATCTATCAGTCAAAAGAAAATAATCTCTAAAAAAATGTCAACTGAAAGAAAACATCCTTCTTTTACTCTGAATCAGAGAATTCATAATAGTGACAAAAATTGTGATTCAAACTTGGTTCAACATGGGAAAACATACTCTGATGTGAAACATGATTGTAAAGAATGTGGGAATACTTTTAATAATATCTATCAACTTACTCTCCATCAGAAAACTCATACTGTTGTAAAATCCTATAAATGTGAAAAATGTGGGAAAGTTTTTAGCCATAGCTATCAACTTACTCTGCATCAGAGATTTCATACTAGTGAGAAACCCTATGAATGTCAAGAATGTGGGAAGACCTTTGTTCTTTACCCACAACTTAATCGACATCAGAAAATTCACACTGGTGAAAAATCCTATATGTGTAAGAAATGTGATAAGGGTTTTTTTAGTAGACTGGAACTTACTCAACATAAAAGAATTCATACTGGTGAGAAATCTTATGAATGTAAAGAATGTGGAAAAGTTTTTCAACTTGTTTTCTACCTTAAAGAACATGAGAAAATTCATACAGGTAAGAAACCCTATGAATGTAAGGAGTGTGGGAAAGCTTATACTGTATGTGGTCAACTTACCCGTCATCAGAAAATTCATACTGGTACAAAACCCTATGAATGTAAGGAATGTGGAAAAACCTTTAGACTTAGTTTTTACCTTACTGAACACAGAAGAACTCATGCAGGTAAGAAACCTTATGAATGTAAAGAGTGTGGGAAATCATTTAATATGCGTGGACAGCTTAATCGCCATAAAACAATTCATACTGGTATAAAACCTTTTGAATGTAAGGTGTGTGAGAAGGCTTTTAGTTACAGTGGTGACCTCAGAGTACATTCTAGAATTCATACTGGAGAGAAACCATATGAATGTAAGGAATGTGGGAAAGCCTTTATGCTTCGTTCAGTCCTTACTGAACATCAGAGACTCCATACTGGTGTAAAACCCTATGAATGTAAGGAATGTGGGAAGACCTTTAGAGTGCGCTCTCAAATTAGTCTACATAAGAAAATTCATACTGATGTGAAACCCTACAAATGTGTACGATGTGGGAAGACCTTTAGATTTGGTTTCTACCTTACTGAACACCAGAGAATTCACACTGGTGAAAAGCCCTATAAATGTAAAGAATGTGGAAAGGCCTTTATTCGTAGAGGAAATCTTAAAGAACATCTGAAAATTCATTCTGGTTTAAAACCCTATGATTGTAAAGAATGTGGGAAGTCCTTTAGTCGGCGTGGGCAGTTTACTGAACATCAGAAAATTCATACAGGCGTAAAACCATACAAATGTAAAGAATGTGGGAAGGCCTTTAGTCGTAGTGTAGACCTTAGAATACATCAAAGAATTCATACTGGTGAGAAACCCTACGAGTGTAAACAATGTGGAAAGGCCTTTAGACTAAATTCACACCTTACTGAACATCAGCGAATTCACACTGGTGAGAAACCCTATGAGTGTAAGGTATGTAGAAAGACCTTTAGACAGTATTCACATCTTTATCAACATCAGAAAACTCATAATATAATTTAATATAGGAAAGGGTTTTCATGTCATGCTCCATTTATAGAATATCAAAATATTTATGGCCAGAAAGACATTCTGTCAGTGTGTTGATCTTTTTTTAGACATATTAACTTAATAAATCTATGAGTTTTATAAAACCTCTTAGTTCTCATTAAATTTAGTAAAATTCACACTAGAAAATAAAGCTGTTAATGTAACAATTGTGGAAAAGTGTTCTAGCAACAGCATATACTTATCATCATTGTCTTTCCACTACTATAATATCTGTGTGATATTAGACAAAATATTTGCTTCTTGGTACCTCAGCTGTACAATGAAACACACCTAAAAGTATGGTTAATTGTTTCTAACATGTATAATATAACAACAAGTATCTGGCCCAAACTGTTTTGAATTAATATTGGATATTACTGTTTTTATTATGAAAAACATTATTAGTGAATTTCTTAATAGGAAGATACAATGAGGTGAAGATTTGAAAAAGTCACTTATCACTTATATTCCATGAAGTACTTCTTAGATAAAATCTGTGTTATGGGCTGAATGTTTGTGTTCCCATAATAATTCCTATGTTGAAACACTAATCTCAAGGTGATGGTATTTAAAGGTAGAGCCTTTAGGAGGAAATTAGGTCATGAGGATTGAGCCTTCATGAATGGGATTACCGCCTTTGTAAGAAGAAGCCAAAGAACCAGCTAGCTCTTTCAATCACATGAGGATACAGTAGTTAGCAGTCTACAATGCACAAGAGGGCCTTCACCAGAACCCAAGCATGCTGGCACCCTGACCTTGGACTTTCAGCCTCCAGAACTGTGAGAAATAAACTTTGGTTGTTTATAAGCCACCTAAACTATAGTATTTTGTTATGCAGCCCAGAATAACTAACACAATCTGCTGGAATATAAAGAACGTATAAAGATCTGAATTCAGACCTCATTGCTTAATTTTTCTCAGAAAATTAAAGATGAAGAGAAACTCTAAGGATATAGTGAGTGGGAGGACCTTTAGAATATAACTATTGGGTTGGGTGCAGTGGCTCACACCTGTAATCCTAGCAGTTTGGGAGGTGGAGGAGGGCAGATCACCTGAGGTCAGGAGTTCAAGACCAGCCTGGCCAACATGGTGAAACCCCATCTCTACTAAAAAAAAAAAAAAATACAAAAATTAGCCAGGTGTGGTGGCAGGCACCTGTAATCCCAGCTACTTGGAAGGCTGAGGCAGGAGAATCATTTGAACCCAGGAGGCAGAGGTTGCAGTGAGCCAAGATCACACCATTGCACTCCAGCCTGGCAGATAAGAATAAGACTGAGTCTTAAAAAAAAAAAAAAAAGAACATAGCTGTTGAAGTATTAGAGGTGTTAGGGAATTTACCCATTTACCCATAATATAGAAATTAAAAGGATAGAAAAAAGAAAGCTGTCTACTTAGAATTTTTTTTTCTTTTGAGACAGTTTCGCTCTTGTTACCCAGGCTGGAGTGCAATGGCGTGATCTCGGCTCACCGCAACCTCCGCCTCCTGGGTTCAGGCAATTCTCCTGCCTCAGCCTCCTCAGTAGCTGGGATTACAGGCACGTGCCACCATGCCCGGCTAATTTTTTGTATTTTTAGTAGAGACAGGGTTTCACCATGTTGACCAGGATGGTCTCGATCTCTTGATCTCGTGATCCACCCACCTCAGCCTCCCAAAGTGCTGGGATTACAGGCGTGAGCCACCGCGCCCAGCCTAGAATTTTTAAAAACTAATTTTATTATGAAAATGCTCTGAGGCTGGGCATGGTGGCTCATGCCTGTAATCGCAGCATTTTGGGAGGCCAAGGCGGGCGGATCACGAGGTCAGGAGATTGAGATCAGCCTGACCAACTTGGTGAAACCCCGTCTCTACTAAAAATACAGAAACAATTAGCTGGACATGGTGGCGCGTGCCTGTAATCCCAGCTAGTCAGAGGCTGAGCGAGGAGAATCATTTGAACCCGGGAGGCGGAGGTTGCAGTGAGCCCAGATCATGCCACTGCACTCCAGCCTGGCAATTGAGTGAGATTCTGTCTCAAAAGAAAGAAAATGCTCTGAGACACAGAAACAAAGAGTACATTCTATAATGAACACCCATTTTACCCTCTACCTAGATTTGAAAATGTACAGCTTTGCTTTGTTTTTCAATAAAATTTTTTTGCTATACCATTTGAGAGTTAACTAATAAACATCATATCATTTTGCACCTAAATCAGTTTGTATCTCCTAAAAGTAATGGTAACACATAAAACCAAAGTACTAAAATCACACCCTAAAACTTAACAATTCCACAGAATATTATGATATCCATTCCATGTTGAAATTTCCATAACTGTTCCAAGAATATATTTCATAGACATTTAACAAGGATTTACTCTCAGGATCACACACTGTAACATTTTGGCTGTTCTGTCACTTTTTTTTTTTTTTTTTTTTTTTTTTGAGATGGAGTTTCGCCCTTGTTACCCAGGCTGGAGTGCAATGGCGCGATCTCGGCTCACCGCAACCTCCGCCTCCTGGGCTCAGGGAATTCTCCTGCCTCAGCCTCCTGAGTAGCTGGGATTACAGGCACGTGCCACCATGCCCAGCTAATTTTTTGCACTTTTAGTAGAGACGGGGTTTCACCATGTTGACCAGGATGGTCTCGATCTCTCGACCTCGTGATCCACCCGCCTCGGCCTCCCAAAGTGCTGGGATTACAGGCTTGAGCCACCGCGCCCGGCGCTGTTCTGTCACTTTTAAACGGAACTACCCCTCATCTTTGTTTCATCTTATTGGCTTGTAGAAGACTCCATCACAGTTGTCTTAGAATATCCTGGATTCTGGGTTTGTCTATTTTATTTCTGCATAATGTTGTTCCTCTTTCTCCTCTGTCTCCAAACGGAGACTTAAATAGCAGCTTGATTTGCTTCTGGTCATACATTGTTGGCAAGAACACTTCATAGGTATAATACAGTCTGTACACACAGGAGGCAAAATGGCAGGTTGTCCCTTTATTAGTGATTTGATCTCTGGTTAAGGTAGTGACTGCCAGATCTCTCCATTGCAAAGGCATTTTATTTTCTTTGCAATGAGTAAGTAATTGGGTAATAATGTGCACCTCCTCTTACTAAACTGACAGTCATCTACATATATAATACAAGTCATGGATTAAACTGGAAATCAAAAGTTAAATATTGACTTAACAGAAAGCAGTGATATTGAAATGCCTACATATTTAAATTTGTAGGCTGTGACCAAGGCTCTATTCAGTGGTAAATTAACATCCCTTAATGCATACAGAAAACCACAATTTGGGGATAGGACATTTTGTTCCCTGTATCCTCAGTACTATTGTGATGCCTTTTCATAGTAGGCACTTGATAAAACTTGGGAAAAAATAAGTATTCAACTCAAGAAACAAAAAAAAGGTATCCAATAAAGCAGATGCTAAAAGAAAGAACTAGTTAATGCAACTAAAATTAGAAATTAAGTAATAAGAATAATAAGCAGTAGATTATGGACTTATTCAATTTTTCCAAATCCAATAAAAAGAAAAAAAAAAAGGAGGGAGGGACCTGATGGAAGGTGACTGGATCATGAGGATGGTTCCCCCATGCTTTTCTCATGTTAGTAAGTTCTCACGAGATCTGACAGTTTAAAAGTGTTTGGCAGTTCCCCACCCCCTGTCTCTCTCCTGCCACCATGTAAGATATGCCTTGCTTCCCCTTCACCTTCCACTATAATTGTAAGTTTCCTGAGGCCTCCCCAGTAATGTGGAATGGTGAGTCAATTAAACCTCCTTCCTTTATAATTATCCAGTACCAAGTAGTTCTTTAAAGCAGTGTGGAAATGGACCAATACAATGTCTTGTAAAAATTTTCGCCGGGCGCAGTGGCTCAAGCCTGTAATCCCAGCACTTTGGGAGGCCGAGGCGGGTGGATCACAAGGTCAAGAGATCGAGACCATCCTGGTCAACATGGTGAAACCCCATCTCTACTAAAAATACAAAAAATTACCTGGGCATGGTGGTGCGTGCCTGTAATCCCAGCTACTCAGGAGGCTGAGGCAGGAGAATTGCCTGAACCCAGGAGGCGGAGGTTGTGGTGAGCCGAGATCCCACCATTGCACTGCAGCCTGGGTAACAAGAGCGAAACTCCGTCTCAAAAAAAAAAAAAAATTAAAAAAAAATTTTCATTGATGTTTTTAGTTAAGATAAGCATTGTGCCAGTATCAAAGCATTTTATATTTGATGGAGTATGGTATATGTATATATACACATGCATATACAATGCATATACACAAACCAGACCCAAAAACATATTTGAATTTAATTGTTTATCAAGAATTTCCTGAAAACAACTGTCAGGGCAAAGTTTTTTTTTTTTTTTTTTTTTTTTTTTTTTTTTTTTTGAGACGGAGTTTCGCTCTTGTTACCCAGGCTGGAGTGCAATGGCGCGATCTCGGCTCACCGCAACCTCCGCCTCCTGGGTTCAGGCAATTCTCCTGCCTCAGCCTCCTGAGTAGCTGGGATTACAGGCACGCGCCACCATGTCCAGCTAATTTTTTGTATTTTTAGTAGAGACGGGGTTTCACCATGTTGACCAGGATGGTCTCGATCTCTCGACCTCGTGATCCACCCGCCTCGGCCTCCCAAAGTGCTGGGATTACAGGCTTGAGCCACCGCGCCCGGCCCTGGGCAAAGTTTTTAAATAATGTTTTCATTTAAATTTTTTTTTTTTTTGAGATGGAGTTTCACTTTTTCACCCAGGCTAGAGTGCAGTGGCAGGATCTTGGCTCACTGCAACCTCTACCTTCCGGTTTCAAGCAATTCTCCTGCCCCAGCCTCCTGAGTAGCTGGGATTACAGGTGCACACCATCATGCCCAGCTAATTTTTGTATTTTTAGTAGATACAGGGTTTCACCACGTTGCCCAGGCTGGTATCAAACTCCTGACCTCATGATCTGCCTGCCTCAGTCTCCCAAAGTGCTGGGATTACAGGCATGAGCCAGTGTGCCCAGCCTAAATTTTTACAAATCATATTGGGACTATTATATACATCTGCATACACACACACATATAAACAGCTCTTGAAAATATAAACAACTTTTGGTGAATCAGAAACTGGAGAATATCTGAAATAGAGGAAGCACTGTTATTAGATCATCTAAGGGAACCAGAAAACAAAACACAAGAGTCTGCACTGCTTTAAAAGGTGAATGCGACATAATAAGGGTGGCCTGGGCCTAGGGTTTGTCCCAAGGAGCAAGAGTGGGGACAGTGACAACAGTGAGATTGGTTGCTTGAAGTACAGTAATTTAACCTGGCACATCATCCTCCCTTAACCAGTTAAACAGCACTATTCTCTGCTTCCAGAAGGAGTAGGTAAAGCCAGGGACTGGTATTGTCCTAGGTGAAACAGGAACATCCCTATACCGGGGGCTAGCGGGCCAGGCATGCTGCAGCACAACAAACCTGCTACTCCTCTGTCTCTCTAAAAACAAATCAGAGTGTACATCAGAGCAGCACATCCTATTCCTGCACCTAAGCCAACTAGATCCAAAGTACTCTCCACTGTGAAACTCAACACACATCCAAATTACCAAACACTTCCAAAAAAGTTGATCCCCATATAATAGAAAAACAATGCTGAACCAACAGGAAATACTACAAAGGCAGTAGCAGAATAAACAAAACAGGAGTTCTGTTTAAGCATGATTATTAAGTCTGAATAGCATCCTCAAAATGATATGATGGGAAATAGCAAATCTCTAAACAAAATCAATTAGAGATTACAAAAATTACTTAAATGTCCTTGTGGAAACAAAATCTTTAACAGAGGGACTTCCATTTCTGGGAAAACGGAAGAGATGTCCTTTTCCCTGTTCTTCCCACCAAGTACAACTCAAAACCCTGAATGCTAAATATAAAACAGACTGGCTAGAGACCACAGGCCCTGAGGAATGACACAGTGGTGAGTTCCACAGGTTTTATTTATATCCCAGACTTGAAGCTAAAGAAGCTGGCAACCCTGAAATGCCAATAATCAGAGACAGGAAACAAAAAAAAGCCTAAAGAAAAGCCTACTCTCTATAGCTGAAGAAACAGGAAAGGGAGTCTAGCAAGACAGGAAACTGTTTTTATTTATTTTTTGAGATGGAATCTCCCTCTGTCACCCAGGCTGGAGTATAGTCATGTGATCTCGACTCACTGAGACCTCTGCCTCCTGGGCTTGAGCAATTCTGTTGCCTCAGTCTCCTGAGTAGCTGGGTTTACAGGTGCCTGCCACCATGCTTGGCTAATTTTTTATTTTTAGCAGAGACAGGGTTTTGCCATATTGAGGACTGGGCTCGAACTCCCAGCCTTCAGTGATGCCCCCACCTTGGCCTCCCAAAGTGCTGGGATTACAGGCGTGAGCCACTGTGCCAGCCAAGACAGGACACTTTTTTTTTTTTTTTTTTTTTTTTTTGAGACAGAGTTTCGCTCTTGTTACCCCAGGCTGGAGTGCAATGGCGCAATCTTGGCTCACCGCAACCTCCGCCTCCTGGGTTCAGGCAATTCTCCTGCCTCAGCCTCCTGAGTAGCTGGGATTACAGGCACACGCCACCATGCCCAGCTAATTTTTTGTATTTTTAGTAGAGACGGGGTTTCGCCATGTTGACCGGGATGGTCTCGATCTCTTGACCTCGTGATCCACCCGCCTCGGCCTCCCAAAGTGCTGGGATTACAGGCTGAGCCACCGTGCCCGGCCAACAGGACACTTTTAAATAATTCCTTTACTCCAGCCAAATGCCACAGAAAAATCTGTGGCCCCACCACCACCCCTGACATCAAAGGCCAAGTGGAGAGTCTAGACTTTTATCTTTAGAGGCAATAACAAGATGTCCAAACTTCCTGACCAAGTAGTCTCAGAAAAAGCCCAATGTGAAACCAGGGTTTTTCATCCTCATCAGGCAGTAATGAGCCCCTCCTGGCAAGTATGGTTTCAATGGAATGGAGAACCTGGACTTTCATACCTAATGAAAATATTGTTCAAGAAAGGAGAAATCACGAACATTCTCAGATGAAACAAAGCTGGGAGAATTTGTTGCCAGCAGACCTACCCTAAAAGAAAGGCTAGGTGGGTGCAGTGGCTCATGCCTGTAACCCCAGAACTTTGGGAGGCCATGGTGGGTGGATCACTTATGGTCAGGAGTTCAAGACCAGGCTGCCCAACATAGTGAAACCCCTGTGTCTACCAAAAATACAAAAATTAGCTGGGCATGGTGGTACACACCTATAGTCCTAGCTACTTGGGAGGCTGAGGCAGGAGAATCACTTTGAACCCCGGAGGCAGAGATTGCAGTGAGCCGAGATCATGCCACTGCACTCCAGCCTGGGTGACAGAGAGACTTTGTATCAGAAAAAAAAAAGAAAGAAAGAAAGAAGGAAGAAGAAAAGGAGGAGGAGAAGGAGGAGGAGGAGGAAGGGGAAGGGAAGAAGGAGGAGAAGGGGAAGAGGAAGAGGAAGAAAAAAGAGAGGCTAAAGAAAATCTGAGAACAGAAATTAAATATTCAACAAGGAATCTTGGAAAATCAGGACTGTAGAAGGAACACAGCAAAATTATGAGTAAAACAATGAACTTCCTTATCTTGAGTTGACTAAATTATATTTGACAATTGAAGCAAAAATCGTATCATTTTTAGGTGGTTTTCAGTGTATAGAAAAGAAATATTTAACTTGATTATAATTTGGGATGGGTAAAGGAAGCGAAGGTTTCTACATTTAATTCAAACTGGAAAAATGTCAAACCAGTAGGCTTTGTAAGTTATGTATACATAATGTAATACCTAGCAAAAGTGTCAAATATTTTGGCATTCCTGGGCCACACTGGAAGAATAGTCCTAGGCCACACACATGAAATACACTAACAATAGTAATAGCTGATGAGCTTTAAAAAAATCACAAAAAACATCTTATAATGTCTTAAGAAAGTTCATAAATTTATGTTGGGCTGCATTCAAAGCACAGACAAGCTTAGCCTAGAGCAACTGCTAAAAAAAAAAAAGGATACAAGTGATACACCCAAAAATAGTATAAAACACTTTTTTTTTTTTGAGACGGAGTTTCGCTCTTGTTGCCCAGGCTGGAGTGCAATGGCACGATCTCGGCTCACTGCAACCTCCGCCTCCTGGGTTCAGGCAATTCTCCTGCCTCAGCCTCCCGAGTAGCTGGGATTACAGGCACCTGCCACCATGCCCAGCTAATTTTTTGTATTTTTAGTAGAGACGGGGTTTCACCATGTTGACCAGGATGGTCTTGATCTCTTGACCTTGTGATCCACCCGCCTCGGCCTCCCAAAGTGCTGGGATTACAGGCTTGAGCCACCGGGCCCGGCCAAAAATAGTATAAATAAGAAAATGGCAGGGGAGGAAACCAACTCATCCCTTCACAAAAGCAATGAACAAACAAACAAAAACTGACAGAATCAACTCTTGAAAAATTTGGAACCCAGAGTAATCTACTTTTTTTTTTTTCCCAGGAGTCTCACTCTGTCTCCCAGGCTGGAGTGCAGTGGTGCAATCTCAGCTCACTAAAACCTCTGCCTCCCAGGTTCAAGTAATTCTCCTGCCTCAGTTTCCCAAGTAGGTGAGATTACTGGCTCCTACCACCACTCCTGGCTAATTTTTTTTTTGAGAGGGAGTTTCACTCTTGTTACCCAGGCTGGAGTGCAATGGTGTGATCTTGGCTCACCGCAACCTCCGCCTCCTGGGTTCAGGCATCTCTCCTGCCTCAGCCTCCTGAGTAGCTGCGATTACAGGCATGCGCCACCATGCCCAGCTAATTTTTTGTATTTGTAGTAGAGACGGGGTTTTACCATGTTGACCAGGATGGTCTCGATCTCTTCACCTCGTGATCCACCCGCCTTGGCCTCCCAAAGTGCTGAGATTACAGGCGTGAGCCACTGCGCTCGGCCCTAATTTTTGTATTTTTTGTAGACACAGGGTTTTGCCATGTATGCCAGGCTGGTCTCAAACTCCTGACCTCAGGTGATCCTCCAGCCCCGGCCTCCCAACGTGCTGAGATCACAGGCTTGAGCCACCATGCCAGCCAGAGTAATCTACTTTTCAAGGGCTTCAAGGAGGCTGACTAGATCTATCTAGTACTAGCTTCTTCCACAAAAAGGAACCAAATTAGCATACAGACAATCACACTTTGAATAGATCATCTGAGGGAGAACAATGGAATGCAACAGAGAAGTACTGGGAAAAACTGAAAGGAGGAGAGGCAGTCTGCTTGGCCAGGATAGTATGGGAGCCTGGAGAAGCTTTCTAATGCAGGGAAAGGGTAAATGAGAGACCCCCAGTGGTCCACATTCCCATCAATGGCTAATCTTAGCCAAAGGAAAGCCCCTCTACCCTCATGAGCCCTGAGACTAACATAGGTAGCTGCCTGAAGACTGAACAAGGGCATTGCTCCAGAGACGAAGTGTGCATGCTGGGTCCCACAAACCTTTGAGTCCTAAGTAGCCATAACATGGTACTATTTTGAGAGCCCAATCCCCACCAGAATCCATCTTGCCCTGGGGCCCAACAGGCCCTGCATCTCCACATCCCTGGAACCTCATTATATTTGCCACCCATAGCTACCCCAGCAGGGATGAGGCAGGAGCCACTAGCAGTGACCCCACTCCCCACAAGCAGAGCAGCAGCTGCATTTTCATGAGTGCTGAAGACAAATCCACTGCCTGCACTGGTCACCACCGTAGGCTTCTGCATGACCAAGAGGTGAGCAAAACATATTCCTCCCAGCCTGACTATGGCTGCTCCCACTTGAAAGCAACTGTGACGTCCCCAGTAGCACAGCTATAGCACAGCTGCTACTCCCCCTGCCCTGCCCCATGCATTCCACTGGTGGCATGGGGATAAACCCACCCCTGCCTACCATTGTCAGCACCTGTCAGCAGGCACCACCAGATGGCTCAAGGACAGGTCCCCTGGCCTGAGAATGCCATCCAGGGGTCTGGGAATCACCCAGCCCAGTTCACAACTGTTGGCACCTGAAAACTTCTCCCAGAGTCTGAGGTCAAGCCCACCTAACCTGCCACTACCACTACAGCTGGCACCCACCTGCACACAGCACCTGCAGACTTGGGCACTTGTCTGCCCAGCCCACTGCAGCCACTACCAACACCAGCATGGACTGCACAGGTTCCAGAAGGTTGTCCCACCACTACTAGTGGCATAGGCCACACAATTTAGCTGCACAGGGGGTTAGGGGGTCACCTAACCACCCAGCCCATTGCTCTCACTCCTGGCACTCAAGCAAGCCACCTGGAGGCCCAAGAATTGGCCACAGTGGCTCACACCTGTAATCCCAACACTTTGGGAGACTGATGTGAGACAAGCACTTGAGCCCGAGAGTTCAAGACCAGCATAGGCAACATGACAAGACCCCACCTGTACAAAAAGAATTTGTTTTTTGAGACAGAGTTTCACTCTTGTTGCCCAGGCTGTAATGCAATGGCTCCATCTCAGCTCACCACAACCTCTGCCTCCTGGGCTCAAGCAATTCCCTTGGCTCAGCCTCCAGAGTAGCTTGGATTACAGGCATGCACCACAAAGCCTGGCTAATTTTGTATTTTTAGTAGAGAGGGGGTTTCACCATGTTGGTCAGGCTGGCCTTGAACTTCCAACCTCAGGTGAACCACCCACCTCAGCCTCCCAAAGTGCTGGGATTACAGGCATGAGCCACCATGCCCGGCCACAAAAAGAGTAATTTTTAATTAGCTGGGTATGATGGCTCACGTCTGTAGTGCTAGCTATTCAGGAGGCTGAGGTGAGAGGACTATTTGAGCCTGGAAAGTTGAGGCTGCAGTGAGCCATCATGGCATCATTGTACTCCAGCTTGGGTCAGACTGAAACCTTGTCTAAATACAAAAAAGAAACAATCTGTCTAGACCCTTCTAACACCAGTGCCAGCATATACTACTCTGGGACCAAAAGACAGGCATGCTCAGCCCACTGCTGCCAACACTGGGGCCTGAAGACTGGTCCATGTGGCTGGCATCCCAGTCCCAAGTAAAACTTCACCACAGCCTACACTGACAACAGTACCCTAAGCCACTGAGGAAGTCGTAGAAACCACTGATACTCTTTGTAGTTGAAGCAATCACAAAGAGACTACACTACTTCATCCACCTAGAATCAAAGCCAAAGTGCCTATCTAACCAATGCCACAGAAACATCTTCAAGAAAAATTCCTCCCCATGAAAGCAATTCAACACATTGGTGACTATTACACCAGATGTGAAGATATCAGTGTAAGAACACAAGAAACATAAAAAAGCAAGAAAATATGACATAACCAAGGAACACATTAATCCTGACAAAAGATCCCAACTCAAAAGAAATTTTAAAAATCTGAAAAAATAATTCAAAACATTTATCTTCCTTTTATTTTGTAATGGGGTCTCACTCTGTCACCTAGGCAATCATGGTTCAGTGCAGCTTCAAACTCCTAGCCTCAAGTGGTCCTCCTACCTGAGCCTCCAGAATAGCTGGGACTACAGGCTCACATCACAACGCTTTACTTTTTGCTTTTTTTTTTTTTTTTTTTTTAATTAGGGACGAGGTTCTCCTTATGTTCCCCAGGCTGGTCTTGAATTCCCAGGCTCAAGCTATTCTCTCCCCTCTGCCTCCCAAAGTTCTGGGATTACAGGCGTGCGCCACTCTACCCAACCAAAAATACTTATTTTAAAGAAGCTCAGTGGGATACAAGAGAATAATGAAAACAAAACAAAGGAATTAGGAAAAAAATTCAGGATATTAATGAGATATTTACCAAACAGTTATCATTTAAAAAAATTCCGGAGCTGAAGAATTCATTGAATAAAATATAAAATACATTCAAAAGCTTCAACAATACACTAGATCAACCAGAAGAAAGACTCACAGAACTTGAAGACAAGTCTTTTGAAATTACCCTGTCAGACAAAAAAAAAAAAATGAATGAAGAAAAGCTACATGACACATTGGGACACTATCACGAGAACAAATATTAGAATTTTAGATGTTCCAGGAGGCGAAGAGAAAACAAAAGCATTGGAAAACCTCTTTAATGAAATAATAGATGAAAACATCCCAATTCTAGCAATTGAACATGCAGATTCAATTCCAGGAGGCTCAGAGATCTCAAAATAGACACAATTTTAAAAGATCTTGGCCAGGGACAGCAGCTCACACCTGTATTTCCAGCACTTTGAAAGGCCAAGATAGGAGGAATTCAAGACCAGCCTGGACAACACAGCAAGACTCTATCTCTACAAAAAATAAAATAATTAGCTGGGTGTGGTGGCACAGGTACACAGTCCTCGCTATGCAATAGGCTGAGATGGAAGGACTGCCTGAGCCCCCATTAAAGCTTGAGGCTGCAGTGAGCTAGGATCATGTCACTAACTTCAGCCAGGGCCACAGACTAAGACCCTGTCTTTTTTTTTTTAATTGTACTTGAGGTTCTGGGGTACATGTGCAGATCATGCAGGATTGTTGCATAGGTACACACATGGCAATGTGGTTTGCTACCTCTAAGACCCTGTCTTTAAAATCAAAATTAAAAATTAAAAAAAGAAATTAATTTCAAATATGATACAGGTAAGTTAAAAGAGAATAGGAAAAAAAGATACACCATGAAAACACTAACCATAAGAGTGGCATTACTAATATCAGAAAATGCCAGTTTCAAAGAAAATCAAACAGATTATAAAATTATACAAAATTATAAAAAGGGCCTGGTTGCAGTGGCTCACGCCTGTAATTCCCACACTTTGGGAAGCTGAGGCGGGTGAATCACTTGAGGTCAGGAGTTTGAGACCAGCCTGGTCAACATTGCAAAACCCTGTCTCTACTAAAAATACAAAAATTAGCCAGGCATGGTAGCACATGCTTATAATCCCAGCTACTAGGGAGGCTGAGGTAGTAGAATGACTTGAACCCAGGGGGCAGAGATTGCAGTGAGCCCTCAAAAAAAAATTATAAAAAGATCAATTCACCAAGAAAACATAATAATCCTAAATGCTATGCCACATATATCAGAGTTTCAAAATACATGAAGCAAAAGCTATCAGATGGGGAAGGAGAAACAGAAAACTCATTATAGTTGAGAACTTTAATAAATCTCTCATAGCAATTGGGAATGCTTTCAAAGTTATAAAGGGCCTGGGGTGGGGGGTGTAGGGAACAAATCAATGATGCTGTCATGAAAATGCAGCCTCAGGGAAAAGAAAAAGCCAAGGTTTATTCTTTCTGTGAAACAGAAGGGCTTCTGAGAATCTGTCATTTTCCCACAGCAGCCTCTTAGGGAGCACAATAAAGAGAAGGGTCTGTGGTGCGTCTTTTGTTTCATTTAATGAAACCTAATAAAATTCACAGGATACACAGAGTTTTCAAGAGAATTGTACTACTTGATGTACTACAAGCTTGAGCTTTCAGGGCAGAAACACTATAAGGCGAAAAAGGACCTTTGGACTCCCAAATGTCTACAAGTATGAGAGTAGTACTCAGTTGTAAACATGGGCTACTTTTTATGAAGAAAAGAAAAACTCAGGGTGACGCAGAACCAAAAGATCAGACGGCAGGGGAAGAGCCATAGAAAGTCATTCCCAAGGAACTCTAATCAAGGAGCTGGTTATGTGCACCTGGACAGATTTCAGAATTGTTATGGATTAGCAATTTCCTTTCATTGTTTTACCCATAAACCTTTTGAATCTGAATGCTTATTATTCTATACCTGTTCCACTATTGGATTTGGGTATGTCAAGGAACTACAGATTGAAGTTAGTTCACAATATTGTGGGTTGAAAGGACTCATACTCAAAGGAGTATATTCCAGGAACTGAACTGAAGGAGGTTTATCCACACGCAGGCTTAATTTTTTTTTTCTTTCCAACTTTTAGGTTCAGGGGGTACATGTGCAAGTGTGTTACATGGGTAAATTGTGTGTTGCAGGGGTTTGGTGTAGATTATTTCATCACCCAAGTAATAAGTGTAGTACCCAAGAGGTAGTTTTTTGATTCTCACTCTCCCATCCTCTACCCTTACACAGTCCTGTTATCTACTGTTCCTGCCTTGTGTCCATGTGTACTCAATGTTTAGCTCCCACTTATAAGTGAGAACATGCTGGTTTTGGTTTTCTGTTCCTGTGTTAACTTGCTTAGAATAATGGCCTTCAGCTCCATGTTGCTGCAAAGGATATTTTATTCTTTTCTGTAGCTGTGTAGTATTCCACACACATTTTATTTATTTAGCTAGATTTGATTTAGATAAGGTCCTAGACTTCAAATTGATGCTGTAATAGGATGAAATTTTGGAAGCCTGAGGGAAGCACATGAATGTATTTTCATGGGGCAGAATGTGAACAGTGGCTAGGAGGCAAAATGTGACAGACTGTATTTTTTAAGATGGATGCAATGGTATTTCCCATCCCACATGGTCTTCCACAGTATGTTCTTATCACTTTTCCATCAAGAGATGAACTCAAATTCCCCTTCCTCTGAATTTGGGCTGGGTTTAAGTCTCACTAGTAACCATTAAAATGCAGAAGTGATGCTGTCATACTTCCAAAGCTAGGTCAGAAAAAGCCAGCTTCCACTTGGTTCTCCTAGAATGTTCACTCCTGGGATGTCCATCTTAGAATAAACAAACCTTCTGTGAAAAACCCATGATCATGTAGGTGGTTCCTGCTGACAGTTCCAGCTAAGATTCGTATTTAAGTTGTCCAAGTCCAAAATTGAGGCATGAGAGAAAAGAAGCTTGGAAGTGGATATTCCAGCCCTACCTGGACTAGTCATTCAAATAATCCCAGCTGAGACTCTAGACATCATCAAGTAGAGAAAAACCATCCCTGCTATGTTCTCTCTGGATTTTTGACCAACAGAATCTATGAGCATAATAACATGGTTGTCTTATGGCATGAAGTTTCGGGTGGCTTGTTATACAGCAATCATCAGAACACTTATATGCTTCTCAAAAATAACTCTTGGAAAGTTAGACCAAAAAGTAATAAAATGGCTTTTTAGAGGGAATTGATGCAACAGATTGTATGGGACACAAACTGATGCAATATTTCTCTGAACACATTTTGTTTTATGGTTTTAATTTTAAAATCACAAAAACGTTATATAGTCTTTAAGAATAAAATTAAATCAAATAAAAATGGCAGTCCTTGAACACTGAAAATAAACAAATCAATCTAGCTCCAAATCTGGCTGGTTAGAACTAAGTAATTTCACTCCACATTCTTAGTGAATGATATTTGAAGGACAGAGAGAGATGCCAAGAAATCTTCAACTTCATTCAGCATTCATTTTTGGTGGTAATGCTAGTATTATGTTGTAAGTATTTTATACTGCTTATTTATAGATCACAGCACATACATTATTTCATTGTTAAAAATCAACAAGATTTTCAGGGGAAAAGCAAAAGTTGCAAGAATAAAATTAAACTTAAAAATAACGTGGTATTAAATTTGAACTCAAAGTATCAATATGAACTCATAGTTTTTATTTTCATAAGTTAAAAAATCTTTTAATTGAACTACAACAAACATACAGAAAAGCATAAAATGTACAACTCAACGAATTTTCACAAACTGACTACATCAGAGTAATCAGCACCCAAATCAAGCAAAAAACATTACTAGCACCTACAGAAACCTCCCATTGTTCTTTCCATCACTACCCCTTACTGCCACGTACCCCTTACCCCCCCGCATCCCCACCAGTATCCTGACTTCCAACTACATTAAAAAGTTCTCAATTTTTGTATTTCATATAATCATATAGTATGTCCTCTTTTACATCTGGCTTCTTTGGCACAACATTATGCTTTTGAGATTTATATATTAGTCATAGGTTGTCCATTTTCATTGCAGAATAGTGCTGATTCAGAAACTTTTATTTCTGCAGAAAAGCAACAGTTCTAAATTCAGAAAGAATAGATGACTTAAGAACATGATGCCAACATCCAGGGAAACATATCTCACATCCATCTTCCAATACAACTAACTACCTGGCATAAGGTCTGAATTTTTCACCTTTGCCATCGGCTGTTTTGGTTACAGCAGTTATCTGCTAAAATGGGTTCATAACCCAAACATACTCACAGGCATTGAGAGTGAGTTACATGGTAAAGAGTGCTTCAGATACACTAAGTTAAATGACATCGATTAAACTCTCATTACTTCATTATTTGAAGAAGCTTACATTTTATTTTCTTAAACTGATTAATTTTAATATGCAGTACTTAATATGCTCATTTAACCACAGAATGCTTTCAAAAAATACCATCAAGCATTAGTGTTTCCTGGGAAATGGTTTCAAATGCTATCAAGTTGCACAGTCCATTTCAGAAATGGAATATAATGATGTGATACACTGAATATCATGACTTCCCAATTATAGCAGCATATGCAGTTCATAATGGATGACTATAGTGAAATCACTGAAGTCTAACTGATATAATCATTTATAAGAATTCTGTATTAATTTTGAGAAGGTAATTTTAAAGTGTTGGGTTATACTTTTACATACATAAAATTCATTCCGTTCTTAATACACAGAAAGCTAAAAAAAGAAAACAAAATCAGCAAGAATTGAGATGACACTGGGCCTGAATCATACCTCTTTTACTATCATTACGATGTACTGAAGGTAGAATGCCTAAAGTCTAAATATATAATTAAAGTCAGATGGATCAGGTCCAAGATATTCCACAGAAATGATTTTCTCTTCTATACTTAAATAAACTGTTGGATACAATTTGCCACAGAAATTAGAATTACTAGATTTCTCTTCATATAAAAATTTCTAGATTTTGGTTTTGCCAGCCCTCCTCATCTAGTTCTTATAATCAGCTTTAGGTTAGTCTTGTAGAATAATAATGGTGGAAACATTTAGCAATTACCAATCCTTCAAAGATTTTACTTGTAAAAAAATAGATTATCACGGCCGGGCGCAGTGGCTCAAGCCTGTAATCCCAGCACTTTGGGAGGCCGAGGCGGGTGGATCACGAGGTCAAGAGATTGAGACCATCCCGGTCAACAAGGTGAAACCCCGTCTCTACTAAAAATACAAAAAATTAGCTGGGCATGGTGGTGCGTGCCCGTGATCCCAGCTACTCAGGAGGCTGAGGCAGGAGAATTGCCTGAACCCGGGAGGCAGAAGTTGCGGTGAGCCGAGATCGCGCCATTGCACTCCAGCTTGGGTAACAAGAGCGAAACTCCGCCTCAAAAAAAAAAAAATAGATTATCAGATTCTCTCTGAGCCTATTCTCGCTCAGGAGTCTGCCCGATTAAAAAAAAAAAAGTCAGATTCTAAATTATTCTTTTAGAAAGCATATCTTTTAACCAATTTAATTGTTTTGTTGGAGGGGGTACAACAGAGTTCTGCTCTTGTTGCCCAGGCTGGAATGCAATGGTGCGATACCCACTGCAACCTCCACCTCCTGAGTTCAAGCGATTCTCTTGCCTCAGCCTCCGAGTACCTGGGATTATAGACATGTGCCACCACACCAGGCAAAATTTCGTTTTTTAGTAGAGATGGGGTTTCTCCATGTTGGTCAGGCTAGTCTTGAACTCCTGACCTCAGGTGATCCACACACCTCAGCCACCGAAAGTGCTGGGATTATAGACATGAGTCACCAAACTTGGCCTAGCCGTCTTAATTTTTCCTTTACTTGTTGGTCTACTCAGGCTTTCTTCGGCATGTGAAGTCAATTTTAGCACATTTTTTTCCACAGAATAATTCTGGATTTTCACTATTTTAAAATACATGTATAGTGTATGTATAAATATATATACCCAGACACTATACACACACACACACACATATATTACATATAAACAGTATAGTAACTTATAACTTTAAAAATTCATAGCTGCCACTTTTATCATTCATATAGCCATAGCTGTGTAATCGTTCACATTTCTATTCTGTGATCAAAACTGCCAAGGTCTTGACTATGTTAGTACCCTTTAAAGAAACATACACAAAAAAACCCTTTGGCTAAAATCTGCTTTTCATTGTTTATACCAGTGCTGACAATAGAAATATGTGAGCTACATATATAATTTTAAATTTTCCTGTAACACATTTTTTAAAAACAAAAAAATGTGCTATTCATTTTAATGTATTTTATTTGAATCAATATGTCTAAAATATTTCAATATGTACTCAACATGAAAAATTGAGATATTTAACTTTTTTAAAATAACAAAGTCTTCAGAATCTTGTGTTTTACATTTAACACCATTTTAATTTGGACTAGCCACATGTCAGTGTTCAATTAACTTAATTTCAAGTGCTCAAAATGTTGCTATTAACTATTAGACAGTGCAGGTCTAGTCCATTAATTCCCACATTTAGCAGTAGTAATTGTTTTATTTTACTCATTCTTTAAACATATGAAGTGAGGGCTGAGCATGATGGCTCACGCCTGTAATCCCAGCACTTTGGGAGGCCAAGGCAGGCAGATTACCTTAGGTCAGGAGTTCGAGACCAGCCTAGCCAACATGGTGAAACCCCAACCTACTAAAAATACAAAAATTAGCCAGGCATGGTGGCACATGCCTGTAATCTCAGCTACTTGGGAGGGTGAGGCAGAAGAATGGGTTAAACCTGGGAGGTAAAGCTTGCAGTGAGCCAAGATCATGCCACTGCACTCCAGCCTGGGTGACAGAGCAAGGCTTTGTCTCAAAAAAAAAAAAAAATTATATAATATATGAAATGAGTACCATGGGTACTACAATACAGAGATAGAGAGGTGAACTAAATAAAATGTGGGCACACAATTTTAACTTCCTGAATACATTATAGTCATTGTCATCTAATTATAGTCATTATCATGTAATTAATATTCCAATCCCAATGTGTAGAGCTTTGGCAACATCCACAAGTTTTAATATGTAGAAATTTTTAAAAAAACTATTCATCTTAAATTGGTTATAACTTTATGGCTAATTTGATCTTTAAAAGAATATCATGGAAAATTTTAAATACACAAAAGTAGAAAGGAAAACAGAAACAAAACAAAAACCATGTAACTAAGACTTAGGTTACCATCATTTTGCCAAACTTGTTATTCACCCTCATTTTTCTTTTGCATGAAAAAGACATTCCAGATACATCATCTCCTCTGTATAAACTTCAGAAATTATCTCTAACAAATAGACTTTTACATAATCACAATGCTATTATCATACATAACAAAAAGTTTTCTATTATCTAATATGGTCAATATTCCCATTCTCCCAATTATTGTAAATATGTCTTGTTTTATATGTTTGTTCAACTCATGATCTAAGTAAAAACCACTCTTTCATTGCATTTGATTGATGTCTCAGGTCTGTCAATACCTAAGAGTTCCACCTTATTTCTCAAAATGCCATTTTATTGGTTAGGAAATCAGATCATTCCTCTTGTACAATTACTCTTATTTTAGACTTAATTGTTCCTTTTTGTGTCATGTAATTTACTCTTCCATTTCTTGAACTTTCTCTAAATGGGAGTTAGATCTTGAGGCTTAATTAAATTCAGGTTTAATATTTTTGGCAAGATGTATATATCTTAATGTATCACATTAGGAGGCAAATCATTTTTATTGTCTTTTTTGTGAAGTTATTATCAGTGGGTTCAGATGTTGTCAGTCTGATCTATTCACTAAAGTTCACAACCTTTCACTGAATGGTCTCAACCTCTAGATTTAGTATTTCATTATATGTTTCACAATAGCTTTTCTAATACAATTTTCTATTTCTATTATTCTTTCTGCATTCATCAGCTTGAAATTTTCTAATAAAGAACTTTACCTCATTACCTTCTGTTGCCTTGAAATACAGTTCATGCAGGAAACGCAGACTAAACGATTTTCCTTTCATTTACACATTTTCAGAATGAGGTGGTTTCCTCGAAACCTCCATGTGTATACTACACAGATGGAAGAATATGCAGATAATAATAGGTAAGATCAAAAGCTTTTCCACTTTCACTCCTTTAATAAAGTTCATTTTTAGGATGAATGTCCTAAAGTTTAACATAGTTTGAAAGGTGATGAAAGTCTTCTATATGTTCATTACCATATTCCTTCCTTTAAATAAAACTACCTATACTAAGTTAGTTTTGAGAATGAAGCAAAAGGGAGTCCTACATTCAAAAACCTTTCCTCTAGAATTTACTTCCTATGCTCAACATAAAATTCACAATGGAAGAGTTCTAATAATTATTAAGTTACATTATGAATTCGCTGATGGTAAGTAAGATGTGAATGTTGTCTAAATGCTTTTTTACATTCCTTACATTTGTATGGTTTCTCACCTGAATGAATTCTCTGATGTTGAATCAGTGATGAATGAAGTCTAAAGGACTTTCCACATTCCTTACAGTCATAGGGTTTTTCACCAGTATGAATACTTTGATGTTGAGTAAGTTGTGAAAGCAGTCTAAAAGTCTTCTCACATTCTTTACACTTATAGGGCTTCTCACCAAAATGAATACTCTGATGTTGAGTAAGCTGTGAGAACAGTCTAAATGCCTTTCCACATTCCTTACATTCATAAGGTTTCTCTCCAATGTGAATACCTTGATGTGAAATAAGTTCTGAGTAACGACGAAAGAACTTCTGACATTCCTTACATTCATAAGGTTTCTCACCGGTATGTATTCTCTGATGGAGAGTTAGATGATAGCCACGACTGAAAGTCTTCCCACACTCCTTACAATCATAAGGCTTCTCACCAGTGTGAATTCTCTGATGGAGAGTAAGTTGTTGCCGCACTCTAAAGGCCTTTCCACACTCCTTACATTCATAGGGTTTTTCACCAGTATGAAGTTTGTGATGTATTCGAAGGCCTGTACTACACAGAAAAGCCTGACCACATTCCTTACACTCATAGCACTTCTCAGCAATGTTATGTCTTTGATGTCGAGTAAGGTGTGCATACTGTCTAAAGGCCTTCCCACATTCCTTACATTCATAGGGTTTCTCACCAGTATGGATCCTTTGATGGAGATTAAGTTGTCCTCTAACTCTAAAGGCTTTCCCACATTCTTTACATTCATACGGCTTCTCACCAATATGAATTCTCTGATGTACTCGAAGGTCTGAGCCACATGTGAAGATCTTTCCACATTTTTTACATTCATAGAGTTTGTCAGAAGTATGAATTCTCTGATGTCGACTAAGGTGGGCACACTGTCTAAAGGCTTTTCCACATTCTTTACATTCATAGGGTTTCTCACCAGTATGAATTCTTTGATGGAAAGTAAGTTGTTGTCGTACTCTAAAAGCCTTCCCACATTCTTCACATTCATAGGGTTTCTCTCTATTATGATTTTTCTGATACAGAGTAAGAGACGTGAGTTTTCTGTAAGTGTACATTTTTTCAGAGGTGGCTTTTGTCACTTGCCTGAAACATACCTCATGAGGACTTTCTTGTCCTTCAAGTCCACAGGTAATTCTTTCCATTACCTTCCACTGAGATAAATTCATTTCATAAATATCTTTTTCTTGAAATAACTTTTTAGTGTCATATCTGGATTCCAAATCTGAAAGAAAACAAGACCAAAGCATATTTTCCTGTTCTAAACAAATAAGCAAATAAAAAAATTTATAATAGAAATCAATGACAAAAAAAAAAAAGAAAGCCCAATTGAAGTAAATGAGCACAACATATCTAAAATAGGTAATTTAAAAGAAGCTAAAAGGAAAATGATGACTTAAGACTAGATTATTTGGGTGCAGATCAAAGTTTGAGACTCCCCATTTAAACATTTTAAGTTCTCTTTGCAATTAGAACAAAGAGCAAATACTTTATCCTGAGTAACATAGATTGTTTACCACAAGGTATCAACTCAAGCCACTGTCCCCTTTGCTGTCCATGACCCTATGATACTTGTCTCCTTTTTGCTCCTAGAGTGTGTCACAATCTTTTTTTTTTGAAATGGAGTCCTGTTGCCCAGGCTGGAGTTCGGTGGCACGATCTTGGCTCACTGTAACCTAAGTCTTCCAGGTTCAGGTGATTCTCCTGCTTCAGCTTCCCAAGTAGCTGGAATTACAGGAGTGCGCCACCACGTTAGCTAACATATTTTTAGTAGAGACGGGGTTTCTCTAGGTTGGCCAGGCTGGTCTCAAACTCCTGTCCTCAAATGATCTACCCACCTCAGCCTCTCAAAGTGCTGGGATTACAGTCATGATCCACTGCTTTTCATTTCTTAGAGTTTTTTCACTGGCTATCAAATCTCCCAGGAATCTTGACTTGGGTTTGCTTGGTTGGGTTTCTTATCCACCAGGTTTCATTTTAAAAATCAGAAAAATGATCCCTGCTGACTTCATGTAATATATATTTGTTTTCTATCTCAGTCATTTATCTTTTATTTTTTATTTTTTAGATGGAGTCTTGGTCTGTTGCCCAGGCCCAAGTGCAGTGGTGCAATCTTGGCTCACTGCAATCTCTGCTGGGGTTCAAGTGATTCTCACGTCTTCGTCTTCCAGGTAGCTATTATTACAAGTGCCCACTGCCATGCCTGGCTAATTTCTGTATTTTTAGTAGAGACAGAGTTTCAGAGTGTTGGCCAGGCTGATTTCAAATTCCTGTCCACCTGCTTCAGCCTCCCACGGTGCTGGGATTACAGCTGTGAGCCACCATGCCCAGCTACTTATTTTTTCTTAACATTTTTCTCAATTATGTTGTTATTCATTAATTTCCTCATTTACTATTATCTTTATTTTCTTACCTTAAACTTCCCCAAGGGGAGAAACGATTTTTTACTCACCAGTGAATAAAGCCACAGTTCATGTTAACTGTGAATTAAATTCTCATAATTAGTTAACAATTATGGAATATGATGTCCTACCTCCAATCTTAAACCTTACTACGCTAATTAAATATTCTCTTTTTATCACTTCCTATAGAGATGGGAAACAAGCACAACCTAGGTTATCTCAGTAAAATATATAAATAGAAAAAAGTGATTTCTTTATCCTTGGCCATCCTTCCAATTGTGTCTCCAATTACACTTGTAGATATCTCCACTGCAGTTCAATTCCTACTTTGTGTAGTTGTAAGTGAACTCTGACCCCCGTCACAACCAAGGTAATGAGAGGCTCTAAATATTTATCTTCACTTGGGTTTACATAACTATGCACATCTATGTCACAGGGATATCTTCCCTAAAGTCCCTATAATGCCATTTGGGTATCTCCTAAAGAATATTTCAATGGTTTTCCAGGTGTAATGACAGATTCATACTAAAGTAAAAGACTATTAAAAATCTGAGCAAACAGATTTTTTTTTATAAATGTGTATGCTCTCAAAATTTTTACAAAAAGAATTCAATACTTTTTAAAAAGGAAAAGAGTTAGGGTTAAAGCAACATTATTTGTAATATGCCCAAACTGGAAAGAATCCAAGTGCTCATCAATGGAAGAAGGGCTAATAAATGATGGCATGTTAACATAACACAATACTATAAAGCAATGAAAATGAACAATCTACAACTACATGCAGCAAGGGCTAATCTCACAAACATAATGGTGAATAAACAAAACTAGACATAGAGCAATATATACTGTACAATTCCATTTTTATAAAGTTTAAAAATGATAATTAATCTATGGTGGTGTCAGGATAGTGGTTAGCCTTGGTGGGGAGGAATGATTGGAAGAATTCAGAAGGGGCTTCTGGTATCCTAGTAAAGCTCTATTTCTGAATCTGTGTGCTAATTAGATGGGTATGGTCACTTTGTGAAAATTCACTAATGATTTGTTCATTTTTGCGTGTATTTATATTTCAATAAGTTTACTTTTAATCACTAAAAAGATGCTAAAAAGCAACAATAATATAAATGGTGTGGGTAAAATGTGACCAGGGACAGGTAAATGAACAGAACAGAAAATACTGCAATAAAATCTGTTTCCCTCTCTCTGTCTCTGTCTGTCCACCCAAAAAAAGCAATACAGAACTATGGCAATTGTCTAGAATTCTGGGGATAAAGTCCATTTATGGCCTCAATAAGACAAATAAGATATGAGTGACATTAATAAAAGCATCATAAGTAGCTAAATAATGGTAGTTAAATAATAATTATGAAGTTATAACAAAGGTTAAGAGAAAGATGGTCATTTCAAAGGATTTACCTGCAAATTCAAAATTAAAACCAGTAATCTAAAAGGAAAGCCAGTCAAAAATCAAATTAAAGGCTAAAACAGTTATAAGAAAGTGAGAAAGTGTTACTGTTCACAGCATTAAAGTCCACACAGGCCAGGCGCGGTGGCTCAAGCCTGTAATCCCAGCACTTCGGGAGGCCGAGTGGGGTGGATCACGAGGTCAGGAGATTGAGACCATCCTGGTCAACATGGTGAAACCCCGTCTCTACTAAAAATACAAAAAAAAAAAAAAATTAGCTGGGCATGGTGGCGCGTGTCTGTAATCCCAGCTACTCAGGAGGCTGAGGCAGGAGAATTGCCTGAGCCCAGGAGGCGGAGGTTGTGGTGAGCCGAGATCGCGCCATTGCACTCCAGCCTAAGTAACAAGAGCGAAACTCCGTCTCAAAAAAAAAAAAAAGTCCACACAAACTGAGCACCATGGCTCCCAACTACTCGGGGAGGCTGCGGTGGGAGGATCACTTGGGATGGAAGGATTTGAGGCCAGGAGGTCAAGACCAGCCTGGACAACATAATGAAACCCCAATCTCTAAAAATTAAAAAATTTTTAAAATATTTAAGCCCATACAAATTGGCATAAGAAACAATGAACAATGGAAGAGGTAAGAGAATAAAGGAAGTGAGCAGACAACACACAAAATAAATAAAAGCATAAACAAATTAGGACAAAATGTCTGTGTTCACTAAGAATGAAATTAGAACAGGCTGTAAAATTTATCCTGTAAAATTTGAAGGTTTCCATTAAAAAAAAAAAAAATGGGCCAGGCGTGGTGGCTCACGCCTGTAATCCCAGCACTTTGGGAGGCCGAGGCGGGTGGATCACGAGGTCAAGAGATCGAGACCATCCTGGTCAACATGGTGAAACCCCGTCTCTACTAAAAATACAAAAAATTAGCTGGGCATGGTGGCACGTGCCTGTAATCCCAGCTACTCAGGAGGCTGAGGCAGGAGAATTGCCTGAACCCAGGAGGCGGAGGTTGCGGTGAGCCAAAATTGTGGCATTGCACTCCAGTCTGGATAACAAGAGCGAAACTCCGTCTCAAAAAAAAAAAAAATGGCTGGGCATGGTGGCTCATGCCTATAATCCTAGCACTTTGGAAGGCCGAGGCAGGCAGATCACCTGAGGTCAAGAGTTTGAGACCAGCCTGACCCTGACCAACATGGTGAAAGCCCATCTCTACTAAAAATACAAAAATCAACCAGGTGTGGTGGCAGGTGCCTGTAATCCCAGCTAGTCAGGAGGCTGAGGCAGGAGAATCGCTTGAACATGGGAGGCAGAGGTTGCAGTGAGCCAAGATCATGCCACTGCACTCCAGCCTGGCAACGGAGTGAGACTCCATCTCCCAAAAAAAAGAGAAAGGAAAACAAACAAACAACAACAAAAACACATTGCCAGTGTTGATAAAGTGAAATTGAGATGGCCATATATGACTCCCTACTTAAGTGACAAGCCAGATCAAGATCTTGGCATGCTGAACATTCTCAATTAGGAGGTGGCTCTATAATATACACAGCTGAGCTACATGCTACCAAAGAGTCAGCCATGTTTGTTTCCAAATTTGCCTATTCCAGTTCTTACTGCTGCAAGTAACTAAAATTATTAATTTTTAAAGATAATTATTTCTATGAAAACTAACTTGGATGTTTTGGAAGTATTGGCTATACATTCACATTGCATTTCTGTCAAAGTAGGCATGGGAGAGAAAATAATAAAAGACAGAAAACATAAAAAAATCAAGGATTCTGCCCTCAGACTGCTTCACAAATATCTTTATATTCCTGTTCTACTTCAAATAAGTTGAAACTGGAAAGAATAGCCTATGTTTCACATGTACTTCAATCAAGACAGAATGCACTAGACTTACACTGAAACAAAATGCTAAGCCAAACATCAAAAGATTGCACTATGATAGACAATTTTAATGTTCTACCTCCTAAAACATGTATGTAAAATATACAAGTGTTCAAAATTAATAAGCCAAATACTAGTTTGGATTCTACTGAATCAAAGAGTTTATTCTAGTAAACACTGCTAATGTGAAAACAAAACATTAGTCATCTTAGATCAAAATGAAAGAAGTGTTATTTCCATTTGCAGGGCATCAGCTTTAATTTAAAAAAAAAAAAAAAAAAAAAAAAAAAAACAGGGATAGGGTGTGGTGGCTCACACCTGTAATACCAGCACTTTGGCAGGCTAAGGTAGACAGATTGCATAAGCCCAGGAATTCGAGACCAGCCTGGGCAATATGGAGAAACCCCATCTCAAAATAAAATAAAATAAAAATAGGGAGGAAATTATCTTATCATATAATTCTCCCCAGAGGTATGCTGTTTCCAGAGGTATAATGTCTCCCCTACCCACCTTTTTTCTTCTGGCTGATACAAAATTATACAGAATACAGAATATTTATGACCAAGACAATTCTATTAAAATCAGGGATCTCAAAATGTTAAAACCCTATGACCACAAAATTATACTTCTGAAAATTAACACTCATCTAATAATATATAATCCATACTGAATTTCAAGAAAAAACTGAATAATCCTCATGTTCAGATGATAATCTACTCCTGTTTCAGCAAGGAACCAGACGCAACTGAAAGAAAAATATGTATTTTCCTCTCCACCACATTCTCCAATCAATCTATGTCTGAATTCCTACCATATGTGTGGTTTTCGTTTCTCAACTGGTTCTACTCTTTCCCATCTACTGAAGGTCACTGCTTACAAAACTATCCTCTGTCCACTTCATCAATGCTCCTCTCTTTGAAATCATTCTGGTGAGCCTATAAACATGCTGTAATACTTCACATCGTAAAATATATTCCCTGTATTCTATGTGTCTGCTTCCCTTTTACAGCAAAATTCATCAAAAGAATAGTTTAAATTTATTTTCACCACCATTTTCTTTTTAATCTCTCAATAACTCTAAAACAAACAAAACACCTTTATAACAGAGCATTTCTAACATATCAAAAAGTAGATAGAACAGCTGGGCACGGTGGCTCACGCCTGTAGTCCCAGCACTTTGGGAGGCGGAGGCGGGTGGATAACGAGGTCGAGGGATCGAGACCATCCTGGTCAACATGGTGAAACCCCGTCTCTACTAAAAATACAAAAAATTAGCTGGGCATGGTGGCATGTGCCTGTAATCCCAGCTACTCAGGAGGCGGAGGCAGGAGAATTGCCTGAACCCAGGAGGCGGAGGTTGCGGTGAGCCGAGATCGCGCCATAGCACTCCAGCTTGGGTAACAAGAGCGAAACTGCGTCTCAAAAAAAAGTAGATAGAACAGCATAATAAATCTCCATGTATCCAGCACCAACCATTAGCCCCAGGCCCAATCATGGCCTATGTATCCCCCAATCTACTTCCTTCATATTATTTGAAGCAAATCTTGGTATTACATCGTTTCATGTGTACATAATATTCATCTCAAAAAGCACATTTACGGGCCGGGCGCGGTGGCTCAAGCCTGTATTCTCAGCACTTTGGGAGGCCAAGGCGGGTGGATCATACGGTCAAGATATCGAGACCATCCTGGTCAACAAGGTGAAACCCCGTCTCTACTACAAATACAAAAAATTAGCTGGGCATGGTGGTGCGTGCTTGTAATCCCAGCTACTCAGGAGGCTGAGGCAGGAGAATTGCCTGAACCCGGGAGGCGGAGGTTGCGGTGAGCCGAGATCGCGCCATTGTACTCCAGCCTGGGTAACAAGAGTGAAACTCCATCTCAAAAAAAAAAAAAAAAGCACATTTACACATAACCACAATACCATTATCCAAACTTAAAAACTGAATTACTCAATATCAAAAAATCAGTGTGCACACTTCCATTTGTCTGATAAAATTTTAAACAACCTAAAAAGAATAACTCATCCAAACTAAGTTCACAGAACATAACTATTGACGTGTCTTTTACATCTCTTTTCATCTACAGGTTTTCCTATCATTTTTTAATTTCTCTTGTAATTTTTTTTTTTTTTTTTTTGAGATGGAGTTTCGCTCTTGTTACCCAGGCTGGAGTGCAATGGTGCGATCTCGGCTCACCGCAACCTCCGCCTCCTGGGTTCAGGCAATTCTCTTGCCTCAGCCTCCTGAGTAGCTGGGATTACAGGCACGTGCCACCATGCCCAGCTAATTTTTTACATTTTTAGTAGAGACGGGGTTTCACCATGTTGACCAGGATGGTCTCGATCTCTTGACCTCGTGATCCACCCGCCTCGGCCTCCCAAAGTGCTGGGATTACAAGCTTGAGCCACCGCGCCCGGCCTTCTCTTGTAATTTATTTGTTGAAGAATCTGTTTTTGGTCCTGTAGTTTCCCATATTCTGAATTTTGTTCACTACATTTCCAAGGTGTATACATAGTCCTCTATCTTCTTCCCATAAGTTGGAAACGGCCTTTAGAAGCTTGACAAGACTTAGCACCTTTTGATGGCACAGTTACCTCATAGGTGATACTGTGTTCCTTCATTAGCAGAAACAATGTCAGATTGTCTCTATTTCTGTGATGCTATCAGCACTGATGTTCAATATCTAAATCTAATAGTTCTTACGGGTTCCAAAATGGTAATATTCTATCATTCCTCTTCATTTATTCACTGAATACTCTTTTTTTTTTTTTCTTTTTTTTTTTTTTTTTTGAGATGGAGTTTCACTCTTGTTATCCAGGCTGGAGTGCAATGGCGTGATCTCGGCTCACTGCAACCTCCGCCTCCTGGGTTCAGGCAATTCTCCTGCCTCAGCCTCCTGAGTAGCTGGGATTACAGGTACGCGCCACCATGCCCAGGTAATTTTTTTTTTATTTTTAGTAGAGACAGGGTTTCACCATGTTGACCAGGATGGTCTCAATCTCTTGACCTCGTGATCCACCCACCTCGGCCTCCCAAAGTGCTGGGATTACAGGCTTGAGCCACTGCGCCCGGCCTCACTGAATACTCTTATTAAGAGCAACATATGGCCAGGCATGGTGGTTCACATGTGTAATCCTAGCACTTTGGGAGGCCGAGATAGGTGGATCACCTGAGGTCAGCAGTTCAGGACCAGCCTGGCCAACATGGTAAAATCCTGTCTCTACTAAAAAAATACAAATATTAGCTGGGTGCGGTGGTAGGCACTTGTAATCCCAGCTACTCAGGAGGCTGAGACAGGAGAATTGCTTGAACCTGGAATGCGGAGGTTGCAGTGAGCTGAGGTCATGCCATTGCACTCCAGCCTGGGCCACAAGAGTGAAACTCCGTCTCAAAAAAAAAAAAGAGAAACTTATCTCTATCTACTACCTATTCATACAATTATTCTTTTTTTTTTTTTTTTTTTTTTTTGAGATGGAGTTTCACTCTTGTTACCCAGGCTGGAGTGCAATGGCGCGATCTCAGCTCACGGCAACCTCCGCCTCCTGGGTTCAGGCAATTCTCCTGCCTCAGCCTCCCGAGTAGCTGGGATTACAGGCACGCGCCACCATGCCCAGCTAATTTTTTGTATTTTTAGTAGAGACGGGGTTTCACCATGTTGACCGGGATGGTCTCGATCTCTCGACCTCGTGATCCACCCGCCTCGGCCTCCCAAAGTGCTGGGATTACAAGCTTGAGCCACCGCGCCCGGCCTCATACAATTATTCTAAGAAAGAAAGGCAGGATAAATGCTTCTTTTCCTTTAAATTTATGCTTTTTAAATGTTAGTTTCTAGTAACTTCCAATGATGAATAATTTGCTGTATCATTAATAATTCATAAAATTAAGTGTATTTTGTGCACTGCTAACACATTGCAGTCATTATATGTATTGATGCTCAAACAGTCCCATCTCTGGCCAACTGGAGCCTCTTCAAATTGGCTCCTCTTCCCTGACCACCCCATGTTGGGGTCACCACCTGCAGGGATCTGTCCTGCAGACCCTGACGATGGATAAAGTACACTGACACACAGATATGCTTTGCCAGTTCGGCTGAGGGTCTGTGGCTGCTTACAGGCTCCCTGGAGAGTGCTGAAAACAGTTGCAACAGCCGGCCCCTAACAGTCAGAGAGACTTGCATTTCTTGAGTAAAGTTTAACTGACAAAGGCTTGAGTCAACACCACTAGAGTGACAAGATTTAAGGACAGGTTCCCATACCCAAAGGAAACACCGTTAGAGGGTAATGTCCCTGGTTGACCTTCCCCAGAGAGGGCCATCCAGCTCAAGTTTAAAGACCGCAAAAGTAAACAAGTTAGTTAGGTAAACTGCCCTACATACCCTATTTGCTTTACTTATAAACTAAATATAAAGGGGATTCAGGCTGCCTTCAGCCAAGAACTACAGAAAAAATAGGCCTTCCAAAAGGGTTTGAGACTATATTCTATATGTTCTCTAATATTTTTCCCTTAATATATTTTGCCACCACCCTGAGTGAATTCCCACAATCCCATCTAAAATTACTCCATTCACTCATTATAATTTTCCACATCCTTACCATACTCACTTTTCTTTGTAATACCCAATTACTTGAGGATATTTTAGTAATCCATTTACTGATTTAATGTGGGTAATCCCCCATATAGGCAAGGAATGAGAGCTAAGCAGAACTCTGGCACAGTTAGGGCTTGAGGAATATCTTACTTTATAGTGTTACTACTCAGCTATTTCCTTTTATATAATCCTTTACATAATTATATATTAGTTTATAGAACTAGGGCTTGAAGCCTCCCTTTATATAATCCTCTATATATAATCATTAATAGTTGATAGTATGAGTGCCTAAAGAATATTTCCCTGCATATATACCTATAATTATATCTTAGTTCATAATCGGAGGAATGCCTAGAGTGGACACAGTGCAGAGCATGATTTAAGGGAAAAACAGTTATACCAGAACAAGAATCCATGGCCCAGGCGGCAGCATTCAGTATCATAAAGATACCTGCTGTATGGCAGGCCTGGGGCGAGAGCCACTCCTCCTGATAAAGGAGTTGTAAGATCTTGCTCCAGTTCTTGTGGAAGGCTGCCCTCAGAACGGCAATCCACCTCGGTGACTGTGAACTTTATCAGCTCTTGCTACTGTGCTGCTTGAAAAGCATCTTCCCATAGAATCCATTGGAAGCTGCCAGAAGGTGGCGGTAACCTTGACAGCTCTGTCACTGCTATATGACTTAAAGCATCCTCCTATAAATCTTCTTAGAAGTACTTTTCCCATAGATGGAAGTATTGCACCCTGCACCCTCTTCACTGCGCATGGCCCACCTTCAAGCCTTGGTGACCTAATGGAGGTGGACCCCTTACTGCACACGGCCCTTGCCTTCGTGGGAACAGGCCCCTTGCTGCGCACTGTCCACCTCCTGGCCTATGTGACCTAATGGGGGTGGATCCCATGTTTTAATGCTCATGACCCATCACTATCCTTAAAGATGATTTCACTCACTGCCCTGCCCCCCTAACCTATACACAATAAATACTCATGCTTCTGGACATTCAGGGCCTCACCGGCCTCGCCTGACTCTGCTTTATAGGTGGCATGGCCCCCCGAGCCCACCTGCATTTTTCTTGTACTTCTGTGTCCTGTCTCTTTATTTCTCGGATCCTGCACCTCAGCACAGCATAAGGCTCACCCCACGACTCTGTGGGGCACTCAGCCATACATCTGACTCCCAACGTGCCCTACAATTTATTTACTTGTTTACTGCAGATTCCTCACTACAATTTAAACTCCATGAACAGAGGGCAATGAAAAAAATATATACATAAAAGTCAAAATACAAAAGATGAGCCAGAAAGGGATTAGATCCAAAATACAGGTAAAATGGAATCACTAGGGAAGACATTTTCCCCTACTGAAATAGAGGAAAGAAAAGGGAGGGAAAGAAGACAGAAGAGAAACAAGTGATAAATGGAAGTATGGATGAAATTTCTTTGGTTGCTAATGCTGAGAAGATCTAAATTTTCTTCCCAAGTTTCAGGTCTCTTCCTCACAACTGACATTTAAGGGGGTGTCTGCTTCCCAAACAGCAGGTCTGGCCATGCCACAATGGCTGACCTCTGACTGATCAACACTTACCTAGGCTCCATCTTCTCTTCTCATTTCTCACAACCAACCAGGGCTCTTTCCCTTGTTCCAATAGGGTGATCACATCTGGTTTAGAAATGGAACATCCTGCTTAAAAGCAAATCATAGAACATAATAAAGAACTTATTTAAGACTTCAAACCAAAGGTAACTATCAGAATTGAAAAGCATTCGTAGCATAGAGTTACTTTAGGATCACAAGGAAAAACAAGAACAGACAAGTAGGGACCTGGTCTTATTTTAATTTAAACTTACACAGGCTCTGTCTCTTGAGAGAAGAGTTGAAAGCACTTGTTTCAAATTGTGCCTCTCTTTCCTATGTCAGCAGAGCAAATAATTCAACCTCTCTGTGCCTCAGTTTTCTCAGATGCAAAAAGGGGTAACAGTAACGTGTACACGTAGCATTGTTGTGAGATTTGATTTAATCTAAGTGTTTAGATGAGTGCTTGGTACATGTTAACCATTATACATGTTCATGAGGTACTACATTCACTATTTTTTAAATATTATTTTACTAACTGGAAAATAAGTTTCTTGTCAAAATATGCATGCCGTTACATGCAAATTCATGTATTTTAAACTTAATCACAAGCAGTTAAAATATGTCTGGTGGCTGGGTGCGGTGGCTCATGCCTGCAATCCCAGCACTTTGAGTGGCCAAGGTGGGCAGATGACAAGGTCAAAAGATTGAGACCATCCTGACCAACACGGTGAAATCCTGTCTCTACCAAAATAGAAAAATTAGCTGGGTGTGGTGGCACATGCCTATAGTCCCAGCTCCTCAGGAGACTGAGGCAGGAGAATCACTTGCACCTGGGAGGTAGATGTTACAGTGAGTTGAGATCATGCCACTGTACTCCAGCTTGGTGACAGAGCAAGATTCCATCTCAATAAATAAATAAATAAGTAAATAAGTATGTTGTAGGAAATTGAATACTGTCCACTTAAGTTTTAACAAACTGTCCATTCAACCCAACATCACATATATTGTAAAAGCTCTTTTAATAGCTATGTAGAGCCAGACACCTCTGTCTTCCCATTCTCACTGTAAATGAGTTCATGAATAACATAGACCATCTATAGCAGTATGAAATCAGATTTCTTTGACAATGGTTTTGCCATGAGTGTCTAAGAATTTATATCCAGCTGTCATTAAAGAGCAGTAATAACAGAAAAGTCAAAGAAAAATGTAAAGGTCACCAAACTATGGGGAAAGATGAAGCTGCTTAATAGTAGTACCTACTGTCAAACCACAAAGCAGATATTTAGCTAGTTTTCAGAAAGAGAGCCCAAAAATTCAGTCCTGTGAATGTCTAAGTTATTTGACACAGACAGGCTTACCTAGTGACACCAAGTTGCTATAGTTCTCTAATATCACATCTCTGTACAAATTCCTCTGATATGAATTCAGGCATTCCCACTCTTCCTGAGAAAAGTCTACAGCCACATCTCTGAACATCACCAAATCCTGAAATGATAAATGCACTTATTATTTGTAAGATAAATGAAAATATTTTGACGATGGAAGAGGTGGCTGGGTATAGTGGCTCAATACCTCTAATTCCAGCACATTGGGAGGCTGAAGCAGGAGGAATGCTTGGGTCCAGGAGTTTGAGACGAGCCTAGACAACACAGCGAGACCTTATCTCTTAAAAAAAAAAAAGTAGTCTGAGTGTGGTGGTTCATGCCTGTAATCCCTGCACTTTGGGAGGCTGAGGCAGGTGGATCACCTGAGGTCGGGAGTTTGACCTCATGTTTCTCCATGACCAACATAGAGAAACCCCATCTCTATTAAAAATACAAAATTAGCCGGGTATGATGGTGCATGCGTATAATCCCAGCTACTTGGGAGGCTGAACCAGGAGAATCGCTCTGGGAGGCAGAGGTTGCAGTGAGCCAAGATTGTGCCATTGCACTCCAGCCTGGGCAACAAGAGTGAAACTCCGTCTCAGAAAAAAAAAGTGGAATAAGGATTTCAATGATATATGTTCACTTCATTGATCAAATAAACAGACTTGGGCTGGAAGCCTGTGAGGTGAGAAGGTGGCAGTAAAGATGTGAGTATGACTAAAGCAGAATATCTCTATGTTCTTAAAGATTTCCATAATAAAAGACCAGGGTTTGGCAACATTTTCTGTAAAGGACCAGTATTTTAGGCTTTGCATACCACATATGGTCTCTGTTCCACATTCTTCTTTTTTTTTAATGTAATAATTATTTTAAAATTTAATTCGCTTGCAGCCTGGTCCAAAACAAGCTATGGTTTGTGGGCCAAATTTGTAGTATATATACAAATTTGTAGTTTGCCCACCACTGCTATGGCCAAAACTTCCTATGTACCACGGAACAGGAGATAATTTTATTTATTTTATTTATTTCCAGACACATTCAGGTAATTATTGGGATTTCTAAATTAACCAAAATAGGTTCATAGGAACACTACTTGCAAAGGACCTAAAAAGTTCTCAATAAATGGGATTTATTCTATTCTCTTTTCCTTTAAAGATAAAAAATAATAATATTTGGTGGGATTTTCCCCAAAACATGAACTCTATTTTTAAAAAGTAGAGTTTGCATAAAATTTAACAATTTCTTCCAGATATAACTTTATCATTATAATGTATCATTAGCATTTTTATTATAACAGACCCTTAATTTAATATTTATAGTTTACTGCATGATACAGTAGTCCCCCCTCACTCAGGGTTTTGCTTTTCTCAGTTTCAGTTACCCATAGTCAACCATAGTCGAAAAATATTAAATGGAAAAATTCCAGAAATAAACAATTCTTAAGTTTTCAGTTGCATTCCATTCTGAGTAGCATAACAAAATCTCACACTAACCACTCCACCCCACTTGGGATGTGATATTCTTTCTCCAGCATATCAACACTGTATATACTACCCGATTATTGGATCAAAATAACGTAGTATATATAGGGTTTCATACTATCTGAGGTTTTCAGGCATCCACTGAGGGTCTTAGAATGTATTCCCCTTGAGTAAGGGGGACTCCTGTACTCCATCTGATGGATATGTTATACTTAATAATGATTATATTTAGATATAGCTATACTTTTAAATATACTATATTTAGAATTTACATTACAAAAAATCTCTAAAGCTACCGATGTCCAATATTCTAGTATAGCAATATGTGGATATTGAGCACTTGAACTGGAGCTAGTCCAAATTCACATGTGCTGTAAATGTAACATATATGCCAGATACCAGATAGTGAAGACTTTAAAAAATAAGGTAAGCCGGGCGCGGTGGCTCAAGCCTGTAATCCCAGCACTTTGGGAGGCAGAGGCGAGTGGATCACGAGGTCAATAAATTGAGACCATCCTGGTCAACATAGTGAAACCCCGTCTCTACTAAAAAAAAATACAAAAAATTAGCTGGGCATGGTGGCGCGTGCCTGTAATACCAACTACTCAGGAGGCTGAGGCAGGAGAATTGCCTGAGCCCAGGAAGCGGAGGTTGCGGTGAGCCAAGATCGCGCCATTGCACTCCAGCCTGGGTAACAAGAGCAAAACTCCGTCTCAAAAAAAATAAATAAATAAATAAGGTAAAACATATTGATAACTTATGTGTATTTTTTTATTTTATCTTGGTTTTGAGACAGGATCTCACTCTTTCATCTAGGTTGGAGTGGCATGGCACAATCACAGCCCATTTATTGATCACAGCTCGCTGCAGTCTCGAACTCCTGGGTTCAAGCAGTTCTCCCACCACAGCCTCCCAAATAGCTGAGACCACAGGCATATGCCACCATATCTGGCTAGTTTTTGTTTTGTTTTGTTTTTGTAGAGATGGGATGTTGTTAAGTTGCTCAGGCTTGTCTCAAACTCCTGGGCTCAAGCAGTCCTTCTGCCTCAGCCTTCCAATTCCAAAATGCTGAGATTACAGGCATGAGCTACCACTGTCAGGGCCCGGCCATGACTTTTATATTATACTTTGAAATAATATTTTGGCCATATTGGGTTAAATAAAAGACATTAAAATTAAATGCATGTGTTTCTTTTCACTTTTTAAAAATGTGATTACTGAAGTATTTGTTTAAAATATTTGGCCCCATCCAAATCTCATCTTGAATTATAGCACCCATAATTCCCATGTGTTGTGGGAGGGACCCAGTGGGAGACAACTGAATCATGGGGACAATGTCGTAAGTCTCATGGGATCTGATGACTTCATAAGGGGTTTCCCCTTTCACTTGGCATTCATTCACTCTTTGCCTGCCACCATGTAAGATGCGTCTTTTACCTTCAGCCGTGATTGTGAGGCCTCCCCAGCCATGTGGAACTGTGAGTCCATTAAACCTCTTTTTCTTTATAAATTACCCAGTCTCAGGAGTGTCTTTATCACTAGTGTGAAAACAGACTAACACAGATACGGATGGAGAAGACAGGGGTACTTAGGAATCTGGCTGGCTCCATCCCTCACTGGAATGGGAAAGACTGGGGAGCAGCTTTTGATTGGGACTCTGTTAGAAAGTTGCAGAATAACAAATGAGAATGTTCACATAACCTGAAAAAAATGAAAGAATTCCAAGTAGAGAGAAATTCCAACTTACACGAGCCATGATTTTAGAATTGCAAGAACCGGTCAATTTTCCTCAAGGTTCATTTACTTCAGAAGCAGGGTCCAGAGATGCTAGAGCTGGAGAAAGAACGTGTAAAATGATGAGAAGAAAATTGCCTCAGGGTTCGCAAATTTTAAAAACCGGTACTACTTATCTATTCCTAGATGCAATTCCCACCCCCAACACACAAATTTCGATAGGTAAGAGGTAGGTTAGACAAATATGTCCTCCCCAAAACCACAGAGAAATCAGCTCAACTGCACAAGGAATTGCAGAGCAGAGACTCTGCAGCATCAACGCATATGTCTAGACACTAGAGTGGGAGGGCTTCCAGTTGGTCCCCAGTTGTGACCCCAGGGCAGGCTGGTTTGGAACAAGAATGGGTTGTGCAGACCTGTCCTGAACTGATCCTCCTCCCTCCATCCCCACCTTCTCAGCTGAAAAGGGGTTACACCATCTAAACCAGAACTTCTTTCTTGGCCTTAGGAATCTGGCTGGCCTCCCCAAACATGAAGACAGAAAATAGCATAGACAAGAATTTCCCAAACTTTGCTCAAATTGGAATCACCTGGATATCTTTAAACTGTTGCCTGGCTCCTAGCCTTAAACACACTGATTTAATTAGTGTGATGTGGGATTTAGGATTTTTTTTAACTACCTCCTCCTCTCATGGACGTTTACAACAGGGAACAAAGTTTGGCAGTCAAACTTTAGTATGCATCAGAATCACGTGGAGGGCTTGTTAAAACACGGCTTGCTAGGTCTCACTCCTGGAATTTGGTATTCAGCAGGTATGGAATTGGGCTTGAAAATTTGCATTTCTAAAAAGTTTCCAAGTGATGCTGATGCTGCTGGTCCAGATGCCACACTTACAGAACCACAGCTATAAAACACCTGTAGAAAGGCTATATAGCAGCCTTTATTATGGCAAAACTGCAAGTGCACATTGGGATCTCTTCCCCCAGTCTTAAATACCATTCTCAGAGCTCTCTGCTCCTTATTTTCCTATTCAGGATCATCAATATTGCCTGCATGATCTCAATTACCAAGAAGTTTTTCTTGGTACTCCGACTTAAAGAAGTAAATTTGTGAAACCTGAGCATGAGTAATGTTCTAGAAAGTAGAAATAAGCTAGGTGCAGTGGCTCATGCCTGTAGTTTCAGAACTTCAGGATGCCCAGATGGGAGGATTGCTTGATGCCAGGAATTGAAGACCATCCTGGACAACATAGTAAGATCCTGTCTCTAAAAAAAAATTCATTTAATTAGCTGGGTGTGTTGGCACCTGCCTGTATCCCTAGGTACTTGCGAGACTGAGGCATTAGAATTGTTTGAACCCAGGAATTCAGAGTTTCAGTGAGCTATGCTCTTTCCACTGCACTCCAGCCTGAGTGACAGAGTAAGATCCTGTCTCTTTAAAAAAAAAAAAAAAGAACAAAATAGAAAAAAGAACCTATCAACTTATCACTTAAAATCTACTAGTAAGAAGGAGAGCATATTGAAGGAACTAGAGTAGCTGATTTGAAAAAGTTATTACACCTCATAGTTACTAAGGTGTTGGGGAAATGGAGACTCAATGATATAATGTAGAAAGAATGAAATAGTATGTGGATAGAAGTGTTTAAAATAGGACCAAAAAAGCTGGAAAGAACCTAAATATCCTTAAGCAATGTTAAATAAATTATCATGCATTTACACAATGGAAAATTCAACAGCCAAGTGCAGTGGTTCACATCTATAATCCCAGCACTTTGGGAGGCCAAGGCAGGTGATCACTTAATAAGTCCAAGAGTTTGAGACCAGCCTGGCCAACATGGAAAAACCCTATCTCTACCAAAAATACAAAAAATTAGCCGGGCATGGTGGTGCACGCCTGTGGACCCAGCTCCCTGGGAGGTTGAGGTGGGAGGATTGACAAAGCCCAGGAGGTCGAGGCTGCAGTGGGCCCTGTTCATGCCACTGCATTCCAGCCTGGGCAAGAAAGCATTACCCTGTCTTAAAGAAAAGAAAAATAAGCACCCATTAAAATGAAGATAAAATTCATATTTGATGTCAGGAGAAGACAGCCACTACATATTGTTGGGAGAAGATAGGTTAGAAAATCTTCTACATACAAAATAAAAAATGATTATATATATTTTGGCAGGAAAACTACATACACATGCATACATGTATACGCATGTGCATAAAACAATCTGTGAACTGGAATAAAATTTTATTGTTACCTCTACTTGATGGTATCCCAGTCCTAGGTGATCCTTATTTGCTCCTCCCTGGAGTCTTTTTTTTTTGTTTTTTGAAATAGGGCTTCAGTCTGACACCCAGGCTGAAGTGCAGTCTAGGATCTCCACTCACCGCGACCCCCATTTCCAGGGCTCAAGTGATCCTACTACCTCAGCCTTCTGAGTAGCTGGGCCTAAAGGCACATGTCACCACCCTGGCTAATTTTTGTAGTTTTTGCAGCCATGCAGTCTATGTTGCCTAGCCTGGTCTCAAACTCCTGGACTCAAGTGATCCACGTGCTTCCACCTCCCAAAGTGCTGGGAGCCCCTGTACCTGGCCTGAATTTTTTAATTTAAAATTTATATCACTTATACCTCAACACAAATTCAAAATAGCTATGCAAGCTTGAGCCCCTGTACCTGGCCTGAATTATTTAATTTAAAATTTATATCACTTATACCTCAACACAAATTCAAAATAGCTATGCAAGGAATATCACAAAAAGCTCCAACAGTCCCATCCCTGCTACTCTGCCCCATCTTGCAAATATAGAGGCAACAATTTTTACCTCTATTAGCTGCTCCTTTTGGTATTTAAACTCCATACATTTAAAAAAATGTTAATATTTCTATTTCTAAATTTTCAGTTGTAATCATTAATTCACTTTCTACTATGGCACCCATGGTTTTAGCTACCTTTTACCTACCCACCTCCCAACCACATATACATAGCTGTAGTCCCTTTGTCTTTTCGATATGGTTTTATTCTTTTTTTTTTGAGACGGAGTTTCACTCTTTCACCCAGGCTGGAGTGCAGTGGCACAATCTCAACTCACTGCAACTTCCGCCTGCTGGGTTCAAGTGATGGCCCCGCTGCCTCAACCTCCCAAGTAGCTGGGATTACAAGCATGCACCACCATGCCCAGCTAATTTTTGTATTTTTTGTAGAGATGGGGTTTCGCCATGTTGGCCAGGGTGGTCTCGAACTCTTGGGCTCATGTGATCCACAAGCCTCGGCCTCCCAAATTGTTGGGATTATAGATGTGAATCACTGCACCCAGCCTCAATATAGTTTTATTCTATTTCAGGGTAAATCAGTTTTTAAATTTAGTTTATATTACTGTGAATAAACACTGTTACCAACTGAACTATGTAGTATACTCAGGCAATTTTGCCTTCTTTGCATAAGACTTTTTCTTCTCTGAGATTAAAATAATCTTGTTTTTTGTAAATTTAGTTTTCTAAGACATTATCATTAATTCATTTCCCCAAATCATGTAATTGAAGGATGAAGCTCCTGCTACAAAATAGCACAGCTGGCTGGGCATCGTGTCTCATGCCTGTAATCACAGCACTTTGGGAGGCCGAAGCGGGCAGATCACGAGGTCAGGAGATCAAGACCATCAGGGCTAAAACAGTGAAACCCTGTCTCTACTAAAAATACAAAAAATTAGCCAAGCGTGGTGGCACACACCTGCAGTCCCAGCTACTCGGGAGGCTGAGGCAGGAGAATCACTTGAACCCAGGAGGCAGATGTTGCAGTGAGCTAAGATAGCGCCACTGCACTCCAGCCTGGGCAACAAAAGTGAAACTCCATCTCAAAACAAAACAAAACAAAAAACAAACCCACACAGGTTTGTAAAAAACTATTTTGGGAAAATATGTTCTTAAAACATCAATAATTGTTATTTCTGGACATTGGGACCATTGATCATTTTAATTTTCTTTACAGGTTCCGTAGTTACTAATATTTCATGCTTATATTAATTCTATCAGCTAGGCTGGGCGTGGTGGCTCAAGCCTGTAATCCCAGCACTTTGGGAGGCCAAGGCGGGTGGATCACGAGGTCGAGAGATCGAGACCATCCTGGTCAACATGGTGAAACCCTGTCTCTACTAAAAATACAAAAAACTAGCTGGGCGTGGTGGCGCATGCCTGTAATCCCAGCTACTCAGGAGGCTGAGGCAGGAGAACTGCCTGAGCCCAGGAGGCGGAGGTTGCGGTGAGCCGAGATCGCGCCATTGCACTCCAGCCTGGGTAACAAGAGCAAAACTCCATCTCAAAAAAAAAAAAAAAAATTCTATCAGCTACTTCCACTGAAAAAAATTTTTAAATGATTAGGAAGATAGGCTACTTTACAGTCATTAAGAAAATTATGGACCAGGCATGGTAGTTCACGCCTGTAATCCCAGCACTTTGGGAGGCCAAGGCAGGTGGATCAGTTGAGGTCAAGTGTTCCGGACCAGCCTGACCAACATGGTGGCCCTCTAATAAATAGAAAAAATTAGCCAGGCGTGGTGGTGGGGGCCTGTAATCCCAGCTACTTGGGAGGCTGGAATTGCTTGAAACCCAGGAGGTGGAGTTTGCAGTGAGCCAACATTTCGCCACTGCACTCTAACATGGGCAACAGAAGCAAAAACTCCATCTCAAAAAAAAAAAGAAAAGAAAAGAAAAAAGAAAGAAAGAAACAAAGAAAGAAAGAAAATTGTTATTAAATGAGCCCTGCATAAATGGTGACAAGAGGGAAGTGTGCTGAAAAAATAATTTCCGCCAGTTCCTGAGTATTATATCTCATCAAGACCCTGAAATAGTTCGGTGAAGGATTACAATCCTAGTTTATGACATTTCCAAAGTGATTAAGAGCCAGTAAGAACAGCAGACAAAAACAAACGCTCATTTCACAGCAGCTATTAATAATGTGCATTTACCCCTCCTCACCTCTCAAAAAATAACCAATTATTAAATACTTAGCAACTTAGTATTTAAATATTACACTGTTGCAAAATAACAAATCTTTTTTTTTTTTTGAGACGGAATTTCGCTCTTGTTACCCAGGCTGGAGTGCAATGGTGCGATCTCGGCTCACCGCAACCTCCGCCTCCTGGGTTCAGGCAATTCTCCTGCCTCAGCCTCCTGAGTAGCTGGGATTACAGGCACGTGCCACCATGCCCAGCTAATTTTTTGTATTTTTAGTAGAGGCGGGGTTTCACCATGTTGACCAGGATGGTCTCGATCTCTTGACCTCGTGTTCCGTCCGCCTCGGCCTCCCAAAGTGCTGGGATTACAGGCTTGAGCCACCGCGCCCGGCCAAAATAACAAATCTTTATTGCAGTACTCAAGATTCATATGTAACAACAATTTCTTGAAGATTCTTATTTACAACAATAAATCTTCTCAACATTATAGTTTTTTCTTATGCTAAATACAAACATAATTCTTATTAATGTGTAACATTCCATCACACGGATGGAGTGTGATTTAACCATTTACATATTGCTAGATATTAATTTTATAAAAGAACATCCAAAAAGTAATTCCCAGTGATGTCATTTATTTCTAGACAGAATTAATGTTGTTGGAGCTTATACAACTCTGATATCATGAAATGATATATTTCCTCCCTCCCCAGTAAAAATTAACCATTTACAAATACATACAATTCTGTATATAATCTTAAAATATCTTTGTTGCCCTGAAAGCGCATAAACAGAGTCCGAGGATTTAGGAATCTCTGTTCTGGGGTCCACTGGAGGGTCTGGCTCATTTTCCTGCTTGCAAGCATCCATCATAATTACCTTCACATTTGCATTGCTCTTGGGAATACAGAAAGCTAATAGGGAATGACTAAGCATCATCATTTTAATACCAGAAGCTAGTATGAATTAAGGATTCACTATGTGCCAGGCATTCTCCTAAAATCCTTACAAATATTAATTCATATGATCTTCAAAACAACACCGTGAAGTATACACTATTACAATTCTTAGGAAACTGCAGCACAGACTGCTTAAACTCGTTCAGATTTAAGTGGCAGTCAGAATTCAAATCCTTCTCTTAATCTAGGTTCGAAATTCTTAACCACTACATTACACTACACCTCTCTCAGTCGATCCAAAGATATACCCAAAATAAACTCACGTTGCCAAACCTCAAACCACATCTGGCTGGTACCAAAAACTTTTATTTATGGATTTCCGGGGGGGGGGGGAATCTCCACTGCTACCCCGGAATCATTAAACATATCTAAACCCTAAAAAAAGCCTCCTTACCGAATAAATTAAAAACAAAGCATGAACATTAATCTCCAGCAAGGGTATTTCCATATCATCAAAATCCTTAGAAAAACAGCACTCACAGAGCAATCGAATATACAGCCTACAGTTAACTATCCATGTGTCTAACTATAGAACAGCATGAAGTAGGCATTAAAAAAGGGAAATCTATTAATTAGGTCCCCTGCTATTAACTAGGTAGGGAAATCCTAAGGCCTAAATCAGTGAATAAACAGATCATTTTTAAGCAGAATTTTAAACGGAAGGAAATCGAACGCATTTCACAGAAACAAAGAAGCAGCACAAACTCACACGGAACCGGCTTTTCAGAAGAGCAGCTGCGATTCGTTTCTCCTTCTCAAGCGCCTTCTCCGGAAACCGGCAGGGCTGGGGAAGCAGACCAAGTTCAGGACACCCCAGGCTTTTCTTGACTCGATCAGAACCCACCCTCCACGCTTCCCTGGCCCCAGCGAACCGCCACCTGCATGCACAAATGGAAACGACAGGGCAGCGGCTCCGCAGTCACCAGCGTCTGGGTTCGCAGCTCCGGGTACGCTGTAGTTCGGCACCCAGTTGCCGGAGCCCCGGGACCACCCACAATGTCTTTTCGCAACTGTCGGCGTGTCCTCTCAGGCCCCAGACACCCGCCCCGGATCTAGGTCGCAGCGTTTTGCAGGGGACCTTCATCCTGGAGCGTCCACCTCTGACCTCTCTCTCTTGGGCCTTTTCGCTAAGGCCGAGCCTAAGTGGCTGAAGCGCGGATGGGGATGCGCGGGGCCTCGGTCTCCAGTTACACCGCAGGCCGCACCCACGAACCGGGCCCGGCACAGTTACTGCCTCCAGCGCCTCCAGGCCTCAGGGCTGCGTAAGCTCAGTCCCGAGAAAAAACGCACAGCGGCCTGAGGCTCCACAGGTACCTTTTCTCCACCTCCGGTCCGGCCTGCAAAGCCTGGCCCAACCCGCGCTCTTTTCCCTCAGAAAAGCGGCGGCCACAGCCGCGCCCGGCGCCCGGCGCCCACCTCTTCAGCCTCACCCGACTCGGAGGCTCGCCCAGCCCGAGTCAGCGGCGCCAGGATACTGGAGAGCGCCCGTCCCCGACGCGAATGCGCAGGCGCGCGGAGGGCGGGTCCGAGGCCGGGAGGGGCGCTTGGGGCCAGGTCTCGGCGGGGACAGTCTGGCAGGGGAGACGTACCCAGAGGGGCGACAGTGTCCCGTGCCTCAGGCCTCTACCTCTAAGTCGGCCCTGTGACTGACCAGTGCCATTAAAGATAATCCGGGCCTGCCTCCCTGTGGGCACTGCGGTCCAACATTTAAAAAACCGATACTGCGGCTTTTTTCTGTTGGTTCTCGGGACTGCAAGCCCCGCCGCGCCCCCCAGCGCAGCCTTACCGGAGCCTTTGAAAGTCGGCTTCTGTCCGGAGTGCGCAGGCGCGCGGGTCGTCCAAGGCGAACCCTGGGACCCTTTACGGAGCAAGGGAGACGTGTAGGGTCGCACCTGCCGAGGGGGTGGGGAGATTTGGAGGTGGGTGGAGGTTGGCAACAGAATCCCGAAGGAGATGGAGTGTCCAAATCTAGGCCTGTAGGCGTGATCCTGGCGGTGAGCTGGATGGAGGGAACCCCAGCGTCGCGAGCCTGGACCAAACGGCAGGGCGTGCTCCCTGTGGCGTCTCCGCGTACCTGGACCGAGTGCGTTGCCGCAGGCGGAGTTGTGTTTCAGCGCAGAAGGCTGCTGCGTGCGCGTGTGCCGTTCTTTAGCGGGGGATTGGGATGGTGCTGCAGAGAAAGCTGGCAGTGGTGCCCGACTCTGACGCTGAGTGTAGGGGGTCTCTAGGGTCTGTGCGGTTTATGTCTGCGTTTGTGACGTACCTGGGATCGAATCTGTGACTGTGGCTCTGCCCCCATCCATTGTTATTTTCGGAATGGTTTTGATAGTGCAACGCTTCTGGTTCTGGTTTTCCATGGAGACGGTTTGTGAGTCCCTATGAAACTGAGTGTTGGGATTTTGATTACCTGCACCTGGCCCTCGTGTGTCCTTAGGACTGTGGCGTTAGGCAAGTAAAATAATTGTAGAAAGAAAAAAAGAAAAAATTTGAAAGGAGGTAAGATTGCTATTACTTCCAAATGATGGGCTTGTAGGATTGCTGAGGCAGGAGAATAATGAACCTGGGAGGCAGAGGTTGCAGTGAGCCGAGATCAAGCCTCTGCACTCTACCCTGGGCTACAGAGCAAGACTCCACTCAAAAACAAAAAACTAAACAAAAAACAGGGTCTTCCTATGCTGCCCAGGCTGATCTTGAACTCCTGGGTTCAGGCGATCCTCCCACCTATGCCTCTTAAAGTGCTGAGATTACAGGCGTGAACTTCTGGCATTTTGTTTTCTTTTTGTTGCATGTTTCCTTTGTCTCTCCTTTCTTTATGTTGAATTGATGTATTACTATTCCAATTTTTTCTTTAACAGTTTATAGGTAGGCCGGGCGCGGTGGCTCAAGCCTGTAATCCCAGCACTTTGGGAGGCCGAGGTGAGTGGATCGTGAGGTCAAGAGATCGAGACCATCCTGGTCAACATGGTGAAACCCCATCTCTACTAAAAATACAAATTAGCTGGGCATGGTGGCACGTGCCTGTAGTCCCAGCTGCTCGGGAGGCTGAAGCAGAATTGTCTGAACTCAGGAGGCGGAGGTTGCGGTGAGCCGAGATCGCGGCATTGCACTCCAGCCTGGGTAACAAGAGCTAAACTCCGTCTCAAAAAAAAAAAAAAAAGAGTTTATAGGTTCTTTTAGTCACTACTCTAGGAATTTAATAAGTCCAAATTCATCAATACTCTGTCTCTTCTCTCACAGAATGCATTCAATTTCATATGCCCTCTTAGATTTAAAATACAAGATATCAGTTACATATTTATTTTATTAAAAAACCTCAGGCCGGGCGCGGTGGCTCAAGCCTGTAATCCCAGCACTTTGGGAGGCCAAGGCGGGTGGATCACGAGGTCGAGAGATCGAGACCATCCTGGTCAACATGGTGAAACCCCGTCTCTACTAAAAATACAAAAAATTAGCTGGGCATGGTGGCACGTGCCTGTAATCCCAGCTACTCAGGAGGCTGAGGCAGGAGAATTGCCTGAACCCAGGAGGCAGAGGTTGCGGTGAGCTGAGATCGCGCCATTGCACTCCAGCCTGGGTAACAAGAGCGAAACTCCGTCTCAAAAAAAAAAAAAAAAAAAAAAAAAAAAAAAAAAAAAACCTCTCTGGGGCTGGGCACGGTAGCTGATGCCTGTAATCCCAGCACTTTGGGAGGCCAAGGCGGGCAGATCACGAGGTCAGATCAAAACCATCCTGGCCAACATGGTGAAACCATGTCTCTACTAAAAATACAAAAATCAGCTGGGCGTGGTGGTGTGTGCCTGTAATTCCAGCTAATCGGGAGGCTAAGGCAGGAGATTCGCTTGAACCAGGGAGTCAGAGGTTACAGTGAGCCCAGATTATACCACTGCACTCCAGCCTGGTGACAGAGGGAGACTCTGTCTCAAAAAAAAGGCCTCTCTGAAATTATACTATTATACATTTACTCAGAATATTGACATAAGTGGTGTTCAAAAACAACAACAACAACAACAAAAAGAATAGGTTTATCAAGAAAAATAAAGTGGGGCTGGGCTTTATTTCTCAGAACATTGACATAAGTAATGTTTTTTTAAAAAACTCAGAATATTTAGGTCTTGTCAAGAAAAATAAAGTGGGGCTGGGTGCAGTGGCTTATGCCCATAATCCAGTGCTTTGGGAGCCTGGGGGGGAGGTGTAGCTGGATTGCTTGAGGCCAGAAGTTTAAGACCAGCCTGGGCAACATAGCAAGACCCCATGCCTATGACTTTTTTATTATCTGGGCCTGGTGGTCTACACCTGTAATCCCAGCTGCTCAGGAGCCTGAGGTCAGAGGATCACTTGAGCCCAAGAACTATGATGGCACAACTTCACTGCAGCCGGAGTCACAGAGCTAGACCCTGTCTTAACAAAGAAAAGGGCCAGACGCGATGGCTCATGCCTGTAATCCCACCACTTTGGGAGGCTGAAGCAGGCAGATCACCTGAGGTCAGGAGTTTAAGACCTGCCTGGCCAACATGGTGAAACCCCATGCTACTAAAAATACAAAAATTAACCAGATGTGGTGGTGCACACCTGTAATCACAGCTCCCTCAGGAGGTTGAGGCAGAAGAATCACTTGAACCAGGGAGATGCAGGTTGCAATGAGCCAAGACTGCATCACTGCATGCCAGCCTAGATGACAAGAATGAGACTCCGTCTTAAAAAAAAGGAAGGAAAGAGAAAGGGAAAAGAAAAGAGGCTGGGCATGGTGGCTCATGCCTGTAATCCCAGCACTTTGGGACGCCAAGGCAGGTCGATCATCTGAGGTCAAGAGTTCAGGACCAGCCTGGCCAACAGAGTGAAGCCCTGTCTCTACTAAAACAGAAATTAGCCGGACATGGCGTACACCTGTAATTCCTATAAATATATTAAATCCTAAATTTAACCAGAATAAATTCGAATTTTTAAAGCATGTAACTTTTTCGAATTCATTAAACCTGAATGGTTAATGGTCTTTATCTGGGCCGGGCGCGGTGGCTCAAGCCTGTAATCCCAGCACTTTGGGAGGCCGAGGTGGGTGGATCACGAGGTCAGCAGATCGAGACCATCCTGGTCAACATAGTGAAACCCCGTCTCTACTAAAAATACAAAAAACTAGCTGGGCGTGGTGGCGCGTGCCCGTAATCCCAGCTACTTAGGAGGCTGAGGCAGGAGAATTGCCCGAGCCCAGGAGGCGGAGGTTGCGGTGAGCCAAGATCGCGCCATTGCACTCCAGCCTGGGTAACAAGAGCGAAACTCCGTCTCAAAAAAAAAAAAAAAAAAAAAAAAATGGTCTTTATCTGGTCAAAACACACTAAAAATAACACAAGTAAATGGTACTAGTTATAGACGCTAATGTTTATTGAACATTATATCCCGTATAGTTTCCCATAATTTTTTCATGTACTAACTCGTGTAATTTTCTTCTTCTTGTTAGAGATCTGAAGGGATTTTGCCTTTATTTCCTTCACTTTAAGCCAATCATGAAATTTCACAGTGATTTCTGAGGTGGGGGCAGAAGGAAGGTAGTGTTACGAATTAGGGCTGTGGCCCAGTTGCCTCAGGGTGATCCCTCACCAGGGCAGTGGGAGGAGCACGGACTGCCCAGCCAGCAGGTAGGTGATGTTCTGAAAGCATAGAGAGCTGGTATGCTCTGTCCTCCACAGCTTCCAGCTTGCACAGCTCACTCAGACCATCCCCCTCAAGCCAGTGAGTTGGTGATCAGCTTGGCTACCTTGGAGTCACCCTCAGCAGAGATAATGGCCACTTTTTCTGTCCTTTGCCTTTTCCACCACAAATCTGGCCCTCTCTGCTTCCTGCTGAGCCATCTGTTTGGCTTCCACTGCTTCTGTGAACTCCTTCCCAAAGGTCAGATGTGTCCAGGACACATCCACCAGAATGAGCCCAAAGGTGGCTGCTCGCTCCATAAGATGTTGATCACCTGCCTGAGGACCAGCTCTCTGGGTGATTACTTCTCCAGCATCAAAGCGAGCCACCACTGACTTGAAGATCTCAGTGGTAATGAACAGCAGCACCAGCTCATCATAGTCCTCTCTGATGCTGGTGAAGATGCGAGGAAGCTGGCTAGTGACAGGCCGGAAGAGGATGTGCAGTGTGACGTTGACATTCTGTAAATCGTTGCTACCAGTGATGACTGGCACATTACATGGCTGAGAACGGCAGTCAAAGATAATTGGTTTCTGTACCCATGGGATGAGAAAGTGAATCCCTTCCTCTATCACAATGACTGAACTCCAGGGAATCGGTTGAAGATGAGAACTCCGTACCCAGCATCCACATGATATAAGGCAGAGTTCACCTCTCCTGCAACAGCTAAGGCCAGGGCAGACTTGCTGATGGACTCACACACTTTGGCAGCCATGTTTCCTTCTGCAGGACCCTCTCACACCTGCTTTCACTCTGACCTCCAAATCTAACTTGTCTAATTCTAACAGCACTATACTGTAGGTACTACTATCACTATTCATATATGATCCCCAGAAGGGATAAGTATCTTCCCCCATATCATTCCAGCTATAAGAAGCGGGTGTCAATCATAAACATTAAATATGCAGAATGGCTAAGCACCCTATCCCATCATTGCTTATATCAACAGAGGTTTCCTGTGTGATGGCTTTCCTCAGATTTAACAATAAATGTTTGTGGCTGGAAAATGTTTACATACAAATATAAAGAACAGTGGTTTCCTATGTTCTCTCAACTTTCTCTACTATGAATATTTTGGCAATCCTAAACTAGAGGACTATCAGAAAAAGTTTTATGTTATTCAAAAAACTACATTATATATTCTCTGAATCTGAGTTAACACAGGTCAGACCAAAGAAACTGCATACATTATTTACATTTTGAAAAGTTCACACCAGGACAAATTAATGCCTAATAAAAACTGAACTGTGTTTAAAAGTCATCCTGCATTGTCTTCATTCAGATTGTTCTTCAGTGAGATAAATCCATTGACACAAAGTGCTGTCTTTACTACCTGTATATATGCCAAAATTTCTCTATCAAATATGAATTCTCTGATGTACTTCAAGGATGGATCTAAGCCTAAATGACCTTCTGCATTTGTTACATTTAAAGGGCTTCTCACCAGTATGAACTCTATGATGTATACTAAGTTCATGGCTACTATTAAAAGCTTTCCCACACTCTTCACACATATAGGGATTTCCATCAGCATGAACCCTTTCATGTCTGACAAGGTAAGAGGAACAGCGAAATGCCTTCCCGCATCTTTTACATTCATAAGGTGTATTACCGGTATGAATTCTCTCATGAATAATAAGATGTGAGGCATGACTAAAAGTCTCCCCACATTCTTTACATTCATAGGACTTTTCACCAGCATGAGTTCGGTCATGATATATGAGGCTTGTGGCATGACGAAAGGCCTTGCCACATTCCTTACATTCGTAGGGTTTCTCAGCACTATGAACATTCTGATGGGCTTTAAGTACTGAAATGAACCTAAAAGACTTCCCACATTGGTTACATTCAAAGGGTTTCTTACCACTGTGAACAATCAGATGCTGAGTAAGTTGTCCAGATACACTAAAGGCCTTCCCACATTCCTTACATTCGTAAGGTTTCTCACCAGTATGAACTATGCGATGCATAGTAAGTTTATGACTATAACTAAAACCCTTCCCGCACTCTTGACATACGTAAGGTTTCTCTCCCGTATGAATTCTCTCATGTATAACAAGATATGAGGCACAACGAAAGGACTTCCCGCATTCTTTACATTCAAAGGGTTTGTAACCAGTGTGAATTCTGTTATGATGGGCAAGGTGTGCACGCTGACTGAAGGCCTTTCCACATTCCTTACATTCATAAGGTTTCTCACCGGTATGAATATTCTGATGTATTTTAAGGGATGAATTGAGCCTAAAGGACTTCCCGCATTTGTTACATTCGAAGGGTTTCTTACCACTATGAATACCCTGATGTCGAGTAAGTCGTCCATGCACACTAAAGGCCTTCCCACATTCCTCACACTTATAAGGTTTCTCAATACTTTCAAATGTATGAAGTGCAGTAAATTGATGGCTACTACTGAAAGCCTCCCCATTTTCTTTACATTCATAAGGTTTCTCCCCAGAATAAATTCTCTGATGCATGGTAAGTTGATACCTACATGTGAAGCCCTTCCCGCATTCCTTGCATTCATAGGCTTTTTCTCCAGTATGAATTCTTTTATGACCCACAAGGTGGGAAAACTGACGAAAGGACTTCCCACATTCCTTACATGCATGTGGCTTCTCTCCAGTATGAATACTCTGATGTACTTTAAGGCCTGCTTTGAGCCTAAAGGACTTTCCACATTTGTTACATTCAAAGGGCTTCTCACCAGTGTGAATACTCTGATGTCGACTAAGTCGTCCATACACACTAAAGGCCTTGCCACATTCCTTACATTCGTAGGGTTTCTCACCATAATGAAATCTATGATGCACAGTAAGTTGACGGCTAGTCCTAAAAGCTTCCCCACACTCTTTACATTCATAGGGTTTCTCAACATGAACTTTCCCGTGCTGAGCAAGGTTTGCAGGATAACTGAAGACCTTCCCACATTCTTCACATTCATAAGGTTTCTCACGAGCATGAATTTTCTGATGTTCTCTAAGGTCTGTAAGATGGCTAAATGCTTTCCCAAACTCTTCACGCTGATCAGGTTCCTCACTACTATGAATTCTTTGATGTACCATGAGTTCTGTAAGATGACTAAAGGCCTTCTGACATTCCTTACACTCATATGGTTTCTGTCCATTATCAATTCTTTGAGGGAGAGTAACAGATGAGTGTTTCCTATAAATTTCCATTTTCCTATCACTGATTATTTCACACCTTGAATCCAAATCTAGAAGACATAAAAGAAAAACATTTTGTTTACTGGGTGAGAACACGTCGATGTATTGTAGAATTAAGAGGAATTCTCACCTATTACAGATGCTGAGAACTCAAAAATATGAGAGGAGAGCTCAAAAAACGAGTTTGTGCGGTGGAGTGCAGCTTATACACACATATACAAAGGCAAACATTCACACACACACACACACACACACACACACACACACACACACACAGCCTTGTTTTGTAGTGTTTGCCAAGATCTCTGGTATAAATATTCCCACTGAGGGCAATTTCAAGCTGTCAATTTAATGCAAGTTTACTAACATATGTGCATAACTGGTTCTAGATTTACAGAACTGACCAGCTATACCGCACCCCTGCTATACAAATTTATGCCATATGCTAAGAAAACAGGCCAGTATATATACTGGATCATTCTTCAATTACAATCTTCCCTGAAATATAGGTACTCCCACAACTATAGTTTATTCCCTTTTATATATGACCATGTATACTACTTTTCTCTCTACATTAAATAAAGTACTGAGTTTTTATTTAGTTATCTTACCCTGACATTTTCTTATTACCTCCGATCCTACAGATGTTCAATCTAATTTTCTATCATAACTTTTCTCAGGTCTGTTCTAGTTTTCATATATATATATATGTGTGTGTGTGTGTGTGTGTGTGTGTGTGTATACATATATATGAATATATATATATATATATATATATATATATATATATATATATGTATATAGCACTTTAGGTTCTGGGGTACATGTGCAGATGGATTTCCTTTTTATCCAATGCTAACTCATTCTGATAATGCCCAGAAGAGTATGCTAATTAATTTTTAGACACATACCAAGTATGTACACCAGAATTATGAAACGTTGAGCACTCAAACTTAGGGCAAAGAGGGGACCTGAATTACATTAAACAAGAGAGCCAAAAACTAGATGAAAAATACTGGCAGAAGTGGGATGGAGGATAATGGTTTATAGTCTATATAAAGCAGGCTAGGCATGGTGGCTCATGCCTGTAATCCCAGCACTTTGGGAGGCCTAGGCCGGCGGATCACCTGAGATGAGGAGTTCAAGACCAGCACCTGGCCAACATGATAAAACCCTGTCTCTACCAAAAAAAAAAAAAAAAAAAAAAAAAGATTAGCAGGATATGGTGGTGGGTGCCTGTAACCCCAGCTACTTGGGAGGCTGAGGCAGGAGAATTGCTTGAACTCAGGAGTCAGAGGTTGCAGTGAGCTGAGATCGCATCACTGCACTCCAGCCTGGGCAACAGAGTGAGACTCCATCACTAAAAAAAAAAAAAAAAAAAGAAAAAAAAATACAGTCTATATAAAGGAATATGTGCAGCAACATAAAAAGTGCCGTATTGGCCGGGCGCGGTGGCTCACACCTGTAATCCCAGCACTTTGGGAGGCCGAGGTGGGTGGATCACGAGGTCAAGAGATCGAGACCATCCTGGTCAACATGGTGAAACCCCGTCTCTACTAAAAATACAAAAAAATTAGCTGGGCATGGCGGCGCGTGCCTGTAATCCCAGCTACTTAGGAGGCTAAGGCAGGAGAATTGCCTGAACCCAGGAGGTGGAGGTTGCGGTGAGCTGAGATCGCGCCATTGCACTCCAGCCTGGGTAACAAGAGCGAAACTCCATCTCAAAAAAAAAAAAAAAAAAAGTGCCGTATTAGTGGGACATGACTTGTGGCATGATTTGTACACAAAAAGTGGAAATAATATAAACAACCCTCTCTAAAATGGAGTAACAATACAAATTAATAATATCAGAAACTAAAAGATCTTTCCTGTGGAAATAGAAATGTCCTCAGCATAATAAATGCTGTGTCATTATGGAAATAGAACAGAAAAAGGGAGGAATTCCAGCAAATCATGATAGAGAAAATGGGTACACATCATAATCATGGGCATTCAATATCAGCAGGCAGGGAATTCAAAGACTGACTACTTTTCTCATTGTATATTGTAATCCCTATAACACAAGGAGATACAACCCAAAAGCCAGTAGGTAAATTTAAATAAATAGAAAGAAAATTGAAATAATCAGAATTACAAAAGGAATGGCTAGACAGAGAAATTAAATAAGAGAGAGAAAAAAGTAAAGCAGTAGACCTAAAGGTAATCATGTTAATAATTATATATAATGTTTAGGGTCAAAACACTTTAATTAAAAGGCAAAGATTAACATAGTGAATAACCCATCACTTCTCGCCCATTGGAAATGAAAACAAACATACAAACAAAACCAGGAAATAACTAATATTGAAGAGGATGCAGAGAAATTGAAACCCTTGCGCACTATCTAATGGCTACAAGGAACACACTTTAAAGACACAAATAATAAAAGTATGGAATCAACAGAACAAGTCAAAAAATGGTGGGCTATATTAATATCAGACAACATAGATTTCAGGACAAAGAAAAACAGGACTCAAGAAGGTACATGTCATAACTCTTTGATCAGTCTATCAAGAAAATGTAAAAATCCCAACACTTATGTACCTGATAACAGACCCTCAAAGTACATAAAACAAAAACTGATTGAACTGCAATGAAAAATAGGTAAGTTAAAATATAACTGGAAATTGGCCAGGGGCAGTGGTTCATGCTTGTAATCCTAGCACTTTGAGAGGCCCAGGCAGGTGGATCACGAGGTCAGGAATTCAAGACTAGTCTGGCCAACATAGTGAAACCCCATATCTACTAAAAATACAAAAATTAGCTGGGTGTGGTGGCACATGTTTGTAGTCCCAGCTACTAGGGAGGCTGAGGCCGGAGAATCGCTTGAACCCAGGAGGCAGAGGTTGCAGTGAGCTGAGACCACCCCAGCCTGGGTGATAGAGTGAGATTCCATAAAAAAAAAAAAAAAAAAAAAAAAGATGATGCAGCTGCTTTGGAAAAGTTTGGCACTTACTCAAAATGCTTTTTTTTTTTTTTTTTTTGAGACAGACTCTAGCTGAAGTGCAGTGGTATGATCTCAGCTCACCACAACCTCTGCTGCCCAAGTTCAAGCAATTCTCCTGCCTCAGCCTCCTGAGTAGCTGAGATTACAGCCTGGCTAATTTTTTTAGTTTTAGTAGAGATGGGTTTTCAGTATCTTGACCAGCTGGTCTTGAACCCCTGACCTCCTGATCCACCCTCCTCAGTCTCTGAAGGTGCTGGTTTTACAAGCATGAGCCACCACGCCCAGCCTCATCTAAGTTTTCTAATTTGTTGGCATTTAGTTATTCTTAACTTTCCCTATAATCCTTTTTATTTCTCTAAATTCAATAGACCTGTTCCCCTTTCATTCCTAATTTTACCAATTTGGGTCATCTTTTTACTTTGGTCAGACTATCTAAAGGTTTATCAATTTATTCTATCTTTCAAATAACAACTTTTTGTCTTCTTGATTTTCTCTATTCTATTTTTACTCTCTAATTAATTTACCTCTATTCTGATGTTTACTATTTCCTGAGTTCTAGCTGCTTTGGGTTTGATTTTGATCTTTCTTTGTTTCTTAAGGTAGAAAGTTAGGTTAGAGATTTGAGATCTTTATTCTTTTTCAATATGGGAATTTATGGCCATAAATTCTGCCTTAGCACTGTTTTAGCTGTATGCCATATTATGGTATTTTGTTGTTTTTTATCCATCACAAAGTATTTTCTAATTTTCCTTTTCATTTCTTCTTTGTCCCTTTGAGTGTTTAGGCTTGTGTTGTTATTTCCATTTATTATTAAATTTCCCTCTGTTGTTTCTGAGGTCAAAAAAAGTCCCTTTAGCTCACGCCTGTAATCCCAGCACTTTGGGAGGCCAAGGCAGGCAGATTACGAGGTTAAGAGATTGAGCCCATCCTGGCCAACATGGTGAAACCTCGTCTCTACTAAAAATACAAAAATTAGCTGGGCGTGGTGGTGTGTGCCTATAGTCCCAGCTACTGGGGAGGCTAAGGCAGGAGAATTGCTTGAACCTGGGAGGCGGAAGTTGCAGTGAGCCGAGATCGCGCCACTGCGCTCCAGCCTGGTGACAGAGCGAGACCCTGTCTCAAAAAAAAAAAAAAAAAAAAAAAAAAAACCCTTTAATTTTGTTACTTAATTATACTTTATAGCAACAGTTTCTGAATTTCAGACAAGTATTTTTTGTTTTGTTTTGATTTTTTGTTTTTTGTTTTTTACTGTAATAGGAACATGTAAGATGACATCTATCCACTTAAATTTTTTTTTTCTTTTTTTTTTTTGAGACTGAGTTTCACTCTTGTTGCCCAGGGTGGAGTGCAATGGTGGCATCTTGGCTCACTGCAAACTCCACCTCCCCGGTTCAAGCAATTCACCTGCCTCAGCCTCCCGAGAATCTGGGATTACAGGCACGTAGCACCACACCTGGCTAAATTTGTATTTTTAGTAGAGACAGGGCTTCTCCATGTTGGTCAGGCTGGTCTTGCACTCCCAACCTCAAGTGATGCACCTGACTCGGCCACCCATAGTGCTGGGATTATAGGCGTAAGCCACTGCACCTGGCCTTATCCACTTAAATTTTTAAGTGTATAATACATTATTTTTGACTGTAGGTAAAATGTGGTACAGCACGTTTCTAGAGTTATTTATTGTAATAAAAGAAACATTATGCCCATTGTACCTCCTTCTATTTTTTTGTCTCCTAAGTTTCACTGGTGTAGCTACCTTGTATATGTGCAATCATATAGTACTGTATGTCTTAACATCTTGCTATTTATTGTTTATATGTCTTACATTTCCTTTATTATATCCTTTTCTATTAAACAGATATTGTGGAGGGTACCTTTTTAATTTCCTTGTTGTTTTTTCTGCAATATATATATTTTTTCAGTTTTTTTTCCTCTTATTTGATATAGGTCTCACTCTGTCACCCAGGCTGGAATGCAGCAGCACTATCACAGCTCACTACAGCCTTGACCTTCTGGGCTCAAGTGATTCTCCCACCACAGCCTCCTGAGTAGCTAGGGCTACAAGAATGCACCACCATGCCTGGCTAATTTTTAAGAAATTTTTTTGTAGAGATTCAGTTTCACTATGCCCAGGCTAGTTTCAAACTCCTGGGCAGGAGAATCATTTGAACCTGGGAAGCAAAGGTTGCAACAAGTTGAGATTGCACCACTCTACTCCATCCAGGGTGAAAGAGCAAGGATCCATCTCAAAAAAACAAAAAAACCAAAGAATGTACTGATAACGAATGGAGTCATGTATATGAATCCGTGCAAAAGAGGACCTGGAGAGCATTTGGACACAAAATGCAAGTAAAATGACTGCATCCTGGAAGGACAGCACTTGTCACTAAACTGGAAGATAATTATAAGAAAAATAACATAGCGAGTAGGTACTGAAGGAGACATGCAGTTCACTGGCTATTTCTTTTTCTTTTTTGAGATGGAGTTTCACTCTTGTTGCTGAGGCTGGAATGCAATGGCATGATCTTGGCTCACTGCAACCTCTGCCTCCTGAGTTCAAACCATTCTCCTGCCTAAGCCTCCCTAGTAGCTGAAATTACAGGTGCCCACTGCTATGCCCAGCTAATTTTTGTATTTTTAGTAGAGAAGAGGTTTCACTATGTTGGCCAGGCTGGTCTTGAACTTCTGACCTCGGGCGATCTGCCTGCCTCGGCCTCCCAAAGGGCTGGGATTAGGGCAGTGAACCATAACACCCAGTCTTCATTGGCTATTTCATGCTGAGATATCCATATCTTCTCCACATTTCAAGCCTCCTCCCTGAGAAGGAAACTTTATGATCAATGTTTCAAGGATGCATTTACCAAATGAGATGACCACTTCCACATGGGCTACTTACATACAAATATGACTGCCCCTTCCTGACTTGCTCTTACCTGTACACTCTCCTCTTGTTTCTTCCCTCACAATCATCCATGGTTCTTTTCCTTGCTCCAATAAGGTAATTAAATCTGGCTTAGATATGGAATGTCCTGCTTACAAAGAAAAGAAGTACCACAAAATACAGAAATCAACTTTGAAGGTCAAATTTAAAATTATAATTGCAATAAATGAAAGGTCAAAGTGATACTGAATAAGATTTTAGAGAAGAGTGAGAGAAATAAAAAGATCACCCAGGGAGATCTGCTTTTGTTTGCTGGTTTTCAAAGAAATTTAAACTTATAAGTCCTCTAACTCTAGAAAGCAAGCATTAAGTGGTTGAAAACACACACTCTAAAGCCTGGGATTGGCTGGGTGTGGTGGCTCATGCCTGTAACGCCAGCACTTTGGGAGGTCAAGGTGGGCAGATCACCTGAGGTCAGGAGTTCAAGACTAGACTGGCCAATATGGTTAAACCCCACCTCTACTAAAAATACAAAAATTAGCTGGGTGTGGTGGTGGTGCTTGTAATTCCAGCTACTAGGGAGGCTGAGGCAGAAGTATCGCTTGGACCTGGGAAGTGGAGATTGCAGTGAGCCGAGATTGTACCTCTGCACTCCAGCCTGGGTAACAGAACAAGACTGTCTCAAAAAAAAAAAAAAAAAAAAAAAAAAGCCTGGGATCAATTCCTGACTCTGTCATGTGTGCGTGACCTTGGGCAAGTCACTTACATTGCTGCTCAGTAGTCTCTCTTATAAAACTGGGAAAATAATAAAGCTGTTGGGAGTACTCAATTACTTGATACATGAGTATTTAGAAAAATGTGTGGAAATCACAATGCTAGCTGTTAAAATTATGCTACTGCAATTATTTTACTAAGCGTATACAAGAAGAGATAGCTATAGCATATTTGTCCCATTTTATATGTGATTTTCATGGATTATGAGTTTCAACCATAAATAAAATGAATTCTGTCTCAGGAAATGCACTGCTTTCTCCTTAGTTTTAAGTAAATTTCATTTATCCAATCCACCGGTCTATGACTATATGTACAGGCTATCTCCTTTGATAGTAATAGTAATTCAGCACCCTCTTTCAAGCTAATATCCCTGCAATTAGAGCAGATAATAAAATGGAGCACTACATCAATTCTGTGCCACAAACTAAATAAGAAACCTAAACGCCCTGACAATGGTTCTACAATGAGCACCAGAAAATTCTAAGCTAAACTACTAGTTTAACCCATTTACTGCGTTAAAGAACAGAAACAAATAAAAGAAGTAGCAGAGGGAGGTATGAATGTCACTGAAAGATAGAGAAGATGAAAGTGTTGAAAGGAGCTCCCATTCCTGACTCAACAAAGCTGAAACCACCTCAATAGAAATAGAGAAAACAAATTTAGTTTCTTAAAAGGCAGTAAAGTAAACAAATAAACAAGAGAGAAAAAAAATGCAGCCCTGAAAATCACAAGAGAATAAAGAATATATCCTACAGAAAAGATTCTAAATTATTCTAAGTCATTCTAGGTCGATAAACATACCCAGTGAGACTAAGTTATCATAGTTCTCCATCATCACCTCCTGGTACAAGGTCTTCTGAACCAGGTTGAGGTATTCCCACTCCTGATGAGAGAAGTCTATGGCCACATCCCTGAATGTTATCGATCTCTGAAACAGCAAACCCATGTATTACTGGGGAAATTAAAGAAAATGCTTAGAAAATAAAGTGGAAGAGATGAAGGGCTGCATTGCACCAGAAGAGCAATATAACCAGCACACAGACCAGAAATCTATGCTATCAGGGAGGGGAATGAAACAGAATTTTATACATATTTTTGAAGAAACCTGAAATGCAGACAAAACTTTCTGCCTATTCTGGGACACTTCTTAGTATCTGAGCCTTTTGAAAATAACAAAATAGCCTAAAATGCAATTAAAAAAAAAGAAAATGACAAAATAATGATGTTTTTCTATTAAACTAAATCATTATTATGCACATAATGCCCTAGCAGTATCTGCCTCATAAATTCTCAATCAATGTGTGTTAACTGAGAAATATTTTGACTTGGAAGATAATTCAAAATTTTAATTGAGATGTTTTATCCAAAATTCTCAATTTAGAAAAGTAGGTACAGATTCTCAATTTAGAAAAGTAGATTTCCTGTGACCTCGTGGTACAAAGGTAGCATATCTGACTCCAGAAAATTAGGTTTCCTTAAGATTAATAATTTCTTCAAGCATCAAGTACTTCATTATGTCAAATCTTACCATGAGCAAAGCATTTTTGTTTTCATCAAGATATCATTATTTTATGGTATTTGTTTTTCAGGGCTTTTTTTTTTTTTTTTTTTTTTTTTTTGAGACGGAGTTTCGCTCTTGTTACCCAGGCTGGAGTGCAATGGCGCGATCTTGGCTCACCACAACCTCCGCCTCCTGGGTTCAGGCAATTCTCCTGCCTCAGCCTCCTCAGTAGCTGGGATTACAGGCACGTGCCACCACGCCCAGCTAGTTTTTTGTATTTTTAGTAGAGACGGGGTTTCACCATGTTGACCAGGATGGTCTTGATCTCTTGACCTCGTGATCCACCCGCCTCAGCCTCCCAAAGTGCTGGGATTACAGGCTTGAGCCACCGCGCCCGGCTTCAGGGCTTTTTTTTTTTTGAGACAGAGTCCCATTCTATCACCCAGGCTGAAGTACAGTGGCACCATCTAAGCTCACTGTAACCTCCGCCTTACAGGTTCCAGTGATTCTCCTGCCTTAGCCGCCCAAGTAGCTGGGACTACAGGTGTGCGCCACCACACCCAGTTAATTTTTGTATTTTTTTAGTAGAGACGGGGTTTCACCATATTGGCCAGGTTGGTCTCAAACTCCTGACCTCATGATCTTCCCGCCTCAGCGTCCCAAAGTGTTGGGATTACAGGTGTGAGCCACCCACCCAGCCTGTTTTTCAGGGCTTTCTATCCAAATCCATGACCTCTGTGTTTACAAGTTCCAATCCAACAGATTAATTCACATGAAGCATGAGATTTTACCCTACCTGAAGATTTAGATTCTTCAATACCAATTTCTACCTTATCTAGCTGAAAAACTCAGATGTCTGAAAAATTTCAGACTTCTCATGGATGGTCAAATGAAACTGTTGTCTTGGTCACAACAAATGACAAAACCCTGATACATGTATATCTGTACTCAAAGAACTTGACTTCTTTCCTCTGTGTCACTGCCCAAAATAGAAGAATGGGCACCCAGAGGACATTGGGTAATTTGGTCAATAACAACATGAACGCTACTGAATTTACAATGGCCCACCTAGTGAGGATGCTACATGACATGGCACACATTTTATGGGAAGAATGAGAACTGGGGAACAGGTTAACTGAACACCCTCTCACGGAAGGTAACTTCAGGAAAAATTACGAAAAGACATACACGACCTAAAAAAAAATCACACACACACACATTAACATGGTGAGAAATATCAACTTACACAGGCCATGGTTTTAGACTAGAAAGAGTTGATCAATCCTCAGTGTTTCTCTACCTGAAGAGCACAGTCAAAGAACCAAGACCTGAAAGAAGAGAAGACCAGTTTTACTGGAGAGGGAGGATCCAAGATGGCCGATTAGGAGCAGCTCAGGATTGCAGCTCCCAGTGAAAGCGTAGAGGGTGAGTGGATGCCGCATTTCCAGACAGATTTTTATTGCCCACAGACCAGGAGATTCCCAGGTGGAGGAGCCCCATGGGTCGCCAGCGCAGCTGATTTGGCCGGCGCAGCTGCTTTGCTGGCACCCTGGGGCAGTGGTTCTCCCTACAAAATACACAGGTCTGGGCACTGTTTTAGCTGGCGATTGGAGCTCTGGGAAGGCAGAGTTGCCCATAACAGGGAGCCAGGCCAAGAGATTCCTGGGCAAAAAAACGCTGCGAATCTCAGCTCCTCTGGTGCAGTGGGTCACCACACAGGAAATCACACAGATCCCGGCACCTTTTCAACAGGCGACTGGAACACCTGGGAGAGAGTCAACCGTTCAACTAAAAAAAAAAGGCTCTGAGGCAGGGAGCCAGGTGATCAGGCTCGGCTGGTCCCACCCCCACAAAAAAACAGCAATTGGAAACGCTCTGGGTTGAGAGTTTCACGGTAAGCACAGCTTGAACCTGGAAAGGTCCAACTCTGTGGGGGACGGTTGTCCGCCATTACTGAGGCACTCCAACACTACGGAGGTAGTCCGCCATTGCTGAGGCAGGCTGCCATTGCCAAGGCAACCTGCCACTACAGAGAGAGTCTGCCATTACAGAGGTGGGCCGGCATGCTGAGGCAGTTCTAACTGCACCTGTATAAACAGGACTGCAGGGAAGTTAACAAGGCAGCTGGGAAGAGCCCACAGTTGCTCAGCAAAGCCTCTGCAGGCAGACAGTGACTAGGCTGCTTCCTCCCTGGGCAGGGCAGCCCTGATAAAAAGAGAGCAGCACAACGGAAACTCATAAATAAAGCCCTAACTCCCCAGGACAGAGCACCTGCGGAAAAAACAATTTAAAAAGGGGTTTAAGAGTTCTGCTGCAGCAGACTTAAATGTACGTGCACAGCAGCTCTAAATGAACAGCAGAGATCACAGCTCAGCACTTGAGCTCCTATAAAGGACAGACTGTCTCCTCAAGCAGCTCCCTGACCACCATATATCCAAAGAGTCACCTCATAAAGGAGAGGTCAGACTCACATCTGGCAGGTATCCTTCTGGGACAAAGATAGCAGAAGAAGAAACTGGCAGCAACCCTTACTGTTCTGCAGCTGCTGCAGGTAATCTCCAGGCAAGCAGGGCCTGGAGTGGACCTCAGCAGTCCTACAGCAGAGGGGCCAGACTGCTAGAAGGAAAACTAAGGAACAGAAGGAAATAACTTCATCATCGACAAACGGGGCATCCACTCAGAGACCCAATCTGAAAGTCAACAGCTACAAAGATGACAGGTGGATAAATCCACAAAGATGGGAAGAAACCAGTGCAAAAAGGATGAAAACACTCAAAACCAGAACGTCTCTCCTCCTACAAGGGATCACAACTCCTCACCAGCAAGGGAAAAAGGATGGATGGAGAATGAATGTGATTAATTGACAGAATCGGTCTTCAAAAGGTAGGTACAAAGAAACTTCTGTGAGCTAAAAGAACATGTACTAACCCAATGCAAAGAAACTAAGAACATTGAAAAAAGATTTGATGAAATGCTAATGCGAATAGACAACTTAGAGAAGAATATAAGTGAATTGATGGAGCTGAAAAACACAACACGAGAACTTCGTGAAGCATGCACAAGTTTCAACAGCTGAATTGACCAAGCAGAAGAAAGGATATCAGAGGTCAAAGATCAACTCAATGAAATAAAACAAGAAGGCAAGATTAGAGAATAAAGGGTAAAAAGGAATGAACAAACTCTCCAAGAAATATGGGACTATGTGAAAAGACCTAATCTACATTTGATAGGTGTACCTGAATGTGATGGAGAGAATCAATCCAAGCTGGAAAATACTCTTCAGGAAAACTTCTCCAACCTAGCAAGGCAGGCCAATATTCAAGTCCAGGAAATACAGAGAATACCACAAAAATATTCCTGAAGAAGAGGAACCCCAAGGCACATAATCGTCAGATTCACCAGGGTTGAAATGAAGAAGAAAATGCTAAGGGCAGCCAGAGAGAAAGGTCAGGTTACCCACAAAGGGAAGCCCCTCAGACTCACAGCAGATCTCTCAGTAGAAACCCTACAAACCAGAAGAGAGTGGGGCCAAAACTCAACATCCTTAAAGAAAATAACTTTCAACCCAGAATTTCATATCCAGCCAAACTAAACTTCATAAGTGAAGGAAAAATAAAACCCTTTGTGAATAAGCAAGTACTCAGAGATTTCATCACCACCAGGCCTGCTTTACAAGAGCTCCTAAAAGAGGCACTAAACATAGAAAGGAACAACCAGTACCAGCCACTCCAAAAACGTACCAAATGGTAAAGAGAATCAACACAATGAAGTAACTGCATCAACTAATGGGCAAAACACCAGCTAGCATCAAAATAGCAGGATAGAATTCACACGTAACAATATTAACCCCAAATGTAAATGGGCTAAATGTCCCAATCAAAAGACACAGACTGGCAAATTGGATAAAAAGCCAAAACCCATTGGTCTGCTGTATCCAGGAAACCCATCTCATATGCAAGGATACACAAAGCCTCAAAATAAGGGATGGAGGAAGACTTACCAAGCAAATGGAGAGCAAACAAAATGCAGGAGTTGTAATTTTTTTTTTTTTTTTTGAGATGGAGTTTCGCTCTTGTTACCCATACTGGAGTGCAATGGCGCGATCTCGGCTCACTGCAACCTCCGCCTCCTGGGTTCAGGCAATTCTCCTGCCTCAGCCTCCTGAGTAGCTGGGATTACAGGCACATGCCACCACGCCCAGCTAATTTTTTGTATTTTTAGTAGAGACAGGGTTTCACCAGGTTGACCAGGATGTTCTTGATCTCTTGACCTTGCCATCCACCCGCCTCAGCCTCCCAAAGTGCCGGGATTACAGGCTTGAGCCACCGCACCCGGCCTGTAATTCTTGTCTCTAATAAAATAGACTTTAAATTAACAAAGATCAAAAGAGACAAAGAAGGACATTACATAATGGTAAAAGAATCAATGCAACAAGAGCTAATGATCCTAAATATATATGCAATCAATACAGGAGCACCCAGATACATAAGGCAAGTTCTTAATGACTTATGAAGAGACTTAGACTCCCACACAATAATAGTGGGAGACTTTAACACCCCATTGTCAATATTAGACAGATCAACAAGACAGAAAATTAACAAAGATATTCAGGACTTGAACTCAGACCTGGACCAAGCAAACCTAATAGACATTTACAGAACTCTCCATCCCAAATCCACATATTATACATTCTTCTCAGCACCACATCACACCTACTCTAAAATTGACCACATAATGGGAAGTAAATCACTCCTCAGCAAAGGCAAAAGAATGGAAATCATAAAAACAGTCTCTCAGACCACAGTGCAATCAAGTTAGAACTCAGAATTCAGAAACTAACTCAGAACCACACAGCTTCATGGAAATTGAACAACTGGAGCTTGAATGTTGATTGGATAAACAATGAAATGAAGGCAGAAAAAAAGATGTTCTTTGAAACCAATGAGAATGAAGACACAACATGCCAGAATCTCTGGGACACAGTTAAAGCAGTCTCTAGAGGAAAATACACAGCAATAAATGCCGACATGAGAAGGATTAGCGTTCTAAAATTGACACCCTATCGTCAACATTGAAAGACCTAGAGGAGCAAGATCAAAAACACTCAAAACCTAGCAGAAGACAAGAAATAACTAAGATCAGAGCAGAACTGAAGGAGATAGAGACACAAAAACCCTTCAAAAAAATCAATAAATCCAGGAGCTGGTTTTTTTAAAAGATCAACAAAATAGACCACTAGCCAGATTAATAAAAAAGAAAAGAGAATAATCAAATAGATGCAATAAAAAAATGATAAAGGGGATATCACCACAGAGTCCACAGAAATACAAACCATCATCAGAGATTATTACAAACAACTCTATGCACATAAACTTGTAAACCTGGAAGAAATGGATAAATTCCTGGACACTTGAATCCTCCCAAGCCTAAACCAGGAAGAAGTCGAAACCCTGAATAGACCAATAACAAGGTCTGAAGTTGAGGCAGCAATTAAGAGCCTACCACCCAAAAAAAAGCCCAGGTCCAGATGGGTTCACAGCCGAATTCTACCAGACATACAAAGAGGAGCTGGTACCATTCCTTATGAAACTATTCCAAATAATCCAAAAAGAGGGAATCCCTCCCAAATCATTTTATGAGCCCAACATCATCCTGATACCAAAACCCGGCAGAGACTCAGCAAGAAAAGAAAACTTCAGGCCAATATCCATGATGAACATAGATGCAAAAATCTTCAATAAAATACTGGCAATCCGATTGCAACAGCACATCAAAAAGCTTATCCACAATGATCAGGTAGGATTCATCCCAGGGATGCAAGTCTGGTTCAACATATGCAAGTCTATAAATGCAATTCACCACATAAACAGAACCAAAGACAAAAACCACATGATTATCTCAAATGACAAAGAGAAGGTCTCTGACAAAATACAACAGCCTTTTGTGCTAAAAACCCTCAAAAACTAGGTATTGACAAAATGTATCTCAAAATAATAAAAGCTATTTATGACAAACCAACAGCCAATATCATTTGTTGATATTATCATTGATATTATCATGAATGGGCAAAAACTGGAAGCATTCCCTTTGAAATCTGGCCCTAGACAAGGATGCCCTCTCTCACCACTCCTATTCAATATAGTATTGAAAGTTCTAGCCAGAGCAATCAGGCAAGAAAAATAAATAAAGGGTATTCAATTAGGGAAGAAGGAAGTCAAATTGTCTCTATCTGCAGACAACATGATTGTATATCTACAAGACCCCATCGTCTCAGTCCAAAATCTTCTCAAACTGATAAGCAACTTCAGCAAAGTCTCAGGATACAAAATCGATGTGCAAAAATCATAAGCATTCCTATACACCAATAACAGACTTAAAGAGAGACAAATCAAGAATGAACTGCCATTCACAATTGCTATAAAGAGAATAAAATACCTAGGAATACAAGTCAGAAGGAACGTAAAGGACCTCTTCAAGGAAAACGACAAGCCACTGCTCAACGAAATAAGAGAGGACACAAACAGATGGAGAAACATTCCGTGTTCATGGTTAGGAAGAATCAATATCGTTAAAATGGCCATACTGCCCAAAGTAATTTACAGATTCAACGCTATCCCCATCAAGCTACCAATGACCTTCTTCACAGAACTGGAAAAAACCACCTTAAAGTTCATATGGAACCAAAAGAGAGCCTGCATAGCCAAGTCAATTCTAAGCAAAAAGAACAAAGCGAGAGGCCTCACACTACCAGACTTCAAACTATACTGCAAGGCTACAGTAATGAAAACAGCATGGTACTGGTACCAAAACAGAGATATAGACCAATGGAACAGAACAAAGGACTCAGAGGCAACACAGCATATCTACAACCATCCAATCTTTGACAAACCTGACAAAAACAAGCAATGGGGAAGGAGTCCCTGTTTAATAAATGGTGTTGGGAAAACTGGCTAGCCATGTGCAGAAAGCAGAAACTGGACCCCTTCCTGACACCTTACACTAAAATTAACTCCAGATGGATTAAAGACTTAAACATAAGACCTAACACCATAAAAACCCTAGAAGAAAACCTAGGCAAAACCATTCAGGACATAGGCATAGGCAAGGACTTCATGACCAAAACACCAAAAGCATTGGCAACAAAAGCCAAAATAGACAAATGGGACCTAATCAAACTCCACAGCTTCTGCACGGCAAAAGAAACAGTCATTAGAGTGAATCGGCAACCAATAGAATGGGAAAAATTTTTGCAGTCTACCCATCTGACAAAGGGCTGATATTAAGAATTTACAAAGAACTAAAACAGATTTACAAGAAAAAAACAAGCAAGCCCATTCAAAAGTGGGCAAAGGATATGAACAGACACTTTACAAAAGAAGATATATATGAAGTCAACAAACATACGAAAAAATGCTCATCATCACTGATTATTAGAGAAACGCAAATCAAAACTACATAGAGATACCATCTCACGCCAGTTAGAATGGCGATCATTAAAAATTCTAGAGAAAACATGCTGGAGGGGATGTGGAGAAATAGGAACACTTTTACACTGTTGGTGGGAGTGTACATTAGTTCAACCATTGTGGAAGACAGTGTGACGATTCCTCAAGGACCTAGAAATAGAAATTCCATTTGACCCAGAAATCCCATTATTGGGTATATATCCAAAGGATTATAAATCATTCTACTATAAGGACACATGCACACGAATGTTCATTGCAGCACTGCTTACAATAGCAAAGACCTGGAACCAACCCAAATGCCCATCAATGATAGATGGGACAGGGAAAATGTGGCACATATACACCATGGAATATTATGCAGCCATCAAAAATGACGAGTTTGTGTCCTTTGTAGGGACATGGATGAACCTGGAAACCATCATTCTCAATAAACTGACACAAGAACAGAAAATCAAACACTGCATGTTTTCTCACTCATAGGCAGGTGTTGAACAATGAGAACACATGGACACAGGGAGGGGAGCATCACACATTGGGATCTGTTGGGGGAAAATAGGGGAGGGACAGCAAGGGGTGGGGAATTGGGGAGAGATAGCATGGGGAGAAATGCCAGATATAGGTGAAGGGGAGGAAGGCAGCAAATCACGGTGCCATGTGTGTACCTATGCAACAATCTTGAATGTTCTTCACATGTACCCCAAAACCTAAAAAAGAAAAAAAAGAAAGAAAATGTTTACTGGAAAGAAAAAAGAGAAGACCTTGAGACCAGTTGCGCTTTAGTGTTCCCCACAGGACTCAAGGTAACAGTACTGTTTCCCTTTTCTATTCCAAGTTCCAAACTACCTCCTATCACATACAATTTGGGAAGATTAAGATTCTAGATAAACCCATTTCCTCCCCCACTACCCAAAGGTCTTGCCTATACAGTCATACATCAGAAACATACTGTCATGGAAACCAGACCGAGATAATTCAGCAGGAAATTTTCTGGCCAATTTACTATGTTGGTGAGGCAGAGGTGGACCTCAGATTAGGCAGCTTTGTCCTAGTTTGAGCAGACCTACCTCTTCCCATTCCCACCTTTAAGGGTAAAAACAGGGCACATCATCCATACCACAACCTCTTTTTAGTTTTGGAATTGGGTGAAATTGGTCAAGATATTGGAGACAGATGGTGAGTGTTCAGCATTCTGAGCCTAGCAAAGCTTCCTAGTTAAATACATAACAGACTATCACTGTCCTAGAATACAAAGTAGTCATTAAATGTGAAACTGAGAAACATTCAAGGACATGAAAAATATTCAGAAACAGTGTCAACAGAAAGATCAGACTGACCAATACATTTAAATATAAATATATATCCATCTACACAGAGAGAAAGGCTGACAGACAGATAATCATAAAACAGTCAAGGCAGGCAAGATAGCATGCACCTGTCGTCCCAGCTACCTGGGAGGCTGAGGCAAGAGGATTGCTTGAGCCCAGGAGTTCAAGGTTGCAGTGAGCCATAACTGTGTTACTGAACTCCAGCCTGGGTGACAGAGTGCGACTCTGTCTCCAAAAAACAAAAAAAAATGCTTATACTTAAAATGCTTGTATCTCACTTTGTATTCCATTTTGGCTCAATACAGGAAACAACTAAATAAAGCTAAAGGAAAAATAAATAAACCTTTGCTTAGCAATTTCCCCATAATCAGAGTTTGATAAATAGTACTCCCTATACTTTTATGTGGCTCTTGATTTTTTAATTATTAATATTTCCTTCATAATTATTGTAAGCACGGATGTATTAACTGGAAACTTGTATATGTTTCCAATTTGCTAAGGTGGGAATTTCAACAAAATTATTTTATTCTCTAAATTTAAAATCATTTTACTGAATGGCTTATCTTTTGTGCGTTCCTTTGGGTCCCCAAACCTCAACTCACTTCATCACTTGTTCTCAGATATGCTGGAATTGTGTCTCCAACAACATGGGGAACTGTCCCTGAGTAATCTACTCTATAAATGGATGATGGTCTCAATACAGCTTTATTTCAGGTCTTCTTAACAGAAGGACTTATTTCGTTTCTAAATCTGGCAGGTTGGTCAAGATATCCTCCAGACAGCTGCTGAATTTCCTCATGCAATTAATTTTGCTTTCCATCTAGTATCATTACAATGAAAACTACAAGGTTTAAAAGATATAGTATAAAACCTGTTTATTGCCATACACAGCCCATAAATTCGGTGTAATTTGTTCATAGCCTGACTATTGCTATAGTCAGATATGTCTCTGTTCTGTGAACTCACCAAGTAGGTCACCTAAATCTCTCCAAATAGGCTGTCACACACAGCCTTAAACTTCCTTCTTCATAGATTGTAAGTATTTCAAAGGAAGCAACTCTGTATTTTCAGTGATTCTTCCATTTCAAATACTGTAATTTTCAGGTATGGCATAGCAGAAACACTTCATAAAAGTCTGATTTTTGTTTTGTTTTGTTTTGTTTTTTGAGATGGAGTTTTGCACTTTCACCCAGGTTGGAGTGCACTGGCATGATCTCAGCTCACTGCAACCTCTACCTTCCAGTTTCAAGCAATTCTCCTATTTCAGCCTCCCAAGTAGCTAGGATTACAGGCAGGCACCTGCGACCTTGCCCAGCTAATTTTTGTATTTTTAGTAAACACAGGGTTTCACCATGTTGCCCTGGCTGGTCTCCAACTCCTGACCTTGTGATCCACCCGCTCCGGCCTCCCAAAGTGCTAGGATTACAGGTGTGAGTCACCCGCGCCTAGCCCAGAAGTCTGATTTTTTTTTTTTTTTTTTTTTTTTTTTTGAGACGGAGTTTTCACTCTTGTTACCCAGGCTGGAGTGCAATGGCGCGATCTCGGCTCACCGCAACCTCCGCCTCCTGGGTTCAGAGAATTCTCCTGCCTCTGAGTAGCTGGGATTACAGGCATGCGCCACCATGCCCAGCTAATTTTTTGTATTTTTAGTAGAGACGGGGTTTCACCATGTTAACCAGGATGGTCTCAATCTATTAACCTTGTGATCCGCCCGCCTCGGCCTCCCAAAGTGCTGGGATTACAGGCTTGAGCCACCACCGCGCCCGGCCGATTTTTTATTTTTAACCGCAAAATTTACTTGTAAGAATTTTTAAAAGTAAATAACTATAGAAGTACACAACCAATATGTACAATACATTCATCAAAGATATTTTTTGGTTATCAAAATTAAAAAAACATTAACAGCACGGTAGGGAGTAGGTTAAATATATTATTCTCTGGTCTATGGAAACATCCTATGCCATTATTACTAAGATTGATTTTAAATCATTCATATAATCAAAGGAAAATAGTACCAAGGATGAGTTAGTAAATAAGATAGGTTTAAAAACGTATTCACCTCGTCTCTACTAAAAATTAAGAAAAAAATAAATTAGCCAGGCATAGTGGCAGACACCTGTAATCCCAGCTAGTTGGGAGGCTAAGGCACACAGAGGTTGCAGTGAGATGAAATCATGCCATTGCACTCCAGCCTGAGCGACACGGTGAGATCTTGTTTAAAAAAAAAAAAAAAAGGCCGGGCGCGGTGGCTCAAGCCTGTAATCCCAGCACTTTGGGAGGCCGAGGCGGGTGGATCACGAGGTCGAGAGATCGAGACCAACCTGGTCAACAGGGTGAAACCCCGTCTCTACTAAAAATACAAAAAATTAGCTGGGCATGGTGGCGCGTGCCTGTAATCCCAGCTATTCAGGAGGCTGAGGCAGGAGAATTGCCTGAACCCAGGAGGCGGAGGTTGCGGTGAGCCGAGATCGCGCCATTGCACTCCAGCCTGGGTAACAAGAGCGAAACTCCGTCTCAAAAAAAAAAAAAAAAAAAGTATGCACAAATTAGGTATGCAGTATCCTGGTGAAATTAAGAAGACAGGCTGTCCTCTCACTCTCAAAAGTGATACCGCGCTTTGCCCTGCGAGAGATGCTAACATCTCAGTGTCTCTGTTTCCCCATCAGCAAATAAGGCATAGGAATATATCCTACTCTACGAGACAGTTCCAAAGGTTAATCAAGATGATCTATAGAAACACGAAAAAAGCATAATATGATAGGCAGTGTAATAACATATCATCAAACATTAAAATATAAAAAACACCACATGCTTATAAATCCATTATTACAAAAGGAACTTAATTCTGAGGCTTCTTGATTTTCTTAAAGTTTGTGCTTCATGGGCTTTCTCCTACTCACAATTCTGAATTTACAAATTTCATGGCCCACCTTAAGAAAATACAAATCTTCTGTAAAAAAAATTACCGTTTTTTTTTTGTTTTGGTTTGGTTTTTTGTTTTTTTGTTTTTTTGTTTTTTTGTTTTTGAGATGGAGTCTTGCTCTGTCACCAGGCTAGAGTGCAGTGGTGAGATCTTGGTTGACTGCAACCTCTGCCTCCCGGGTTCAAGCAATCCTCCTGCCTTAGCTTTCCAAGTAGCCAGGACAACAGGTATGCACCACCACGCCCACCTGATTTTTTTATATTTTTAGTAGAGATGGGGTTTCACTATATTAGCCAGGATGTTCTCAATCTCCTGACCTCATGATCCACCTGCCTCTGCCTCCCAAAGTGCTGGATTACAGGTGTGGCCTGGTTTTTTGTTTCTTTGTTTGTTTGTTTGTTTTCAAGATGATCAAATAGGTAAGGAAATAATGCCCCTTTCCTTACTCCCCAGCAGGTACAGAAAACAAGACACCACGCAGCCTCACATACATTCTAAGAACTGGATCTAATAAAGTGCTAGGTCAAGAATATTAAGGAGAGTGAATTTTATTTCCTGCAAAATACAAACATTTATGTAAGTATTTGTAAATATTACAATACCTATTTATTATTATGACTGAACGATCCTTGGAAGTATTACCATATCTGAAGACATCTGGAAATCATAAATTACTACTTCTCTCTGAAGTTAACTTTGCATTTCTAAATTACTAATTCTGAGAGGATGTATTACTTCATAATTTGCACCCTGTTAAGTTTTAAATCAAATTTTTAATACCTAAAAGGTGTAAAAACTTGTGATTGCTTTTCACCTCTGAAGGAGGTCCCTGGTAGCTCCCTCTCCTCCTAAAATGCAGAGATATATAAAAGCCCATGTCAAAAGACCCAGTTACAATACATTGGCTTATAGATCTAATGGGCTTTATTTGTGATTCATGATAGGAGTAGCCTCCTCCTATAGGGCAATGGAGAAACAGTGGGTTTTGTAAGGTGGGAACAAGTAAGAGAACTACAGAAAATTGGGGGTGGCTGGTTAGCTCAGTTGGTGAGCACCTGGTGCTCAACTGCCCAATGCCGTGGACTCGAAAATTTGGCCAGGCGCAGTGGCACATGCCCGTAATCCCAGCATTTTGGGAGGCCAAGGTGGGAGGATCACAACGTCAAGAGGTAAGAGACCATCCTGGCAAACATGGTGAAATCCCGTCTCTACTAAAAATACAAAAATTAGCTGGGTGTGGTAACTTGCCTGTAGTCCCAGCGACTCAGGAGGCTAAGGCAGGAGAATCACTTAAAACGAAGAGGCAGAGGCTACAGTGAGCAGAGATTGCACCACTGCAATCCAGCCTGGTGTCAGAGTGAGACTCCTTATGAAAAAAAAAAAATTGACTGGTAACCATCAGGTTACTTCCATTTCCTTTTTTTCTGTAAGAGTTAAAGCGCAGGTAATTTCCTTATTTTGCTGACTTGGGTAGACTGGAATCTTGTTTTCAGGAAAAACTGATATGTTTGGCACTCTAACTGCTCCCTTAAAGTTTCAGTTTTGTAATGTTGCTTTTAGTATGAGTGACTTCATTTTGGTTTAGTCTTGTCTGTTGGAGCCTAGTGCAGGAGCTCAGTCCAAAGTAATGGTGTCTCATAATACTGCTTTTATATCCATGGTTGGGTTAGATTCCTTTTTCTAACTAAAAGTTGGAGTCTTTGTATCTCTATCTCTAGTGGTATCTCTATAATATCTCTATTATTTCTTTAATTCTCTTCTGTAAAAACAAAATCACACACAAGTGCTCATGCATGAAAACTGAAAACATAACACACCCCAATAAAACTGAAAACATAACACACCCCAATTTTTTTTTTTTTTTGAGACGGAGTTTTGCTCTTGTTACGCAGGCTGGAGTGCAATGGCGTGATCTCGGCTCACCGCAACCTCTGCCTCCTGGGTTCAGGCAATTCTCCTGCCTCGGCCTCCTGAGTAGCTGGGATTACAGGCACACGCCACCATGCCCAGCTAATTTTTTGTATTTTTAGTAGAGACGGGGTTTCACCTTGTTGACCAGGATGGTCTCGATCTCTTGACCTTGTGATCCACCTGCCTTGGCCTCCCAAGGCAGGATTGCAGGCTTGAGCCACCGCGCCTGGCCACACCCCAATTTTTTAAGTGATTATCTCTGGGCAGGGAGGTTTGGGTTATTCTAACTTTCTTCTTCGAAACTATCTTAGGGAATGAAATTTTTGTGATGAACCTGCCTTAATTCCATCATCATAAATATAACTTCAAGATATTTCAAAGTAGTAATAAACTATTTTTTTTTTTTTAAGACGGAGTTTCACTCTTGTTACCCAGGCTGGAGTGCAATGGCGCGATCTCGGCTCACCACAACCTCCGCCTCCTGGGTTCAGGCAATTCTCCTGCCTCAGCCTCCTGAGTAGCTGGGATTACAGGCATGTGCCACCATGCCCAGCTAATTTTTTGTATTTTTAGTAGAGACGGGGTTTCACCATGTCGACCAGGCTGGTCTCGATCTCTCGACCTCGTGATCCACCCGCCTCAGCCTCCCAAAGTGCTGGGATTACAGGCTTGAGCCACCGCGCCCGGCCCATAAACTATTTCTAAAAGTATCATTATGGGGAGAGGGTACATGTGTCATTAAAAGAAATCTAAATATTAGGCCGAGAATGAAAAATCAGTGTGACTAAAACATGTAACACTTTGTCTTCTTGAATAGCCTTTAGCTGTATTTCTTCGACATAATTAGAAATAATTCTCTGTAAGGATTCTTTCCATAATGGACAGGGAAATGGTTTCTGCACATTTAATGGGAAACAGTACACAAAATAGGTCAAATAACCTGGGGTACACATTATAAACTCAGTAAATGTGGCCATGACCCTTTCACTCTTCTCTGAAAAACCAGTTAAATAATCATTTTGGATATAATCCTTGCAAAAGTTTTTGGAAAATTCCAGTTTTTAAAAATGAGCTGCATATACAGTTTAACATTTTGAGAACTGTAGCCCATCACTGTAACTGTAAATACTGTTAAACATTCTTGTAGTTTTTGATCTATAGAAATCCAAAATGGAATATCCAAAATTATCTGATAATACTTGGTGCTTATGTTTCCCCACTCCAAGGCTACAAGTGCGTAATTTCATACACATAACCAGAAGGAAGTATGTTGGATGGAATCTGCAATCATCCTTCACTGCAGGTTCTTGGGGTCAGAATTCAAGAAGGCCATATCTGTTAAGCATGTAAATGAAACTCCAAGAACCGGGAGGTGAGGGTGGAGAAACAACCCTTTTCCAGGAAGGAGTACTACACACAAAACTGACAAACCCTGTCTGACCAAACTTTAGTCAAGCTATTACACCTTAGCTAGGCCATCTGTACACTTCAATGTAAAATCTGGCTATAGCAAAGAACTATTCTAAGTCAGTTCAGCAAGAACCCTTCACCTCCCTATCTTCATCCTCCACCGTTCCCCAGGTGATAGTCTTATCATCCAGGTCCCTCTCTTCAGAAATAATCCTCCTAGGTGCCTTTAGTCAGAATCCTCCTTATCCCAGACATTTCCTCTTAGTAATTTCTCAGTGATCCCTAACCGTCTTGGCTATAAATTCCCACCTATTTATACTAAATTTGGAGTTGAGCCCAAGGTCTCTTATCCACCGTAAAAATCTCACCGCCAGGATCCCAATACCGATGGTCCTGAATAAAGGCTTCTTCTGCATGCTTTAACAAGTGTCACTGAATATTTTTTTCTTTAACAGAATCTATCATACTGTCTTAAGGGCAATTCCTCTTCTAAGCTTCCCATCCTACCTTTCTTCTCACTGGAAACCTTCATCTAAGGCTTAGTGTCTGATTTCCCACTGGGACCATTTCTCTGCTGCAGTCGTACTAGCCTGAGAGGAGAGCACAGGAAGCAGCAGGGAACCTGGAGCCAAGGGTCAGTGGCCCCACAGAGCCCAGCAAAGCACGCTTTGCAAAGGATAAGCGCCACATGTCCAGGTCACACAAGGTCGACCACGCGCCCCTCGCATTCCCACACCCGTACCCACATCACACAGACAGACACGCCGGTCCTGTCGCCGCTGCGCGGTCTCACGCTCCCCGCCTGTCTCCTAGAGATGAGCTCCTCCTCTGCAGCTCTAGCATCCCAGGGCCTGAGGAGGCGGGAGGCTAGGCCGGCCTACGCCCAGGGCCTCCGCGCTCTGAGCGCCTTCTGCAGCCCCACTCTCACCGCTATGCAGGATCCCACGCGGGCTGCGGGCTGCGGGCTGCGGGCTGCGGGCTGGAGATGAAGAGGCACCCGCAACGACCCGCGCCGCCTTCTTCCTCAGGTGGAACCAGGTCATGCGCAGCGCAGAGGCAGAGGTCCCGGAACTGGAGCCAGGGGTCCAAGTTTTCTCCGTCGTCTGTGGAATATGTAGTCCAAGCCAGAACAGTCAGGACAGCAGGCACTGGTGAGTGAAGTGGAGTCCAGAGTCCTAAAAACCTACAAGAATAACGGCGGTGGCCACGGAGACTGCGCGCGCCGCCCACGGACCGAGTCTCGGGGACTTCTGGGAGTGACCGCTTGGCCTGGGAGTGCGCATGCGCAAATCGACCAGTCTTGAGAATTAGTGCGTTCTCAGCTCCAAGAGGAGGCGAGTCTGAGAACAAAACGATCTAGGAAACTCTAGGAAGAGAACTCCGGAGCTCATTTATTCCGAGGCCTCAGCCCTGAGTGTGAGGGTCCACCGTGTAGAATCACTGCAGTGACCCCAAGGGCGACTGCCTGCTGGATGGTTGTGAGCTCCTCAGGGTGGGGCGCTGAAACCATCTTAGCCCCCAAGGCAGCGCTGGCCTCCTTAGTAACATGGGACTGGAACTTTTAATACCACCCAACAGGCCCAGCTTGTCTTGGTAAGTGCTAGGTAAATGGACTCACGTCCTATACAAGGGATTGAAGTTCCATCACACTCTTCAGTACATGACATTATGTTCTTCATCTGTGGACACGAATACATTTGACTAAAAAATTGACTAAAAAATCATCTGAAGAAATATCTACTAAATAGTTTTATCCTTTTTGTTTTGGAATAGGCTTCTTAAACATAAAAAAAGAAATTTAAAAAAATTTGAACCTTCATGTAATACTTTATAAATCTTGATAGTTATTCATAAGCATCCAAAATTTCCAAATGGCAAAACAGGAATAAATAAGAAAAATTTTTACATAAGTAAATTTGGGGGAAATATTTATAACAAATAAAATGGACAAATAGATAATGAAATGGAAATGGTCCAAATTTCCTGTTTCTTTGGCTAAATAAAATATTGATGAATACAGGCACGCACTGTGGCTCACGCCTTTAATACCAGCATTTTGGGAAGTCAATGCAGGAGGATCACTTGAGGCTAGGAGTTTAAGACCAACCTAAGAAACGTAGTGAGACACCCCCATCCTCATCCCCAACTCTACCAAAAACAAAAGTTAGCCTGGTGTGGTGGCACATGCCTGTAGGCCCAGCTATTCCGAAGGCAAAGGTGGGAGATCAATTGAGCCTGGGAGTTTGGACTTCAGTGAGTTATGATGGTGCCACCACACTCTAGCCAGAGCAACAGAGCAAGACCTTGTCTCAAAAAAATAAATAAGTAAAATTAATTTTAAAATAAAAAATAGGGGGCCGGGCGCGGTGGCTCAAGCCTGTAATCCCAGCACTTTGGGAGGCCAAGGCAGGTGGATCACGAGGTCAAGAGATCGAGACCAGCCTGGTAAACATGGTGAAACCCCGTCTCTACTAAAAATACAAAAAAATTAGCTGGGCATGGTGGCGCATGCCTGTAATCCCAGCTACTCAGGAGGCTGAGGCAGGAGAATTGCCTGAACCCAGGAGGCGGAGGTTGCGGTGAGCCGAGATTGCGCCATTGCACTCCAGCCTGGGTAACAAGAGTGAAACTCCGTCTTAAAAAAATAAAATAAAATAAAAAATAAAAAATATTCATCTAGGCCCTAAGAGGAAAATGAACAGAAACAAAAAATTCACCATTCAAAAATACAAATAGTCAAAGGAAAAAAAAAAGCTATTAAAGTTACAGTCTAGCCGGGCGCGGTGGCTCAAGTCTGTAATCCCAGCACTTTGGGAGGCTGAGGCGGGTGGATCACGAGGTCAAGAGATCGAGACCATTCTGGTCAACATGGTAAAACCCTGTCTCTACTAAAAATACAAAAAATCAGCTGGGCGTGGTGGCGCGTGCCTGTAATCCCAGCTACTTAGGAGGCTGAGGCAGGAGAATTGCTTGAACCCAGGAGGTGGAGGTTGCGGTGAGCCGAGATCGCACCATTGCACTCCAGCCTGGGTAACAAGAGCGAAACTCCGTCTCAAAAAAAAAAAAAAAAAAAAGTTACAGTCTAAGAACTTATTGATCACTTATTTCTTCTCTTAATTAGTTTCTGGAATTGTTGCTCCTGAATCTCCTGAGTAATCCTTCAAAAATACCACATATAGATCAATGGATTAAATAGACTCCATATATTATTTTCAACAAGGATACCAAGGCAATTTAAAGAAAGGAAGAGTAGTCTTTTCAACAAAGACTGGAGCTAGAGATCCACATGGAAAAGAATGAATTGAGTTCCCTGCCTCTCGACATATGCAAAATCAGTTCAAAATGGATCAAACACGTAAGTGTAAGACTTAAAACAGTAGAACATTTAGAAGGAAATGTAGGCATAAATCTTCTGGACTCTATAGTCAGCAATTGTTTCTTAACTGTGACATCAGAATCACAAGCAACAACATCATAAAAGGAAACTAGACATGAAGTGTAAAATAGTGTGCTTCAAAACCCACCAAAAATGTGAGAAGCTACCCAAAGAATGCCAAAAATGTTTGTAAACTATGTATCCAATAAGGGATTTGTATCTAGAATATATAAAGAAGTCTTGCAACTCAATGGTAAAAAGACAACCCAACAAAAATGGGCAAAGTAACTGAAAAAGTATTTCTTAAAAAAAAAAAAAGTGGCCGGGCGCGGTGGCTCAAGCCTGTAATCCCAGCACTTTGGGAGGCCGAGGCGGGTGGATCACAAGGTCAAAAGATCGAGACCATCCTGGTCAACATGGTGAAACCCCGTCTCTACTAAAAATACAAAAAAAATTAGCTGGGCATGGTGGCGCATGCCTGTAATCCCAGCTACTCAGGAGGCTGAGGCAGGAGAATTGCCTGAACCCAGGAGGCGGAGGTTGCGGTGAGCCGAGATCGCGCCATTGCACTCCAGCCTGGGTAACAAGAGCGAAACTCCGTCTCAAAAAAAAAAAAAAAAAAAAAAAAAGTATACGCATGGCTACTAAATACTTGAAAGCATGTTCTATATAAATCATTAAGAATGTGCAAATGGGAGCCGGGCACAGTGGCTCACGCCTGTAATACCAGCACTTTGGGAGGCCGAGGCGGGTGGATCACGAGGTCAAGAGATCGAGACCATCCTGGTCAACATGCTGAAACCCCATCTCTACTAAAAATACAAAAAATTAGCTGGGCATGGTGGCGTGTGCCTGTAATCACAGCTACTCGGGAGGCTGAGGCAGGAGAATTGTCTGAACCCAGGAGGCGGAGGTTGCGGTGAGCCGAGATCGCGCCATTGCCCTCCAGCCTGGGTAACAAGAGCACAACTCCGTCTCAAAAAAAAATTGAGATAGACTCTTGCTCTGTAGCCAGGCTGGAGTGCAGTGGCGCAATCTCGGCTCACTGCAACCTCCACTTCCCAGGTTCAAACGATCCTCCTGCCTCAGTCTCCTAAGTATCTGGGATTACAGGTGCATGCCACCATGCCCTGCTAATTTTGTTTTTTTTGGTTTTTTTTTTTTTTTTGAGACTGAGTGTAGAAAAGCATTAATCAATTCTCTCATCTTTTAGATGCCTAAAAAATTGGACATCCACAAATTTTCACCTTTGTACAAAAGTATTTTCACATGGTACAGGATTAGGGGTAATATTTTACTTTTCTGACTGGCACGGTGACTCATGCCTGTAATCCCAACACTTTGGGAGACGGAGGCAGGTGGATCATGGGGTTGGGAGTTCAAGACCAGCCTGGCCAGCATAGTGAAACCTTGTCTCTACTAAAAAACACAAAAATTAGCAAGGTGTGGTGGCACATGCATGTAATTGAGCAATTTTTAGATACTCCTCTGGTTTCCATGGTATTCACTGAGACACACACATGCAAAGGTGTAATCACAAAAGGTGAAAGCTTTACCATCTGGATTATCAAAAACATATTTCTTCATCAGGGCCTTGGTCTTGGTGATCTTATGGCAGAGGTCATTAAGTGTTTTTCTTTTAGCTTTGTCTTCTTAGATAAACATTACAGAGGCCGGGCGCGGTGGCTCAAACCTGTAATCCCAGCACTTTGGGAGGCCGAGGTGGGTGGATCACGAGGTCAAGAGATCGAGACCATCCTGGTCAACATGGTGAAACCCCGTCTCTACTAAAAATACTAAAAATTAGCTGGGCATGGTGGTGTGTGCCTGTAATTCCAGCTACGCAGGAGGCTGAGGCAGGAGAATTGCCTGAACCCAGGAGGCGGAGGTTGCGGTGAGCCGAGATCGTGCCATTGCACTCCAGCCTGGGCAACAAGAGCAAAACTCCGTCTCAAAAAAAAAAAAAAAAAAAAAAAAAAAAACAAAAAAACATTACAGAGATAAAGTAAGATATAATTTTAGGCTGTACACAGTGGCTTACTCCTGTAATCCCAAGAGTTTGGGAAGCCAAGTTGGGAGGATACTTTGAGCCCAGGAGTTTAAGACCAGCCTGGGCAACAAAGCAAGACTCATCTCTACAAAAAGTAAAAAAACAATGAGCTAGGCATGGTGGCACGCACCTGTAGTCCCGGCTGCTCAGGAGGCTGAGGCAGGAGGATTGCTTGGGCCCAGGAGTTTGAGGCTGCAGTGAGGGCACCAGTGCACTTTAGCCTGGACTACAAAGCAAAACACTACCTCAAAAAAAAAAAAAAAAAGTTTTGCTTATTTCTGAGATATAGTAAGAGGGTATGATGTACCCTCTCATCTCAATAATTTAAAGAAAATATTTATAATGACAATTTGCAGACACTGAACAATAAGCAGACCATGATCCCCAATCGCAGAATCCACCAAGGTAAGCGCTATTATTTCTTCCAACTTAACATCTGGAATATTTTCAATCCATTGCTCATGGAGAGTTAACAGAAACAAAGCCCAGTGTTCTTCCTGAATTGAGACACAAACTTGGGGGTTTGTGAAAGCCTGGGTATGTGAAACAAAGCACTAGACAGGAACAATCTCCATGAAGAGATTGCTGGAGAGCTGCCAGGGAGTTCCCTTGAATCCTCAGCTGAAAGTATGGGTCAGTTAACTCCTGTGTGAAAACACCTGAGGCTGTGGAAAAACTCACTTGAAATGAATAGAAGGAATGATCCTCATAGCTCTTGCAAGTCCAGGAATAGCAGGTGTTGCCAATAGCCAAAGTAGAAAAACCTTCATAATGCACAAGACCTCGGGTACTCAGCAGGGTATTGCCTTAACAAAGAGGAAAAATTAGCTTTGGACTAATTAGCCTTGGTCTGGTCCTGTCTATCAAAGCTGAAAAAGAACCCTTGAAAAAGAACAAACGGATCACATACTGGAGTACATGAACTGTATTTCAAAACAAAGTTCAAAAATACTGGAAAATATATTGGAAGACCTGGCAAGGTAACATTTCAATGTTTAGCATCCAATCAAGTTACAAGACATGCAGAACACCAGGAAAACATGATATACAATGAGGAGTGTTGAAAATATAAACCAATGCTTTAATAAGGTATTTTTAAATTTGCTCATCATTTTAAAAATATTACTTTTTCTGTATAGTGTTTCCACTTTGAAATATTTAAGATGCTGAAGTATCTGATCAAAATTAATACCTTTTTTTCTTTTTTATAAACAGGGTCTCACTCTGTTGCCCAGAATGCAGTACAGTGGCGCCATCACAGCTCACTACAACCTCGAACTCCTGGGATCAAGCAATCCTCCTGTCTTGGCCTACAGAGTAGCTGGGACTACAGGCATACACTAGTACACCTGGCTAATTTATTTTTTTTTGTAGACAGTGTCTCATTATGTTGCCAGTCTGTTCTTCAACTCCTGACCTTAAGCAATCCTCCTTCTTTGGCCTCCAAAAGGGCTGGAATTAAAGGCATGAGCCACCACACCCAGCCTATGATTTTTAATATATATCTAAAATTGCTCAATTAATTTTGCAAATAATTAAGTAGTTGACAATATTTAATTTGTTAAGTCCATAAGATTCTTTTTTATGTGAATAGAATGTAAGTATTCAGAATATTCCTATCTAAGAGGAAGTTTTGTAATCATCTGCAGGGGTTGTTTAAAGACCCCCTAGGGGATGCGTGAAACCAAGAATGGCCCTAAACCCTCCATATACTTTTTTTTTTTTTTTTTTTTTGAGACGGAGTTTCACTCTTGTTACCCAGGCTGGAGTGAAATGGCGCGATCTCGGCTCACCGCAACCTCCGCCTCCTGGGTTCAGGCAATTCTCCTGCCTCAGCCTCCTGAGTAGCTGGGATTACAGGCACGCGACACCATGCCCAGCTATTTTTTTTGTATTTTTAGTAGAGACGGGGTTTCACCATGTTGACCAGGATGGTCTTGATCTCTTGACCTCGTGATCCACCCGCCTCGGCCTCCCAAAGTGCTGGGATTACAGGCGTGAGCCACCGTGCCCGGCCATATACTATTTTTTTACTATACATATATACTTATGATAAAGTTTAATTTATAAATTAGACACAGCAAGAGATTAACAAGAAAACATTAGCTAAAGGGAGGACTACTGTATCTGTAAAGTCCCATACACATGGCTATTGAACACTTAATTGTGGCTAGTCCTACTGATGAACTCAATTTTACGTCTTATTAAATTTAAATTAATTTAAAATAGCCACATGTAGTTGGTGGCTAGTGTATCTATCTAACAGTGTAGATCTCTAGAGGAATGTCAATTGCTTAATATTTAATGCAATCGGGCCAGGCGTGGTGGCTCAAGCCTGTAATCCCAGCACTTTGGGAGGCTGAGACAGGTGGATCATGAGGTCGAGAGATCGAGACCATCCTGGTCAACATGGTGAAACCCTGTCTCTACAAAAAATACAAAAAACTAGCTGGGCATGGTGGCGCACGCCTGTAATCCCAGCTACTTAGGAGGCTGAGGCAGGAGAATTGCCTGAGCCCAGGAGGCGGAGGTTGCAGTGAGCCGAGATCATGCCATTGCACTCCAGCCTGGGTAACAAGAGTGAAACTCCGTCTCAAAAAAAAAAAAAAAAAAAAAATATATATATATATATATATATATATATATATATATATTTAATGCAATCAATGCTAATTATGTGACAAATTATAACTTTAACATGGGGAAATAAAATAAAACTATTAGTAAATATTTACTCAGCCTCCATTAAAATTTTTCATATATTAAACAATCTATCAGGCTAGGCACAGTGGCTCATGCCTGTAATACCAGCACTTTGGAAGGCTAAGCTGGGTGGATCATGAGGTCAGGAGTTCAAGACCAGCCCAGCCAACAAGGTGAAACCCTGCCTTTACTAAAAATACAAAAATTAACCAGGCGTGGTGCACGTGCCTGTAGTCCTAGCTATTTGGGAGGCTGAGGCAAGAGAACTGCCTGAACCCAGAAGGCAGAGATTGCAGTGAGCCGAGATTTCGCCACTGCTCTCCAGCCTGGGCAACAGAGCAAGACTCTGTCTCAAAAGAAAAAAAAGAGGCCGGGCGTGGTGGCTCAAGCCTGTAATCCCAGCACTTTGGGAGGCCGAGGCGGGTGGATCACGAGGTCAAGAGATCGAGACCATCCTGGTCAACATGGTGAAACCCCGTCTCTACTAAAAATTCAAAAAAACTAGCTGGGCGTGGTGGCGCATGCCTGTAATCCCAGCTACTCAGGAGGCTGAGGCAGGAGAATTGTCTGAGCCCAGGAGGCGGAGGTTGCGGTGAGCCGAGATCGCGCCATTGCACTCCAGCCTGGGTAACAAGAGCGAAACTCCATCTCAAAAAAAAAAAAAAAAAAAAAAGAATCTATCATTCTAAAGAGGTCTTCTGTATCCAAACAAGTCTAAGCAGCAATGCATTTCATATTCTTGCCAAAGAGGTCTGAGCTTCCAGCACTGTATTGCCAAGAACACATAATGCTTGATTTTCATTGAGGGGTTCATGTGGGGATGCTTCATTTATGTGGAAGCCAGTGGTAAAACCATTATGTGCAGTGCTCAAAGGCATTGCGCCTGGGGCAGGTATTCAGCTCAGTTAATCTGCTGCTTCCATATAAAGTAGAAATTCAAATAGTAGAGTACGAAGTGATTTTGGAAAAGTGGTTAACAATCCAATGTTAAAACTGTAAAAAGGAAAACAAAATAAATAAAAAACAGGACCATATAGGTTTAAACCCAAATGTTATCTAATCTTTAATAAACAAATAATGGCAATAACAAAAATTTTAAAATGTTATTAATTTTGAATGTTAATATATGAATGCTAATAATATTAATATCAATTCTGAACAGTTGTACAAAAATCCTAAACAAAAAATATTCATAAGATAAATTGAGAAGCTTATCAAAATAATAATATATCACAACTGAGCATATTATATTTCAGAAATGGTTTAAAACAAGAAATCAGTATGAATTATTAAAATAGAAAGAATGATATATGAACAAAGCAAATGATGGCATTTGAAAAGAAAAAAAAGGTTAGCCCTAATTATAGAGCATATTTGCATATAACAAAGTAAATATTAGTTGAATTAGTAAAATATTGTACTTATTTCCATTAAACTGGTTAAACAACTAAGATACTGGCTATTACCCCAATACTTGACATAATCACATTTATTTTAATAAAAGTAAAGAAATAATGATTTAAAAAGAAAATTCATTTCCATTTATAGAAGTCTCACTGAATACATAGAAATCTCACATACTATTAAAAATATAAATAGATTACCAGGTTATGGTTAGACTGATACTGGGAATGCCCAAATATAATATAATAGTATGGGGAAAAACTATCAGTATCAGAAAAATCATGAATGCCCTTTAAAAAGTTAACTCTCCAGAAAAAGGATATTATATATAAAATAACAAGAGAGTCAAGACCTAGAGTATGCGTGTGTATTCATAAATTAGCAGGTGGAGAAAATGGGCAAAAGAAACAAACAGGAAAGTCACAGTATGATTGGCCAATAAATACATATAAAAGATACTTCATGAGTTAGTTAAAATATATATATATATATATTTTAGGTGGGCACGGGGAGTTACAGGATACTATTATTTCCAGCTGACCAGACTAGAGATTATAAGAATAGAGGAGCATTTAAAAAAGATCCACGTTTATACATCAGCTATGACCACAATTATACAGTCTTGTTATTTACGAACTCCTCTGAAACAATAGTCTAAGTAGAGTCTTTTTCTTTCTTTCTTTTCTTTTTTTTTTTTATTTTTTTGAGACAGAGTTTCGCTCGTTATCCAGGCTGGAGTGCAATGGCGCGATCTCAGCTCACCGCAACCTCTGCCTCCTGGGTTCAGGCAATTCTCCTGCCTCAGCCTCCTGAGTAGCTGGGATTACAGGCACGCGCAACTATGCCCAGCTAATTTTTTGTATTTTTAGTAGAGATGGGGTTTCACCATGTTGACCAGGATGGTCTCGATCTCTTGACCTCATGATCCACCTGCCTCGGCCTCCCAAAGTGCTGGGATTACAGGCTTGAGCCACCGTGCTCGGCCCTAAGGTAATTCTTAGATGCATTGTGTTATGATGGTGCACGCCTGTAGTACCAGATACTTGGAAGGCTGAGGCAGGAGAATTGCTTGAACCTAAGAGGTGGAGGTTGCAGTGAGCTGAGATTCGCCACTACACTCCAGCCTGGCAACAGAGCAAAACTCCATCTCCAAAAGAAAATAAAAAAATAAAAAAAAGCAAAAGCATGAAAAAGTGGAGATACTATCCTAGAGAAAAAGAGTAAGTTAAAAAAAATCCCAAATGCAATGAGTTAACCAAGAGTGGATACTGATTAGAAAATAAATAGCTATAAAAATCTTTGGATACATATTTGAAGACATCATAGAAATTATTTTTTCCAATATTATTATAGTATCACAGTTATCCATGAAATTTGCATATATTTCAAAGCGAAGTGCCATGATAGCTACAACTTACTGTCAAATGATATAGAAATAACCCATACATAGGCAGCTATAAAGAGCTGAAATAAGATAAAGCAAATAACATGAATGTAAACATGTATGGTGGGTTGCTAAACAATTCTTTCCATCTGTCTATACGTTAAAATATACATTTCGAATTTAGGAAAAACCTCCAAGAGAACAATTTACTTCTTGATAGCCCATTATTAATTCCTACTTTATCTTAAATTGTCAACAGAGATTATTAATTGTTGGCTATTATCAAAATCTTGGCCAGGCACAGTGGCTCATTCCTGTAACCCCAATAATTTGGGAAGCTGAGGAAGAAGGACTGCTTGAGCCCAGGGGTTCGAGACCAGCCTAGGCAACATACTGAGACCCCATCTCTACAAAAAATGAAAAAAGCAAAAGCAAAACAAAACAAGACATGCAAAAATCTCTTTTTGTTTGAGATAAAATATTGCTCCGTCACCTAAGCTGGAGTGTAGTAGTGCGATCTTGGCTCACTGCAACCTCTGCCTCCTGGGTTCAAGTGACTCTCATGTCTCAGCCCCAAGTAGCTGGGATTACAGATGTGTGCCACCATGACTGGCTAATTTTTGTATTTTTAGTAAAGACAGGGTTTCACCATCTTGCCCAGGTTGGTTTTGAACTTCTGACTTTAGGCGATCCACCCACCTTGGCCTCCCAAAGTGCTGGGATTACAGGTGTGAGCCACTGTGCCTGGGCAAAATCTTTATACACACAAAAATAACATTCTTAATTTCCACAATTATATAAAATTTAGTAACAGATGAGTGGCTTTAAGAAGCTGTTCTAGGCCGGGCACGGTAGCTCACGCCTATAATCCCAGCACTTTGGGAGACCAAGGCAGGTGGATCGCGAGGTCAAGAGATCGAGACCATCCTGGTCAATATGGTGAAAACCCGTGTCTACTAAAAATACAAAAAATCAGCCGGGCATGGTGGCGCATGCCTGTAATCACAGCTACTCGGGAGGCTGAGGCAGGAGAATTGCCTGAACCCAGGAGGCGGAGATTGTGGTGAGCTGAGATCGCGCCATTGCACTCCAGCCTGGGTAACAAGAGCGAAACTCCGTCTCAAAAAAAAAAAAAAAGAAGCTGTTCTAAATTAATTACAACATTTCAATCTTTCATAAAAATTAATTATCAGCAACACAAATAATGACAACATCTGTAATAGCTCATATTTATTAATTTTTTTTGAGATGGGGTGTTGCTTTGTCACCCACACTGGAGTGCAGTGGTGCTATATCAGCTCACTGCAACCTCTGCCTCCTGGGTTCAAGAGATTCTTTTGCCTCAGCCTCCTGAGTAGCTGGGACTACAGGCGTGTGCCACCATGCCTGGATCTCCTGATCTCATGATCTGCCTGGCTTGGCCTCCCAAAGTGCTGGGATTACAGGTGTGAGCCATTGCGCCCAGCCAATAGGTACTATTTATTGAGCATAAGGCCATACGCCAAATAGTCTTCCCAGGTTTTGACAAATACAATTTGGGCAACTTCCCCATAATAGGACTATCATGTAATTTTTTTTCTTTTTAGACAGGGCCTAAAAAAGCCAGGCTGGTGTGCAGTGGCTACTCACAGGCACCATCATAGAGCACTGCAGCCTCATATCCTTGCCTCAAGCAATCCTCCCCCCTCAGCCTCCCAAGGAGCTGGGACTACAGGTGTGCACCACCATGCCTGGCTTTCATGTAGGCTCTTGACTACACTTTGCAAATAGTTCCCATGGATGACAGATATCTTGGCCAATGACACACAGGGAGTTATGTGGCAGTGATGACAGGTAAGGCATGTGCTATGGCTAAAAACACTATTGCATATGTGATATTAACAAGTTAATTAGTACTAATTTTTGAGACTTTAAAAATGATTGAGTGGTGTCAGGTGTGGTGATTTAAAATTAAAAATACGTCTGCAAATGTTTTGGTATTTCTTTCTTTAGTCTCTGGACATACCACCTGAATATGCCTGATCTTGTCTGATATTTCTCTCTTTAAAAGGTAAAATTGGGCTGGGCACAGTGGTTCACGCCCATAATCTCAGCACTTTGGGAGCTCTGTGGGAGGACTGCTTGAGCCTAGGAGTTTGAGACATGCCTAAGCAGCTTGGTGAGACCCCATCTCTACAAAATTTAAAAATTAGCTGGGTATGGTGATGCACACCTGTGGTCCCAGCTACTCGAGAAGCTGAAGCAGAAGGATCACTGAAGCCCAGGAGATTGATGCTGCAGTGCCATATGCACTCCAGCCTGGGTGACAGTAAGATGTCCTACCTCAAAAACAAACAAACAAACAAACAAAAAAAGGTGAAATTTAATTCCTCTTTTATTGAATGTAGGCCAGACGTAGTGATTTGCTGCTAATAAATAGAATGTGGCAGAACTAAGTTCCAAAAGGAGATTATTAAAAGGATCACATCTGAGAAAAGCCAAATGTCACATCACAAGCACACTAAAGCAGCTTATGGACAAGGCTCCATGGGAGAAAAAACTACTTGCCAGTATAAACTTATCAGCCACACAGTAAGCCATACTCGAAAGCATACACTCCAAGTGTAGTCAAGCCTTTAAATAAGTGCAACCTCTTGAGACACTTGGAGCCAGAATTGTCTAGCTTAGCTGCTCCCAAATTTCTGACTCACAGAAAGTGTGAGAAAAATACACTTTTATTGGCATTTTAAGCCACTAATTCTTCAGGTTCTTTGGAATGTGGCATCAGATAAGAAACGTATTTCAGCCGGGCACGGTGGCTCAAGCCTGTCATCCCAGCACTTTGGGAGGCCGAGGCGGGTGGATCACAGGGTCAAGCGATCGAGAGCATCCTGGTCAACATGGTGAAACCCCGTTTCTACTAAAAATACAAAAAATTAGCTGGGCATGGTGGCACAGGCCTGTAATCCCAGCTACCCAGGAGGCTGAGGCAGAATTGCCTGAACCCAGGAGGCGGAGGTTGTGGTGAGCCGAGATCACGCCATTGCACTCCAGCCTGGGTATCAAGAGCAAAACTCCATCTCAAAAAAAAAAAAAAAAAAGAATTAGCTAGGTGTAGTTGTGCACACACCTGTAGTCCTAGATACTCATGAGGCTGAGGCAGGTAGATCACCTGAGGAGTTCAAGGTTGTAGTGAGCTATGATCACACCACTGCACTCCAACCTGGGTGACAAAGCAAGATTGTGTCTCTAAGAAACAAAAACAAACAAACAGCAACAAAAATGAGTAATTTAGCTTAGGAGACTTCCAAGCAGAATATTGAAGATGCCTCCTGCCTTCTTGTTGCTTAAAGTGCAAGAAGTGAGATAAGCTAGAAAAAGACTGTTAAACAGAAGTGAACCAAGACTTGGTTTTGGAAAGTCCCAGCCTCTCCAGAAAGCAAGTGATGCTAAACTTCAGAAACGGTCTCTGGACAAAGATAAAACCCAGAGCACTGTTAGGGAAACATAGTGTATAGGTAAGCTGAGGGTATGTGTTCATATTGATCTTCTGAAAAGCAAAAAACAAGATCAGATCAGAAAGAAGGAGGAAGAGGCTAAGAATGAAAAATAGGTCCAGGGAAAGTAGTGAAATCCTTCAGGCCATGGTACGAGACTGATGACTCCGAAGGAGAGGGGTGAAGCAAGATTGGTAGAAAAACTGAAAACGCAGGGTGGTATGAAGACAGTTTAAGCCTGGCTGATGGGAAACTGATTCACAGTTCCCCAGCTGAAGGGTCTGAGTTTCATAAGAATCGACTAGCATGAATACTTCTGTTATGGTCAGAAACGTGACTGGGGGCAGCCCATAGGAAGCATGGCCTCAACATTAACACAATGATTATTTCAGAGAGGGAGCAGTGGGGGGACTTCATAGCAGATTATATGTTCTCCAAAGAAACCCTTGGTTTACACCCCAGAAATGTCTAATGTGAGAATTAAGAGAATCACCATTCAATGAAATTTCTATAAAAGGTTCTGTCAGCAGCCTCTGCAGAAGCCCATGGTAGAGGAGGCTTGATTTGCATGAGTGAATGAACAAGTGAGCATGAGTATCAGGGGAAAGTGATCCTTCAGACTCAGTTCATTAGAAGCTAGTGACTAGGTTCAGCTCACATGCAAAGGGAGGGGAATTTGAGTTCAGGTTTTTTTATGTTTTGTGTTTGTTTTTGAGACGAAGCCTCACTCTGTTGCCCAGGCTGAAGTGCAGTGGTGCAATCTCGGCTCACTGCAGCCTCTGCCTCCCAAGTTCAACGGTTTCCCCTGCCTCAGCCTCCCTAGTAACTGGAACTACAGCCATGTGCCATCACGCCTGGCTAGTTTTTGATTTTGTATTTTTAGTAGAGATGGGGTTTCACTATGTTAGTCAGGCTGGTCTTGAACTACCTCAAGCCATCCGCCTGCCTCATTCTCCCAAATTGCTGGGATTGTAGGCATGAGCCACGATGCCTGGCCAGACTTCAAGTTTGAAGGGTGGAGTTTCAAAGAATTTGAGGGCATATTTTTGAAACACTATGATTGGCACTCTGAGTACAGACTGCTTATATTTCTATGACATGCAAAATATGTTCAAGGAGCCCCCCAAACTGCTTGAGCCCAGAAATTCAAGGCTGCAGTACGCTATGGTTATGCCTCTGCACTCCAGCCTGGGTAGAGCAAGACCTTGTCTCAAAAAAAAAAAAAAAAAAGAAAGGAAAAAAGGAAAAAAAAAAAAAAGCAGCTCCAAAGTCTCATTCATTTGTAGCATTAGTTACTGTCAGTCCAGGATTTCCTTATCTAAACTGAACACACTGTGGATGAGAACAGCTTTCTCCTGGCACTCTCACTCTCTAAGCCAGCCAGCCAGTGTGAGCAAGCCATCTGGAAAACAGATCTTTCATCCCTAGCAAGCCTTCAGAAGACTGCAAGCTCATGGAGAACCCAAAAAAGCACCCTGTTAAGCATCTTCTGAATTTCTGAACCTCAGAACCTATAAGTGCTGTTTATTGTTGTGATAAGACATTAAGTCTTGGGGTCATTTGTAATATTGCCATTGAAATCTAGTATGAAATGCTTTTCATCATCCTTTTAATAAGATTATAAAAAATACACACCATGGATGTTGTAGGCATGAAGAAATTGGAATTCCTGGGCTTTTTTTCTTAATTTACCATTGAATAGTCAGATGTTCCACTAAAACAGGACATTGAATGCTTTCTAATGTGGCAAGAACTGCATTTTAACTCTCTCATTTGCTAAAGACATAACTACAAGATTAACATTCCAACATTTCTCACCATTGTGGAACTGTCTGATGATGACTGGTGCTCTTGTACTCTTTATGGTCTTATACTTTTATACTCCTATGAATTCCCTGATGGGCTTTAAGTGCTGAACTATATCTGAAGGTTTTTCCACACTGCTTGCACACATAGGGTTTCTCACCAGTATGAATTCTGTCATGTTGAACAAGGTTTGAAGCACGACTAAAGGCCTTGCCACATTCTTTACATTCATGAGGTTTTCCACCAGTATGAATTTTCTGATGTTGTGTAAGGTAGCCATACATTTTAAAGGCCTTTCCACATTTTTTACATTCATAGGGTTTTTTATCAGCATGAATGCTCTGATGTGCAGTAAGGTGTGAACTACGTCTAAAGGTCTTCCCACATTCCTTACATTCAAAAGGTTTCTCATCGGTATGAATACTTTGATGTAGAGTAAGATTTCTATAGAAAGTAAAGGTTTTTCTACATACCTTACATTCATAGGGTTTCACACCAGTATGAATTTTCTGATGTTGATTAAGATATCCATGCAAGCTAAAAGTTTTTCCACATTCCGTACATTCATAGGGTTTCTCACCAGTATGAGTTTTCTGATGTTGAATAAGGTTTGAGCCAGTACTATAGGCTTTCCCACATTCCTCACATTCAAAAAGTTTCTTACCAGTATGAATATTCTGATGTCGAGTAAGATTTCTATACAAAGTAAAGGTTTTCTTACACTCCTTACATTCAAAGCGTTTCATGCCAGTATGAATTTTCTGATGTTGCTTAAGGTAGCCATATAAGCTAAAGGCCTTTCCACATTCCTTACATTCATAGGGTTTCTCACCAGTATGAGTTTTCTGATGTTGAAAGAGTTTTGAACCAGTAGTATAGGTCTTCCCACATTGCTTGCATTCAAAAAGTTTCTCACCAGTATGAATATTCTGATGCCGAGTAAGATTTCTATACAAAGTAAAGGTTTTTTTACACTCCTTACATTCATAGGGTTTTCCAACTTTATGAATTCTCTGATGTAGAAGAAAGTATGAGGCAGTGGTATAGCCCTTCCCACATTCTTTACACTCATATGGTTTTTTACCAGTATGAACACTCTGGTGTACAGTGAGCTGATGACCTCTTCTAAAGGCCTTTCCGCATTTCTCACATACATATGGCTTCTCATCAGTATGAATCTGCCCATGTTCAACAAGATTTGAACGACTACTAAAAGTCTTCCCACATTCCTTACATGTATACGGTTTTTCGCCAGTATGAACTCTTTGATGAATTCTAAGGTGTCCACCTTGACTAAAGGCCTTCCCACATTCCTGACATTTATAAGGCTTCCCACCATTGTGAATTCTCTCATGCTGAGCAATGTGTGAGGCATATATAAAGGCCTTCCCACACTGCCTACATTCATAGGTTTTCTCACCAGTATGAAATCTCTGATGCACAGTCAGTTGATAACCACTTTTAAAGTTCTTCCCACATTCTGTACATTCATAGGGTTTCTCGCCAGTATGAAATATTTGATGTAGCCTAAGTTGATAGTCACTACGAAAGTTCTTCCCACACTCTTTGCATTCATAGGGTCTCTCAATAATATGAAACCTGTGGTGGAGAATAAGTTGATAACCACTACTAAATTTCTTCTGACATTTCGTACATTCATAGAGTTTCTCTCTCTGATATATGCTCTGATGTTGTGTAGAGGATATATCTGTATCATAAGTGGGTACTTCTATGTAGCTGATTATCTCACACTGTAAGTCCAAATCTGCAACAAAAGAGGACGACAAAAAAAAACCTTTGTATTTCTACACCAGAGAACAAGAAACTTTATGAAACAAATAAAAGCCAACACTCACAATAAGTGAATGGCATACATAATTCAAAAATATGGTTATAAAATTTGAAAAAGTCCAAGAAGAGTTCAGAGGTATATGAGAGTTTATGTAAGATAGTGAAATTACTGACTGAGGACATAGGTGACATTTAGGTGGGGGCCAGAATCTGCTATCTTGGCATTGTTGAAGACCAAGTGAATTACAACTGAGAGAAGAAAAACCTTGACATTTTTATTCTGAACCTATCACTGATTTCAATGAAGGTCAGTGTTTAAGAATACATCCTTTAAGTTCCTCAAGTGAGTTTTCATTGTTTTTACAATAAAATACAAACCCCTTTCCAAGGACTCCTGCTTACCTAGGAGGCCTCATGTCAAAACAATAATTCTTTGCTTCCTATTCTCTATCACAGTCCATCTTTTCAACACCTAGGATATAGTACAGTTGTCCCTCAGTATCTGTGAAGGTTCAGTTCCAGGACCCCCTGAAGATACCAAAAGCCAACCCAGATATAGATGCCAAAGTCCCTGATATAAAATGGCATAGTATTTGCACATAACCTATATACATCTTTACCATATACTTTAAATCATCTCTGGATTACTTACAATACCTAATACAATGTACATGCTATGTGAATACCTGTTCTACTGTATTGCTTAGAATATAATGACAAAAAAGTCCGTATGCGGTCAGCACACATAAAGTTTACAAATATATGTTTGATCTGAAGATGGCTGAATCCATGAATGAAGAACCCATGGATACAAAGGGCCAACTATACAAATTCCCCCAACGCTTAATGCTTTCCACAGACTATTTAACTGTTCAAGAGTACTTAGACTTAGACATTTTGTAGGCTGAATCCTTCTTATCCTTTATGTTTCAGGATAAATATTCTTTCTTTAGAAAGGCAGTACCTGCTAACTCTGTCTATCTTATTTGTCTGTCCATCTAGCAATCAATCAATCATCAAGACGGGATCTTGCTCTATCACTCATGCTGAAGTACAGTAGCACAATCATAGTTCACTGCAGACTTGTACTCTTTGGGCTCAAGCAATCTTCCCACATGAGCCTCTCAAGTAACTGGGACAACAGATGTGCAACACCACACCTGACTAATTTTAAAATTATGTGTAGAGACAGGGTCTCACTGTGTTGCCCAGGCTGATCTCGAACTCCTGGGCTCCAGTGATCTTCCCACCTCAGCCTTCCAAAATGCTAGGATTACAGGCATGAGCCACCATGTCCAGCCCATATTTATCTCTCTGTCTTTCTCTTTGTTTTCTTTGAGACAATGTCTCATTCTGTCACCCAGGCACAAGTGCAGTGGTGTGAACATGACTCACTGCAGCCTCAACCTCCTGGGCTCAAGTGATGTTCCCACCTCAGTCGCTCTACTAGCTGCGAACATAGGCGTGCAGGCACCACCATGCCTGGGTAATTTTTTCCATTTTTTTTTTTTTTGTAGAAATGGGGTTTTGCTATGTTGCTGACGCTGGTCTTCAACTCCTGGGCTCAAGTGATCCTCCCACCCTGGCCTCACAAAGTGCTGGGATTACAGGCATAAGCCACTGTGCCTGGCCTTCGTGTCTCTTGTTTAATATTCAACAATCTATTCCTTTGTTGTCAATTATGATATTGTTAATTTTTTATTTGACATTATCTACATTGCCCTAAACTTCCCCAAGAGCTCATTGTTTCATCGCTCAATTATAATGTCAGACCAATATCCCTGATGAACATCAATGCAAAAATCCTCAATGAAATACTGGCAAACTGAATCTAGTAGCACATCAAAAACATATTCACCACAATCAAGTCGGCTACATCCCTGGGATGCAAAGCTAGTTCAACCTACACAAATCAATAAACATAATCCACCACATAAACAGAACCAAAGACAACAACCACATGATTATCTTAATGAATACAGAAAAGGCCTTTGATAAAATTCAACATCTGTTCATGTTAAAAACTCTCAATAAACTAGGTATTGATGGAACATATCTCAAAATAATAAAAGCTATTTATAACAAACTCACAGCCAATATCATATTGAATGGGCAAAAGCTGGACACATTCCTTTTGAAAACCAGTACAAGATAAGGATGCCCTCTCTCACCATTCCTGTTCAATATGGTACTGGATGTGCCAGCCAGGGCAATCAGGCAAGAGAAAGAAATAAAGGGCATTCAAATGGGAAAAGAGTAAGTACAGTTGTCTCTGTTTGCAGATGATGCAATTTTATATTTAGAAAACCCCATCATTGTGCCGGGCGCGGTGGCTCAAGCCTGTAATCCCAGCATTTTGGGAGGCCGAGGCGGGTGGATCACGAGGTCAAGAGATTGAGACCATCCTGGTCAACATGGTGAAATCCCGTCTTTACTAAAAATACAAAAAGTTAGCTGAGCATGGTGGCACGTGCCTGTAATCCCAGCTACTCAGGTGTCTGAGGCAGGAGAATTGCCTGAACCCAGGAGGCGGAGGTCGCGGTGAGCCAAAATCGTGCCATTGCACTCCAGCCTGGGTAACAAGAGTGGAACTCCGTCTCAAAAAAAAAAAAAAAAAGAAAAAAAAAAACCCATCATCCTAATGCCAAAAACTCCTTAAATGAAAAGCAATTTCAGCAGAGGCTCAGGGTACAAAATCAGTGTGCAAAAATCACAAGCATTCCTTTACACCATTATACAAACAGAGCCAAATCATTAGTGAACTCCCATTCACAATCACTACAAAGAGAATAAAATACCTAGGAATACAGCTAATAAGGAGTGTAAAGGACCTCTTCAAGATGAACTACAAACCACTAAAATAAGAGAGGATGCAAACGAATGGAAAAACATTCTATCTTCATGGACAGGAAGAACCAATATCATGAAAATGGCCATACTGCCCAAAGTAAATTATAGATTCAACATTATTCCCATAAACTAACATTGACATTACAGAATTAGAAAAAAACTATTTTAAATTTTATATGTAATCAAAGAAGACCCCATGTAGCCAAGACAATCCTAAGCAAAATGAACAAAACTAGAGGCATCACGCTACCTGACTTCAAACTATATTACAAGCCTATGGTAACCAAAACAGCATGGTACTGGTACCAAAACAGACTTATAGACATACAGACATACAGATATAAGGAGCAGAATGGAGACCGCAGAAAAAACACCACATATCTACAACCATCTGATCTTCGACAAACCTGCCACAAACAAGCAATGGGGAAAGGAGCTCCTATTCAGTAAACGGTGCTGGGAAAACTGGCTAGGCATATGTGGAAAACTAAAACTAGACCGCTTCCTTATGCCTTATACAAAAATCAACTCAAGGTGGACTAAAGACTTAACTGTAAAACCCAAAACCATAAAAACCCTAGAAGACATAGGCATGGGCAAAGACTTCACGAAAAAATGCTAAAAGTCATTGCAACAAAAGCCTAAATTGACAAATGGGATCTAATTAAACCAAAAAGCTTCTGCACAGCGAAACAAACTATCATCAGAATGAACAGACAACCTACAGAATGGCAGAAACCTACCCATCTGACAAAGGTTTAATATCCAGAATTTACAAGGAACTTAAATTTATAGGTAAAAACCAAACAACACATCAAAAAGTGGGCAAGGGATATGAACAGACACTTCTCAAAAGAAAACATTAATGTGGCCAACAAACATATGAAGAAAAGCTCAACATTATCATCACAGATCGTCAGAGAAATGCAAATCAAAACCACAATGAGATACCAGTCAGAATGGCAATTATTAAAAAGTCAGGAAACAATAGATGCTGGGGAGGCTGTGAAAAAATTGGAACACTTTTACACTGTTAGTGGGAATGTAAATTAGTTCAACCACTGTGAAAGACAGTATTGCAATTCCTCAAGGATCTAGAACCAGAAATACATTTGACTCTGCAATCCTATTACTGGGTATATATACCCAAAGAAATAGAAATCATTCTACTATAAAGACACATGTGCATTTATGTTTACTGCAGTACTATTTACAATAGCAAAAACTTGGAACCAACACAATGCCTATCAATGATAGATTGGATAAAGAAAATGTGGTATACATACACCACGGAATATTATGCAGCCATAAAAAGAAATGAGATCATATCCTTTGCAGGGACATGGATGAAGCTGGAAGCCATCATTCTTAACAAACTAACACAGGAACAGAAAACCGAATACTCAACAAACTAACACAGGAACAGAAAACCGAATACTCATAAATGGAAGATGAACAATGAGAACACATGGACACAGAGAGGTGAACAACATACACCAGGGCCTGTTGGCATTTGGAGGGTAAGGGAAGGGAACTTAGAGGATGGGTCAGTAGGTGCAGCAAACCACTATGGTACACATATACCTTTGTAACAAACCTGCATGTTCTGCACGTATATCCCAGTTTTTTTCTAGAAGAAAAAACACCATTGGTTTTTAAATCCTATTCTCCACTAAAGGAACCATGCTCCTGGGAGAAACAGCTGATTCCTGGACCACCATGGGAGGGAGAAAACAAAATGAACCTGAAAGTGGTACCAGGAAAGAAGTCCTCAAAAAAAAAAATAAAATAAATAAAAGGAGCAGGGTATTAAAGAAACATAGGAACCAACCTAAAAGAGCCACCTTCTGTAGTTGGAAGAGTACGGGTACAAAAGAAATAATGTAATATTTGATTATAACTTGAAGAAATAATGTAATATTTGATTATAACTTGAAGTATAAAACAAATATACGTGAGTCTACACTGATACATGAGAAGAAACAAATCTGTCTTACATAAGAATTCCAGATATTAGATATTAAACCCTATGGAATGTAAAGCTTAATTCCCACTCCTGTGCACCTACTCCCAGGTTGGGCTAGACTTAATGAGTTGTTTCTAAAGAATAGAGAATGAAAAGGAAAAATAGTAAGTCTGGAGTGAAAAAACCTGGCAGATGACAAAGGTTTCCTGCAGCCAAATGACAAAGATTAATATTACCAGTGATGTCACATGGATGTCATGTACCCCTGATGTAATGTGATGAAAAGGGTACTTCACTTCTGTTGCAGTCTTTCTAAAAACTACTACTTCTGGCCTAATTACAAGAAAAGCAACAGACTCGGATTGGGAGATACACTACTAGCATGGTCTGTCAAGACAGTCAAAGTCATGAAAAACAAAGAAAGGTTGAAAAAACTGTCACAGAACAGAAGAGACTGGAAGATAAGATAAATATATACAATGTGGTACCCCAAACTGGATGGATCTTGGAACGGAAATATGAGCTACATGGAAAAACTGGTGAAATCCCAACAGAGAGTCTCATGTCAGTTTCCTAGTTTTGACAAATGTATTTTAACTACGTGAGATGTTAACAATGGTAGAAAGTGGGAAAGGTGTGTACAGGAAATCTCTGTATTACCTTTGTAAATCTATTAATTTTGTAAATCTAAAATTATTCTAAAGTTAAAAAGTTATTTTAATAAAAGATAATTACCAGTGGTCTGTGCTTGGTTAGTAGAGAAAAGAAAACAAACAAAAACAATCATTGCACACTACTTCTGCAATAGGCTTGGCAAAAAATGTTTAACTTTACTCTAATCATGAGCAGAAACCATCAAACCTATAAACCTGACATTCCACAAGAAAACTGGAGTAGACATTCAAAAAAGCCAAACTCCAAGGAAAAAACATAATAGGGTGACACAAAGGTAAAAATCCTAAGACCTAAATGCAATGTATGAACACACAGTGGATCCTGAAAAGATTTCATAAATGATATTTTTAGAAAGAGCATAACAAATATAAGTATAGACTCTATAGTAGATAAGACTAAATTACTATTATAATAATATTGTGACTTTGAAGGAGAATGTCTTTATTCTAAGGAGATACTACATGGTTAAGAGGTGAAATATAATGACAGCTGCTACTTACCATCAAATGAGCCAGGAAGAAAGGTGCATATATACAGAGAAAAAGTAAGACAAAATGTTAACATCCAAAGATGAATCTATGTGAAGGGTAATTAACTGTATACATATTATGTATATTATACACATACACACACATACATATATACACAAATACATATTTTTTAAATATTCTCACTTGGCTTGATGATTTTCAAAATCAAAAGCTGGGGAAAAGAAGGAAAAAGCAACTCAGAATTTAAGGAAGTATTACCTAAATTCCTATATAAAATTATTTTGAACCAAATAATAGTATGTTTGCATCCATTTACTTGATAGAGTGAGAGAAGTAGAAAAACGATTTATAAAGTAGATATAAATATATATGGGAAAAGAAGAAAATTTGAAAACTGATGACCTATATATTCATCACAAGAACCTGGAAAAAGTGCAACAAAATAAACAAAAATAGGATAAAAGTCCAGTAATTTTTTAAAATAGAGTCCACAAATACCACAATGGCAAACATTTTATTTAAAAACTAATGTTACCAATGGAATTCTCTAAACACTGATAAAGAAAAAAGTAAGTGCAACAATATCCAACCTAGGAGTGCTACCAGGTACCTCACCTATGGCTCTCCACACTGCACAAAGACAGTAAGATGGCATTTGATAAAAACATTGTTACTTGAAATGCATACAACTCTATAAAGTGGCCACTACAAAATCAACACAGAGAAAACCTGGAAAACTCTATAAGCATTACGTAATTAGAGTAAGTTTTTAAAAAGCACAACAGAAACTGAAGGTTCAGATGGTTTTTCTGGAGCATGTCTTCAGACATTCTAAGAGGGGGTAAAAGAGTACACTCCCTCGATGCTTGTATAAAGCTAATGAAACGCTTACATTCAACGTTTTTTAAATTTTATTTTTTTGAGATGGAGTCTCCCTCTGTCACCCAGGTGGGAGTGCAGTGGCATGCTCTCAGCTTACTGCAACCTCCACCTCCTGGGTTCAAACAATTCAGGCTGAGCGTGGTAGCTCATGCCTATAATCCTAGCACTTTGGGAAGCTGAGGTGGACGGACTGCTTGAGTCCAGGAGTTTGAGATCAGCCTGTGCCAAAATGCAAGACCCTGTCTCTACAAAAAAATTTTTTAAAAGATTAGCTGGGGTTACTGGGCGCAGTGGCTCACGCCTGTAATCCCAGCACTTCGGGAAGCTGAGGAAGGTGGATCACAAGGTCAGGAAGCCTGGCCAACATAAAGAAACCTCGTCTCTATTAAAAATACAAAAATTAGCCAGGTGCAGTGGTGGGCACCTGTAATCCCAGCTACTTGGGAGGCTGAGTGAGGCAAGAGAATCGCTTGAACCTGGGAGACAGAGTTTGCAGTGAGCCGAGATCGCCTCACTGTATTCTAGCCTGGGTAAGACAGCAAGACTCCATTTCAAAAAAAAAAAAACTAGCTGGAGTTGGGGCAGGGGATGTGGCACACAACTGTAGTATATATTTTAGTTACATATTAGTGTACATTTATTGAATGCAAAATTATTATATTTCACAGTAAAAGATTTATTATTATTTTAATTTTTGTGGCTACATAGTAGATATATATATTTATGGGGTATATGAGATATTTTGATAGAGGCATACAATGTGTAATAATCACTTCAGGGTAAATGGAATATCCATCACCTCAAGTATTTATCCTATGTGTTACAAAAAATCCAATTATATTCTCTTATTTTACAATGTATCATTAAATTATTATTGACTATAGTCACTTTGTTATACTACCAAATACTAGATCTTATTTATCACAGTAAAATATCTTTTAAAAAACAGAAAACAGTAGCTATGGAAGACCAGCAAAAGAAGTAGAATATTTATAAATGCAAATACATGGTATTCAAAATAAAAATAAAAAGAAGTAAAGACTATTAACACTTTAAGCTATTACTCCAGAAAAGTTTCTGGACATTATCAGCACATGAATTGCATATTAAAAAGCCACTATGTATCCTAAGGAAAACTAACTGGAATGGTACATTTAAAGCACATACTATTAGAGATCTAGGACTTCAAAAAACGAAAACCTTTTTTTACCTACCAGGCAAAAAGATCAAGTCACTTTGAAGGAACGAAATGTCCAGTGGGCATTAGATTTACACTTCGTTTTATTTAAACTCAAAAAGTAAGGGAGCAATAGGTATGAAGTTCTCAAGAAAAGTAAGATAAATTAAGAATTTGGTATCCAAAGTATATTTTGACTACAAAAATAGCCAATAGTTTAAATATACAAGAACTCTCACAATTTATTTCTCATAATCCCATCTTGACAGCCTCTTTGGTCATTATCTATAGCCAGGAAATGGAGAACTGGAAACATACAATGACCACAATGTCAGATACAAAAATAGGACTAAAACATAAAAGTACAGTTCCTAGAAAAGTTGGGAGAACATCTAAAGAAGTAATTCATGTAAAAATGCTGATTTTGGGACAAACATCCATGAATGCTGTATGATCAATTTTTATAATATTCCATGGAAAAGAGTGTTATTTAAAGCTAGTACATCAAATAATCAAAAAGGAAAGAACAACTGGGCTTGGTGGCTCATGCCTGTAATCCCAGCACTTTGGGAGGCTGAGGCGGATGCATCAAGAGGCCAGGAGTTTAGGACCAGCTTGACCAAGATGGTGAAACTCTGTCTCTACTAAAAATATAAAAATTAGCCAGGCATGGTGGCAGGTGCCTATAATTCCAGCTGAAGCAGGAGAATTGCTTGAACCTGGGAGGCAGAGGTTGCAGCGAGCTGAGATAGTGCCACTGTACTCCAGCCTTGGCAACAGAATGAGATGCTGCCTCAAAAAAAAAAAAAAAATTACCCCATTGCTACTTTTCTGTGGAGCATGTTTTTAAAAAGAAATAAAAAGAAAAATACCCAATGTGGTTCTAAAACCTGATAAATAACTTTCCTGGTTTCTTATTTTAAGATACTACTGTTATTCTTTCAAGAGTTTCTTCTTCCTTTTTGCAATAAATTTGATAAGCTTAGCTTTACTAGATAAACAGAAATTTCTGGTAATCTTGGAAGTCAACAGTATATAGACACCCTAAAAATAACTTATGAAAAATGTTGTTAAATATAGAAAAATAAATATTTTGAAACAACATAAACATATCACAAGTCCAACTCAAAATAATATAAACTACCAGAATAACCAAGATATATCAGCATGGCTTATATTTTCAAACTAAAAATCAATTGCTTTCTAATATATCAATAATAACTAATTATAGGCTAAGCAAGGTGGCTCACACCTGTATTTTCAGCACTTTGGGAAGCCAAGGCGGGAGGATTGCTTGAGCCAAGTGATTAGAGACCAGCCAAGCAACCTAGTGAGACTCCCATCTCTAATAAACAAACAAATAAAATAAGGAATCACATAATATAGAAGTATACAACTACATATTATAGAATTATATGTTATACAAGTTCTTAATCTCTGATAAGAACATAGCACCATTTGAAATTTATGGCAATATGAGAGAAAATTTCTTTTACATTAAGTAAAATAACTGTTTTAATTGATCTGAAGTTTAATTTAACTGTAACTCAAAAGCTTATAAAAATCTAATAAAATATAATCATAGATTCAGTTTTAAGGATTTTTAAAAACTATCATTTTTCAAATTCCTTTTTAAAAATTATAGTTCAAGTTAGAGTGTAAAACTTACATTGTTAGTTTCTTTATCCTAATTTAATAATGGCATATCAACCTTCACTGGTCTTTGGTCATTTTGACTGCAACTGGATGAACGATTAGATATTACAGCCAATGCGGCATGTATATGTAAAACTTAGACAGGATGAAATGAAGAAAATTCTTTTTCTCAGCTTCACTGATAAGAATTGCAAACTGCAAAGACTGACATTGTTCGCACACAAGATTTGGAGTTTTAAGATTTGTATAAAGCATGTTCTGGAGCTGCAGCTTTGAAAAAACAGGGAAATACACCAGAGTAACTGGCCACCTTGCCACACATACATACATACATACCTGCTGGTTCCATGAGTGAAAAGGGCCTAGCACTAAGAGGGTCCAGGAGCAATCAGCATACCTAAGCTTAGATATGGGTTTCTAAATCCTATTTCCAGTAAAAGGAACTGGTGCTCCTTTACACAAGTGGCTGACTCCAAGGCTATAGCAGAAAAAATATAAGATAATCCTAGATTAACAACCTATGGTATCAGAAAGTAACAAACTCACCAAAGGATGAGGGCAGGTTGAAAAGGCACAGGAGCCAACTGGAAAGAGTTCCCAATGGCCAAAGCGGAAGAAAAATAACTAAGGATAGTACTGCATTATAACTCATGGAAGAAAATAAATGTCTATGAGTGTAATCCCAGCAAACTTATGGCTGACTAAAAGCTTAGTACAAGAAATACACAAGATAAGCCTTGAACACTTTGTCACATCAGATGGGAAAAGATTGGCAATAAAATAACTGTCTAGTCACCTAGGAAGGATCCTAGGGGCTAGGCGTGTTGGCTCATGCCTGTAATCCTTTGGGAGGCCAAGGCGGGTCAAGAGATTGAGACCAGACTGGCTAACATGGCAAAACCCCATCTCTACTAAAAATACAAAAATTAGCTGGGCATAGGGGTGCATGCCTGCAATCCCAGCTACTTGGGAGGCTGAGGCAGGAGAATGGCTTGAACCCAGTGGGTGGAAGTTGCAGTGAGCCAAGATTGCACCTGGGCACTCCAGCCCAGGTGACAAGAGGGAAACTCCAAGAGCTTATGCTGCGATCTTTATTCCCCACCAGGTTGTAGGCCTTTGCTCCACAAGTCTGGGTGTCTTGGAGGAGGAATTTACAAACAACACAAAAGTGTCTCCTTTCTCCTACCACATGGGTTGTGACCAGCCCTGATGGCGTCCCCTGCCTTCCTTACCTGGGAACTGTGTTTCTTCCCTCAAAATCATCCAGGGCTCTTTTCCTTGCTCCAGTAAGTCAACCAAAACTGGCTTAGAAATGGAATGTCCTCCTTATAAGAAAAGAAATGCCACATGGTATAAAAATAAAAACAAAAGCCACAGAAATCTTTGAGCTTTGGTTAAATTTACAATGAACTAAGGACCTCAAATAAAAGAGGGGTGAGATGATTGAAGAAATGAAGTAGGTACAGTAAAACCCTATTTTAATGTAAACTCATACACACTTTGTCTCTTAGGAGAAAATTTAACCTGTGACCTTATAAAACATCTCTTTCCAAATATTACCACCCCAAAGAAGCTGTGAAGCTCTCTGGAGCCAGAGGCTGGGTCACAAATTCTTCCTCTTAAATCTACCAACATTGTGACTTTGGCCATGTGACTTCAACTCATTATTCCAATTTGACAAATAAACTGGTCATAATGATACTGCTATTAGCTAGGTGCAGTGGCTCATGCCTGTAATCCCAGCATTTTGGAAGGTCGAGGTGGGAGGATCACTTGAGACCAGGAGTTTGAGACCAACTTGGGCAATACAGTGAGACCTCATCTCTATTTTTTTTTTTTTTAAAGCCAGGTATGGTGGTGTATTCTGTAGTCCCAGCTACGCAGGAGGCTGAGGAAGGAGGATCACTTGAGGCCAGGAGGTCAAGGCTACAGTGAGCCATGACTGCACCACTGCACTCCAGCCTAGGCAACAGTACAAGACCCAGTCTTGAAAAAATAAATAAATAAATAAATAAGATAATCACAATAAAACTATCACATAGTTCTTTGAGTATTAAGTTATTATTATTATATATATATATATATATATATATATATTTTTTTTTTTTTTTCCCCTCTCCTCCAAAGATGCCTGGGGACATAATGAGCACAATTGTACCAACTTAATTATTTTATTATTTCTGTATGAGAGAAAAAAAAAAAGCATCCCAACTGATATGTAAAATTTTCATTCAAACGCAATGAAAAGCTCATCAATTATAACTTTCAACAAGAAATCATACAAATTGGCTACAGGAAATGAAATGTGGACTCTTCACATTTCAATGAATATTATTCATCCAGTCCAGCACTATATAAGTCACAGGGGTTTTTATACTCAGAGTAAATCATGAATCTGCGTCTGTTGTCCCTGCAGGTGGATCAGATGATGACAAAGCATATCTGTAGGCATTTTAGAAATATACGCCATAGCCGGGCGCAGTCGCTCAAGCCTGTAATCCCAGCACTTTGGGAGGCCAAGGCGGGTGGATCACAAGGTCAAGAGATCGAGACCATCCTGGTCAACATGGTGAAACCCCGTCTCTACTAAAAATACAAAAAAAAAAAAATTAGCTGGGCATGGTGGCACGTGCCTGTAATCCCAGCTACTCAGGAGGCTGAGGCAGGAGAATTGCCTGAACCCAGGAGGCGGAGGTTGCGGTGAGCCAAGATCACGCCATTGCACTCCAGCCTGGGTAACAAGAGCGAAACTCCGTCTCAAAAAAAAGAAGAAGAAATATACACCATAGGAAACCAGGATTCCTGGACAATGGTTATTCATGGACTAATAATACATAATTTCATAATAAGAATACATAATTTTAAACAAGCCTCTTGGATATTAGGCAATCATAAGGGGCAGGAGGACGCGTGACTATCTCTAAAGGATGAAGAAAATGATGGTGCTTGGTGGCACAGCCATTGTCAAACTGACAGAGCTGAAACCTTTCTCTAAGAACAGGAAGGAGAAATTCAAGTATGTCTCAAAATACAGCCTTGAAATTCACTGTGTTGAAAGGTAACATATCACAGATCACATTTTAAATTACTTGAGACAAATAAACTTACCCAGTGAGACTAGATTTCTATAGTTCTCCAACATCACATCCCTGTATAAGTCCCTCTGATGAGGGTCCAGGTATTCCCACTCCTGCCGAGAGAAGTCTATGGCCACATCCCTGAATGTCACTAATTCCTGAAACTGCAAACCCATGCATTACAAAATTTTGAAAACATTTTAAAGATGGAAAGACAGGAGATTAGAAGAGCACATTAGAGAGAAGGAGTGATATAGTATATGTAGCTAATGACTGGTAGCAGACTAAAGCAGCATGTCTACATATTCCTAAAGAATCCTATTGCCACAGACAAATCTTTCTGCATGTTGGGGGTTACACAATAATTCAGACCTCCTGAGGAATGGATAAAATAAAATTCAATAAAGTTTTAAATACACAACTACATAGTCTGCTAGTTGTGTGATGCTTAAATTCCCAATAAACATGAGTTTCTATTTTTCCTTTAACAGTTAAAAAAAAATGGGATGTCCTTGCCAAATTTAATAATGTCCATATTTTATTATTTTGTTCTATTTATTCATTTATTTGAGACATAGTCTCACTCTGTTGCCCAGGCTGGAATATAGTGACTCAAACACGGCTCACTGCAATCTCGACTGCCAGGCCCAGCCTTTCAAGTAGTTGGAACTACAGGTGTACAACACATGCCCAATTAATTTTGGTATTTTTTGTAGAGACACAGTTTCATCATGTTGCTCAGGCTGGTCTCAAACTCCTGGGCTCAAGCAATCCACCTGCCTCAGTCTCCCAAAGTTCTAGGATTACAAGCGTGAGCCACTGGCCAATCGCCATATTAAAAAAAAAAAAAAAAAAGCTTTTAGACTTTTCCACAAGCTTCAAGTTATATCATTATGTCAGAGTACACCACAGCATTTTTTTTTCTTTTGACAAATATATTTTGTATTTACTGTGCAACGATCAGTTTTATCGCGAATATTTCAGACTTAATCCATCTTTTTCCTTCATATATGTTTTTGGTTTTTTGGGTTTTTTTTTTTTTTTTTTTTTGAGACAAAGTATCACTCTCATTGCGCAGGCTGGAGTGCAATGGTGGGATCTTGGCTCGCCACAACCTCCGCCTCCTGGGTTCAAGCGATTCTCCTGCCTCAGCCTCCCAAGTAGCTGATATTACAGGCATGTGCCACCACGCCCAGCTAATTTTGTATTTTTAGTAGAGATGGGGTTTCTCCATGTTGGTTAGGCTGGTCTCAAACTCCCGACCTCAGGTGATCCGCCCACCTTGGTCTCCCAAAGTGCTGGGATTATAGGCCTAAGCCCCCAAACCAAGCCTACCTTCATGTAAGTATTTTTGTTTTTTGTTTTTTGTTTTTTTTTTAGACGGAGTTTCGCCCTTGTTACCCAGGCTGGAGTGCAATGGCACGATCTCGGCTCACCGCAACCTCCGCCTCCTGGTTTCAGGCAATTCTCCTGCCTCAGCCTCCTGAGTAGCTGGGATTACAGGCACGTGCCACCATGCCCAGCTAATTTTTTGTATTTTTAGTAGAGACGGGGTTTCACCATGTTGACCAGGATGGTCTCGATCTCTCGACCTCGTGATCCACCCACCTCGGCCTCCCAAAGTGCTGGGATTACAGGCTTGAGCCACCGCGCCCGGCGCCATATAAGTTTTTTAAATCTTTTGTGTATGCGTGTGTGACAGGTTCACTCAGTTGCCCAGGCTGGAGTGCAGTGCCACAATCACAGCTCACTGCAGCCTTGACCTCCCAAGCTCAAGGAATCCTCCTGCCATAGCCTCCTGAGTAACTGGGACTACAGGTGCAAGCCACCACATCCAGCTGATTTTGTACTTTTTTTGTAGAAATAGGGGTGTTGCTTTTTTGCAAGGGGTCTCAAACTCCTGGCCTCAAGTGATCCTCCTGCCTCAGCCTCCCAAAATGCTGGGATTACAGGCATGAGCCACCATGGTTAGCCTACCTTCATATACTTTGTTGGACAACATTTCAAAGGTCTTCTCCAATTCTGGAAATCAACATATTGACAACTCAGGATACTATTCTCATTTATCACCATCTTCCATCACTTAATACTTTTCTTTTTTTTTTTTTTTGAGACAGAGTTTCGCTCTTGTTACCCAGGCTGGAGTGCAATGGCGCGATCTCGGCTCACCGCAACCTCTGCCTCCTGGGTTCAGGCAATTCTCCTGCCTCAGCCTCCTGAGTAGCTGGGATTACAGGCACACGCCACCATGCCCAGCTAATTTTTTGTATTTTTAGTAGAGACAGGGTTTCACCATGTTGACCAGGATGGTCTCGATCTCTTGACCTCGTGATCCACCCGCCTCGGCCTCCCAAAGTGCTGGGATTACAGGCGTGAACCACCACGCCCGGCTCACTTAATACTTTTCTTATTCCAGAATGTATACTGATATAGGACGACTCATAATCAAAAAGATGTCACCCAAGTTCGACAGAACATATTCAACCACAAAATAAAAACTTGTCTCTCATTAATTCTTTGGCAAGATCCATGTATATATCCAACAATTCTAAAATTCTCAAAGAATATGAGCTCTCATCACATACTAAGACAGACCAATTGATAACCAAATCCTATCCTATTTGCCTAGAAAACTCAGGTCTATGGATAATGTCAAAGCCTACCTAGGGTATCCAAATAGGAGCAACATCTCTAATTCACTAAACTAAGGACGTATAAAGGAAGCTCAAATAGTTCCCTGTTGAGACTTCACTCCTTTACTGCTCTATCATAGCCTTTGGTTGAAGAATAAGCATAGAAGTATTGAATACATCTGGCCGGGCGCGGTAGCTCAAGCCTGTAATCCCAGCACTTTGGGAGGCCGAGGCGGGTGGATCACGAGGTCAAGAGATCGAGACCATCCTGGTCAACATGGTGAAACCCCATCTCTACTAAAAATACAAAAAATTAGCTGGTCATGGTGGCGCGTGCCTGTAATCCCAGCTACTCAGGAGGCTGAGGCAGGAGAATTGCCTGAGCCCAGGAGGCGGAGGTTGCGGTGAGCCGAGATCGCGCCATTGCACTCCAGCCTGGGTAACAAGAGCGAAACTCCGTCTCAAAAAAAAAAAAAAAAAAAAAAGAAGTATTGAATACATTTGACCATAAATATAAAAGTGGACAGAAAATACTCATGGGGAGAAAACTCAGTTATTTGCTATCACTATTCACCACATTAGAAGAAAGTAGGGAGCAGATAACTGAAGGACTTCTTAAATAGGAAGTTTTAGGTTAATGAAAAAATCCACATAACCTACGATCATATTGCAAGAAAACAGAATTAATCAACTTACACAGATCATGGTTTTAGAACTGTAAGACCCGATCAGTCCTACTTGGCAGAGTTCCGATACTGGAAAAATTCAAACTCCTGAGAATCCAGAGCTGAGAGAAGAAAAGAACATTAGTGTTCCCAGTATGACTTAATTTAATAAAATCTTTCTGCTCCTCTATTTCTCTTTCCAAATTAATCCCTCACAAGTGAACACATAACATAGGGAAAAACAGACAATGGATCTAAGCATTCCCTCAAACCCCAGGAAACCCAGCTATCCAAAGGTAGTTTTACAGTAAGTCACTTGCTCACTAAAACCAGATCCAGACATGATAGCAAGGGGCTTTCTGGACGAGACTCCAATTTGGGAAGGCTGATCTAGGAGATTAAACTGCTCAGTTTCTCCATGAGAAGATTCACTTGCCTTTATTCCCACCTTTCAAGACTGAAAGAGGACTTATCATTCAAACTTGAGGCCCTTCTTTTTTTTTTTTTTTTTTATTTGAGATAGAGTCTCGCTCTGTTACCTGGGTTGGAGAGCAATGGGGAGATCTTGGCTTACCACAACCTCCGCTTCCAGGGTTCAAGTGATTCTCCTGCCTCAGCCTCCTGACTAGCTGGGACTACAGGTGTGCACCATCATACCCAGCTAATTTTTTTGTGTGTTTTTGGTAGAGACAGGGTTTCACTACATTGGCAGGGCTGGTCTTGAACTCCTGGCCTCAGGTGATTCTCTGACCTTGGCCTCCCAAACTATTCCTATTACAGGTGTATGCCACCACACCTGGCCTCAAGCTAGAACCTCTTCTATGGCATCAGAATCAGTTGAAATTGGTCAAAATATGAGAGAGAGCACAACACAGGAGGAAATGGTTAGGACTGGTTCTGTGTTGAGTACAAACTGCCTTGCAAAATAAAAAATATTCATGTAATAGAATACCAAGAAACTACCAGATGCTAAGTAGGGAAACATATTTAATAAAAATAAAAAAATTCAGATATACTGTCCACAGAAAATTAAGATAAAAAATAGAATGTATAATATCATTGAATCATTAAAAAGAGAGACAAGCATTGAGAGACAGGTTATAGGACATCAATACATTGAAAAAGTCTGGTAATTTATTTGTTCTGTTACATTACATGATCATATGTTACCATTACTTTCCTTTTAGTTGCTATCTTGATATTCTTTTGAATATATTTCATAATCATTTTAACATTGTTCATACAATAACTCAAAAAATACATGTGTACACCCACAAACACACACACACAAATGTGTGTATTAAAAGGTGGGTTTATTTTGCTACATAGTCACAGTGTCGTACAGGATACTGCTAAATTCTTGCTCTCTCTCTCTCTCTTTTTTTTTTAAAGGGGCAGGGGTCTTGCTGTGTCACCCAAGCTGGAGTACAGTGGTGTGATCATAGCTCACTGCAAACTCAAGCTTCTGGGTTCAAGTAAGCCTACTGCCTCAGGCTCCTGAGTAGCTGGGACTAAAGATGTGCACCATCATGCCTGGCTAATTCTAAAAATTTTTTTAGAGACAGGTTCTTACTATGTTACCTAGGTTGTTCTCAAACTCTGGGGCTCAAGAGATCCTCCCTCCTAGGCCTCCCAAAGTGTTGGGATTACAGGCATGAGCTACCATGCCTGGCCCAGTCTCGCTTTTTATCTAACATCACTTGAAGAAAAAATTAGACAGTAAAACCTTGCAGAATACATTCACTAGCTTCCATATAGATTCCATGGGCTTAGTTACAAGAATGACCAGAATCTAATCAATGCCACCTCCACATGAATTCCCAAGACATATCACCTGACTCTCTCTAGTGGTTTTCACTATACACTGACTTACCCTTTCCTATTTACAATTTATGACCCTTGCTTGATTATTAGCATTTTAAAGTTGTGACTAGCCATAGTCAGAGCAATCAGACAAGAGAAAAAAATAAAGTATATCCAACTTGGTAAGGAGGAAGTCAAGCTCGCTGTTCACCAATGATATAATCATATACCTAGAAAACCCTAAAGACTCATCCAAAAAGCCCCTAGATCTGATAAATAAATTCAGTACAGTTTCAAGATACAAAATTAATGCACACAAATCAGTAGAACTGCTATACACCAGCATCAATCAAGCTGAGAATCAAATCAAGAACTCAAACCCTTTTACTATAGCTGCAAAAAAATAAAATACTTTGGAATACACCTAATCAAGGAGGTGAAAGATCTCTATAAGGAAAACTACAAAACACTGCTGAAAGAATCATAGATGACACAAACAGATGAAAACACAACCCATGTTCATGGATGGATAGAATCAATATTGCAAAAATGACCATACTGCCAAAACTGATCTATAAATTCAGTGCAATTCCCATCCAAATACCACCATCATTCTTCACAGAACTAGAAAAAAAAACAATCCTAAAATGCGTATGGAACAAAAAAAGAGACAGCATAGTCAAAGTGAGACTAAGCAAAAAGAACAAATCTAAAGGCATAACATTACTTGACTTCAAACTATACTACAAGTCTCTAACTACCAAAACAGCATGGTACTAGTAAAAAACCGGCATATGGACCAATGGAACAGAATAGAGAACTTAGAAATAAAGAAAAATACTTATAGCCAACTGATCTTCAACAAAGTAAACAAAAACATAGTAGGGAAAGGACTATTCAACAAATGGTGCTGGGATAATTAGCAAGCGACGTGTAGAAGAATGAAACTGGAGCCTCATCTCTCACCTTATACAAAAATCAATTCAAGGTGGATCAAAGACTTAAATCTAAGACCTGAAACCATAAAAATTCTAGAAGACAACATTGGAAAAACTCTTCTAGACATTGGCTTAGGCAAACAGTTCATGACCAAGAACCCAAAAGCAAATGCAACACAAGCAAAGATAAATAGACTTAATTAAACTTTTTGGACTTAAGTAAACCGAAAAGCTTCTGCACAGCAAAAGAATCATCGGAGTAAACAGACAACCCCCTGAGTAGTAAAAAAATATTCACAAACTATACATTGTATGTAAGCATACAATTCTCTTCAATAAACAATATTAGACAAGAATCTAACAGCAGCCTAAATCCTGCTCTTCAGTAGGACATGGTGATTTCTATGCCTCTTCCTAACTTTTACTATCTATCTCATGTTTCAGCTGTTATCTATTCTGAGTGTCTATTGTGTGAACAGTGTTTCCAATACGATAGATACAATAGATCTAAATTTCATACCATAGGTACTTAGAAGCACTTGGACATCAGAGATTATTTCTACATTCTGTGAAATGAAACTGAATCGTTTTATTTGCATATATATATATGTAATTTATTTTTAGATGGAGTCTCACTCTATTGCCCAGAACTACTGTTTGATCCAGCAATACCACTAATGGGTATCTACCCAGAGGAAAAGAAGTCACTATAAAAATTTTTTTTAACGATAGAGATGGGGGGTCTCACCATGTTGGCCAGGCTGGTCTCGAACTCCTGGCATCAAGTGATCTGCCAGCCTCAGCCTCCCAAAGTGCTGAGATTTCAAGCGTGAACCACCGCACCCAGCCAGAAGTCATTATATGGAAAAAGTCCCAAAATGCTGGGATTATGGGCATAAGCCACCATGCCCAGCCAAATATAACAATGTTAATGAGATTCAGCTCAATGGCTCCCAACATCTACTAGAAATAAAGTAGATTGTTATTAGGACATTCAGACACATTTTAGACGAAGGAACGCATGCCCTAAAACTGGTAATCTTATGAAAGAAAAAAAGGCAAGTAGCATAAACCCTGATTTTTAGATGTGAAAGAACTTTTTCCTCCTCATCAGAGTCCTTTTGAGAAACAGCAGGACCAGGGAGGGAGAAGAGAATCATGAGTTATCAGGCTTTCATTGAAGCACGGAAAGCCTGGATACACAATACCCTCCACAACTTCCCTGTTCACACACTTGAACACATGGAGGTGGCAGGGAGGCTGGAATCTGGGTATGAGTTCACAGCAGGTTCCTGGGGTCACAGCTCTGGGAAAGAAAAGGTTCTGAGACAAGCAGCTTGCTCTCAGAGCTCACTAGGAAATAACCTCGCAGGCGTTTCCAAACTCACGGCAAGTCAGTGCCTTCTTGCTGGAAAATTTCACTTAGAATTAGAATCCAACTTCCCTCTCGCAGACATTTTGTGTGTGTGTCAGCCACAAGCGGCTATGAGGAGAGAGGGGAGCTACAGCCACAACTCAATGTGCCACCGCATCAACGCACCTCATATCCCCGTCATTCAAGCACAGTCACTCACCTGTCACAGCCTCACACCCGCACCTACTGTCAAGGAGGCACATCCCAGCCTCTCATACGCAGTTTCTCTCACACACTCTCAAACATTCCTCATCTGACATATACAACATTCTCTCACGTACGCACTCAAAACCCTCTGCCGCTCATGCACCCACAGGCCTGAGATTCCGATAACAACTGGTCATCCACACAACAGGCTTCCACTGTTTAAGGGCTTCCTCCACCAAACTGGACGATGCAGGTTGGGCTCCAATTTAACTTGATTGCCCAGAGCCCCGCCTGCGAGTACACTGTGCCTATTATATCCCGAAATGAGTTCAACTCACCTTGCAAAAGAGCCACGCGAAAACGGAAGGGAAGCCATAGACTGGGTGTTCCCGCTGCCCTCTGGGAAATGTAGTTCAAGCCTAAAGATCCATGACCGTGGTAGCTGGTGGTAACAGTGGCTCGGAACCCCAAATCCCAATTAGATCGCAGGACCGCCGGACGCTGGCTCCGGGAGGTTTCAGAGTTCCCTCTACTAGGAGTGCGCAGACGCAGAGACTAGCGCGGAGAAGACAGCTGAAGCGAAGGCGTGTCCGACTTGGTTTCGGAGTCCTGAGGGTTTCAGTGCACCCAGAAGGCTGAGAAGGGGAATCCGAATTCGGGGCTGCCTGAAGCCTCGGGCTGTGCGTGTAGAGCCGGTCGGGGAGAGTTAAGGTGTGGCCGCGAGGGCCAGCGCGGGGGACTGGGTGTGAACTCCCGAGGGCGGGGACTCTGCTCTGTGTCCCCTGAGGAGGTCCAGCCTTGCTATAAGATAGGAGAAAAGTAGCTTTCTAAAACTGGAAAAATAATAATTGTATGTTTTATTTATTTATGGAGTACAATATGCTGTTTTGATCCTTGTTTACGATGTAGGATGATTAAATCAAGCTAATTAAATCTATCACCTTACTTTTTTGTGGTAAAAAATTTTTTTAATCTACTCTTTTAGCAATTTTGAAATATATAACACATTATTTATGTTGTTGCTATTCTGTGCAGTCAATTACTAAAGTTTATTCCTCCTAACTGAAATTTTGTACTCTTTTAGTTAATATCTCCCTTTTTTCCATTTTCCAGTCTCTGGTGAACACCATTCTCTGTTTCTTAAGAGTCGGGCTTTTTTAGATTCCACAAATACCACTCATTTGGTATTTGTCTTTCTGTTTCTGGCTTCTCTTACTTAGTTTAATGTCCTCCTGGTTTATCCGCATTGTCACAAATGAATTTTCCCCTTTTTATTTTTATTATTTATTTATTTACTTGTTTATTTATTTTTTAGACAGTTTCCCTCTTGTCGCCCAGACTGGATTGCTGTGGCAAAATCTCAGCTCACTGCAACTTCTGCCTCCCCAGTTCAAGCTACTGTCGTGCCTCACCCTTCCTGGCAGCTGGGATTACAGGCTAGGCCACCATGTCGGCTAATTTTGTATTTTTGGTAGAGAAGGGGTTTCACCATGTTGGTCTGGCTGGTCTCAAACTTCTGACCTCAGGTGACCTGCCTGCCTCAGCCTCCCAAAGTGCAGGGATTACAGGCATGAGCCACCACACCCAGCCAATTTTCCTCTTTTTAAAGAGTGAATAGTATTCCTTTATGTATACATATACATATCACATTTTCTTTATCCATTCATCCAATGCTGGATACCTAGGTGGCTTCCATGTCTTAGCTATTATAAATAATGCTGCAGTGAATATGGCAGTGCAGTTATCTCTTCAGCATGCTGATTTCAGTTCCTTTAGCTATACACCAACAGGTGGGATTGCTGGGACATATAGTTGACATTTTAGTGTCTGATGAATCTCCATATTATTTTCCATAATGGCTCTATGAATTTACATTGGGAAATGTAATTACTTTTGATGCTGTTGGGAATGGACTGCTTTATTCAATAAATTGTTAGGTACATGGACCAATAGTGTATAGGAGTGAAGTTATATTTACTTAATTCTTTACATTAAGTTATAGTCAAAACAGACTGCCTAATTAAGTATAAAAATTATCCAGAGGCTAGGTGTGGTGGCCCACACCTGTAATTCCAGCACTTTGGGAGGCAGAGGTGGGCAGATCACAAGGTCAGGAGTTCAAGACCAGCCTGGCCAATATGGTGAAACCCTGTCTCTACTAATATATCTATTTGAGACTATATCTATTGGTATAGATATTATATTACTAGTATAAGTATCTCTTTGAAATTGTGCTTTCAGTTTCCCAGAGTATCTATGTAGATGTGGAATTGCTGGATACATGGTAATTCTATTTTTAATTTTTTTTTTTTTTTGAGACAGTTGAGTCTTTTTCTGTCACCCAGGCTGGAGTGCAGTGGTGAGATCTAGGCTTACTGCAACCTCTGCCTTCTGGGTGCAAGCAATGCTCTTGCCTCAGCCTCCTGAATAGCTGGGATTACAGGCATGTGACACCATGCCTGGCTAATTTTTATATTTTTAGTGGAGATGGGGTTTTACCATGCTGGCCAGGCTAGTATCAAACTCACGTGATCCACCCCTCTCAGCCTCCCAAAATTCTGGGATTACAGGCTTGAGCCACCACAGCTGGCCTCTATTTTCAAATTTTTTAGGAATTGTCACGCTGTTTGCCACAGTGGCTGTACCTTTTTCTATTCCCTTCAACAGTGCATCAGGGTTCCCATTTCTCTGTATCTTTACCAACAGCTGTTATTTTCTATTTTTTAATGGCAGCCTTTGTAATGGATGTAAAGTAGTATCTCATTGTAGATCTGATTAGCATTTCTCTAATAAATAGTGTGCTGAGCATCTTTTTACACACTTATTGGCCATCTGTAAGTCTTTGGAGAAATGTCTATTGAAGTCCATGGCAGATTTTTGGATCCTGTGAATTGTTGGATTTTACAGATTATATATTCAGCATCTTAATCCCTTTTCAAGTTTATGATTGCAAATATTTTCTTTTATTCTGTGGGTTACCCTTTTTAACCTATTGATGTCTTTCAATTCACACTTCTTTTTTTTACTTTTTTTTTTTTTTTTTTTTTTTGAGACAGAGTTTTGCTCGTTAGCCAGGCTGGAGTGCAATGGCATGATCTCGGCTCACTGCAACCTCCGCCTCCTGGGTTCAGGCAATTCTCCTGCCTCAGCCTCCTGAGTAGCTGGGATTACAGGCATGCACCACCATGCCCAGCTGATTTTTTTCTATCTTTAGTAGAGACGGGGTTTCACCATGTTGACCAGGATGGTCTTGATCTCTTGACCTCATGATCCACCCGCCTCGGCCTCCCAAAGTGCTAGGATTACTGGCTTGAGCCACTGTGCCCGGCCCTTTTTTTTTCTTTTTTTTTTTTGAGATGGAGTTTTGCTCTTGTTACCCAGGCTGGGGTGCAATGGGGCAATGTTGGCTCATCACAACCTCCGCCTCCTGGGTTCAGGCAATTCTCCTGCCTCAGCCCCTCAGCCTCCTGAGTAGCTGAGATTACAGGCACGTGCCACCATGCCCAGCTAATTTTTGTATTTTTAGTAGAGACGGGGTTTCACCATGTTGACCAGGATGGTCTCGATCTCTTGACCTCGTGATCCACCTGCCTCAGCCTCCCAAAGTGCTGGGATTACAGGCGTGAGCCACCGTGCCTGGCCTACTTTTAATGAATTTCAACGTGTCTGTTTTTTTGTTTGATGCCTGTATATTTGGTATCATCAAAAAAAAAAAAAATTACCAAAATAGTGCTGTGAAAATCCAAAGAGGATGAAGGAGTGCCCGCATCACCTCCTGAAGCTCCTGCACTGCTGGCAACCGAATTAGAAATGGGCTCAAGGGGGTCCTGAGGCAGGGACGGCTAGGGTCTAACCCTGGGTGTGCCACAGGACCATGGACCCCTGCGAGATGTGTGTTCTTGGGTGTGGTGTGCTGTTCTTTTTTCTAAAAGAGTGGCCCCTCAGGATGGGGAGGTGATTTGGAGGCCTGCGGGTCTGAGACAGCCACCCACTTCACCTAGGCTTTAGGAACCAAGAGCAAAACTAAGGACATGGGGCCCCACAGCCCAAGTAGAGCCAAAGAGAGAGGTGCACCAGAAGGTAAGTGGACTACAGGGAAACCACGCTCGATTGCACAAGCCACATTCATTTCACCAGACAACACACACACACACACACACACACACACACACACACACAGAGGTATCCAACACTCGCACAGAAACACAGCCAGACAGTCCTTGAGGTTGCTGGTTCTGCTCTCTCCCAGGAAGCCACCTCTGGGGAGAGAACAGCCCCAGGGCACATGGGCAGGCCATATGTCGAAATGGGGGAGGGGGGGACAGCTGTCAAAAAGACGCATCCCCATGCCATCTAGGCAAGCCTGATACATTGTGGGGATCCTTAGGGATCTCGTGGTGCACCCTTGGGGACCCGTCTGACGTTTCTTCAGCTTGGTTCGGCCCTGCCTGACTTCTAGAACCATGGAACCATGACAACAATCCCCTGGAGAGGAGGGGCCCAGCCGAAGGCTGACACACTGCCAAAGAGGGCTCCTGCTCTGCCAAGCCGCTAGGATCCGTCCCCAGGCAACGGTGGTGGTCACTGTTACACGAGTCACGGCTCAGCACTTGGGCCTGGTAACTCGCGCCTGGCGCATGTGCATTCTAGTGTCCAGCTGGCGCACTGCAATGTCAGGGCTGTCAGGCCGCAGCCATACAGGAAAATGGTGAGGGCAGAGCCAGTAGAGGCCTGGGAAGGAGGCTGTGTGGGACAAGCAGCAAACGACCCTGACATTTCGGGTCTCAATAGTGGAGGAGGCCCTTCAGATCATGAGGTGCACGCTTGGGACTGATCTTCTGATCCGATTCCGGATTCAAGGATGTAGGCAGAAATCGGGTCCCAGGGGGCTGACTCAGGCTGGTGAGGTGTGGAGGGAGGTCACTGGGGCACAGAAATATAGCTGAGACCTCAGGAATGAGTGTTAGGAGGACATTCCCTGGCCCCATGAGCTGACTGCCTCCCTTCCACCTGGACCTCCCAGTGCCCTGCCCTGGTTTCAAAGCCCAGAAGCTCCTGCTTCTCAGCACTGCTGTCCAGTAACAATGGAAAAAAGGACAAAGGCAAGCCCAAGGTGGAACCAAGGTGGCCACAACTAGAACTGGCATCCCATGGGGACAGATAAGGTTGAGAGTGTCTTAGAGGCCATCTGTGCCAAATCCAAGCCTCAGAAGGATGTTCAGACATGCTCCTGATGGGCAGAGGATGCCCCAAAAAAGGAAAGACAAGCAAAGCACAACTGGGACCACAGGAGGGCCTATACTGGGGTCCAAGCCTCAATCAGATTCCTGCCAGAGGAGCCAAGAGGTTTCTGCACAGTGCAAACCACTCCAAACCCCACACCGGGATCAGCCAGCAAACCAGCAGTCCCTTTTGGTCCATGAAATTCCTGACAGCCAAAAGGTTCAAGGCTGAGAAGCAATCCCAGTCAGGAACAGAGCAATGGGAGACCCTGCACAATGAGAAAGGATGTGCAGAGGAAATGAAATACAGTCTTGATTAGAAGGCAAAGGCCAGGGCCGGGCGCGGTGGCTCACGCCTGTAATCCCAGCACTTTGGGAGGCCAAGGCAGGTGGCTCACAAGGTCAAGAGATTGAGACCACCCTGGTCAACATGGTGAAACCCCGTCTCTACTAAAAATACGAAAAATCAGCTGGGCATGGTGGCGCATGCCTGTAATCCCAGCTACTCAGGAGGCTGAGCCAGGAGAATTGCCTGAACCCAGGAGGCGGAGGTTTCGGTGAGCCAAGATCACACCACTGCACTCCAGCCTGGGTAACAAGAGCGAAACTCCATCTCAAAAAAAAAAAAAAGAAAGAAAGAAAAAGAAAAAAGAAGGCAAAGGCCAGCCATGGTTGACTACCTCTTATCCTATGGGAATCATGCAGCCATCTGATGAAATAGGAGGATCAAGTTTCCTTCTTGGTAGGCGCTACAAGCACCCATGGTTCAAGAATCATCACAGCTACCCAGTCATTAAGAGATGTGAGTGTTGAGAAGGAAACACTCATTACATAGATCTCACGGATCTTCAGAAAGGTCATCCTTGACTAACTGGGAAATGTTTGTTATAGAGGACGTTGAGCCAGACTAAGGAAACCCTAGGCCCATGAGAAACATGGAAAGAGGAAAAGAGGCAGGACAGAGAAGAGGCCAGAGTCCACACAGAATCAATTCATGCCCCTTGTATGTGGCTCCCGGAATGAGGGCCCAACCTGAGAGCTGGCTAGAAAGGCCACAGTTTGCAGTACAAATGTTCTCCTCACATTCGTGTCCTCTTCCACCAGCACCGGGCCATGGTGTGGACAGGCTGTGCAGTGAAGAGGAAGGGGAAAATGAGTTGGAAGCAGCTTCTTTGACATCTATCTGTACCTCTCCCGCTGGTGAAGTTGTGGGACCACCCCCCCCACCTCACCAGACTATAACCTCACCCCTAACTCACCTTATTTCTGCACATATCATTTCTTTTTTACCCAGAATGGAATCTGAAGAAGATGGAGTGTCCGCCACACATCCCAAAGTTCCTGCCCTGCCAGCAACCAAATCTGAAGTGGGCTAAATGGGTCCTGAGGACAGGATGGCTAGGGTCCAGCCCCAGATGTGCCACAGGCCCCTGGGATGTGTCTCTTCTTGGGTGTGTGGTGTCCTGATCTCTCTAGAAGAGTGGCCCCTCGGGATGAGGAGATGATTTGGACCCCTGTGGGTCAGAGCCAGCCCCCGACTTCACCAAGGCTTTAGGAACCATGAACAAGACCAAGGACACACAGCCCCGCAGCCCAAGCAGAGCCAGAGTGAGGAGCACCAGAAGGTAGGGGGACTGGAGAGAAACTGCGTTCCAGTGCACAAGTCACATTTGTTTCATTAGAAACCACACACACAGAATGAAACACACACACACAGAGACATCCAACACTCGCACAGAAACACACACAGCCAGGCAGCTCCTAAGGCTGTGGTTCTGCTCTCTGTCAGGAAACCCCTCTGAGGAGAGAGCAGCCCTGGGTCACACAGGCAGGCTGTATCTCAAAATCCCAGGGGGGACAACTTTCAAGGAGACTCGCCCCCAAACCATATAGGCAGGCCTAACAATTTGTGGGAATCCTCAGGAATCCTGTGGTGCATCGTTGGGCCCCTGCTTGATGTTTCTTCAGTCTAGTTCGGCTCTGCTAGGCTCCTAGGATCATGGGATCATCGTGTTGATCCACCAGAGAGGAAAGACAACAGCCCAACTCCATACACTTGCCACAAAGGGCTCCTGATCTGACAAGCTGCTGGGAGCCATCCCTAGGCAATGGTGGTGGTCACCAGGAGGCAAGCCTGGCTCAGAGCTCGCCCTGGTGCCTCGCGTTTGGTGCATGCGAATTCTCATGGTGGGCACATGCCACATTGTCAGGACTGTCAGACTCAGCCCTATAGGAAAATGCTGGAGCCGGTGGCAGCTACCGGAAGGAGGAGACGCTTCAGACCATGAGGTGGGCACTCGTGACTGCTCTTCTGCTCCGATTATGGATTGAATGGTGTGGGCAAAAGTCGGGTCCCTGGGGCTGGGTATTCAGTCTGGTGAGGTGTGGAGGGGGTTGCTGGGGCACAGAAAACTGAGACCCCAGGGGAGGGTGTCAGCCAAAAATTCCCGGTTCCTGAGCTCATTGCCTCCCTTTGACCTGGGCCTCCCGGGGCCCTGTCTAGGTCTCAAAGCTCAGGGCATCCTGCTGCTCATCTGTTTTTGCTTTGTGCAGGAAAGATAGCTTGCACTAGTCAGGCCGATTTATGCATGGCTCCGAGAAGTCAGGCTGGGACTCCTTTAAAAAATGTCCACAGGTGTGGTGTTGTCGTCTTGATCCTAGAAAAGAGCATGAGGAGGAGATTTCAGCCCCTGCGGATCCAACGCTGCTCCTCACATTGTGGAGGCCTTCACAAATGCAAAGTGGAATCCGAGGGAAAACGACTGACAACTGGCCACACCACCCAGGCAGGAAAGCACAAAGAGGCACACAAAAAGATAGGCCGACGTGTAAGAAACGGCACTATGGCACACAGGGCATGCCCATCCCAACACGCACACGCACAAGGGCACACATTCACTCACACAGAGGCACAGAGAAAGACAGAAAAAGAAAGAGACAAAGAGGACAGAAAGGGAGACACACAGAGAGAAAAATACAGCATTGGCACAGAAACACACACCCCAGGCAACCCCTGAGGCTGCAGGGTTCTGCTCTCACGAGAACAACCTTCGGGTGAGAGAGAAGCCTACAGGAACACAGACACAGACCTGTGCTAGAGAACACAAGAGGCATGACTTTTGGGGAAAGTCACCCGAACACCGTCAGGGCAGGCCTGAGGCTGGGATGCCGCGCTGCTTCCCCTGGACTCCCCCTGTGGTTTCTTGATCCAGGTCTGCCCTCCGTAACTCCTGCTGTCATCCAGAGACCATCCTCTCGACCCCCTGGAGAGGTCAGGCCAGAGCCTCGGAGCCTCCACATCGATGTGCTGCCACAGAGTGCTCCTGCTTTGCCAAGCCTCGAGAACCCATCCCTCAGGCAACCGTGGGGATCTCTGTGACGAAAGAATCCGCTGGTGCCTTGCGCATGTGCATTGACTAGGCTGACTCCTGCATGGCTACTGGAAATCAAGCTGCATTCCCTTTAAGCAATGGCGGCTGCAGCGGGGATTAAGTAGGGGTCGCCATGGGAAAGGGGGTTGTGGGCGCCCCAGGGCCGGACCCCCAGGAGTCCTGTCCTCAGGACATCCTTGAGCCGACTTCTACCAAATTGAGGAGGAGGAGCTTCAGGGCAACTGCTGGGGTCTCTGACTCCTCTTCAGCTCCACTTTTGGATCCCACCGGGTCAGCAGGGATGGGCTTACCATCTGGTGAGGCGGGGAGGGCCTTGCTGAGGCACAGAAAGATCCCAGGGGCCTCTAAGTGTGCTGTCAGGTCAAAATTCACTGACCCATGAGCCCTCTGCCTCGGTCCTACCTGGGAGAAGCAGTGGCCTGCCCCGCTTCCCATAGCACTGGGGCTCCTGCATCCCGACACCAGTTTTCAGTTCAAGTGCAAATAAGGACATGGTGGGTCCGAGGTGGAGCCAATGTGACCGCATGTGGCACTGGCGTCCCCCAGAGCAGGTGGAGTGAATGTGTGTCTCTGAGGCCATATGGGGCGATGGTGAGATAGACCGTGATGTCAAGACGTGTTCCCAGGGTGGGGGGCACTGGTGACCTCCCCAAGAACGCCAAAGAAAAGCAACGCACACCTGGGAACCAGGAGAGGGCCTCTGCCTGAGTCCAAACCACATTCAGGGACGCCTGCCAGAGGATCCGAGAGGTTTCTGCAAAGTTCATCCCACCCCTCACCCCTCCACCGGCTAGGTAGCCCTGATGCAACCTCCCCTGCATGCCCAGCCCAAGCCCAGTCCCTTTGGCCCCCTGACATTCGTGACAGACAAAAAGATCCAGTTCTGGGAGGCAGTGCATCCAGGAGCAGAGGAAGCAAATATCCCCAAGAATGAGACAGGAATTGAAGAGGAAATGCGACACCACCTTTCCTGGAAGCCAAGGCCTGTCACAGTGGCCTACAGCTCATGCTAGACAAACCACGCAGCCATCAGGTGAAACATGGAGACCAAAGGAGCTTCCCTGTGTGAGGCGGGTATGGAAGCCCAGAGCTCCAGGATGGTCACGCCTGCCCAATCAACCAGAAACAGGTTTGGGGAGGGAAACACTCATGACACGGATGTCCACGAAGTTTCTCCCTGATGGACTGGGAAGTGTTCTTAGTTGAAGACATGGAGCCAGACCAACAAGCATCTAGGCGTCTCAGAAACAGGGCAGACGAAGCAAGAGGGAGGACAGCAGAGGCCGGAGCCCAGGCAGGAAGCAGCACAATGCCACCGCCATGGGCATCCAGGAAGGGGCGTCAAACAAGTGACTTGTCCAAAAGACCAGCGTTCAAGTTACAGAGATCCTTGCCATGCCCCATTCCGGGTTCTTCTTTAAGCCTGTGTCGGGCTGTGGCTTCATTTCTCAGAGAAGAGCCACAAGGAGTCAGAACCATCTTCTTTGACCTCGGTCTGCTCCCTCCTGCAGGACAATGAGCTCCTGTGAGGCTCTTGGCCTTGGCTGGGGTGTGGTCGTCTTGATCCTAGAAAAGAGGCCACTCAGGATGGGGATGAGATTTCAATTCCTCGGGGTCGGGTGCATCTTCTCACATCACCGAGGCCTTCACAAACCCAAAGTGGATCCTCTGGGAAAATGGTTAACAACCGGCCACAAGACCCAGGCAGAGACGCAGAAAGAGGCTCACCAAACACAGGCCTACATGGAAAAAATCGCCCTTTGGCGCACGGGGCACATTGGTCCCAACACACACAAGCACACGGGCACACACAGACGGAGACAGAGAGAGACAGAGAGACAGAGAGAGGAGAGAAAGGGACACACATAGACAGACAGCAGTGGCACAGGAACACACACCACCAGGAAACCCCTTAGGCTGCCAGGTTCTGCTCTCCGCGAGAAAGACCCTCGAGTGAGACAGCAGCCCACGGGCACACAGGCAGAACTGTCCTTGAGATCACGACTTTTGGGGAGACTCACCCGCAAACGGTGCAGGCAGGCCTGAGGCTGGGATGCGGCGCTGCTTCCCCCGGATTCCGCCTGTGGTTTCTTCATCCTGGTCCGCCCTCCCAGACTCCTAGAATTCGGAGACCGACCTGTCGACCCCCTGGAGAGGTCAGTCCGGAGCCTTGGAGCTTCCACACACACGCTGCCACGGAGGGCTCCGGCTTTGCCACGCCTCAGGAACCCGTCCCTCAGGCGACCGTGGCGGTCACTGTGACGGGAGAAGCGGCTCGCGCCTGGCGCATCGCGCATGCGCATTGCCTAGGCTGACGCCGGCTCCAGGAAGTCAGGCTGCGGCCCCTTTAAACAATGGAGGCAGCGCGGTGGCCAGGCGCGGTGCAGGGGTTCCCGCCGCAGCCGTGGAGGCGGCTGGAGCGGGGTCGAGTAGGGGGTGCCGTGGGAGAGGGGGCTGCGGGCGCCCCAGGGCTGCACCCCCAGAAATCCTGTCCTCAGGACATCCTTGAGCCGACTTCTACCAAATTGAGGAGGAGGAGCTTCAGGGCGACTGCTGGGGTCTCCGACTCCTCTTCAGCTCCGCTTTTGGATCCCACCGGGTCAGCAGGGATGGGCTTACCATCTGGTGAGGCGGGGAGGGCCTTGCTGAGGCACAGAAAGATCACAGGGGCCTCTAAGCGTGCTGTCAGGTCAAAATTCACTGACCCATGAGCCCTCTGCCTCCGTCCTCCCTGGGAGGAGCAGTGGCCTGCCCCGCTTCCCAAAGCCCTGGGGCTCCTGCATCCCGACACCGCTTTCCAGTTCACGTGCATACAGGGACATAGCAAGTCCGAGGTGGAGCCAATGCGACCTCCGGTGGCACTAGTGTCCCCCAAGGCATACGGAGTGAGTGTGTGTCTCCGAGGCCATAAGGGGCCATGGCGAGATGGACAATGATGCCCAGGCATGAGCTCGGGGTGGGGGGCACTGGTGACCTCCCCAAGACCTCCAAGGAAGAGCAAAGCACACCTGGGAACCAGGAGAGGGACTGTGCCTGGCTCCAAGCCACATTCAGGGATACCTGCCTGAGGATCCGAGAAGTTTCTCCAAAGTTCACCTCCACCGGCTAGGGAGCCCTGAAGCAACCTCCCCTGCATGCCCAGCCCAAGCCCAGTCCCTTTGGCCCCCTGACATTCGTGACAGACAAAAGATCCAGTTCTGGGAGGCAGTGCATCCAGGAGCAGAGGAAGCAAATATCCCCAAGAATGAGACAGGAATTGAAGAGGAAATGCGACACCACTTTTCCTAGAAGCCAAGGCCTGCCACAGTGGCCTACAGCTCATGCTAGACAAACCACGCAGCCATCAGGTGAAACATGGAGACCAAAGGAGCTTCCCTGTGTGAGGCGGGTATGGAAGCCCAGAGCTCCAGGATGGTCACGCCTGCCCAATCAACCAGAAACAGGTTTGGGGAAACACTCATGACACGGATCTCCACAAGGTTTCTACCTGATGGACTGGGAAGTGTTCTTTGTTGAAGACATGGAGCCAGACCAACAAACATCTAGGCGTCTCAGAAACAGGGCAGACGAAGTAAGAAGGAGGACAGAGCAGAGGCCGGAGCCCAGGCAGGAAGCAGCACAATGCCACCGCCACGGGCATCCAGGGGCATCCAGGGAGGAGTGCCAAATGGGTGACTTGTCCAGAAAGGCCAGCATTCGAGTGACAGGGTTCTTTGCCATGTCCAGTTCCCAGCTTCTTCTTTAAGCCTGTGTCGGGCTGTGGCTTCATTTCTCAGAGAAGAGCCACAAGGATTCAGAACCATCTTCTTTGACGTCGGTCTGCAACCTCCTGCAGGACAATGAGCTCCTGTGAGGCTCTTGGCCTTGGCTGGGGTGTGGTCGTCTTGATCCTAGAAAAGAGGCCACTCAGGATGGGGATGAGATTTCAATTCCTCGGGGTCGGGTGCATCTTCTCACTTCACCGAGGCCTTCACAAACCCAAAGTGGATCCTCTGGGAAAATGGTTAACAACCGGCCACAAGACCCAGGCAGAGACGCAGAAAGAGGCTCACCAAACAGGCCTACATGGAAAAAATCGCCCTTTGGCGCACAGGGCACATTCGTCCCAACACACACATGCACATGGGCTCAGAGAAAGAGAAGCAGAAAGACTAAGAGAGACACTAAGAGAGAAAGAGTGACATTCATGCAGGTGGACACACCTCAGTGACAGAGAAACACTTACCTTCTGTCAGCCACTGTGGCTGCCAGTTTCTGTTTTCCACAAGAATGATTATCATGTAAGAGGGCAAACCAAGGGCCCACAGGCAGACCTGACCTTTGTATCACGGTTGTCATGACTTGTTGGGAGGCTTACTCACACACCTGCGCAGGCTTGGTTCTGGGGTGCCGTGCTGCTTCCCTGAGACTCTGCCTTTTTCATTCTGGTTGGCCCTCCGCTTTCTGATATCTGAAGACCATCCACTATGCTCTGGCTTAGCTGGTGCCCAAGCTGCAAGATAAAGTCCTTAATACTCGTCCTTTTTCTATCTTCAAGCAGAAGTGATTTCTTCCCATGACCACAAAAACTGTTAATGTGCCGTGTCACACCTAAAGCCAGTTGGCACTGGGTCTCACCCAAGGCCCACAGAAATTAATGCTTAGCTACCACTGATGTTTATTCTAGGTTCAATGGCTTTTTACTCAGCAGGTTATGTACCCTGCCAGAGTGTGTATTTCCCTTTAGGCAATGTGTTTTATTTCGGCCCATGGTGTATCTAGAAATGTCATCTGCTGCTTCATTTTACTGTGTCTGAGCTCTAGTCAAGTTGCAAGACAAAGTCCTTTTTACTCTCCCTTCTCCTTTCATCAAGGAGAAGTCAGGAATCTCTTCTGAAACTAAGTGCTGCCTGCCTCGTTTTGAGAGAGGAGTGATATGAAAATCTCTTGGCTGCTCCAGCTGGCGTGTCACTGGGTAACATGCAATCCTTTCCCAATGGCTGTGAGCACAGCACAGCACCAGGACTTGCCCAGGAATTTTAATTCTTGTGGCCTAGACTGCGTTTCAGGTTTATTTAGGACCCCAGAGTGCTTTAGCACACAGTAGTGAGGCTAGCTGAACCTCAGATTTCAACCACTGGATTGGATAATTTCTTTCTGGCTAGGGCTGTTCTAAATGCTCCCTCCACGGGCACTGGCTGAATTTTGCCCCATATTGCCCTCTGCTGTGACAGGCAGCACTGAGTTTCAATGCAAAGTCCCACCATTTTTGTACTGTCCCACCCTCAAGCACATAGATTCTCTGTCCTTGCCACATAGCCACTGCTGAGGGATGGGTAGGGGTGATGGCAGCAATTCAACACTGCCTTTCCTACCCTCCTTGGCGCCTGATTAAGTGATCAAGTACCCTGATCCAATCCACACTAGACTGCTGTCCATTGTTGGAGGTTCTATTTTGCTGTCTTGTACCATCTTCCTCTCTTCATTTCTAGTATGAACAAATAGTTGTATACATTTCTTTGTAAGTCCAGATTCAGTTATATCTGACAAATGTTCCCTGGAACTCTGTATTTCCACTCACATTTCTATATTTACATCACATTCCCTAGAATTCTGTTGTATTTTCACTCACATTTCTATATTCATATTTATCTCCCTTGAGATTTCCTCTTTGATGCCTGGGTTACTTAAAATTGTGTTTTATTTAAAAATAATTTTACATTACATGCCAACATCTCATGTACCCATTGTACCCACAAAATTTAAAAAGAAAATAAATTGAAAAGTTAAGTTTTCTGTTATCTTTCTGTTATTGATTTCTAGTTTGATTCCACTGTGGTCAGAGAACACACTATCATTTCAATTCTTTTGACTTTCTGGAGGTTTGATAAATGTGTCTAGAATGTGTTCTACCTTGGTATATGCCCTGTGGACACTTAGGATATCTATTCTGTGGTTGCTAGGTATTATGAAAATACCCATTAGAAATGGTGCTGGGAAACCTGGCTAGCCATCATGTTGGCCAGGCTGATCTTGAACCCTGGCCTCAGGTGATCTGCCTGCCTCAGCCTCCTGAAGTGCCAGGATTACAGGCATGAGCCACCGTGTGGAGCCTGGATGGATAATTTTGAATGATGAAAAGTTACTTTATCAATTTCTTCTAAGTGAAGTTCTTGCTATTTTTTAGTGTTACATGAGTCAAGAGTTCACATATGTTACCAATAAAAAAAATCCCTTAAACACATAATTTCATCCAATTTCTCCTTTCTTATAATATAGTAGAGGCACTGATAAAGCCTAGTAAATAGTAGTTTTCTTCAAAGGATCAGATTTTGCTAAAAACCTGTATTGTTTTTTATTGCATGATTTCAGCTTTCCATTAAGCCTTTCCGTTCATTCATTTGTGGTATTTGTTTATTATACCTTGCTGAGTAATCACTATTTAACTCAAAAAGTATTTGAGGCCCTACAACATTATAGGCACTGACCTAACTGCTGGGGATGCAGTGGTGATGTGAAACAAAGTGGTCTCAATCTTCTTGGTTTTATACACAGTTTAAAATATAGTTTATACATAGTTTCTATTGTTTTAGTTATTTCACAGGATTTAAAATATAGGTCTCATTATCATTCTAAATAGTCTGCAATTTCACTTCTTCTTTGCTCTTTAATCCAATAATGGTTTATATGTAGTACTAAATTTCCAAGAGGTAACAATCCACATGGCTATCTATTTGCTAGTTTCTGAGTTATAACTGTGGTGAAAAATAAATATGACACCTGGCTTTAGAAATTTGTTAGAGACAAATCATTTCTGAATGTCTTTTTAAAAATTGCTGAACAGCCGGGCGCGGTGGCTCAAGCCTGTAATCCCAGCACTTTGGGAGGCCCAGGGGGCGGAGGTTGTGGTGAGCCGAGATCGCGCCATTGCACTCCAGCCTGGGTAACAAGAGCGAAACTCTGTCTCAGGAAAAAAAAAAAAATTGCTGAACATTCAACAACCCCACTTTCGCTAGTCACAAGGGTGTTACAGATTTTTTGATGCAGCATGTGAAATTAATAGTCATTCAAAACTTTATCTTCATTGTATTTTACTGTTTTTTTTTTCACAATTAGCATTCTGATGTTAAATAAGACATAGAGATGACATATTTGTCTATAATCATTAAACTCTTATATCCTCTCATAAAACGGCTTAATACAAATACTAATGACAGTCACTAAGTCATGCAAATCTCAAATCATTCAACCTTTACAATCTAATGAATAAGATTAAACAAACAGGCTGGGCACAGTGGCTCACACCTGTAATCCCAGCACTTTGGGAGGCCGAGGCGGGTGGATCACGAGGTCAAGAGATCGAGACCATCCTGGTCAACATGGTGAAACCCCGTCTCTACTAAAAATACAAAAAATTAGCTGGACATGGTGGCGTGTGCCTGTAATCCCAGTTACTCAGGAGGCTGAGGCAGGAGAATTGCCTGAACCCAGGAGGCAGAGGTTGCGGTGAGCAGAGATGGCGCCATTGCACTCTAGCCTGGGTAACAAAAGCAAAACTCCATCTCAAAAAAAAAAAAAAAAAAAAGATTAAACTAACACAGATTTAAGACTTTCCAAAAAAATAAAAAATTATAGAGGTAGGACATATTGAAACAAGACATATCAAATAGATTTTATGACATAGTTCAAGGCTTTTCTAGATTACATTATTTTTGTGGAAATACAACAAAATTTTGCTAGTGATGAAAGATTTCCAACATGAATTAGAATAAATTCTTGTGAGTTTTTTGTTTGGTTGTTTGGAGACAAGAGTCTCACTCTGTCACCTAGGCTGAGGTGCAATGACACAATCTTGGCTCACCGCAATCCCTGCCGCCTGGATTCAAGCAATTCTTGTACCTCAGCCTCCCGAGTAGCTGGAACTACAGGCACTCACCACCACACCCAGCCAATTTTTATATTTTTAGTAGAGACAGGGTTTCACCATGTTGGTCAGGCTAGTCTCAAATTCCTGACATCAGGTGATCCACCTGCCTCCGCCTCCCAAAGTACTGGGGTTACAGGTGTCAGCCACTGTGACTGGCTGAATTATATATAAATTCTTTATGCAACATCTCTGATGAGAATGTTTTGAATATGATTCAAAGAGAATTCATGCTATCATATAAAATTTTACCCTGATATTCCATAATTGATAACTGATCAGTAATTTCTTTCCTATATTGATTGCATGATGAATTCTCTGCTGCTGCTGCTGCTGCTAGATATATGCCCTGTCAAAATGCTTCCAATATTACTTACATTTGTAGGGTTCCACAAGAGAAAAAAATAAACAAAATTAATGGTTTATGAATAAAGCCTTTCCTACACTTGTATATAATAATATGTCACAAGAGTGAAATGAAGTGAGAGCTTGAAGAAAATGCTTTCTCAAAATCTTTAAATTCATAGGATTTCTCAAAAGTGTAAATATTCTGGTGTTGAGCAAAGTTTGAATCATGACAAAAGGTGTTCCCATAGTCTGTCCATTCACAGAGATTTGCACCATTATCAATTTTTTGTTCAGCAAGATATGAATGGTGACTAAAGATGTGGCTACTTTTCTTGCATCCATAGGGTTGTCCATCAGTGTGAATTCTCCTATGTCGTGTAAGCTGTGAACCCCAGATAAAAGATTTCCCACATTCTTTACATACATAAGGTTCCTCACCAGTATGCATTCTCTGATGTCGAGTAAGTTGTGAGCCCCAGAGAAAGGCTTTTCCACATTCTTCACATTCATATGGCCTCTTTCCAGTATGAATTTTCTGATGTCGATTAAGTTCTGAACCACGAAAAAAGGTCTTTCCACATTCCTTACATTCATAGTTTCTCTCACCAGTATGAATTTTCTGATGTCGATTAAACTCTGAGCCATGAGGAAAGGTCTTTCCACATTCTTTACATTCATAGGATATCCTCTCATTATGAATTTTCTCATGTTGAGCAAGGTATGAAGCCCAAGTAAAAGTCTTCCCACATTGCTTACATTCATAAGGTTTCCTACCAGTATGAATTCGCTGATGTCGAGCAAGGTGTGAGCTCCAGATATAGGCTTTCCCACATTTCTCACATTTGTAAGGTTTCCTACCAACATGAACATTCTGATGTTGAGCAAGATTTGAACCACGAATAAAGGCTTTTCCACATTCCTTACACTCATGAAATTTCTCACCAGTATGAATTCTCTGATGCTGAGTTAGGTGTGACCCACGAGTAAAAGCTTTCCCACACTCCTTACATTCATAAGGTTTTTCACCAGTGTGAATTCTCTGATGTTTAATAAGATGTGATCGCTGACTAAAGGCCTTTCTACATTCACTACATTCATAGGGTTTTTCACCGGTATGAATTCTCTGATGTCGAGTAAGATCTGAGCCACAACTAAAGGCCTTCCCACATTCCTTACATTCGTAAGATTTCTCACCAGTATGAATTCGCTTATGGACACTAAGTTGTGAATGAAATCTAAAGGCCTTTCCACATTCCTTACATTTAAAAGGTTTCTCTCCGGTATGAATTCTCTTATGACCAGTAAGACTCGAACGTAAACTAAAAGACTTCCCACATTCTTTACATTCATATGCTTTTTTAACAGTGTCAACTGTCTGATATTGAGTAACCTCTGAATCAGGAAGAAAGGTATTTCCACATTCTTTATCTTCACAGAATTTCTCACTTGTGTGAATTAACTGATGTTGAGTACGATCTGAGCAAGAAATAAAGGCTTTCCCCAATTCTTTAAATTCATTCAGTTTGTCTCCTGTGTTAAGTCTCTGGTGTAGATTAAAGGCTGTGTGTTGGTTAAAAGCGGGCATTTTAACATAGGTGAGTATCCCCTGCTTGAAACATTCCTCTTGATTATCTTGTAGTGTCTGAAACTGAACATTGCCTTCCCAATCACCTCTAAAACACAAACATTCAAGGCTGTGTTTTTTACAAATTTTCCTTATTTCCAGTTGGGCTATTTCTCTTTCATAAATGCCATTTTTTGGTAATAACTTCTTGATCGGACACTTGGATCGCATGTCTGAAAAATAAGAAGGTAAAAACATACTGTTTTACATACAAAAAAAATAAATTTTTTTTTTAATTTTTTTTTTTTTTTTAAGACAGGGTTTCACCATATTGGTCAGGCTGGTCTTGAACTTCCGACCTCAGGTGATCCGCCCGCCTTGGCCTCCAAAGTGCTTGGATTACAGGCGTGAGCTACCACACCCAGCCAAAATAAAACTTCTAAAAGAGATACAGAAAATCTTGAAATAGATCATACCAGAAGTGAGTGGCTTAAAAAATTCTCAAATATGAGAAATATGAAAAAAAGGCAAGAAGTAAATAGAAATTTAAAAGAAATGATACAAATTGAGTCAAGTGATGATAAGTATATTTTATTTTGATCATATTCATCTGAGGAGCTTAATAAAAAATGATTATCCAGGTACCACCTTAGCAACAGAATAACAACTCAGAAAATATCTACAAGTTTGTAAGTACTATGATGAATGTCTTATATAATCCAGAGCTTAAAAATAGGAATGCTGGGAAATAGAAGAGCAACAGTCTAATACGCGGGAAGCAATCTCATCCAGAGTTACCAAAGTACTAGGATCTCAATAACAGGGTATGATGCATTTAGGTTAAAGGAGATAATGATGGGTGATAGTTCAGACAGAAAAATAGTTTGAAGGCCACATACAATGATTCACACCTGTAATCCCAGCATTTCAGAAGGCTGAGGCAGATGGATTGCTTGAGTCTAGAAGTTTGAGACCAGCTTAGGCAACATGGGAAAACACCATCTCTTAAAAAAATTACCTAGGAGTAGTGGTGCATGCCTGTGCTCCCAGCTACTTGGAAGGCTGAAGAGGCAGGATCACCTGAGCCTAGGAGGTCAAGGCTGCAGTGAGCCTGTAATGATCACATCACTGCACTCCACCACGGGTGACAGAGTAAGTCCCTGTCTTAACAACAACAACAACAACAACAACAACAACAACAACAACAACAACAAAATAGTTTGAGAAATTTTTTCAAGGGAGAAGGAGTCTGGCACAAGCTAAGAATAATAGGCCTTTTCTGTGACTCATTTTTCTATATGTATTTAGGATCAAGTACAATTGTTATATGATTGTGGCATTAATTTTTCTTGGGAGACAGAGCAAGTACTCTATCAATGACTGAATGAACTGAAAGGCAGTTTAGTTACAAAGTATGAATAGTAATGTATGGCAATGGAAAGACAACAAACTGCAGTTTCAGACTCCAGTTCTATTTACTCAAAGCACTTTTTAGGTGATTGGAAAATTACTGAGCTTGACTGTATTTTCCACATTATAGAAAGGAATAAAACATCACTTTGCAGAGGTCTGTTGCAAGGAATAATATGCTACCTCTATTAACTGCCTTACATAGGATAGATGTTGAATAATCAGTAGATGATGATTACTGTGTGTTAGAGAAGAAAAGCTGGAGAATACAGGGAATTAGACAAGCCAGGGTTTGTCTTTTTTTGTTGTTTTTTGGTTTTTGGTTTTTTTTGAGATGGAGTCTTGCTCTGTCACCCAGGTTGGACTGCAGTGGCGTGATCTTGGCTCACTGCAACCTCCGCCTCCCAGGTTCAAGCGATTCTCCTGCCTCAGCCTCCTGAGTAGCACGGTTTACAGGTGCATGCCACCACATCTGGTTAATTTTTGTATTTTTAGTAGAGACAGGGTTTCGTCATGTTGACCAGGCTGGTTTTCAATTCCTGACCTCAGGTAATCTGCCCACCTCGGCTTCCTAAAATGCTGGGATTGCAGGCGTTAGCCACTGCTCCTTGCTGGACTTGTTTTTTATGACACCATGTTCTCCTAGTTGTACTTCATGAGCCCTAACCTTTCTTCTGCCACTTCTTTCTCACTGTGACCAGAAACTGTTTTCACCTATTACTGTAATTTTCTTTCTTTTTTTTTTTTTTTTTAGACGGAGTTTCGCTCTTGTTACCCAGGCTGGAGTGCAATGGCGCCATCTCGGCTCACCGCAACCTCCGCCTCCTGGGTTCAGGCAATTCTCCTGCCTCAGCCTCCTGAGTAGCTGGGATTATAGGCACACGCCACCATGCCCAGCTAATTTTTTGTATTTTTTAGTAGAGATGGGGTTTCACCATGTTGACCAGGTTGGTCTCGATCTCTCGACCTTGTGATCCACCTGCCTCGGCCTCCCAAAGTGCTGGGATTACAGGCTTGAGCCACCGTGCCCGGCTGTAATTTTCAACTAAGCAGCCTATTAGGTCCTCTCTTAATGTAGAGCCCTTTATGCAGAAATGTATGGCCATGTTCCAGTCACAGAAGAGAACAAAAAGTTTCTTAAGAGATTATATATTCTGTGTTAATTCTTCTAAACCTAAAATGAGAAAATCCATAAGTGTTGGTTAAAAGAATGAACTAATGAACGTAGGCAAGGTACAAGCAAGGAGAAGCCAGGAAAGATGAGAAAAATTCAAAAGGGATGGGTAAAAAAGGCTTTGTTTTGTTTTTACCAAAAGAAGAATTTTATGAATATCTAAATTAAAAAAAAAAAGAGAGAGAGATGGAAAGGAACCTGATCCAAATCATAGATAAAATAAGGGCCACTGGAGAAAAGAATGGCACTTACCTTTTTGTTACATGAGTGAAAAAATGAGAGCACAAAAACAGAGTGTTATTTGGAGTGAAGAGAAAATTCTTTTGGAAAAGGTTTTGTCTCTATCTAGGTCTCAGGCCTTTATCAAAGTTTTTTGGTATTGGTTGTTGTTTTTTTTTGAGATGGAATCTTGCTCTGTCACCCAGGATGGAGTGCAGTGGCATGATCTTGGCTCACTGCAACTTCTGCCTCCCATGTTCAAGCGATTCTCCTGCTTCAGCCTCCCAAATAGCTGGGACTACAGGTGTGTGTCACCACGCCAGCTAATTTCTGTATTTTCAGTAGAGACAGGGTTTCACCATGTTGGCTAGGTTGGTCTTGAACTCCTGACCTCAGGTGATCTACTCGCCTTGGCCTCCCAGAGTGCTGTGATTACAGGTGTGAGCCACTGCACCCAGCCAGTTTTTGGTCTTGGTCTTTTTTTTTTTTGAGATGGGTCTCGCTCTGTCAACTAGGCTAGAGTGTAGTGGCACAATCACAGCTCACTGAAACCTCCGCCTCCCAGGTTCAAGCAATTCTCCTGCCTCAGCCTCCCAAGTGGCTGGGACTATAGGCATGCGCTGCCATGCTCGGCTAATTTTTTATATATATTTTTTCAGTAGAAATGGGGTTCCACCACATTGCCCAGACTGGCCTTGGAACTCCTGAACTCAGACAATCCGCCCACCTCGGTCTCCCAAAGTCTAGGATTGCAGGTGTGAGCCACTATGCCTGTCTCAGTTTTTGTTCTTAAAGGGATATACCAGACCGGTATTTCAGAGGTGTTGCTGCCTCATTATGCAGCTGAGCTGTTATCCACAATGATGGCCTCCTTGTGCCCGTTCAGCCCTCACTCACCTGGGCAACGTCCTCTTGTCTCATTCCTCAAAATCTTCCAGGGCTCTTTCCCTTTCTCCAATGACGAAAACACATCTGGCTGATAAATGCAAAGACCTGCCCAGAAGATAAGAAACAGCAAAAAACCACATGGTAAAGATTCTAAAATTTGCAACTAGTTCCTTGGTTATTAAGGAAGAGAAACAATTAAGGGCAGAAATAAGTCACAAAGGATGGGAAAGATGGAGGTGCCCACTGATGACAACTATTGCTAGATTTACAAAGCACAAACCATTTCCCCACAAACAAAGGTCGGAAGTTACCCTTTGTGTTTTAAAACACAATAAAAAAACTTCACAATACAGAAAGCCCAAATTTCTAAGGACAAATGCTGAATCTTACCCAGTGAAACCATGTTGCTGTAGTTCTCCAACATCACATCTCTATATAAATCCCTCTGTTTCAGGTCCAGGCCCTCCCACTCCTCCTGAGAGAAATCTATAACCACGTCCCTGAACATCAACTGTTGAAAGAACAAGTCCAAATATTAATGCTGAAATTTTAAAAAATAATATCCCCTTTTAGATCAAAGGGGAAAAGCTGGAAAGGGGCACTGCAGGGAGTGGGGCATATACCGGGCAAAAACTGGAGTTGGCTGCCTGTGGTTTTGGGGGAAATGACATGGGAGGGAATAAGGGTGACTAAAGCGGAGTGCCTACATGTTCCTTTGTTTTTGTTCTTTTCGAGATATACTTGCTCTGTCACCCAGGCTGAAGTACAGTGGTGTAATCTCAACTCACTTCAACTTCTGCCTCCCAGGTTCAAGTGATTCTTGTGCCCCAGCCACCCTAACAGCTGGGATTACAGGTGCACACCATTGCACCCAGCTAATATTTTTCTGTTTTTAGTAGAGAGGGGGTTTTGCAGCGTTGGCCAGGCTGGTCTCGAACTCCTGACCACAAGTGATCTGCCCGCCTTGGCCTCCCAAAGTCCTAATGAGCCACTGCACCTGGCCTACATGCTCTTAAAAACTCCTGTTGCTCAGTCACCACATCTTTACGATCTTCAAATCACAAATACCAAAACATCAGAATGGCAGCCCAGAATAACAGGTATTATATGAGGTTTCTGTGGATACCACTGAGAGGCTACACCAGCCGTGAAGAACTAAACCCAGATTTATTATGTGAGAAAAGTTGGGGGTGTTGTTGCTCGTAAGCAGTCTTTACTGGACACAAACAGACTTGTGCACACAGAGTCTTTGGCCAAGGTAACTATTCTTTGCTTATGCTGCTATGTTTAGTTGAGTTTTTTGTTAATTTAAATTGAGAGAATTTTCAAGAGATACACTCTCTGACTGAACATTATTTTCTGCGGAAAATGTGTAGAATCTCCAGGTTCTTAGCTAAGCAGCTGACAATCAGCAAGTTCAGTGCCATAAGTGATGAATGTGAAAGTCATCATGAGTTTTTTGTCAATAACACTAAGAGGCTATATCAGCCTGGAATAACTAATCCCAGATTGTTTTATTTTGTTTTGTTCTTGATTTTGTTTTTGTTTTTGAGACAGAGTCTTGCACCATTGCCTGGGCTAGAGTGCTGTGGCACAATCTCAGCTCACTGCAACCTCCATCTTCCAGTCCAAGTGATCCTCCTGCCTCAGCCTCCGGAGTAGCTGGAACTATAGGCATCTGCCACCACACCTGGCTAAGTTTTTTGTATTTTTTTTTTAAGCAAAGACGGGGTTTCACTATGTTGGCCAGGCTGGTCTCAAACCCCCGACCTTGTGATCCGCCCACCTTGGTCTCCCAAAGTGCTGGGATTACAGGTGTAAGCCACCATGCCCAGCGTCGGATTGTTATTGATACTAATCTCTCATTAATTTCCTGGAAAACCCCAGATCTCTGTGAACTCAACCTCCCAGGAAAGCATCACAAAGTGCCACATACCTAAATGAATACCAACAAACTCCAACTCCCGTGTTGATTAAATATTCCATTCTACAGAGTAAATAAAAGCCTTTATGTAGTATGTCCCCTTTAATTACTCTATCCCATCTTGTTAAGCCACAGGTTTGAAACAAAAGTCTTTACAGTTCCCCTTAAGGAAATGTATTTATCTTCTTCAGTGCTCTGCCAGATTGGGACACAGGAGATACTGAAAGCCCTAGTGGATAGATTTGTTCATACTGGTTGGAGAAAAGATGGATATCTAGGGAAAACACTGGACTATTTCACAATCATCACTTACGATGCTCAACAGTGATTCAGGCAAGCAGTTTAAGGATAAGCAATAAAAAATATTCACATGATGTGATATAAATGGGTTATATTTTTGAAGAGAGGCAATTACAACTCACATGGGCCATGACTTAACATTTCAAGTCCACCAGTCCTCCTTTTGATTCTTCTCCTGGTGAAGCAGTGTGCTGAGAAAGCAGAGCTAGAAGGAAAGAAACATGAGGTCAGGGCTTTCTCAGAGCTTTCAAATAGACAAATAGAATGCCATTTTCTTCCTTGGATGCAGGTCAGAAGGAATCAATCTGAAGAAATCCTGGCCCTCTCCAAAACCAGAGAGATGCAACAAAAGTAGGGTGAAGTTTCAGTCTAATTATTTATGCCCAAATCATGACATGGATCAGGATACTACTAAATAAGTCAATTCTGGCTTGCCCCAAATTCATATACATATACATTAACCTTTATCCTCAACCCACTTATGAATGTCAGTTACTTGTCTCATTTAAAAGATCAGGAAATGGGTCACTTGCTCAAATTCACTATTAGAAAATATCATAGGTTTGCTGAATGCAAAGCTTGTTCACTTTGAATACTGTATTTTACCCTCTGGATTTCAGGATTTCTTATTTTACTGAGTGAAGGATAAGCTGGGCCTTTCCCTTATAGGAGTAGCCATGATCTCTGCCTCCTATGTTTTCACTGACACAAAGCATCAGGATGGCTTTTTCATGAAAGGAACTCAAAGTTAAGGGAAGGCTGTGTTGGGCAAGTAGTCAGTTTTTTGTGAAGCAAGTTTTGTTTTGTTTTTTTTTTTGAGACGGGACCATGTTGGCCAGGATGGTCTCGATCTCTTGACCTTGTAATCCACCCATCTTGGCCTCCCAAAGTGCTGGGATTACAGGTGTGAGCCACCGTGCCCGGCTGAAGCAAGTACTTTTATTAAAAAAAATATATTGGCTCTTTTCCTGCTGCTTCTGAGTCATGAGGAGGCAGAGGCTCGGTTGCGTCCAAGATTCAGCTTCACCTGTAACCCACTGCCAGGGCCGAGGAAGGCATTGCTGCTGGAGGTGTAATGAACGTTAATACTGCTTTACAAGAGGTGCTGAAGACCGGACTCATCCACGATGGCCTAGCACGTGGAATTCATGAACCTGCCAAAGCCTTAGACAAGCGCCAAGCCCATCTTTGTGTGCTTGCATCCAACTGTGATGAGCCTATGTATGTCAAGTTGGTGGAGGCCCTTTGTGCTGAACACCAAATCAACCTCATTAAGGTTGATGATAACAAGAAACTAGGGGAATGGGCTGGCCTCTGTAAAACTGACAGAGAGGGCAAGTCCTGTAAAGTGGTTGGTTGCAGTTGTGTAGTATTTAAGGACTATGGCAAGGAGTCTCAGGCCAAGGATGTCATCAAAGAGTCCTTCAAATGCAAGAAATGAAGAAATAAATCTTACACACACACACACACACACACACACACACACACACACACACACACGCCTCTCTGAATCTAGCTTTGTGCTTAGCACAGGGGAATTAGACCTACTGTCAAGGAATTCACAGTCAGAAAAGTAAAGAACAATTACAGTACTGTAGGAAATAAAGGTGATCATGGTTATAAAAGGAACCAACTAGTTCTAAAGAGCCCAAACCAAAACTAGTTTGTAAGAGAAAATTTCCTATAAGAGACGGTACTTCAGTTGACCCTTGAGGGGCTGTTTCATGTGGGAAACACACAAGGGGAGAAGAAAAGACACATACATAATACCTTTAAGGGTAAACAACATTTATCCCACATAAATGGCCATGCAGATATAATAAGCAAATGATATAATAAGCACATTGCAGTGGGAAGGGGAGAAGGGACTCACCAGACTATAGAGGATTCACCACCAGACCAGGAAGCAAGAGCTTGGGCTCCAGAGTTGGCCACCCATCCATGCCCAGACGCGGAGAGGTCTCATGATGCTTCGGCACTGTCTGGGACCTTAGCTCTTTCTCTAACAAGTTGTTTGGACCCTTCCCGAATGGGCTCAATGAACACAAAAAGGTCAACCTGTTTCGCAATCGTCTATTGCTTTTCAATAACTAACGTATAAGAATAGATTGAGGCTGGGCGCGGTGGCTCAAGCCTGTAATCCCAGCACTTTGGGAGGCTGAGGCGGGTGGATCACGAGGTCGAGAGATCGAGACCATCCTGGTCAACATGGTGAAACCCCGTCTCTACCAAAAATACAAAAAATTAGCTGGGCATGGTGGCACGTGCCTGTAATCCCAGCTACTCAGGAGGCTGAGGCAGGGGAATTGCCTGAGCCCAGGAGGCGGAGGTTGCGGTGAGCCGAGATCGTGCCATTGCACTCCAGCCTGGGTAACAAGAGCGAAACTCCGTCTCAAAAAAAAAAAAAAAAAAAGAATAGATTGAAACAGAGATTTCTCCAAAACAGCGCTGCATGAATGCTTCAAGGGGCTCACACGACCTGTTCCGGGACTTGGTGACCACTGTTTGTGGTCCATGTTCAATTGAGTACAAATTTAATATTTGACTTTTCCTCCACAGGGCCTCACTAGAGAAGACAGGGCAAGGGGAGGGGAATCTCCTAGCAGAGGAAACAACATGTGCCAATCAAGCAAAGATAATCTTTGTGCATTCAAGGAACAGAGTGAGAGGAAAGACTAGTGGCAGATGGGGATGTATAAAGCAGGGATCCTGTTAGGAAAAGCCCTAAAAAATAGGCTATGGAGTTTGGGACTTATTTCATAAGTAATAAGAAAGCATTCTGCATTTTTAAAGTAAGGTTTAAAACTGTTTCTAATTAGAGATACAACAAAATTGGTGTGAGAGGGTAGAGGGAAGACTGATACACACAATCTGAGGGGTTCATTAAAACTCCATGCAAAGCATGTAGTATGAATTGGTCCTAGGAGACAGAGAGTTTCAGTGGCATAGAAGACTTGAAGCACTTTTCCAAGAAGAGTGAAGGGTTGGAGAATAAACTGTGGACTAAAACATATTTTGTGTTTGAGAGCATAAAGAATTTGAGAGTGACTATTACACAGTTTTAAGGAAAAAAAAAAAACTAGTTCATTTAAATAATTAACGAAAATTTTTAGAGACAGGGTCTTGAACTGTCACTCATCCTGGAGTACAGTGGTGCAATCACAGTTCACTGTTGCCTCAAACTGCTAGGCTCAAGCAATCCTTCCACCTCAGCCTGCTGAATAGGTGGGACTACAGGCATGCACCACTGTGCCTGGCTAATTTAATTTATTTTTGTAGAGACAGGGTCTTGCTATGTTACCTAGGTTGGTCTCAAACTCCTGCCCTCCAGAAATACTCTCCCACCTTGGCCTCCCAAAGTGCTGGAATTACAGGTGTAGGCCACCATATCCAGCCAAGAACTATATCTAATCCTGATATTCCTCCTCCTGGAAACCTAGTAGACAGAAACAAGAAAATAAAAGTAAATCCCAACCACTAGGAAACTGAGAAAATGAACAAACTCCAAATTATTTGGAGATGTGGCCAAGAGCAAATGAAAGAACAGAATATGTGTGGAAGTCCCAGTGATGCTACAAAGAAAAAAAACATGAGAAATGTCCAGTCCCGGCCTGGCGCGGTGGCTCACACCTGTGATTCCAGCACTTTGGGAGGCCGAGGCGGGTGGATCGCGAGGTCGGGAGATCGAGACCATCCTGGTCAGCATGGTGAAACCCTGTCTATAGTAAAAGTACAGAAAATTAGCTGGGCATGGTGGCATGTGCCTGTGATCCCAGTTACTCAGGAGGCTGAGGCAGGAGAATTGCCTGAACCCAGGAGGCGGAGGTTGCAGTGAGCCGAGATCGCGCCATTGCACTCCAGCCTGGGTAACCAGAGCGAAACTCCGTCTCAAAAAAAAAAAAAAGAAATGTCCAGTCCCCTGGGGAGTAGACCATATCCTGAATGAAAGTTTCTGTGAGCAGGAATGATGTGAAAAGGAGGTAGCAAAAGGCTGCCTGAAGATATCAGAGGGATTCAAGGTGGCAAAACATATTGGCTGTGTTCTTTTTGTTAAAACAGCTTTGTTGAGATGTAATTAACATACCATACAGTTAAGCCATTTACAGTGAACAGTTCAATGGCTCTTAGTATATTCACAAATACATGCCACCACAAGTCAATGTTAGAATATTTTCATCACTTCAAGAAGAAACTCTATCCCCTGGCCTCCCCACTGCCACACTTGCCCCATGCTTAGCCTTAAATAATGACGAATCTACTTTCTGTCTCTTCTCTACAGATTTCCCTGTTCTGGACTTCCATATGAATGGAATAACATATGTGGACCTGCTACTGGCTTCTTTCATTTAGCATCAAGTTTCAAGGTTTATCCAAATTGTAGCATGTATCAGTACTTCATTCCTTGCTATGCCTGAATAATATTTCTGCTGATGAATAGACTATAGTTTGTTTACCCATTCTTCTGTTAATGGGCATTTGGGTTGTTTCCACCTTTTGACGATTATTTTTAAAATGCTGCTATGAACATTCATGTAAAAGTTTTTGTTTGAATATCTATTTTGTAGTTTCCAGAGTATAAGTTTTATTTTATACATAGAAGATCATGTTATCTGCAAATAGAGATGTTCTTTCTTCTATTTCAATATTTTCTCCAGTGTATTTTATTTCTTTTACTTGCCCAATTGCCCAACATTACCAATGTTAAACAGAAGTAGGGATCCTTGTCTGGTCCCTGATCTTAGAGGGAAAACATCCAGTCTTTTTCCATTAAGTATGATGTTGGCTATGAGTTTCTCCTAGATATCAGATTGAGGAAATTACTCTTTATTCCTAGTTTGTGGAGTATGTGTGTGTTTTAAAAAATCATAAAAGGATATTGGCTTTTGTCAAATGCCTTACCTATATCTATTAAGATGACTGTGTGATTTTTGTTTTTTTTTCTATTGATATGATGTATTACATTAACTGACTTTTGATGGTGAGCCAACCTTGCTCTTGGGATAAATCCCACCCAGTCATGTTATATAATTTATTTTAGATGTTATGAAATACATTATTTATTTTAGGTGTTACTGGATTTGGTTTGCTAGTACTTTGTTGAGGATTTTTACACCCATATTCTTCTGAGATATACTTTGTCTGGTTTCAGTATCTGGGTAATACTGGCTTCATAAAGTGGGCTAGGGATTTGGCTGTATTCCTTTTTTTTTTTTTTTTTTTGAGACGGAGTTTCGCTCTTGTTACCCAGGCTGGAGTGCAATGGCACGATCTCGGCTCACCGCAACCTCCGCCTCCTGGGTTCAGGCAATTCTCCTGCCTCAGCCTCCTGAGTAGCTGGGATTACAGGCACACGCCACCATGCCCAGCTTATTTTTTGTATTTTTAGTAGAGATGGGGTTTCACCATGTTGACCGGGTTGGTCTCGATCTCTCGACCTCGTGATCCACCCGCCTCGGCCTCCCAAAGTGCTGGGATTACAGGCTTGAGCCACCGCGCCCGGCCTGTATTCCTTAATTATAACAAAAGATACTGGGTGAACTCAGAGCTGATAATAGGAGTCCTCCTGAACTAGTTGAGCTTCTTAATGGCAAAGAAGGCCCGGCTACTCAAAGGGAGCCAAATTTTTAAAAAATTGTCTTCTACTGGGATAACAGAGGAAGGAACTCGAGCAAAAAGAACCTTAAAAACTAGACTTGGCCGGGCGCGGTGGCTCAAGCTTGTAATCCCAGCACTTTGGGAGGCCGAGGCGGGTGGATCACGAGGTCGAGAGACCGAGACCATCCCGGTCAACATGGTGAAACCCCGTCTCTACTAAAAATACAAAAAATTAGCTGGGCATGGTGGCATGTGCCTGTAATCCCAGCTACTCAGGAGGCTGAGGCAGGAGAATTACCTGAACCCGGGAGGCAGAGGTTGCGGTGAGCCGAGATCGCGCCATTGCACTCCAGCCTGGGTAACAAGAGTGAAACTCCGTCTCAAAAAAAAAAAAAAAACTAGGCTTGTCCCATTCATCTTTTTCACAGGAAAATATCAGATATAGCTATTCTAGGAAAATCTATTATATCCCTACCCCAAAATATAAATTAGATATAACATGCCAATGATAGTTAGAGAAAAGTTTTGAAAGTTTGTCAAACCCCCCCAATACAAAAAAACCCACTAAAAAAAAAATCAGAGAAGATGAAAATTATTACCCAACATTTTAATCGGAATTTTTAAAAAGTATGATGCAATTGCAGCTCTAAACCAAGACCACAAGCAAAAATATATGATCTCAGGAACGAGGAGAAAGTAATAGAGAGACCATAGATGGGAGTTAGCAGATTTCAAGACTGAAAGAGAAAATAGGCAAAATCACATTAGAAATGAAGGATAAACTAGCTAGGTGCAGTGGCATTTGCCTGTAGTCCCAGCTACTTGGGAGACTGAGTCTGGAGTACTGCTTCAGCCCAGGAGTTCAAGGTTGAGGCTGGCCTGGGCAACACAGTGACACCCTGTCTCTAATAAATAAATAAATAAATCAACTACAAGGTACATCAGATCTGACAAATACCACAGAAAGTATACTATGGAACAAATAATACAGAAATTAATGAACAGAACAAAATTTAACATAGAAAAAGATGAAAATTATTCGAAGAAATGAAAATGAAAACAGAGATCCAATATGCAAAAAGCAGAGCCCCTAAAGATGAAATCCAAATTAAGAGGATATATCTAAAACTATGGTTTTAGCTGTATATCTAAAACTATAGTTTTAATATTCAAGAAGAATTTCCAAAATAAAGTGTAAATAAACATGATGAAAAGGGAAACCATATTACAGGTGAAAATGACCGAAAATAATACTAAAACATTACCTAATAAAATATTAGACTAAAACTCATGGGGAAATCCAGATAAAAATATCAAGTCTTCTATAAGAAAAAGGAAATTCAGTTGTCATCAGACTTCTCCACTGCTAAATTCAGTACCCCAAACAGTGGGGTAAATTTTCCAATATACTTGTGAAAAAAAAAAAATGAGGGAGTCAAAACATTTTTATATCCAGCCAAGCTGTCTTTCGAGTATAAGGTATATAAGGAGTTTTACGATGCAATTTAGGAAATACTGTTGACATGAGCTCTTTCAGAAGAAACTACTAGAAGACATACTCCAGCCACAAAAAAAGACAATAGTGAAAGTTTCAGCAAAAGAATAGTAGTGATGTTGAACATATTTAAATGAAAATCTAAATAAAATAGTAAGAGTGGATTTATGGTAGCTAGCATCCTGGATGACCCCAAAGGTACCCAGTATGTGGTATTCACAACACTGTGTAGCTAGCTGCCTCCTACACTGAATAGGATTAACTTGTGTACCAATAAGATACTGAGGAAATGATAGCATATGAGATAGATCATAAAAGACACCGTGGCTTCCACCTTATGCACTCTTGCTATCCTTTTGCTCTGGAGAAAGCCAGATGAAATGTCATAAGGACATTTGAGAAGCCCCATGGAGAGGTCTACATGGTGAGAACCTGAGGTCTATTGCCAACAGCCACGTGAGACCCATGTTGGAAGGTGATCCTCTAGTCCCAGTTATGCCTTCAAATGACAGTAGCCCTGGCCAAGAGTGTGACTGCAACTTCAAGAGACCCCAAGCCAAAACTTCTCAGGTAAGCCACTCCTGAACTCCTGATCCACAAAAAATTGTGTTAAGATAAATATTTATTGCGATTTTAGGGTAATATGCTTTACAGCAATAGATAACTAATATAGAAATGAAGGTTAGAGAGGAGACAATAGACTAGCTCACAAATTGCCCTGTTTGTGATAACTGAGAGATAAAGGGTGTCATTTAAAGCTGAAAATCAAGGGGAAGAAATTTAGAAAAGTTGAAGAGTACAGCCAGGGCAGGAGGATGGCTAGAGGCCAGGAGTTTGATACCAGCCTAAGTAAAAGAATGAGACCTTGCCAAAAAAAAAAAAAAAAAAAAGAATTGAATACCAATGAAAAGTCAGGGCAAAATGTCAACTAAATTCCAACATACAAGCAAAAAGTGGGAAATTTACATTTAAATTTAAAATGACAGCACTTAGCAGCAAAAATTCAAATTCCTACAAACAGATTTACATTATTTATTACAAGATACAAATAATCTTTACATAATTATTACAAGTAATTAAGGAAGATCTAAACAAATAAAAGAATTTATCACATTCATGGGATGAAAGGCTGATAATTTTCAAGGTGTCAGTTTCACCCCAATATAGTGGTATAGGAAGCTTAAAAGTGAAAGGATAGCAAGTGATATACCATGCAAATCACAATCAAAATAATGCTCAGGTAGCTATGATATCAGGTAAGGTGGATTTCAGAGCAAATAAATAGCCTGGTAGAAAGGATGGTCTTTCAATAAAGGGTGCTAGGTCAAGTGAATTTATAGGAGGAAAACAAATCATGATTTCCTCTCATGACATACACAAAAATCAATTCCAGGTTTATATACCTATGTGTGACAGATAAATTTAGCTGAAAATACAGAATATCTTATATCTTTGGGATAGCAAAGATTTGAATAGGATACAGAGTACAAACCATAAGAGAAAAATGATAATGATCAGACTTATTTTAAAAAGCAATTTCTGGGGCCAGGCGCGGTGGCTCACGTCTATAATCCCAGCACTTTGGGAGGCCGAGGCGGGTGGATCGCGAGGTCAAGAGATCGAGACCATCTTGGTCAGCAAGGTGAAACCCCGTCTCTACTAAAAAAAATACAAAAATTAGCCGGGCATGGTGGTGCACGCCTGTAGTCCCAGCTACTCGGGAGGCTGAGGCAGGAGAATTGCTTGAACCCAGGAGGCAGAGGTTGTGGTGAGCCAAGATTGTGCCATTGCACTCCAGCCTGGGTAACAATAGCGAAACTCCGTCTCAAAAAAAAAAAAAAAAAAAAAAGCAATTTCTGTTCATCAGAAGACAGTGAGTGGACCCGGCGTGGTGACTCAAGCCTGTAATCCAGCACTTTTGGAGGCCAAGGTGGGAGAATTGCCTGAGCTCAGGAGTTCGAGACCAACCTGGGCAACATGGTGAAACCCCGTCTCTACTAAAAATACAAAAAACTAGCTAAGTGTGGCGGCATGTGCCTGTAGTCCCCGCTACTCAGGAGGCTGAGGCAGGAGAATTACTTGAACCTAGAAGGTAGAGGTTGCAGTGAGCTGAGATCACTGCACTCCAGCCAGGCAACAGAACCAGAGCAAGACTCCATCTCCAAAAAAAGAAAACAAAACACAATATAGATGGCTCTCACAAACGTAACGTTGAACAAAAGAAGCCAACATAGCGCCGGGCGCGGTGGCTCAAGCCTGTAATCCCAGCACTTTGGGAGGCTGAGGCGGGTGGATCACGAGGTCAAGAGATCAAGACCATCCTGGTCAACATAGTGAAACCCCGTCTCTACTAAAAATACAAAAAATTAGCTGGGCATGGTGGTATGTGCCTGTAATCCCAGCTACTCAGGAGGCTGAGGCAGGAGAATTGCCCGAGCCCAGGAGGCGGAGGTTGCGGTGAGCCGAGATCACGCCATTGCACTCCAGCCTGGGTAACAAGAGTGAAACTCCGTCTCAAAAAAAAAAAAAAAAAAAAAAAGAAATCAACATAAAAGAGTATACATTATATAATTCTGCATATATATAAGTTCAAAAACAGACAAAATTGATGTATGGTGGTTACTTAGAGCTACTGACTAAACAGAACCAGGAACTTCTAGGGTACAGGTAATATTTTATTTTTTGGTCTGGGTGCTTATTACATGGGTGTTCCCTCTGTAGTAATTCACTTAAGCTGTATAGTTTTGATTGTATTGTTTGTTTGTTTGGTTGTTTTTGAGACAGACTCTCCCTCCATCACCCAGGCTGGAGTGTAGTAGCACGATCTCGGCTCACTGACACCTCTGCCTCCTGGGTTCAGGCAATTCTCCTGCTTCAGCCTCCTAAGTAGCTGGGGGGATTACAGGTGCCTGCCACCATGCCCAGTGAATTTTTGTATTTTTAATAGATACGGGTTTTCATCATGTCAGCAGGCTGGTCAAACTCCTAACCTCAGGCGATCCATCTGCCTTGGACTCCCCAAATGCTGGGATTACAGGCGTGAGCCATCACGCCCAGCCTCTTTGTTTGATTTTATTATCATGTATACACTTGTCTGTATATATGATAAACTTCAATAAAAAGTTTAATTAGGGAGAAATACACCGTATTACAAGGAAAATGCCAACAAAAAAATCAGAGACCATGATCTTGAGCATGCTAAAGTCTGCAACCCATAATAAATACATAACAATCATTAATATCTGTATATCAACTAATAAAGCAACAACTTTCATAAAGCAAAAGTTACAGGTTATATAAGAAATAAAATTTCATTAATAGAGAATTTTAATACACCTCTCTCAATCCAAGACAAATCAAGTGCAAGACAAAAAGTGACTACAGAATGACCATATATTAGATCATAAATTAAAGTTCATTAAGTTCCAAAAGTAACACAATATAGCAAAACTGTAAATTATATTATCAGTGAAGAGGGGACCTATGTACTTTACTGGAAGTCTTCAACATAATCAATAGATTATGTTGAGGTCTCCTTATGTCACAAGGATCAAGACTCCTCCACAACACTGAGGCCAAGATACTACACCACTGGATAGTATCTTGATAACACAAATCTATTACCCAAGTTGGGTCTTACTAGGTTAAAATCAGGGTGTTGGTAGAGCTGTGTTGCTTTCTGGAAGCTCCAGGGGAGAATTCATTTTCTTCTGTTTCCCAGCTTCTAGAGAAACCAACATTCTTTGGCTCAAGGCCCACTTCCTCTATCTAGCCAGCAAGGTGGCATCTCTCTTACCATTATTCTATGGTCACACCTCCCTCTGACTTTAAACTCAGCCAGGAAAGGTTCACTGACTTTAAGGACCCATGTCATTATATTGGGTCCAACAAGATAATCGCTCCCATTTCAAGGTTCTTAAACTTAATCCCCTTTGCAAAGTCCCTTTTGCCATATAAGGGTAACATAGTCACAGGTTCCAGGGATTAGGAAGTGAGTATTTGTTGCAGGGCCATCATTCTGCCTATCTCGACCACCTTTATGGCTTCTATCTTAAGCTTCCCTCTTTTTGAGAGATACTCGATGAAGGAAATAATGTATACAGTGGTCCATTTCCAAGACAAAGTGCCTTGAATCAGCTTGAGTAAGCCAACTACAGAAGAAACAGGGTAAACTAGGCACCTGCTTGGATAGCTGATGCCTGCTTGTCAGCCTCCCACTTCCTGGCCTTTTCTCACCTTACTTGCCTTCACCCAAGCCAAAGAAGTTTAGCATAAGATGAAATTTTGCTAGCCTGAAAAATAGCTCATTTTGTCTGTTCTTATCAGCCTGCCCAGCTACTTAGGTCATAAGTCAAATTCTTAACAAGCCCCTGAGCTAACTAGGATTGCAATGCATTGTGGACTGCAACAAAATGCAGCAAGACAACCCTAAAAAAAAAACACCTGAAGATCCTACCCAACAATCAATAGGTGACGTCAGGGAAGACTGACCCCATAGTACTCAGCCTATGAAAAATCAGGGGAGGAACCTGTGCACTCCCCTGGATTCTCATAGGCTGAGTTTTATTTATGTCATAGGGGATAAATTGCTTGTTGAAATTGTGCTGTGTGTGCCTGCCTATCAGACACACGATCTTGCAAGACCATCATTAAAAGTCTCATTTTTGCTGTTCTCTGGGTCTCTGAGTCCATTTTTTGGGTTTGAATGGGTAAGGCTCTTTCTCACACTCAAGAAATCATCTTTCATTATCCCAATGCTATCTCTCCAAAACTGACTTGAATCTAACCAGAATAAGTGTCATTCCAACCTTGCATTTACATTTATCTACCGTAAGAAGCCCCAGAACTTCTAGTCAACTGCCTGTTTTCAGACACTGTACTCCATCAAGTCCCATTTGTGCCCTTTTCTCATTCTTCCCCAAGTCTCAACACTCTTCCTGTATGCCCTCATAATGGAATTCATAATTCATTAACCAACTCCTCTTTTATCGTCAACCACTTCCTTGAACGCGCCCTTCACGTTCGGAGTCTAACAGAAACCAGACTCTATCCAGAGGACTCTGCAGCCCTCTCAACATTTCCCCGGCTACAGTCTCTTACCAGTAGGCCTGAAAATGGAACAAATGGTTGGCCTCCTTGTTGTTTATTACCTTCAGATCTTTCTTCCTCTCGTCCTCCACAAACTCTAGTTTTGAATTTCGTGCCATGAGATTACATATAAACTCACCACATCTCACTTTTGTTGATCTCTACCAAACACAGACTATTTTCCCTCTGTCTCTGAAATCTTAAGCTCATGGTTTGCTCTCTGCAGCACTATTACCCTTAAAAAAAAAAATTCTTGCATTTTAACCACATCCACACAGATGAGCCTGGTTTACTTACTCTTGGCTGGACTTTTCCCCTCTCTCACGGCTCATTCCCAACAGCATGTTGATTGGTTGCTATTCCTCAGCCCTCTACCCCCACCTGCTGCTACATTTCTCTGTCCTAATTTACAGAGAAACTATTGAAATATGTTGTCTACACTGTCTCCCATTCTTCTCCCCTCCTTCTAGATTGCCCACTCGAATCCAGCTACCAGCCAGTACAGAAACTGCTCCCCATACATTCACTAAGGACTATGCCTGTCACTCAACGCAACGCTCAATTCTTTGTTTTCGGACCCATAGCGGAGGCTATCACCACCTTTACGCAGGTGGTCACGCACAACGTGAGATGCAGTCATAATCAAGTACATACAGTCATATTTAAATAGTCCATTATGGTCACACACAGCGCCCGTCACCATCGCGTGCGCGTACACGCGTACACACACACACACACACACACACGCACACCCCAGAAGCTCCCCTTGCGGTCACCCTCACGCCCCGCTCCTGCATCACTTTCACTCACGCCCCGACGGCTCCCACTGCGATCGCTCGCCCCGACGCTCCCTCGCAGGCAAAGCCACCGACTCCAAAGACGTTAGCCCCTCACTCCCCTCAGCCCCGGCCTCGGGCCCTCCGGAGTCATTCGGCTTCAGTGTCTGAGAGTCACTCACCCAGTCCTGCCGTCCCTTGATGGTGAAAGGTTCCCCTATTTCCCTATCGTCGCGAAAGGGGCAGAGCGCTGACAGGAAGTTGCCCTGGAAACGGTGCACTCTGGGAAATGTAGTCCGGAGCCTGGGCCGCCTTTAACAGTCCGAGATATCCTGGTCTCCATTAACCGGCCCTGAACTTGAGCCCCATCACCTGGCTAGGCAAAGACCATCGCCCACACACCGCTCACATTTGCTATAGAGAGCTTCCGAGCATTCCAGGCCGCGTTTAGCACGCTTCAGCGGAGGCCTGTAGGCTGCCCTACCTCTGCAAACCTGCTCCCAGCCCTGGGGATAGGACAGTAAGCCCAGGCCATCTTAGGCTGGAAGTAGCGTTGGCCCCGACGGCCCCTGGGAAATGTAGTCCAGAACCTGGAACGCTGTCGAAATGCCCCGCCGGGATGGTGCGATTGTTTTCAGCAGTTCACGGTGTGGGCCTCTGACCCAAGTGGCGTTGCGGGAAAGTCCTACAAGACTGTGCCAAGAGAATGACGAGTCTGCCCCGTCTCTGCCTGAGCCTCGGTACGGCTGGGTGGATACCTCTTATCCCACAAGAACCAGCCTGGGGTAGAACGTAAGGGAAATGGTCCAAGGGACCCAATTACATGCCCAGCCCTACAGGGGTCCCCTGCCGAGGAATCCATGAGAACTCTTCCTAATACTTTATTCCCATCCTCCAATCGTCCTTAAAGTGTTTGTTTTCAATTAATGTTTATAGTCACATTAGCATTGTTTTGTAAATTCTATTCATTCCATTCTTTTGGCTGAAGTACACACTTGCTAGCTTTTTTCATTTGCTTCTCTTTTAGATATACATTATTTAGATCTACATCTAAACTTCCTGAGAGAGGAGTAATTTTTTTCAGTACTTTCAAATTTATCAGGTAATCAAAATAGTTTTTTCTTTTTTTAAATTGTGAAACAAAATACTCGAAGTGCATAAAATGTGTAAGTTCAGTAAAACGCCACACAAATGTTGGTATCTCGAGAACAAATGCTCATTCTATGGGATAATTTCTTTTTCTTTCTTTTTTTTCTTTTTTGATACAGGGTCTGGCTCTGCCACCCAGGCTGGAGTGCAGTGGCACAGTCTAGGCTCGCTGCAACCTTCACCTTCCTGGCTGAAGTGATCCTCCCGTCTCAGCCTCCAGAATAGCTGGGACTACAGGTGTGTGGCATCACACCCAGCTAATTTTTGTAGAGATGGGATCTCACCATGTTGCCCAGGCTGGTCTCGAACTCCTGGGCTCAAATAGTCCTCCTACCTAGGCCTCACAAAATGCTGGGATCACAGGCAGGAGTCATTGCACCCAGCCTGTGTGATCATTTCTGATAACCAGCCCCAGCTCACCTTCAGGTTAATATCTTGACTCTTTAATAGTTTCAGTCTCTCTTTGAAATATATATAAATACAATCAAATTGTAGAAATTTTCTGTCTTGATTAGGATAATACTAATTTTTTTAAGTTCTAGAAGTACTTTCTGTTTGTTTTGGTTTTTGGTTTTTTTTTTAAGAGACGGGCTCTTGCTACGTTGCCCAGCCTGGGGTGTAGTGACTATTCACAGGCGTGATCCCACTATTGATCAGCATGGGAGTTTTGATATGCTCCATTTCTGACCTGGGCTGGTTCACCCCTCCTTAGGCAACCTGGTATGTATAATTGAAGTCCCAAAAGAAAAAGAGAGAGAGCATGGAGAAGAATCATATTTGAAGAGATATGGTAAGGGATTTCCCCAAACTGATTAAACAAAGCAACCATAGGTTCAAGAAGTTCACCAAAACTCTGAGGAAAAAAAAAAAAATAACCTAGAATTCTATAGTTAGCAAAAATCTCCTTCAAAAAAGAAAGGAAAAAAAAGACATTTCAGACAGACCATGAGACTCCATTGCCATCAGCACGCCAGTAAAAGAAATACTAACTGGAATTTTTCAAGAGCAAGATCTCAGATGAAACAAAAAGAAAGGTAGGGTGGGCACAGAGGCTCAGAGCAGTAATCCCAGCACTTTGGGAGGCCTAGGTGGAGGTTCCTTTGCATCCAGGAGTTCAAGACCAGCCTGGGCAATATAGCAAAACCTCATCTCAACAGAAAATCAAAAATTAGTCAGGTGTGGTGGCACACATCTGTGGTCCCAGCTACTGAGGAGGTTGAGGTGGGAGGCTCTCTTGAGCCTGGGAGGTCGCAGCTGCGGTGAACCATGATCATGCCACTGTACTCCATCTAGGTAGCAAAGTCCCTGTTTCCAAAAAAGGAAAAGAAAGAAATTTAGTAGGGAAGGAATAGCGATAGAAAGAGTAAATATGTGAATTAATATAAATGAATATTGACTGCACAAAGTAATATATTGCCCTCTGGGGTTTTGAATGTATGCAGAATTATATAACAAAAATAAAGGAAAAATGAGGATGGAGGTAAATGGAGTTAAAGTGTCCCACTAAACTGAAAACTCTTAGGTGAGTGAGAAATAAACCTGTCCTTTAAGTTAGAATCTTTAGGGGGCTACTTGTGTATTCCTTCCCTAGGGCTGTCATAACAAATTACCACAAACTTGGTGGCTTAAAACAACCAAATTATGTAAGAATTTTATTTTCTTACAGATCTAGAGGCCAGAAGGCCAAAATCCAGATATCAGCAGGGCTGTATTTTTCCTGAAAGCCCTAGGGGAGAATCCTTGCTTGCCTCTTCCAGCTTCTGATGGCTCCAGGTGTCCCTTGGCTTATGGCTGCATAACTCCAATCTCTGTCTCTGTCTTCAGAACTGTGGGTTCTGAAATTTTTTTCAGTACTTTCAAATTTATCAGGTAATTAAAATAGTTTTTTCTTTTTTTAAATTGTGAAACAAAATACTCGAAGTGCATAAAATGTGTAAGTTCAGTAAAATGCCACACAAATGTTGGTATCTCAAGAACAAATGCTCATTCTTTGGGATAATTTCTTTTTCTTTTTTTTTTTTTCTTTTTTGATACAGGGTCTGGCTCTGCCACCCAGGCTGGAGTGCAGTGGTGTGATCTCAGCTCACTGCAACCTCCACCCCTTGGGTTCAAGTGATTCTCCTGCCTCAGCCTCCCAAGTAGCTGGGATTACAGGCACATACCATGACACCGGTTAATTTTGTATTTTTAGTAGAGGTGGAGTTTTGCCATGTTGGCTAGGATGGTCTTGATCTACCCACCTCGGGCTCCCAAAGTGCTGGGCTTACAGGGTTTTTTTGCGGGGAGGGTTAGAGAGTATGCAGTTCAGGCTGGTTTCAAACTCCTGGCTCAAGTGAACCCCTGGCCTCAGCCTTCCAAAGTGCTGGGATCACAGGCATGAACCACCGTGACTGGCCTTTTCCGCCATTGTTAAAAGCTTCAGGGTTATATTTTACATCAGCATTTCCTGTTGTCATATACTTCCTGCCATCATACTTCAGCAACCTCTACCACTTCTGAAAGTTTTTAGTTTAAAAAATTATTCAGGCCGGGCGCGGTGGCTCAAGCCTGTAATCCCAGCACTTTGGGAGGCCGAGGCGGGTGTATCACGAGGTCAAGAGATCGAGACCATCCCGGTCAACATGGTGAAACCCTGTCTCTACTAAAAATACAAAAAATTAGCTGGGCATGGTGGCACGTGCCTGTAATCCCAGCTACTCAGGAGGCTGAGGCAGGAGAATTGCCTGAACCCAGGAGGCGGAGGTTGCGGTGAGCTGAGATTGCGCCATTGCACTCCAGCCTGGGTAACAAGAGCGAAACTCCGTCTCAAAAAAAAAAAAAAAAAAAAAAAATTATTCATTTCCTGCTAGCTCCCCTTTCTGTCAGCTTAATTTTATATTTGTATTCAAATGAATCATCACGTTGATTTAAAAAAATTTAAACAAGATTATAGTGAAAAAGAAGTTTCCCTTTCACTATTTATCTTCCCCATATGCATCTATTATGACGGGTTTCTTTTTAAAACTACTTTGAGTACTCATAACTGATTTTGTATTCTAGTTCAGAAGAAATGTCTGAATGTTAAACGTTTACATAAAAATGCTATGTTATTGTATCAGTTATGTAGCTTCCCCCCTTTAAAACTGATGCTCCAGGAAGACAAAGAGAAAATGGGACTTGGAGATTCAGATTCCTCCACAGTCACAGTATCAGCTACCAATGCAGGTGATTACACACACTTATACACAGATTTAGCTGATTACACACACTTATACACAGATTCGTACACGATGTTGCCTCTCACCTGCACACACTCAATATGACCTCTCCATCCCCAAAGCTGCACACACCTTGACCTCACCTCTCTCTCATACACAATCCTATCTTACCCGCACTCGGTTTCTTTCACTCAACTACCCAGACACTCCTCATCCCAGCAGCACAAGGAGTCCCACTGCGGTCTCACATACACTCCTTTACCCAGTCTCACATGCATGGCTGGGATCGCGGATTTGTCCCCTTCAGACTCCTACTCCTGGTTCGGTCTCAGACGCTCAGGTCCCACATTGGGGCGCGCTCTCCCGGGTCCTCCATACCCTCCACAGCTGCCCGCCTCAAGAGCGTCTGCGTGCTTCCAACGTTAAGCGGAATTCCGAGCAGCCTCCGGGGAACAGTTAGTTTGGTCACTGCGGCCAGACTCCCGCCTCAGGACCCAGGGGACTCAGCCCACTTTGGCGGGACTCATCCAGTCCCCGGCGAGGCTTGGACTACGTTTCCCAGGAGACCCTGCGGCCCAGCTTGTCTCCCCGGGAAGGGGCGGAAACCTGGGAGCCACCCTCTGAGGCTGGGCGGGGTGAAAGAAAAGTTGCACCAGATGACTTAAACAGGCAAGAAGGACTTGGTTGAAGACTATTGCAATAGTCAACTTCCAATACGATAGCAGCTGGAGATTTATAGCCAACGGGCTGGGTGGACGAGTTAAAGGATGGTAAATTACTAAGAGGAAGTTCAGTATCAAGGGTGGGGGGATTCTTGCTGAACTGGCTTAGCTGGATTCTTGCCGAAGTGGGGTTCGCAGGTCATGGAGGAGGCCTGGCCAAACAAAAAGGGCTCAGAGGAGCCTTACTAAAGCTTGATCTAGGGAGTCCTTGTCAGGAGAGACTCCTGGAAGGCTCTGATGGGAGGCTTAGCTTAAAGTGATACTTTTGTTGGTGCCAGGGTCCGCGCCACGGGAATCAGGATGGCCGGGCAGTACCTTTCGGCAACCTGTCGCTCCTACACTTCCCAGAAGCCTCTAGGCCCATGGCTGTCTCCCGCGATAACGAAATTGTCTTTTGCGGAGTGGGCGGGGTCTTCCCGCGGGTCTGAGCGAACGGCCTCCGGTCTTTGTGAGAGAACTGGGGTCAGGTTGTTTGGATTCCAGTGGAGCGGAGCTGACCCGCCCCGAGCAGGCGTAAGTGAGGTGGCTCGGATCCTGGCGCGACAGGAACCCCGGCTCTGTGTGGGCTGCGTGGGGAGCAGACTAAGGAGCGATTGTGAAGAGTGTGTACGGTTGTGACTGGATGTCTCTGGGGTGGGCGTGTGTCTGTGCGACCCGGTGTGCAACTGTGAGGGAGGGGAGGAGGACTTTTTATGTTTGTGGGGGTGTGATTGGAGTTTAATTGTGACTGGGTTGGGCACCGTGTTTGCGAGTGTGCGGTTCCTGGACCGCGGTAGTGACTGTGTGTTCCCTTGGGGGTGTGTGTGTTTATTACCATTTGCCGAACTGTGTGCAGTATGCCTTAACTATAAGGTTTGTGGCTGCTTCCCTGTGTGTGTGTGTGTGTGTGTGTGTGCGCGCGCGCATGTTAGTGATATTCTTGATGTAGGGTGCGTGTGAATTTGTTGTCATTGTGACCCCAACGTGTATGTCACTGGGAGTTTGAGAGATGCCCACGGACTCTGGTTGTGTCCCTGTCTGCCCCCGTGGTTGTGTGTGTGAGAGAGAGAGAGAGAGAGACCGTGTGCAGCCTGTTGTGTTTAGGTTTGGGGTGCCTGTGACATTTATGTCCCCATGGTGTGTGAGTGAATGAGTTTGTGTGACTATGTGTCCGTATAGCCAACGTGGGTATGGGGAGTCTTTGTCTCTCTTTGTGACTTCAGCCACTGGAGACCTCTTTGAGCTCAGAAACAGATTCTGCCCAGAACGGCACTGACCCTGCTATTGTCTGGGATACCTGGATTGAGCAGGACGCTCTACACTTCTCTGACCTTCCTCTGTAGGTGGCGGGCAGTAGGGGCTGAGCCAAGATAACTTCTGACATAGTCAAACTGGCTCCCTCTCAGAAGAACCTCATGTTTCCTGACTCCCTTCTCCTTTCTCAGCTCTGCCCTGCTTGGATAGAGGCCTCCGGAGAAGAGTAAAGAATGGCTATTGAACATCCACAAGGCACCTGCAAGGTAGCTTGTCCTTTCCTCTTGTTTCCTGAAGTCACATTTTCCTGGTTAGGACATAGTTGCTTTCCTTTTCTTGAAAATTCTTGCCTGTCAGATGACCTGATCCCTGGAGTTTCCATATTGAGAAAATGTGATGTCTTCAAACTCCACCTCCCACACCTAATTTTATCTTACTAAATTGTCAGTTTTAATTTTTCCTTACTTGTTTTTTGAAACGGAGTCTGGCTCTGTTGCCCCGGCTGTAATGCAGTGGTGTGATCTCAGCTCACTACAGCCTCACCTCCCTGAATCAAGCAATTGTTGCATCTCAGCCTCCCAAGTAGCTGGAATAATAGATGTGTGCCACCAAGCCTGGCTAATTTTTGTATTTTTGGTAGAGATGGGGCTTTAACATGTTACGCAGACTGGTCTCACACCCCTGGGCTCAATCCATCCACCTGCCTCCGCCTCCCACAGTGCTGGGATTACAGATGTGAGCCACTGCACTTGGCTTTAATTTTTCCTTATGCTACTTTTTAAAAAATATTTCTTTCTGATTGTATAAGTAAAACATGATTATTTTAACTTAATTTAAAAAGTACAGAAATCCCGAATGAAGAAAATTTATATTTTAGCTACGCACATAAAACATAATTGAATTCATGTTGCATTTGTCATTTTATATCCTACATTTTCTTTTTATTTTTTTTAAGATGGGGTTTCGAGTAAAAAATAAAAAATAAAAAAAATACCACTCCCACTGCTTCATTTGACTAGCCTTAAAAAATAAATAAATATAAACAAATAAATAAATAAATAAAGACGGGGTTTCACCATGTTGGTCAGGCTGGTCTTGAACTCCCGATCTCAGGTGATCTGCCCAGCTTGGCCTCCAAAGTGCTTGGATTACAGGCGTGAGACACTGCACCTGACCTATCCTACATTTTCATTTAAAATTAAGTATTTTCCCACGTAGTATATTTGGAAAATATTTTTAGAGATGCATAACGTTTACTTGAATGCCTATGGCTTTTTCCTTCTTCAAATTTGATACAGAAATGGGACCCGCTTGTGCAGCTTAACAAGTAATTATAAAGACCCACGTAAAGGGTACCCAGATCAATAAATAGAATACAGCCATCACTGAAGAAGCCTCTGCTGTACTTCTCCACAGTCACAAACAACATTGTGCTCTTGTGATGATAATCACCGTGGCCGTTTCTTTGCCTTTCATTAGAGCTTTAGTACATATGGATGAATCCTAGAGCCACATAAGTGTAGATTTTGTTTGTTTCTAACTTTGTTTGAATAGACATTCTTTTGTTTCTTTTTTTCACAAAAGACTACATAAAAGTGACACAGTTTTCTTTTTCGTTTTGAGATGGAGTCTGGCTCTGTTACCCAGGCTGGAATGCAGTGATGCAATCTCGGCTCACTGCAGCCTCCACCTCCTGGATTCAAATGATTCTCCTGCCTAAGCCTTTCAAGTGGCTGCGATTACAGGTGCATGCCACCAGGCCCAGCTAATTTGTGTAGTTTTAGTACAGAGAGGGTTTCACCATATTGGCCAGATTGGTCTCGAACTCCTGACTTCTGGTGATCCATCTGCTTCTGCCTCCCACAGGGTAGTGAAAAATGAAACGTGGTAAGGGAGAAGAGTAAAAGATACCATACAAAGAAGGCTTGATTATACCAGATGTCATTAACATAAAAATATTAGAAAATATCTATATTTATATCTAAGTCTATATCTAATTTTCACATCCCCCACTTCCAAAAATGTATTTGAGGAGGCCAAGAATAAAAGAAAATGATGTCTCTCTCTGTCTCTACACACACACACACACACACACACACACACACAACACACATTTTATTTGTACCATTTAAGACTAAGTTGCAGATATTTTTCCCCTTTATTTCCTAACAATGAGTATTCTCTTACATAACCACAGTACAGTTATTAAAATTTAACATTTATAGCCGGGCGCGGTGGCTCAAGCCTGTAATCCCAGCACTTTGGGAGGCCGAGGTGGGTGGATCATGAGGTCGAGAGTTCAAGACCATCCTGGTCGACATGGTGAAACCCCGTCTCTACTAAAAATACAAAAAATCAGCTGGGCATGGTGGCGTGTGCCTGTAATCCCAGCTACTCAGGAGGCTGAGGCAGGAGAATTGCCTGAACCCAGGAGGCAGAGGTTGCAGTGAGCTGAGATCGCGCCATTGCACTCCAGCCTGGGTAACAAGAGCGAAACTCCGTCTCCAAAAAAAAAAAAATTAACATTTATATGATATCTAACCTATATTTAAAATTTTCACTCATCCCAGTGATGTTCCTTTTAACAAACCACCCTGTCCTCTCTCCTCATCTATCCAGGATCCACTTTAAAGTCACACATTAAATTTATTCATTATGTCTCTTTAGTCTGCTTTAATCTAGAAGAGTAGCTCTCCCTTTGTCTTTCATGATCTTAGCATTGCTGAAGAGGAGAAGCCAGTTATTTTGTAAAAAGTCCCTTAAGCTGGGTTTGTCTTATGGTTTTTCATGCTTGCATTCAGGTTATGAATTTTGTGGCAGGAATACCATAAAGGTAATATTGTATCCTTCTTGATGCATCATCTCAGGAGATATATAATGCTGACTTGTTCCATATCTGAAGATGTTAACTGTGATAATTTGTTAGGGGATATCTACCATGTTTCTCCACTGTAATATTGGTAGTTGTCTATTTGTAATTAATAGATAATTTGTGATCTGCTTTGTAACTGTGTAAATAACTGGTCGCCAAACTTTTCCCCACTAGTTTAAAATCCATTCATTGATAATTATTCTTGGATCTGTTATTAATATGAGGTAATAGTAATAATGGGAGGGGGTTTTTTGGTTTGTGACTCACTGAATGACAGTAATCTCTGTAAAGGGCTAGGACTAAGATGAGCAAGTGAGACAGTGAGAAGCACTCACTGCCAGATGTAACTACAGTTGCATGACCCCGAGACGGAATGCCTCAAATTTTGCACCCTGGGTTCTTCATTCTTTTTTTTTTTTTTCTGAGACGGAGTTTCGCTCTTGTTACCCAGGCTGGAGTGCAATGGCGCGATCTCGGCTCACCGCAACCTCCGCCTCCTGGGTTCAGGCAATTCTCCTGCCTCAGCCTCCTGAGTAGCTCGGATTACAGGCATGTGCCACCATGCCCAGCTAATTTTTTTGTATTTTTAGTAGAGACGGGGTTTCACCATATTGACCAGGATGGTCTCGATCTCTTGACCTCGTGATCCACCCGCCTCGGCCTCCCAAAGTGCTGGGATTACAGGCTTGAGCCACCGCGCCCGGCCGGGTTCTTCATTCTTAAGACAATCATCATCAGGGTTATAAGTGCAGGGTTGGCAATCTGAGAGTGAACACCTCAAGTTTTGTGCCATAAGTACTTCACTTAAACCTTAGCTGTGTCCTGTTCCTGCTGTGATGCTGCACCTGTGGAAGTTGCTGGAAATCTGCCCTCTAGCGTTTGCCAGGAATCCATCCTTTGTGGCCGACTGGGTTGTCTTACCAGAAGCATTTGTTACAAAACTTTCAGACAAGGCTATCAGGTGCAGCTGGCCACCTTGTACTTTCAGAGCTGGGAGCTAGAGAAGCTGCTTGTCTGAAGAAGCCTGGTAAAGTTAGTCATGCTTCAGGAGCTGGGTGCTGGGGAGATTCAATGTGCTGCTGGAGGTAGACCTGGATGCTGGAGCCACCTGCTAGGCAAGCACACCAGAACCAGAAAGGAATTCCCCTGGGATTACAGGTGCTGCACCACCAAGCCCAGCTAAGTTTTTGTATTTTTTAGTAGAGGCAGAGTTTCACCATGTTGGCCAGGCTGGTATTGAAATCCAGATTTAAGTGATCCACCCACCTCAGCCTTTTGAAGTTCTGGGATTACAGGCGTGAGCCACCACACCTGGTTCATGTTGAATAGTTTATATGTATCTTGTTTATTTACACTACTATTTCATAACCTTTGTGACTATATCATAGTGTATTTTGTCTGACATATTTTTTATGTGGATAATTGGCAGTTTCCAGCATGTTACTCTTAACAAAACTGTTATGAACATTCTAGTGGATGTTTTACCTACGAGTGGAATTGCTGGGTAATAGGGAATATGCATGTTAGCCTAGATAATGCCAAACTCTTTCAAAGTGGTTGTATGAAAAAGTGGTCTACTTCCAACGGCGTATGTTTACTGCTGCCTTTGCCAAGTTTTTGCCACATCTTTACCTACATTTGGAATAGTCACACTTTTTACCTACCTAGTATACTTAGTAACATCTCAGGGCTGGGCACGGTGGCTCAAGCCTGTAATCCCAGCACTTTGGGAGGCCGAGGCGGGTGGATCACGAGGTCAAGAGATCGAGACCATCCTGGTCAACATGGTGAAACCCCGTCTCTACTAAAAGATACAAAAAATTAGCTGGGCATGGTGGCACGTGCCTGTAATCCCAGCTACTCAGGAGGCTGAGGCAGGAGAATTGCCTGAACCCAGGAGGCGGAGGTTGCGGTGAGCCGAGATCGCGCCATTGCACTCCAGCCTGGGTAACAAGAGCGAAACTCCGTCTCAAAAAAAAAAAAAAAAAAAAAAATCTCATTATGGTGTTAATTTGCATGACCATGACCACTAATGAAACAGAACATCTTTTCATTTGCATCATCTTTTGTCTCCTTTTTTTGTTTCAAGATTTGTTCATTTAGGCAAAATTCACATGAGATACAATTAACCATTTTAAAGTGGTATTTAGTATAAATTCAGTGGTATTTGCTGTATTCATAGTATTGTGCAACTATGGTTTTCTCTAGCTTTAAACCTTTATCATCTGCCTATAGAAACACTGTGGACCCATTTGAAGAACAAACTTTTAACTTGGATGAATTTAAATTGATGTGTAATTTTCTTTGCTTGCTTGTGCTTTTAGTGTCAAATCTAAGAATTAACTGCCAAATCTGAGGTCATTAAGATTTAGAAATCCTGGTCAATCTGCACTGCAGTTCCATACAGATTTTGGGTACCCACTGTAGTTCCATATGGATTTGAGGAGTAAGTTTTCATTTCAAAGGCCACTGAAGTGTTAATAGAGATTGCATTGAATCTGCAGATTATTTTAGTGAGTATTGACATCTTCATGTTAAGTCTTCAGTCCGTGAACATGAGGTTTTAATATGTTTCATCTCCAACTGATGTACTGCAATTCAATTCTGGTCCTGCTACCCAGCATCGGTGTTAGACTCCATAGGTTTTAGCATATAGTCCCCAGTAAATCTGCCCTTACTTTAGGCCAACTAGCTACAATTCCAGGTTCTCTTGACTCCCTCCCACTCCACTCTTGATTTAGTAATTCACTACAACTCACAGAATTCAGGAAAGCACTATACTTAAAATTACAGTTTTATTATGAAAGATAAGGATACAAATTAGGAACAGCTTAGTAATGAGACACAGAGCAAGGTCTGGAAGGGATCTGTACACAGTTTCTGTGTTCGTTCCCTGTGAAAGCAGGGTGTGTCACCAGGGAAGCTCCACTGAACTTTGGGATGGAATTTCATTATGTAGGCATGATTGATTAATCATTGGCCACATGATTGAACCCAGTCTCCAGCCCCCCTTTCTTCCTCAGAGATTGGGCTAGCTAAAAGTATTTTTGATGACTGCCCCAATTTCAAAGCTGCTCAAGGGTCCACCATGAGTTACCTCATTAGCCTAAACTCAGGTGTGATCCACAACAAAGACATATCTAGCTCTGTGCTAGGAACCATAGGACAAAGATCTGACAAATTATCACACAGGTGTAAACAAAAGCAGGAGTGAAAATGGCGATGTCTCCCTATTTATTTAGCGGTTTTTTCTCTCTTGGGCCATTTAGCTTTTTATTTATTTTTTATTTTTTTATTTTTTGAGATGGAGTTTCGCTCTTGTTCCCCAGGCTGGAGTGCAATGGCTCAATCTCGGCTCACTGCAACCTCCGCCTCCTGGGTTCAGGCAATTCTCCTGCCTCAGCCTCCTGAGTAGCTGGGATTACAGGCACGCGCCACCATGCCCAGCTAATTTTTTGTATTTTTAGTAGAGACGGGGTTTTACCATGTTGACCAGGATGGTTTCGATCTCTCGACTTTGTGATCCACCTGCCTTGGCCTCCCAAAGTGCTGGGATTACAGGCATGAGCCACCATGCCCGGCCTAGCTTTTTATTAATGATTTGGGAAAGATCTTATATTTTACATGCTAGTTCTTTGACAGTTAAATATTTTGTAAATATCATCGCCCATTCTGTGCCTTGTGTCTTTTTAACAGATTTTATTCATAACTGAGCTGTGAATCATGCTTATATTGTTACACGACTTTGTTTTCCATGTAATTAAAATTACCTTTTTGTCCATATATTTATTACTAATTTATATTCAAAATCTACTGGAAAATAAATCTTTTTCCAGTATGTTCTGTCAGTTCCTTGGGCTTTGGGCTTAGAGACATCTCTTGTATGATCCTTTTTGTTCTCTGCTGATTGCTTGTACCACCATTACTCTAGAATTCTTTCTTTTTAAATTCACTGCCCTTCTGTGCCGAGTTGTTTCTTGGACTCCTTGCCTTCCTGTTTCTTGGTGTGCTTCTTCTTTATATTGGTGGCATATGAGAAAGGATGAATGAGAGTTAAATTTTGTGAGTCCTAGTATATTTTTCAACCACTATATTGATTCTTCGGCAGGGCACAGAATTCTACATTGAAAATATTTTACCTCAGAATTTTAAAGTTAAGATTTCTGTCTTATAGTATTGTTTAGAACTCCAAAGCCATTTTTATTCCTGGTCTTTGGTTTATACCATCTTTGTATTTTGGAGCCTTTTAGGGTATTTTCTTTGTTCCCACTGTCCAAGAACCTAATCAAAATATATCAAATGTGAATCATTTTTATTTTTTATGCTACATACCAAGTGGACTCATTAAATGTGGAAACTGATGTCTTTTAAGTCTGGGAAGTTTCCCTTAATGCTTACTTTTTAGAACAATCTGTATTTTCTGTTTTCTTTGAAAATTTTCAAACATAGAGAAAAAAGAATATTCCAGTGAATTCTGAATGTCCATTTTCTTCCTCTGTTTGGGCCACTGTAACAAAATACCATAAAGTAAGTATGTTAAAAACAAAAGAAACTTATTTTTCACAGTTGTGGAGGCTGGAAAGGACATGATCAAAATGTTGGCAGACTCAGTGTCTGGTAAGGACCTGCTTTCTGCTTCATAGATGGCACCTTCTCTCTTTGAAAAGGGAAAGGCAGCCCCCCGGGGCCCTCTTTTACAAGAGTACTAATTACATTCATGGGGGCTCTGCCTCAAGAGCTAATCACCTCCCAAAGGCCCCACCTCCTTTCACCATTACATTGATAACTAAAGTTCAACATTTGATTTGGGGGTTGGGAGGACACAAACATTCAGACCTTATCAACCATCACCCAGATTCTTTGGTTGTTGCCATTTTGCCATATTTCCTTTATCATTATTAATATACACACATACACTTTTTCTTGACTCATTTAAAAATAGGTTGGGGACATCTTAACATTTTACCATTAATAATATTAACGTTTATATCCTCAGTATTAATGATATATCTCCAACTTAAGGAAATTAAGATGGACTTACTAATATTCTCAAGCATTTTATGTTTAGATAGCTCTAGTAGTTTGCAGACTGTCTTTATTTAGCTGCTATTGTATTTGTTTGTTTGTTTTACCTGGGTGTGTGTTTGCCTTATCTAGGGTCCCGTCAAGATTCATTATACATTGGTTTTGGTCATTGGAGCTCTAGTCTCTTTTAAGCTGGAGCAGTCTCTCATTTTTTGTTCTAGATGACATTGAATTTTTTTAAGAATCCAGGACAATTATTTTATAGAATGTTGCTGGGGTCCATCCCACAGACCCCAGCTTCATGACAGATGAGTAAGTGCACTCAGACTCAAATTTCCAGTGAACGAGTAGGCCAGGGGTCATGAGCTACTTACAGAGAGAGATCAAAGCTGCACAACTCTGACTACTTTGCCCTCTCCACATTTATTCAGTATAGATATAATAACAGAGGCTCTAAGTTAACACACTTGTAGAGGAAGAGTAAAGACCAGGTTCCAAACCCAAAGCAAACACCATTAGAGGGTAATCTCCCTGGTCGAACTCCTCCCCAAGAGAGCCATCCAGCTCAAAGGGTTAGTTTTAAGGCCACATGAGTAAACAAGTTAGATAAACTCCCACATTCCTTTTACTCTAATTTATTTAAGTAAGGGGATAAGGCTGCCTTCAGCCAAGAACTATAGAAAAAAACCTTAGGCCTTCCAAAAGGGTTGGAGATTATATTTTATAACTTTTTCTAATACTTTTCCCTTAATATTTTTGCCACCACCCTGAGTGAATCCCCACAGAATGTCCCATAACCTTTATTTGTCTCATGGCTTTCTTATGTATAGGAAGCTTAGATTCAGGTTAAATATTTTTGGCAAGCATACCACATAGGTGATACGATGGTACATCTTTTATTGTATTACATTGGGAAGCACATATGTCAGGTTGCTCCACTACTGTTGATGCCAAGTTCTATAGGTTGGGTGTTTGTCCCCTCCAAATCTTAGGTTGAAATTTTTCCAATATTGGAAGTGGGGCCTAATGGCAGGTGTTTCAGTTTTAGGGGTGGGTCCCTGATGAATAGATTAATACCCTCCCTGGGAGGCAGTGGGTGATTGAGTTCCTGCTCTTACTAGTTCCCACAACAGCTGGTTGTTAAAAAGAATTTAGCAACTCCCCTGGCCCTCTCTTTTGCTTACTCTCTCTCCACGTAATCTCTGCACATCCTTGTTCCCTTTCACCTTCTACTAGTGGAAGCAGCCTAAAACCTTCATCAGAAGATGTTGGTGTCATGTGTCTTGTATAGTCTGCAGAACTGTGAGCCAAATAAACCTCTTTTCTTTACCAGTTACCGCCCTTAGATGTGCCTTCCTAGCAACACAAATAGACTTAGACATCAAGTTTTACCACTTAAGGTGGTGAGTACCAAATCTTTCTCATATAAAGGTATGTATTTTCCCTTTATAATTAATAAATAATCTGTGAGTGATACTGTGAGATCAAGTGAATATCCTTTTTCCCAGTACAATTCATTATCTGATTTTAGAATCCACTGGGGATTCTTGCCTGAATCTGTTATTCTGATGATTTTTAAATGATGATTCTCAGGTTCCTTCATTTCTTCTAGCACACTTTGTAGATTCTTAGCAAACTTCTAAAAATGATTTTGTCTCAGTAGATGTTGGACTTTGTTGCTTGACCTCTTATATTTTCATATTTTTGTATCTTTTTATATGTTTTTAAAAGAGATTTTATTTATGTTTGAATGATTTGCTTTTATTCCCACTTTATATTTTCATTTTCTAGGAATACTTTTTGTCACTTAGTAATTCTTCTATGTTATTCTATTCTTGTATCATGTGAATAGCTTCTCACACCCCTATGAGAATACACATGGTGACTTCTGAGGTTTTGTTGGTTCCCCAATGTAGTCTCTCTTCTGAGTTCCTTTGGTTGCTTTATTTACTGTCTTTTATCTTACAGGCGTTTCTCAAATATCTAATATTTGCCTATTTTTTGTTTCTGTTGTTTTTGTATATATTTAAGGTGTTTTATATATATTTATGGTTTTGATACACATTATGAAATGGTTACTGTAGTCAAGCAAATTAACATGTTCATCATCTCACAGTTACACCTTTTGTGTGTATGTGGCAAGAACATCAAAAATCTGCTCTTACTAAAAAACTCAACTACAATACAATGACATTAACTATAGCCCTCATGTTGTACATTGGATCTCTAGACTTATTTTCTACATGTCTGAAACTTTGTATCCTTTGACCTGCACCTCCCCATTTTTTCCCTGACAGTCCCTGGTAACTACCATTTTGTATGCTATTTCTATACTTTTTCTGTTAACATTCTATATATAAGTGAGATCATTTAGTATTTGTCTTCCCATGTCTCCCTTATTTCACATAGCATAATGTCCTCCAGTTTCATGTCTGTTGTGGCAAATGGCAGGATCTCTTTCATTTTCAATGGTGGATAGTATTCATTTATATATGTCAAATTCTTCATCTGTTCATCCATCAGTAGACACATAGGTTATTTTCATGTCTTGTGAATATTGCTTTGAACATGGGGAGGCACATATCTTCATGAGGTGGTGATCTATTTGTAATTCAGTGGACCCTAAGAAGCTGTATGCTAAATTTTATGTGTTGATTGTTAGACTTTTATAGGTAGGTAGTTCCCTCCACTTCTTAAGTTTTTCTGGGGTTCTGCAGCATAAATCAAACTTTTTTACACAAAAATGTGTAATATGTGTGCCTTTTCCTTAATTTTAGTTAAGGCTATATCGTTTTTGGTTTTTCATCATTTATCTTACACTTTCAACTTAAAATGTTGGCCGGGCGTGGTGGCTCCTGCCTGTTATTCCTGCACTTTGGAAGGCTGAGGCAGGTGGATCATGTGAGGTCTGGAGTTCAAGGCCAGCCTGGCCAACATGGTAAAACCCCATCTCTACTAAAAATACAAAAAGCAGCCAACTGTGATGGTCGGTGCCTGTAGTCCCAGCTACTTGGGAGGCTGAGGCAGAAGAATCACTTGAACCCAGGAGGCAGAGGTTGCAGTGAGCTGAGATTGCAGCATTGCACTCCAGCCTGGGTGACAAGAGTGAAACTCTGTCTCAAAAAAAAAAAAAAAAAAAAAAAAACTTAAAATGATTTCCTTTTATGTGGTGGGACTGTTCCTTTTTACAAAGTCCTTTCCATTCCTTTTAGTGAGGTTTAGTGAGGGCACAGGGATAAATGCACATGATTCACTTGCCCTTTTTCAGAGAAATCTTGTTTTTAGATGCTTATTTGTAAGGATAATACGTTTTGAAAATAGTTTATTATATTAGCTATTCAGTAAATGCATTTAGTGTTTTCCTTTTTTTTTTTTTTTTGTTTGCATGTACCAGAGTTCAAGTTGATTAAATTAACAGACGTTATCCTTGTCTTCAGGAATCTTGGCTCTATTGTAGCAGACAGAGATTAAACAAGCATTCAAACAAATATGAACATTTTAACTGTACAGAATGGATATGTAAATTACCCATTATCAAAACAAAACACAAAAAGGGAAAAAGTGCTCTGAGAAATGATGGTGGAGTGTGCATAATTAAGACTGAACATGCAGGAAATATTTTAAAGATACATCATTTAGCAGAGACCTAAACCATTGCTGGAAATTTGCAAGGCCAAGAGTAGGGGCAGTGGATATAGGGGGACATTTCAGGCAGATGAAATCATGATGGCGGTGGGTGGGTACAGTTTTGTGCATTTAAAGAACTATGAGGGCCACTGTAGCTAAAGCATATTGTTGGGGTGGGGGTGCCAAGAGGAATATAAGGTTTAAGAGACAGGTGGATCACTGAGGAACTTTTTTTTTTTTTTTTTTGAGACGGAGTTTCACTTTTGTTACCTGGGCTGGAGTGCAATGGCACCGTCTTGGCTCACCACAACCTCCGCCTCCTGGGTTCAGGCGATTCTCCTGCCTCAGCTTCCTGAGTAGCTGGGATTACAGGCACGCGCCACCATGCCCAGCTAATTTTTGTATTTTTAGTAGAGACGAGGTTTCACCATGTTGACCAAGATAGTCTCTATCTCCTGACCTCGTGATCCACCCGCCTTGGCCTCCCAAAGTGCTGGGATTACAGGCTTGAGCCACCGCGCCTGGCACTGAGGAACTTTTAAGAGCAAGTTCATTTTGAGAAAAACAGTTCCAGGCTTAATATCACTCTGGGTGCTAAGGGTCCAAAACTGGAAATGCAAGCAGCTAGAAGAAATGCTGCTTTAGTGTCCAAGCAAAAGATAATTCTGATTTGGATTAGCCAGTTGGAGATTGGAAGAACAATTTCAAGACATATTTAGACTTGCTTTAAACAGGATTGTTATGTGAGTTGTAGAAAGAGATTGATGCTGGAATGTTTTCACCTTTTGGGGTTTGAGGTATTCACTCAGGGCCTTAGATAGTATCTTTAAATCCATTCCCTTTCCTAGTCTCTACTTTTATGGCAAACAAATCTCCCAAAATAATATGCAATGGACAGGTACTTTATGCAAGTATATAAGTAGATTAGGTGTGATCAAAGATGAGGTTCAGGATATTTATGTATCTTCATCTTTCTTGCAATCTTGTAGTATCAGATTGACACCTGTCTTGTCTTCCCTTTCCTCTTATGTTAAAACTAGATTCTGTTACTCTGCTGTAGCCCTGAGTTCCTTCTTCTCCCAATGCCATCATAGAATTTGGAGGCACACTTATTTTTAATTAAATGGCATAAACAAACCACATTGTAATCAAAGATGAATCTTCCCTTTCGATAGCTCATTCCATACCCATTTATTCCATACTCATTTAGCACATTAGTCTTTCATTTGGAAACTGCTCTTTGTGGATTATCTTTCTTTTTTGTCTCCATCAGTTTATATGCCAATTATGTTTATTACTGAATCATCCCAGATTTTCCACCCCAGGAAAAATGTAGTACTCCAACCAACCCTGACAAATGAATATGAGAATTACCCTCATTTATCAATGTTCATAACACTAGATTCATTTCTTAAGAAATTAAGACAGGGCCACGACATCTATATGATTACTAAACTTTCAGAGTTTGCAGGGAACTTTTATCTAAACTATGATTTAGAAATAATTAATCTGTTTCCTGAATACCTCCTTCACTTTCTAGTATGACTTTTACTCATTTTCTTTGCTTTTCTAATCTGTTTTGCAAATTGCCCAGTCATATGTGAGAACTGTATAAGCCACTCAATTTTTATGAAAATTAAATTGTAGTTAAGTCTTTCCTATCTATTATAAACATTAAATCTCTCCCAGAACATAAAAAAATAAATGTTTGCTTTTATATTTTCTTTCAGACTGTGAATCAAGGTTGAGACCAAGAAATTATTTCTGAAAATGGATATTTATGGAATAGAATCATCCTGATGGGAGATAATGGAAAAACTTACAAAACACAGCATTGAGTGTTCAAGTTTCAGAGGTGACTGGGAATGTAAAAGCCAGTTTGAGAGAAAACAGGGATCTCAGGAAGGACATTTCAGTGAAATGATATTTACTCCTGAAGACATGCCCACTTTCAGTATCCAGCATCAGAGAATTCATACAGATGAGAAACTCCTTGAATGTAAGGAATGTGGGAAGGATTTTAGTTTTGTATCAGTCCTTATTCGACATCAGCGAATTCATACTGGTGAGAAACCTTATGAATGCAAAGAATGTGGCAAGGCGTTTGGTAGTGGTGCAAACCTTGCTTACCATCAAAGAATTCATACTGGTGAGAAGCCTTTTGAATGTAAAGAATGCGGAAAGGCCTTTGGTAGTGGCTCAAACCTTACTCACCATCAGAGAATTCATACTGGTGAGAAACCCTATGAATGTAAGGAATGTGGGAAAGCCTTTAGTTTTGGATCAGGCCTTATTCGTCATCAGATCATTCACAGTGGTGAAAAGCCTTATGAGTGTAAGGAATGTGGGAAGTCCTTTAGTTTTGAATCAGCCCTTACTCGGCATTACAGAATTCACACAGGTGAGAAACCTTATGAATGTATAGATTGCGGGAAAGCCTTTGGCAGTGGTTCAAACCTTACTCAACATCGGCGGATTCATACTGGTGAGAAACCTTATGAATGCAAAGGATGTGGAATGGCCTTTAGCAGTGGTTCAGCCCTTACTCGGCACCAGAGAATTCATACCGGTGAGAAACCATATATATGTAATGAATGTGGAAAGGCCTTTAGTTTTGGATCAGCCCTTACTCGACATCAAAGAATTCATACTGGCGAGAAACCTTATGTATGTAAGGAATGTGGGAAGGCTTTTAATAGTGGCTCAGATCTCACTCAACATCAGCGAATTCACACTGGTGAGAAACCCTATGAGTGTAAGGAGTGTGAGAAAGCCTTTAGAAGTGGTTCAAAGCTTATTCAGCATCAAAGAATGCATACTGGTGAGAAACCTTATGAATGTAAGGAATGTGGGAAGACGTTTAGTAGTGGTTCAGACCTTACTCAGCATCACAGAATTCATACTGGTGAGAAACCCTATGAATGTAAGGAATGTGGGAAGGCTTTTGGTAGTGGCTCAAAACTTATCCAACACCAGCTAATCCATACTGGTGAAAGACCCTATGAATGTAAAGAATGTGGAAAGTCCTTTAGCAGTAGCTCAGCTCTTAATCGGCACCAGAGAATACACACCAGTGAGAAACCCTATGAATGTAGGGAGTGTAGGAAGGCTTTTTGTAGTGGCTCAAGCCTTACTCAGCATCAAAGAATTCATACAGGTGAGAAACCTTATGAATGTAAGAACTGTGGGAAGGCTTATGGGAGGGGTTCAGAGTTTCAGCAACATAAGAAAAGTCATAATGGTATGAAACTCTGTGAATTGGAAACTATAAATTGAAATTATGTGATAAAAGGACTCTAAACATATGACATAAGAAAATTCATAGTGGTGAAAAGCTCTACAAAGAGAACTAAGGTACAAATGCCTTACTTATGCTTCACAGGTTCGTCAGTCTAAGAAAATTTATACAGGAAAAAAAAAACAACCCCGAATAAAATAAATATTTGAAGATCCTTATCTATATTCATTCCTTCATTACTTTTGGAAAATTCATATTTGTGAATGTTAAAATTGAAAAAAAAAGCATTTATTTTATTTTGCCTATTTTTTAAACATTGGAAAACTCATTTCTGGGTTAACCCTGCTATACTTTTTAAATGGTCTTTTTTTATTATATAGAATTACTGATTCATCTCAAAATTATTTATTGCAAGTCTAAATATATCACTTTTTCTTCTCTGATTATCGTCTTTACACAATTTATTCAATAATGTCCATTTTCATATTTTTTTATTGACTATTTGATGGTAAGTTACATTTTTATTCACATTAAGCTTGGAGATCAGGTTAGTGTTTGTTTTTTAAATTTACATATTTGTATCTATGGCTCACCCTGTTTATGGTAAATAACTGTTACTTTTAAGTATCCTTTAATTTAATATCTAATGAACCTGTACCTTTTATTTTAGAAGACTGTTTTACTTTCCTTTTATAAAATTATACTCTCCACTTTGCAAAACAGCTTTCCCTCATCATAATGTAGATAAGAAGAAAAAAAAAGCATATGGTTACCTGTAATCTTGCCAATCACAGATAGCCACTGTCAAACTTTTGGAGCAAATCCTTTAATGCTATCGCTCTCATTGTTTTGGAAACAAGGTATGATTGGAAACAAGGTATGATTATGCTATACTATAACTAGCCCTTATATTTTTTGTCTGTAAATATGTTGTTACTGTTTTATTCGCTTTATAGTATTCACCTGTCTTTTTCAAACCCGAATTTTGTCAAATATTAAAAATTTTCCCACTACAAACACTTACCTTGATGGCCCCTTTTCAGTGTGTCTGCATTATTTATTTATTAATCACTTCAGAGATAATGTGTCAATATAAAAGATTTTTACATTACAGATAAAGCTGGCCTTTCCTTTGAGCAGCATTCCTGGCCTCAGCTCCTTTCCAATGTTAACCAATTTACTTAATCTTCCAGATCCTTTTATGTACATCTATAACATACCTATGGTAATGTGGGTAGAATCAGAATACCTTAGAGCCTTATTGTATGGATTCTATTAATTGTGCCTATCACATAATAAGTGCTTAGTGAATGTTACCTATCACCATTGTCTTCTCAAGCTTCATTTTTATTATTTATAGGAAAACTTTTAGCCATGACCCATATCTTAACTCTACAACAAAGACCTCACAATGGAGAGAGACATTCATTTAAATAAGTGTAGGGAAAATTTGACTGACACTCATTCCTTGTTGAATAAGAATATTTGCTGCTAGGCACAGTGGCTAACACCTATAATTTCAGCACTTTGGGAGGCCAAGGTGAGTGGATCACTTGAGGCCAGAAGCCTAGCCAACATGGTGAAACCGCCTCTCTTAAAAATACAAAAATCAGCCAGGCATGGTGGTGTGTGCCTGTAGTCCCAGCTACTTGGGAGGCTCAGGCACAGTGTTTGCCTGAACCTGGGAGGTGGAGGTTGCAATGAACCAAGATCATACCATTGAACTCTAACCTGGGTGACAGAGCAAGACTCTGTCTCAAAAAAAAAATAATAATAATTTCTCCTACAGAAAAATGTAAGACTATTAAGTGTGAGAGACAAATACACTATAAAATTTGTGCCAGGGTAGAAATAAAAGGCTATGGCAGTTTTCTCCATTGAAATCCAAATACTAATTCAGTATTCTGCATGATTCTTTCCTGAAAAATAAAATCCAGGCAGGCACAGTATCTCATGCCTGCAATCCCCAGTCTGAGACCAGCTTGGGTGACACAGCAAATCCCTGTCTCTACAGAAAATGTTTTAAAAACAATGAGCCAGGCATGGTGACCTCCAGCTACTCAGGAGGCTGAGGTGGGAGGATCAGTTGAGCCAGGAATTGAAGGCTACAGTGCGCTTTTATTGTGCCACTCCACTGCAGCCTGGACAACAGAATGAGATCCTGTCTCTAAAAATAAATGAGTAAATTAGTTAAAATCAAAAGAAATTATTTTTTAAAATAAATGGTGCTGAGTAGACTACATAAGCCATAAGGATCTGTTATATACAGAAGAAATTTTACAGCTCTAAATTCATTCATTAGAATATTAGAGAAATTATAAATAAAGAATCCAAGCATATAACCCAATAAAAGAATAACTACAACAAAAACTCTAAGGATAATGGGAGGGAAACAATTTTAGAAGAAAAGCTAGATCAATAGTCACAACCTGCTGTTTTGAAAAAAAATAGTAGCAGTTCTAATAAATAAACATATAGGAACATAAATGCAAGAACATTACTCTAGAGACTTTATGGATTACAGGTTGAGTGTCCTTAATTTGAAAATGCAAACTCTGAAATGCTCCAAAATCCCAAACTTTTTGAACCCAATGTGATGCTCAAAGGAAATTTCAGACTTTTGAATTAAGGATGCTCATCTGGCAAGTATAATGCAAATATTCCCAAAACACTTCTGGTCCCAAGCACTCTGGATAAGGGATACTCAGCTTATATTTATTACTATTGCATGTAATCTTTTAATTATTTTGGGCTGGGCACAGTGTCTTATGCCTCTAATCCCAGCACTTTGGGAGGCTGAGGTGGGCGGATCACAAGGTCAAAAGATTGAGACCATCCTGGCCAACATGTTGAAACCCCATCTCTACTAAAAATTTAAAAAAAAAAATTTAGCTGGGCATGGTGGCGCGTGCTTGTAGTCCCAGCTACTCGGGAGGCTGAGGCAGGAGAATTACTTGAACCCGGGAGGTGGAGGTTGCGGTGAGTGGAGGTCAAGCCACTGCACTCGAGCCTGGCACCCAGTGACAGAGCAAGACTGTCTCAAAAAAAAATCATTATTTTGAATATTAAAATGAACATTTTAAAAAAGGCTTTTAATCACCAGAACTGACTGCAAGTGGCATAGAAATGGGTATTATATAAGGGATATAAAGCAAAAACTGTATCTATATTGGCTGGGGAAAACCCCTGTGGCAAAAGTCTCTCTTAAAGATACAGGTTGATGATTTGGAGTTTTTTATTTTAATTAAATCCTGTTTATCAATCTTTTTCTATACAAAGAACTTTGAGTCTCAAATGTTTGTGTGTGTTTCATGCCTACAAACTCATGGAGATATTCTCTTTCTTCTCCTAGACGCTTTATTTCACCTCTCACAACTCGTTTGGGTGTACAATATGAGGTTTAGCGGGTCAAGTTTAATTGTTGATATTCCTACAGATATCCAAGTTAATCCAGCATTATTTATTGAAAAGTAAATTCTTTTCCCCAGATTATATTCCATTTCTACACGCCTCTTGTCACCTTTCCTGATGCCATCCTGAACCTAACCATGGCTATATGTTACTTAGATGTTTACAACTTCCTAATTTGTCTCTCTGTTTTTGTAGCCTTCTGGGCATTCACAACAGCATAGCCACAGTGATTCGGATGATAGCACTTCTATGCTCAGTTTCTTGAAAATTTGAGCGAAAAATAAAGTAGCATCAGATTATAACCCAAAGTATAAAATAAATATCCATGCATTCATACTAATATGTTACTATATTATGAGATAAATAACTATATAAATGGAGAAGAGACCAATCTCCAGTGCAGAATTCCAAATAATTTATGTAGATATTCTGCCTTCAGAGAAGTAGAGCATAACCCCCGGCTCCTTAAGTACGTGCTGTAAATAGTGACTTCCAAAGAGTACTGTATGGGAAAGGGGGGAAAAGGGTAACTTTACACTGGAGAAACTTGACAAACACTCTCTCACTCAGGTGATCAAGACCAACAAAAACAGCAATCATGTTTATAGTATAAATCCTTGATATCTATGAGGAAAATGTCACTTTACCTCTGTAAATCCTCATGTAATCATGAGAAAAACATGGGCGTGGTGATGACCACCCGTAATGCCGACGACTCAGGAGGCTGGGGCAGGAGATTCACTTGAACCCAGGAGGTGGAGGTTGCAGTGAGCCCAGACTGTGCCATTGCACTCCAGCCTAAGAAGAGCAAAACTCCGTCTCAAAAAAACAAAAAAAAGAGGAAGAAACTGTCACAGCTAACAGTAACCTAAGGAGAAATGATGACTAACTGCAGTGTGCTCTCCTGCTTAGAATGCTGGAACAGAAAAAGGAAGAAAAGCTTAAAACCTAAGAACAGCTGGAATAAAGTGTAAGCTTTAGCTAATAGTAATGTACAATTCTTGTTCATTAATTGTAACAAATGTATCATACAATGTAAGATGGTTTTAGTAGTAGAAGAAACTAGGTGTAGGGTATATGGGAATTTTCTGGATTACTTTTCTAACTGTTCTGTAAATCTGAAACTGTTCTAAAATAAATGGTTTATTTTAAAATAGAATGGAGTATTCAAATTATTTCTAAGTAGTCATTCCTGTGTATCCACAGAGCCAGGTTTATCATAATTTGAGTAAAGATATTACATGCAATCATTTACATCTATGATATTAGATCCATGTTTTAAGACAGGAACACACACAGAGCCCAGACCACTGTTTCCTGATATGTTAGGGTAAAACTCAGATTTGAGACTCAGAATTATTTTGGTCCTCTTCAACATTTTATTCCATCTAATTGCACAACTCTACTTGTTGGGTCCCTGAACTCTAGAGCCAGTAACAGCGATCCTAAAGTAATTCTCATGATTTTGTCTAAGATACAATTTAAATTCTCAGATGACTCTAAATCTGCAGAAATATTAATAGAGAAAAAGTAATAGGGTTATGTGTATAGGAAAAACTGTAAATTTTACTACCTGTAAAAAAGATTTCTGCTTATTAAAAAATCAAAAGACAGGCCGGGCATGGTGGCTCACGCCTGTAATCCCAGCACTTTGGGTGAAATCCCATCTCTAAATATATATTTATTTATATAAAGATGCTAAAAGATTAGGAAAATTTACGGAAACAACAAATGACAAACACTAACCTTAATATGTAACATATAAAGAAATATATTTCTTAAGTATATAAATTTGTAATCAGTAAAGATGATCAATAACGTGGAGAAACAAGCATTTATAGTAGCATAAACATGCCTTTTAAACATGTGAACAAATGATCAGTTTCTCTTATAACACAGAAATGGAAATGAAATTATAATGAAAATTGTTCTCCTGTCTTGTTTGAACAAGTCTGATAAAACATTTATTGGTATGCGTATTCCTAGAAAGATGTTTCCTGTTATATCTCCCAACACATACAGTGTTACTACCACAATATAGTGTGAAAGCACCAAGGCAAAAACCCTTAACCTCTTTGTCCTGAAGACATCTGTCTCTGCAATATCATATACTCTCAGGTCATTCCTCAACCCAGGGCTCTAACTGCAATAAAATTTATATACCCATTTTCTGTTCCCACCTACCAGACCAAATCCTTGTGTTCTACTCTACTCTGTACTCTGAAATCCATAGTAACTTATGAGCATAATGCCTTCACGTTTTAAGGAAGCGTTCTTAATTTGTCTTTTATTGTTTAGCTTCTAATTTTTTTGAAAAAATTATAGGATTAGGAAGTTACAAGGACAGTTGTGTTACATACATACATAGTGTAGTAGGGAAAGTGTTAGCTTATAATGTACACCCATTACCTGAATAATGTACATTGTACTCAATAGGAAGTATTTTTTCTTTTGAGATGGAATCTCCTGTTGTCCCCTAGCTGGAGTGCAATGGCACAATGCTAGCTCACTGCAACCTCTACCTCCCACATTCAAGCAATTCTCCTGCCTCAGCTTCCTGAGTAGCTGGGACTATGGGCACCTGCCACCATGCCCAGACAATTTTTGTATTTTTAGTAGAGACAGGGTTTTACCATGTTGGCCAAGCTCAAATTCCTGACCTTTGGTGATCAGCCCGCCTGAGGTCAGCTGTAAATCTGTCTGGTCCAGGGTTTTTTGTTGTGAGATTTTTTTCCTACTACAGATTCAGTTTCAATACTCATTAGTAGTCTGTTGAGGATTTCTGTTTCTCCCTGGTTCAATCTTGGAAGATTGTATGTTTCCAGGAATTTATCGACTTCCTCTAGGTTTTCTAATTTGTGCATATAGTCTCTCCTGATTTTTTCATATATCTGTGGTTATCAGTTATAATGTCACCTTATCATGTCTGATTCTATTTATTTGAACCTTCTTTTTTTCTTGGTTAATCTAGCTAGTGGTCTATCAGTTTTGTTTATCTTTTCAAAGAACCAACTTCTTTTCTTTTATATTCTTTTGTTCTTAGTCTCATCTTTGCCTGCTTTGGTATTTGTTATTTCTTTCCTTCTGCCAGCTTTAGGTTGGGTTTATTTTTTTCCTTGAGATGTGATGTTAGGTTATTCATTTGAGATTTTTCTATCTTTTGGGTGTAGGCATCTAATGCTATCAAATCCTCTTTTAGCACTGCTTTTGCTATGTCTCAGATATTTTGGAGTATTGTCTCTATTTCGATTTATTTCAAAAAATTTTAAATTTCTACCTTAGTTTCATCATTGACCCAACAATCATTCAGGAGCAAGCTGTTTAAATTCCATGTATCTGTATAGTTTTGAGAGTTCCTCTTGGTATTGATATCTAGGTTTTATTCCACTATGGTCAGAGAAGACATTAGATATGATTTGTTTTTTTTTTAAATAACAGAATTTCTCCATTGATTTCTGTCCCAGTGATCTGTCTACTGCTGTTCACGGAGTGTTGAAGTTCCCTGCTATTGTTGTATTGCTCTCTATCTCTTTTCTTAAGTCTAGTAGTATCTGTATTATGGATCTGGGTGTTACATTGTTGGATGCATATATATTTAGGATTGTTTTATCTTCTTGTTGAATTTATCCTTTATCATTATAAATGATCTTCTTTGTCCATTTTAATTTGTGTTGGTTTAAAGCCTGTTTTGGCCATCACAGTGGCTCACGCCTGTAATCCCAACACCTTGGGAGGCTGAGGCAGGCAGATCATTGAGGTCAGGAGTTCAAGACCAGCCAGGGCAACATGGTGAAACCCTGTCTCTAATTAAAAAAAAAAAAAAAAATTAACTGGGCATGATGGTGCATGCCTGTAAATCCCAGCCACTTGGAAGAACAGACAGGAGCTGGAGGTTGTAGTGAGCTGAGATTGCGCAACTGCACTTCAGCCTGGACAGAGTGATACTCTGTCTCAAAAAAAAAAATTAAAATATAAAATATGTATATTTGACTAACAACTTACATGTAAAAGGAAATTATAAATATATTAGACAAAATAGTGCTAACAGGTTATTATGAGTTGAACTGTGTCCCCTAAAAGGAGATGCTGAAGTCCTACGCCCTGGTACCTGTAAATATGACCTTATTTGGAAATAAGTCTTGACAGATGTAATCATGTTAAAATGAGGTCACCAGGTAACCCCAATCTAATCTGACTGGTGTCAAAATAAGAGACATATACAGGGAGAATGCAATGTGAAAATGGAAGCAGAGATTAGAATGAGGTATGCAAAAGCCAAGGAATGCCAAGGACTGCCAGCTGTTAACAGGTTAGGAGAAAGGCATAGAATGGTTAGGAGAAAGGCATAGAACAGATCCTCACTCAGAGTCCTCATAAGGAACCAAAACTGTCAGCACCCTTGATTTTAGATTCCCAGGTTCCAAACTGTAAGAGAATAAATTTCTCTCGTTTTAAGCCACCAAGTTTTTGGTACTTGGTACTTTGTTATGGTATCCTTTAAAAACTAATACATAGGAATTAGCTGGGCATGGTGGTGCGTGCCTGTAATCCCAGCTACTTGGGAGGCTGAGGCAGGAGAATTGCCTGAACCCAGGAGGCGGAGGTTGCGGTGAGCCGAAATCGCGCCATTGCACTCCAGCCTGGGTAACAAGAGTCAAACTCTGTCTCAAAAAAAAAAACAACTAATACATAGGAGAACCTTTGATAATGTGTACCCACACTTGTTCTCATTACCTGTTTTAAAAAATCTTATTATAAAGGTTAACAAAAGGGTCTTTAGTTTCTATCATTCAACCAGTATGAATTCCTTCATGGCGAATGAGGTCGGAGCGACTACCAAAAGCTTTCCCACATTCCTTACAGTCATAGGGTTTCTCACCAGTGTGAATTCTCTGATGTCTAGTAAGGTTTGAGCCTTTATTAAAGGCCTTCCCACATTTATTACATTCATATGGTTTTTCATCTGTATGGATTCTCTGATGCTGAATAAGTTCTGAACTCTGAATAAAGGCCTTTCTACATTCTTCACATTCATAGAGCTTCTTACCAGCATGAATTCTGTGATGGTTAGTAAGTGTTGAGGCACTATTAAAGGCCTTCCCACACTGCTTACATTCATAAGGTTTCTCACCAGTATGCATTCTCCGATGCTGGATAAGCCTTGAGTGTTGAGTAAAGGCTTTCCCACATTCTTTACATTCATAAGGCTTCTCACCAGTATGCATTCTCAGATGTAGAAAAAGTTGTGAACTTTTAGTAAAGGCTTTTCCACATACGTTACATTCATAGGGTTTCTCACCAGTGTGAATTCTTTGATGATCCTTAAGGTTTGAGCAATAATTAAAAGCTTTTCCACATTCCTTACATTCATAGGGTTTCTCACCACTGTGAATCCTCTGATGTTGAGAAAAATATGAACTACAACTAAAAGCCTTGCCACATTCCTTACATTCATAGGGTTTTTTACCAGTGTGAATCCTCTCATGTCGAGTAACAAGTGAGCCATAACTAATGGACTTCCCACACTCCTTATATTCACAGGGTTTTTCACCCGAATGAATTCTCTGATGTTGAATAAATTGTGAGTTCTGATTAAAGGTCTTTCCACATATCTTACATTCCCATTGTTTCTCTTCACTCATAGTTTTTTGAGGTGGAGTAAGAAATGTGGACTGAATGAAAGGAGTCATGTCTTCATGGGTAAGTATTATTTGACTGAAATGTCTCTTCTTTAGAGATAGTATCTTGGTCTCACACATTGATTTTAGATCTGAAAGAAAATAAAAAGGCAAATAAATTTTCCTATTCTGGGCAAGTTAACATTTCTAAAAAAGAAATAGGAGGATTAAGCTGAAAAGAATATCTGGGAAATTAACACACTTCGTTTTCAAAGGTGGCTAGGGAATCTGTAAAACTGACAAGAAAAGCACAGACATTAGGAAGGCAATAAAAGAAGCTGAGGATGTGGATTCAGGAAGTAGATGACTTCTATGAGCCTTCAATGCTGTTCTGAACCAGAGTCACCTTAACCCTTGGCGAATACACACTGTTCAGCATCATCCTCCATATTATAGAGAGATTCTAATTTCTTTTGATATGTTTCTTTGCCTGCAGGTGCTGCCTGAGACCCACCTTTGCGTCTCCTCATCATACAGAGTGGAGCTCTGACTGCAAGGCCATCAGCATGGCCAGGCAGGGGTTCAGCTGGAGGGTAATGGAGGAGACAGGCCAGTAGGATGCTGCCTCTGCTCCAGGGCAGAGAGATTATAATTATATATACATGTGTATAAATACATACTCACATACACAGAGCACAATACTGTTATGTTTTGCAATTTGTAGATAATTGTCAGACCTACATAAAAGGGCTATTAAGAATAATAAATGTGTTGATAGCTTTAAATGGCAGGGTGGGTGGAGTTCAGTGACTGTGCAAGGGTATACTGGCAAATCACTAGCCTCCAACAAATCTAGTATGCTGAACACAACTGGTAGGGAGAGTAGACAGATAAATCTATTCTGTGCATAAAGGACGATATGGGTTAGGGACTCACTGAAAATAATTTGCTCTGCAATTCTGTGATGCAGACCTCAGGAGAAAGAAATGAATCATCCAAGTCATGGCAGTGACTGAGAAGAAAGGTGGCTCAGGTTTGAGACTTCTAGACAGTTAAGACAGGACGAAATGTACTCTATGAGAAGGAAGGAACTCCATGTCAACATATGAACAGTAAGCCCCAGTTCTATGCTTTAAGGCAATTAACCGCTGAGCCCTCTTTTCCTTGCCTGTTAAAATGGGAATGACACTTAACTCATGATTGCTAAAAAGATAAGGAATGAGCTAAAAACTATTACTCAACACTCAAGGCTTATTCAGCATCAGAGAAGGCATACTGGTGAGAAACAAGTATGTAAATAATCTAATATAAAGTAAACACTCAGTACTGGTAGCTATTATTATGAAAGAATGTCACAGCAAAAACAGAGATAATGGGCAAATGAAATGGCTTGAAGATGTCAAAATAAAGCCAGCTAGACTACCTTAATTCTTCCCTCCACACAATCATTGGCCAAACTTAGTGTGGGTGCATCCCTAGAAATCTCTTGAAGTTGTCTTCATTTAATTATTATATTGAATCCCCTCTTTCCTAGACCACTGTAGGCATCTCCTAATGGTCTCTGCAATGTGTTCCAGCACCCTCTAATCCATTCAGCACCTGCTGTGGTATTTGGTCTCTAAACTGAAAATCTAAACTCCTTGGTAATTACCAAGAAGACTCCAATAATGAGGCTCTTGCCTACCTCTCCAACCTTGTGTTATACTACACTTCCGCTTGCTCAAGAAGCCCTAGTCCTTCAAGCACATCAAGTTCTCCCTGCCTTTGAGGGCCTTTCAACACGGATATCCCCTTTACCTGGCATACCCCCATCCTATCACAATTGTTGGCCCTAATTGCTGCTAATCATTTAAGCCTCTGCTCAAACAGCATATCTCTAGAAGGCCATAACTGATCTTCAGTCTAAATTACGATCTTCCTGTTATTAGGTCTCAGATCTTTCTATTTCTTATTAATAGCACTTATTATTTATAATATTATATAATCTGCACAGAGCCAATGAAATCGAGAAATGTTTGATATTTTCACTAATACATACGCACCTCCTGGCAAACTACCTAAAGAATTACTGAGGCAATAAATGAATTTAGATTCATTGTTCTCAAGAATACATTTTTAGAATGGGGTTTCAAGATGGATGACTAGAGGCACCCAGCATTTACCTCCTCCAAAAAGAAGGACTACAACAGTAGATAATCACACACCAAACTGAGCATCTATGACAGAACACTGGAATTCAGCAGGAAAGTAACAGGGAACCTCTGAGGCACAAAGAGGGAAGCAAAACAGCTGGCCTTACCAGGATCAGCTTGGATCCAAGAGTGTAGGGGAAAGGTAAGGGAGACCATATTCCCACTGTGGACTCCTGCAATCCTAGCCACAAAACAGCCCCTCAGCTCCCATGGGCCCCAAGACTAGTAAAGGGAGCTACCCAGTATGTACACATCACTGTTCTAGATAGGGAGTTCATGCTGGGTCCCTCCCATAAACCCAAGCACACTGCAGCACAGTGCCACTTTGGGATCCCAGACCCTAACAGACTACATCCTCCCCTGGGACTGAACAGTTCCTCCATCTCTACATCCATTGAGCTCTGCTGGCTTCCCTCCATGTCCACGTAGAGGGCTAAAGCACTGCAATGGTGATTGGAACCATCAGTGTGGCTAGGACCCCAGTACTCCAGTCCAGCACTCAGAGTCCAACACCCTGGGGAATGAGCGGTACAGCAGTCAGAGGCTGCCCTTGGGGCAGAGGGAGCTGAAGTGTGTGCTCCCCAGAGCCTGAGAGCCACCTGCCTGGGGCCACTGCCACTGACAGGAAAACCACTGCTCCCAGGCAGCTGGGTTCCTATACATCTGCAAGTGCCTTCAGAGGCCCTTAAGACTAGTGCTGGTCTGCATCAAAGGGCGTGACATCAAGCCTACCTGGCCCACCAAAGCTGCTGCCTTAGCACATCATCTGGGAATGGACCCACTTTGCCGGGTGGGTCTGGGAATGGACTCACCTTGCCGGCTATTGCTGGTGCCCACATACACCATTCCCACAATGAGGAAAGGCAGAGCCAGTCTGTGACCGGGGCCTGAGCATGCTGTCTGGGGGCATGGGAATTAACCCACCCTACCCACCACAGCTTGAATCCATGTGCACCACTGGCAGGATGAGAAGACAGGGTTGCCATGCCTGATGCTGCCCCTGCCACTGCTATATGCAATGTCCAGGGGTGTGGGGATGAATTCACTCCTCACATTGCCACCAATGCCTGCACATATCTTCTGAGGGCCTAAGTATGGGCTCATTTTGCCTGCCAGTGCCCACCATCTATTGTTTGGGAGCCCGGGGATTGACTCAGCCCATCCACCGTCACTAGCATCCATGCACCCCTGCCAGGAACCTGAAGACAGGCTGTCCCAGCCTGCTGCCACCACCAATGCAAGCACAAAATGTACAAACCACAGGGACTAGCCCATCCAGACTGCCATTGCCACTGCTGGTTCCTGCATATGTTGCTTCAAAGCCCAAACAGTTGGTCAACTACTGCTACTGTCATAATCAATGCCATACATGCCAACAAGGAGCCCAAGGACCTGCCCACCTTCCTAGCCCACTGCTACTACTGCCAGCACCTGAGCAAGCAACCTGGAGGCCCAGAGATCAACCTGTATGGAGCAGCTACCACCAGTGCTGGAATACACCATCTGAGGCCCCATGAACCAGTATGCCGAGAACATCACCAACACTACTGGGGCCTATGGACCAGCCCAGCTGGTGTCTGGTGTACCTATCCCAGAAAAGCCTCATCACAGCTTCTACTAACAACCAAACCCTAAGCCACTGAGGAACTCATAGATAATACTGACACTCATTACAGCCAAAGAAATCATATGGAGATTATACCACTGTACCCACCTAGAACAAAGCCAAAGCAACCTACCCAACCACCACTATAAATACATCTACAGAAAAAATATTTTCCTACTAAAACAAATCCATAAAATTGGAAAAAATGACCATAACAAAAAATACACAGATATCAACGTTAGGATAAAAGAAACACGAAAAAGCAGACATGACATCTCCAAAGTAACACAATAATGCTCCAGCAACAGGTTCCAACAAACAAAAAATCTATCAAGTTCCTGAAAAAGAATTCAAAATAATGATATTAAAGAAATTCAGTGGGACACAATAGAACATGGATAAATACCAAAAGAATCAGAAAAAACAATTCATGATCTGAATGAGAAATTCAGCAGATAGAGGTCATGAAAAAGAACCAAACAGAAGTACTAAAACTGAAAAATTTCAATGAATGAAATAAAAACAATTGAGAGCTTCAACAATAGACTAGATCAAGCAGAGGAAAGAATTTCTGAACTTGAAGACAGGTGTTTTGAAAGAACCCAGGAAGTCAAAAGTAAAAATTAATAAGGAATTTTTTTTTTTTTTTTTTTTTTTTGAGACAGAGTTTCGCTCTTGTTACCCAGGCTGCAGGCTGGAGTGCAATGGCGCGATCTCGGCTCACCGCAACCTCCGCCTCCTGGGTTCAGGCAATTCTCCTGCCTCAGCCTCCCGAGTAGCTGGGATTACAGGCACGTGCCACCATGCTCAGCTAATTTTTTGTATTTTTAGTAGAGACGGGGTTTCACTATGTTGACCGGGATGGTCTCGATCTCTCGACCTCGTGATCCACCCGCCTCGGCCTCCCAAAGTGCTGGGATTACAGGCTTGAGCCACCGCGCCCGGCCAATAAGGAATTTTTAAAACTGAAGAAAGCTTAGGTGACAAACGGGACATCATAAAGTAACAAAGAGTGCAAATTTTGGGTGTTCTAGAAGGAGAAGAGATGGGCAAAGGCATAAAAATCTATTTATCAAAATAATAACTGAAAACTTTCCAAGTCTTGTAAGCAATATAGACATGCTGATGCAGGAGGCTCAATGATGCCCAAATAGATTCAATCCAAAAAGGTCTTCCAAGGCCCATCACAGTCAAACTGTCAAAAGTCAAAGACAGGCCGGGCGTGGTGGCTCACGCCTGTAATCCCAGCACTTTGGGAGGCCGAGGCGGGTGGATCACGAGGTCAACAGATCGAGACCATCCTGGTCAACATGGTGAAATCCTGTCTCTACTAAAAATACAAAAAATTAGCTGGGCATGGTGGCACGTGCCTGTAATCCCAGCTACTCAGGAGGCTGAGGCAGGAGAATTGCCTGAACCCAGGAGGCGGAGGTTGCATTGAGCCGAGATCGCTCCATTGCACTCCAGCCTGGGTAACAAGAGTGAAACTCCGTCTCAAAAAAAAAAAAAAAAGAAAAAAAAAACACAGGAAGATTATGTCCTCCCCTCTTTCCAAAGAGCTGAGACACAAATACAACGTGCGATCCATGCCCATCCGAAAGGATGAGGAAGTTCAGGTTGTACGAGGACACTATAAAGGTCAGCAGATTGGCAAAGTAGTCCAGGTTTACAGGAAGAAATACGTAATCTACACTGAACGGGTGCAGCGGGAAAAGGCTAATGGCACAACTGTCCACGTAGGCATTCACCCCAGCAAGGTGGTTACCACTAGGCTACAACTGGACAAAGACCGCAAAAAGATCCTTGAACGGAAAGCCAAATCTCGCAAAGTAGGAAAGGAAAAGGGCAAACACAGGAAGAAACAATTGAGAAGATGCAGGAATAAAGTAATCCTGTATACAAGCTTTGATTAAAACTTGAAACGAGGGAAAAAAAAAAAGTCTCCCAACAAAGAAAAGCCCAAGACTAAATGGCTTTACTGTTGAATCTTACCAAAATTACAATAAACTAACCTCAATTTTGCTCAAACTATTCCAAAAAATAGAAGAGGAGTGAATTCTTCCTAATCCATTCTACAAGGCCAGCATTACCCTAATACCAAAACTAGAGAGGGACACAACAACAACAACAACAAAAAACTACAGGTCAATACCCCTCATGAAAATGGACACAAAACCCCTCAATGAAACACTAGCAAATGAAACCCAATAATACAACCAAAAGATAATATATCACAATTAAGTCAGATTTTTCCTTAAAGTGCAAGGATGGTTTAACATAAGCAAATCAATAAACAGGATGCATCATATCAACATGATGACAGACATAAACTATATGATCAGCTCAATAGATGCACAGAAAGCATCTGATGAAGTTCAACATCTCTTCATTATAAAAACATTTCAAAAATTAGGAATTAAAAAACATACCTTAACATTAATAAAGACCATATATGACAAATCTACAGCTAACACCTTACTGAATGGGAAAAAGCTGAAAGCCTTTCCTCTAAGAACTGGAAGAAGATAAAGAAGCCCACATTCACCACTATTATTCAATATAGTACTGGAAGTTATATCAAGAGCAACCAGGCAGGAGAAAGAAATATAAGGCATCCAGATTGGATAACAGAAAGTCAAACTGTCCCTTTACAGATGACATGATCTTACATATATATAAAAACCTAAAGATGCAACCAAAAATTCTTGGAACCGATCAATGAAATCAGTAAAGTTGCAAGATACAAAATCAACATACAAATATAAGTAGTAGGCTGGGGACAGTGGCTCACGTCTATAATCCTAGCACTTTGGGAGGCCGAGGTGGGTGGATCACTTGAGGTCATGAGTTTGAGAGCAGCCCGGCCAATATGCTGAAACCTCATCTCGACTAAAAATACAAAAATTGGCCGGGTGTGGTGGCATGCTCCTGTGGTCCCACATACTCAGGAGACTGAGACGAGAACTGCTTGAACCCAAGAGGCAGAGGCTGCAGTGAGCCAAGACTGTGCCATTGCACTCCAGCCTGGGTGAAAGAGTGAAACTCTGTCTCAAAAAAAAAAAAAAAAAAGAAAAAAAAAAGAAAAAAAAATTTCTGTATGCCCACAATCAATTTGCTGAAAATTAAATCAAGAAAACAATCCGATTTATTAATATAATAGTTATAAGAACAACCTCGAAGCAAATTTAACTATGAAGTGAAAGACCTCTACAACAAAAACTGCATAACACAGTCTAAAGAAACTGAAGACAACATAAACAAATAAAAAGATATTTGCATGCTCATGCAGTGGAAGAACTATTGTTAAAATGAACATACTTTCTAAAGCAATCTACAGATTCAATGTAATCTACAGATTCCATACGATCCCTACTGAAATACCAGTCACTTTTTTTAAACAGGAAAAAAATCCTAAAATTTGTAGGGAACTACAAAAGATCCCAAATAGCCAATGCAATCTGTAGCAAAAGAACAAAAGTGGAAGAATCAAACTTTGAAATATACCACAAAGCTGTAGTAACCAAAACAGCATGGTACTCTAAGAAAAACAGACATATAGACCAATGGAACAGAAGAGAGAACTCACAAATAAATCCATGTATTTAGAGTCAACTGATGGTTGACAAAGGTGCCAAGAACAGACATTAGGAAAAGGACATCCTGTTCAATAAATGGTGCTGGAAAAACTGGATATCCATATACAGAAGAATGAAACTAGACTGTATCTCTCACCATATAAAAAAATAAACTCAAAATGAATTAAAGACTTAACTATAAGACCCAAAACTATAAAACAGCTAGAGGAGAATATAGGGGAAACACTTCAGAAGAATAGGCAAATATATTTTAGTTAAGACCTAAAAGATATACTCAATAAGGGGCATGTGCCCATAATCCCAGCTACTCAGAAGGCTGAGGCAAGAGAACTGCTTGAACCCAGGAGGTGGAGGTTGCAGTGAGCTAAGATTGTGCCACTGCACTCCAGCCTGGGCAACAGAGGGAGACTCTATCTCAAAGAAAGAAAAAAAAAGGGTAACAAGTGTTAGCAAATGATGTAGAGAAACTGGAACCATCATACACTGCTGGTGGGCATGTAAAATGGTGTAGCCATTTTGGAAAACAGTCTAGCAGTTCCTCAAATGGCTAAACACAGAGTTACAATATAACCCAGCAATTCTACTCCTAGGTAGAAACCTGAAAGTACTGAAAGCTTATGTCCACACAAAAACTTACACACATAAATTCCTTCAACATTATTCAAAACAGCTCAAAAGAGGAAACCCAAATGTCCATCAACTGATCAATTGATAAATAAAATGTGGTATATCCATAAAATGGAATTGTATTTGGCAATAAAAAGGAATGAAATACTGATCCACGCAACAACATGGATGAACCTTGAAAAGCATTATGCTATGAAACAGGAAGTTGCAAAAGACCACATATTGTATAATTCCATTTATATGAAATGTCCAGAATAGGCAAATCCATAGAGAGAGAAAATCAACTCATGCTTGCCTGGGGCTGGAAAGGGATGGGAGTAACAGCTAGAGAGTACACGGGTTTTTCTGAGGTGATAAAAATGTTCTGAAATTGATTATGGTGATGGTTATACAACTCTATGATTACATTAAAAGTCACTAAATTGTACATTTTATGTGGGTGAACTGTATGGTATGTGAATTATACCTTAAAAAAGTTGAAACAACAGGCCGGGCGCGGTGGCTCAAGCCTGTAATCCCAGCACTTTGGGAGGCCGAGGCGGGTGGATCACGAGGTCAAGAGATTGAGACTATCCTGGTCAACGCGGTGAAACCCCGTCTCTACTAAAATTACAAAAAATTAGCTGGGCATGGTGGCGCGTGCCTATAATCCCAGCTACTCAGGAGGCTGAGGCAGGAGAATTGCCTGAACCCAGGAGGCGGAGGTTGCGGTGAGCCGAGATCGTGCCATTGCACTCCAGCCTGGGTAACAAGAGTGAAACTCCGTCTCAAAACAAACAAACAAACAAAAAAAAAAAAAGTTGAAACAACAACAAAAAAATTAAAGAAGTACTACTCTGATTGGTTTATAGAGAGCAGGGGTTGAGCAGCTTTTTTTATAAAGACTAAGATAGCAAATATTTTCAATTTTGTGGACTATCCAACTGTGTGACCAGTGAAAAGATAGTCACAGAAAACTTCCAATCGTTTGAATGTGCTAACCTTAAAAAATAAACAAGTCATCCCCCACAAGAAAACCTCATAAGAACTGCTAGCTCAAAACCAGAAATTAAAAAAAAGATTGGTTTAATAATTCTGGTTTAAAAATAGCTATATTATCTTCCTCCTGATTTTATCAGCTCAAAATGTAAATTTTAAGATTATAAAAACTAGGCTGGGTGCTCTAGCTCATGCCTGTAATCTCAGCAATTTGGAAGGCCAAGGCAGGTGGATTACTTGAGCTCAGGAGTTCAAGACCAGCCTGGGCAACATGGCAAAAACCCCATTTCTACAAAAATTAGCCAGTCATGGTACTGTGCACCTGTAGTCCCAGCTACTAGGGAGGCTGGGGTAAGAGGACTGCTTGAGCCTCAGAGAGGGTGAGAGGATTGCTTGAGCCTGGGAGAGGGGGTTTGGGAGGAGGTTGCAGTGAGCCAAGATACACCACTGCACTCCAGCCAACAGAGTCAGACTCTGTCTCAAAAAAACCCAAAATTATAAAAATGATACAATTATGTGTTAAACCAAATCAAATTATAGTTCTTTCAAACTTTTTGATATCAAAGTAACTGTGTTGGGCCTGGCGAGGTGGCTCTCACCTGTAATCCCAGTACGTTGTGAGGCTGAGGCAGGCAGATCACTTGAGTTCAGGAGTTAGAGACCAGCCTGGGCAACATGGTGAAACCCCATCTATACTCAAAATACAAAAATTAGCCGGGCATGGTGGTACATGCGTGTAGTTCAGCTACTCACGAGGCTGGGACAGAAGATTCTCTTGAACCTGGGAGGCGGAGGGTGCAGTGAGCCAAGATCATGCCACTGCACTCCAGCCTGAGTGACAGAGGAGAGCGAGAGCGAGGGTGAGACTCCATCACAAAAACAAAAACCAAAAAACAAAAAACACCTAAGTAACTGTGTTACTCTGTAGTGAGTCAGCTTATATATAATAGACAAGATTCTTAGTTAACTTTAAGACAATGGACATTAAGAAAAATTAATAGATAATCCTTGGAAACCTGGATGATTTCTAACATAAGGTATTTTTTTTTTTTTTTTTTTTTGAGATGGAGTTTCACTCTTGTTACCCAGGCTGGAGTGCAAATGGCGCGATCTCGGCTCACCGCAACCTCCGCCTCCTGGGTTCAAGCAATTCTCCTGACTCCGCCTCCCTAGTAGCTCGGACTACAGGCGTGCGCCACCATGCCCAGCTAATTTTTGTATTCTTAGTAGAGACGGGGTTTCACCATGTTGACCAGGATGGTCTCAGTCTCTTGACCTCGTGGATCCACCCGCCTTGGCCTCCCAAAGTGCTGGGATTACAGGCGTGAGCCGCCGCGCCCGGCCAACATAAGGTATTAAAACATTGATTCCCAAGAACAGTTTTAACACATATGCCATTATAATATGTATGCCTTATTTTTCATGTTAGAGGATGGCTATACCTTTGGGTAATGTAAATAACAAGTTTTTTTGTTTTGTTTATGGAGGGGCCTTTTTTTTCCTTTTTACAAGTGCTTATAAGGAATGTGGGTGGCTATTGGAGGAATGGGGGAATGGTATCACATGAACTCAGGAGCTTTACTAGTCTGTTAAAATGTTTATGTATCACTGTTCTCAATTTCCTACCTCCCACATTATTCTGTGGTTAAAAATTATAATCTGAGTAGTTGAGACTATCTGGTAATAATAACAGAAATGCAATAGATATGCTTTTGTTATCAAGGAAATCATAGGCCAGGCACAGTGGCTCACACCTATAATCCCAGCACTGTGGGAGGCCAAACTTTGTAGATCACCTGAGGTCAGGAATTCGAGATCAGCCTGGCCAACATAGTGAAACCCTGTCCCTACTAAAAATACAAAAATTAGCCAGATGTGATGGTGCGTGCCTATAGTCCCAGCTACTCAGGAGGCTGAGGCTGAAGAATTGCTTGAACCCAGGAGGTAGAGGGTGCACCACTGCCTCCAGCCTAGGCAACAAGTGTGAAACTCCATCTTGAAAATAATAATAATAATAATAATAATAATAGTTTTGTCTTTAAAAAACTAGTTGTTTCAAAATGTAAAACTGATACATACAAAAGACATCTCAGTTTCAATGGGTTTATTTTCAATTCACTATTTGAACAGTATATATTTTTATGTAAAAGCACTCTTAAGTGACTCAGCAAAAATATCAAAATAGAAAGTACGAACTGCAACACAAATGAAAAGTAATGCGTAACATAAATAGGGATGCATATTAAGTAGGTAACAGGAAAGTTATAACATTTGTGTAATCAGATATAAACTATGAATATTGCTATAGTCAACATATATACAGTGATTATTAGAGACCTGCCCTCAACTATCAGAACAAGACATCAAGAAATACTTTTACAGTTTGATGTATCACAAAATGACAAAACATACTACTCAAAATTTGAAGGTAGGTATCAGAAGAATGAAAGTAAGAGTTGAAAATGTATTGTCTTTAATGAGACAGACTGGGGCAGTCAGGGTAGGAATGTATAATAAAAAAGCAGGCTGCTGTTTTTCTCTTTTTTGAGACGGCGTCTCACTCTGTTGCCAGGCTGGAGTGCATTTGCATGATCTCAGCTCACTGCAACTTCCACCTCCTGGGTTCAAGTGATTCTCCTGCCTCAGCCTCCCAAGTAGCTGGGACTATGGGCACCTGCCACTATACCCAGTTAATTTTTGTATTTTTAGTTAAGATGGGGTTTTACCATGTTGGGGAGGCTAGTCTTGAACTCTTGACCTCAAGTGATCTGCCCTCCTCAGCCTCCCAAAGTGCTGGGATTACTGGTGTTAACCACCACGCCTGGCCTGGGCTGCTGTTTTTCAATATAAGCTTTATAATACTATCATTTCAAACACACAAATACTGCTATATTCAGGATACATATGGTGATTATAAGAGACCAACCCTCAACTATTAGAACCAGACATCAAGAAATACTTTTACAGTTTGAAGTATCACAAAATGACAAAACATATTATTCAAAATTTAAGTAGGTAACAGGACATACAAATTTCATTTGTATTGTACTTTGTACTATTTTGATATCTTTTGATAATACTATGATTTCAAAATATATTACTTTAATGAAAATTAAATTAGTTATTTTAAAATGAAAAAGGAATAAACAGAGACCACCTTTCAAGCAGAAAGGTACAAGGTTAAGGTAAGATTACGAAGAGGGCAAATTAGCAAGTTGGTAGGGAGGAAAAGTGGTAAGAGAAACAGAAATAAAATACGTAAAGGCAGCTAAGATCAATTGACAGCTGGGAAAAAGTGAAGATTCACAAACTCCTGCCTAGGTTCCTACAGCTTTGTTAAATCTAGAATTATTTCTCAAGGGAGGCATGGATCTTCTATTTCCAACGCTAACTCCATAGGTAACAACATGTACTTCTAGGGCTCCAACCATTAACTTCTACTTGGATCAATTTCTACTTCCATATTTTTGACTGTTTTACAACTTTCTTCTGAGCTTCCTATTTGATCTTCTCATTGATGAATCTACTCTGTAGAAATTATTTACAGCCATGTCCCAGCTCCTACATTAGATGACGTTTCTTAATAAGCCTACATATTTTATAAACTGTACAGCACCTAGCAGACTACTGTACAGAATTAGAGTCAAACATTTTTACAAGACTTGTTATTTAAAAATCTTAATTCTCCACAAACTAATAGTAATATTCTAATGAAAAATATAACTTGGTGCTTTGATTAAGTTTGAAATAACTCTATATACTTGGACAAGACCAAGTTTTGCTCTTGTCCCCCAGGCTGGAGTGTGGGTAACATCCTCTATCAGCACCAAGGAAGGAGAACTGTCCAGACCCCAGGCACAATGAGTGCCTGAAGAATATCTTAGTTTACAGTGTTATTACTCAGCTATTTCCTTTATATAATCCTTTACATATAATCATATATTAGTTTATAGAATTAGTGCCTGAAGTATAACTTATTGCTTACATATATCTAGCTTATATAATCATACTTAATACTTCTATCTAGCATACTTAGTTCTATATAATCTTTCTATACAATCATAGGTATTGTAGTTGGAGCTATACTGACACATTTAGTGCTGATTTATATAATCCTTCCATATAACCAATATAGTAGTTTGTAGTAGAAGGAATGCCTAGAGCAGTCACAGAACAGAAGCAGTACAAGGGAAAACAGCCAGACCAGGACAAAAACCAAAGACCCAGGCAGTGGCGTCCCTGCCTGAAAGGACATAAGCTGTATGGCAGGCTTGGAGCAAGACCCTCTCCTCCTGATAAAGGAATTGTAGTACCTTGCATTCAGTTCCTATGGAAAGCAGGCCTCACGCCTGAAATCCTGGAAATAACTGAGGGAGAAGAACCCCTCTGGCGTGACCAGTCACGGAGGCTGTACACCCTGTCAGTCTTTTCTCACTTCTGTGCTAGCTCAAATCACCCTCCCATAAATATTTTAAGAGAAGAGCACAAGTCTGTCAGCTCCCACTGCACTGGCTTATAGCATCCTTCTATTAGAAATCCTTTGATGTCGCCAGTCCCCAGATAAGTGTTGCACACGACACCTGTTGCACACAGCCCACCTCCTTGCCTTGGTGACCTAATGGGGGTGGACCCCTTTTCTGTACACGACCCTCTACTACCACACATGGCACAGCCCACCACTGCGCACGGCCCACTTCACTGCCCAGGTGACATAAAGGGGTGGCCTCCTTGCTTGTGACTCATGTGATTATGTATGCCCTATTACTAAGCCTATAGATGATGACCTCACTCACAACCCTGCCCCCTGCTTGTACCTAATAAATACAGATGGTTCTGGGCATTTGGGGCTCTCGCTGATCTCTGCTCACAGGTTGCATGGCCCCTCGAGTCCAGCTGCTCATCACCAGTTCTTCAGTGTAATATCTCTTTACTTCTTGGATCCTGCACCTCAGCAGAGCATAAGGGACACCCCACGACCCTGTGGGGCCCAATAGCCCTACACTGGAGTGCAATGGCACAATCTCAGCTCACTGCAACCTCGCCTCCCAGGCTCAAGCGATTCTCCTGCGTCAGCCTCCCAAGCAGCTGGGATTACAGGCACTCACCACCAAGCCCAGCTAATTTTTGTATTTTTATTAGAGATGGGGTTTCACCATGTTGTTGCCCAGGCTGGTTTCGAACTCCTGACCTCAGATATCCACCTGCCTTGGCCTCCCAAAATGCTGGGATTATAGGTGTGAGCCACTGTGGCCAGCCTAATCCTAAAATTTATAATGAAAATGCAAAGGATTAAGAAGCAGCAGGAGAACTTGCTCTACTAGATAAGATTTATTACATGCTACAGTATTAATATAGTGTGGCGATGGCACAAGGATAAATAAGCCAAAGGAACAGAAATTGGGAGACAGACTCACAGACACAGGATTTATGACAAAGGTAGTCCTACAGAGAATGGGAAAGGGACAGTCATCTCAATAAATACTAAGAAGTCAACTGGATATTCACATGGAGAAAAATGAAATTTGACCCCTACCTCACAACACTACAAATACCAACTTCAGGAAGCTAGATCTAAATGGAAAAAGTAAAACAATAAAGCTACTAGAATATAACATAGGAAGTATCTTCATGACTTTTGGGTAGGCAATCATTCCTACCCAGGACTCAAAAAAGCAACACTATAAAGAAAAAGATAACTGTGACCACATTAAAATTAATAATTTCTGTTCATCAAAAGACACCATTAAAAGAATAAAAGGCAAGATATAAAGTGGTAGGAGATATTTACATCATTATAACACAGGGCTAATATATATAATATAAAAAGAATTCTTTCAAAGCAATTAAAAAAAAAAAAAGACGACCAACTAAGTTTAGCCAAGAAACTTAAACAGGCATGTCACAGAACACATACATATCAGAGTAACTAAAATATAACTAAAATTAACAGGTCTGGCAATAATAAGAACTGGTAAGAATGTAAGAATGCAGAGCAATGGCAACTTTCATACTGCTAGTAGAACTACAGATTGGTAAAACTACTTTGGAAAATTGGTATATTTACTAAAGCTGAACACACACATATCCTATTGCTCAGTAATTCCACTCCTATGTATATACCCAAAAGAAATGTGTACACACATTTACCAAAAGTTACATACAGGAACCTTCACAGCAGCATTATATGTAATAGCTAAAAACTGCCAACAACCAGCTGTCGACAGTAGAAAAGACACTTAATTTATAGTAATTAATAATATATAAAGCATAATTTAAAATATATTCATAGAATGAAGCAGGGTGCGGTGGCTCACGCCCTGTAATCCCAGCACATTGGGAGGCTGCGGTGGGGTGGATCACCTGAGGTCAGGAGTTTGAGACCAGCCTGGGCAACATGGTGAAATCCTGTCCCTACTAAAAATACAAAAAATTTGCTGGGCGTGGTGGCGCAAGCCTATAGTCCCAGCTACTCTGGAGGCTGAGACTGGAGAATTGCTTGAATCTGAGAGATGGAGGTTGCAGTGAGCCGAGATCACACCACTGCACTCCAACCTGGGCAACAGAGCAAGACTCCATCTCAAAAAAAAAATATATATATATATATATACGGATATATATATAGATATATAGATATATATAGAATGAAATACAACATAGCCAATAATAATGAACTAACACCAGATAATATGCAACATCATAGATATGTCTCATAAACATGTTGAACAAAAAAAGCCAAAGACAAAAGACTAAATACTGTGTGATTGCATCTATATAAAGTTCAATAATAGGCAAAACAAATCCATGGTGCTAAATATCAGGATGGTATTTATTTTGGAGAGGAAAAAGAGGCTGGTGATTGGGAAGGAACAGAAGAGGGGTTCTGAGGTGCTAGTAATGTTCTATTTCTTGTCCTCAGTAGTAGTTTCGCCATTCTCAATTTCACCATTCTATGCAATCATAGTCAAGTAGTTTTCTGTGCGTATGTTATACTTCAATTTTTTTTAAAGTAAAAAGTAATCAAATGTTTGATAAATGAAAGAAAGAACTATTAAATCCAGAATGAACTGGTCAAAGACATTAAATAATTGGAAGCAGTTAACATGAAAACAAGTATAGGGAAGGAAAAAGAAAAGACACACACACACACAAACACACACACACTTACACTCATTTATTTCTTAGGGTGGAAATGTCTACTTTCATACCAGTCTAAATGTAGCATATCATAGAAGGAATGAAACCTAAAATGTGAGTAAAATAATTATAGCATAATTACAGTCACGAAGGTACTTGCTATATCGGACTAGGGAGAAAGTATGAAGATAAAAAGGTAGGATAGCTTATACGGAAGAGGCCTCAGGCCTTTAAAGAGAGCTTCTTGATAAAATCTCAGATGTATGTCTCCTCATAACCCTGGGCCTGAGCCATCATCTCTTACTTACCTGAACATAGGCCTCTAGTCAACTCTCTGTCAACCATCCAGGGCTCTCTTCCTTGTTCCAATAAGGATATCACAGCTGGCTTAGAACTGGAAAGTCCTGCTCACAAGAAAAGACATGAGACATGGTTATGCTGTGGGCTCCCCAGAAATCAGATCCAGTCTCTTGGTGATCAAAGAAGAGATGCCATTATAAGAAGGACCAGAGAAAGATGGAGAAGATGAAGCTTCAGCCACAGTCCATTAGAACTGCCCACTTCCAACTCTTCCATTCCATTCCAACTCAGACCATTCCTTGGGGAATAGGGAGCAGAAATTCAGCTGGTTACATGAAGCAAATAATTCACAGTGGAGAAAGGAGAGATTTTCCAAGGGCAGACTCTGAATTTTGGGGGATAGTTATCCTTACCCACTGAAACCAGGTTGCTGAAATTCTCCAACATCACTTCTCTGTATAAATTCATCTGATCAGAGTCCAGGCATTCCCATTCCTCTTCAGAGAAGTCTATGGACACATCCCTGAACATCACTGACCCCTGAAACAACAAATAAGCTTTCACAATGAAAGGAAAAAAGACAAAGATGGTGGTAGAGGTGAAAGAAGCCTCTGCAAGAAAGGAGACAGTAAATGAATTAAAGGAGGTGGATCCTATCATATCAGAATTTATATATATCCTCTGTACAAGGGATGTACAAATAGACTGGACTTTTCCAGTGATATGAAATAGCAAGCATTCAGCTCTATTAGTGAGTTTCTTCCCCCTCCCCCTTTCCCTTTATAAGTCCCAAGAGAGGGGAAAATGGGAGGGACTTTCAAACACGTCTTGTAATACACGGAGTAAAAATTCACAACATCAGAGGAAGACAAAAATAAACATCTCTAAAAGCTTCCAGGAAGAAAACAAAGATCATCTAAGTTTTCAGGAATCACAATGGCAATAGATTTCTCAATAGCATCATTTGAAATTAAAAAAAAAGAAAGCAATTCCTTTAATATTATAAAGGAAACCGAATTCTGACCTAAAATTCTATATCCAATCAAATTACTAAACCACTATGAAGATTAAATCAAGACAATTTTAGATCTGCAGGGAATAATAAAAGTATTTCCAAAGTGGCTTTTCTTAGGAAGCTACTGGGCTACATTTTCCGTCAAAACTAGAGAATATATTTTCTCATAATGCAAAAAAAAAAAAGAAAAAGAAAAAAAACCCCCAAAACTAGACAGTAAATTAGAAAAAAGAGAAGGTATTATATTAAGAAACTACAAAACTAACATGAAAATGGTGATCCAAGTGCCAGTATAATTATATAAGGCAAATCCTAGAACATTATCTGACAGCAGAGTGAGAGAACAGCATCTAGGAACACAAGACATGAGGACTACAGGAAAGACGTCTCCAAAGAAAAATAAGGAGCTAGTAAGTTTGATCATGTAGAAAATATTGATAGGCAACTGATAGCAATGTTAGAGAATTTGAAAAAAAAATAGCAACACATACATAAAACCAGGCAAAAAAAGAAATAAGGCAATTTGCTCTGAGAAAAATACAAATTGTACTAGAAAAAAATCCAGAATCTGTTGTTTTACTTGGCTCACATTAACAATATCTGCAAAGTCCTAATCACAGGGATAGCAATAATGTAAAGAAAAATTGTCATATAACTCTATTGCATGGACAAAAAATGAGGACTGCAGTATGGGAAATCTCAATCCATATTTGCCTGCCTAGAAATCACTAGAAAATATGTATCCAAAAATAGCAATATAGAAATATTAATTAGAAATATAGGAAAAATGCCAACAGAAACAGCAAAAAGAGTTTAAAGTAGCCATTTAAGGGGAGTAGGACTGGATAGTGGGACAATGCCTTGCCATTTTTCAGGTCTTTTAACATTTCTTGAATTTTTTTTTTTTTTTTGAGATGGAGTTTCACTCTTGTCGCCCAGGCTGGAGTGCAGCAGCACACTCTCAACTCACCGCAACCTCCACCTCCCAGGTTCAGGCGATTCACCTGCCTCAGCCTCCCAAGCAGCTGTGATTAGAAGCGTTGGTCACCACCCCCAGCTAATTTTTGTATTTTTAGTAGAGACAGGGTTTCACCATGCTGGACAGGTTGGTCTCGAACTCCTAACCTCAAGTGATCTGCCCATCTCTTCCCAAAGTCCTGGGACGACCAGCTGGGACTGAGGCTCCTAACCAATGGGGTCTGTGTTAACTCTAGGTAGTGTCCAAATTCAACTGAATTGTAGGATACTCAAGTAGTGTCCCAAGAATTGGTTGTTTAAAAAAGGACACACATTCCCAATTGATAGGAGAAATGAGGGTACCTATCCTTCACCTTAGGACAAGCAGGCTCCAGGGTACAAAGTGGAATGATGACATACTTTGGAATAATTTTTCCTGTGTACTCTAGAGCTTAGGGGGCACAAAGACTGGTACCTATTCCCCGCTTTGGGCTATATGTGGACCCCATAAAGGGACAAAGTGACTTCAACAAAGGAATGGATCAAGAATGCAAAAATGTGTGACAGATATCATAAGTAGCCATTTCAAGGAGACATGCTGCACATATCCCAGGAAATGCAATTAGAGGTTTCCAACAAGAGCTTCTCTGAGAAACCCTTAATGGTGCCTCATAAAGGAGTGTTGAATATCCATCAAGGCACAGGAGACCAACACCAAAACAAATCAAGAAGACTTTTCTTTTCCTTACCTCCTCTTCCCTATCCCTATTCTAATCTCATAGGATCCAGAAACTATTAGGCAGGAGAAATAGAAGCTCAGAGCAAGGAAATCAAGAAGCTTAATACGTCCCTCTTTCATACTGCAAGCTTGAAGCAAGCCTGAGCTCACAGAAGAAACTTTAAATGAAACTCACATATTATTACACTGAACTAGAGGTTTTAATTGGTAAAATGAGACTGAGATTGTGACTGAAAACTATCAAAGGATATCAAAGAGTGATCAAAAAATTATAGTCTGTGGCCGGGCGCGGTGGCTCAAGCCTACAATCCCAGCACTTTGGGAGGCCGAGGCGGGTGGATCACGAGGTCAAGAGATCGAGACCATCCCGGTCAACATGGTGAAACCCTGTCTCTACTAAAAATACAAAAAATTAGCTGGGCATGGTGGCACGTGCCTGTAATCCCAGCTACTCAGGAGGCTGAGGCAGGAGAATTGCCTGAACCCAGGAGGCGGAGGTTGCGGTGAGCCGAGATCGCGCCATTGCACTCCAGCCTGGGTAACAAGAGCGAAACTCCGTCTCAAAAAAAAAAAAAAAAAAAAAAAAAATTATAGTCTGTACAAGATTTTATCCAGGGCAACAAAAAAGTTAACCACAGAGAGGGTTGAGAGCAGAAATTATAAGGGAAAAAAATTTTCTTTTGTTTGCTTCATATAGAATCCTGCTTATTTCCAAATGCTGATTATAAGCAGATTTGGTTTCTCAGGTACACAGTCATATCATCTATAAAGTGATCATCTTATGCCCTCTTTTGTAATTTTTAACCTAATTTTTTTCTTATGTAAGCGTTTTGGTTAACAGCTCTAAAACAATGTTAAATGACATTGGTAATGTGGTATCCTTTTTTTACTTCTGATTTTCAAATATTTACATGTTTCAAATATTTCCCTATTAAATATTAGGTTAACTTCTGAAAACAAAAATTATTCCTTTTAAATTTTATTGTCTATGACAGTATACCACACATCTCTAGTTATTCCCATTAATACTGGGCAACAATCTTCCCTATAGAAATGATGAGTGTAACTAGAGACTGAAGGGAGAAGGGAACCAGATTTTCTATTTGGGCTTTGGTACAGGAGAGGGAAGACTCAGTCCTCTTTAAAAGAAATTGAGGCCGGGCACGGTGGCTCAAGCCTGTAATCCCAGCACTTTGGGAGGCCGAGGCGGGTGGATCACGAGGTCGAGAGATCGAGACCATCCTGGTCAACATGGTGAAACCCCGTCTCTACTAAAAATACAAAACATTAGCTGGGCATGGTGGCACGTGCCTATAATCCCAGCTACTCAGGAGGCTGAGGCAGGAGAATTGCCTGAGCCCAGGAGGCAGAGGTTGCGGTGAGCCGAGATCGCGCCATTGCACTCCAGCCTGGGTAACAAGGGCGAAACTCAGTCTCAAAAAAAAAAAAAAAAAAAAAAAAAAGAAATTGAGATAGAAAGGCCTTACACAAAATAGGTTTGTTAGATTTATTCTTATCCTAATTTTCTTTGCATCTGTACCAAACACATACAATTTAAAAATTAAGAGAAGGCCCAGAGTTCCAAATTTACACTTTAAGAAAACACTGTCCCTATTCTGAGTCGTCTATACTAATATGTATCCTCTAATTTTCAGATAAAGCAATCATCTAGTACAGGCGTCCCCAAACTTCTTACACAGGGGGCCAGTTCACTGTCCCTCAGACCGTTGGAGGGCCGCCACATACTGTGCTCCTCTCACTGACCACCAATGAAAGAGGTGCCCCTTCCTGAAGTGTGGCGGGGGGCCGGATAAATGGCCTCAGGGGGCCGCATGCAGCCTGCGGGCCATAGTTTGGGGACGCCTGATCTAGTAAATGGATAACCTTACAATTTAGTGAGTTCCCCAAGATTAGAAGTGTTGAAACACAATTGAATAAATATATTTTTATTATCACTTGGAGGAAGAATCCAAAAATTCTAGTTGCCTGCCATGCCCACTGCCCCTCCTGAGATGAGGCAAGGTTCTTTTTTATCATAAAGGGATAAGACACAAAAAAGAACAAGAAATTATAACCTAAAAACCTTTAGTTAGAACCTGAGAAGGAAAGGGAGAGAGAATGATTGCGGGGGGGTGGTTTTAAAGGGATAATGAGTGAAGATTTTCCTGAACTAATAATAGATATTCATCCATAAATTTTAATACTCTACAAATCCCAAGCAGATAAATAAAACACACATATATATCTAGTACTAAAATTACAGAAAGCCAAAAACCGAACAGTCAAAGGAAAACAAGACAGATTACCATCAAAGGAGAAGAGCTAAATCAAGACAGTATGATACTGGCATACGAATATACAAAATCAATGGAAGAGAATGAAGAGTTCATAAATATAACCATGTACATATAGACACTAGGTATATTTGATGACCAATAAAAATACAATGCATCTTCCAATATATGGTACTGAAAAAACTGGGTACTAATAAGGAGGGGGAGAATCTGACCCCTACCTCGTAACATACACACAAACCAGTTGCAAGTATATTAAATATCTAAACATGAAAGTGAAACTTATGCTTTAAGCATAAATATAAGAGAGTATCTGCATGACCTTGGGACAGGGAAGGATTTATTAAATAAGATAAAAAAATCACTAACCATAAAGGAAAAATATCGATAAACTCAGCTTTTAAAAAAATAGAACTTATCATAAAATCATCTTATAGGAAGTGATCAAACAGTCCAAATAGTAGGAAAACATAATCAATAAAGGACTGAGACCCAGATTACATAAATAACTCGTATAAATCAGTAAGAGCTATTCCAAGAGAAATATGAGTAAAGATTTGAACGGACATGTCACTAAAGATGAAATGCTAAAAACTGATAGTATATGTTCAATTTTATTATTACTCATGGAAACCCAAATTCAAACCTGTGGGGATGGGGGTTGTAAGGACAGATATATATTCAAATAAGAATTTAAAAGTCTGGCATGTCTGATTTGAAAAAAGTATACACCACAGTTCTTTCAAACATAGAAAAATGTATTTCCCAAGACCATTTGAAGACATGGGAGAATATTTATGACACGTTTTTAGTACAAATGTAGAACATAAAATGGTAAGTAAATTAAGTAAAATTTGGTTTTTGAAAATACATTAAAATATTAACACTAATTATTTGAATGGCCAGATTTTATTTTTTTCTTGGTAATGCTGTGTTTTTAAGATCTCTAAATTAATCATCCTTTTATTTTTAAATCATAATAAATATTTGAGAAGAAAATTCAGCAAGCATAAGTGGCACAACCATCCTTTTCTGTGACAGGAAAATTATAGGGACTTACAATTAAATGTCACTTCTTTATTAAGCAAGAATTTTCAGAAGAAAAAGGGGAGACCACAACACACCTTGGATACTGCTTGTAGAAGTTCATCATGCATTCCTTCCTCCTCTTCTGGGTGACTCACCTGGAGAAAGGTAAAATTGGGAGAGTAAAGAATAACTGTGAGACAACAGGTTTTTCTTGGTACCCAAATTAGTCAAGGAAGACGTCCTCCCCAGCTCCATTACCCACGACACACGAGGAATGGAGATCAGAGGAGAATGGGGCAACCTGTCCTATTCCAGTGGCTCAGGGGAAAGGCTCTGTTCACTGCTGCCCAGGGTTGGAATCTGACCAGACCTCAAAAAAGGTTTCCTAGAGACAGACTTCTGAAGTCACAATCGCACAGTTGACGGGACCCTATATTCATACACAGAATGCCACATACATTTAGGGACAGTCACACTTAAGGCGACATGCACTTCTCACCAGCACACACGAAGCTACACACCGCAACACAGTTACAGTTACATACACACCACAGGAAACACACAATAACAGCTGCACAGGCGGAGGCACCCCACACTGCCGCAGAGTCACAATCACACACGACCACGGGAACACACAGCCACAACCCCTGCAGTTACCTACGTATCCCATACCCGCACATAAGCCGCAGTGTTATTACTTCCCAGACAATTCCACAACCTCCCTTCAGGTCGCTCGGTCAGCACAGGACCAAGGCGCCAGCTCCCCACTGCCCTTAAGTATCCTCACCTAGGCTCTTGCAGACCGGGGCCAGTTTCTCCCGCCGACCAAAATAGCTCACCCCCAAGATCCAAGGGTCCCGCCAGGCGTGACGAAACGCTCGAATTCCTGCGAGAAAAGTGAACGGCCACCAGGCCCTCTGGGAAATGTAGTCCAGCGCGGGACCCACGCCGATTTCCGTCCGCTCCTCGCCTGGGCCCACCCGAAACGGCTGCTCCTGCAACTTTTGCATCCAGCCGAGCTTCAGAGTCGCAGGTCGCCGCAACGCTGCGCAATCGAGCTGAGTCTCTCGGGGAACCTGGCCCACGCCTCACTTCACACAGGAAACGCACGTGAGTTCTGGACGGAAGTTGAGTGAGGCCGCGGGGCCTGCTGGGAGGTGTTGTCCTCGGAAACGTCGCGGGCGCGAAGGGATGGTTCGGAGTTTTAGGCGCCTGTTCCGGACCTATCTGCGGGTCGCCTTCGACCAGCATCTCGGAAACTGCGCGCTGGCTGGGCATTCGGGCGTTTCCGGCAGATGACGCTACCGAGTCCCCGCAGCGCGGGGCGAGCGAGGGACTCCAACGGTCTGGACTGCCCCAGCCTTGGGCGGCTGACGGGACGCGGCGCCTCTTAGGCCCAGAATGTCCCGAGTAGCCGCAGGGGGAGTGCTCAGAGTACGCTGCTGGTGAGTGGTTTAGATGTTGGGACAAAAAACTGTGATGAGAGTTAGTGTGAGGTTGTGGTTGTGTGTGTGAGTGTGACGGCACGAATAATTGTGATGGGTGACTGTGATGTTTGGTTGCGCGTGATTATGATGAAATGTGTGATGTGTGCGATTGTGATTAAGGCTGTGGTGAGTGTGAGCGTGGCGAAGTGTGCGTGATTGTAATGTCTAGTAGTTCTTGTCTTGAGTTGCTTCTCTGTCGCATTTAACATAGTTGGTAACGGCTTGAAAAACACGTACTTGTTTTCTGCTCGTCCTCCCTCCCTGTTGGCCACTCCTCTTTAGTCTCCTTTGCTGCCTTTTTTTTTTTTCACCTTAAGTCCTTGGCCCTTTGTAGTTTTCCAGTTTTCTTTGGTGAACTTTTCAGGTTCATTATTATGTTACGACTTGCTGCTTTTATGTATATTAGTTAGCTATTGCCATGATAGTTAGTATGTCTAAAAACCACCCCTAAACTCAATGCCATACAACAGCAAGCCCTTATTCTCATGTTCACAGGCTTGCACAATCACTGTGTGCAGCTGATCTAGGCAGGGCTTGGCTGAGTGTATAGGCTGCACGACGAATTAAGATCTGCTCCACAGGTGTTCTTTCTGGGTCTCAGGCCAAAAGGACATTTGCTGCCAGGGCATGTTCTGCTCATGATGGGTCACCAGAGCACAAGAGAGATTGCCTTAACCAGAACAAGTCACATGATTAAGCTTATTAAATTATGCCCACAGTTGGAGGACAAAGTTACATTGCAAAGAGTATGAATGTTTAACCTATTAGAGGGGGTGAGGAATTGCACTAAAATTCCAATCTACCTCCTTAAGAAACATGCCTCTTTATCCTGGTGAATGCCTTTTAGTCCCGGTTCTCTTTTGTCTGATAATATTGCTTTTCAGGTTTTATTGTATTTGTCAAGAATTTTATTTTCTAACCCCTTTGTGTCTTTATGTTTCAGATCCGTTTTTTGTAAAGAGCGTATTGCTGGGCTTACATCTGTTAATTTTGTTGGACTGTTATTTTAATAGGTGAGTATAATTCAGTGGCATTTATCATGTTTTGCTGATAAAAATGTTTTATTTCCTATTTATTATGCCTTAAACATTTTTGATTGATATATAATAGTTGCACATATATATTTTTATTGTGCAAATTCACCTTTCCCTTTTTCTCCCCTAGTTTGGTTTCTGCTAATATCCTTTTATTTTTAATATGTAGATTTAACAAAACTCAACCTTAAATAAGATCTTAAAATACTCGAACTCCAAACTGTCCACCAATTTCTGTGTTATTCTTATCTGATATATTACTATCTTTAGTTTTAAATCCCCAAATTAGTAGTAGTAGCTCATTTATTCTATATACAGTTCATATCTGGGAGGGATTGGTTTCAGGAACCCCCCGACCATGGATACCAGAATCCATAGATGCTCAAGTTCCTACATCCTTTTGTATACATTAAATCAACTCTAGATTATTTGTAATACCTAATACAATGTAAATGCTATGTAAATCGTTGTTACACTGTATTGTTTAGGGAATAATAAGAAAAAAAATCTATACATGTTCGGTACAGACACAACTATAGTAGGCCTAACTATATTTTTTTGTCTGAGGTTGATTGAATCTGAGGATGCAGAACCTGTGGATAAGGAGGGCCAACTGTATACATAGATCTGTTTAACTGTGGTAAAATATACAACATAGAATTTACTATCTAAACCATATTTAAGTGTACAGTTCAATGGCATGAAGTACATTCACATTGTTCTGGTACCATCACCACGATTCATCCACAGAACTCTTCTTGCAAAACAGAAACCCAGCACCTATCAAACAATAACTCTCTACTCCTCTTCCCCCCAGCCTCTGGCGTCTACCACTCTACTTTCTGTCTCTGAATTTGATTATTCTAGGTACCTCATGTAAGCAGAATCATATGTTGTTTGTCCTTTTGTGACCCTTCTTTAACTTAGTGTAATGTCCTCAAGATTCATCCATGTTAGCATGTGTAGGAATTTCCTGTCTTTTTAAGGCCAAATAATAAGTATGTCATATGAATAAACATTTTATTTATCGGTTTATTCATCATTGGACACTTGGGCTGCTTCTACCTTTTGACAATTGCGAGTGACACTGTTACAAACATGAGTATACAACTATCTGAGTCCCCACTTTCAATTTCATATATATGTGTATATATACACACATATGCACACATATACATACACATGCAGTAATGTCTATTTTTAATTTTTGATTGTCAAAGTGTTTTTGATAATGACTGAACCATTTTATCAGTATATGTTTTGAGCACCTACTATCAGTATCAAAAACAGACAAAAATAAGTCCTTGTTTTCATGGAATTTATATTGTGGGGGTGGATGGACAGTATATATACCTAAATTATAGTCATGTGCCATATATGTACGGACTATGTATATATATGACAGTGGTCCTATAAGACAGTGGTCCCCAACCTTTTTGGCACAGCGACTGGTTTTGTGGAAGACAATTTTTCCATGGACCAGGGCATGGCAGGGTTTTGGTTTCAGGATAAAACTGTTGCACCTCAAATCATCAGGCATTGGATTCTCATAAGGAGCGAGCAACCTATATCCCTCACATGCACAGTTCAAAAGAGTGTTCACACTCCCAAGTTTCTAATGCCACCCCTGATGTGACAGGAGGTGGAGCTCAGGTGGTAATGCTCGCTCACCCGCTGCTCACCTCCTGCTGTGTGGCCTGGTTCCTAACAGGCCACTGACTGGTACCAGTACGTTGGGGTGTTGAGGACTGCTGCTGTAAAATTATGTTGGAGCTGAAAAATTCCTGTCACCTAGTGACTTTCTAGCCAATATAACATTGTAGCACGATACCATTACTCATGTGTTTGCAATGATGCTGGTGTAAACAAACCTATTCTGCTGCCAGTTATATAAAAGTATAACAGATAAAATTATGTACAGTACATAATACTTGTAATCATAATAAATATGTTACTGGTTTATGTACCAACTGTACTATACTTTTTATCATTACTTTGGAGCATATGCCTATTTATTAAAAAAAAAACAAACTGTAAAACAGCCTCAGGTCCTTCAGGAGGTAAACCAGTGGAAGGCATTGTTGTCATAGGATGTGACAGCTCTGTGTGTGTTATTGTCCCTGACGATCTTCCAGTGGGGCCAGATGTGGAGGCAAAAGACAGTGATACCATCCTGGACACTGTGTAGGCCTAAGCTAATGTGCGTTTGTGTCTTAGTTTTTAACAAGAAAGTTTAAAAAGTTAAAAAAAATTTTTTAAGAAGATAGCTTATAAACTACTCTTGTACAGCTGTACAGTGCATTTTAAGCTATATGCTATTACAAGAGTCAAAAAGTTTTTAAAAATTGAAAAGCTTATAAGGTAAAAAAGTTACAGTAAGGTAAGGCTAATTGAACAGTTTGAAGAAATAAAAATAATTTTTATAAATTGGGTGTAGCCTAAGTGTACAGTGTTTATAAAGTCTACAGTAGTGTACAGTAATGTCCTAGGCCTTTGTATTCATGCACCACACACTCACTCAGCAACTTCCAGTCCTGCAAGTTTCATTCATGGTAACTACCCTTTACCCTTGTACCATTTTTTATCTTTTATACTGTATTTTTACCATTTCTCTCCTGTGTTTAGGTATGTTTAGATATACAAATACTTACCTTTGTATTGCAGTTGTCTACAGTATTCAGTACAGTAACATGCCATATAGGTTTGTAACCTAGGAGCAATAGGCTATACCATATAGCATGTGTGGGTAGTAGGCTATACCATCCACATTTGTGTAAGTATACTCTTATATTTGCACAATGACGAAATTGCCTAATGACACATTTCTCAGAGCATATCTCTGTTGTTAAATGATTCATGACTGTATGTATTAATGGTTTGTTAGAAAGTGATCACTGTCATGAAACAAATAGCATGTGAGGGATGTTAGGAGGCTATCTCAAGCATAGCACTTCTCAAAACTTACTATAATTGAACGTTTTCTGTTTTATTATATCTGTTCTATCATGTAAGGCAAAAATTAGTCTATTTTGTTACATGTCTTTTTTTTACCCTTTACCTAGTAAAGATTCATAGCAGCTGCTAAATTCATATATCTTAATAGTCATTTCATATATTCATCCAATATTATTGTGACATGAGTATAATTGTCATTTCAAATGAAGTCTTGGAATTCTAAATTGCAATTCTCCCTTAACTCAATTGCCAAAATAATACAAATATGAAATGGGATAGGTGACTTTGAATGAAACTCTCTTTTATGCCAAATTTGGGGTTGCTGCAAATCTGGGTGTTTTTTGACTCAGGTTTATATCTGTCACCTCATCAGGCATACACCTTTAGACTCATAGAAGATATCTGAAGAACAGATAGGTAAACATCACCTTGTTTACATATCTGGTCAGTGTGTCCAGAGCGTATGAATCACAAATAAGATTAGTGTTTGAGGCTGTATTACTTATCTATTAGTGTCTAACAAATTACCTCAAAAACTATTGGCTTAAAGAACAATAAACATTATCTCACTTGAGGCTGTATTACTTATCTATTAGTGTCTAGCAAATTACCTCAAAAACTATTGGCTTAAAGAGCAATAAACATTATCTCACAGTTTTTGTGGGAAGTGTCTTCACTGGGTATTTTGGCTTGGGTATCTCATGAAGTTGCAATCAAGATGTCAGCAAGGCTGCAGTCATCAGAAGGCTGGACTGGGGCTGGAGGATTCACTTCCAGGATAGCTGGCTTGCAAGTTAGTATTAGCTGCTAACAGGAGACCTCTCCCTAGGGCTGGTTGAGTGTCATTGTGGTAAAGCAACTGGCTTCCCTCAAAGTACCTGATCCAAATGTGCAAGGCAGAGCCCTAACGTCTTTTATAACCTAACCTTGGAAGTCACACGCCATAATTTCTGCAATATCCTATTGGTTATGCAGGTCAAAGCTACTCAGTGTGGGAGGGATCTATAAAGACTTGACTACCAGAAGACAGTGATCACTGGGGGGCATTTGGAAGGTGGTTATCACAGGGAGCCATTGAGAAGGCACTGGGTAAATTAGATTTATATCCTAATCCATAGGTCCTGGCTCCACAAGGATAAAACACATCTGAAGTGCAAATAGAAGTCTGAGGAACAGCTGTCTATCATGGAAGGAGACCTCCTGACCTAAGACCTGCCTTAGAGGCTAGAGAGTCCTGGAAGAGAGTGGACCCTGGAGTTGCTGGAGTCTGTCTTAACCCTTCTGCCCTGAGCAGGGAAGGTCTGAATGACATCTTAACCTTCAGTGGTCAGCAATAGCTGTGTAACAATGGAGCATTTGACTGACATGATGGAAAGGAAAGGTGAGGTGGCTCAGAGGTGGACAGAGGTCAGGAGGGAAAGGCTATATATCTGAGGACAATGAAAAAGGAAATTCATTACTCCTACTGAGAAAGGTCACGTGTGTGTTAATAGACTATGCAGGGGAGACATTTGCTTTTTATCCTACTCATTTGATTATTTGATTTTTTTTTTTTTTTTTTTTTTTGAGACAGAGTTTCGCTCTTGTTACCCAGGCTGGAGTGTAATGGCGCGATCTCGGCTCACTGCAACCTCCGCCTCCTGGGTTCAGGCAATTCTCCTGCCTCAGCCTCCCGAGTAGCTGGGACTACAGGCGTGCACCACCATGCCCATTTGTATTTTTAGTAGAGACGGGGTGTCACCATGTTGACCAGGATGGTCTCAATCTCTTGACCTCGTGATCCACCCGCCTCAGCCTCCCAAGTGCTGGGATTACAGGCTTGAGCCACCGTGCCCGGTGATTATTTGATTTTTTAAAATAAATTTTGAAATGCAATTTTTAATTCTTTTAAAGGTTATATTTAAATGTATTTTTAAACACTGTACTATAACATAAACAAAAATTTCCTATTCCATCCTTTATCCCTGTTGCCATTCCTGAAAAACAACCACTTTCAAAATTTTGTCTCAATATTCCAATATTCACCTCCTTTTTTCTAAATAACATTCTTATACTGCTAATGCCTGATTTCTCAGTTTTAGATATTTCCTGTGGATTTTTGATAATGGGGTTAAGGATTGCTCTCTTTGACTACCTAATCCCTTCCTTTTTACCACTACCCCAACATACTCTTCTCCTTGCCCTTCTTTCTAATACGGTATTTTTTTGAGGTTGAAGGTTGACCAGATGTCAGGATCTATAAGTATTTTCCCAATCTAGTCAGTGTCCCCAGCAAGAAGTCCTAGATTTTGCTTGAGGAATGCAAGCCAGAACTTCTGCTTTTTGGGAGACAAACAAAGGAAGGAAGTGGGCATATTGGGCACCTCATCTTACAATATGAGAAGTTTTATTTAATTCTTTTCTCTCTGCATTGCTTCAACCCTACCTTAATCTGGATCTGTTATGCCTGAAATCCAGAGCTTGTCTCATTCAGTATATCTAGAGAAAAAAAATCTTTAATTTTTTCTGTTGCCAATGTGAGGGAAATGTCACTATGCCGTATTGGGTGAAAGAGGACATCAGGTGGTCTTAACATCTTTTTATGATATCTTACATTTGGTAGTTTCTGTTTTTCAGCCCTACTTCCAAACTTTCGTCAGTAGAAGTAATTAGCAGCTCCATTTCTGAACCTTTCTAGGGTCCTGCCATGGCTCCCCCACCATCCTCCCACCCTCATTTAAGCTTCAGCTTTCTCTGATACCACTCATTTGTCTGCTTTCTAGTTTCCCAAATTTTGTTGACAGCTCTTACCAGTGAAAGTCTTCTATGTTCTTTTTCCTTATAAGTTTTAGCCTCCTTTTTCCTTTATTAACATTATGATTAGTTTGGAGGAGAGTGAAAATATTAATAAATACAGGTATTCAGTCTTTTATTTTTAACCAAAAGGCCCTGAATCCTTAAGGGTAAAAACTAAATCAAGTTTTTTTAAAATGTCATTAGAATCATGACTGTATTTCATTTTATCCTATGAAGTTCCACATTACCTATAGCCAGTCTCTGATGAAGGTTGTTTTTTTGTTTTTTTTTTTTTGAGACGGAGTTTCGCTCTTGTTACCCAGGCTGGAGTGCAATGGCACGATCTCGGCTCACCGCAACCTCCGCCTCCTGGGTTCAAGCAATTCTCCTGCCTCAGCCTCCTGAGTAGCTGGGATTATAGGTACATGCCACCATGCCCAGCTAATGTTTTGTATTTTTAGTAGAGACGGGGTTTCACCATGTTGACCAGGATGGTCTCGATCTCTCGACCTCGTGATCCACCCGCCTCGGCCTCCCAAAGTGCTGGGATTACAGGCTTGAGCCACCGCGCCCGGCCGAAGTTTTTTTTTCTAATTATTTTTTTTATTGGAGGGAGGGTGGAGTCTCACACTTTCGCCCAGGCTGGAGTGCAGTGGCACGATCTCAACTCCCTTCAACCTCCGCCTCCCAGATTCAAGTGATTCTTGGGTTCAAATGACTCTCCTTCCTCAGCCTCCTGAGTAGCTGGGACTACAAGCACGCACCACCATGCCCAGGTAATTTTTGTATTTTTAGTAGAGACAGATTTTCACCATATTGGCCAAGCTGGTCTCAAACTTCTGACCTCATGATCTGGCCACCTTGGCCTCTCAAAGTGCTGAAATTACAGGCGTAATCCTCTACCATGGTTATAGAGTTGTACATAATAGCCTTAAAATTCTTTTAAACTAGGGACTGGGCACTGTGGCTCACACCTGCAGTCCTAGCACTTTAGGAGGCCAAGGCGGGTGGATCACCTGAGGTCAGGAGTTTGAGACCAGCCTGGCCAACATGATGAAAACTCATCTCTACTAAAAATACAAAAAATTGACCAGGCATGGTGGCACGTGCCTGTAATCTCAACTACTCAGGAGGCTGAGGCATGAGAATGGCTTCAAACTGGGAGGTGGAGGTTGCAGTGAGCAGAGGTCAGGCTGCTTGCACCTTCCAGCCTGGATGACAGAGAGAGACTCCATATCAAAAAAATAAATCATTTTAAAGGTCATCCTAATATTTAAATTTTTGGAGTATCTATTATTATGTACTTTTTTTTTTTTTTTTGTATTTTGAGATAAGAGTCTTGCACTACTGCCTGGGCTGGAGTGCAGTGGCGTGATCTCCAGCTCACTGCAACCTCCGCTTCCCAGATTCAAGCAATTCTTCTGCCTCAGCCTCCCAAGTAGCTGGGATTACAGGCACCCGTCACCACACCCAGCTAATTTTTTGTATTTTTTTAGTAAAGACGGGGTTTCACTATGTTGGCCAGGATGGTCTCAAACTCCTGACCTCATGATTTGCCTGCCTTGGCCTCCCAAAGTGCTGGGATTACAGGTGTGAGCCACTGCACCCAGCCTATTATTATGTGCTTAAGATAAACCTCCTATTCAAAATAAATAGCAAGATTCTAGAGAGAGAAAATACTGACAATAGATTCATTGCGCACTGTATACTTAGCCCTGCAGAAATCCCCTTCAGACCCCATATGATTAAGTTAGCCATCTATGTCCATTTCAGTGTCTCTGTAGCTAGATGGCCATTAACATTTCTCATTGCTTCAAGGATTATTGAAGCCACCTGAAACTGAAGATTTCCGTATTTCTTTTTCTGAAACTTTGAAGCAAATCAGTTTTGTTTCTCTTCCCTCAGCTTGGTGTTCTCAGGAGTCTGCCCTTTCCCAGGAAGAAGAGGATACAACCAAGGTTACAACCAGGTCTCTTGTACGTCTTAAGCATTTTTTTGTTTCCTGTATTATTTTGCAGTGCAGTTACAGTAGGTTATTGTAACCTATCAATATGTTGGAAACAATAAATTGATGAAAATCAAAGTGAGAAAAAAATACAGATAGAAAGTCAGAACCAGGGGAAATTTGAGATAAGGCCATGCAGAAGCAGGTACATACAGGATTATTACAGTTGAGTTCAAATTTAAATATGATCTGGAGGGTCAAAGCAAACTGGGACACTTAAGTTTATTCCATAAGTTGTGTAATTTATGAAGAAAAACACTTAAATATTTAAGTAAAGAAAAAGCATTTCATTGGCACCTTGGTCAAAAAGAAACTCTAAAACATAGTTGGACTTCTGTATCTGTAGATTCTGCATCTGTAGATTCAACAAACTACAAATCATAAAAACTAAAAAAAAATGGATGGTTGCCTCTACTGAACATGTACAGTCTTTTTGCTTGTCATTTTCTAAACAATATACTGTAACAACTGTTTACATAGAATTCACATTAGGTTTTATAAGTAATCTAAGAATGATTTAAAGTATACAGGAAGCTGTACATTGGTTATGTGCAAATACTACATTTTATATAACGGACTTGAGCATCTGTGGATTTTGGTATCCTCCAAGGGTCCTGGAACTAATTCTCTATGGTTTTCTAGGGACAACTGTAATTCCTTAATTCTTAGAATTTTTAGTTCAGCTTTTAAAAGTCGGTCTTTGCCAAAGTACAGAAATTAAAATTATCTGGAAGAATAAGTGGAACACATATCTGTCAAATAATTCTACGTATATATTTTTTTCAATTGAGTTCTTAATCCAAGTTGAGCTAAATTATATATATATGTTATGTTTGCCATGACATTCTATGGCAAAGTCTTCTAGTTCTGATACCATAGCTTTTCACATCTTTTTTATGGTCTCAGAAGATACAGTCTTCATCCTCATTTTACAAATTTTCATATTCTTCTCTGCTCTTGATTCTTTTTATTTCCACCTCTGAAGTCACTCACACTCCTGTATTTTGAATGTTTTCCATTTATCTGCCCCTTTTCCGCAGCTTATGTCCTTCCCGTCATGAAACAGGTGCACATACTTCCTTTGACCCTATGAGCATATGCCTCATTTGGTTAATTCTGCTGTGGCACGGTGGCCCTAGACAAACTTCTCTGGCCCTAGACAGGCTTGGGTTTAAATTTTGGCTCCTTGACTTATGAAGTGCATGACTGTGGGCAAGTTTGCTAATCTTTTCGTGACTCAGTTGCATCATCTCTACATCTGTAAATGGGGATAATAATAGTATTTATCCCATAGGAAGGTTGGGAGGGTTAAATACATGTAAGAAGTGCCCCATAAATGATAGGTATTGTTATTTTTTTTCTCAAATATTTTAGATCTGCCATTGGTTGAAGCCATGGATATTGAACCCACAGATATGGAGGACCAAAGTTATAGTTTTATTAAGTGCTTACCATGTGCCAGGTATATTGTGCTTTACATAGCTTATTTTATGTAATTATTACCAGAAGTCTATGAAGTACATGTTATTTAATTTTTTTTTAGATAAGGGAAATGAAGCACAGAGGTTAAGAAGCTTACATAACATCATGCATCACTGTGTCATAGTTTGAAACCCAGGATTCAAATCCATGCAGTCCAATTCTAGGGCCCACGCTCTATGATACTGTCCAGATGGAGGCTCATTATGAGTGAAGAAATACAAAAACCAATTACCCATTCATATTGTTTGTCTATTTTATAATGTTAGTTTTTTCTCTATTTGAAATTAGAGTATGTTAGTCAGTATTAGGAGTCAGGATTTATGCAGCTACCTTCTTCCGACCTGTCACTTTTACCATTTATTTTTTCTTGTATAGACACTTAAGTTTGGATAGTTACATTTAGTGTATGATAAATATGTATATATAATAGAATTCAGTCAAAATATACAATTAATATTTAATAGTCTTTTTTTCATGAGTTGCCAATGTTGATCTTTTCTAAGATATCTTTCCTAACATTAGACCATAGAGATAATCTCTGTTGAAAGCTTTGTTTTCCATATTTAGTCTTTAATCCAACTGGATTATAATATACTAATTGGTTTGGGATAGGAATTTACTGATAATTCTATTAGTAGAATTATCTTTGCACTTAGAAGAGCAGCTGTTCCAACACGTTTATTAAGCAGATCTTTCTTTTGTGATGCCACCTTTACTGTATACATACATGATTGTTTCTAAGCTTTTACTCTTTTGCTTTAATCTGTGTGTCTACATTTGTATCAGTACTATATTTTGTGTATGCTTTACAGTGTTTTAATTACTGTTACTTTATAATAATCATATATCGGCAATGATTTCACCACTTATTTACGTGTACACATTATTCTTAGTTTTTCAAAAATTTCTCAGCTACTTTGGGACCTCTGGGCTTCCATTTGAATCTTAGAATTAGTTTATCTAGTTCTGGGAAGAAATCCTATTGGGGATTTTCACTGGAATAGTGCAGACTAGTTGGAGAAGAATTGAAAAAATTATTTATTTATATATATATATATATATATATATATATATATGTATATACACACACACACACAGACACACGCACATTTTTTGTATGTATGTAAATATATACATATTTTTGTATACATTTGTATACATATATATTTGTCTCTTCTTTTATTCCTGATTTTAATATTTTGAGTCTTCTCTCTTTTCATTCTGTCATATTGTCCATTTTGTCAATTTTTTGTTTTATTGATTCTCTCTAATATATTTCTGTTCTGAATTTCTTTGATTTTCATTCTAATGTTTGTTTATTTCCTTTTGGTTACTTTGGATTTAGTTCGATCACCTTCTTAGTACCTTTTTGTTTTAATTGAGGCAGAGTCTCACTCTTTCAACCAGGCTGAAGTGCAGTGGCATGATCATGCTTGATTTCCCAGGCTCAGGTGATCCTGCCATCTCAGCCCCATTCCCCAGCCTCCCAGTAGCCAAGACTGTAGGAACACACCACCATGCCCAACTAAGTTTTTGTATTTTTTGTAGAGATCGGGTTTCACCGTATTGCCCAGGCTGGTCTTGAACTCTGGGCTCAAGCAATCTGCCTGCCTTCTAGTTTTTTGGCGTTTTTTTTTTTTTTTTTTTCGTGACGTAGTTTCTCTCTTATTGCCCAGGCTGGATTGCCTGTAATCCCAGCTACTTGGGAGGCTAAGGCATGAGAATCACCTGAACCAAGGAGGTGCAGGGTACAGTGAGCTGAGATGGTGCCACTGTACTCTAACCTGGGCAGATTATAAACAAGAAAATAGAAGACTGAAACACCATACACCAACCAGACCTAACAGATACATATATAACACATTGTTCAACAGAATACACATTCTTCTCAAGTGTATATAGAGCACTCTCCAAGATAGAAAATATGTTAGTCTATAATAGAAGATAGAGCACTCTCCAAGATAGAAAATATGTTAGTCTATAATAGAAGCCTCAATATAGAAGGCCTACTATATAGGAGGCTGAGGCAAGAGGGTCACTTGAACCCTGGAGGTTAAGGCTATAGTGAACTATTATAATCATGCTTGTGAACAGCTACTCTTAAGGTAGGAGAATTGTTTGAGCCCAAGAGTTTGAGGCTACAATGAGCCCTGATTGCACCAGCCTGGGCGACAGAGTGAGACTCTTATCTCTTAAAAAAAAAAAAAAAAACTAATAAATAAATACAAAGAATTACCACCTTCTCTAATTGCTCACCACCAAAATCTCCATTGTTTCTGAGTGCGCCCTTAAACTTGAACTTTGCCATAACTCTGTTGCAGATAAATTTATTTCCTTGTCTCTTCACATTTGTCAAGCCTGAAACAAGAAAAATAATACAGTTATTCAAATTTAGGATTTAAAATGAACATGTAATAAAAAAATAGAATGAGTTTTTAAAAGTTAAGAAGAAAAAAAAAAACAAAAATAAAAAGTTGAGAGGAGTTCTACTTCTAGGATAGCAATTTAAAGTATTCCATGGACCTAATCCCCAGTAAAACAAGCATGACTGGTGAGAAGCATTTAAACCTGCAGATTGTGGCTCAAATGCCATGGACTGTTACAGCTTTTTTTTTTTTTTTTTTACAAAGTTTTGGTGGTTTATTATTATTATTAAATGGTTCTTTATTTCTATATGCCTTTAGGACAATTTCCAGAAATTTTAATCTTTAAAAATTTTTGCCAGTGTTTATATTAAACTTATCAAGGTATTCTTACCTTTTAAAAGGATGATAATAGTAGCTACTTTATAGCCTTATTAGGAGAATTTTTAAAACTAATATAACAAAATATTATATCATTGCCTAGCATGTAACAAGTACTCAGTAGATGACAGTGATGATAATATTAATGATAGTAATGATCTCAACATCATAGAGATCATTTCTCAGAAACATTAATTGAAATACAGCCTTTGGGCTGGGTGTGATGGCTCACACCTGAAATCCCAGCACTTTGGGAGGCTGAGGTGGGCAGATCACCTGATGCCAGGAGTTATAAGACTATGCTGGCCAACATGGTGAAACCCTGTTTCTATTAAAAATACAAAAATTAGGCAGGTGTGGTGGTGGGTGCCTGTAATCCCAGCTACTTGGGAGGCTGCAGCAAGATAATTGCTTGAACTTGGGAGGCAGAGGTTGCAGTGAGCCAAGATCACATGACTGCACTCCAGCTTGGGCAACAGAGCGAGACTGTCTGAGAAAGAAAAAGAAAGAAAGAAATTCAGCCTTTGGTGATTTCCATTTCTATTTCCCATTTTATCTTGTCCCATTTGTACTATTTCTTGGATAAATTCCCCTGAGTGTGGGATATGCAAATGCTTTTTTTCCCCCTAGAGAATCTTTACAGTTAGAAGGTTTTCCTTTATTTCCTTATTTGGATATATAATTTTTTTAATGGGAAGAGCTAGATACTATTGATCAAATCACATTCTTTTTTAGAAATTTGGCATTTGTTGGTTTCGGTTTTATCATTCTCATAGATTTAATTCCCACCCTAATGCCCATCGATGATAGACTGGACAGGGAAAATGTGGCACATATACACCATGGAATATTATGCAGCCATCAAAAATGGTGAGTTCACATCCTTTGTAGGGACATGGATGAACCTGGAAACCGTCATTCTCAGCAAACTGACACAAGAACAGAAAATCAAACATCACATGTTTTCACTCATAGGCGGGTGTTGAACAATGAGAACACGTGGACATAGGGAGGGGGAGTATCACACACTGGGTTCTGTTGAGGGGAAATAGGAGAGGGACAGCAGGGGGTGGGGAGTTGGGGAGAGATAGCATGGGGAGAAATGCCAGATATAGGTAAAGGGGAGGAAGCCAGCAAATCACACTGCCATGTATGTACCTATGCAACAATCTTGCATGTTCTTCACATGTACCCCAAAACCTAAAATGCAATAAAAAAATTTTAAATTAAATTAAAAAACAAGCAAACAAAAGACTGAAACCTGAGTCCCTTTCTTCGATGGTTAACTACTGACTCTGTACTTAGCTGTATTACCCACCATGTATATTTTCTATAGCCACTCACATCCTTCAGCCATGGATTCAGCTCCCAATTTTAGGTTGATGACTAAAAAGTTTTCATCTCATTTCTTATATCTAACTCCATAGTGAATATTTCCATCTGAAAGTCCGATAGCAAGCTTGTCCAACCTGCAACCAGTAGGCCACATGCAGCCTAGGACAGCTTTGAATGTAGCTCAACACAAATTTGTAAGCTTTCTTAAAACATTATGAGATTTTTTTTGTGATTTTTTTTTTTTTAAGCTCATCAGCTGCTGTTAGTGTATTTTATGTGTGGCCCAAGGAAGCCAAAAGATTGGATACCCTGTCCTACAGGAATTTCAGGCTTTGCATGTTCAAATTTTCATGCCTCTCCTCCCTCCTCTTGCCTTATTTCTCTTACCTCTCTACTCTCTGCCATGTTTCCTTTCTCCCTAGATCACATAAACATCTGGACAGGTTCTGAGCCACTTACCCATGAGTCATGTTCAATTCTTCCATCTCTGTCACAGCCCAGTAAAAATCAGTGACCACTGTCTCTAGCTTCCTGCATAAGAGATGATGAATGAATAAGTTTGCTGATTCAATAACTAACATACCCTTCAAGGATATTTCTGCTATGCTGTATTTTCCCTATAATATTATGTTAAATTAAGTAAATATGAAGACCTGATAAGATTTTTAGTGACCTCTGACCCCTGAGTACCAGCTAAACAAGTTCTTACATGTTTTGATCACAGCGACTAATTTTGACTTCAAATGAATCCGCGTTATATTTTTACAGGAAACAGTGACATTTAAGGATGTGGCTGTTGACCTTACCCAGGAGGAATGGGAGCAAATGAAACCTGCTCAAAGGAACTTGTATCGGGATGTGATGCTGGAGAACTACAGCAATCTAGTCACAGTGGGTAAGGTAGCTTGGTAGCTTTGCAATTTTTTTTTTTTTTTTTTTGAGACGGAGTTTCGCTCTTGTTACCCAGGCTGGAGTGCAATGGCACGATCTCGGCTCACCGCAACCTCCGCCTCCTGGGTTCAAGCAATTCTCCTGCCTCAGCCTCTTGAGTAGCTGGGATTACAGGCACGTGCCACCATGCCTAGCTAATGTTTTGTATTTTTAGTAGAGACGGGGTTTCACCATGTTCACCAGGATGGTCTCAATCTCTCGACCTCGTGATCCACCCGCCTCGGCCTCCCAATGTGCTGGGATTACAGGCTTGAGCCACCGCGCCCGGCCGGTAGCTTTGCAATTTAACAGAGAATTCTTTTCGATTTCTGAAATGTGTGAAGACTATAACTTGCCAGATGAGTCTAGCCTTTCCTTTCTCCACATGACTATATGTGCTCCACTCTTCAGTGTTAAAGGCTGATTACTTTGTGTCATTGTGTGAGTTTATTCATCCTCATCTTTCATAAACTTTCATGCTTGGACTTAGCCCAAGATCTGGATGGTTGTCTCCAGCATTAACATCCAAGTCCTTTGCTCTTTCTTGTAATAGGCTGTCAAGTCACCAAACCGGATGTGATATTCAAGTTGGAGCAAGAAGAGGAGCCCTGGGTGATGGAGGAAGAAATGTTTGGGAGGCACTGTCCAGGTGAATAAGTGAAAAGCAGCTCTGAATGAGAAAGCCACATAAGAGTTGTTCAGTGAAGGGTTGATAACATTTCACAGTTTCCACGATTTTCTTAAAGGCCCTAGTGTTCTAGAGTGACAAATGGTATGGAGTACTTTAAATTACTGTGACATTTCTAGGTACTATTCTTCCTATATTGCAGATACTTTCCCTTTTAAATTATAGAGAGCCAGTAGCCCTATCTGATTTCATAATACCAACCTTCCCTAATCATTCACAGCATTACTTTCAGGATTATTGTTCCTCTCTATGATCCTTGGGCTCTTTCTTTCCTTTATGTTCATGGTTTCATTTTTCTTATGCATTCAGTATTTCATTGTTGTGTAGTAATTTTAAAACATGTTTATTTCACACTTAGGTTTTTTTTTTTTTTTTTCTTTTTTCTTTTCTTTCCTTTGCATTTTAAAAAGCCTCAGACTTGTGTTTGGTTAACAGTAGTTTCACTTCCCATTGTACTTCACAACTCTCACAATCCCGTGGCTTAGAAATGTAAAAGTTTCTGACTTAGAAATCCCATGATATCTCCTTTCTTCTTGTTTCTGCCTTCCATTCCTTTCATTTTTTGAAAATACAGAGGCCTGGCGCGGTGGCTCACGCCTATAATCCCAGCACTTTGGGAGGCCGAGGCGGGTGGATCACGAGGTCAAGAGATCGAGACCATCCTGGTCAACATGGTGAAACCCCATCTCTACTAAAAACACAAAAACTTAGTTAGCTGGGCATGGTGGCGCGTGCCTGTAATCCCAGCTACTTGGGGAGGCTGAGGCAGGAGAATTGCCTGAACCCAGGAGGCGGAGGTTGCGGTGAGCCGAGATCGCGCCATTGCACTCCAGCCTGGGTAACAAGAGCGAAACTCCGTCTCAAAAAAAAAAACAAAAGAAAGAAAATACAGGAGGTCCATATTTGGTTAAAAAGAATATAACCAGTGGAACCAGTATTATACCTGTGAAACCAATATTGTACCTTTTGTGCAAAAGTAAATTTTCCTCTTATCCTTGATACAGTCTCTTCCTTTCCTCAGTTGCGTATGCTTCTTTTTGGGAGTTATCCTGGCTATTTTTTATTATTTTACTATATGAATTTTAAACTTGGCCATCTATTTCCAGAGAAAAGCGTGTTGGAATTTTTATTGCAATTGTGCTAAATATATAAATTAACTTTCAGAAATTTATCATCCTTTTAATGCCAAAGTTTTCTGTCTAAGAACACACTCCATCCTTGTTCAGATTTTCATATCTTCTTTTGTGTCCTTTAGAAATGGAGCTTTCCATGTTTTCCCATTGTGGCTTTTGTACGTTTCACTGTAATAATGGGTAAGAAAGCTGTAAAACCATCCTTATTTACAGATAATGAGATCGTAGCCCTGGAAAACACAAGAGAACCAATTGAGAAAGTACAACAAATAGTAAGAGAACTCAGAGAGGTGGTAGGATATCAAATTAACAAATAAAAGTCAATAGCTTTCATACATATATCAATGACCAAGTAGAAGATATTAAGGAGAGAAAACTACATTTATTGGTAGTAAGAACAAAGATGAAATACTATTCTGTGCATGGATATGTAACAGTATACCAAACAAACTCCTGTCCTTATGAGCTTATAATTTCGTAGAAACTAGAGTCCCTGTGGTTTTGCGTATAACAAAATACTGTTATAATGTTGGTTAACAGTTGATAGTTGGCTGCATGTAAAATGCTTGAGCTGTACTTTCTTTTCCATAGGGTTTTGTAGACAGTTACCTGAGGGATTTAGACAATTCTTTGTTGTTTCCTAGATTTGAATGTTGTTTGAAGAAGTCTGAAGCCTGATTTATTTCCCCTCATAGGTGACTTATTTCCTGGATACCTATAGGTTTCTTTTTCTTTAAAGCTTAGGTGGCTTTATAAGGCTATGTCTTGGTATTGGTCAATCAGTATCAGTTTTTCTTTTCAACTTGTGGATTCATGTTTTTTGCTCCTTGAAACGTCATTGTATAGATTTCATGCTGGTTTCTTTTATGGTTATCATTGTCATCTTTGGATGAAGGTATTTCCTGCTGTACCCACTATTTACAGAAGGATAGTGTTGAAGACTGTCCAGAAAAATGCTCTGAGCTGGTAATTATTTATACAATGTTTTGTGTTGAGAGTTGGTTTATGCTTTCATTCTCCCAAGTTAGAGATTATTATTATTTGCGTACTTCCTCTAGAACTCAGTGTCTCTTAATCTTCCTATCCTATAACAAACTGTATACAAGAATAATGGCTGTTTGTATCTCCTTGTTCAGCCCTACCTGTATACCATTTATCAGGGCCAAATGAAGTCCGTTATGTTCCTGCCACAATCTCAAGATATCTGGCAAAAAATGATTCATTCATTCTGCCCAAAACGGGGTGCCTCTCCGGGCGCGGTGGCTCAAGCCTGTAATCCCAGCACTTTGGGAAGCCGAGGCGGGTGGATCACGAGGTCGAGAGATCGAGACCATCCTGGTCAACATGGTGAAACCCCGTCTCTACTAAAAGTGCAAAAAATTAGCTGGGCATGGTGGCACGTGCCTGTAATCCCAGCTACTCAGGAGGCTGAGGCAGGAGAATTGCCTGAGCCCAGGAGGCGGAGGTTGCGGTGAGCCGAGATCGTGCCATTGCACTCCAGCCTGGGTAACAGGGGCGAAACTCCGTCTCAAAAAAAAAAAAAAAAAAAAAAAAGGTGGGGGGGTGCCTCTGTTTTAGAGAACTCTTTTCCCCATACGTTCCGTTTGAGATAAGAAACAGAAACTGCTATCTCTGGGTTTCTTCCCTGTATGATCTAGTCTATCCTCTGTTTGTTCCTCCTATTCTGGGGATGGAATTTAGCTATCTTTAAGTTGCACTAAGATGTTTTTCTTTCCTTTTCTTTTCTTTTTTTTTTTTTTTTTTTGAGACAGAGTTTCGCTCGTGTTACCCAGGCTGGAGTGTAATGGCGCGATCTTGGCTCACCACAACTTCCGCCTCCTGGGTTCAGGCAATTCTCCTACCTCAGCCTCCCGAGTAGCTGGGATTACAGGCACACCCCACCATGCCCAGCTAATTTATTGTATTTTTAATAGGGACGGGGTTTCACCATGTTGACCAGGATGGTCTCGATCTCTTGACCTTGTGATCCGCCCGCCTCAGCCTCCCAAAGTGCTGGGATTACAGGCATGAGCCACCGTGCCCGGCGCCCATCTCTCGACTAACATTCTATTACATGTCTACTAGCGTGGTTGGAGTCTGAAAACATATAGTCTTACATATATTTTCATATTTTGATGTCTACCACTTGTTTATTAGTCCACCTGGAGAAAGAAAACCTTTTATTCTTCTTATTAATGATTCACAAATTGATGTAAAGCTATATTTGGGAAGACTTTTCTTATTTTTGGTTGTTTTAAAATTTTACCTATAGATATTTCAAAATAAATGTGGACGAAATCAAGCTAGAGTTAGAAAAACAGGGCATAGTCATTGTCTAGTGAGCTAGTGTTGAATGTTAAATTGCATGTGAAGCATCTATTTAGTAAGTTAGTAAACCAGATAAAAAAACACCAAAAAAGTTTTAAGAGAAGGGCTGTATTCAGGTGCAGTGTCTCATGCCTGTAATCCCAGCACTTTGGGAGGCTGAGGTGGATGGATCACAATGTCAGGAATTCAAGACCAGCCTGGTCAACGTAGTGAAACCCCATCTCTACTAAAAATACAAAAAAAAAGTTAGCTAGGCATGGTGATGTGTGCCTGTAGTCCCAGCTACTTGGGAGGCTGAGGCAAGAGAATTACTTGAACCCGGGAGGTGGAGGTTACAGTGAGCTGAGATCATGCCACTGTCCTCCATCTTGGGCAGAAGCCATTGTCCTGTAAGATCTATAGATTATTTAGACTTATTAAAAACTAAAAAACATAACAAAATGTTTAGAAGTAAAATTAGCATGTCTGTTTGTGGGGTAAAATTAGAAACATGGCCTAATTGGAAGAGAGATGAATGTAAGGGATTAATGAAATCAAGGATGAGTTTTCCATTGTGGAGTCAGAAAGTTCTGAATTTTGCCAGCATTCATGTCCTTTTTTTTTTTTTTTTTTTTTTTTTTTTTGCTGTCTTTTATTTTCAAACTTTTGTTGTCAATTTAGTTTAATTTTTGTCCTCTTTAATCACTGAAGCTATGGTTACAGTGGTCAATTACAAGCAGGGGCTTATAACAGAATATGAAGGTTAAAAACATCTAGTTATCTGAATTTTAAGTTATCCACAGTTGATAGTACTCCAGAGACATGGAAAACCAGTATAGAACTAATGATAGTGGAATGTTATCATTTTGGGTGATAGTGTGAAAGAAAAAGTCAAAACACAATGGGGTTTGATATAAAGACAGTTTCAGTGTATAGAAATGAACATAGGATACTATGATAGTACCTCATGTTAGAACACTATGGTGAATCAAAGATGACTTGCCTCCTGATCAGCTTCATACTTTTTATTCAATAAAATCAGACCTCCCTATTTCTAATATGTCTTGTTCTTTAAGCACATATAAAAATGAAATGTAATTAGATGGAAAGTTGGAGCTCTCTCCATATTTATTACCAATTTTGGATTGTGTTTAGTTTGGACAGACTAATCTTCAAGTGTGTTAATATAGAAATACAGGAATTTGAACTTTATGAAAATTAACTTGCTTGTGGTATGCAGACTGGACAAAAGATAGACTTGTCAGGATCATATGACAGTTAACTAATCAAAAGGAATGAGAACTTGGGTTATCATTTGTTTCTCTTAACCTAATGTAGCTGTTATTATTTCTCTCTTACACCATTTCTTTTTAATATGCATTTTTAGTTTTTGCAAAGTATGCCTATATATTACTTGTTTTAGAGAGCCAGTAGAAATACTGGATTATAGCAATGCTCTGCTCTGACCTCACATTTCACCTCCTTTAGTCAATTATTTTTTATTTTTTTAACTATTTCTTTTGTTGTCAACCTACAGATTTTGAAACAAATGTTTATACTGCTCTGTAAATATTTTTGTAGTCATTTTCAAACATAAGAAAAGAGAGATAATATAAGGAATCCTCATGTGTTTATCACTCAGCTTCAACAGTTACCAACATTTTGTTAGATGTGTTTACTCTCTTTCTCTCTTACCCCTACTCCAGTTTCATTGTTTTGGTTTTTTGCTGAACTATACATTTTGTTTTAAATACTACTGTATATACTGCCTAGAGAATTTTTTAATCCTGCAATATTTCTAACCTAACAACATTAGTAGTAATTTCATACTATCATCTGCTACTTAGTCTCTGTTATGTATTTCATTGTCTCAAGACTGTTGCTTATGGTTGGTTTATATGAATCAGGATTCAAATAAAATCTGCACATTCTTAGTTCACAGGCTATAGGAAAACAGGCTGTGGGTATAGTTTGCCAACCCCTGCTCTAGATGTACGTTACTTTGGATTTGGCATTTAACCTTCTCATAGTAGTGTTTGACATGCTTCTTCATCCCACTTTTTCTTTTTTTTTTTTTTTTTTTGAGATGGAGTTTTGCTCTTGTTTCCCAGGCTGGAGTGCAATGGCGCGATCTCGGCTCACCGCAACCTCCGCCTCCCGGGTTCAGGCAATTCTCCTGCCTCAGCCTCCTGAGTAGCTGGGATTACAGGCACGTGCCACCATGCCCAGCTAATTTTTTGTATTTTTAGTAGAGACGGGGTTTCACCACGTTGACCAGGATGGTCTCGATCTCTCGACCTCGTGATCCACCCGCCTCGGCCTCCCAAAGTGCTGGGATTACAGGCTTGAGCCACCGCGCCCAGCCCATCCCACTTTTTCTATAATCTGGCTTTACTTGATGCGGTTTCAGATCTTTGGCAGGTATACTTCATAGGTGATGTTGTGTACATTCTATTGCATCTATGTCAGTTTGTCCCACTTACAGACATAATTGGGATTGATCAGTAGATTCATGTGTTGTCATTCCAAATCCTCATATTTCTCTGTCAACCTTTCACTTAAGGATTTTAGCACATATTGACCATCAGCCTAGATCCATGATTTTATTAGAGCATCTTTCACTTTTATTAGCTGAAATTCTCCCATAAAGAAAAACTCTCTCATTAACTGTTTGATTTCACTGAAATACAGTTTCTCAGGCCAGGAAAAACAAGTACTCTTTCTCTTTAAAAGCTTTTAGATAATGGTTGGTGCCCTCCAGGTTTCCAAAATTTGTCCAGTTAACTCATTATAAATTTACATAATTTGAGCATCAGAATATATTATATGCATATAAATAATGTTTTTCATATATTATTATTATATTGGAGACAGAGTCTTGCTTTGTCACCCAGGCTGGAGAGCGGTGGTGTCATCTAGGCTCAGTGCAACCTCCACCTCCTGGGTTCAAGCAAATCTTGTGCCTCAGCTTCCCAAGTAGCTGGAATTACAGGTATGCACCACCACCTGTAATTTCTGTGTTTTTTAGTAGAGATTGGGTTTCACCATGCTGGCCAGGCTGATATTGAACTCCTGGCCTCAAGTGATGAGCCCGCTTTGGCATCACAAAGTGCTGGGATTACAGGCTTGAGCCACCGCACCAGGCCCATATATTAATATTCAAATTGTCTCATCTTTAGCAAGAGGGATCTTTGGCTAATCCTGTAAATTTCCGACTCTAGACATGGAAATAGCCATTTCTTTAAAAGCTTTTCCCTGTTTTAGCAGCAGATTATATTGGAGACTGCAATCTTGGTATTATGGTTGCTCTTCAGTACTGAGTTATTGCTTCCATAGCTTTTAAGTGGACAGAGCTAGGAAAAAAAAATGCATCTTTTAAAAGGAAAAAATGTATATGAATTTATGTTGATATATCCAACTAAAATTAAAAAGTACAGGGTCCTTTTACCTTTTATGCTGAAAATCTTGGCTCCTTTTTACATTAATTATTTCTATAATTCATATATATTTCTCACCCTTGGTACTATTGACATTTTGAGCCAGAGAATTCTTTGCTCTGGGAGACTGCCTTGTGTGTTGTGGGACATTTAGCAGAATCCCCTGCTTCTATTCACTAGGTTACAGCAGCACCACCCTTTTTTCTCCCCCTCATCTTTCCAGTTGTGAAAACCAAAAATGTCTGTAGACCTTCCAGACATTGCCAAGTGACCATTAGGGAGTAAAACTGAGTGATCTATCTTCTTTCTTTATATATTAGTTTCAAATTAACAGTAATACTAATATTACTAATAATAAAAAGTCAACTAAATGTAGTTTAAAATTTCTTTGGGGTTTTCTTCCTTAAAATATATTCTAATAGGGATATATAGTCAAACTACTATGTTTAAGGTCACTCGAAGTAATTTTCTATGTGATTATGGACCTCATTTGATAAGAAGGTTTACTTGTTTCAGTTTTTTTCTAGTTTTAGGGATTGCTTTGGCATTTTATCTTTTTGGACATAATTTTAATTTTTTCATATATAAAATATATACATGATTTTAATGTCAAAACTCTTAAGTCAGAGAAGTCATGGTTCCATTCAGTACATGTAAGTGGAAAAAAAAATCAGTGTACAGAACAGTGTTTAGAATATGTTATCTTTTAAGTGCAAATGGGTAGGAAGAGAGACAGAAGTGTGTGTGTGCGTGTGTGTGTGTGTGTATAAAATATATATTAAAAATGCAATTGGCCCTCGGAAAACATGGGTTTAAAGTGCATGGGTCCACTTATATGCTGATTTTCTCATGCCCCCACCACCCCAAGACAGCAAGACCAACCTCCCCCTCAGCCTACTCAGCGTGAAGATGATAAGGATGAAGATGTTTAGGATGATCCACTTCCCCTTAATGAATAATGAATGTATTTTCCTTATGATTTTCGTAATAACGTTTCATTTTCTTTAGGTTATTTTATTGTAAAAATGCAATATATAATACATATACAAAATATGTGTTTATTAGCTAACTTATCAATAAGGCTCTGGTCAACAGTAGGCTATTACTGGTAAAGTTTTGGGAGACTGAAAAGTTAGAGACAGATTTGCAATTATATGGAGGATTGGCACCCCATGCCCATATTGTTCAAGGGCCAAGTGTATATATGATATATGTGTATATATGTATTATATATAAGGAAACATGGTATATATATATATATATGTTTGTGTGTTTGTATGTTTAAATGATGAAAGAATAATCCAAGAACTAATAAAAATAGTTATCTAGAGGGCCGGGCGCGGTGGCTCAAGCCTGTAATCCCAACACTTTGGGAGGCCGAGGCGGGTGGATCACGAGGTCAAGAGATCGAGACCATCCTGGTCAACATGGTGAAACCCCATCTCTACTAAAAATACTAAAAATTAGCTGGGCATGGTGGCATGTGCCTGTAATCCCAGCTACTCAGGAGGCTGAGACAGGAGAATTGCCTGAACCCAGGAGGCGGAGGTTGCGGTGAGCCGAGATTGTGCCATTGCACTCCAGCCTGGGTAACAAGAGCGAAACTCCATCTCAAAAAAAAAAAAAAAAAAAAAAAAAAAGTTATCTAGAAAGTAAAGCAGGAATCAGTGTTTCAGGGACAGCGTAGAACCTGGACTTCCCTAAATATGCTGCTGTTTGGTAATTTGTCAATTTTTATCAAATTGATATAAATAGAAGATGAAGTTTAATAGTGACACCACAATCACTTCTTGTTTCCTTTTTTTTGGTATATAGATATATCACAATTCTTAGCTAATTCAGTGTCACCGCTTACTTTATGACTGTTGACATATTGTCTACTACTGAGCCAAGAAATGACTTTTCAGTACATATACTTATGTAACTTTCTGTCACTCCTAGAGTTACTACTTGCCTTACTTTTATGCTTCCTATGTATTTTTAATTTAAATGACACCCTCAAAATTGTTTGTTTAAATAAGGAATCCAACATTCTTATTAGTTTACCTCATTTTGATGCATGAAGGGATAAAAGGGAAATTTTAAGGATCTTCTAAAATTCTAAATTTTAAAAAGGATAGAAGAAATTTTTTATGTTTTTTTAACTAGTGGACTATACTGTAGAATGGTTGGATCAGAACCTAGAATGTTTTTTTTTTGGGGGGGGGCGGGGTTGTTTATTTGGAGACTTGAATCTTGCTCTGTTGCCCAGACTGGAGTGCAGTGGCACGATCTCGGCTTGCTGCAACCTCTGCCTCCCAGGTTCAAGCAATTTTCCTGCCTCAGCCTCCTGTGTAGCCGGGATTACAAGTGCATACCACCACGCTCAGCTAATTTTTGTATTTTTAGTAAAGACGGGGTTTCACCATGTTGGCCAGGCTGGTCTTGAATTCCTGACCTCAGGTGATCCACCTACCTCGGCCTCCCAAAGTGCTGGGATTACAGGCATGAGCCACCATGCCCGGCCTAAACCTAGAAGTTTTGTGGGGTGCCCCAAATGCCAGCATCTGTTGTGCCTTTTAATCTTTTTATCTCCTATGTGGAGGTACATGCCAGCATTCATGAAGCTAAATAACAGAAAGGGATTGGAGATCTCACTCATATTATAGTGTATAGCGAATCAAAATCATATGGGAACTCTACAGCAGTTATGTCTAGGAAATGTAGTTTTAACTGCCTCAGCCTTTACAGATTGGAAAAGCATAGTGGGAGATTAGAATACATGTTACTTAATCAGATCCATGATATCTGCCTTGGTGTGTAACTGCTCTTTATTCAGACTTTAATCCTCTTCTTTTTAGTCCTACTGTTATCCTACCCACTCCCCCTTTTTGTGTGTGATCAGGACTTGCTATATTTCCCTGACTACTCTTAAACTCCTGGGTTTTAGCAAGCCTTCCAAGTAGCTGGGAATACAGGTGCATCTTGTTTTTTTAAATAATAAACTTCATCTTTTAGGTTGATTTTAGGTTCACAACAAAACTAAGCTTTGTATAGAGCTCATGAAAAAGTATAAAGCGGGCTGGGCGTGGTGGCTCACGCCTGTAATCCAAGCACTTTGGAGGCCAAGGTGGGCGGATCACCTGAGGTCGGGAGTTCAAGACCAGCCTTACCAACATGGTGAAACCCGTCTTTAAAAAAAAAAGAAAGAAAGAAAAAGTATAAAGTGGCTGGGTACCGTGGCTCATGCCTGTAGTCGCAGCACTTTGGGAGGCCGAGGCAGGCCAATCACGAGGTCAGGAGATTGAGACCATCCTGGCCAACATGGTGAAACCCCCATCTCTACTAAAATAAAAACAACAAAAAATAGCTGGGCATTGTGGCGCGTGCCTGTAATCCCAGCTACTCAGGAGGCTGAGGCAGGGGCATGGCTTGAACGTGGGAGGGGGAGGTTGCAGTGAGCTGAGATCGTGCCATTGCACTTCAGTCTGGGCAACAGAGCAAGCCTCTGTCTTAAAAAAATAAAGAAAGAAAATGTATAAAGTGTATGAGTACCCACTGCCCCGGCACACACAGAGTTTTCCCCACTATCAACATCTAGCACCACAGTAGTATATTTGTTACAATTAATGAACCCCCATTATTATGATTATACACGTTATTATTACCCAAAGTCCATAATTTACATTAGGGCCACTCCTGGTGTTGTACATTCTATGGGTTTTGATATTTGTATAATGACTCAGACCCATTATAGTATTGTACAGAATACCTTCACTGCCCTAAAACTCCTCTTTCTTCCTCCTATTTATTCCTTCTCTCCCATAATCTCTGGCAACCACTGATATCTTTACTAGTCATAATTTTGCCTTTTCCAGTTTGTTTGAAATCATATAGTAGGTGGCCTTTTCCAATGGGCTTCTTTCACTTAGCAGCATGCATTTAAGGTTCCTCCATGTCTCTTAATGACTTGATAGCACATCGTTTTTAGCACTGATGAATATTTCAGTGTCTAGATGTACCGCAGTTTATCCATTCACCTAGTAAAGGACATCTTCCAAGTGTTGGCAATTAGGAATAAAGCTGCTGTATCCATGAGCAGGTTTTTGTATGGACATATGTTTTCAACTCATTGGGGTCAATACCTAGCATGATTGCTGAATGATATGGTAATAGTATGTCTGATTTTGTAAGAAACTGCCAAACTGTCTTCCAAAGTGGCTGTACCATTTTGCAGTCCCACCAACAATGAGTAAGAGTTCCTGTAGCTCTGCAAACCTGTCAGCCTTTGACTTCCTAGTTCCAGCAGGGGTTTTTTGTTGGTTTTTTTGTTTGTTTGTTTTTCAGATTTTCTACATAGATGATCACATCTTCTGTGAACAAAGACAGTTCTTGTTTCATTTTATACTTTCTAATCTGTATAACTTTTATTTCCTTGTTATTGCATTAGGTCGGACTTACAGTGTAATGTTGAAAGTCCGACCTAATGCAAGTAATGCAGTAATGCAAGGGAACATCCTTGCCTTGTGCTTATTTATCCCTACCATTTGAGTGCCTGGATTCTCCAATTCTTGAGCCTTTCTAGTGATATTTGGCCAAATCACTTTGTCACTTACTGTTATTTGCGTCTTCGTGATACTTTTAACTTTATAGTTCTGCTAGTTTATGGTTCCCTATATCCTTCTCATCCTGCAGTATTTTGTTGAAATCTTTTGTTCACCCTTTTTAGACTCATTGTCTCCTTTTTCTTACGGATTTAACCCTTTATTCTTTCACTGTCATTTTTAATGGAATTTTAGGAAGGAGGAAAAATAAGTGCATGCATTCAAGCCAGTGTGTTTAATCACAAGTGTTCATTTTATTCTTTAGCCGTTTGATTCCTATCAGTCATTTTTTTGTTCACTGTTTCATTTTCATTATTCTGTTCTTTTTGCTGATTTCTGCACTGCACATGGACATTCTAAAACTTAGTCAAAGCTATTTGGACCTACAGATGTCAGTTTGTGTCTCCATATGTTTTACGTAGTAGTTAACTTCTCAAACCTTAGGAACTAGGAACTTACTCTTAGCTTTCTTTTGTATTGGATGACTAGGCCAACATCAAAGATTAAACCCCACATTAGCCAATTTCTGATATGTTATTAATAGTATAGTGGTAGAATAATTCACAAGTAATAATTTTTGATCCTCCATTTTAGAAGTTTGGGAAGTTGATGAACAGATCAAGAAGCAACAGGAAACACTTGTGAGGAAAGTCACATCCATCTCCAAGAAAATTCTGATTAAGGAAAAAGTCATTGAATATAAAAAAGTTGCACAAATATTTCCTCTGAGTTCAGACATTGTTACTTCAAGACAAAGCTTCTATGAATGTGATTCACTTGATAAGGGTTTGGAACATAATTTAGACTTACTCAGATATGAGAAAGGCTGTGTAAGAGAGAAACAGTATGGAGGTAATGAGTTTGGGAAACCATTTTATCATTGTACATCCTATGTTGTAACCTCCTTTAAGTGTAATCAGTGTGGACAAGACTTTAGTCATAAATTTGATCTCATTAGACATGAGCGAATTCATGTTGGAGAGAAACCTTACAAATGTAAAGACTGTGGAAAAGCCTTCAGTAGGAAGGAAAATCTTATTACACATCAGAAAATTCATACTGGGGAAAAACCATATAAGTGTAAGGAATGTGGAAAAGCTTTCATTCAGATGTCAAACCTTATTAGACACCAAAGAATTCATACTGGGGAGAAACCGTATGCATGTAAGGATTGTTGGAAAGCCTTCAGTCAGAAATCAAATCTCATTGAACATGAGCGAATTCACACTGGAGAGAAACCCTACAAATGTAAGGAATGTGGGAAATGCTTCAGCCAGAAGCAAAATCTTATTGAGCATGAGAAAATTCATACTGGGGAGAAACCTTATGCATGTAATGAATGTGGTAGAGCTTTTTCTCGAATGTCATCTGTTACACTACATATGAGAAGTCACACAGGGGAGAAACCTTATAAATGTAATAAATGTGGAAAAGCTTTCTCTCAATGCTCAGTATTTATTATACATATGAGAAGTCACACTGGTGAGAAACCCTATGTATGTAGTGAATGTGGGAAAGCCTTCTCTCAAAGTTCATCCCTTACTGTACATATGCGAAATCATACAGCTGAGAAACCCTATGAATGTAAGGAATGTGGAAAAGCCTTCAGCAGGAAAGAAAATCTCATTACACATCAGAAAATTCATACTGGAGAGAAACCTTATGAATGCAGTGAATGTGGGAAAGCTTTTATTCAGATGTCAAACCTCATTCGACACCAGAGAATTCATACGGGTGAGAAACCCTATGCATGTACAGTATGTGGAAAAGCCTTTAGTCAGAAATCAAACCTCACTGAACATGAGAAAATTCATACTGGAGAGAAACCTTATCATTGTAATCAGTGTGGGAAAGCTTTCAGTCAGAGACAAAATCTTCTTGAGCATGAAAAAATTCATACTGGAGAGAAACCATTCAAATGTAATCAATGTGGTAAAGCCTTCTCTCGAATCTCATCCCTCACTCTTCATGTGAGAAGTCATACAGGGGAGAAACCCTATGAATGCAATAAATGTGGGAAAGCCTTTTCTCAGTGCTCATTACTTATTATACATATGAGAAGTCATACTGGTGAGAAACCCTTTGAATGTAATGAATGTGGGAAAGCATTCTCTCAAAGAGCATCCCTTTCTATACATAAGAGAGGTCATACAGGTGAGAAACGCCGAGTGTATTAAATGAAAGAAGGCCTCTTAAATCCAACCCATGTTTTACTTAAAGTGTCTTAGCATAAGCTCAAAAAAAAAAATCTTTATAAAAATTGTAATACTTCGTTAAAAGACTGGAATAAATGGAGAGAAATACTGTATGCATAGATGGAAAAACCCAATATTTTAAAAACCTCAATTCTAAAAATCTGTAGACTGAATGCAGTTCCAAACAAAATCTACTCAGAATTTTCTAGGATCTTTCCAAAATGACTATAAATTCATGTGAAATAGAACTGTATGGATTGCTGAGATAATTCTGAAGAAGAACAGAGGAAACACCCTCGCTGTATGATATAAAGTTACAGTCATTTAAAAATGTGTGCTATTAGTACATTAATAGGTAAGTAAGCAGTTTTTAAAGAATAGACTACCCAGAAGCAGACTCATGAATATATGTCAACTTGGTGTATGTTAGACTTGACATAATGAATTAGTAGGGAAGTGATGACCTCATCAATAATATTGTTAGGAATATTTGACTCTTCATATTGGAAAAAAAAATTACATATAATCTTATGACATATTAAAAGATCAATATTATTATTCTTTTTTTTTTTTAAGGCAGTCTTACTCTGTAGCCCAGGCTGGAGTACAGTGTAATGATCTCAGCTAACTGCAGCCTCTGCCTTCTGGGTTTGAACGATTCTTATGCCTCAGCCTCCCCAGCAGCTGGGACTATAGACATGCACCACACACTGGGCTAATTTTTTGTTGTTATATTTTTAGTAGAGACAGGGTTTCACCATGTTGGCCAGGCTGGTATCAAACTCCTGACCTCAAGTGATGTGCCCTTTTTGACCTCCCAAAGTGCTGGATTTACAGGCTTGAGCCACTGTGCCTGGCCAAAAAATCAATGTTCTAAAGGACTTAAATAGCAGAATTTGAAAAGCAAAACTGTGAAACCATTGGGAGAAAGTAGACGATACTGCCTGTGACATTGTGGGAGCTTTTTTTTAAAAAGACAAAAGGACTCTGCAATTCCACTTCTAATTATACAGCCTATAGAAACTCACAAATAATGCATAAGAAATATATATAAAATATATGTATGTATGTATGGCCAGTGCAGTGGCACATGCCTGTAATCCCAGCTACTTGGGAGGCTGATAGAGGAAGGTAACTTGAGCCCAGGAGTTTACAGCCAGCTGGGAAACAGGAAGACCTCATCTCTTTAAAAAAAAAAAGAAATATATAAATACATATCTGCAATGAAAACAACCTAAATATTAATCAGTGGGGTAACAGATGAATAAAATATGGTATGTACAAATGGTAGAACAGCATACAGCACTTAAAAGCAGTGAACCAGATCCATATTATGTAACATTGATAATTAAAACAATGTTGAGTGAAAAAAATCAAAATACAAATGAAATGCTGTATAATAATATTCATGTAAATTGGAATGAAATCATTTATAAAGAATGATTTGTTTCTATTGTTGAAAAGTGTATTTAAAACTATTTAAAATAGAATAGAAGGATACATACCAAATTACTGACAGCGTTGTCTCTGGAGATTGAATTTGGGGCTGTTGATTAAAAGGAGCCTTTAGCTTTGCTTGTAATTTTTATGCCTTAAAAAAGACTGGTAGCATATAAAGTAAATATTAAAAGCTAATGATACACAATGATTATGTGAATGTTTGGTTGTAATAGTGTTTTCCTAGTTTTTTTCTAGAACAGGCCAGGGAAAGACTGTGCTCATAGAAATGTTAATAAATGGATTCATATGCCTTATCAGATTCTCAACTATTTTATGAAAAATATCTCTAGAAAATTAGCGATTAGAATACTCCTGTTTATTATATAATATGAAATTAGCACATTTTATCAACTCTGATGTTGTTTTTTTATATTTTAACATTTCTAAAATTCTCCTTTCAACTATTTTAGATTCAAGTAAATTATTAAAAATTTGAAAATCAGATGGCAGTATAACAAATTAAATGTGTTTTTATTTACTAGCTTAGGGCATCATGGTCTACTATTCAGGGTGCCTGTCCTCTTAGTATAGCTAGTATTAGACAGCAAATTTGTTAGATTCATAGCTAACTAATTACCAATATATTTAGAATCATTGTGGAGAGATTAAGATTTTTCCTGAGAAAGTGACTTTGCAATATTTGTTTTCTTGCCCTGTAATTTTCCATACAACCAGCATGGGCATGAATATCATTGTTAATTATTACAATATTTTGAAATGAGAAATCATTTATTTCCTGAGGTGGCCATAAGCAATTATGTAAAAGTGTGTTGGTAGAGACCTTTTTATTTTTACAACTCTTGACTTAACACTGCCTATCCAGTTTTGATTGGAAATGGTGATGACCTTAGAACCTGAACACAAGTAATAGAGTTCCTCTTGAAGAGTCGCATTCTCTGTAACTAATACATGAACCAACTCTTACAGAGGTCATGTTTTTATTATGCCATCTTTACAATATTATTTGATATATAATACAGAAAGCTGCTGATTCCTTTTTAAAAAGGAGATGGGTCCGGGAGTGGTGGCTCAAGCCTGTAAACCCAGCACTTTGGGAGGCCGAGGTGGGTGGATCACATGAGATCAGGAATTCAAGACCAACTTGGCCAACATGGTGAAACCCCATCTCTACTAAAAATACAAAAATTAGCTGGGTGTGGTGGCGGGGGCCTGTAATCCCAGCTACTCAGGAGGCTGATGCAGGGAATTGCTGGAACCTGGGATCACGCCACTGTACTCCAACCTGGGTGACAGAGTAAGGCCCTGTATCAAAAATAATCATAAATAAAAAGGAGATAAGCTGGGTGCAGTCGCTCATGCCCGAGCACTTTGGGAAGTCGAGGCAGGTGGATTACTTGAGGTCAGGAGTTCGAGACCAGCCTGGCCTATAATATGGTGAAACCCCACCTCTACTAAAAATACAAAAATAGCCAGGTGTGGTGGTACGTGCCTGTAATCCCAGCTACTCGGGAGGCTGGGGTTGGAGAATTGCTTAAACCTGGAGGGCAGAGGTTGTAGTGAGCCGAGATCGTGCCACTGTACTCCAGCCTGGAAAACCCAGCAAGACTCTGTCTCAAAAAAATAAAAATAATAAAAAGATAAAATAGGGGATGTTTGTCAAAAGGGATCTTTAGCTTTTATGATTGAACATTAACTACATTTGTTTGAAGTTGATTTCACAAAAGTAAATCTCAGACTAAAGTTGTGAAGTACAACCATGACTACCAATTTTGATTCATATTTATATGAAAGAAAAATACATATATACTAATTTATGTGAAAGAGTAACATTAATTTATATGAAAATATAATGTGTACCTTATATTAAATATGCATATGATTGTTAGGAGATTCATATGTTCTGAAGTTACCATCTCTCAGGTTACTTGCCAATTAAAAAGGGAAAAAAACTTTATAATGGAGGGCGGGGCGCAGTGGCTCAAGCCTGTAATCCCAGCACTTTGGGAGGCCGAGGCGGGTGGATCATGAGGTCAAAGAGATCGAGACCATCCTGGTCAAAATGGTGAAACCCCTTCTCTACTAAAAATACAAAACATTAGCTGGGCATGGTGGTGCATGCCTGTAATCCCAGCTACTCAGGAGGCTGAGGCAGGAGAATTGCCTGAACCCAGGAGGAGGAGGCTGTGGTGAGCCGAGATTGCATCATTGCACTCCAGCCTGGGTAACAAGAGCAAAACTCCATCTCCAAAAAAAAAAAACTTTATAATGGAGACATGTGGCCATTACCACCTTAGTCAAGTTTTCAAATTTAACATCACCAATAGTGAAATGACCTAATTTCATGTGTCTTTTTATGTGATATATGTGGTTATCCTGGAGTCATCTATGTAGTATCCTTGCTAAATATGTTTAACCTAAATTTTATCATGAGGAAATAACTTGACAAACCCAGAATGTAAACATTTGGTAGGACAAGTAGACTCGATTCTTTTTGGTTTGTTTTTTGTTTTTGTTTTCAAGATGGAGTGCAGTGGCGTGATCTTGGCTCACTGCAACCTCTGCCTCCTGGGTTCAAGTGATTATCCTGCCTCAACCTCTCCAGTAGCGGAGATTACAAGTGTGCACCACAACACCTAGCTAAATTTTTGTATTTTTGTAGAGACGGGGTTTCCCCACATTGGCCAGGCTGGTCTTGAACTCCTGAGCCCAGGTGATCCACCCGCCTCAGCCTCCCGGAGTGCTGAGATTACAGGTGTGAGCCACTGTGCCCGGCCCACTAGATTCTTAAAATAAAAAAAATCAACATCTATAGAAAACAAAAAGTTGGAGGGATTGTTCTAGATTAAAAGAGACATAACATCCAATTTAATGCAATGACCTGGATTGTGTCCTGCTTAAAGAAAAATGTATACAAGACATTTTGGGGAAATTTAATATGGATAAATTGTGGAATTACTGTTAATTTCCTTGAGTGTGGTGATGGTGTTGTGATTAGAGATGCATGAGATATCTGTCTGAGACACTATTGTGTCGTGTGTGATATTGTTTAGTGATGTATGTGTGAAACACAGTTTAGTGGTGTATGGTACGAAAATGCCCCTAGAAGGTACATGCAGCAGAGTGCAGTGGCTCACGCCTATAATCCCAGCACTTTGGGAGGCGGAGCCAAAATTAGCTGGGTGTAGTGGCATGCACCTGTAGTCCCAGCTACTCTGCACACTGATTGGGGTCAGGTGGGAGGATTGCTTGAGCTCAGGAGGCGGAGGTTGCAGTGAGCTGAGATTGTGCCACTGCACTCCAGCCTGTACGACCCAACCAGACCCTGTCTCAGAAAAACAAAAACCAGATACACATTTAGTACTGAAGTATAATGATAGTTGAATTTATTTTCAAATGGTAGAGAATCAAAAGTGGCAAAATGTTGACAATTGGTGAATCTAGGGAACAGGCACATATAAGAGTTCTTTGTAGTATTCTTTCAATGCTTCTGGAGATTTGAAACTTTCCAGAATAAACAAGTTAAGTAAATGTGCCTATGAAGTGGGAAGGCACTGAACTGATTGAGGACATACTCAAAGAACCCACTGGAACAGAACTTAAGAATTGAGTTCTCTGATTCGTTACCATAAGAGGAAGTTTCAGGAGAAGGAATGCAAAAGTTCTATATCCTAGTTGAAAGAGAGTCAAAGAAAATATTTCAAGTAAGGAAGGACAGACTTACCAAGGATGTGGTTTTTTGGTGAATGACAGTCATTCCAACCTCTTCTTGCTCTGAGGGAAGATTTCTTCATCCAGATATTGAGGTCAGAAGTGTGAAATGAGTCCTGTGGGCTAAAATCCAGGTGTCATAAAACCGTGTTCCTTCATTAGGTTCTAGGGGAGAATCTATTTCTTTGTCTTTTCCAACTTCTAGAAGCAGTAGAAGCTGCCTGCATTCTTTTGCTATGGCTCCTTCCTCTATCTTCAAAGCACATCTCCCTTTTCTGCTCTCTGACTCTGACCCTACTGCCTTCCTCTTTTAAGGACCCTTGTTGGGCCTACTCAGTAATCCAGAATAATCTTACCATCTCAAGATTCTTTTATTTATTTATTTATTTATTTATTTATTTATTTATTTTCCTTTTTTAAGATGGAGTCTCGGCGCTGTGGCTCAAGCCTGTAATCCCAGCACTTTGGGAGGCCGAGGCGGGTGGATCACGAGGTCAAGGGATCGAGACCATCCTGGTCAACATGGTGAAACCCCGTCTCTACTAAAAATACAAAAAATTAGCTGGGCATGGTGGCGTGTGCCTGTAATCCCAGCTCCTCAGGAGGCTGAGGCAGGAGAATCGCCTGAACCTAGGAGGCAGAGGTTGCAGTGAGCCGACATCGCGCCATTGCACTCCAGATGTAACAAGAGCAAAACTCCGTCTCGAAAAAAAAAAAAAAAAAAAAAAAAAAAAAGATGGAGTCTCACTCTTATCACCCAGGCTGAAATGCAGTGGCGTGATCTTGGCTTACTGCAACCAATGCCTCCTGTGTTCAAGCGATTTTCCTACCTCAGCCTCCTGAGTAGGTGGGACTGCAGGCATGCACAACCATGTCCGGCTCATTTTTGTATTTTTGTTAGAGACTGGGTTTCACCATGTTGGCCAGGGTAGTCTCAAACTTCTAACCCCAAGCAATCTGCCTGTCTCAGCCTCCCAAAGTGCTGGGATTACAGGCATGACCTACGATGCGTGGCCTCCATCTCAAGATTCTTAGGTGAAGCATATCTTCTGCAGAGTCTCTTTTGCCATGCAAGATATATTCACAGGTTCTGGGGATTAGGATTTGGACGTCTTGGGGCATTATTCTACCACTTCCTCTTACTGGTATCATTTATTAATTTCTTTTTTCTCTCAGTCCTTTGACATAACTGTATAAATTTTATACTACATTATTGAAATCAGCCTTTTACTTGCAACTTTTACATCTATAACCACAAATGAAACTGATTAATAATACTTTTCTTTTGGCCTGTCTTTATCGAAATTTTTTTCTTTTTCTTTTCTTTTCTTTTTTCTTTTTTTTTTGAGACAGTCTTGTTCTGTCGCCCAGGCTGGAGAGCAGTGGTGCAATCTTGGCTCACTGCAACCTCTGCCTCCGGGTTCAAGGGATCCTCCAGCCTCAGTCTCCCAGTAACTGGAAATACTGGTGTGCACCACCACACCTGGCTAATTCTTGTATTTTTGTAGAGAGGGAGTTTTGCCATGTTGCCCAGGCTGGTCTCAAACTCCTGGCCTCAAGTGATCTTCCCATCTCAGCTTCCCAAAGTGCTGAGATTACAGGCATGACCCACCATGCCTGGCTATGTCTTTAATAAACTGTATGCCAGTCAGACAAAAATACATTGGAGAGCATATATAAATGGATATAAATAGACTAACCATTATTAGTTCAAAAATTAGCTAAAATTCAGCTATATCCATCTGGGTATGGTACCTTTTTAATTGAACATACTTTAAAATACCTTAAATAAAATAAAGCATTTCATATGGTTATTCTGTTCAGATTTTCTACCTCTTAGTAATAATCAGTGATTTAATTTCATTAGAAAATCTACAGTTTCCTCTACCATGGTTATAGAGTTGTACATAACAGCCTCAAAATTCTTTTAAACTTGGGGCTGGGCACGGTCTCATGCCTGTAATCCCAGCACTTTGGGAAGCCGAGGCAGGCAGATCACCTGAGGTCAGGAGTTCGAGACCAGTCTGGCCAACATGATGAACCCTTGTCTCTACTCAAAATACAAAAAATTAGCCAGGTGTGGTGGTGGGAACCTATAATCCTAGCTACTTGGGAGGCTGAGGCAGGAGAATTCCTTGAACCTGGGAGGCAGAGGTTGCGTTAAACTGAGATCGCATGACTGCACTCCAGCCTGGGCAACAAGAACAAAACTCTGTCTCAAAAAAAAAAAAAAAAAAAAAAATTCTTTTAAACTCTATATCCATGGGATTTTTTTTCCTCTCATTTTTGATGTTTTAAAAGCTTTATTTTGCTCGTAGCAGTCTTGTGTTTCATGTATCTTTTAGTACTAAATTGTGGATTTTTAAATTTTGGTCTAGTATTTTGTTTTCTAGTTTGTAAACTAGAAATACTTAAGAATTTTTTTTATTTAATAAAATGTAAAAAGTAATGTTTCACAAGAAAGAAACGATAATGGCCAAAAATATAAGGGACTACTTTTTAACCTAAAAGTCACAATTACACATTCTAGAAATAAACTGTTAACAATGTGTTACTAACTTTACAGATATTATTGCCCAAGTGTCTACGTTTCTGTTATTTATAACTTTTTTTTTTTTTTTTTTTTTTTGAGACCATGTTTTTCTCTATCGTCAGGCTGGAGTGCAGTGGCTTGATCTCGGCTGACTGCAACCTCGGCCTCCCGAGTTCAAGGGATTCTCTTGCCTCAGCCTCCCAAGTAGCTGGGACTACAGTCGCGTGCCACCACGCCCAGCCAATTTTTCTATTTTTAATAGACAGGGTTTCACCATGTTGGCCCGGATGGTCTGGATCTCTTGACCTCGTGATCCTCCCGTCTCCGCCTCCCAAAGTGCTAGGATTACGGGCGTGCCCAGCCTATTTGTAACATTTTAAAATACAGTATTACATGGTTTATTTTAGTAGCACTTTTCCACGTCCTCAAGTATTTCTCAAACATACTTCTGTCATTAAATATCCTTCTGCAACTTAATCCTAAAATAATGACGTTGCGTCCCACTACATTGCTATTCCATTATTTCCACTGCAGACTCAAGGTTATCCCTCATCCTCCTCCAAGCCCTTCTTCCGCATCATGAGCCGGTGACTGCTCCGCTAAGCCACATCCCCAAACCGCTAGGCCAGGTCATTTCCCAGACACATTCCAGGAAAGCCTGTGGCCCGGCCCGAACAGAAATTAGTGACTTAAATGCTAAGATGTCAGAAGACCTGGACTGGGAAGTGAATTCCCAGCCCAAACTTAGCCACCCGACGGCATCGGGATTGTGGCACAGGTGAGTGAAGTCTCAGGTCCGCGCCGACTCCTATTCCGTGGTTAGGCCAGGAGTCGCCCTCTCGTGATCCCGCCCCGGAGTGCGGCTCCCTGTGGAGGGAACCCAGGGTGGTCCGCTCCCTGGCTTTTCACTGCACTTCTGAGAGGCCTCTGGGCACACACACAAACTCCACTCCCCGACCCTCCATGTGGGGCGAGGGCGGCTGCAGCCGGGTTAGCTTCGCGGACTCCGGAAGCCTTGGCGGCGGGCCGCGCCGCCCCCTACCGAGTTTGCGGTTACGTTTTTCTGAATCCTCCACGGATCCACAGCCTTTATTTAGCTCTTGGCGGCCACCTTTTGCTGCCTGGGTCTGTGTGTTCGGTCCTGGGAGGGTGCTCGGGCGCGGCTAGGCACTCTGGCCTCGTCTTCACTGGAGGTGTGGACCGTGGTGTAGCTCCGGCTGCGGGCGGGCCTCCACCTCTGGACTACATTTCCCAGGGAGCCCCGCGGCCGAAGAAGGCCGGTCCGCGTGAGTTGGCGGGAGTTGGAACGCAAAGGGCGGGAACGACCCTGGCGGCGGAGCTCACTGGGTTGGGACTGACTAGTTTAGACGCGAGTGCTGGGACGCCGAAGGGGCGGTGAGGTGTCCCGGCGCGCGGCTGGGGTCGTCTGGAGTTTAAAAGACAGGTGGCATTCGGAGATGTGCGGGCGGGCTGCATGCCCGCGCTTCACCGCGAAGGCAAGTCAGGGCTGTGCGTTGGGGAAAGGAGAGTGTGTCGGGCCATGCAGTCGGGGTGACAGGTGAGTGTCAGGGCCGCTGGCCCCCGCTCGGGAGAGGACAGTGTCGGGTAGCGAGCCGGCAGGGACTGTGTGTGGTGTGAGACTGGCGCGGGAGCGGGCTGGGAATGTTAGGAGGTTTGGGGTATCGCGGCCTTGCGTCCTCCTGACTGGACTAAAAGTCCGTGCAGTTCTCCCCGGATGTGGATTGTGCGCCCGGCGTCAGGAGTTCGGCGATTTGTGCCCGCGGTACCCGCGGGGCTGTAGTGGGAGCCCTGTCTGCGCGGGATTCTGTGTGGCTGTGCATGTGAGTGTATGTGTGCGCGCGAGCCCCTGGGGCCAGGTCGTCGACCCCACCTTTGGGAGGCCTGGGACGGGGCGGGCGCGCTCGCTGTACATTCTGGGGATACGCTGGGCGGGGTCTGCCAGTGAGTAAGTCCTGGCCTTCCACCCAAAACCCCAACTGCGGCTGGTCGGTAGGTAAGCTCTGAATGGCCTTCCGGCCACCGGACCTATCTGGTGTGGGTGGAGGGTGGAGATAGTTCTAGGGTTTGGGCCTGGGGAGTCTTCTCTGTTCTTTCACCCTGTAGCCACCAGGCATCTAGGCCTGTAAAGGTGCCCCCAGCCTAAAGGATAGGAGTTTGAGACCCTGGTGGTAGATCCACTTAAACTGTTTGTGTCTTGGCGCCACAGACTTATGGGCCCAGTGTAAACGCTAGGCCTGAAAGTTTCCCAAGTTAGGTCCTTATTTATGGAGGAAGAAGGCAGCTCCTGTCTGGGCTTCTAAGATCACCTGCGTTTCTTTGCGAGGATAGCAGAGGGCATTGGGGTTACAGCTTCTTTAGACTCCCTCTCAGTGCCTGGGGTGGGGCAGGAGTTTGGCCTCCCAAGGGGTTCAGGGAAGGATTGTTGTCTTACAGCTTCTTAACATTTTTCCACCTCTTTTTTTAAGAACTCAGAAGAGGAGAGAACTGCTGTGCATCTGAAGTGATGGCGGAGGTAAGTTGCATTTGACATTTTCTTCTTGGGAAGGACTTACTGGTTTTCAGGACAGTGTCCTATTTCAGAAATTTATCCAAAAGATTTACATTCATGATTTGGAGAAAGGGGAAGAGGGGAGGAAACTGCATTTATGGAGCATTTTCCTAAAGCAGCCCAGGGCTGTCTATTTTGCAAATGTTGTCTCATCTGATCTAGAATTTCCGCTTCCTTGGATTTTGTTCATGCTCATTTAAGAGTGTTGACAAAAACCATGCCTCAGTGATTTGGCAAGGAAACTGAAGAACATAATTAGCTTTTTCAGTCTCACTAATTTTGTTGTCCCCTCCATGGTCACATGCAATAGTCGTTTTGCTAATAAATTTCTTTTATTTTTATTTGACACGGAGTCTGTTCTGTTACCTAGGCTGGAGTGCAGTGGCGCAATCTCGGCTCACTGCAACCTAAGCCTCCCAGGTACAAGTGAGTCTCCTGTCTCAGCCTCCTGAGTAGCTGATATTACAGGCACCTGTCACTAGGCCTGGCTAATTTTTGTATTTTTAGTAGAGATGGGGTTTTACCATGCTGGTCTCGAACTCCTGAGCTCAAGCAGTTCGCCTGCCTCGGACTCCGAAAGTGCTGGGTTTACAGGTGTGAGCCACCTCACCTGGCTCACTTACCAATTTCTTTTCATTCTTTCTTTCTTTTTCTTTTTTTTTTTTTGAGATGGAGTCTCGCTCTGTCACCCAGGCTGGTGTGCAGTGTTGGGATCCCTGCTCAGTGCAACCTCCACCTCTCAGGTTCAAGCGATTCTGCTGCCTCAGCCTCCTGAGTAGCTGAGATTACAGGCTCAGGCCACCACGCCTGGCTAATTTTTGTATTTTTAGTAGAAACGGGGTTTCACCATGTTGGTCAGGCTAGTCTCCTACTCTTGATCTCGTGATCCACCCACCTCAGCCCCCCAAAGTGCAAAGATTACACATGTGAGCCACTATGCCTAGTCTCAATTTCTTAGAGCCTGCAGTGTCTGCCTGTCCAGTTTATCTCCATATATTTTTTCCTCAAGATAGAAATAATCTGAATGCCCTCTTATGATTAAGTGATACACAATTTTTGCAAAAGTTTCAAAACTTGAGGGAGTCATTAAGAAAGTTTTAAGTCACCTATCATCTGTGGTCCCTCCATCCAGATAGTCACTATTAATGTTTTCAAATTATTTTGTCTGCTCATAGTGTGATCATGTGATTTGTTTTTCAGGGTGGGTTCATACGACTAATAGAAGCAGCTAACTTATTGAGCATGCACTTTGAACCACTTAGAGTTGGATGTTCTTTACAGATGTGATCTTGTTTACTCCACATAACAGCCCTATCAGACAGGTATGACTATATTTCATTAATTCTCTGATGCACTTTTTTACACATTTTAACCTCTCTGAAATCAAAAGGGGCTTTACCAAAATTCTTGGCAAGTCATAGATTTATTGATGGCATTTATTTTCTTTCCTAGTACATAAAGTTACAGTGGCCTTATAATCAGTGACACCTCAGACTTGATGAAATGGAGTATTATTCTAGTTTGATAACTGAGGAAATCAAGTCATTCGCCTCAAAGTTACACAGTTAAAAATGACAGCTGGGATTTCTAACTCACCTACTGAGTTCCTTTGCTGGCTTGTCAAAGAATGCTATCTTTTTTGGTTTATTTTAAACAAGTTCATATGTTCAGCATATTTTCTCTTTATCATTTATAAGTTGTTTTAGAAATGTTTTTTTCACAGCTAATCTATTTTGTGTGCGTTTAGATTCATTCAGTTTTCAGAAACGTATTCAGATAAATCAACTCCTTCCTTAAATTTTCTTCCCTTTGTGCTATCCCAGATGGTCTTCCTTACCACACAAATAGAATAGTTACTTTTATATTTTCCTAAAATACTTTATATCTTTTGTCCAAACAATCTAGTATTTAAGGTTTTTGGTGTGATATCTGACTGGAGACTGTTGGCTACAAAATTTCAAATTTGGAGTGTTTATTTAGATTTTTTAATGCTACTTTGGAGTAACTTTTTTTTTTTTTTTTTTTTTTTTTTAACGATGGGGTTTCACCATGATGGCCAGGCTGGTCTTGAACTCCTGACCTCAGGTGATCCACCCACCTCGGCCTCCCAAAGTGCTAGGATTACAGGCGTGAGCCACCGCGCCTGGCCTGGAGTAACATATTTTAAAGAGTGGCATGGTATTTGTAGGATGTGAAATTTAAGGTGTTTTTTTTTCCCTAGATATGTCTGAATGTGGCACTTACTTCATTAATTCTGGCCAGTCCTCAAGAATTAATTGCTTTCAATCTAAGACTAAAGAAACATATATTTTTCTATTCTGAATTAATCTGTTTCTTTCTCTTTGACTTTTCTTTGGAATTATGTAAGACTTTATTGAGTTTCTCTTCCCATTCTTATAGAGGCCAAAACCTTTCTAAGATTGTCAGAAGATCGCCACACCTTCCCCATCCGTTCTCTGCACATCCGTGGGGACGGAGCTTCAGTTCCCTTCGCCCTTTAACTCTTCACTGTCTATTTCTCCCTGTATATTCTCCTCTCCTGAAAATATTTATTGTCCTTTGTCCCTGCTAATGGGATACTGTGCACTGCAACAAAAGGGTAAAATGTTAGCTCATTTCTGCCATTTGCTAGCTTTGTGACCATGGGCTTCCTTATAATTTCTCTGTATAATGTGGTCTTACCAGTTTAGGGAATGTGATGATAATGGAAATTCACCTGTGCTTACACTGGCAACCTGAGATCCCCTAGTCCTACCTTCTGGTCTCCCCAACATCAAGTGAAGTTCCCAATTTCATTGCTTCTTTTTCCTTCCTGTTCTGTGAGCTTATGCCCTAGGGCAGGTGTTCCCAAACTTTTTACACAGGGGGCCAGTTCAGGGTCCCTCTGACCGTTGGAGGGCCGCCACATACTGTGCTCCTCTCACTGACCACCAATGAAAGAGGTGCCCCTTCCTGAAGTGCGGCGGGGGGCCGGATAAATGGCCTCAGGGGGCCGCAGTTTGGGGACGCCTGCCCTAGGGCCTCACTCTACTGTCTTTTGCCTTGTAAGAGTAGATACTATGTTGACCTGATTGGGCTCCCTACCTCCACTTTTACTCTTTGCCAATAAGATAGTCCAGTAATGGACGAATCTTTTGTTCAGTGAATCCCTGTTACTTTCAGGGTAAATCTCCAACTCTTTGACATTCGTGGCATATTTACTCAAAAACACATTCTGCATTTAACAGAGCACAAAGCCTAGTATTGGAGTAAAGTGGTGAGTAAAGATGATATATTTAGCCCTGGCAGGTATAACCTGTCATTCGAAACAATTCCATCCTGATCCACAGATCCCTGTGGACTTCTCCAACATCACTTCTCTCTACTCCTCTCCCAGAACCCCTCATCAGTTATCCCAGGTAACTTTCTGCTCCTCAGAAACACAGGATGCAATTAATCTCCCTTCTTACCTCCAACTAATGCTGTGCATTCTGTTTTCTGCTTGTTGGAATTCCATTCCTTTTCTGAGTTCCAGTTAATCTTCTACATGTTACGTGAAACTTTCCCCTACCCCTCAATTACGTAAGTCACTATTTCCTCATTTCCTATAGCAAGATTCTTCTTTTAATTGGAGGCAACATATCCTGCTTTAAAACCCCTCAGTTAATTCTTTTCACCTGTCAGGACAAGTATAAATGTCTCAGGATCTCATCCTTCTTTTCAGCCTCATCTCTCTGCTCCCTCTCTGACTCTACCCTAGTCACGTTAAACTACTAGCAGTTCTCAGAATACATTGCACAAGAAACGCAAGAAGGGCATTTATCCCTCACCACCTCTTTCTCTGGGTTCTACTGAATCTAAGTCAGGAACTATTGTCTATGAAGCCTGCATCAGTCTTATGGTTGGGCTTGATCCCAATTACCATGTCACTTAATCTCTTACAGTCCTTACTGTCTTCTTTTTTTCTTTCTTTTTTTTCTTTTTTGCTTTTTATGAGATGGAGTTTTACTTTTGTTACTCAGGCTGGAGTGCGATGGTGCAATCTCAGTTCACTGTAACCTCTGCCTGCAGGGATCCAGCTATTCTCCTGCCTCAGCCTCCTGAATAGCTGGGATTACAGGCATACACTACCACGCCTGACTAATTTTGTGTTTTTTAGTAGAGACAGGGTTTCTCTGTGTGGGTCAGGCTGGTCTTGAACTCCTGACCAACCTCTGGTGATTTGCCTGGCTTGGCCTCCCAAAGTGCTGAGATTACAGGCGTGAGCCACCGTGCCTGGCCTGTAACTTTTTTTTTTTTTTTTTGAGACGGAGTTTCGCTCTTGTTACCCAGGCTGGAGTGCAATGACACAATCTCAGCTCACCGCAACCTCTGCCTCCTGGGTTCAGGCAATTCTCCTGCCTCAGCCTCCTGAGTAGCTGGGATTACAGGCACGTGCCACCATGCCCAGCTAACTTTTTGTATTTTTAGGAGAGACAGGATTTCACCATGTTGACCAGGATGGTCTTGATCTCCTGACCTCGTGATCCACCCGCCTCGGCCTCCCAAAGTGCTGGGATTACAGGCGTGAGCCACCGCTCCCGGCCCCTGTAACTTTTTAAAACTACTTTTATTAAATATTGAATAGTAGAACCTGTGTAACATATTAAGGGGGACTGAACACCCATGTTAAGAGGTAGAATGTTCATGTTAAAATTCCCATGTGTGCTTTGATCATCCCAATCTAACTCCCCTTCTGTAGCTGTCAGAGGTATCCGTTATTCTGAATTTTGTGTTTTGCATTTTCTTTTTTTTTTCTTTACAGTTTTAACCATATGTGTTTATTTTCCTGTTTTAATTTTATGTAAAGAAATCATATTGTTTGGATTCTTCTGAAACTCTATTACTTGTCTTCCAATGAGGGTTCAAGAGATTCATTCATATTGCAAACTTATCCTACTGTATAGCTATCCACTGTATGAACATATTTTTTCATGTGTATTGTGTACATTACTCCTCTGAACATTCTTGAACTCTTCTTTTTGTATACTGTGCAAGAATTTCTGTAAGTATGTAACTAGAAATGGACTTGCTGGGTCATAGGTTATATGCATTTTCAACCTTCCTACATATTCCCCAGTTGTTTTCTAAAGTGTTTATTATACTCATTTACAATTCCTGTTACTTCATATCTTCACCAACACTTAGTATTATTAAACATTTAAATTTTTACCTACTTGGATATGAATGGGTATATATTATTCTGATTCCAAACTTGCATATTTTCGTACTAAATGAGGTCCAGCCCTCCCACCCCATTTTTATGCTTATTGGCATTCATGTTTTCTCTTCTCTGAAGTATAATTTTATGTCATTTCTAATTTTTTTTTTTTTTTTGAGGCGGAGTTTCACTCTTGTTACCCAGGCTGGAGTGCAATGGCGCGATCTCGGCTCACCGCAACCTCCACCTCCTAGGTTCGGGCAATTCTCCTGCCTCAGCCTCCTGAGTAGCTTGGATTACAGGCACACGCCACCATACCCAGCTAATTTTTTGTATTTTTAGTAGAGATGGGGTTTCACCATGTTGACCAGGATGGTCTCGATCTCTTGACCTCGTGATCCACCCGCCTCGGCCTCCCAAAGTGCTGGGATTACAGGCTTGAGCCACTGCGCCCGGCCTCATTTCTAATTTTTTAATTGATTTTTGTATTTCCAGGGTTTTTGTTCCTTTTAATGCTTTGAGTGCATGTCTTAAATACTGTGAATTTTCGTCCTTGTGAGTTATATGTACGGTGCATGCTTTCTAACTTTAACTTTTAAATGATGGTAGAAATTCTCAATTTTAATGCCATCAAATTTAACACTATTTAATTTATTTATGTCTTGTGTATGAAATCTCTCTTCTCCTAAGAGTGAAGATATTCTCCCCGTTTTCTATAAATGATTAATGTTGCCTTTTATGTTTGTCTTTAATTCACTTGGAATTAATTGTAGAGGGGGTATGGTATTTCCATTTGGATAACTAATATCTAAAACATCATTATTGAAAAGGCCATAGTAAAGGATTAGGCAAACTGCAAGGTCTGAGGGAACAGTTCCTACACTCAGACACCAGCTGCAACTTAAGGGATTCCTGTGACCACTCTCACTCAGACCAGCTACCTACAAATGCAGGTGTTTCCACCACCATCCTTAGGTGTAATAATTCAGTAGAGACTCACAGAAGTCACTGAAAGCTGTTATATTCACAGTCACATTTATAACAGGGAAAGGATACACTGGGTTGTATTACCCTACCAGTATTGATGTTTGGCAGTACACCCAGAGTATTGTCAACCAGAGAAGCTCACACAAGCTTCAGTGCCCACAGTTTTTACTGAAGCTTCATTACATAGGCATCATTGATTGAATCATTTTCCATATGCATGAACTCAGTTTTGCTTTAAAGATAATAATACAGCTGCTTGCAGAAGACAGTAGTTACACAAAGATTATCAGTCCTCTGTCACAGCCCTTGTAGTAGAACACATCTCCCGCATGATTTTTTATTATCTTATATATAAACAAGTATTGCGCTGGGTGCGGTGGCTCAAGCCTGTAATCCCAGCACTTTGGGAGGCTGAGGCGGGTGGATCATGAGGTCAAGAGATCGAGACCATCCTGGTCAATATGGTGAAACCCCGTCTCTACTAAAAATACAAAAAAGTAGCTGGGCATGGTGGCACATGCCTGTAATCTGAGCTACTCAGGAGGCTGAGGCAGGAGAATTGCCTGAACCCAGGAGGCGGAGGTTGCGGTGAGCCGAGATCGCGCCATTGCACTCCAGCCTGGGTAACAAGAGCGAAACTCTGTCTCCAAATAAATAAATAAATAAATAAATAAATAAATAAACAAGTATTGTACCTAAGGTGGGCAGGTTCCTCCTCTTGCTTCCAGGAACAGTTTGCTCCATCTATGGAGTAGCCATTCTTTCATTCCGTTACTTTCTTAATAAACTTGCTTTCACATTGGACTTGCCCTGAATTCTTTCTTACATGAGATCTAAGAACCTTCTCCTGGGGTCTGGATTTGGACCCCCTTTCCAATAATAATAGCATATTAATGTAATTTCAGCAATGTTCTATTGTGGAATTGACTCTTTGGTTTCAAGCCTGGTCTCCTGAGATGGAAGAAATCCAGGGCCAGGTGCAGTGGCTCACGCCTGTAATCCTTAGCACTTTGGGAAGCCAAGGTGAGTGGATCACTTGAGGTCAGGAGTTTGAAACCAGCCTAGACAACATGGCAAAACCCCATCTCTACTAAAAATACAAAAATTAGCCAGATGTGGTGGCAGCCACCTGTAATCCCAGCTGCTCAGGAGGCTGAGGCAGGAGAATTGCTTGAACCTAGGAGGCAGAGGTTGCAGTGAGCTAAGATCGAGCCACTGCATTCCAGCCTGGGTGACAGAGACTCCATCTCAAAAAAAAAAAAAAAAGAGAGAGGCCGGGCATGGTGGCTCATGCCTGTAATCCCAGCACTTTGGGAGGCCAAGACGGGTGGATCATGAGGTCAGGAGTTTGAGACAAGCCTGGCCAATATGGTGAAACCCTGTGTCTATTAAAAACTAAAAAAATTAGCTGGGTGTGCTGGCACATGCCTGTAGTCCCAGCTACTCAGGAGGCTGAGGCAGAAGAATCGCTGGAACATGGGAGGTTGCAGTGAGCCAAGATTGTGCCACTGCACTCCAGCCTGGGCAACAGCGAGACTTCATCTCAAAAAAGAAAGAAATGCAAAGTGGAAATGTCCTCTTGTCTCCCAATATTCGAGAAGGAAACTTCTCTGAGTATGGGTAGAAACTGAGAATAACAGTTAGCCATAGTTTTGATTGCTTTTAAAGGCAACTTAGCACATTTTGGAAGTCAACATAGATGACATATACAGTGTAAGTGTAAAAACATAAAACTGGAATGTACACATAGGGTAACTAAATGAGGAACAGAGGGACCAGAAGAAGAAGAGATAAAGACTAGCAATTGTATACAGTGTTTATTTTGGCTGTCTCTAAAATCTCATTAAAATGACAGTAAAAGAAAGAACGTATAACATTTAAAAAAGAAACAGAGGATAGGAAATATCAACACATTTTTGGAAGATGAAATACATAAGGAAATCTGTCAATTGATAGTACAATGAGCTTAAACAAAAGGTCCTACTAAAGAGATCTTCATAGACAAATGAGATGTTTTGTACCATAAAATACCAGAAGGGCTCCCAGCAATCCCATGGCAACAATGCTGATGACAGCAGGAACAACCAGGCTGGTGCCTAAAATCTCAAGGGAGAAAAATCCTTCTCTGATTCAAGGAACTGTATTCCAAGAACATAAAGGGAATTATCTTGCTTTTTTCTCTACTTACTGATTGGTCTTGGAGGTTCACATGAGATGTGTGGCAGAATAAAAAGCAAGGAGGCCAGGCGTGATGGCTTACACCTGTAATCCCAGCACTTTGGGAGGCTGAGGTGGGCAGATCACTTGAGGCCAGGAGTTCAAGACCAGCCTGGGCAACATGGCAAAACTCCGTCTCTTCTAAAAATACAAAAATTAGCCTGATGTGGTGGCACATGCCTGTAATCCCAGCTACTTGGGATGATGAAACATTAGAATCTCTTGAACCCAGGAGATGAAGGTTGCAGTGAGGTGAGATTGCATCACTGCACTCCAGCCTGGGTGACACAGTGACGCCATCAAACAAAAGGAAAGATGAAAGAGAAAAAGAGAGGAAGGAGAGAGAAGGGAGAGAAAGAAGGAAGGAAGTAAAGGAAGGGAAGAGGGCATAGCAAAGCAAGGGTCTCACCTTTCTATACAGAAGACAGGAGATGGTCTCTAAGTTGGAGTGTGTTGGGGAGATGAGAGGATAAAGCTCAAGAAATCAATCCCACAAAGTTATGAACTCCAGAAGTTATCTCCAAGCTGTGCATTCATGAATCTGACTCTAAATAGCATACTGAGACTGAATTAAAATACAGAGTAGAACACTGCCCAGGTAGGCTGGCCACAGGGTGGCATAGACGTGGAACAGCTCTGTGAAAGCTTTGAAAATTGAACTGATACTGAAATTAGAGAGCACAGAAGATGAGTAGGAGGAGATTGTGGCCTGAGTCTTACTGGGTTGATTGCCTGCTAAACCAAAAAGTGATTTAAAACAAGACCCAGAGAAACATAATAGTCAAAATGCCCCAAATACAATAAAAAAAATTACTAGACATCAAACGAGGAAAAAATGTCATCTCATGGGGAGGAAATAATAAAAGACATTAATCCTGAGATGACACAGGTGTTGGAATTATCAGACAAGGACTTTAAAGCAGCTGTTATAACCAAGCTCTAAGAAAAAACACACTTGAAACAAATAAAAATAATCTCCACAGAGAAATGAAAAATGTTAAAAATATCCAAATAGAAATTTTAGGTCAGGTGCAGTGGTTCATGCCTGTAATCCTAGCAGTTTGGGAGACTGAGGCGACAGATTGCCTGAGCTCAGAAGTTTAAGACCAACTTGGGCAACACAGAGAAACCCCATCTGAAATAAAATACAGAAAATTAGCCATGTGTGGCAATGTACACCTGTAGTCCCAACTACTCAGGAGGCTGAGGCAGGAGAACTGCTTTAACCCCGAAGGTGGAGGTTGCAGTGAGCCCAGATCACGCCACTGCACTCCAGCTTGGGTGACAGAGCAAGACTGTCTCCAAACTTTTTTTACAACTGAAAAACACAGTAACTGAAAAAAATACACCAGACATGCTCAATAGCAAAATGGATGGGATGGAAGAAAGACAGATGAACTTGACGGTTGATTAATGGAAATATCTGTAAAATAGAAAGAAAAAGGATTGAAAACAAGAACAAGTTTCAGCACTGACATGTAGAGCTTGGAAGTTATCCTTCCAAACAGAAAGGCTGGACAAACTGAAAATCAAATTTCCTTGGATTCATTAGAAAACTGAGGTTGCAGAGCAAACCAGCACCCTGAAATGTGAAGAGACAGGCAAATTCAGAGCAAGACAGTCAAGATCTGTGTGCCTAGATTAAAAGCTACAGGAGCCCTAAATGTGTAGGAACAGTTAAATAGTAATTTTGGTAAATTGGTGGAGGCTGTGTCAGGGGAAAGACCTTACCAGGGCCTTGTCGCAGACCTTGTTCCTGGGGGAAGGGCATTTCTCTCCTTCCACCTCCCTCAAGCCTGTCTTACTTGTGGTGGAGGTGGAGGAATCCATATAAGAGTAAACACTCAGGCTGGGTGCAGTGGTTTAACGCCTGTAATCCCAGCACTTTTGGAGGCCAACGGGGGTGGGTCACGAGGTCAGGAGCTGGAGACCATCCTGGCCAACATGGTAAAATCCTGTTTCTACTTAAAAAAATTAGCTGGACGTGGTGGCATGTGTCTGTAACCCCAGCTACTCAGGAAGCTGAGGCAGGAGAATCCCTTGAACCAGGGAGTTGGGGGTTTCAGTGAACTGAGATTGTGCCACTGCAACCTCCAACTCCCTGGTTCAAGTGAGTATACTCTAGCCAGGCAACAGAGCCAGACTGTCTCAAAAAAGAAAAGAAAAGAAAAGAATGATACATGAGCCGGGAATGGTAGCTCATACCTGTAATCCCAGCATTTTGGGAGGCTGAGGTGGGAGGATCCCTTGAGTCTAGGAGCTCAAGACCAGCCTGGGCAACAGAGGAAGACCCTGTCTCTACAAAAAAAAAAAAAAAAATGTTTGCCATGGTGGCACACACCTATGGTCCTAGCTACTCAGAAGCTCAGAAGCCTGAGGTGGGAGGATCACCTATACTCAGGGTGGTCAAGGCTGCAGTAAGCTGTGATTGCACCAATGCACTAAGCCTGGGAAACAGAGTGAGACTGTGTCTCAGAAAAAAAAAAAAAAGATACATGGCCAGGCACAGTGGCTCACACTGGTTATCCCAGCACTTTGGGAGGCTGAGGCAGGCAGATCACTTGAAACCAAGAATTCGAGACCAGCCTGGCCAACATGGCAAAACCTCGTCTCTACTAAAAATACAAGAATTAGCTGGGCGTGGTGGCACACACCTGTAATCTCAGCTACTGGGGAAGCTGAGTCAAGCGAATCGCTTGAACCCCTGGAGGCAGAAGTTGCAGTGAGCTGAGATCATGCCACTGTACTCCAGCATGGGCGACAGAGCAAGACTGTCTCAAAAAAAAAAAAAAAAAAAAAAAAGATACATTGAAGACTGAAAGGAGAATGAAAATACAATAGAATCAAATAAACAGATATTGTCTCTATTTAATAAAAATTAATAGTGACCTGTTTCTATTCCATGGTATAGTAGGATATTTTTACTCTGATTTTTTTCCAATAATACTTTCAGCTACCTGTAGTCTTTAAGACATCATTATTTTCTTTTCTTTTCTTTTTTTTTTTTTTGAGACAGAGTTTCGCTCTTGTTACCCAGGCTGGAGTGCAATGGCGCGATCTCGGCTCACCGCAACTTCCGCCTCCTGGGTTCAGGCAATTCTCCTGCCTCAGCCTCCTGAGTAGCTGGGATTACAGGCACGTGCCACCATGCCCAGCTAATTTTGTGTATTTTTAGTAGAGACGGGATTTCACCATGTTGACCAGGATGATCTCGATCTCTTGACCTCGTGATCCACCCGCCTCAGGCTCCCAAAGTGCTGGGATTACAGGCTTGAGTCACCGCGCCCGGCCCAAGACATCATTATTTTCTTGTGTGTTGGTAAAAGAGAATACAGTAAAAACATGTCAGTTGTGGTGGCTCACACCTGTATGTAATCCCAGAACTCTGGGAGGCTGAGGCAGGCAGATCCCTGTGGTGAGCAGTTCAAGACCAGCTTGGCCAACATTGTGAAACCCCATCTCTTAAAAACACAAAAATTTTGTGTTTTTACAAAATACAGTGGCAGGCATCTATAGTCCCAGCTACTCAGGAGGCTGAGGCAGTAGAATCGCTTGAACCCGGAAGGTAGAGGTTGCAGTGAGCTGATATCACACAACTACACTCCCGCTTGGGTGACAGAGTGAGATCCTGTCTTTAAAAAAAAAAAAAAAAATTCACTTTGGCTTACACCTCTGCTCTCATCAATTCTACATGACACTGATTCTCGGTGGCAGCCCAAGGTGATGCCATGGAGTTCAGTTTCCCCTAACAGAAGTCTTGAGAGTGGACTATATACAGTTTTATTTACCAGCAAGAGCATGTTTTGTGTTTTCAGATTTGTAGGTGATCTTTAGGGCCCTGGAATGTAGAGATGTCTTTGTTTCCTTGGGGACTTGGACCACCAGACAATCTAACAATGTGATTAATGAGGACTTTGGTGTGGGCCATACCAGTTTCTACCCCTGGAGGAATTGAAGACTCAAGATATGTGCTTGAACCTCCTGGCGGAGTTCAAGATTAATGACCAGCCACCTAGGTGGGATGTGATCAAGACTCAACAACAATTGGGGGACTAAAAGCTCAGGGAAGCTTTCCTGGTTGGCAGCACTGCATATTGTCACACATTGCAGTCAGAAAGAGGTAATGACATCCATGACTTCTCAGGGAGGGGAGGGCTGGAAGCTCCTCCACATTTGGAGCCCTCCTGTACTTTCTGCCTGGCGAGTCTCTTTCTTTAGCTGATTCTAACCTGTATCCCTTCTCTGTAATAAAACTAACCATAAGGCCAGGTGAGGTGACTCACGCCCATAATCCCAGCACTTTGGGAGGCCATGGCGGGTGGATCACTTGAAGTCAAGAGTTTGAGACTGGCCTGGCCAAGATGGTGAAACCCTGTCTTTACTAAAAATACAAAAATTAGCCGGCATGGTGGTGGCCCCCCATAATCCCAGCTACTCAGGAGGCTGAGGCAGGAAAATTGCATGAACCCAGGAAGCAGAGGTTACAGTTAGCCAAGATCACACCACTGCACTCCAGCCTGGGCGAAAAAGCAAGACCTCATCTCAAAAAAGAAACAAAAACAAAAACTAGCCATAAATATATCACTTTCCTGAAAGTTCTGTGGTTCTAGTTAATTTTTTTTTTTTTTTTTTTTTTTTTTTTTTTTTTTTTTTTTTGAGACGGAGTTTCACTCTTGTTACCCAGGCTGGAGTGCAATGGCGCAATCTCGGCTCACCGCAACCTCCGCCTCCTGGGTTCAAGCAATTCTCCTGCCTCAGCCTCCTGAGTAGCTGGGATTACAGGCACGCACCACCATGCCCAGCTAATTTTTTGTATTTTTAGTAGAGACGGGGTTTCACCATGTTGACCAGGATGGTCTCGATCTCTCGACCTCGTGATCCACCCGCCTCGGCCTCCCAAAGTGCTGGGATTACAGGCTTGAGCCACCGCGCCCGGCAATTTTTTTTTTTTTTTAAGAGTCTTGCTCTGTGGCCCAGGCTGGAGTATAGTGGCAGAATCACAACTCACTGCAGCCTCTACCTTCTGGGCTTAAGTAATCCTCCCACCTCAGCCTTATAAGTCATTGGGCATCAAGTAAAATGGGGACTGAACAAAACTACTTATGTATAACAAGGTTTGTATACCCTAAATCAAGAAGCATTACACTAAATGTTTAAATAATATGCAATTTCCATTCAATTGGGAAAATAAGGAAAATGTCCACTATCCACCCTAATACTCAACTTTATTTTGAACATTCCAGTGACTGCAGTAAGAAATGCAAATAAAATAAATATTGAGGGGCCGGGCACGGTGGCTCATGCCTATAATTACAGCACTTTGGGAGGCTGAGGCTGGTAGATCACAAGGTCAAGAGATCAAGACCGGGCCGGGCGCGGTGGCTCAAGCCTGTAATCCCAGCACTTTGGGAGGCCGAGGTGGGTGGATCACGAGGTCGAGAGATCGAGACCATCCTGGTCAACATGGTGAAACCCCATCTCTACTAAAAATACAAAAAATTAGCTGGGCATGGTGGCGCATGCCTGTAACCCCAGCTACTCAGGAGGCTGAGGCAGGAGAATTGCCTGAACCCAGGAGGTGGAGGTTGCGGTGAGCCGAGATCGCGCCATTGCACTCCAGCCTGGGTAACAAGAGCGAAACTCCATCTCAAAAAAAAAAAAAAAAAAGAGATCAAGACCGTCCTGGTCAACAAGATGAAACCCTGTCTCTACTAAAAATACCAAAAAAAAAAAAAAAAAAAAAAAAAGAAGACACCAAAAAAAAATTAGCTGGGCATGCTGGTGCGCACCTGTAGTCCCAGCTACTCGGGAGGCTGAGGCAGGAGAATTGCTTGAACTCAGGAGGCAGAGGTTGCAGTGAGCCGAGATCGTGCCATTGCACTCCAGCCAGGGTAACAAGAGTGAAACTCCGTCTCAAAAAAATAAAAATAAATAAATATTGGGGAAAGTTATTTCTATGTGCATGTCCATGACTGCATGGCAGAAAACATAAAAGACTAAAAATAAAAATTTTAAAAAAGGAGTATCTGTTAAGGCTGAAAATTAAGAGTATCTAAATTTTAAAATGCCAGTAAAACGTGGCCGGGCGTGGTGGCTCAAGCCTGTAATCCCAGCACTTTGGGTGGCCGAGGCAGGTGGATCACAAGGTTGAGAGATCGAAACCATCCTGGTCAACAAGGTGAAACCCCGTCTCTACTAAAAATACAAAAAATTAGCTGGGCATGGTGGCGCGTGCCTGTAGTCCCAGCTACTCAGGAGGCTGAGGCAGGAGAATTGCCTGAACCCAGGAAGCGGAGGTTGCGGTGAGCCGAGATCGCGCCATTGCACTCCAGCCTGGGTAACAAGAGCGAAACTCCGTCTCAAAAAAAAAAAAAAAAAAATGCCAGTAAAACCATAAACGCCATAACAATTTTAACACAAGCCACATTAAAAGAAGGTGAATTCAAGATTTATAAATGTTTAATACCTAAAATGATCAATACCTGAAATATTTTAAGAATCCTGAAAATCGGCCGGGCGCGGTAGCTCAAGCCTGTAATCCCAGCACTTTGGGAGGCCGAGGCGGGTGGATCACGAGGTCAAGAGATCAAGACCATCCTGGTCAACATGGTGAAACCCCGTCTCTACTAAAAATACAAAAAATTATCTGGGCGTGGTGGTGCGTGCCTGTAATCCCAGCTACTCAGGAGGCTGAGGCAGGAGAATTGCCTGAACCCAGGAGGCGGAGGTTGCGGTGAGCCGAGATCGTGCCATTGCACTCCAGCCTGGGTAACAAGAGCGAAACTCTGTCTCAAAAAAAAAAATCCTGAAAATCAATAAATGAGATAATGCAAAAGAAATAGAGCGAATGTGTCATTAAAAAGCACAGTAAAGGCTGGGCGCGGTGGCTCAAGCCTGTAATCCCAGCACTTTCGGAGGCCGTGGAAGGTGGATCACGCACTCAAGAGATCGAGACCAACCTGGTCAACATGGTGAAACCCTGTCTCTACTAAAAATACAAAAAATTAGCTGGGCATGGTGGCGCGTGCCTATAATCCCAGCTACTCAGGAGGATGAGGCAGAAGAATTGCCTGAACCCAGGAGGCGGAGGTTGCGGTGAGCTGAGATCACGCCATTGCACTCCAGCCTGGTTAACAACAGCAAAACTCCGTCTCAAAAAAAAAAAAAAAAAAAGCACAGTAAAGAAAACACGATTGGCCAATAAACACAAATGAAAAGATGCTTTACTCAGTTGTAATCAGGATTTTTTTTTTTTTTTTTTTTTTTTTGAGACAGGGTCTGACTGACACTCAGGCTGGAGTGCAGTGGTGTGATCATGGTTTACTGCAGCCTCAACTTCCCAGACTCAAGTAATCTGTCCACCTCAGCCTTCCAAGTAGCTGAAACCACAGGCACATGCCACTACATGTGAATAATTTTTGTAGAGACAGGGTTTTGCCATGTTGCCCAGCCTGGTCTTATACTCATGGGCTCAAGCAATCCTGCCTTGGCCTCCCAAAGTGCAGGGATTACAAGTATAAGCCACTGTGCCTAGCCCAGTTTAATAAACTTTGAGACTGATAGCAGAGGTAGGTAAATATGAATGCTCATGTTCAATGATCAAAGGAATTCAGAACAAACTGGTGGAGCCACAATTTGGCAATAAGCAGTGAAGATGAACATGTATACAGCCTACAATGAACAATTTCATTTCTAGGTAACACCTTAGATTCTTGACTCTTTAAGGAAATCAGGAAATACACAAAATGATATTCAATATAGCATCTTTATTACCTCAGAAACTCATTTATGTCCTTAATCATCATTTAATATAATATTTAAACGTGTTTAATACAAACATTGAGGACTCGGCTGGAATGTTTTCTATAGAAAAGCGCTATTACTCCATTCAGCCAGGTAACTACTTTCAGAGCACGATGTGAGCTGCAAAAAGTTGCCCTGACTTAACTCCTGCCCAACACATCCACTCGCCATAATGTGTAAAATTACATCCATGAAGACATTCATTGTGGTTATGGTAGCATCTAGTAAAACAGTTCCTATTCCAGATATTGGGACTGAGAATTCCATAATAAATTTGAGATACACTCAGTTAAATAAAAATGTCTTTAACTACATATTTGACAAACTGATCATGTGTATTTTTAATTCCTCAAAAGTAGTTGTTTGTTTTTTGAGACAGTTTCACTCTTGTTGCCTAGGCTGGAGTGCAATGGTGTAATCTTGGCTCACTGCAGCCTCTGCCTCCCAGGTTCAAGCAATTCTCCTGCCTCAGCCTCCCAGGTAGCTGGGATTACAGGCATGCACCACTACGCGCAGCTAATTTTGTATTTTTAATAGAGACAGGGTTTCACCATGTTGGTCGGGCTGGTTTTGAACTCCTGACCTCAGGTGATCTGCTCGCCTAGGCCTCCCAAAGTGCTGGGATTACAGGCATGAGACAACGGCGCCTGGGCAAAAGTAGATGTTTCATGCCTTGCTTCATTGGCCTATTTTCCCAAGAAATCTTTTTTTCTTTTCCTTTTTTTTTTTTTTTTTTTTGAGATGGAGTTTTCATTCTTGTTACCCAGGCTGGAGTGCAATGGCGCAATCTCGGCTCACCGCAACCTCTGCCTCCTGGGTTCAGGCAATTCTCCTGCCTCAGCCTCCTGAGTAGCTGGGATTACAGGCACGCACCACCATGCCCAGCTAATTTTTTGTATTTTTGGTAAAGACGGGGTTTCACCATGTTGACCAGGATGGTCTCGATCTCTTGACCTCGTGATCCACCCGCCTCGGCCTCCCAAAGTGCTGGGATTACAGGCGTGAGCCACCGCGCCCGGCCCAAGAAATCTTTTTTTCTAATACCATCAAGAATTAGTATTCTTTGAAGCAAACTTCTGGAGAATGTTGAATTTAGGGCTCAAACACAGGCCTTCTGGAGTTATTTGGTGCTTGGAAAAGGAAACACTGACCTATTAGCAAAGATAGATTTTGTAATAAATTGTAAATATACTTGATTTAGAATCATGAAGAACAGAATCGTCATAATGAAGGTGGTCTAGATTTTACTTTCAGGAGCTATGTAGCTGTGTAGAATTAATTGGTAAAATCTTCAGGATTATCAAAGTTTTTATAAGTATCAGATTTTTTACTTAAACAGGGAATACACACACACACACACACACATTTTGTTAATTTTGTTTATTTTTTGAGACAGTTTTGCTCTTTGCTCTTGTTACTCAGGCTAGAGGGCAATGGCGCGATCTCGGCTCACCACAGCCTGTGCCTCCTGGTTTTAAGCAATTCTCCTGCCTCAGCGTCCCCAGTAGCTGGGGTTACAGGCGTGCGCTGCCACGCCCGGCTAATTTTTGTATTTTTAGTAGAGACAGGTTTCTCCATGTTGGTCAGGTTGGTCTTGAACTCCTGACCTCAGGTGATCTACCCACCTTGACCTCCCAAAGTGCTGGGATTACAGGTATGAGCCACCGTACCCAGGCACTTGGCTGTTCTTTACTTGAATTGGTTTCATTTTGTTGTTTCCTTTTTCTTCATGGAATGCAAATTCATTCCCTCAACACATACATCTGTGTGACACAGGCCTGATGTTGCTGCTGTGGGTAAGTGAAGAAGATGGGGACTGTGCTCACAAATAAGATTTCCTTAGCACATTACAGGGTATTAATTTCTCACTGGATAGAACTTTAACGATATCTGACAAGGTTAGATGTGTAGGCATCTCATTGTCATTGATTTCTACGTAGTCTATAATTTTGGTTTTGATTTTAAACATTTTATTATTGAAATGTCAAACACATACAAAACTAGAAATATTAGAATAAATCTCCATGAACAAACCACTCCACTTAATTATCAACGTGTTGCCAATTTTGTTTCCAGCTTTTTGCAAATTATTTTTCTTTTGCTGTAATATTTTAATGCAAATGTGTCTATCTTCATTTCATAGTATGTATCTCTAAGACATAGGATCTTTAATTTTTTATAATCATATTGACATCATCCCTAACCAAATTAATATATGTAAATATCATTTAATATTTAGTCCATGTTGCCGAGTGCAGTGGCTCATGCCTGTAATCCCAGCAATTTGGGAGGCTACAGCAGGCAGATCACGAGGTCAGGAGTTCAAGACCAGCCTGGCCAATATGGTGAAACCCCGCCTCTACTAAAATAAAAAATTAGCTGAGTGTCGTGGCGTGCACCTGTAGTCCCAGCTATCTGGGAGGCTGAGGCAGGTGAATTGCTTTAACCGAGAAGATGGAGATGGCAGTGAACCGACATCATGCCACTGCACTCCTGGGTGACAAGAGTGGTCTCAAAAAAAAAAATTAGTTAATATCCACACTTCCCCCACTGTCTCCAAAATGGCTTTTTATGTTTTGTTCAAACCAGATCCAAGTAATGCCAACATACAGAATTTAGTTGATATTGTCTCTGTAAGTCTCTTTTAATCTGTTAATGGTTGCCCTTCCCCTTGTATTTTTCATGTCACCTGTTAGTTGAAGAAATCAGGTAATTTGCTCTGTAGAATTTCACACATTCTGGATTTGTTCGGCTTCTTCTTTGTGGTGCCCTTTATAGCCAGCCCTCCACATGTGGAGATTCAACCAACCTCAAATAGAAGATAATAAAATAAAAAAAACCTAAAAAATTAAAATACAATAAAAAATACAAATTGCAAAATACAGTATAACAACTATTTACATAGCATTTACATTGTGTTAGGTATAAGTGATGTAAAGATAAAAGTTTACAGAAGCATGTGTATAGATAATATGCAGATACATATTATGCCATTTTATACAAGGGACTTGAGCATCCTCAGATTTTACCATTATGGAGGATTCTGGAACCAAATTCCCCATGTATACCAAGGGATGACCATACACTATTCATCTATTCCACTTCTTTCAGTTCATTATTCCAGCAATAAGGCTTCATAGATGGTGGTGTGGACTCCTATTGCATTATGTCAGTAAGTGCATGTTGTCTGATAGACCCATTTTAAATTTAAAATAGATCAAAGTGTTCAGAGGTGGTAGCTTGATAAATCCACCAGAAAAATCTCACCATAAAATGTTTCACCTATTAGTTGTAGTACCCATTTAAGATCATGTTTTCTGGACCTACATTATCCAAAAAGTTCTAGAAAAGAGTGATTTTTCTAATCCTATAATTCCTTCTGGATTTATTAGGCTTCTTTAAAAAAGAAAAATCCATTCAATTTTTTTTTTTTTTTTTTTTGAGACAGTCTCAGGCTGGAGTGCAGTGGCATGATCTAAACTCACTGCAACCTCTGCCTCGGGCTCAAGTGCTCCTCCCACCTCAACTGAAACTACAGGCATATACCACCATACCTGGCTAAGTTTTGTATTTTTAGTAGAGATAGGATTTCACCATGTTGACCAGGTTGGTCTTGAACTCCTAGCCTCAAATGATCCACCCACCTCATCCTCCCAAAGTGCTGGGATTACTGGCATGAGTCCCTGTGCCAGGCCAAACCCATTTGAATTTGATGAACTTCTGATTACCCTGAAATTTGGTTCACATGGGAAAAGGAAACTAAATGACAATTTTTCCTCTGGTTTCTTGATTTCAAGAATAATAGTTAGGCTGGGTGCTGTGGCTCATCCCTGTAACCCCAGCACCTTTGGAGGCCAAAGAGGGAGGATCACTTCAGCCCAGGTAAGACCAGCCTGGTCAATATAGCAAGACTGTTTCTACAAACAAACAAAAACTTTTTTTTTTTTTTTTTTAATTAGCCAGGCATGGTGGTGCACACTTTAATCCCAGCTACTCAGGAGGCTGAGATGGGAGAATCACTTGAGCCCAAGCGGACAGAGCACACTGAACTATGGTTATGCCACTGCACTCCAGGCTGGAGACAAAGTGACACCTTGTCTCACACGCACACACACAAAAATGATAAATTGATGCCCTAGCATCTTTCATAGGTAACTAAATTATGCAGCCACAATCAAATAAGCTAAGTTATTGGTGAGATCACATCACAAGCTCAACTTGAGACAACTACTGGTTGAAGATATGGCAATTTGAGCATCAAAAAGTATACTGAGTGTTATAGAATGATGTTTTCTTTCTTCCCCACACACATAAATACACACAACAATATTAAATTCCTAGATGGTTCATTTCTTTTAAGCCATCTTTTTGATAGTTTCTAATTAATTTTGAACTGTCGTTAGACAATAGGAATTGTAAGCCTTTTGTTTTTGGAACTATGGGAAAATCATTTCCTATTTCCCTCTAATTCTTTAACAGCTGTACTACTAATGACCTCACATTCATGATATTCACAGGGTTTCTTTTTGGCATGACATTTCTAATGCAGCTCAAGTGCTGAAGAACTTCCTACATTCACTACAATCTAGATTTTACCTAGAATAAATTATGTTTAATAATTTCTGAGAGGTGACAGGAGGCATTTCTACATTTATTATGTCTATAGATCTTTGTGAATTCATTAATACTAATAATAATAACAATTATACATAATATTTACAGAATATATGCTATATGACTGTGATTCCTCCAAGTGTTAACTACTTACTCCTTACAACAATCCTATTCCACAGTGTGGCAGGCTGACTCTAAACTGGCCCCCAGGTGGTCCTGTCTCCAGGACCTATTCACACTCTTATATAATCCCTTTCTCTTGAGTGTCGGCTAGTCTAGTAACTTACTTCTACTAGTAGAAGGTGAGGGAATGTTACTTCCATGATTAGATTACAAAAGACTAACTTTCATCTTGCTAGCAGACTCTACTGTCTTTTGGCTCGCATGCCTTGATAAAGCAAGCAGCCATGTTGATGAGGCTGTTGTGGCCAGGAACTGCAGTCAGCATTCAGCGCAGCCAGCTAGAAGCTGAGAATCTCAATGTTAACAGGCCTCAAGGAAATACATTTGGGTAACAACAATGTTAGCCTGGATGTAGATCCTTCTCCAGTTGAGTCTTCAGATGAGACCACAACCTTGGCTAAAACTCTGTAGCCTTGCAAGAGGCCTTGAAGCAGAGGACCCAACTAAGTCATGCCTGGACTCCTGATCCAAATTGTGAGATATAAATGTATGTTATTTTAAGCTAATAAGTTTGTGGTAATTTATTACACAGCAATAAATAACTAATACATATAAGTACTAATTATTACCATTTTACAAGTCAGCAAAATGAGGCACAGAAGTTTCGTATCTTGTCCAAGAAATCACACTGGTAATAAAGTAGTGAAAGGGACATAAAGACAGATAAGGCTAAAGATTTTCCTACATTCATTACATTATTCTCTCATAGGAATTTGCTGAAGATAAACCATGTTTAAATGGTGTTGGGAGGTTTTTAAATCAACATATTCTTTCTCTATTATAAATTTTTTCATAGTTAGAATTGAGCATGAAACACATTTTCTCAAAAATGAATCTTGTGATGTTCTGTAACATCATATGCATTTGAAAGCTTTCTTGTATTAAATTCCATTATGAATCTTCTGATGTTGAGTAAGGTGTGAATGCTGTCTAAAGGCCTTCTTACACTCCTTACACTTGTAGGGTTTCTCACCAGTATGAATTCTCTGGTGTTGAGTAAGAAATGAATAAAGTCTAAAAGCCTTACCACATTCCTTACATTCATAAGGTTTCTCACCAGTGTGAATACTCTGATGTTGGGTAAGTTGCGAGAGCAGTCTAAAAGGTTTTCTACATTCCTTACATTCGTAAGGTTTCTCACCAGTATGAATACTTTGATGCTGAGTAAGTTGTGAGAGCAGTCTAAAGGCCTTTCCACACTCTTCACATTCATAGGGTCTCTCACCAATATGAATGCTCTGGTGTGAAATAAGTTGTGAGTAACTACTAAAGGTCTTCCAACATTCCATACATTCATAGGGTTTCTCACGAGTATGTATCCTCTGATGGCGAACAAGTTGTTGTCTTAATCTAAAAGTCTTCCCACATTCCTTACATTCGTAGGGTTTCTCACCAGTATGAATACTCTGATGAACAGTAAGTTGTTGGCATATTCTAAAAGCCTTTCCACATTCCTTACATTCATAAGGTTTCTCACCAAAATGAATTTTCTGATGTACTCTAAGGTCTGGACCACATACGAAGGCTTTCCCACATTCCTTACATTCATAGAGCTTTTCAGCAGTATGAAGTCTCTGATGGCGTGTAAGGTGTGTACACTGTCTAAAGGTCTTCCCACAGTCCTTACATTCATAGGGTTTCTCACCAGTGTGAATTCTTTGATGTCGAGCCAGTTGTTGATGTACTCTGAAGGCCTTTCCACATTCCTTACATTCGTAGGGTTTCTCACCCGTATGAAGTCTCTGATGTTGAGTAAGTTCTTGGAGCACTGTAAAGGCCTTCCCACATTCCTTACATTCATAGGGTTTCTCACCAGTGTGAAGTTTGTGATGTCGAATAAGATGTGCACGCTGTCTAAAGGCCTGACCACATTCCTTACACTTGTAAGGTTTCTCACCAGTATGAATTCTCAGGTGTTGACTGAGTGTTGAGCGACGAATAAATGTCTTCTTACATTCCTTACACTCATACACCTTTTCTCCATTATGAACAATCTGATACTCAGTAAGAAAATTGTGCCTTTTGTAAGTGGTCATTTTCTCAGAGGTAATTTTCACTTCCCCAAAATATCCCTCTTGTGGTTCCTTTTCCCCCTCAATCTTGCTTTTGCATTCCCAATCATTCCTAAAAATAGAACCTTGAAGGCTATAGCTTTTAATTCTTTCCATGATGTCCCACTGAAATGAATATATTTCATAAACGTCCTTTTCTAGAGATAAAGTATTGGTCCTGTATCTGGAATCCAAATCTGAAAGAAAACAAGAAGACAAATACATACTGTTTTCCTGTTTCAGGAAACAAACAAACAAAACTTTAGAGAAAAGTCACCTAAAATAATGCCTGTTACAAGTTGAATGGATTAGACAGATCTCAAACATAGATACTTCTGCCACAGTGTTACATATGTCTGCCTAAAAAACCTTATCTTCTACAAAATTAGACACTAAAAATTACTGTTGATGGGAAAAATAGGCCTGGAGCAGACCACTTAATTCTATGCATCTTTTTTTCTTTTTGAGATGGAGTCTTGCTCTGTCACCCAGGCTGGAGTGCAGTGGCACAATCTTGGCTCACTGCAACCTCCACCTCCTGGGTTCAAGCAATTCTCCTGCCTCAGCCTCTGTAGTAGCTGGGATTACAGGCACATGCCACCAAGCCCAGCTAAATTTTTTTGTATTTTTAGTAGAGACAGGTTTCACCATGTTTGCCAGGCTGGTCTCAAACTCCTGACCTAAGGTGATCCACCTGCCTCAGCCTTCCAAAGTGCTAGGATTACAGGCATGAGCCACCATGCCTGGCCAATTGTATGCATCTTTAATCAGTAGAACACTAACAAATGAAATAGTTGACATCTATAGGGATAAACTAAAAGGCAGCTCAGCATGGCTAAAATCTACTTCATGTGTATTAAAATACACAAAAATAAAGAGGCAATGCTAGACTTCAGGTTCTGAGGCATTGCACATGAAAATAAAGCCCTGAGCCAGTGAGGACGCCATTAAGGTGGGAATAAGGTAAAGTGCAACCTGTCTTTAGATAAGGGGCCATGCAAGGTTGATGGTACATTTCTCTGGGCAGGGGGGCCCTGTGTGTAGGCATTTATTATTAATTTTCTTAAGACAGAGGTGAAAGGGCTCCCAACAATGAAGCACCATGTGGAAGATCTTTCTTTATCTTTCCTACTGAACATTATAAATATACCTCTACTAAGCTGGCTCTACTGGACGAGGAAAATTACTAATAAGCCAATCATCTTCTACATTATATACAATTCTTCTGCTACTATTCTGCTAATGTGTATCACGGGGCAGACTGCACTCATCATTTTGAAAAAGGGCCAGGGAAACACAGCAAATAGAGAGTCCAGGAGTGCAGGTAGGGCTGGTGATTAGGAAAGCAAGTCAAATCAGTGAAGCCCTTATTTAAGTGTGGATAAGAATCACCAAGAGATTTGTTTAAACTATACAGAGGTGTTTTTAACTGATTAAAACAGTCTACAGGACAAATTCCTGGGCAAATAATTGTTTTGTTCTTGTTTATATTCTCCAAGAAATTACTGGGATGCTTTCAATGCTATCTCTTTACCATTAGAATAAAATATAAATACCTGGGCATGAATAATAAAGCTGCTGCTTGTCAACAAATCTTTTCTCTTATTTATTTTCTCTGTTCATACCATTCTGGCCTCTTTCAACTCACAAAATGCCCCACAACTATTCCAAATAAATAGGACTTTTCACAGGTTGCTCCTTCTTTGAGGAATCCTCTGACATTGCATAGTTGGCTGGTTTTCATTCTCAAGCCTCAAATCAAAATCACTTCTTCAAAATAGCTAGTCCTGCTGCCCATATTTAAGTCTATGTACTTTATGCTTCTCTTAGTCCATTTTCTGTTGCTTATAATGAAACATCTGAAAATGGGTAATTTATAAAGAAAAGGAATGTATTATTATTTCTAATCTACTCTGATAGATTAAGGAGTTTCTTTCTTTTTTTTTTTTTTTTTTTTGAGGCAGAGTTTCACTCTTGTTACCCAGGCTGGAGTGCAATGGCGTGATCTCAGCTCACCGCAACCTATGCCTCCTGGGTTCAGGCAATTCTCCTGCCTCAGCCTCCTGAGTAGCTGGGATTACAGGCACACGCCACCATGCCCAGCTAATTTTTTGTATTTTTCGTAGAGACGCGGTTTCACCATGTTGACCAGGATGGTCTCGATCTCTTGACCTTGTGATCCACCCGCCTCGGCCTCCCAAAGTGCTGGGATTACAGGCTTGAGCCACCGCGCCCGGCCAGGAGTTTATTTCTTAACAATATGGGGGCTGAGAACTCCAGAGTTGAGGGACTGCATCTGGTGAGAGTCTTCTTGCTGGTATGGACCCTGCGGAGTCCCAAGGCAGAGTGCAGACCATCATATGGTGATAGGGGCTGAGCGTGCTAGCTCAGGTCTCTCCTTAGATTCTTGCAAAGCCATGTGTCCCACTCCCATAACTCATTAATCCATTAAGCCGTGAAAGCCCTCATGACCCCATTACCCCTTATAGGTCCCATCTATTGGGGATTAAGTTTCAACCTGAGTTTGTTTTTTTGGTTTTTTTTGTTTTTCCTTTTCTTTTTTTTTTTTTCTTGAGACGGAGTTTCGCTCTTGTTACCCAGGCTGGAGTGCAATGGCACGATCTCGGCTTACCACAACCTCCGCCTCCTGGGTTCAGGCAATTCTCCTGCCTCAGCCTCCTGAGTAGCTGGGACTACAGGCACGCGCCACCATGCCCAGCTAATGTTTATTGTATTTTTAGTAGAGACGGGGTTTCACCATGTTGACCAGGATGGTCTCGCTCTCTTGACCTCGTGATCCACCCGCCTCGGCCTCCCAAAGTGCTGGGATTACAGGCGTGAGCCACCGTGCCCAGCCCAACCTGAGTTTTAAGAGACCATAGCAACACTCTATCTTAGTGCAGTCTTTTTTTTTCTTCTTCTTTTTTTGAGACAGAGTTTCACTCTTATTGCCCAGGCTGAAGTGCAATGGTACAATCTCAACTCACTGCAACCTCCACCTCCCAGGTTCAAGAAATTCTCCTGCCTCAGCCTCCCAAGTAGCTGGGATTACAGGCACCTGCCAACACACTCAGCTAATCCTTTTGTATTTTTAGTAGAGACAGGGTTTCACCATGTTGCCAGGCTGGTCTCAAACTCCTGACCTCAGATGATCTGCCTGCCTCAGCCTCCCAAAGTGCTGGGATTACAGCTTGAGCCACTGTGCCCAGCCAAGCACACTCTTTTTCATGTTTATAACACTATCTCCAATGTTTTGGTATGTTTATTAATATTCTCATATTATTCTGTTAGTTTGTTAAGTCTTATCGTTGAGTTTCCCTGGGGGCAGAAACAATCTCTATTATCACCATTAATTTAAAAATCCCAAATACATAACAGATATTACCAGTTTAATTATCATAATTATGTAGCCATTAATGAATATGTATATCTGTCTCTAATCCTTTAAATCAGAGGTCCCCAACCCCCCAGCCAAGACCAGTCCATGGTCTGTTAGGAACCGGGCTGCACAGCAGGTCAGCAGTGAGCGAGCAAGCAAGCGAACATGACCACTTGAGCTCCGCCTCCTGTCAGATCAGCAGTGACATTAGATTGTCACAGGAGTGTGAACCTGAAAACCTTACTGCAAACTCTGTATGCAAGGGATCTAGGCTGCACACTCCTTATGTGAATCTGAGGTCTGATTATTGGAGGTGGAACAGTTTCATCCCCAAACCACCCCACTTTTTCCCCTGCCCTGGTCCATAGAAATAATTTCCACAAAACTGGTCCCTGGTGTCAAAAAGGTGCGGACTGCTGCTGCTTTATAGCATTATTTTATCTATTTATTTCTACTAGAATTTATACTATTACTTATCAATTTCACACTTAGTCAAACTTTTGTTGGCCAGGTGCAGTGGTTCATGCCTGTAATCCGAGCCACTTTGGGAAGCAGAGGCGGGCAGATCACCTAAGGTAAGGAGCTCGAGAACAGCCTGATGAACATGGAGAAATCCTGTGTCTGCTAAAAATACAAAATTAGCGGGGCGTGGTGGTGCATGCCTGTAATCCTAGCTACTCAGGAGGCAGAGGCAGGATAATTGCTTGAACCTGGGAGGCAGAGGTTGTGGTGAGCCAAGATGGCACCATTGTACTCCAGCTTGGGAAACATTAAGTGTGTGTGTGGCAGGGTATGTTTCTAGGGCCTCTGTTCTGTTTGGTTTGATCATTGTTGTTTTTTTTGTTTTTGAGATGGTCTCGCTCTGTCACCCAGGCTGGAGTGCAATGGAGCAATCTTGGCTCACTTCAACCTCCACCTCCCAAGTTCAAGAGATGCTTTTTCCTCAGCCTCCTGAGTAACTGGGACTACAGGCATGTGCCACGACAACACCTGGGTAATTTTAAATCCTGAAATATATTGAAGTCATGTCATCTAAGTCCCATTAATACATTCTTATGTTTTCAAGTTGTTTGAGACATGCAAAGTCATTTGTTATTCCATATAAATCTTAGAATCTGCTCATTAATTTTTTTTTTTTTTTTTTTTTGAGATGGAGTCTCGCTCTGTCACCAGGCTGGAGTGCAGTGGCGCAATCTCAGCTCACTGCAACCTCCACCTCCCAGGTTCAAGCGATTCTCCTTCCTCAGCCTCCTGAGTAGCTGGGACCACAGGCATGTGCTACCATGCTCAGCTAATTTTTCTAATTTTTAGTAGAGGTAAGTTTTCACCATGTTGGCCAGGATGGTCTTAATCTCTTGACCTCGTGGTCCACCCACCTCGGCCTCCCAAAATGTTGGGATTACAGCCGTCAGCCACTGCTCCCAGCCTACTTGTTAATTTCTACCAAAAGACAAAGCCTGCTAGGATTATGAGTGGAATTATATTGGAACTGATAAAACTGAAATTTTTAGAATACTGAGTCTTCCCATTCCAAAAGTGATTATTTCTTTTTTTTTTTTTTTGAGACGGAGTTTCACTCTTGTTACCCAGGCTGGAGTGCAATGGCGCGATCTCGGCTCACCGCAACCTCCGCCTCCTGGGTTCAGGCAATTCTCCTGTCTCAGCCTCCTGAGTAGCTGGGATTACAGGCACACGCCACCATGCCCAGCTAATTTTTTGTATTTTTCGTAGAGACGGGGTTTCACCATGTTGACCAGGATGGTCTCGATCTCTTGACCTCGTGATCCACCCGCCTCGGCCTCCCAAAGTGCTGGGATTACAGGCTTGAGCCACCGTGCCCAGCCCCAAAAGTGATTATTTCTATTTATTCAGGCCTTCTTTATTTTCTCTTAGCAGTAGTCTATGGTTTTCAGTGTAGATGTCTTGCATATGTTTTATCAAACTTATTTCTTAGTATTTTGTTTTTTGACACTCCTATAAGTTGTTATTTAATTTTCCAATTTTTTTTGCTTCTAGCATATAAAAACACAATTGATTTTGCTATTCATTTATTTATTTATTTTTGACTCAGTCTCACTCTGTCACCCAGGCTGGAGTACAGTGATGTGATCTCAGCTCATTACAACCTCCACTACCCAGGTTCAAGTAATCCTCATGCCTCAGCCTCCCCACTTCCTGGGACTACAGGCTCACACCACCATGCCTGGCTAATTTTTGTATTTTTGGTAAAGACAGGGTTTCACCATGCTGGCCAGGCTGGTCTTGAACTCCTGACCTCAAGTGATCCACCTACCTTGGCCTCCCAAAGTGCAGGGAATCCAGGTGTGAGCCACCATGCCAGGCCCTGATTGATTGATTGAGATGGAGTCTTGCTCTATCACCCCAGCTGGAGTGCATTAGTGTGATCTCGGCTCACTGCAGCCTCCGCTTCCCGGGTTCAACCATTTCTCCCACCTCAGCCTCTTGAGTAGCTGGGATTATAGGTATGTGCCACAAAATCCAGCTAAATTTTGTATTTTTAGTAGAGATGGGGTTTCACCATGTTGGCCAGGCTGGTCTCAAACTCCTAACTTCAAGTGATCCACCTGCATTGGCCTCCCAAAGTTCTGAGATTTTATGTGTGAGCCACAGTACCTGGCCTGATTTTTTTAATATTAACCTTATATCCTGTGATTTTATTGTGATTTTTCCATTATTACTTTGAATAGTTGTCTTGATTCCTTAGCACTTTCTATGTACACAATCATGTCATCTCCAAATACAGACTTGTATCTTCCTTTTTGATCTTTGTGTATCTTTTTCTTACTTATAATGAATTTTTAGTTTATGATGTATTTTTTTAATAGATACCACTTACCAGGCTGAGGAAGTTCCCTTCAATTTCTAGTTTGCTGAGAGCTTTTTATCATGAATGGATGTTGGATTTTGTCATATTGTATTTTTACATCTATGAAGATGACTACTATGGCTTGAATGTTTGTGGCCTCCAAAACTCATGTAGAAAATTAATTCCTAATGGCAATACTGAGAGGTGGGGTTTTTAAGAGGTGACTGGGCCATGAGGGCTCTGCTCTAATGAATGGATGAACCTATTCATGGATTGGTGAGTTAATAGATTAATGGGTTATTACAGGATTGGGACTGATGAGTTTATAAGAAGAAGAGAGGCCTGAACTAGCACATTAGCATGTTCAGCCCCTTGCCATGTGATGCCCTGCAAAGCCTTGGAATTCAGCAGAGTCCCGACCAGCAAGAAGGCCCTCACTAGACACCGCCCCTTGACATTGGACTTCTCAGCCTCCAAAACTGTAAGAAATAAATTCCTTTTCCTTATAAATTACTGAATTTCAAGGTATTCTGTTATACGCAATAGAAAATGAACTAAGACAATGATCATATATAGTCATTCATTTTTTCTGTTAATATGATGAATTAACTGAAAGAAACTTAATCATTTTTGTTGTCACTAGATTTGATTTGTTAATATTTTGTTACAATTTTGTATCTATGTACGAAAAAGATACGGGTGTATGCTTTTTTTTGTAATTTCTTTCTTAGGTTATGGTATGAGCTATGTTGGTTTCATAAAATGCATTCCTTTTCTGAAGGAGTTTGTACAATATTGCTGCTATTTCTTCCTTAGATATTTAATGGAATTCACCAGTGAAACCATCTGGGCCTGGCATTTTCTTTGTGGAAGATTTCTGATAATGAATTCAATTACTTTAATAGCAGAAGGGTATTCAATTTCTTTTTTATCTTGTGTCAGTTCTGTTAAGCTGTATTTTTCTAGAAATTTTAAAATTTCATTTATCAAATTTACTGTCATAAAGTAAATCCTGGCATTCTCTTATAATTCGTTTTTTTTTTTTTTTTTTGGAGTAGGGGCAGAGTCTCACTCTGTCACCCAGGCTGGAGTGCAGTGGTGCGATCTTGGCTCACTGCAACCTCTGTCTCCCAGTTTAAAGCCACTCTTATGTCTCAGCTTTCCAAGTAGCTGTGATTACAGGTGCCCATCACAACACCCAGCTAATTTTTGTATTTTTAGTAGAGACAGTGTTTTACCATGTTGGCCAGACTAGTTTGGAACCCCTGACCTCAAGTTACTAGCCTGCCTCGGCCTCATTATAGGTGTGAGCCACAGCGCCCAGACTCTTATTATTCTTTTAATGGCTATAGGATCTAAAGTGAAAATCCCTTTCATTCCTGATATTAGTAATTCATGTTCTTTAAAAAGAGAGAAGGTAAGTTACTAGGTGTTTAACACCTTTGTTAATCTTTTCAATAAATCAATTTTTGGCTTTATTAATTTTCTCTATTTCTTTTCTATTTTGCTGATTTCTGCTCTTATATTTAATTTTTGTTTCTTCTACCAGGAATAGTTCTTCTCTTTAAAGTGGGATAGAAACATGAAAGATGAGAAATAAGGGTTGAAATCAAGGTCAATAGAAAGTTCCTTTCCTAGTCCAGGCTTAAAAGATCTTAATTTGCCTCAGGTCCCAAGCCTTTCCTCCATAGGCCATGGGCTTTTTGAAGAAAGATCCAAACATCTCAAGCCGTGCCTCCACCCTAATCAGTTTAGCTATCTCCTGCAGTAATGATTTGTCAATGCCTTCTCAGCCCTCACTCACCAGGGTAGTATCTTCTTATCCCTTCCCTCACAACCATCCCAGGTTCCTTCCCTTCTTCATCCAATAAGGTAATCACATCCGGTTTAGAAATGGAAGGCCCTGCTTAAAAGAAAAATATGACATGAAATTATACACCCAAAAGTCTTTAGATTCAGATTTAATTACATTTATAATTATAGATCAATATGGTACTTTATAATTCCTAAGAGCAAAGAATTACAAGGGAGTTGAAGAATGTTCATATTAAGGTAACTTGAGAATCACAAGGAGCCTGTGTGAGGTTAAATTAATTATATCCAGGCCATTATATTAACCATCTGGTCAAGAACAGGCCTTAAAATAATTTAACCTCACACAGGCTCTGTTGAAAGGAATTATTGTTTAGAGGTAAGGGAACACAGACTGGATCCAGACTAGCTGGCTTCACATTCTGCCTTTGTTTCTGTCACCTACCAAATTTTTAACCTTTTGTTTCTACATTTTCTCAAATAAAATGAGGATAATAATATATCTTCTCATAGAGTTGTGAGGATTAATAATGAACAATGCTTCGAATACTGTGTAAGCACAAATATATGGTGGTGTTATTAACATATACACATATGTATTAGCTATTAGCTATTTACTATTATTTTGCTGAGTGCATAATAAAAGGTTTTTTGGAGACAGTCTCAGATCTTTTCTAGGATATTCATTCAATGTTAAATGCAAGGCCTTTAGATTTTAATTTTCAATTACAAAGTAGGTAGAATTAAATATGTCTGTTATAGGAAACAGAATGTGTTTCAGGCTTTTTTTTTTTTTTTTTTTTTTTTTTTTTTGAGACAGTCTTGCTCTGTCACCCAGGCTAGAGTACAGTGGTGCGATCTCAGCTCACTGCAGCCTCCACCTCTCGGCTTCAAGCAATTCTCCTGCCTCAGCCTCCTGAGTAGCTGGGATTTACAGGCACCAGCCACCATGCCTGGCTAATTTTTGTATTTTTAGTAGAGATGGGGTTTCACCATGATGACCAGGCTGGTCTTGAACTCCTGACCTCAAGTGCTCCACCTGTCTCAGCCTTCCAAAGTGTTGGGATTATAGGCGTGAGCCACCGTGCCTGGCCTTGAGGTTTTTGAGATAGAATCTCGATCTGTCGCCTAGGCTGGAGTGCAGTGGCACAATCTCAGCTTACTGCAACCTCCATCTCCTGGATTCACGTGATTTTTCCAGCCTCAGCCTCTCGAGTAGCTGAGATTACAGGCATGTGCTGCCACACACGGTTACGAGTTTTAAATGACCTTTCTGGATCCATCTCACACTATCTATGTTCTACAGACTCCTTTGATTTTTAGAGAAACTCAGAACTCCTATGTCTTGGTATTCTGCTTGCAGATGGACTAGAAAGTGGTGTGAAGCATTTATGTCAATTCTGAGTTCCAATATAATGTGAAGTCTGGTTTCTTGAACAATGCTTTTGCCATATTTAAATCCATCCCCTTGGATACTAAGGAAATCAGGAATTACAAAGTCTGAAGGAAGTCTGAAGGACTTACCAGACTGGACATGATGAAATGGAGAGGCCTATTTCTAACCTAACAAAGCTTAAATCATTCCTTTGGGAACAGAGAATAGAAGTTTTAGATAGTTTTTCTAAATGTAGTCCTGAAATTGACAGGAGAGAAAGCTAATATCATTTGGGATAAATAACCTTACCTAGTGAGATGAAGTTGCTGTAGTTCTCCCACATTACATCCCTATATAAGTCCCTCTGAGCGGGGTCCAGGAATTCCCATTCTTCCTGTGAGAAGTCTATGGCCACATCCCTGAATGTCACTGAACCCTGAAAAAACAAACTCAGGTATTACTTGTGAAAATAAATTACATAATTTTAATATGGAAAGAGGGGAGACTGCGGATTGCACTGCAGAGAGGGATCACATGGCATGCAAAGCATTGGGCTGAAAATTTGTGATGTGAGTAGGGGCCAGTAAGAAAATTACTATTTCTGAAGCATTGACCCTACATGTTCTTAAATAGTCCTGTGTCTACAGATCTGACTGCATTTTCATCAAAACATTTCTAGAAATGAATACATAACAAAAAAAATCCCAATTAAATGAAATAGTACACACAAGCCTTTTCAATACTACATGCCTCCACCATAAATTCTTTAGAAATATGAGGTCTTGAGGCCAGGCGCAGCAGCACATGCCTATAATCCCAGCACTTTGGGATGCCCAGGTGAGAGGATCACTTGAGCCCAGGAGTTCAAGACCAGCTTAATCAACATTAGCAAGACCCTGTCTCTATAAAAAAGAAATATAAAAATAATAAAAGAAAAAAGAAATATGAGGTCTTGGGCTCTCTTTTCCCTTTAATGATCACTAAAAAAATATTGATCCACATGTGCTACAGAATCTCGTAAGAAGATGAACTCAAGTTCATCACAAACTCAGGTTTTATTATAAACACTTTCCCTTTTACAACCAATTCTTTAGTAAACTTTCAAAAATTTGTTCAATGGCAATCTACATTTTTTTAAATTAATTAATTTATTTATTGAGATGGAGTCTCGCTGTCACCCAGGCTAGAGTGCAGTGGCGCAATCTTGGCTCACTGCAACCTCTGCCTCCCAAGTTCAAGCAATTCTCCTGCCTCAGCTTCCCAAATAGCTGGGACTACAGGCACATGCCACCATGCTTGGCACTAACCTGGTCAATGCAGTGAAACTGTCTCTACTAAAAATACAAAAATCAGCTGGGTGTGGTGGTGGGAGCCTGTAATCTCAGCTACTCAGGAGGCTGAAGCAGTAGAAGCATTTGAACCCAGGAGATTGAGGTTGTAGTAAGCTGAGATCACACCACTGCACTCTAGCCTGGGAGACAGAGTAAGACACAAGTCTCAAAAACAGCAAAGTCAATAGTTCCAGGCTGAGAAACCCTGCTCTAGACCAGCACATCCTGTAAAAATACACAATGGACTTCATTCCTGGCATTCTTCTCCACAGGAGAAAATCTCCATTGATTGATGTATCTATATTGGTGAAGGAGGGATCCCTGCCCTAAAAAATACAAGATAATCAAATAGCCCATACCAGACAGATGAGATCGACAGCAATTTGTTAGATGCATATAATCAGAGCCTGAGAGAGGACATCATACATTATGCTGAGCCACCAAGGGGTTGCACTTAAGAACAGCATGAGGCCAGGCATGGTAGCTCACGCCTGTAATCCCAACACTTTGGGAGGCCAAGGTGGGTGGGTCACCTGAGGTCAGGAGTTCAAGACCAGCCTGGCCAACATGGTGAAACCCCGTCTCTATTAAAAAAAAAAAAAAAAGAACAGCATGAATGAGCAGGCAATTGGGAGGCAGGGTTTACAGTAATAACAAGGTGAGGTGTTATCTGGTTCCTGCAGTGGTGTTTGATTGGCTTGTCTGAATAATTATATGGGCTGGCAGGGAGGTGAAACCCATTAGGTTGAGAAGCACAAAGGGTGTAACTGGTCCAGCTCATAGGGGAACTAGCTGGGTAGGAAGCCTTTCCCGCTGGGCATGGGGCATATCGGTTAAGAGTAGACGAACACATGGTTAGGCCTTTAGGGCCCTGACAAAGGTGTCAAGGCACACATGAAAGTTTAGGCCTTACCTTATAAGGCCCAATTACATCCCTACCCAATTCACCTAACCCTAATAGCCTTACATAGCATAGGGTCTCAACACACAAAGAAATTAAGGTCAGCCAACACTAAATCCTATCTTACATACTTGAAAAACTCAGATCTGTGGAGATGTTTAGAGTTTTCCTTATAAGCAGTCAGATAAGACCACATCCTCTCTTTCATCAAACCACAGATCTTAAGGAAAGCTCAAAATAGGGACCTCCCACTTAACATCAGTAATCCGTTCCTGAAAATCAGACATTTGAACAATTAACCAAGTACCTATTTTCCCACCATTTTATTTTCTATTTTCTTTCTTTTCTTCCTTTTTCGTTCTTTCTTCTTTTATTTATTTATTTATTTTTGACAGGTTCTCAGTGTTGCCCAGGCTGGAATGCAGTGATGTGATCATAGCTCACTGAAACCGTGAATCACTGGCCTCCAGCAATGGCCTCTCAAAGGAGGGATTACAGGCATGAGTCACTATACACAGCCTCCCATTACGTTAAATCAGACCATTATAATGCATTATATGTCAATTCCATCCATCCAACTAGCTTTGCACATTTTCCTCCAATATAGAATTATGGGACACAGTGGGTCAGTGCACACACAACATCTTTGGTTTTAGTATTTTAATATCTCTTTTACTAAATTCATTTTTCTCACTTGCTTTGTTTCTTTCTCCACAATTTTCAACATTTTTCCAACCTTTCAGGAACTCATTTTACGCTAGACAAAAACAAGGGCTACATGTGAAGCACAGTATGGAAAAGTGTTTCCAACAAGAACGTAACAGCAGGAATGGCTGACACTCAGGATGGTGCTGTCACCTCCTCAAACACTTGCAGCACCAGGTATACATATGCACCTGAATGATAGTTACACACATTTCAAAACATCTGCAGATGTTTCCATTGGCCTAACAACTGTATTTGGGAAAGAAAAAGACTCTTTCAGGCCGGGTAGGGTGGCTTACACTTGTAATCCCAGCCCTTTGGGAGGCCAAGGCAGGCGGATCACGAGGTCAGGAGCTGTCAGGAGACCGGCCTGTTGAATATGGTGAAACCCCATTTCTATTAAAAAATACAAAAATTAGCCAGGCAGGGTGGCACACGCCTGTAATCCCAGCTGCTCCAGAGGCCGAGGCAGGAGAATCACTTGAACCCGGGAGGCAGAGGTTGCAGTGAGCCGAGATCATGCCACTGCACTCCAGCCTGGGTGTCTTAAAAACAACAACAACAACAAGAGACTCTTCCTGGATGTTATTTTTGTTTGAGGGGAAAAAAAAAAAACCTTTGTATTGGATCAGGAATGATGGATCACACTGGTAATGCTAATACTTTGGGAGGCTGAAGTGGGAGGATCACTTGAGCCCAGGAGTTTGAGTTCAGCTTAGGCAACACAGTGAGGCCCCTATCTCTACAAAAATTTTTAAAAATTAGCCAGGAGTGGTGACATGTGCCTGTAGTCCCCAGTGCTCAGGAGGCTGAGGTGGGAGGATCACCTGAGCTAACAGGTTGGGACTGCAGTTAGTTGTGATTATTCCACTGCATTCCAGCCTGGGTGACCAATGCAGACCTTGTCTCTATAAAGAAAAAACAAGGCTGGGCATTGTAACGGCTCACATCTATAATCCCACCATCTTGGGAGGCCGAGGTGGGCAGATCAGGAGTTTGAGACCAGCCTGGCCAACATGGTGAATCCCTGTCTCTACTAAAAAAAAAAAATACAAAAATTAGCTGGGAATGGTGGTGGGCACTTGTAATCCCAGCTACTCGGGAGGCTGAGGCACAAGAATCACCTGAACCTGGGAGGTGGAGGTTGCAGTCAGCCGAGATCGCACCACTACACTCCAGCCTGGGCAACATAACAAGAATCTGTCTCAAAAAAAAAAAATTGGGTTGAACTGTATGATTCCACTTGAATCACGTTTTTGTTTTGTTTTGTCTTTTTGAGACAGGGTCTGGCTCTGCCATCCAGGCTGGAGTGCAGTGGTGCGATCTCGGTTCACTGTAACCTCCACCTCCCAAACTCTAGTCTTCCTCCCACCTCAGGCTCCTGAGTAGGTGCGTCTATAGACATGCCACCATGCCCAGTGAGGTTTTTTTTTTTTGTAGAGACGTGGTTTTGCCTTGTTGCCCAGGGTGGTCTAGAACTCCTGAGCTTAAGCAATCCACCCATCTTGGCCTCCCTTAGTGCTGGGATTACAGGCATGAGCCACCACACCTCGCCTACTTGAACAAAGTTCCAAAAATAAGCAAACTTATTTTATAGTGTTTGACATCACGATGGTGGTTACTCAAGCAGTGGGTGGGTGGGGAGTGACTGAAAGCATCTGAGATGCTTTCCTTAATTGACCTGACAGTGTAGATTTACTCAATTTATGAAAATTCATTCAGCTGAACACTTATGGTGTGTATATATTTTTGCATATATATAATTCCTCCACAAAAAAATTGAAAAATATTTTTAAAATACCATATTGTAGCTGGGTGCAGTGGTTCACGCATGTCATATCAGCACTTTGGGAGGCCAAGGTGGGCAGATCATCTGAGGTCCAGAGTTCAAGACTTGCCTGGCCAACACGGTGAAACCCTGTCTCTACTAAAAACACAAAAATTAGCCAGGAGTGGTGGTAGGCACCTGTAATCCCAACTACCTGGAAGCCTGAGGCAGGAGAATTGCTTGAACCTGGGAGGTGGGTTGCTGTGAGCCAAGATCACACCACTGCACTGAAATTCCGTCTCAAAAAGTCGTATTGTGTATCAGGGACACCCATTTTTCCTATGTAAAATGAAGCCAAAAAAATCACTGTACTGAGAGAAATATACTTTTTCTAGAGTTTAAGTTTTAAAATGAAAAGCAGTTGCACTGGAACATGTTAACAGGAGGATATTCTGCAGAGAATTCCTTTGGTTTTCTCAAGGCATCTCGTTTCTGCTGTCTCATGGCTCTTGACAGAAGATTTTGTGGGAGAAGGGACAGGCACACAGAACACTGTGCTATCTATCCCCAGTTCTCACAGAAGGGAAAAAAACTGGAGCTGGTTCTCTATTTTTTCTTTTTTTGTTTTTTGTTTTTTGTTTTTTGAGATGGAGTCTTGCTCTGTGGCCAGGCTAGAGTGCAGTGCCATGATCTCAGCTCACTGCTGGCTCTGCCTCCCAGGTTCAGGTGATTCTCCTGCCTCAGCCTCCTGAATAGCTGGGACTACCAGGCATGCACCACTATGCCCGGCTAATTTTTGCATTTTAGTAGAGACAGGGTTTTGCCATGTTGGCCAGGCTGGTCTCGAACATCTGACCTCAGGTGATCTGCCTGCCTCAGCCTCCCAAAATGCTGGGATTACAGGCAGGAGCCATGGAGCACGTTCTTGGATGAAACTCTGGTAAACAAAAAGTTTCAGAATAAGGAATGAATCCATAGACATGATACAGAAATTGGCAGTAATTTGAAAAGGAGGGAGAAACATTAACTTACATGGGCCATGGTTTTAGAACTGCAAAAACTGGTCAGTCCTTGTCAAGATTCCTCAGTTGGAGAACTTCAAAGTACTGATAAGCCAGAGCTAAAAGGAGAAAAAGAAGCAGTGAAATAATGCCGCAGAGCTCCCAGAATGATGTACATCATAAATATGAAAACTATTTTCTCTTCCATTCCTTCTCCCAAACTACTTCCATTCCCTCTTCCAAACTACTACCCACCACTATGCCCACCCTTATCCTATACCCAGATAAACTAGGGGAAAGTATAGGGAATCTAAAGAAATACAACCTCTGGGCCAGGCACGATGGCTTACGCCTGTAATCCTAGCACTTTGGGAGGCCGAGGCGGGCACATCACCTGAGGTCGGGAGTTCAAGACCAGCCTGACCAACATGGAGAAATGCCACTGCTACTAAAAATACAAAATTAGCTGGGTGTCGTGGCAAATGCCTATAATCCCAGCTACTCGGGAGGCTGAGATGGGAGAATCACTTGAACCTGGGAGGCGGAGGTTGCAGTGAGCCGAGATTGAGCCACTGCACTCCAGCCTACGCAACAAGAGTGAAACTCCGTGTCAAAAAAAAAAAAAAAAAAAAATTGGCCAGGCGCGGTGGCTCACGCCTGTAATCCCAGCACTTTGGTAGGCCGAGGTGGGTGGATCACGAGGTCAAGAGATTGAGACCATCCTGGCCAACATGATGAAACCCCATCTCTACCAAAGATACAAAAATTAGCTGGGCATGGTAGCGCGTGCCTGTGGTCCCAGCTACTCGGGAGGCTAAGGCAGGAGAATTGCCTGAACCCAGGAGGCAGAGGTTGCAGTGAGCCGAGATCGCGCCATTGCACTCCAGCCTGGGTAACAAGAGCGAAACTCCGTCTAAAAAAAAATTAGCCAGGCATGGTAGTGTGCACCTGTAGTCTTAACTAATCAGGAGACTGAGACAGGAGGATTGAGCCTGGGAAGTGGAGGTTGCAGTGAGCTGAGTCATACCACTGCACTCAAGCCTGGGCAACAGTGTGAGACTCCATTTCAAAAAACAAAAGAAAAGAAAAAGAAAATCAGTGTTAAAGAAAACAAAAGGTATCTTGTTACAATGACTGCATTACGAGACCTAAAAGACTGATGATACCCTAATATTACCAAGGCTGACGCAGACACTAGGTCAGTCCATATTTAGAGCTATGTGAAGCAACATTTCAGCCCTGTAAACTCTGACTCAGAAGCTCCACTTCTCAGACTAAAAGGGATTGTTTGTACCTGTACATAAAGATTATACAGAGCTATGGTGGGACACAGTGGTGCCTGCCTGTAATCCCAGCATGTTGGGAGGCTGAGGCAGTCTGATCACCTGAGGTCAGGAGTTCGAGACCAGCCTGGCCAACCTGGTGAAACCCTGTCTCTACAAAAATACAAAAATTAGCTGGGCATGATGCCTGTAGTACCAGCTACTCAGTGGCTGGGGTGGAAGCATAGCTTGAACCTGGGAAGTAGAAGTTGCAGTGAGCCTAGATCATGCTGTTGCACTCCAGCTTCAGCAACACAGCGAGATTCTGCCTCAAAAAAAAAAAAAAGGTTTATAATGGATTAAAGCTGAAAAGAACCTAATTTGGGAATGATTCAATAACCTGTTCTTTATCCATACCATTGAAAATGAAACTATTAAAAAGGATGTTGCCTTAATTTTGAATGAGTGAAGCCAGGGTGTTTAAAAAAAAAAAAAGAAAGAAAGAAAGAAACACCAGCATGTATAGTGTGAAACTATTTTGACAGGGGGAAAATAATCATGTTTCCCTAGCAGGACCAGTTAAAATGTTTACAGTGACAGCCAGCAACACGCACTGCCACATTAAACACAGTGTGAACCTGAAGTACCCAAATACTCCAAATAAGACTTTCCCAGCTCAAGTTTTTCTTTCAGTCTTCCTTTAACTGAGAAAAAAAGCTAATGATCTTGTAAAAACAGATGCTGTTTTCCCTTAGTGGGTTTTTTTTCACTTCGGCTTTCCATTCATGAACTGACTCTATGATTTAATTTGCCCATGTGTGTTGGAGTATGGCCTAGAAAAGAATGGCAAAAAGTCCCCAACTGATGTCTTCTAAGCACTGAAGGCAGCCTCACAGCTGTTTCTTTTCATGTCTTCCTGACAAATGAGTTTATTTTGCTTCTGAATCAGTCCTTTTGGCTAAGATGCCTATGAAGCCCTCCAACCAATGTTAGATCTCCTTGACCAACTGGTCTCACTGTGCATATAACATCATTAAAATAAAAACTGTAAGGCATACATCTGTGTGAAATCCAGTCACCTCCATAAATACCCAATAGCTTCAGTATAATCTGGACAAAACTTGACAGTGCAGGCTGTTATCAGATTCATATCTCTTCCCTTCATCATGAGATTGCTGAGTAAAGCAGGGAGAATTTTTTTATTTTTTTTTAAGACAAGGTCTCACTTTGTCACCAGGCTAGAGTACAATGGCTTGATCTCAGCTCACTGCAACCTCCGCCTCCTGGATTCAAGTGATTCTCCTGCCTCAGCCTCCAGAGTAGCTGGGATCATAGGCGTGTGCCACCACACTTGGCTAATTTTTGTATTTTCAGTAGAAACAGGGTTTCGCCATGTTGCCCAGGCTGGTCTCGAACTCCAGATCTCAGGTAATGCTGCCACCTCGGCCTCCCAAAGTGCTGGGATTGTAGGAATGTGCCACCACGCCCAGCCAGGTATTTTTTGTTGTTGTTAAGTATGTTTATTGATGATATTTGGTATATTGTTATAATTACCAATATATGATTTTTTTTTTTTACTGCATGATATCGGACAGGTCACTTTTCAGTTTCTGCATATAAAATGGTGAGAACTACAGTTTCTACCTCAAAAGACTGTTATGAGAAATAAGATACTACATATAAGGCACTTATAATAGTAAGTAAGCATTTTTTAAAAGTCAGCTATATTACTAAAGATGAAGAATATTAGCCGGGCGCGGTGGCTCAAGCCTGTAATCCCAGCACTTTGGGAGGCCGAGGCGGGTGGATCACGAGGTCGAGAGATCGAGACCATCCTGGTCAACATGGTGAAACCCCGTCTCTACTAAAAGTGCAAAAAATTAGCTGGGTATGGTGGCACGTGCCTGTAATCCCAGCTACTCAGGAGGCTGAGGCAGGAGAATTGCCTGAGCCCAGGAGGCGGAGGTTGCGGTGAGCCGAGATCGCGCCATTGCACTCCAGCCTGGGTCACAAGGGCGAAACTCCGTCTCAAAAAAAAAAAAAAAAAAAAAAGATGAAGAATACTATATATGCCTCTTCCCATAATTATTTTAAAAATCCTCCTCAGGACTGCAATCCCAGCACTTTCAGAGGCTGAGGCAGGCAGACCTCTTAGGTCAGGAATTCAAGATCAGCCTGGTCAACATGGTGAAATCCTGTCTATATTAAAAATACAAAAATTAGCCAGGCATGGTGATGCATGCTTGTAATCCCAGCTACTTTGGAGGCTGAGACAGGAGAATCCCTTGAACCTGGGAGTGGAGGCTGAAGTGAGCCGAGATCGTGCCACTGTACTCCAGCCTGGGCAACAGAACAAGACTCTGTCAAAAAAAAAAAAAAAAAAAAAAAAAAGACTTATAATGATAACTAATAAATTTCAAAGAATCACCTTGATTAGTAATTCTTCTTGATTATCAACAATTTACAAAAGGAGGATGCATAGATAAAGCAAATGTGGTAAGACACTAATTTTTGGATATGGGTGATGAGGAAAAATATTAAATTACAACATAACAGTAACAAATCTACTGAATACTTATTACGTGCCAAGCACTATCTAAGGGTTTTGCATATATTAATTCCTCTACTCAGAACTATCCTATATAGTAGAGTCTATCGTTATCCTCATTTTACAGATGATGAAACTGTGGCACAAAGAGATGAAATAAATTGCCCCAAGCTCAAGCAGCTCTTAAGTGGCAGGTTGAAGACTAGAACTCTGCTAATTTAGCTCCATAACCCATATGACTATCACTATACTAAACTGCATCTCATGTGACCCGATAAATATGTGGCCTGAAACAGACTCATGCTGTCAAAAACTTCAAACAATTTCCCAATTTCTACTGTCATTCCTTCCCTTCCAGTAACTCCTTCCCTTGTTAACAGAGACCTCTCTACTAAAAATCCTATTGTTATTATCACTCCTTAAAAGCCTCAAAAGCATCAAAGATCCTGTCGCCAAACTACCTCCTTACCTTGCCCTACTTTAGAACTCAGGGTGGTGGGGATCAGAGAGACCCTAGTGCGTAATTCCATCTAAACTGTAAACTCCTCAACTAATCACCATCAAATCAAAGTTCTATATGGTAGCTCATGCCTATAATCTCAGCATTTTGGGAGGCTGAGATGGGAGAATTGCTTGTGTCCAGGTTCAAGATCAGCCTGTGCAACACAGGGAGACCTCATTTCTACAAAAAATTTAAACAATTAGTCGGACGTGGGACCACATACCTGTGGTCTCAGCTACTGAGGAGGCTGAGGTGGGAGGATCACTTGAGCTGGGGGAGGTCCAGGCTGCAGGGAGCGAGATTGTGCCACTGCACTCCAGCCTGGGGGACAGAGTGAGAGCCTGTCTCTGAAAAAAAAAAAAAAATTATTTTTTTGAGTAATAAAATAAAGCTCTAGAGTTAGCCTCTCTTCAAGATGTTTACTTGCAGACCATCCAAATGATAAGAAAGAGGCAGCTCCTAAGAGAAACTAAATTATTGCTAAATGGTCATGTCAATACCTACTGGAGGCCGGGCACGGTGGCTTACGCCTGTAGTCTGAGCTACTGGGGAGGCTAAAGCAGGAGAATCGCTTGAACCTGGGAGGTGGAGGTTGCAGTGAGCCGAGACTGTGCCACTGTACTCCAGCCTGGGTAACAGACCCAGACTCCATCTCAAAAAACAGACCCAGACTCCATCTCAAAAAAAAAAACAAAAAAAAACAAAACATACTGGAAAGGGGTAGGAAGTTGGAATCTACCCTCATCCCTGATCACCCCATCACTCACTGAGAAGGAAAGCCAAAGCACCAGGTGAGTGGACAGGGCATTTCAGGGGTTAAAGCTTAACCAGCTGAAGATTAACTGGAACAAGCCCGCATAGTCCGACAAAATAAGATGTACTGACTTACAAAAACGGAACAAATTTCCACAGGAAGGGTTAGAATGTGATGGACGAGAGAGAGGAGAAAAGCTCTTTTGTAAACGGTTGAGTCCCAGCTGAAGGATTCTGAGGAGAATCTAACGACGCTAGTATCTGGAATGGCTGCTGTTTCCAAGGTGAGATTAGGAGAGGCAGGCATTAATAGGATATTGAGCGCAATCATGAATGTAATCAAGAGGGTGGCTTAGGAACTGGTATCCCTAGCAATAAAATGAAAACAGCAAAGCAAGTCTAGAACATCACTAGTAAGAAAACTGTAATCTCTCAAAGAGGGGGTCATTATGCCATTTTACAACTACTGCACCACCTAGGGAGAAATGTTTTCTATTAAATTTGCAACCGGCTTTATCTGTCTCTTCCTTCCCAGCCTGATTAATGACAGGGCTGCTTCATTGTTCAGTCCAAGCTGATTTTCATTTCTTCACAGAAGAGGGAAGCAAATGTCCCTACGCCCAGAAAAATAAAAATTACACTTCATGGAACAAAAAAGAAACACAAACTCATCTGGATTTTGACTTGCCTATATGCAACAGCAATCATTTCCTCCTCTCCCCGCTGCCTTCCTGAAGAACAGCAGGATTAGGAAGGGAGACGGAATCTTGAGACCTCGGGCCTTTGCTGGAGCCCAGCTTGGCTGATCAGGACACACCCCCGCTAGCGCACTAGCTCCCTCCGTCTACCGCGCGCAAAACCCCATGGAATAACAGGGAGCCTGGAATAAAGCTGACCCGTCCCCCTATCAGGGAGAAAGGCCAGGTACACGAAGACTGGGCTGGAATCTGTCTCCGAGTTTCCCGCAGTTTCCATGGGAGGGAGCTCGGGTAAAGCTGTGCGATCTGCAGCTGTTCTTCAGACTACATCTTTTTGTTTGGGGGCCTTCATTCACTCCAGGGTTCATGCATCTAACTCGAAGCCATTCCGGGCCGCTGGACCTGCGCGGCCCTGAAGCGGGAGGGCAGAGGACGCAGCAGGGCACTCGGCGCCCAGTCAGCACCACAAACTGCACAGCTACTGCCTCCCGGCTCACACAGAGGTCCGCGCCGCCCCCGCGCCACCCCCTCGCCCATTGCCTGGGTGCACGCTACCAACTTACCTCTCAGAGCCGACACCAGCAGGGAAGCCGGAAAGAATCGCGCGCGAAGGACTGTGGGAAATGTAGTCCGCGGGTGGGAGGGACCGGTCCCGGCGCCGACGGGCTGCGCGGAGTGCGCAAGCGCGAACGTTGGAGCTCTGACAGCGCTGGCGTCGGGAGGGCTTTCCAGGCTGCCGGGAGATGAGGTGAGCTCGGGCCTGCGTTTGTTTCTGTCGCTGAGGAAGACTTTTTTTTATTTTTTATTTTTATTGAGACAGAGTCTTGCTCAGTCGCCAAGGTTGGAGTGCAATGACGTGATTAGAGCTTACTGCAGCCTCGACCTCCCCGGCTCAAGCGACCCTCCCACCTGAGCCTCCAGAGTAGCTGGGACTGCAGGCGCGCGCCACCATGCCCAACTAATTTTTTGTTTAAGTTTTGCAGAGCCCAGATCTCCCTATGTTACTATGTTACCAAAGCTGATGTCCAACTTCTGGGCTCAAGAGATCCCTCGACCTGAGCCTCCCAAAGTGTTGGGACTACAGGCGTGAGCCACTGGATTCAGCCACAGAGGATTTAGAAAGACGTTTTGGTACGAGCAGGTGCCAAATATGTGTACTAAACATCTAGCAGTTACTCACTGCATACACCCAAGCAAGGTGTAAGGAGCATACATCAGGCATGAGCATACTTGATGTATGCTCAACAGAACCTAGAGCAGGACCTAGACCTAGAAAGGTCACCAGTGCCCACTGCGCTCTCAACCTCTCTCTCAATCTCTCTCTCTTTCTCTCTCTCTTTTCTTTTCTTTTTTTTTTTTTTTTTTTTTTTTTTTTTTGAGACAGAGTTTCGCTCTTGTTACCCAGGCTGGAGTGCAATGGCGCGATCTCGGCTCACCGCAACCTCCGCCTCCTGGGTTCAGGCAATTCCCCTGCCTCAGCCTCCTGAGTAGCTGGGATTACAGGCACGCGCCACCACGCCCAGCTAATTTTTTGTATTTTTAGTAGAGACGGGGTTTCACCATGTTGACCAGGATGGTCTCGATCTCTCGACCTCGTGATCCACCCGCCTCGGCCTCCCAAAGTGCTGGGATTACAGGCTTGAGCCACCGCGCCCGGCCTCTTTCTCTCTCTCTCTCCTCCCCCTTCCTCTCCCCTCTCTCTCCTCTCTCCTCTTCCCTCTCCCCTCTCCTCTTGAGAATACATTTCTCCTGTCCTCTGTTCCTTCTGGAAAGAAATGGGATAATCCCACCAGGGGACCACCGTGAGGCATCTTCTGTATCCCAAATTCTTTGATGTATTAGTTAATATATCAAAGAATTTGTTCTTTTTTTAAGAATATAAAACTTTGGCCGGGCGCGGTGGCTCACGCCTGTAATCCCAGCACTTTGGGAGGCTGAGGCGGGTGGATCACAAGGTCAAGAGATCGAGACCATCCTGGTCAACATGGTGAAACCCCGTCTCTACTAAAAATACAAAAAAATTAGCTGGGCATGGTGGTGCGTGCCTGTAGTCCCAGCTAGTCAGGAGGCTGAGGCAGGAGAATTGCCTGAACTCAGGAGGCGGAGGTTGTGGTGAGCCGAGATCGCGCCATTGCACTCCAGCCTGGGTAACAAGAGTGAAACTCTGTCTCAAAAAAAAGAATATAAAACTTTAGAAGGTATTTGAAAATGCCTAGGTAATCTTGTTTCATTTTGCAAAGAATAGGATATGCATGAAATAGGAGATAAATGAAAATTCTGAGCTACTTTATAACTAGTAAGAAGGCGGCTGGGCTCATGCCTGTGATCCCAGCACTTTTAGAGTCCAAGGTGGGCAGATTACTTGAAGTCAGGAATTAAAGACCTGTCTGGCCAACATGGTGAACCCCTGTCTCTACTGAAATACAAAAATTAGCTGGGCGTGATGGAGCATGCCTATAATCCCAACTACTTCGGAGGCTGAGGTAGGAGAATTGCTTGAACCTGGGAAGCAGAGGTTGCAGTAAGCTGAGATGGTACCACTGCACTCCAGCCAGGGTGACAAAGCAAGACCCCTCTCAAAAAAAAAAATTTAAAAAAATGTCTGGGCACTTTGAAAGGCCGAGGTGATTGGATCACCTGAGTTCTGAAACTCTAGACCCGCCTGGTCAACATGGTGAAAGCTAGTCTCTACTAAAAGTACAAAAAAAACCCACAAAAAATTAGCCAGGCATGGTGGCACCTCCCTGTAGTCCCAGCTACCGGCAAGGCTGAGGCAGGAGAATTGTTTGAACTGGGGAGATGGAGGTTACAGTGACCCAGTATTGTGCCATTGCACTTCAGCCGGGGCAAAAAGAGTGAAACTCTGTCTCAAATAAATAAATAAATAAACAAGCAAAAAAACCTACTAAGGCCCAGTCATTACAGTTTTTTTTGTTTTTTTGTTTTGTTTTGTTTTGTTTTTGAGACGGAGTTTCGCTCTTGTTACCCAGGCTGGAGTGCAATGGCGCGATCTCGGCTCACCGCAACCTCCACCTCCTGGGTTCAGGCAATTCTCCTGCCTCAGCCTCCTGAGTAGCTGGGATTACAGGCACGCACCACCATGCCCAGCTAGTTTTTTGTATTTTTAGTAGAGACGGGGTTTCACCATGTTGACCAGGATGGTCTTGATCTCTCGACCTCGTGATCCACCCGCCTCGGCCTCCCAAAGTGCTGGGATTACAGGCTTGAGCCACCGCGCCCGGCCGTCATTACAGTTTTATGTAGATGTGTATGATTAAATTTATGTAAAGAAATCAACACTCCATTAAAAAAAGCAATAAAAAGTATTATTAAAACAGATTTTCCATTTTCTTTTGGTTTCAACTAAGCTTTTTTTTTTCCCAAACAAAGTCTTGTTCTGTCACCCTGGCTGGAGTGCGGTGGCATGATATCGTCTCACTGCAACCTCAGCCTCCCAGGTTCAAGGAATTCTCCTGCCTCAGCCTCCCTGAGTAGCTGGTATTACAGGCGTGTGCCACCACACCCGGCTAACTTTTTGTGTTTTTAGTGGAGACTGGATTTCACCATGTTGGCCAGGCTGGTCTCAAACCCCCAGCCTCAAGTGATCTGCCTCAGCCTCCTCAACTGCTGGGATTACAGGCATGAGCCATGCACCTGGCCTTGTTTTGACTAAGTTTTGAGGCCTTCTGACACTAGGGGCTACCTTCTTCAAACCCTCTCTGGTAAGGAGACTGCTGGAGGAGATAACTAACTGTAGGTCATTTTCCTTGTCAAACAGCACCAAAGAATTAATGCCCAACTTCACTGAGGTACAATGGAGGGATTTTTGGAAAGGGCCCTGCTCTGTGTCAAATGATGGGGTACTTGGTCCAATGTCATGCTCACTGACTTTCTGAAATATGATTTTCTTCAGATTATTTTCTTGTCTCATTCAGTTTGAAAAGGGCTATTTGGACCTTCAATTCATCACAGTCACGCAGAACAAGAGTTTCTTTCAGAGAATTTCATTTCTTTTCTCAGTATCTAAATCTGTACTATTAATATTTTCAGTTGTCCTCAGATGTCTGCACTGTCTTAATAGAAAAAACCCCATGTGTCAAATGCTCCCATTATTTGACACAGAGCAGTGTCCTTTCCAAAAATCCTTCCATTGTACCTCTAAAACCGTCATTCTAGCCTTTTTGTTCTTGTTATTAACAGATCACGAACCGGCACAGTGGCTCAAGCCTGTAATCCCAGGATTGTGGGAGGCTGAGGTAGGCAAATGGCTTGAGCCCAGGAGTTTGAGACCAGCCTAGGCAACATGATGAAATCCTGTCTCTACAAAAAATACAAAAATTAGCCAGGCATGGTGATGCACATCTGTAATCCCAACTACCTTTTTTTCATATACATACATATACATACATGATTTTAGTAACTTTGAAATCATAAAGAGTAAACATGCCTCACCAGGAATTAAATCCATGTTGTTCCTCAACATATTTCTGGAGCCTTCATTTATTCCAAAACTGTTTCTCATGGATGTACTTTACATTAAGTTTGCAGGTTAAGAAAGTGGCCCAACGTTTACCAAACCTTGTGTTTTAATCATTTATGGTAACATCGTATAATTTATGACCTCAATTTTTGTTAAATACCTTCATGGCAAAGGCACTATCAGAAGCTGCTGCAAAACCTCACACTAATAGCACTGGTGAAGGAGAAAGCCGATGCTTTCTGCTTTCTTCCGCCTTCCTAATCTTGCATGAGTTTATCTCACTGGAATAACATAGATCACATCTGGAATTCTAGAAGCAAGAGGGTCTAAAAATTGTAGGTTTTAGGCTTCCAGCCTCTGTAGCACAAAAAAGAGCCTGGGGCACAGTAGAATACTTAAAACAACAACAAATGATATCCAGGACACTAGGGTTTTTTAAAAAACATTTATTTATTTATTTATTTTGAGAAAGAGTTTTACTCGTCACCCAGGCTGGACTGCAATGGTGCGACCTCAGCTCACTGCAACCTCCGCTTCCTGGGTTCAAGTGATTCTCCTGCCTCAGCCTCCTGAATAGCTGGGATTACAGGCGTGAGCCACTGTGCCCAGCCAGTTTTTTAAACAATTTAATATCATAATTTAATATTTGGATTTGTTCTCAAAATTTCTCAAAAAGAAAAAGAAAAAAGCCAGGCGCGGTGGCTCAAGCCTGTAATCCCAGCACTTCGGGAGGCCGAGGCGGGTGGATCACGAGGTCAAGAGATTGAGACCATCCTGGTCAACATGGTGAAACCCCATCTCTACTAAAAATTAGCTGGGCATGGTGGCACGTGCCTGTAATCCCAGCTACTCAGGAGGCTGAGGCAGGAGAATTGCTTGAACCCAGGAGGCGGAGGTTGCAGTGAGCCGAGATCGCGCCATTGCACTCCAGCCTGGGTAACAAGAGTGAAACTCCGTCTCAAAAAAAAAAAAAAGAAAAAAAATTTTTGCTACCCCAATGGTAGAAAGATATTCTACATTTTCTTCTGAAGTCCTTGCTTTACCTTTTATGATTAGATCACTCATGCATCTGGAATTGATTTATGTATAGTGTGAGGTAAGGGTGAAGATTAATTTTTTTAATTAGAACAGATACACAACTGATCCAGTGCTTTTCATTAAAAAGACCACCGTTTCCCAACCACATGGCCAAAGAAACTTTATCACAAATTAGACAACCACGTGTGTGTGTGTGTGTGTGTGTGTGTGTGTGTGTGTATAAAGAGACAGAGACATCTTTTCAGGGCACTTTATTTTGTTCCATTGGTCTATTTGTTCATTCTTGCACCAATAACATACCTGCCATAATGACTACAGTACAACTTGTCACATTAACAAATTGAAGGAGGAAAACATTGTAACAATGAGCCAAAAAGGCATCTGACAATATTTAGCAGGCATTTCTATTAAAAAAAAAAAAGAAAAAAGAAAAAAAAGAACGGCCGGGCGCGGTGGCTCAAGCCTGTAATCCCAGCACTTTGGGAGGCCGAGGCGGGTGGATCACGAGGTCAAGAGATCGAGACCATCCTGGTCAACATGGTGAAACCCCGTCTCTGCTAAAAATACAAAAAAAATTAGCTGGACATAGTGGCACATGCCTGTAATCCCAGCTACTCAGGAGGCTAAGGCGGCAGGAGAATTGCCTGAACCCAGGAGGCGGAGGTTGCGGTGAGCCGAGATGGCGCCATTGCACTCCAGCCTGGGTAACAAGAGCAAAACTCCATCTCAAAAAAAAAGAAAGAAAGAAAAAGAAAAACAGGAACTGAAAGAGACAACTGAACCACAATAAAATCTATTTTTGGGTAGCCTGGGGGCCCAGTTAGACTAGTCCATGAGCAGAACCACTGCAGAGAGTCCCCAATAGGTCAGTGCCTAATAAAGTGAGGCCATCCTCAAAACCCCAGAACTGCAGAGCTACCAGTGTGAACCTCCAACCTGTAACAGATGCTGTGTGGGATAAGCCCAGCAAACCCATGGGGGCAAGGCTGTCTGAGAACCAGCCAACATCCCAGTGTGTCCCAGCAGGTCACAGAGTTATGGAAGAGTCTTCTGGAGCCTTAAGAGTTAATGTCGTTTGGCCAGGTGTGGCGGCTCACGCCTGTAATCCCAGCACTTTAGGAGGCTGAGGCAGGCAGATCACCTGAGGTCAGGAGCTCAAGACCAGCCTGACCAACATGGTGAAACCCCATCTCTACTAAAAATACAAAAATTAGCCAGGCATGATGGTGGATGCCTGTAATCCCAACTACTCAGGAACCTGAGGCTGGAGAATTGCTTGAACTGGGGAGGCAGGGGTTGCAGTGGGCCAAGATCGCACCATTGCACTCCAGCCTGGGTGACAGAGCGAGACTCTTTAGGGAAAAAAAAAAAAAAAAAAAAAGAGTTCATGTTGTTTGCACTGTTGGGTTTTGGACTTACTTGGCACCAGTTATCCCTTTTTTCTTCCTGATTTCTTTCAGAATAGGAATATCTAGGCTTTGCCTGTCCCACCGTTGTGTTTTGGGAGTAAAAATCTTGCTTGATTTCATAGACTAACAGCTGGAGGAAAATTTGCCTCAGGATAAATCATGCCTTGTTTCACCATACCTGATCTAGATGAGAACGAACTTTGAGTTTGTGCTGGAAAGAGTTAAGACTGTGCGGCAGAGGGGAGTGAATGTATTTTACATGTGAGAAGAACATCAATTTGGGAGGCCAGAGAAGACATGCTATAGTGTGAATTTGCCCCGAAGTTTTAGGGAGAAACTTGATACCCAATTCAATAGTATTAACAGGTGGAACCTTTAAGAAGTGATTGGGCTATGAGGACTCTGCTTTCATGAATGGATTAATGCCATTATCACAGGAGTGGGTTCATTATCAAAAGATGAGTTGGGCTCCCTCTTGCCCTCTCTGCCTTTCTGCCATAAGATGATGTAGCAAGAAGTTCCTTATGAGATGCCAGCCTCCTAGTCTTGCAATTCCTATCCTACAGGACTGTGAGCCAATTTCTGCTGTTCATTGTAAATTACCCAGTCCGTGGTGTTTTTTTGTTTGTTTGTTTTCTTGAGATGGAGGTTTGCTCCTGTTGCCCAGGCTGAAGTGCAATGGTGCAATCTCAGCTCACTGCAACCTCTGCCTCCCAGGTTCAAGTGATTCTCCTGCATCAGCCTCCCAAGTAGCTGGGATTACAGGCATGCACCACCATGCCTGGCTAATTTAGTATTGTTAGTAGAGAAAGAGTTTCACCATCTTGGCCAGTTTAGTCTCAAACTCCTAACCTCAAGCAATCCAGCCACCTCAGCCTCCCAATGTGCTGGAATTACAGGCGTGAGTCATCAAGCCAAGCCAGTATCTTCACAAAATAGACTAAGCAAAAAGGTAATAATTTTTGTGTTGAATTCCTATTTGTATATGTATTCTTCATTCCTTTTGTAAAGCCAGTGAAGCTAAGATAAATGAGAATAATAGAAAACGATCTAAAAGATACTTCGAGGCCAGGCACAGTGGCTCATGCCTGTAATCCCAGGTCTTTCGGAGGCTGAGGTGTCCAGATCATGAGGTCAGGAGATAGAGACCATCGTGGCCAACAATGGTGAAACTCCGTCTCTACTAAAAATGTAAAAAATTATCTGGGCATTGTGGCATGCACCTGTAATCCTGATTACTTGGGAGGTTGAGGCAGGAGAATCACTTGAACCCAGGAGTTGGAGGTTGCAGTGAGCGAAGATAGCGAGATAGCGCCTCTTCACTCCAGTCTGGTTACCATCTGAAAAAGAAAAAAAGATACTGTGATGGAATCATGTCATTTTTTATAACACTGTTGCATTGTTCAAGTCAGAAAACCTAAAATCTGGATACATATTTAAATGAAAACAGGCCAGGCCCCAGGGTATTCCTAGTAAATCATTTTATGTTTTATAATTGTTTTAAGACTACTGAGTCCAATTTACTGATACTTTTTTGTGAATGTTTACATGTATCTTAAGTAAAATTGGCCCACATTTTGCTTTTTAGGGGGTATTTATCCTCCTCTAATTTTATGTTGGGATATTTGCCTTATAAAATGGTCTAGTAAAATTTTGTTACAGGTTATATATTCTTTTTTGTTTTTAGACAGTCTTGCTCTGTAGCTCAGGCTGGAGTGTAGTGGCATGATCTCGGCTCACTGCAACCTCTGCCTCCCTGGTCCTGGTTCAAAGACTTCTCCTGCCTCAGCTTCCTGAGTAGCTGGGATTACAGGCACACGCCACCATGCCCAGCTAGTTTTTGTATTTTTAACAAAGGCAGGGTTTCACCATGTTGTCCAGGCTGGTCTTGAACTCCTGAACTTGTGATCCACTCACCTCAGCCTCCCGAAGTGTTGGGATTACGGGCGTGAGCCACCGTGCCCAGCAAGTTCTATATTCTTTAAAGCTTTTTACTGCCTGTAAAACTATGGATTATAGTTTTTCTTTCTTTTTTATTTTTTGAGACGGAGTTTCGCTCTTGTTACCCAGGCTGGAGTGCAATGGCGCGATCTTGACTCACCGCAACCTCCACCTCCTGGGTTCAGGCAACTCTCCTGCCTCAGCCTCCTGAGTAGCTGGGATTACAGGCACGCACCACCATGCCCAGCTAATTTTTTGTATTTTTAGTAGAGACGGGGTTTCACCATGTTGACCAGGATGGTCTCGATCTCTTGACCTCGTGATCCACCCACCTTGGCCTCCCAAAGTGCTAGGATTACAGGCTTGAGCCACCGCGCCTGGCCTGGATTGTAGTTTTTAAAAAACAACATCATAACTGTACTTTTCCCCCTTTATTTATGGATTAGTTCAGTGTTTTTTTTTTTTTTTTTTGTATCTGTAGTCAACTTTTATCATTTAGGTTTCTCTAGACTGAAACATATTGAAATATATGTATATAGTAATACTGAAACATTGAAATACACGTATACAGTAATATGTAACTTAAATATTTTTAAAAATCTCCTTATGTAGCTATTTCACCTTTTCCATACATAAAGCTATGAGTCATGTTTTTCCCTCAATAACTGCCAATCTATATTAATGTTCTTTTGAAAGAGAATATCCTTAGTCTATTATTTTATTAACTATTCCATTAATTTATCATAAAACTACTTCCTGTTATTCATCTTACATTTAAAAAATTTCTGGCTTAAGTTAATCCTTATTTTTTCCCATCACACCAGTTATGTGATAGGTATTATATGTATGTGAATAGAGTGGTGAACAAGACAAATACTCCCAACTATCTCCTTTATCAAACTCTCATACGCCAAGTCAATATTCCCCCTATCCTAACGCGACAACTAGGAATCACCCCTAGAGTCCACAGCCCAACAAAATTACTCAAACAATCCAATCCTAAACTTACCAGCGTGCCTACCCCTGCCTTATCCATTCCTTCCCAGGAAAACCCCCAATGCTCTGCCCTCACCCCTTCTCCATCCTGATACAACACCCGGGCACCTCTTTACGTGACTCTAACGTGGCATGCCACACCTCCTGTTTCTAGGATCTGAGTATAAACTTATTCCTTCATGACAATCATTTCTATGTCTGCCTGTCTCACCATGATTGATTAAAACAAATCCCAAGCACATTTTAACACGAGGATCCTAAAATGTTCCATACACTGTATTTGATAGATACGTCTCTTAAGTCTCCTTTAATATGTAGGATTCCACTTTTATCTTTTTTTTTTTTTTTGACATGTATTGGTTAAAAAAACTAGGCCATCACTTCTGCAGAATTTCCTGAATTGTGCATTTGTTTGTTTGTGTCATTAATTTGTTCATTTCCCATGTTTCCTGTAAACCGGTAATTAGGTTTGTAGACTAACCTGTACTTCTCAATGAATTTAGGGGACCAAGAAAACTTCACAGGTATCCACTGTGTGCATCCATTACATCACATCAGGTGCATTTGGCTGTTCTTACTTAGAAATTGTTAATATGGATTAGTGTCCTGGCATTCTGCTTCATACAGTATAAGCTTCCTATCCATTTTTCACCTAATGGTCTTGGCATCCACTACTATCATCACCAAAATCCATTATTTTGTAAAATTAAAAAGTGTAATTTTCAAATTCAATTATTCCTTTGACCTTTTAACCAGTTGGAATTCTCTAATAATAAACAACTTTCCTTCACTAACTTTTGGTTGTCTTGAAATATAGTTTGTTTTTTTTTTGTTTTTTTTTTTGAGACGGAGTTTCATTCTTGTTACCCAGGCTGGAGTGCAATGGCGCGATCTCGGCTCACCACAACCTCCGCCTCCTGGGTTCAGGCAATTCTCCTGCCTCAGCCTCCTGAGTAGCTGGAATTAAAGGCACGAGCCACCATGCCCAGCTAATTTTTTGTATTTTTAGTAGAGACGGGGTTTCACCATGTTGACCAGGATGGTCTCGATCTCTCGACCTCATGATCCACCCGCCTCAGCCTCCCAAAGTGCTGGGATTACAGGCTTGAGCCACCGCGCCCGGCTCAATTTAGCATTTTTAAAAAGCTACAGATTTTTAAAAAATTAATAGAGTTTTATAATACAGGGGATTTTTCATTTCCAAATAATTTCATGTTATTTTTTGTCAATTTTTGATATTGACCAGGGCCAGAGAATGCTGACTGTAGATTTTTTTTTTTTTTGGAGACAGGGTCTTGATTTGTCACTCAAGTTGGAGTGCAGTGGTGCAATCATAGCTCACTGCAGCCTCAACTCTTGGGTTCAAGCGATCCTCTCACCTCAGCCTCCTGAGTAGCTAGGACTATAGGCATGCACCACCATGCCCAGGTAATTTTTAAACTTTTTTGGTAGAGGGACTCATGATGTTGTCCAGGCTAGTCTTGAACTTCTGGCCTCAAGCAATCCTCCTTACTTGGCCTCCCAGCATGCCGGATTTACAGGCATAGGCTACCTCACCTGTTCTAGGATATCTGTTTTTTAATGAAGAAATTGAAAAGGAATTTCTTACTTTCTTTTTTTTTTTTTTTTTTTTTTTTTGAGACAGAGTTTCACTTTTGTTACCCAGGCTGGAGTGCAATGGCGTGATCCTCGGCTCACCACAACCTCCGCCTCCTGGGTTCAGGCAATTCTCCTGCCTCAGCCTCCTGAGTAGCTGGGATTACAGGCATGCGCCATCATGCCCAGCTAATTTTTTTGTATTTTTAGTAGAGACAGAGTTTCACCATGTTGACCAGGATGGTCTCGATCTTTTGACCTAGTGATCCACCCGCCTTGGCCTCCCAAAGTGCTGGGATTACAGGCTTGAGCCACCGCGCCCGGCCGAATTTCTTACTTTCAATATTTTAACAAGAATAAGATATCTCAAGTTCAATGAGAAGTAAATGTTGGTGGAAGGCATTTTTAAATTCATTATGCCCAAAGCCTTTAGTATGAATTATCCAAAAAGAAGTAAAGATAATTTTTAAAAGTTTAGTGGCTTAAAACAACAACCATTTTATCATATCTCATGTTTTTGTGGGTCAGAAATTTGGGCAGGGACTCAGCTAGTCAGTCAATTCTTCCATTCTACATGGCATCAGTTGAGGTCACCAAGTCACTCAGTGGCATTTAGCTGGTGGCTGGTCTGGTGGATCCAAAATTTTACTCCAATCTCTAGTGTCTTGGTGGATGTCAAGAAGACAGGGTTCAGCAGGATGCCTCTCCCTCTCTATGCAGTGTCAGGGCCTCTCCATGTGGTCTCTTCAGGAAAGCAGCCAGACTTTGGAACATGACAGTTCTCTCATTTCATGAGATGAAGTAGTAACTCTACTAGTATAGTAAAGTCTGAGTCAAGAAACGAGCACAGCACTACATCTACCATATTCTACTGGGCGAAGCAGTCACAGTCTGCCTATATATAACAGAGGGGATATAAATTCACCTCTTGATCAAAAGAGTATCAAATTGCTGCACTCTTATATGACCATTTCATAAATTAAAACTATTATAGCACAGAGCAGTTAAGCATCTTGTCCAGGACGACACAAAGTAGTGATGGAATAGGGATGACAGTTAAGTGTCTTTCTCACATTTCTTATAACAGAATTACTTTTTAGAACAAATGTGCTGAAGTTTCAGGTTTGGGTGATGATGGAATACATTATATTATCATATTCTTCTAATGGTATAAAACCTCTTATGCCAAATCAGTTGCATGTAGGGAGCAAAAGAGATTAATTACTACATTCATAGAATGTTCTGTAACACAGAAGTTGAAAAGACTTTCTTATATTTTTACATTATGAATTTTCAAATGATGGGTAAGGTGTGAATGTTGCCTAAAGGCCTTCTTACATTCCTTACATTCATAGGGTTTCTCACCAGAATGAATTCTCAGATGCTGAATAAGGGATGAATTAAGTCTAAAGGACTTCCTACATTCCTTACACTCAAAGGGTTTTTCGCCAGTATGAATGCTCTGATGTAGAGTAAGTTTTTGGCGCAATCTAAAGGCCTTCCCACATTCCTTACATTTATAGGGTTTCTCACCAATATGAATACTCTGATGCTGTGTGAGTTGTGAAAGTAGTCTAAAGGCCTTCCCGCATTCCTTACAGTCATAGGGCTTAATTCCAATATGAATACTCTGATGTGAAATAAGTTGTGAGTAACGACTAAAGGCCTTCCAGCATTCCTTACATTCATAAGGTTTTTCACCAGTATGAATTCTGTGATGGAGAATAAGATGATAACCACGACTAAAGGTCTTTCCACATTCCTTACATTCATAGGGTTTCTCCCCGGTATGAATTCTCTGATGGAGTGTTAGTTGTTGTCGCACTCTAAAGGCCTTCCCGCATTCCTTACATTCATAGGGTTTCTCACCAGTATGAAGTTTGTGATGTACTCTCAGACCAGAGCCACACAAAAAGGCCTTCCCACATTCTTTACATTCGTAGAGCCTGTCAGCACTGTTAAGCTTCTGATGCCGAGTCAGGTGTGCATACTGTCTAAAGGCCTTCCCACACTCTGTACAGACATAGGGTTTCTCACCAGTATGAATCCTCTGATGCAGAGTAAGTTGTCCTCGTACCCTAAAAGCCTTCCCACATTCTTTACATTCATAGGGCTTCTCACCAATATGCATTTTCTGATGTACTCTGAGATCGGCACCACATATGAAACCTTCCTCACATTCCTTACATTGGTAGAGTTTTTCACCAGAATGAAGTCTCTTATGTCGGGTAAGGTGTGCAGTCTGTCTGAAGGCCATCCCACATTCCTTACATTCATAGGGTTTTTCACCAGTATGAATTCTGTGATGAAAAGTAAGCTGTTGGCGCACTCTGAACGCCTTTCCACATTCCTTACATTCATAGGGTTTATCGACAAAATGAAGTCTCTGATGTGGAGTAGCAGACGTGCGTTTCTGGTAAGAGGATACTTTTTCAGATGCCATTTTCACATTACTGAAGTATCTTTCTAGAGGTCTCTCTTGTCCTTCCATTTTTTCTTTGGATTCCCAATCATTTTTTAAAATGAGACCCTTAAGGCCATGTTTTTTAATTCTTTCCATTATCTTCCACTGTGATAAATTTATTTCATAAATGTCATTTTCTAAAGACAACTTCTTGGCCTCATACTTGGTCTCCAAATCTAAAATAAGACAAGAAAGCAAACACATGCTGTTTTCTTTTACTAAAAGAAGCAACATTTCTTTTTTTTTTTTTTTGAGACGGAGTTTCGCTCTTGTTACCCAGGCTGGAGTGCAATGGCGCGATCTCGGCTCACCGCAACCTCCGCCTCCTGGGCTCAGGCAATTCTCCTGCCTCAGCCTCCTAAGTAGCTGGGATTACAGGCACGCGCCACCACGCCCAGCTAGTTTTTTGTATTTTTTAGTAGAGACGGGGTTTCACTATGTTGACCAGGATGGTCTCGATCTCTCGACCTCGTGATCCACCCGCCTCGGCCTCCCAAAGTGCTGGGATTACAGGCTTGAGCCACCGCGCCCGGCTAGAAGCAACATTTCTAACGTAGAAATAAAAGACAACTTAAGTAATCCTCAATCAAACTCTAAAATATTGGTATACAATCTGAAAAGAAAAACAGCAAAAGAAAACATCAGGAAAAATGAGAGTTCATACAAAATAGCAAGATTGGTGATTAAGTAAACATTTTAAGTCATCTGGGATTATACACATGAGCCAGGGTCCCTGGCTGTATTTTTGTTTTTTAGAAAATAATGGTAGGCTGAGTACAGTGGCTCACACCTGTAATCCCAGCACTTTAGGAGGCCAAGGCAGGAGGATTTCCTCAGCCCAAGAGTTCGAGACCAGCCAGAGCAACATGGCAAGACCTCATTTCTACAAAAAACAAATTAAAAAATTAGCTGGGTATGGTGGTATGTGTTATAGTACCAGCTACGTGGGAGACTGAGGTAGGAGGACTGCTTGAACCCAGGAGGTCAAGTTTGCAGGCAGTGTGTGTATGCCACTGCACTCCAGCCTGGGTGACAGAGCAAGACCCTGTTTCTTAAAAAAAAAAAAAAAAGTCGGCCGGGCGCGGTGGCTCAAGCCTGTAATCCCAGCACTTTGGGAGGCCGAGGCGGGTGGATCACGAGGTTGAGAGATCAAGACCATCCTGGTCAACATGGTGAAACCCCGTCTCTACTAAAAATACAAAAAATTAGCTGGGCATGGTGGCACGTGCCTGTAATCCCAGCTACTGAGGAGGCTGAGGCAGGAGAATTGCCTGAACCCAGGAGGCGGAGGTTGCGGTGAGCCGAGATCGCGCCATTGCACTCCAGCCTGGGTAACAAGAGCAAAACTCTGCTTCAAAAAAAAAAAAAAAAAAAAAGTCTATATTTTGAAAACCTCCACATAAGTATCTATAAAACATAACCATAGTGCTTAGAAGAAACTTTAAAAACTAAAACCCAGCAATAAAAGTGAAAAACATCATTAAAAGTCTTACTCAAGGCTGGGCACGCTCATGCCTGTCATCCCAGCACTTTGGGAGGCCGAGGTCGGGGGATCACAAGGTCAGGAGAGCGAGACCAGTCTAGCTACCATGGTGAAACCTCATCTCTATTCAAGCTTGGTTCCTATTCTACTTTAAAAATAAATACAACACTTTGGGAGGCCGAGGTGGATGGATCACGAGGTCAAGAGAATCGAGACCATCCTGGTTAACATGGTGAGACCCCGTTTCTACTAAAAATACAAAAATTAGCTGGGCATGGTGGCGCATGCCTGTAGTCCCAGCTACTCGGGAGGCTAAGGCAGGAGAATTGCTTGAACCCAGGAGGCGGAGGTTGCGGTGAGCCGAGAATGCGTCATTGCACTCCAGCCTGGGTAACAAGAACAAAACTCAGTCTCAAATAAATAAATAAATAAATAAATAAAAATAAAAGTGGAAGCCGGGCATGGTGGCTCACACCTGTAATCCCAGCACTTTGGCAGGCCAAGGCCGGTGGATCACCTGAGGTCAGTTCAAGACCAGCCTGGCCAACATGGTGAAACCTGTCCCTACTAAAAATACACAAAATTGGCCAGCTGTGGTAGTGAACAACTGTAATCCCAGCTACTCGGGAGGCTGAGGAAGGAGAATTGTTTGAACTCGGGAGGTGGAGGTTGCAGTGAGCCAAGATTGCGCCACTGCACTCCAGCCTGGGTGACAAGAGTGAAACTTTGTCTCAAAAATAAAATAAAATGCAAAAGAGAAAAACAGCTGAATCAAAATATACAATGGTTGTCAACAGTGAACCAAAAAGAGCACCACCCTACCCCACAGCTCCATCAAAGAGGAGGAAAACTGGAGAGAAAAATAATAAAAAAGATGAGCGGTGAATGGGACAAATAAGTGGTTCTTTTAGTATCCCCAGCCAAGACCTTAATTTGTTCCCCAGGTTGCAGACCTTTCCTCCTTGGTCCACAGACCTTTAAAGAGGGCTTTCTAAACAACATAAGGATATGCCTCTTCCCCAACAATCTGGGGTTCCCTGTGGTGACAGCTTCTTCCTGCCTGACTGGCCCTCACCTGGATATTGTCTTCTCTTCCTCACAACTTTCCAAGGCTCTTTTCCTTGCTCCAATAAGGAAATCACAACTGGTTTAGAAATGAAGCATCCTGCTCAGAAGAAAAAATATATAAGGTACATTGAAATAAAAAATAAATTTAAAATTACTTTGATTCAATCTTGGTTAAAGTATATAGCAAAACAGTAATTGAGAGAAAGAAAAAAAAACAGTAATTGATAAGGCAAAACAAAGAAGGGAAAGATGTTTTAAGAACATTTACATTAAGGTTACACATTAGAGATTAGAGAGGAAATAAAAAATCTTCTTAGGCCGGGCGCGGTGGCTCAAGCCTGTAATCCCAGCACTTTGGGAGGCCGAGGTGGGTGGATCACGAGGTCAAGAGATCGAGACCATCCTGGTCAACATGGTGAAACCCCGTCTCTACTAAAAATACAAAAAATTAGCTGGGCATGGTGGCACGTGCCTGTAATCCCAGCTACTTAGGAGGCTGAGGCAGGAGAATTGCCTGAACCCAGGAGGCGGAGGTTGCGGTGAGCCGAGATCGCGCCATTGCACTCCAGCCTGGGTAACAAGAGCGAAACTCCGTCTCAAAAAAAAAAAAAAAAAAAAAAAATCTTCTTAAAATCTATTTTGACAGAAGTGTTTCTTCTTCAGAGGCAATAGTGGTTGAGATCAGAGACTGTCAAGTGCAAATCCTGCCTGAGCCACATCCTAGTTGTGTGACCTTGGGCAAGTTACTTCTATGCTACCTTTTTCCTTCCCGATAAAATAGAGATAATCACAGTACCTATCTTACAAGAGTATTAAGATTATATTAGTGTGTCTGTATCTACACACTGCCTAGAGTATATACCAAACACTATATTTCATTAGCTATTGGTTATTGTTATTTGGTGAGAGAAAATATAAGAAGTTTCCTGGGACATGTATTATTATGACTTGGATATTCAAACAATGTTAAATTAAATGTAAAGTTCTTGTATTATTATTATTATTTTTTTGAGATAAGAGTCTCACACCGTCACTCCAGGCTAGAGTGCAGTGGTTCACCCCCAACTCACTGCAACCTCTGTCTCCTGGGTTCAAGCGATTCTCCTGCCTCAGCCTCCCAAGTAGCTGGGATTACAGGCGCACACCACCACACCTGGTTAATTTTTTGAATTTTTTCAGTAGAGACAAGGTTTCTCTCTGTTGGCCAGATGAACTCCTAACCTCATTATCCACCTCAGCCTCCCAAAGTGGTAGGATTACGGATGTGAGCCACCTCACCTGGCCAAGTTACTGGATTGTAACAGCCTTATTGCAATATAATTTAACTAACATAAAATCTACCTGTTTTAAATGTACAATTCTATGATTTTTAGTAAATTTACAGAGCTGTGCAAACATCACTACAATCCAAACTTGGAATATTTTCATCATCCCCCAACCATCCCTGCTGGTTACTGGCAGTCAATCTTCATTCCTACTCCTGGCCCTAGACAAACATTGATCTTCTTTTTGCCTCTACAGATTTCCCTTTTCTGGACATTTCATATAAATAGAATCATACAATATGTAACCTTTTGCATCTGGCTTCTTTCACTTAGCATAGTGTTTTTGATATTCTTGCATGCTATAACATGCATCAGTAGTTTGTTTCTTCCATGAACAATATTCTATTGTATGACTGCCACATTTCATTTATCCATTTATTTAGACGTTGTGAATAATACTACTGTGAATACTTATACATCTTTGTATAGACACATGTTTTTATTTCTCTTGAGTAGACATTTAGGAGAAGAATTATAGGATCACATCTATGCCATCTTACATTCCCACTGGCAATGTATGAGGGTTCCAGTTTCTCCATATACTCACTAATAGTTATTTTGTCTTTCGACTAATAATTGTATATATTTATAGGCTACAATATGATGTTTTGATAGATTTTATTGTGAAATGAGCAAATCAGGGTAATTAGCATATTCATCACCTCAAGGATCTATCATTTCTTTTCTTTGTGGTGAGGACTTTAAAAACACTCCCTTGTAGCTGTTTTGAAATATACAGTATACAATTACTATAGTCATCTTGCTGTACAATAAAACACATGAGCAAAATTCTTGGATTTTTAATTTTCAATCGTAAAATAGGTAAAACTGAGTATGTTTATTAATGAAAGGAATGAGTTCTCTTGAATTGTAAATAAATCATCCATTTTACCACTAGATAAATCATATGTATTCTCTTGATAGAGAAAATTCAATAAACAGGATCTAGCTATTTCCCTTACAAGTAACAAGTAATATACCAACAAGTAACAAAACATCTAAAGCAATTCTGAATTCAAACACAAAGTGAAAATCTTGTTTTCTTTGACACTGGTAAGGCTACAAATAACAAAGATCTCAAACCCAGCCCCTTTATTATTAAGGAAGACCCAACGGCTACTTAAGGATGAGGAAGGTGAATGTGCTTAATGAAGGTGCTCACTTCCAGTGAAATAAAGCTCAAAGTGTTCCCTTTAGAAAGTGGAGCAGAAATTTAGTTTCCTAAAAGTACTCTTGAAATTTCCGGAGGAAAAAGCTGATGTTACAGAGAACACAGTCTAAATTCCTAGAAGCAGATAACCTTACCCAGTGAGACCAAGTTGCTGTAGTTCTCTAACATCACATCTCTGTACAAATTCTTCTGTTCCAAGTCCAGGTATTCCCACTCTTCTGGAGAGAAGTCTATGGATATATCACTGAACATCACTGATCGCTGAAATGACAACCACATATTATAACTGAAATGGAAGAAAATGTTTTTTTTGTTTTTTGTGTTTTTTTTGAGATGGAGTTTTGCTCTTGTTACCCAGGCTGGAGTGCAATGGCACGATCTCGGCTCACCGCAACCTCCGCCTCCTGGGTTCAGGCAATTCTCCTGCCTCAGCCTCCTGAGTAGCTGGGATTACAGGCACGCGCCACCATGCCCAGCTAATTTTTTGTATTTTTAGTAGAGACGGGGTTTCACTATGTTGACCAGGATGGTCTTGATCTCTTGACCTCGTGATCCACCCGCCTCGGCCTCCCAAAGTACTGGGATTACAGGCTTGAGCCACCATGCCCGGCCGAAAATGTATTTTAAGATAGAAGGAGAGATGGGTGTGGTGGCTCACACCTGTAATCCCAGCACTTTGGGAGGCCAATGCAGGCGGGATCACCTGAGGTCAGGAGTTTGAGAACAGCCTGACCAACATGGAGAAACCCTGCCTCTACTAAAAATACAAAATTAGCCAGGTGTGGTGGCAGGCGCCTATACTCCCAGCTACTTGGGAGGCTAAGGCAGGAGAATCGCTTGAATCCGGGAGGTAGAGGTTGCAGTGAGCCGAGATCACGCCATTGCACTCCAGCCTGGGCAACAACAGCGAGACTCCATCTCAAACAATCAAACAAACAAAAAAAGATAGAAGAAGAAAAGAGGGAAGAGATATTGCAGGAAGTAAACCATATGGCAAGTAAACAGGCTTGGGCTGGAAGCCTACAACACAGCCAGTCAGGAAACGAGTGTGCCTGAAGCAAAATGCCTGGGTTCCTGAAGGGTCCTGTTGCTACAGACATAGCCTGTTATGCACTCTGGCAAATCTTAATCCAGACATGTCTGGGAAAGAAAATCAGTTTTCCAATTAAATGAAATACTGTATATAAGCCTTTGCCTACTATGTCTCCCTCATAAATTCCCAAGAAAGGTGAGTTCCTCCATCCCTTTCTCCTTAAAGAAAAGATTTTTTTTTGTCTCCCTCCCTATAATATCTTTATCTTAGAAAAGGATCTAAATGCAATTAGAGAATGTCTTCTAAGTTTATCCTAGAAGTAGATCTTAAGCATTTTTCCTAATTATGACTGTTAAAAATTGGTTGGATAATAGGCTATACAATGCATATGTAAGATTTAATCATTCTTCTATACTTAGATATTCTGGTTGGACAATATCTTAAGATTCTCCTCATTTCTGGGAGTCAATGTGACTACTATGTACCTTGATTATCTTCTCATATGCTATCACTTTCCATCCCTTCCCATATGCCTGCCTTGTTCCTGAGTTAAAGGATACTGATACAGGATAATCCAGCATTGCAAAGATGTCGTTCTAGATCAGCACATCCTGTTCAACCAAAAATGGAATCTTGTTCCTGGGTATAACTCAGGAATTCTAAGAGAAGATCTCTGATCTCTCTGCATGTAAGACCTAGCCACACCCCTACTCAGTCCTAAAAGCCTCACAGAGCATGAGATCTTACCATATACTGAGGCTGAGGCCAACTAACAGCAACTCTTAGCTTTTTGTTAACTTTTTTTAAGAGACAGGGTCTCTCTCTGTCACCCCGGCTAGAGTACAGTGGCACATCCATAGCTTCACTACAGCCTCGAACTCCTGGGCTCAAGCAATTCTCCCATGTCAACCTCCTGAATAGGTAGGATTACAGGTGTAAGCAACCATGCCCAGCCACAACCCTTATCTTACATACTTGGAAAACTCAAGTCTGGAAAAGTTCAGTTTTCCTATGAGTGGATAAATGGGCCCATCCTCTCTTATCAACTCACAAAGACTGTTCAAATACTTTAAGATATTTCATTTTTACTCCATTTTAGCTAAAAGCAGAAGACTGAGCAATATAGGAGACGCTGAATGATTTGTTCAACAAAATACAAGAACAATGACTGGAATAGTGTTCACAGGACAAGCCTTATGGTTCATCTGCCACTGGATATGGAAGAACTGGAAGAAGGTTCTTGGATAGAGCTCTGATAGGAAGTTTCAGGATAAAATAATGGTCATAGGACCTTAACATGCTGGTATTCCCAGAAGGAGAAATAAAACTTACAAGGGCCATGGTATAGAAATTCAAAAACTGGTCAGTCCTCCTTGAGGTTTACTTGCTGGGAGAAGCGCCGAGTCCACAGAGGCTAATCTAGGGGGAAGAAAACAAGACCATGAGAGCAGATGGACCTCAGGAATCCCCAAATGACTTGAGTTACTAAGACCTTTCCCCTCTCTTTTAATCTCTCTACCACAGCCTCCCACTCTACACACACGTGTGCGCACACACACATAGGCAGAGAGAGAGAGAGATTTGAGGGAGTCTGCACAGGTCTCAACCCTTGCTAACTCCAGGGTTGAAAAGGGGCTGTTATCATCTAAACTACAGTGTTCCTTCTTCAAAGTATCATAGGCCTGTTTAGATTCACCAGACACAAAGAGAGAAATTCATAAGGACCAAGCCATTATCACCATAAAATTGCTGCACTGGCAGCCCTGCTTGCAGTCAGAACAACTTCCAAAACCCTCTGGGCTCATCACTCTCTATTTCCAGTCAGAATCATCCACACTGTTTTCTGAAAGGAATTCATTTGCCATTCTCTTTCTTATAACCTAGGCTGAAAAGGCATGGATTCATGTTCTTGGTCATTTGACAATAACAAATGTCTATCAAGAGTTCCCATATGTTGAGTGTTTTTTTGTTTTCTGTTTTTTGTTTTTTTGAGATGAGAGACTTGCTCCGTAGGCCAGGCTGGAGTGCAGCGGCACGATCTCGGCTCACTGTAACCTCTGCCTCCCGGATTAAAGTGATTTTCCTGCCTCAGTCTCCCAAGTAACTGGGACTAAAGGCATGTGCCACCATATCTGGCTAATTTTTTGTATTTTTAGTAGAGATGGTCTCAATCTCCTGATCTTGTGATCTGCCAGTCTCAGCCTCCCAAAGTGCTGGGATTTCAGGCATGAGCCACTGTGCCCTTGGGTGTTCTATATATATTTACTATATCCTCAGGATTGCTCTTTAGCACAATAATTATTCTATCCGTACAATGGATCAGAAATTCACAGAAAGAGAAATAAAATCACTTGCAGAAATGCAGTTTATGAGTAGCAAAGCTGCATTTGGAATGATTTTTCTAACCACAGAGTCAGCTTTCCTTCAACTCTAGCTTTTGTCTCTGAAACCCAAAATTTCTTATTCCAGTGAGTGTAAACTGGCATGCATGCTTCACCAAAATAAAATAAAATAAAATAAAAATAACACAACTCACCAGCAGGCATCTGAGTACCAATGCCCATATTATCAAGCATGAGAGGAAATGAACATTCTAGCAGTTTACTGCAGACTGTAGATTTTAAAGTATGTACAAGCATCATTTAAATCATGCATACTCTTTGATTCAGAAATTCTACTTTGGCCGGGCGCGGTGGCTCAAGCCTGTAATCCCAGCACTTTGGGAGGCCGAGGCGGGTGGATCACAAGGTTAAGAGATCGAGACCATCCTGGTCAACATGGTGAAACCCCGTCTCTACTAAAAATACAAAAAATTAGCTGGGCATGGTGGCGCCTGCCTGTAATCCCAGCTACTCAGGAGGTTGAGGCAGGAGAATTGCCTGAACTCAGGAGGCGGAGGTTGCGGTGAGCCGAGATTGCGCCATTGCACTCCAGCCTGGGTAAGGAGAGCGAAACTCCGTCTCAAAAAAAAAAAAAAAAGCAGAAATTCTACTTTGGGGATTAAAGAAAATAATTGTACATATGATCAAAGGTATGTGTTAAGAGTATGTTAACATTGTTCATAATGAAATAAAGCTGGAAAGAACCTAAATGTCCTTCCATAGAAAACTAGTTAAATAAATCACAAAGCATCAACAGAGTAAAACAAACTATTGCCATTTTAAAATGATGATGTAGATCTTTAATTGGAAACATGGAAATATGTTCAGCATAGTTTGTTGAGTGAAGAATGTAGTAACAAACAGTTGTGGGTAGTATAATCCTGTTCAGTTACAGCAAAAACGTGTGTGTGTGTGTGTGTGTGTGTGTGTGTGTGTGTGTGTGAGAGAGAGAGAGAGAGAGAGAGAGAGAGAGAGAGTATGTACATGTGTATGATTTTTTTTTTTTTAAGATGGAGTTTTGCTCTGTTGCCCAGGCTAAGTGCAATGGGGCGATCTAGGCTCACCACAACCTCCACCTTCCAGGTTCAAGCGATTCTCCTGCCTCAGCCTCCTGAGTAGCTGGGATTACAGGCGCATGCCACCACACCCAGCTAATATACGTGTGTATTAATCTGTAAGTGCTAAGTTTTAGAAACTATACAAAGATCTATAAAATATTCAAGATATATAACCTCTTAGAAAAATAAAATGAACACTCTGAGGACATCTGTAAAGCATACATAGAAATCAGCACAAAGAAGCACTGACAGGCATCAATAGATAGTGATCTTGATTTTTTTTTTTTGCTTACATTTATTTCACAATTCTACATGGCCACATATATATTTGAATTATATATTTTAACTTTGTATAGTGGAAAGCGTTCTTCACATAGGTTAAAGAGATACTTTTTTTAAAATAGTCATCTCTTGAACTTGGAGAAAAAAAACACACTATCCTAAAAACAGCTGCTATGTTTTTACTGCTTTTGTTGATTACAGATCCAAAAATCTGAACCGACTCTATGGTTTCTAAGTGTGTTCATGTATGTTGAAGTTCTGCCAACATACATGGCTAAACATCTTCAACTAATGCCTTATTCCACTGCTGCTATTTATCATGACTTCTTGACCAAGCATTTGTTTTGCTTCTGAAAGTTATTTTAGCCATGAGGCCCTCCTAGGAGCTGCTGAATTTTCTTGTCCTGTTCGTCTCAGTTTGCATCAACATCATGAGGATAAAACATGTAAGGCAAATGCTTATCATATAAAATCCATTACCCCATAGGAACCCCATGAGTTTGCTATCATTTCGTCATAACCTGACAATGCCTGCTATAATCAGATGTCTCCTTCCCATGACCTCTCAAGCCATGCCATCTAACTTCTTCAATGACCTTTACCTCACCTATCTCAGTCTTATTCTTTCATAGGCTTGTCTACCTTGATAAATAATAACTTAAGGATAACAACCATGTCATTTTGGTCACTGTATTTCCCCCAAGGACTGGCACAAGATCTGGCATATTTTGAGTACTTTATAAATGTCTCATAATTCAACCTAGAAATTCCACTTTTAGGAATTTATCATTATTAAATATTTGTAAAATTATACAAAGATGTGTTGCAAGAGAGCTCATCAAAGAATAATTTGTTGGATGGGCATGGTGGCTCATACCTGTAACCAACACTTTGTGAGGCCGAGGTGGGCAGATCACTTGAGGTCAGCAGTTCGAGATCAACCTGGCCAACATGATGAAACTCCATCTCTGCTAATAATATAAAAATTACCTGGGTATGGTGGCATGTGCCTGTATTCCCAACTACTTGGGAGGCTGAGGCAGGAGAATCCCTTGAATCTGAGAGGCAGAGGTTACAGTGAGCCGAGATTGCGTCACTGCACTCCAGACGGGGTGACAGAGCAAAACTCCACTTACAAAAAAAAAAAAAGTAGTTTACGACAACCCAAAATCAAATACCTAACAGTAGGCAACAAGTTGAATAAATGATATTCCACTATATTATAGATTATTATGCAATTATTAATGACATTGGTCCATATTAGTTAATGAAGGAAGATATTCATGATCAATTACTAGGTGTGGCAGGCAGGCATGCACAATGTTGGGAGGTGGCAGACTCTGATTTATTAAAAAATACAGGCTTTGTTGTTAGTATTTGAGCTCTGACAATTATTAACTGTGAGAATTTGGACACATTAATTTTTAGTGTCTCTGTTTCCTCAGAGACAAATTGGGGAATAATAACAGTACCTACCCTATAGGGTTGTGAAGGTTAAGAACATAATACATAAAGCACTTGAAGTGGCTTACTGTAAGGACTAAATTCAGTGAAAAACATTCGATAACCCTCATTCCATTATTTTAAAAATTATCGTCAATAATTTTCAATTTAAGAATTTGGTCTTCGCTGATAAATTATCTTTAACCATTTTAATAGTAGTCCCTTTCTCTAAAAATTTATTGAGATTTTTCCATCATTGCTCTTAAAACACTAACTGATAAATGTTAAAACTAAGCTTGAAAATGTAATTCTTCTTAATATTATTAAAAAGGACTCACAGAAATCAAAGAGTAGAACAAGGCCCCTCTTGCTTTCCATCCCTAGTAGCTCCAAAGGGACATCATTCCATATCATAAAACCAGCACAAGAATTTTGCTTTGATAAGACATCATATTAAATACATTTTTAAAAAGTCAATCAAGTTTTTCTGTTCAGTATGTCTAAATATTGCTATTACCACTTTTTTTTTTCTGTTATACATATATAAATCTGTCCTTAGCAGTACCCTTAGGCTACTAGAAAATAAATACCTAATTCTGAAGAGATATCTTACTTGATAATTTTCCCAGGTAACTGTTTAATCGATGGCCCCATAATCTTAGAAGGTATAAATTCTTTTTTTTTTTTGAGACGGAGTTTCGCTCTTGTTACCCAGGCTGGAGTGCAATGGCGCGATCTCGGCTCACCGCAACCTCCGCCTCCTGGGTTCAAGCAATTCTCCTGCCTCAGCCTCCTGAGTAGCTGGAATTACAGGCACGTGCCACCATGCCCAGCTAATTTTTGTACTTTTAGTAGAGACGGGGTTTCACCATGTTGACCAGGATGGTCTCCATCTCTTGACCTCGTGATCCACCCGCCTCGGCCTCCCAAAGTGCTGGGATTACAAGCTTGAGCCACCGCACCCGGCCTCAGACTCCTTTTCTTAAAGAGTCGGGCAGGACTGGCTAAGAAGGGAACCAGGCTTTTCTTGCAGCCCAACCTCGCATGGTTTTAAAATAGGGCACAATGCCACCACTGCCCACCCATACATAACTAGAGTAACATAAGACAGGGTGTTGCTAACTCTGCCCAGCATCAAAGAAAGGCCAGGGTCTCTCAGCAAACAATATGAAAAATATATATAAAAGAAAAAAGAAAGGCGAGGGTCATTGATGCCCGGGGCTGGAATTGGAGTTCACAATAGCTTCCTGGAAGAAACACTGTGTTCTAAAACCTGCAGTTGGACTCTTCAGAGCTGTGAGTGCACGTGCATGGGTCCAGGTCCGCAGGGAGGTGGTGTGGTGGTCCCTCCAAGAGCCAGACTGGGCGGGAGCGGGAGCTTGTTCAGTTATAACATTCCTAGGCCAAGGTCAGGTCTGAGCCTTGTTTCGCTGTTGCCCAGGCTGGAGTGCAGTGGTGCAATCATAGTTCACTGCAGCCTCGAACTCCTCCTAGGCTCAAACCATCCTACTGCCTCAGCCTTTCAAGTAGCTGGGACCACAGGAGCGCGCCACACACCTGGCTCATTTTTTTAAATTTTGGCACAGACGAGAGTCTCGCTTTGGTGCCCAGGCTGGTCTCGAACTCCTGGCTTCCAGCGATCCTCCCGCCTCGCTGACCGAGAGCCCTGGGATTACAGATGTGAGCCATTTGGTCCGGCCTAGTCTGAGCCTTTCTGCTGTGAGTCCTTTCTGCCGCAGAAACTGACCAGGGGCCATTTATCTGCAGCTGGGCCCAGTGTGGCCAGAGGGTAGAGGATGCTGGGGTCAATCACGCACTCCAGGGCCTTCGCTCACACCGCAGGCTCTGCACCCAAGTTGGCCGCACAGTCGCGGTCACGTCCCAGCCCCAGCCCAGTCAAGCCCACCACACACATACCCGGGCCTGAGGCGCCGGCTACAGCCGCTGTGCAGTGCTGCAATGGCCCCCCTTCCCTCTCCTTACCCGCTGGGCTGCAGTGCTTTCTCTACGGATGGCCAGGACTGCTCTCTCGGGGCGCGAACCCGAGCCGCGGCGATGCCCGGCGGAACAGAGAGAGCCGCGACCGGGTCGCGGTACAATCCCCCGGCCCTAACTGGCTGCGCGCGGGGGCTGCTGGGAGGGCCAAGCGCTTTCACGGAGTGCGCAGGCGCAGCCGACTGCTCGTTGATGCACCCCGGGCTCTGAGGGAACCCGGAGCTGGAGCCAGAGCCAGGTCGGTCCCAGCGAGGTTACGCTTCGAGTCCCTTAGCACCTGGGGACGGCGCGGCAGGGCCTGGAGGGGAGCGGGGACAGATGGCTGGTGCATTAAAAAAAGGGCGACTGCCTGTCCATAGGACCGACTGGGGAGCTCTGTGAGCGAGGTCGGCCCTGCGAGTCTGTCCCTGGCGCGGTCCTGGGTGGGATTCTTTCACTGAGTGTGGCTAGTTGGGATTTGAGACGGTGTGACACGGGGGAACCGGGGGTGACCGGGATGAGGTTTGTGACTGAGATTGTGTGACTGGAATTAAGTCGAGCTCCCTAGGACTGAGAGTGCCACGGGCGCCTGTGAGATCACCGGTTGACTGAGTGCGTGCGCTTGCGTTTCTGTGAGCGCGTCTATAACCCACGGTAAACCTTACTGTGTCGCGGTTTGGGGGAATGTTTGTTTTCCTTCTCCAACCTTATCTGGAGACCGTGAATGTGAGTCAGTGTGTGTCTGAGAAATGACGCCCCTGATTGTGTGGTGGGTGTGTGCTTGCTTACGGGGCTGTGACGAAGTGACTGGATAATTGATAGTGACTGAGAGCCTCGCTCTCCTCAACTCTAAAACAGAGAGGGGAATGTTGCATCCTCAAGAGCATCAGCTTGACTACAGGATTTGGTGAAAAGAGGATTTTTTTTTAAATTACGTGTTTATTTTGTATTTAATCACAGGCCTGTTATTGGGGAGAATGTAAATAAGCATAACTTTTAGATTAAGATTTTAAAGGAGATTTCTGGCATAGAGTAGTTTATTTGCTTCTGCCCCAGATTCCGATGAGTGGCCTTTACTTGTTTCTTAGGGATTTTGAGGAGGAAGCGGAAGAAGATTTGAGAAGACCTAGATTAAGAAAAAATAAAAGCGGCAGTTTGGCTAGATCAGACAGTCCAGAATTAGGGAGTCAGATATCTTGGGTTGTAGATCAGTCACTTTTTTCCCTTTATTAAAGCAGGGCAAGAAACTTGAGACCCAAAGCACAAATTCATGCTCCCTAATTTAAATTTAACATCACAGTGTTTTATTCTTGCCTTCTATACTCATGCTTATTTTCTCTAACAGAAATCTTGGTTCCTATCAATATCAACATATTAAGTTATTAATATTTATCTATTTATATTAATTTATTAATTTGATAGTTGCTATAAAACTAAAATTGTAATAACAAAGCTAGTAAATGAAATTTTAGATTGCAGTTCTTTTAGAGCAGTTATATCCTGCAGGCCAAATATGTCCTGCTACCAGTTGTACAGCTAAGGAAATAAGAATGATTCGTGTATATATATATATATATATATTTTTTTTTTTTGAGACAGTCTTGCTCTGTTGCCCAAGCTGAAGTGCAGTGGTGCAATCTTGGCTCACTGCAGCCTCTGACTCACAGGTTCTAGCAATTCTGCCTCAGCTTCCCAAGTAGCTGGGATTACAGGCGTGTGCCACCATACCCAGCTAATTTTTGTATTTTTAGTAGAAATGGAGTTTCACCATGTTGGCCAGGATGGTCTTGATCTCTTAACCTCATGACCCGCCTGCCTCAGCCTCCCAAAGTGCTGGTATTATAGGTGTGAGCCACAACACCTAGCCTTTTTTTTTTTTTTTTTTTTTTTTTGAGACAGGGTCTCTTTCGCCCAGGCCGGAATACAGTGGCCAATCATAACTCACGGCAATCTCAATCTCACAGGCTCAAGCCAGCCTCCTGCCTCAGCCTTCTGAATATGTGAGACTACAAGCATAAGCCATCACACCTGGCCTGATTGTTTTTTAAAACTTGGGAAAAAATATATATACTTTGCCCCCACAGAGTATGGTTTAGACTCCTGCCCCATACACTTTCTAAGTAAAGTAAAACAAAAAAGTGGTCAAGTAAAGCAAAAACAAAAAAGCCACTAATACGGTTTGGCTCTGTGTCCCCGCTTAATTCTCATCTCAAATTGTAATCCCCATAATCCCCCATGTTGTGGGAGGGACTTGGTGGGAGGTGATTGGATCCTGGGGGCAGTTTCCCCTATGCTGCTGTTTTTGTGATAGTAAGTTCTCACCAGATCTTATGATCTTATAAGTGTTTGACAGTTCCTCCTTTCTCTCTGCCCCACCCCCCCCACCTCTCTCCCTCCTGCTGCCCTGTAAGATGTACTTGCTTCCCCTTCCGCCATGATTGTAAGTTTCCTGAGGCCTCCCTAGCTATGAGGAACTGTGAGTTGATTAAACCTCTCTTCTTTATAAATTACACAGTCTTGGGCAGTTCTTTACAGCAGTGTGAAAACGAACTAATATACCCATGTATTTATTAAGTTGCTTTCCATTCTTTACTTCCTCCAGCCATGGCAACCACTGATCTGCTTTCTGTCTCTATGGATTTGCCTGTTCTAGATACTTTATATAAATGGAATCATACAATATATGCCCTTCTATGGTTGGCTCCTTTCACTTAGCATAATGGTTTGAATATTCATCCATGCTGTATATTTCTTTTTCTAACTGAATACCATTCCATTGTATGAATGTACTACATTTTGTTGATCCATCAGTAGACAGACATGCATTGTTTCTACCTTTTGGCTATTGTGATACTGCTGTCATAAACTTTGTGTACAACTTTTATGGCATGAAGGCCAGCCATTGGTGGGGTAATATTATAACACAACTTATCAATAAATGCTGAGTTTTCTTTGAAGTCAGTCTCTGATTTCTTACAGTGCTTGATGTCTGCCTTGCCTGCTAGTGACCAATTAATTCTCTTGTGTCTTTACAGAGCCTTGTCACTCACTGAATGTAAATAAAGATAGTGGTCGAAACAAGGTTTCCCAAAGTATCCCTATATGTAAAACTGTTTCTTATTACTTTGGAAATACTGAGCTGAGTTTAATGTTTATTCTTTTTCAACCAAAAGACACAAAAAGGACAATTAAGTACATTCCTTAGAATGTTCAATAACATTTTTTTTTTTTGAGACGGAGTTTCACTCTTGTTACCCAGGCTGGAGTGCAATGGCGCCATCTCGGCTCACTGCAACCTCTGCCTCCTGGGTTCAAGCAATTCTCCTGCCTCAGCCTCCTGAGTAGCTGGGATTACAGGCATGTGCCACCATGCCCAGCTAATTTTTTGTGTTTTTAGTAGAGACAGAGTTTCACCATGTTGACCAGGATGGTCTCGATCTCTCGACCTCGTGATCCACCCGCCTCGGCCTCCCAAAGTGCTGGGATTACAGGCTTGAGCCACCACACCTGGCCTTGTTCAATAACATTTTCTACACTGATATGGTTAAATGCTCTTCTGTCTTGACCTTGTTTGAACATTTATTTTCAATTATTTTAGGTATATACTCAATATATGTAAGTGGGCCAGGTGTGGTGACTCACACTTGTAATCCCAGCCCTTTTGGAGGCTGAGGTGGGCAGATCACTTGAGGCCAGGATTTGAAGACCAGCCTGGCCAACATGGTGAAACTCTGCCTCTACTAAAAGTACAAAATTGGCCGGGCGCGGTGGCTCAAGCCTGTAATCCCAGCACTTTGGGAGGCCGAGGCGGGTGGATCATGAGGTCGAGAGATCGAGACCAACCTGGTCAACATGGTGAAACCCCGTCTCTACTAAAAATACAAAAAATTAGCTGGACATGGTAGTGCGTGCCTATAATCCCAGCTACTCAGGAGGCTGAGGCAGGAGAATTGCCTGAACCCAGGAGGCGGAGGTTGCGGTGAGCCGAGATCGTGCCATTGCACTCCAGCCTGGGTAACAAGAGCGAAACTCCGTCTCAAAAAAAAAAAAAAAAGTACAAAATTTAGCTGGGCGTGGTGGTGTGCACCTGTAATCCTAGCTACATGGGAGGATGAGGCACGAGAATCCCTTAAACTCAAGAAAAGGAGATTGCAGTAAGGGAAGGTTGCACTTCAGCCTGGGCAACAGTGCAAGAGTTTGTCTTTAAAAAGACATATGTGTGTGGCCGGACACGGTGGCTCATGCCTGTAATCCCAGCACTTTGGGAGGCCAAGGCAGGAGGATCACAAGGTCAGGAGTTCGAGACCCACCTGCCAACATGGAGAAACCTGATCTGTACTAAAAATACAAAAATAAGTTGGGCTTCGTGGCGGGCGCTGGTAATCCCAGCTACTTGGGAGGCCAAGGCAGGAGAATTGCTTAAATCCTGGAGGTGGAGATTGCAGTGAGTCAAGATCATGCCATTGCACTCCAGCCTGGGTGGCAAGAGCAAAGCTCTGTCTCCAAAAAATATATATATACATTTTTCTTTACATACACACACACACACACACACACACACACACACACACACACAAAACATACCAAGGTGCATAACATGTATCAGTAGTTTGTTCTGCAACAATCCACATCTCCTGCAATAAATATATAATTCATATATATATATATATATATATATACATATATAATTACTAAAGTGCTGGGATTACAGGCCTGAGCCATTGCACCTGGCCAGTATTTTTTTTAAAAAAGGAAAAATAAGTGCTTGTAAGAATATAGTGAAATTTGAACTATCATACATTGTTTATGGAAATGTAAAATGCTGTAGCTGCTGTGGGAAAAGTTTGGTGTTTACTCAATAAATTAAATGTAAAATTACAGGAATTCTACATATATATTCTTTGTGTGTGTATATATATATATACACTATATATATAAAATATATATAGATATACGCTATATATATAAAATATATATATACGCTATATATATAAAATATATATATGCTATATATATAAAATATATATATATGCTATATATATATACTATATATATAAAATATATATATACTATATATAAAATATATATATACTATATATATAATATATATATACACTATATATATATAAAATATATATACACTATATATATAAAATATATATATACACTATATATATATAAAATATATATACACTATATATATAAAATATATATACACACTATATATATATAAAATATATATATATACACTATATATATATAAAATATATATATACACTATATATATAAAATATATATATGCACACTATATATATATAAAATATATATATACACACTATATATATATAAAATATATATATACACACTATATATATATAAAATATATATATACACACTATATATATATAAAATATATATATACACACTATATATATATAAAATATATATATATACACTATATATATATTAGGCTAGCTATAATAATTTTATTTTCCAAGACAAAGTCTTGCTCTGTTGCGCAGACTGAAGTGCAGTGGCACGATCTCGGCTCACTACAACCTCCACCTCTTGGGTTCAAGCGATGCTCCTGCCTCAGCCTCCTGAGTAGCTGGGATTACAGGCATGCGCCACCATGCCCAGCTAATTTTGTATTTTTAGTAGAGACGAGGTTTCTCCATGTTGGTCAGGCTGGTCTCGAACTCCTGACCTCAGGTGACCTGCCTGCCTCGGGTTCCCAAAGTGCTAAGATTATAGGTGTGAGCCACTGCACCCAGCCTGTTTATAATTTCTGCATGGTTTTGGTTTTTTTTTTTTTTTTTTTTTTGGTGTATATATAGAAATGCATTTGGCATTTGGCATTTTTATGACCCATACATCTATTATCTTATTATTTCTAACATTTGTAGATTTCTGGTTTTTGCAGTGAAGGTCATATTTATTAAATAATGACAGTTTTATTTCTTCCTTACCAATCTGGATATGTCTGATCTCTTTGTCTTGTCTTACTGCACTGGTTTGGACCTCCAATACTATGTGAAATAGAAGTAGCGGCCAGGCGCAGTGGCTCAAGCCTGTAATCCCAGCACTTTGGGAGGCCGAGGCGGGTGGATCACGAGGTCGAGAGATTGAGACCATCCTGGTCAACATGGTGAAACCCCGTCTCTACTAAAAATACAAAAAATTAGCTGGGCGTGGTGGCAGGTGCCTGTAATCCCAGCTACTCAGGAGGCTGAGGCAGGAGAATTGCCTGAACCCAGGAGGCGGAGGTTGTGGTGAGCTGAGATCACGCCATTGCACTCCAGCCTGGGTAACAAGAGTGAAACTCCGTCTCAAAAAAAAAAAAGAAGTAGCAATAGTGAGCATCCTGGTCTCAAGATAATCCTTGTGTTATTTCTGATTTTAGGTTCTGTAGATTCCTCATTTTAGGTGGATTTTTGCAATCAGGCTTTGAAAACATTTTTTTTTTTTAATTTCAAACATAAAAAAAAAATAATGATTTTTTTTTTTTTTTTGGGGGGGGAAGATGAAGCCTCGCTCTGTTACCCAGGCTGGAGTACAGTAGCACAGTCTCGTCTCGCTGCAACCTCTGCCTCCCGAATTACAGCGATTCTCCTGCCTCAGCCTCAGCGAAATAGGTATGTCACCTTTATCTGCAGATTATAGAATTATAAAGCCCTAAAGAATCTATCACCTTATAAGTAGAACCCTAGTGGATTACATTTTCAGATACTACTAGCATATTTTAAGTATTGTGAGACATTACAGTAGATGGTGTTATTATTAAATAATAGAGGGTAAGGAGGATGAAGAGTTATAAAAGAAACCTCATGGCATATGTTAATGAATATACACTCAATGTCAATTATTTATTCATTTGGGACACTCTAAACTGAATAAAATTCAAAACATAATCCTAACGTGTTTTTTCTTTTTGAGATGGAGTCTTGCTCTGTCAGCCAGGCTGGAATGCAGTGGTGTGATCTCAGCTGACTGCAACCGCTGCCCCCAGGGTTCAAGCGATTCTCCTACCTCAGCCTCCCAAGTAAAATTATGGGCACAAACCACCATGCCTGGCTAATTTTCGTATTTTTATTAGAGACAGGGTTTCGGCATGTTTGCCAGGTTGGTCTTGAACTCCTGACCTCAGGTATCACCTGCCTCTTGGCCTTCCAAAGTGTTAGGATTACAGGTGTGAGCCACCTCAACCGGCCAGCCTAATGTGTTTTCATTGGAAAATGAATAAAATAATTCAGAAATTCTCATGAAGAAACATGTCTTTATTTCCAAGTAATAAACTATATATTAATAATATATACATACATCTTTATTTCCAAGTTATAAAAGCTACTGAAAAGTGTCAAGGATTGCTAGAATATGGAGAACAGAAATAGATGTGAGTATCTGAGCATTTAATATACAACTGATAGTATTTTAATTCAGTAGGAGAAAGGTGAATAATAATTACTTCTGGCATAATTGGTTTTATTCCTGGATAGAAACAAGTCTGACATCCTTCATTATTTCATATACAGTAATCAATTCCTAATGTATTAAAATATTACATCTCTGTGTATACACACTCACAGAATCACATATGTGAAAAACTGCACTCTATTCCTTTATTCTCTTGCCCCCTGAAATTTTCTAGAGGCCAAACCTTAGGAAACATAGAAAACAGTGGAAATGACTTGGGAAACTTATTTTATAGAAATAGAATAAGAATACAAGAGTGTTTTCTGCAGCACTTGGCAAAAAAGAGCAAACAATCTGTAATATCACAATTGGGAAAATGGTTGAAAAGGCATGGGTACAAGAATACTGTGGAACGTACTGTAACCATCAGAAAGATTGTTAGATCATCATCCATTGGCTTGAAGGAAAATCCAAAATGTACAGCTGAATGTAAAAAAGCAAATTTCAGGGAAATGTATATTTATCATCTACTTTTTTTTGTAAAAACATAATAAAATAAATAATCGTGTTAATGTTTTAGCATGGAGAAATGCTTGGGTAATATACACAACCTCTAAACATTATTCAGAAGCAAATGTAAACAGGAAGGAATGAGGAACAGAGAAGGACAAAAATAATCATTTTTTTCCTTAATGGTACTGTTTCATGAATTTAGATGCAAATACACTATTTTTGTAATTTTAGATGAGGAACTTTCTAAAAGACATAAGCACACAAGAAAAGAATATAAACAAAATTTCATTTGGTTGTCTCATTTTGATAATGTAAAACATTAGAATAGTCCATCTTTAATAATTCTCTCATTCGCAGGTATTTTGCTCATTCTACCTTTCTCAATTTTATTATGAAATATTTTACTTCCTTATGCCTGTAAAAAGCAAAGTAACACAATGTTCATTCAGAGAGACCCCTCTACACAGGATCTAAGAAAAAAGGAAGTAGGGCATAAAATGACAGATCTACAGACGTAAACTTCATCCTCCCACGCATGTAATCTGTCCAGTGTGGGGAGCTGCTTGCTGAGCATTTTCTGAGCACAGGGAGAGCCCATTTTAACACAGTAACCTAACCCCAAACAAAGCCAATCTGTGGGCTTTTTGTTTTGTTTTATTTTTTTGAGACAGAGTCTTACTGTGTCGCCAGGTTGAAGTGCCATGGCACGATCTTGCCTCACTGCAACCTCTGCCTCCTGAAAATTAGCTGGGCATGGTGGCATACTCCTGTAATCCCAGCTACTCGGGAGGCTGAGGCAGGAGAATTGCTTGAACCAGGACCCAGGAGGCAGAGGTTGCAGTGAGCCAAGATCATGCCACCGCACTCCAGCCTTGGCTACAGAGTGAGAATCCATCTTTTAAAAAAAATCTCATTTTCTTGGAGTCAATATTGATGTCTATTTTTCCTTTAAAATCATTTTGTTTAAATTTTCAAACATATCAGAAAAAAAGCATTATATTCAACAGAACCTTTTAAATCTGTAACTATGTTTTTATCTCTGTCCATTTTTAAAATATGATGCCCTTTCTCTTTTCATACTTTTTTTCCTCATTAGTACCCCAATATTTTGTGATTTATGTTTCACTGGGTATATAATGTGGCAGAAAGAGTTATCAGTCAGAATAAAATTCTTCACACCCAATATTCACAATACTTTCCCCACCAACACCTAGGATTATTTCGTGTTCAACAGAAGTACATGATGATGGGAAACTTTCTTAACTTGTTACCTTCAAAGGGTCTTTCTTCAGTCAAATACCCTGCCTAACAGTGACTAAGTTCTGCAGAAGTTAAAAAGCCTTTCTACAAACAATAATACTGATGATGATGAATACAATAATGATGACTAACATTCAGTGAGTATGTATTTATTATGTCAGGCACAATTCTAAGCACTTTATGTGTCTTAATCAGTCCTCACAAAGCATTATGAGGTAGGTATTATAATTACCCTCCATTTTATAATTTTTACTGAGACACACATGGGTATATAAACAGGAAAATGATGAGAATAAATAATAAACTGATTAAAACTCTTTTTTGGGAATGGAATGGATACAAGGATGATGGTCAAAGGGTACCTTTTTGTAATGCCTGCATCTTTTATAAGAAAAATGTATTCACATATTATTTCTGCAATTAAAAGACATGATACGGCCAGGTGCAGTGGCTCATGCCTCTAATCCCAGCACTTTTGGAGGCTGAGGCGGGTGGATCACGAGGTTAGGAGTTCAAGGCCAACGTGGCCAAGATGGTGAAACCCTGTCTTTACTAAAAATACAAAAATTAGCTGGGTGTGGTGGCAGGCACCTGTAATTGCAGCTACTTAGGAGGCTGAGGCAGAAGAATTGCTTGAACCCGGGAGGCAAGAGGCTGCAGGGAGCCAAGATTGCACCACTGCGCTCTAGCCTGGACAACAGAGCAAGACTCCATCTCTAAAAAGGAAAAAAAAAGGCCGGGCGCAGTGGCTCACACCTGTAATCCCAGCACTTTGGGAGGCCGAGGCGGGTGGATCACAAGGTCAAGAGATCGAGACCATCCGGGTTAACATGGTGAAACCCTGTCTCTACCAAAAATAGAAAAAAATTAGCTGGGCATGGTGGCGCGTGCCTGTAATCCCAGCTACTCAGGAGGCTGAGGCAGGAGAATTGCCTGAACCCAGGAGGCGGAGGTTGTGGTGAGCCGAGATGGCGCCATTGCACTCCAGCCTGGGTAACAAGAGCGAAACTCTGTCTCAAAAAAACCAAACAAACAAAAAAAAAACAAGACATGATACAAAGATGTGCTTAGGAAGAATGCCCATCAGGGACTTGTATTTTGGCATGTATTATGGCAAAATATCTAGAGGAGACTACAATATCCACCAATAGAATTTCATAAGTGATATAAAAGTAACAAACAAAATACCATGAAGATATTAAGGGATCTCTATTGAGTGAAATGCTGTTCATGAACATTTTTACAATAAGGAAGCCTTAAAGTTATAAAGAGCAAAAAGAATAAGCCATCCTCAAAAATAAAGAGGTCATTTTCCCAGGTACTATTTTAAAATATTAAAAATATTTTATAAATCAGGATGTAAACAGATCAAATTTACAGCCATGTAAATTTAAGATGGAATAAAATACTAATAATGTAACAATTAGATAAATTAGGGGAAAAAAATGAAAATCACAGGACTACATTTCCACATAAATTCTCTGATGTGTAAAGTTAGAAAGGTGTTGAAGTGCTGTCCTTTTCAGCACGACAGACTGAACAATTTATCATATTGCTAGACTGAATTATCTGATGTCAAGAGAAGTGAGCATTTAGTTAAGGGTTTCCAAAGTATATTCTATCATAGGGTGTTTCTCCAACATTATCTTACCCAGGATGAATAAGCTGTAGTCTGCAAATAAAACGCTTCTACATTATCCTGAATTATTATTTTTTTGAGAGGGAGTTTTTGCTCATTGCCCAGGCTGGAGTGCAATGGCGCAATTGTGGCTCACCACAACCTCTGCCTCCTGAGTTCAAGCGATTCTTTTGCCTCAGCCTCCCGAGTAGTTGACATTACAGGCATGCACCATTATGCCTGACTAATTTTTTTTGGTATTTTTAGTAGAGATGGGGTTTCTCCATGTTGGTGAGGCTGGTCTCGAACTCCCGACCTCAGGTGATCTGCCCTCCTTGGCCTCCCAAAGTGCTGGGATTACAGATGTGAGCCACTCTACCAAGCCTAGAGGAATTATTAACCAGATAAATTCTATTTTGAGCCATAATTAAAAGCCTCCCTTTACATTTCATATATTCTGGTTTATCACCAGTACAAATTTTGATGCTGAATAAGTTGTGGACCATAATTAAAGTTCTTTCCACATTCCCTGTATTCATAGGGTTTCTCACTAGTATGAATTCTATGATGACTAATAAGCTGTGAACTCTGAGAATAGGCCTTCCCACATATCTTACATTCATAGGGTTTCTCCCCAGTATGAATTCTCTGATGTCTAGTAAGGTCTGAGCCAGAACGAAAAGCCTTCTCACATTCCTTACATTCATAGGGTTTCTCACCTGTATGGATTCTTTGATGTTTAATAAGTTGTGAGCTCTGACTGAAGGCATTGCCACATTCCTTACATTCATAGGGTTTCTCCCCAGTATGAATTCTCTGATGTTGAGTAAAATTTGAACCACTACTAAAGGCCTTCCCGCATTCTTTACATTCATAAGGCTTCTCACCTGTGTGAATTCTCTGATGTCGAGTGAAGTTTGAACCACTACTAAAGGCCTTACCACATTCCTTACATTCATAGGGTTTCTCACCAGTGTGAATTCTATGATGTCGAGTAAGGTCTGAACCACAAATAAAGGTTTTTCCACATTCCTTACATTCAAAGGGTTTCTTGCCAGTATGAATTTTCTGATGATGAGCAAGTCTTGAGGGATGTCTAAAGGACTTTCCACATTCCTTACATTCATAGGGCTTCTCAATGGCATGAATTATCTCATGTGTAGCAAACTGTGAACCATGTCTAAAGGTTTTTCTGTATTCTTTAGATGCACAGAATTTCTCTTTACTATTAATGATTTGCTGTAATGTAAAGGATCGATGCTTCCTCAAAGTGGGCAGATCTTCATGAGTGAATATCAATTGATTGAAATGTCCCTCCTGAGAGCCAAGTTGTTTCTCAAACTGGATATTACATTCCCAATCATCTCTGAACCTAGAGCACTGAAAATCACGTCTTGTGAGTTTTTCCATTATTTGCCAGTGGGTTGATTCTATTTCATAAATTTCTTTCTTCAGAAATAATTTCTTGGTCTCACATCTTGATTCCAGGACTGAAAGAAAATATGAAAGCAATCACTCATGTTTTTATTTGTGAGAAACAAAACTTCAGTCAATATGGGAGAATTTAACTGCTGTTTTTTACAAATGGATGAGGAAAACAGAGAGAAATCAGGTTACATCATAAGATGAGGGGAGTGATTAGGAAAACAAAGTAAGTCACAGGTTCCCAAACATTACTATAGGTTAGAATTCCTTTGGGAAGCTTGCTAAACATACACATCATGCCTTAGTCATATCTCCCTTGTTAAAGGATGACTCTAATCATACCCACGTGCAATTTCTCATTGCATATACACACACAGACACATAACAGCATCCCACAGTATGAATTGTAAAATAAGGGAAGTGGCAAGGTGTGATGGCTCACTCCTATAATCCCAACATCTTGAGAGGGTGAGATAGGCAGATCACTTGAGGTCAGGAGTTTGAGATCAGCCAGGCCAACATGGTAAAACCCACCTCTACTAAAAATACAGAAATTAGGCATGATGGCATGCACCTGTAATCCTAGCTACCGGGAAGGCTGAGGCAAGAGAATTGCTTGAACCCGGGAGGCAGAGGTTGCAGTGAGCCAAGACTGCACCACTGTACTCCAGCCTGGGTGACAGTGAGACCCTGTCTCAATAAATGAGTGAATGAATGAATGAATGAATGATCACACTGTTAACAAGGCTATTGTCAGGATGAAATGAATATGCCTAATGGAAAATCCCCAGGGATTGGTAAACTATGGCCTATGGCTCTGGATCCATTTTTACAAATGAAGTTTTATTAGCCACACTTGTTACATATTATCTATGGATGCTTTTGTGCTAAAAGGGCAGAAGTGAGTAGGTATGATAGAAAATGTGTGAACTGCAAACCTAAAATACTTACTATTTGGACCTTCAAGAAAAATTTCGCCAGCCCCTGGTTAGATATGCATTGTCTAAGAGAGTAGTCACTAGCCACACGTGGCTTTTAAAATTTCAAATAATTTAAATAAAATGTGCATTTTATTTTGAAATAGTTGAATTTGAAAATTCAGTTTCTCAGTCACATTATTCATATTTCCAATTTTCACCAGCCAAATGTGGCCAGTGGCTTTTGTACTGGAAGTATATACTGGACATCACAAATATAGAATATTTCCATCACCATTGAATGTTCTCTTGGATAGCCCTGCTCTGGATTCTGTAACTGGACAGCCAGAGCTCTTTAAAAAAATGATAAGGAACTAGAGGGTGGCAATCCAGAAAAAAGCCTAGCTTAAGAAAAGTCCAGTGTGAAATGAACATAGTATGAGTAGTAAATAGGACTCATTTGTGGACAGATATAGTATATGTTTGGAGTTTGATGAAAATAGCGTTTGTCTTGGAATTCTGAGATGCTAACCTTTGTTAAAGAGAAGAGGGGGCTTAACAAGTACATGAGCACTATAGTAGTGATGAATGACTGGCAGAAAAGACATTTGTAGGTTCAAGAGAAGGAGAGAGAATAAAATGGAAGGCAGTGTATTGTACTGACAGATCAAAGATACTAGATTCAGTTACATGCATTTTATACTCAAATTTGAATAATTATAAGCTTTATTTTCTTGGGCAAATTAGTTCAATTTTCCAAGCCTGCCATTCTCTATCTAATACAACAGGAATGATAACCCTTACGACTGTTGTGAGGATTGGGATTAATGTTTGTAAGTACTATGGAAGGATTTCCATACAAAAGCAGGGACATTAGGCAAGTGTAGTGTTTTGAAGTGCTATGGGCCCAGAGTAACTGGGATTACAGGTGTGCGACACCAGGCCTGGCTAATTTTGGTATTTTTAGTAGAGATGGGGCTTTGCCACGTTGGCCAGGCAGGTCTAGAACCCCTAACCTCAGGTGATCCACCTGCCTCAGCTTCCCAAAGTGCTGGGACCACAGGGTGGGCCACTGCGCCTGACCCCCTGACTTGTATGAAAAAATGAAAAAAAAAAAAAAAAAAAAAAGGCAGGGAGAGTAACTAGAAGACTTCAAAGTCACCGACTCTTAGACAAGGAAATGGAGGGGTAAGGAAGGTATAGCTTTGTAAACTATTATAACATACACGTAGGCCAGGTGTGGTGGCTGAAAGATGCAGGTTAAAAATAAGTAAACCTACAGTCATTTACTAATAGATACACAATATATAAAAGATATATATTGCAACATCAATAACATGACATGGTTGGAGAAGTTAAAAGTGTAGACTTTTTATATGTGGTCAAATTAAGCTATTATTATTACTATTATTATTATTATTATTGAGAGACAGAGTCTTGCTCTGTAGCCCAGGCCAGAGTGCTCACTGTAAACTCACTTCCTGGACTCATGGGATCCTCTGACCTCAACCTCCTGAGTAGCTGGAACTACAGGACTACAGGTGTGTGTTCCCACACCTGGTTAATTTTTTTTTTTTTTTTTTTTTTTTTTGAGATAGAGTCTAGCTCTGTCACGCAGGCTAGGAGTGCAGTGGTGCAATCTCAGCTCACTGCAGCCTCCACTTCCCGGGTTCAAGCGATTCTCCTGCCTCAGCCTCCCAAGTAGCTGGGATTACAGGTGCCCGCCAACATGTCCAGCTAATTTTTTGTATTTTCAGTAGAGACAAGGTTTCACAATGTTGGCCAGGTTGGTTTCAAACTCCTGACCTCAAGTGATCCTTAAATATTTTGGTAGAGACAGGGTCTCAGTATGTTGCCCAGGCTGGTCTCAAACTCCTGGACTCAAGCGATCCTCCCACCTCAGCCTCCTGAAGTGCTGGGAATACAGGTGTGAGCCACCACACCCAGCCTAAAATTATTATTATCTTACAACAGACCATTATAACTATGAGATGTTTTATGTAGGCCTTATGGTAACCACAAAGAAAAAGTCTCTAGTAGATACACTGAAGACAAAAAGAAAGACATCAAATCATACCACCATAAAAAAATCAGATGAGAAAGAGTGAGATAGCAACAAAGAAACTGTAAAATTGTCAGGATTAGCTTGGCAGAGTGGTTCAAAAGTGTAGCCCCAGTTACTTGAGAGGCTGAGGCAGAAGATTGCTTGAGCCCAAGAGTTCAAAACTGCAGTGAGTTATGATCGTGCCACTATACTCTAGCCCCGGCAGTAAAGGTAGACCTCATCTCTAAAACAACAAACAAAGAATCATAAGTGACTATGAATAATGATATGCCAACAAATTGCATAAACTAGAAAAAAATGGATAAATTCCTAGAAACATGAAATTACCAAGCCTGAATGATGAAGAAACAGAAAAATCTGTACAGAGCAATTATGAGTCAGATAGTTCAATCAGTAATCAAAAACCTCGTAATAAAGAAAAGATGAAGATTTGATGGCTTCACTAGTAAAATCTATCAAACACGTAAAGAAGAATTAACTCTCTTGGGCTTGGTGGCTCACACCTGTAATCCCAGCACTTTGGGAGGCCAAGGCAGATGAATCATGTAGTCAGGAGTTCACAACCAGCCTGCCCAACATGGTGAAATCCCATCTCTACTAAAAATACAAAAAATTAGTTGGATATAGTAGTGGGCAACTGTAATCCCAGCTACTCCGGAGTCTGCAGCAGAGAACTGCTTGAACCTAGGAGGCAGAAGTTGCAGTGAGCTGAGATTGCACCACTGCACTCCAGCCTGGACAACAGAGCAAGACTCTGTCTCAAAAATAAATAATAAAATAAAATAAATCGTATGCAGATGATTGATACTTTCCTTTGAACAGGTATTGACCCTGTTTAGTTCAGGCTGCAAGTTCCAACAAGCCTGTGGACTTTGATTCCAACGTCAGTTTGGTTTTCAAGGGCTTTGCAATGTTACTTGGATTTGTCCTGTGTGTGCACCACCTAGTCCAATCTAAAACTTAAACTTTAGTCTTTGATATGTTATTTATGGACAGATCCACATATATTCAGGTCAAAAGAGCCTAGGAGTTCATAAAAACTGAGGTGGTTTTTTTTTTTTTACTTTGGAATTTTTGAACTTGAACATGGATTCTTTTTTGAACTTGTTCCTTGCTGTGATTTTTTGAACTTGTTCCTTGATACTTTCTTGTTCCCTGGATCTCCCCTCTTCGGTTCTCTTGTCATAACCCTGGGGCTTAAGTCACCTCCCTCTGCTTTGTACTTTCTGCAACTACGGCTGGGTGTGGCAGGAGGAAAAAAAGTGATGGGGGTTCACTCTGTAGCAACTCTAATAAGAAAAGAAGGTTCCTATCCCCTGTAGTTTTAGATACCTGCAGGCCCCCACTGCTTCTACTGCTGCTGCTGCTATTGCTGTGAGACTGTCTGGAGGCTGTGACATGGAAAAACAGGCAGGAAAACATATACATATATTTGTATGTATGTGTAAACACTCAGAAGCAACAGATTGCCCCAGTTTCTCTTGGTGTTAAGAATACCATTTCTTGTTCCTTCTGCCAAAACTGGAAGGCTTTTCCTAGGCTAGGCCCGGTAATCTCAGCATTTTGGGAGGCCAAGATGGGAGGACTGCTTGAGCCCCGGAGTTCAAAATCAGCCTAGATAACATAGGGAGACTGTTTTTATCAAAATTTTAAAAATCAGCTGCGCATAGTGGCACACACCTGCTGTTTCAGCTACTAGGGGGCTGAGGTAGGAGAATCGCTTGGGCCCAGGAGGTCCAGATTGCAGTAAGTTAGCCACTACACTCCAGCTGGAATTATCTCAGTCTATACCCTATGCAATAAACAAGTTAACTGCATTTGTAGACCCCTAAAAACATACAGAAAATACCTAGAAATAAAATATCAAAAAAACTATAAGCCCTTTTTTGGGATAAGTTTGTAAAAATATATTGAAATACCATCAAGAAGGCCTAAATAATTGGAGAAAAGTACTGTGATCATGGTTAACATGATTTAATATAACAACGATATCAGTTACTACTAAAGTGATCTACAAATTCATTGTAATTTTTTTTTTGAGATAGAGTCTCACTCCATTACCCAGGCTGGAGTGCAGTGGCATGATCTCATCTCACTGCAACCTCTGCCTCCCATGATCTTGTCTCACTGCAACCTCTGCCTCCCAGGTTCAAGCAATTCTTGTGCTTCAGCCTCCTGAGTAGCTGGGATTACAGTTGTGCACCACCAAGCTGGGATACTTTTTATATTTTTAGTAGAGCCAGGGTTTCACCATGTTGGCCAGGCTGGTCTCAAATTCCTGGCCTCAAGTGATCTGCCTGCCTTGGCCTCCCAAAGTGCTGGGATTACAGGCATGAGACACCATGCCTGGCCAAATTCAATGTAATTATACATACTAAAAACTCAACATTTTAAATAAAACATAAAGTAAATTTTTTTTGTTTTTTTAAGATGGAGTTTTCTGCCTGGTGTGGTGGCTCAAGCCTGTAATCCCAGCACTTTGGGAGGCCGAGGCGGGTGGATCACGAGGTCAAGAGATCAAGACCATCCTGGTCAACATGGTGAAACCCCGTCTCTACTAAAAATACAAAAAGTTAGCTAGGCATGGTGGCACGTGCCTGTAATCCCAGCTACTCAGGAGGCTGAGGCAGGAGAATTGCCTGAACCCAGGAGGCGGAGGTTGCAGTGAGCCGAGATCGCGCCATTGCACTCCAGCCTGGGTAACAAGAGTGAAACTCCCTCTCAAAAAAAAAAAAAAAGAGGCCGGGCGCGGTGGCTCACGCCTATAATCCCAGCACTTTGGGAGGCCGAGACGGGTGGATCATGAGGTCAAGAGATCGAGACCATCCTGGTCAACATGGTGAAACCCCGTCTCTACTAAAAATACAAAAATTAGCTGGGCATGGTAGTACACGCCTGTAATCCCAGCTTCTTGGGAGGCTGAGGCAGGAGAATTGCCTGAACCCAGGAGGCAGAGGTTGCAGTGAGCCGAGATCGCGCCATTGCACTCCAGCCTGGGTAACGAGTGAAATTCCATCTCAAAAAAAAAAAGAAAAGAAAAGATGACTAATCTCCATCTCATACTAGTCACAAAAATCAATTAAAGTTGCATTAATAGGGCTTTAATAGGAAAGTGAAAACAAAAATTCTTGGGAGTGTAAGATCAGCATGGGCAACATGGCAAAACCTTGTCTCCACAAAAAATATAAAGTTAGCCGGGTGTGATGGCAGATGCCTGTAGTCCCAGGAAGCTGACGAGGGAGGATCACCTGAGCCTAGGAGATAAAAACTGCAGTGAGCTGTGATTGTTCCACTGCACTCTAGCTGGGATGACTTTTTCTGTCTAAAAAAAAAAATTGGAATTAAAATACAAAATTGGGCTAGGGAAGGTTTCTAAAGGTCCAAAAAGTATAAATCATACAGAAGAAAGATAAAAATGGCAGAGTGCTGTGGCTCACGCCTGTAATCCCAGCATTTTGGGAGGCTGAGGCAGGCAGATCATAAGGTCAGGAGATCCAGACCATCCTGGCTAACACAGTGAAACTCTGTCTCTACTAAAAATACAAAAAATTAACCAGGTGTGGTGGCGCGCACCTGTAGTCCCTGCTATTCGGGAGGCTGAGGCAGGAGAAGCACTTCAACCTGGGAGGCGGAGGCTGCAGTGAGCTGAGATCATGCCACTGCACTCAAGCCTGGATGACAGAGTGAGACTCAGTCTCAAAAAAAAAAAAAAAAAAAAAGTTTATAAGTTGGCCGGGCGCGGTGGCTCAAGCCTGTAATCCCAGCACTTTGGGAGGCCGAGGCGGGTGGATCACGAGGTCGAGAGATCGAGACCATCCTGGTCAACATGGTGAAACCCCGTCTCTACTAAAAATACAAAAAAAAAAAAAAAACAAAAAAAAAAACAAGGTAATATTTTGAAGAGATGACTACCAAGAATTTCCTATCACTAAAAAGAAAGATGTAAGTCCTCAGATTAAAAAATACTACCGGCCGGGCGCGGTGGCTCAAGCCTGTAATCCCAGCACTTTGGGAGGCCGAGGCGGGTGGATCACGAGGTCAAGAGATCGAGAACATCCCGGTCAACGTGGTGAAACCCCGTCTCTACTAAAAATACTAAAAATCAGCTGGGCGTGGTGGCACGTGCCTGTAATCCCAGCTACTCGGGAGGCTGAGGCAGGAGAATTGCCTGAGCCCAGGAGGCGGAGGTTGCGGTGAGCCGAGATCTCACCATTGCACTCCAGCCTGGGTAACAAGAGCGAAACTCCGTCTCAAAAAAAAAAAAAAAAAAAAAAAAAAAAAAAAAAAAAATACTACCAGAAGCAAGGCACAAGGGGAATAAAGGTAATCATATCTTAATTTATCACAGTAAAAATTTAGCCTATTAGAGGAAAATATTACATTTTCCATTAGAGAAATGTAATATTTTCCTCTAATGGAAAGGAACAAGAATCATCTATTAAAAAGAAAACAGTGAAGAAAATCTTCATGGCCTTGTGGCAGGCAAAGATATATTAAAAGGGATAACAATGTACAGTTGGCCCTCTGTATTGGGTGGGAGGGGTGAGGAGGGGTGAGGTTTGGTTCCAGGATCATGGCAGACACCAAAATCTGCGGATGCTCAAGTCCCTTATATAAAATGGCACAGTAAGTTGGTTTCAACCAACTGTAGGTCTCAACCTATTAATAAGGAGGGCCAACTATACATATTTTAAATCCATGATTGGTTGAGTCTGCAGATGCAGAATCCACAGATATGAAGGGCTGACTATACATATGGGCTGATTGCATTTATGTAAGATTCAAAAATAGGCTAGGGAAGAATTTCTTACTCAAGTCCCAACAAGTGTGAAGCATTAAAAGATGAATACATTTGACTACATTAATCATTAAGAACTTCTGTTCACCCAAAAGAAAACCAAAAAGAGAGTTATATTCAATTCAAAGTGGAAAAAGACACTTGTAGTTTGTAGAATATGCAAAGTCTCATAAGCAGAATATATAAAGAACCCTTACACATCATTAAGAAAAATACAGCCGGGCGCCGTGGCTCAAGCCAGTAATCCCAGCACTTTGGGAGGCCGAGGCGGGTGGATCACGAGGTCAAGAGATCGAGACCATCTTGGTCAACATGGTGAAACCCCGTCTCTACTAAAAATAGAAAAAATTAGCTGGGCACGGTGGCGCGTGCCTGTAATCCCAGCTACTCAGGAGGCTGAGGCAGGAGAATTGCCTGAACACAGGAGGCGGAGGTTGCAGTAAGCTGAGATCGCTTCATTGCACTCCAGCCTGGGTAACAAGAGCGAAACTCCATCTCAAAAAAAAAAGGAAAAGAAAAATACAGACCAACAGAAAAACAGGCAAAAGATTTGAGCAGGCAATTCACTAAAGAATTTCAGAAAACCAATAATGACATGAAAATATGTGTTAAAACTCATCAGTGAAGAAAGAGATGTGGTCGGGCATGGTGGCTTATGGCTGTAATTCCAGCACTTTGGGACGCTGAGACAGGTGGATCACTTGAGGAGTTCAAGGCCAGCCTGGCCAACATGGTGAAACCCCATCTCTACTAAAAATATAAAACTTGGCCGGGCGCGGTGGCTCAAACCTGTAATCCCAGCACTTTGGGAGGCCGAGGTGGGTGGATCACGAGGTCGAGAGATCGAGACCATACTGGTCAACATGGTGAAACCCCGTCTCTACTAAAAATAGAAAAAATTAGCTGGGCACGGTGGTGCGTGCCTGTAATCCCAGCTACTCAGGAGGCTGAGGCAGGAGAATTGCCTGAACACAGGAGGCGGAGGTTGCGGTAAGCTGAGATCGCGTCATTGCATTCCAGCCTGGGTAACAAGAGCTAAACTCCGTCTCAATAAAAAATATATATATATATAAAACTTAGCCGGGCATGGTGGCACATGCTTGTAATTCCAGGCTGAGGCGGGAGGACTGCTTGAACCCAGGAGGCAGAGGTTTCAGTGAGCCAAGATCGTGCCACTGAACTCCAGCCTGGGTGACAGAGCAAGACTCTGTCTCAAAAAAAAAAAAAAAGAAAAGAAAAAAAAAGAAATGCAAATTAAAACCACACCAAATTATTATTATACATTCAATAACTGATAAAAATCCAAGTTTGACAATTTTGTACACTAGGAAGCATGTGCAACAATGGGAACGTTCATATACTGCTGGTATAATTGTAAACAAATACAAGTGTTGAAGAAAAGTTAAAATCAGACAACTGGGCTGGGTGAGGTGGCTCACTCCTGTTATCTTATCCCAACACTTTGGGAGGCTGGGGTGGGAGGATCACTTGAAGCCCAGAATTAGAGACCAGCCTGGCCAAAATGGCAAAATCCTGTCTCTACTAAAAATACAAAAATCAGCGGGGTGTGGTGGCACATGCCTGTAATCCCCATAACTCAGGAGGCTAAGGCACAAGAATCAGTTCAGTCTTGGAGGTGAACTCAGATCATGCCATCGCACTCCAGCCTGGACAAGAGAGCTATACTCTGTCTCAAAGAAACTAAAAAATTAGGAAGCTAGGTTGGGAACAGTGGCTTACGCCTGTAATCCCAGCACTTTCGGAGCTGAAGCCAGGGGATCACTTGAGCCCAGGAGTTTCAGACCAGCCTGGGCAATGTGGCAAAACCCAGTCTTGACAAAAAATTAGCCAGGTGTGGTGGCATGCGCCTGTAGTCTCATCTACCCAGGAGGGTGAGGTGGGAGGATCACATGATCCCAGGAAGTGGTCAAAACTGCAGTGAGCCATGATCATGCCACTGCACTCCAGCCTGGGAAAGAGTGAGACCTTGTTTTTTTAAAAAAGTAAAAGCACCCTATGGAAACCAATAGACAGGTAAACCGTTATTATTTTGCAAAGTCCACAAAAACTGACAGAATAAACACAGTAATAGATTAAAAATGTAAAACATATGAACAAGTTAAAGATAATTATCACACTATGGTGAAAATGTTCACTCTCACACCTACTCAGTATAATGACAATAAAGCAGTCGAATATACCAAGATATCACTGTAACATTTATATAACTTTGCGTTAAAGTTACATAAGGGAGAACATGTCCATATTTTTTAAGAATGACATAATGAGATTATGCAAGGGCAAAATGAAATGAAGTTTTGTATTTGTTTGAAAATATTTGCGGCCGGGTGCAGCAAATATTTTCAAACACCTGTAATCCCAGCACTTTGGAAGGCCAAGGCAGGTGAATGACCTGAAGTCAGGAGCTCAACACCAGCCTGGCCAACATGGTGAAACCCTGTCTCTACTAAAAATACAAAAAAATTAGCCAGGCATGGTGGTGGGCGCCTGTAATCCCAGATACTCGGGAGGCTGAGGCAAGAGAATTGCTTGAACCCAGGTGGCAGAGGTTGCAGTGAGCCGAGATCGTGCCATTGCATTCCAGCTTGGCTAAAAAGAACAAAATTCCATCTCAAAAACAAAACCAAAAAAAGAAAATATTTGTGTGACAATAGCAGTAGATGAGTGGCACGTACTTTTGAAAATTTTCACAATGAAAAACAACATTCCGGCCAGGCGTGGTGGCTCATGCCTGTAATCCAAGCACTTTGGAGGCCAAGGCGGGTGGATCACCTAAGGTCGGGAGTTCAAGACTAGCCTGACCAACATGGTGAAACCCCATCTTTAAAAATAAAAAAAATTAAAAAGTAATAAATAATTTAAAAAAAGAAAAACAACATTGTATGACTTGTCAAATAAATGAGCCAAAACATTTATTTGAAATAAAAATTAAACATTTTTAGAGAATACAATGAAGAATACTACCAAACACATTGTGAGTGTCTGAAAGGTTCAGAAATATCTTGGTTCTAAAATTAGCTGGGTGTGGTGGCGTGTGCCTGTAGTCCCAGCTACTTGGGAGGCTGAGTCGGAAGAATTGCTTGAACCCAGGAGGCGGAGGTTGCAGTGAGCCAAGATTGTACCACTGCACTCCAGCCTGGCGCCTGGCGACAGAGTGAGACTCTGTCTCAAAAAAAAAAAAAAAAAAGAAATATCTTGTTTCTGAAAATCTATCCTAAGCAAATACAGGAAAATTTGTATGTATAAAGTTCTGCTTTTTTTTTTTTTTTTTTTTTTTTTTTTTTGAGATGGAGTTTCGCTCTTGTTACCCAGGCTGGAGTGCAATGGCGCCATCTCGGCTCATCGCAACCTCCGCCTCCTGGGTTCAGGCAATTCTCCTGCCTCAGCCTCCTGAGTGGCTGGGATTACAGGCATGCGCCACCATGCCCAGCTAATTTTTTGTATTTTTAGTAGAGACGGGGTTTCACCATGTTGACTAGGATGGTCTCGATCTCTCGACCTTGTGATCCAGCCACCTCGGCCTCCCAAAGTGCTGGGATTACCGGCTTGAGCCACCGCGCCCGGCCTAAAGTTGTGCTTTTACATAAAGAATGCTTATATGCATAAAGAATGGTGCTTTTACAAACAAGCATTGATTAGAAAACAGCCTAAATATGAAGGTATAAATACTTGAACTGCACTAAAGGAAAAAACACAGAATTATATGAGAACATGCACGTAGATACTGTTACCTATCTAATCTTCATGGTCATATCTTCTTGGTACTCTTCTTCCTGAGTTTACCTTCTATCCTGCTGTGTGCTCAGCCTACATTTCCTTGCCATATGTTCTCCTGCTGTAAACTTCTGGGGGTATTAGGGTGCTTCCAGTTTCTGTCCTTGCTATATTTATTCTGGTATTTCATCCAGTCTCAAGACTCTGTATCTCTATGTCAAACACTCTCTAAATTTCCCTCCAATGCTGATCTGACCTCGCAGTTCCAGACTTCTATACTGAACTGCCTGCATGACATCTATGCTGTGTCCAATAAGCACCTGAAACTTAACATAAGCAAACCCACCGTTGACTTTGCAACCCCCAAATCTACTCGTTCCCCATTTCAGTAATTACAAAGCCCATTCTTCCATAGGCTTTCCCTAAAAAGTATGACTTCTTTTGTTCTCTTATATTCCAAGACTGGATCCTGGTAACTCTTCCTTGAAAAGATTTCAAACCACCACTTCCTTCCACTGCCACTGATTTCAATAGTCTCTGAGCTATCAATGTATCTCAACCAGTCTACTACAAAAACCTGCTAAACAGCCACTCTGCTTCTAACCTTGCCTCCTACTAAGCAGGTAGGGTAATCCTTTTAAAACATATGTTGCTTCAAAGTTAGGTGCAGTGGCTCAGCTTGTAATCCTAGCATATTGGGAGGCCAAGGTGGGAGGATCACTTGAGGTCAGGATTTCGAGACCAGCCTGGCCAACATGGTGAAACACTGTCTCTACTAAAATACAAAAATTAGCCAGGTGTAGTGGTGGGTGCCTGTAATCCCACATACTTGGGAGGCTGACACCTGAGAATCACTTGAATCCAGGAGGCAGAGGTTGCTGTGAGCCAAGATCATGCCATTGCACTCCAGCCTGGGCAACAGAGCAAGACTCCATCTCACACAAAAACAAAAACGTAAGTTGCATCAAGCCATTTCTAGGTGTCACAGCCTTCTGATAATTTCTCTTAGAATGAAAAGATTTCCCATGGCCTGTGTGGCAGACAGTATATAAACTGACCCACTCTTTCCCACTACTGCCTCTTTGATCTCATCTCCCACCCACATACCCCTCTGCCCTCACCACTCCAGTCAATGGCCTCTGGGGCTGCTCCTCAAATACAACCAACACAGCCCTTGACGGTCTGGCTTCCTCAATCTGGAGAGGGCTTCCTCCCAGTACCTACAATGATTTACTATTGTGCTTCTTCAGGTCTCTGCCCAAATTACCATATCATTTGGTAAGATATGGCAAATTTCTCTTTCCTCTTCACATAAAATAGCATCCTTTATCCCCTTCCTCTACTTCATGTTTCTTTTGAGTATTTACTATTACCTTATACATCATATATTCATCTATTTTCATATCTCTCCCTACACTGGGGGAATAAAGATTATGCTTGTTCTTTTTTTTTCTTTTTTTGAGATGGAGTCTCTGTCGCTCAGCCTAGAGTGCAGTGGTGTGATCTCAGCTCACTGCAACCTCTGCCTCCTGGGTTCAAGTGATTCTCCTGCCCCAGCCTCCTAAGTAGCTGGGACTACAGGCCCATGCCACCACACCAGCTGATTTTTGTATTTTTGGTAGAAATGGAGTTTCATCATGTTGGCCAAGCTGGTCTTGAACTCCTGACCTCAGGCGATCCACCCACCTCGGCCTCCCAAAGTGCTGGGATTACAGGCATGAGCCACCATGCCTGATAACATGTGTTCTACTCATTACTGTAACCTCAGTGTTGAGAATAGTGTTGGGCATACCATAGGCACTCCAGAAACATAAACTAAATGAATGAATGTGCTGTCCTGTTCCTCCTCCTTCAGACCAAATCTCTCTTTGCCACTTCTGAGTTTTCCATGGAGACATATACCCTTTATTTCCAACACTATCTAAAGTCAAAGATGCTCACACCCAAATCTTCCCCTATGACTTCTATGTGGATCAACCCCTCTTCTACTTTATTAGCCCTCACTTTCTGCTAAGCTCCCTATTTTAACTTCACTAGGGTTGTTCTACTTTGTAGAAGTTATTTGCAGACACACTCTAGTACTTCCAGGCAGTAAGTTCTGAAATTGTTATTCCTTTTTTAAACTCTGCAGCAACTAGCTGAGTGCCTCATACATGTTAGAAAAATCAGTAAATGTTAGTAAAAAATATATATGAATGAATAAATGAGAGCATAAACCCCTATTTCAAAAATCTTAGTAAAAGAAAATAAGTCTTTGGCAGTGTAGGAAAATATCTATTTCTGGAGACAGTGATGCTTTTATTAGACCAAATACAAAGGAGGATGAGAACCTAGGAAGGAAATGAATCCAAAATATGGATAGAAAGAATATCACTAGAGAGGGTGGAAGAGGGCACCAGCTGGTTAGAACTGAGAGGGAAGTATAAGAGGAGAAAAGTAGCTGGGTGCAGTGGCACACGCCTGTAATCCCAGCACTTTGAGAGGCTGAGGCAGGCAGAACATGAGATCAGGAGTTCAAGACCGGCCTGGCCAACATAGTGAAGTCCTGTCTCTACTAAACATACAAAAATTAGCCAGATGTGGTGGTGCCTGCCTGTAATCCCAGCTACTCAGGAGGCTGAAGCAGGAAAATTGCTTGAACCTGGGAGGCAGAGGTTGCAGTGAGCCAAGATTGCACCACTGCACTCCAGCCTGGGTGATAGAGTGAGACTCTGTCTCAAAAAAAAAAAAAAAAAAAAAAGAAGAAGAGAAAAGCAGGCAAAATGTGTTACGTAAGGGGGAAAGGTAGGATCATTTGAAAGCTCATGGAGGAAAGGTCTTACATTTGCACAACAGGTCAAAAGACTTTGAGGGGAGTTTCCCAGATAGCATCTAAAAGATGCAGTCTCTCTACTGGCCAAATTGGGCATTACCTGCTGTGCCTCACTTACCTGGCCACTGGCTTCTTGTTAGCTCTCTGTCAACTAACCAGGGCTCCTTCCCTTGCTCCAAGTAGGAGATCACATTTGGTTTAGAAATAGAATGCCCTGCATACAAAAGAAGTAACAAAACAAATTTATCATGAGAATATCCTAGAATTCAAATCCAGTCCCTTCATTATAAAGACAGACATGATATTATGAGAAGAGTCAAAGAAAGGTACAACGGACTTATGAGCAGAAGATGTAAAACATCCCCCAAAACTCAGTGCAGCTTCCTTTTTCCAACTCTGCAATATTCAGAACATTCCTGTGAGAACAGGATGTTGAAATTCAACTGGTTTTGAAGAGGCAGGTGAGCATTTCACATTGGAGGAAGCAGACCTTCCAAGGGCAGAATCTAAATTACTATGGACAGATGTCCTTACCCATTGAAACCAGGTTGCTGTAATTCTCCAGCATCACATCTCTGTATAAATCTCTCTGATCATCATTCAGGCATTCCCACTCCTCCTGAGAGAAGTCTATGGACACATCACTGAATATCACTGACTCCTGGAACAATAACCATGTATATGACTTGATTAATCAAAAAAAGTATTTTTTGTGAAGTAAAGAGCGAAGAAAAAGATTAAGGTAGAGGAAGTAAAATATAGTGAGCATATGGATGGATGTCTGGGACGCAGTGGAAGATTATGAACAAATAAGCACAACTGAATCACTGCATTCCCATGTCATTCTGTTTCCTCCAAAGGAAACTGCCTGAATATGGTAGGATATCTCCATTACTCAAACAAGATTGGGTACAAAAATTCAGCTAAGAGGGCTTTCCCAGTTAAATGAAATTGTATTTGCAATGCTTCACACTATACCTGTCATACAATAAATCAATGATACGTCTGATCTTCTTTCTGCCCCTCTTTTCCCAAATAGCTGAGAGTCAAATTTCAGAATAAGGGATAAAGGCAAGACATTAAAAGCCTCCAGAGAGAAGAGCAGGTCATATAAAAGGCATCAAAAATTAGAAGGGCAATGGAATTCTCAAGAACACCTCTAAAAGTGAGAAATGATAAGAACAATTCTTCAATATTCTGATGGAGAAAATAAACGCTAACCTAGACTTTCATAACCAAACTATCATTCTGTTTTGAGTGTTGAGAAAAGACATTTGTAGACATCCAAGCACTCAACAGTTTCTTCGGAAACTTCTAGAGAATGTGTTCCACAAAAACAAGGGACTAAACAAAAAAAGAAGACAACACAGGATTCAGGAAGTAGGTAAAGTCTCAGGAAAGCTGTGCAGCCGGCCTAGAGAGGAAACTAGACCAGATGGGAACAAAGAAACATGAAATGGGGAAGCAAGTCTCTACATCAAAAGGAACTATGTGTCTGACCACAGGGAAACATATTAATTAGCAGTGATGCTGGAGATTCTGGATATAAATACAGACTAAGCAAATGGGGAACAAAGCAGTTAACCCCAGGAAAATGAAGCGTTCTGCAGAACAAAGCCATGAGCTTGCTTGGCAGAGAATAATATTTGCAGCCATAATAAGGTGTATACTATCGATTTAACCAAAAATGGTGATATGATAACCATCAGGAAAAATGATGGTTATTGCGGTATGGGAATACAATGTTCCTTTTAACTTTGCAGTCAATCAAGAGATAATGACTAAAGTGAGTTCACCAAAAAATGGTGATTAATCAGTTTTCAAGAGTTGAGGGCATTGGCCTCTTGGAGTGGGACTGGTGATGGGACAAAACCAGAACTGAACTGCTTCCCTTGTAGACGTGCATAAAATTACTTTTTAAAATACTGTACCTTAGAAAATTATATTTGCATATACTTTAAGACTCTGACTCATTCCTATGCCAGACTCTTATATAATAAGAAATGTTCCTTGTTACAACAAATGCTATTCATAAGTATATGTTTCTCACTGAATAATATTCTATTATAAGGCTATAAAAGACATCTATTCTTTTGCCTTTAGATATTCAGGCTGGAGGTGATCTTTAAAGACTTCCCCAACACTGGCCCAACCTTATTTATAACCACCTACTGCCCAGCTTTAAATTCCCCTGATAACTAAGTGACAGAGACCTGATGAAGGACGATTCAGTTTCACTGTTGACATTACTGACATCACTGTTTTTGTTTTTAAACAGGGTCTTCCTTTGTCACCCAAGCTGAAGTGCAGTGGTATGATCACATCTCACTGTAACCATCACTTCCTGGGATCAAGTGATCCTCCCACCTCAGCCTCCTGAGTAACTATCATGCCTGGCTGATTTTTGTATTTTTTGTAGAGACAGGGTTTTGCCATGTTGCCCAAGCTGGTTGCCGGGATTCAAGCAAACCACTAACCACAGCCTCCCAAAATGCTGGAATTACAGGTGTGCGTCACCACATTCAACCACTGATTTCAATTTTTCATGGATGCTTAGTGAGGTATCAGAGCTTTGTACCAACCACTAGTCACACTCTCAGACATAAAAGGCTCATTAACCAGGAGAACGTGCCATGTACTAAAACTGCAATCAAACAAAACCACAGCACGTATTTTAGTATTGCAAAACCCAGGTCTATGGAGCTAATCAGAGCTTTTTCCTGAGTTGCCCCTGATTTCTTATTTTCATCCTGTCAAATCACTGTCTAAGCAAGGTAGATTAATTAATTCAATGTGGGGAACACATTTCTATACTATCAGGATTTCTGGTAAAAGTCTGAGATAGGAGATGTTCAAGGACTTTGTAAATGAGTATGTAAACATTGTCTAAAAGTGGGGTGGGGCAGGGTAGCTGGGCATGGTGGCTCACACCTGTAATCCCAGCACTTTGGGAGGCCAAGGCAGGTGGATCATGAGGTTAAGAGATCGAGACCACCTTGGCCAATATGGTAAAACCCCATCTTTACTAAAAATATAAACATTAGCTGGACATGGTAGTACGTGCCTGTAATCCCAGCTACTTGGGAGGCTGAGGCATGAGAATCGCTTGAACTCAGGAGACAGAGGTTGCAGTGAGCCGAGATTGTGCCACTGCACTCCAGCCTGGGCAACAGAGTGAGATTCTGTCTTAAAAAAAAAAAAGGCAGGGGAAACTAGAAAGAAGACGAGTTGTTTAGGAAGAAATGCATGTCCTATTCCTGAAAGAGGACCCTGGAAAACAATGTAAAAAAATGATCCCCAACCTGATCTGAGTCAGACCATTATTACTTACATAATTCTTAATCTCTTTATGGAAAGAAGTAAATATTCTTTTTTTTTAAAAGATGGGGTTTCACCATGATGGCCAGGCTGGTTTTGAACTCCTGACCTCAGGTGATCCACCCACCTTGGCTTCCCAAAGTGCTAGGTAGGATTACAGGCCTGAGCCACCGCGCCCGGCCTACAAGTGAGTATTCTTGAGAAATAGATAGGTGAGTTTCTGATGCACATTAATCTAATTAAAACTTCTTCAGAGAAATTTGTTATTCAACCACTTGGCTGACTAATAGTTAACTGTGAGTTAAGAATATAAATTTTTTAGCCGGGCGCAGTGGCTCAAGCCTGTAATCCCAGCACTTTGGGAGGCCGAGGCGGGTGGATCACAAGGTCAAGAGATCGAGACCATCCTGGTCAACAAGGTGAAACCCCGTCTCTACTAAAAATACAAAAATTAGCTGGGCATGGTTGTGCGTGCCTGTAATCCCAGCTACTCAGGAGGCTGAGACAGGAGAATTGCCTGAACCCAGGAGGCGGAGTTTGCAGTGAGCCGAGATCGCGCCATTGCACTCCAGCCTGGGTAAACAAGAGCGAAACTCCGTCTCAAAAAAAAAAAAAAAAAAAAAGAATATAAATTTTTGGCTGGGCATGGTGGCTCATGCCTGTAATCCCAGCACTTTGGGAGGCTAAGGTGGGCAGATCACTTGAGGTCAGGAGTTCAACACCAGCCTAGACAAATGGCAAAACCCCTTCTCTACTAAAAATACAAAAATTAGCTGGGTGTGGTGGCATACACCTGTAATACCAGCTACTCAGAAGGCTGAGGTAGGAGAATTGCTCGAACCCAGGAGACAGAGGTTGCAGTGAGCTAAGATCGCACCACTGCACTCCAGCCTGGAAGACAGAGACTCCATCTTAAAAAAAAAAGGAAAGAAAAGAAAAAAAAAGGTAAATTTTCTTTTTTTTTTTTTTTTGAGACAGAGTTTCGCTCTTGTTACCCAGGCTGGAGTGCAATGGCGCGATCTCGGCTCACCGCAACCTCCGCCTCCTGGGCTCAGGCAATTCTCCTGTCTCAGCCTCCTACTAAGTAGCTGGGATTACAGGCATGTGCCACCATGCCCAGCTAATTTTTTGCACTTTTAGTAGAGACGGGGTTTCACCATGTTGACCAGGATGGTCTCGATCTCTTGACCTCGTGATCCACCCGCCTCGGCCTCCCAAAGTGCTGGGATTACAGGCTTGAGCCACCGCGCCCGGCAAAAAAAGGTAAATTTTCTAACAATGATTATCTAATGAGTTCTTTCTTTTCTATGAATTGGCCTGTTAGAGATCCTTTCCTTTACAGCAAAATTCTGGCATTGCTTATAACCAAACCTTTTGAAAGGTGTTTTTCTTTCTAACATCAAAAAGCATCATAATGAGGAAAGCAAATGTTTACAGGTACTAGGGGTAAAAATCACTCTATCTGAGCAAAAGGAAACAGTATCTCACCTGAGCCATGGCTTTGATATTTGTAGAAAAGGATCTTCTCTTGGCTCTTCTTTTAGAAAAGGGTAGAGCTGGGAGAGGCAAAAGAAGATAGATAAGACCCTACTTTCCTCACAGCTCCCAGCCCAGCAGATGATTTCCCTTCTGTTCATGCTTTAGAAACACTTATGGGGTATCAATGAGGAGAATGGGCAAATCTCTTTATCATCACTAACTTCAAAGATATCAGGCTATAACTGGAGCAGGATGGATTAGGGCAACTCCATATGGCTAGGAGAATACATGTTTGTATACACACATATGCACACTTATAAAGATTTTTTTTAACTCAAATTATGTTATACACGCTTCTTACACATGTTTATAAACATCTTCACTTGCTATTTTTGCTTAATATATCCTGGAATAAGGTCCCAATTAGTACGTATTGTGCTACATAACTGGCTTAATAGCAACACTGTAGTCCATTAAATGGATATAACTTAATTCATTTAACTAATCTGTGGCCAATCATCATTTGAGCTTTATCTAGTTTTTCACTGTAATAAACAATGCTGCAATAAATATCCTTGTGCATATGTCATTTTACCTGTATATGAATTCTTAACAATTAATTCCTAAAATTACAATTGTTCAGATTAAATACTTCTGAAATATGGATATACCTGGGCTAAACCAGTATTCAGTGTGCTTGGATTGTATAATCGGGTTGCAAGTGCTAAGCAAAAACAACTTGCTTGCTTAGTTTGAGAAGACTTTTGGGGTTAATGAGTCTTGACTTAAGATAACTGAAACCCAGAAAATAAAAAATACTACTGAAACCTTAGGAAGATTCTAAAATTAATAATAGTAACAATAGGAAAGAATTTAAAAGTATAAAATGATGTAAACATAGACTAAACTCAAATCACTGATGTTTTAAAATAGCTTCTAAGTGTAAGTGTAGTAATACAACTTATAACAATTGTATGTATTCTTTTTTTTTTTTTGAGACAGAGTTTGGCTCTTGTTACCCAGGCTGGAGTGCAATGGCACGATCTCGGCTCACCGCAACCTCCGCCTCCTGGGTTCAGGCAATTCTCCTGCCTCAGCCTCCTGAGTAGCTGGGATTACAGGCACGCGCCACCATGCCCAGCTAATTTTTTTGTATTTTTAGTAGAGACGGGGTTTCACCATGTTGACCAGGATGGTCTCAATCTCTTGACCTCGTGATCCACCCGCCTTGGCCTCCCAAAGTGCTGGGATTACAGGCTTGAGCCACCGTGCCCGGCCCCGTATTCTTTTTTTGAGACAGAATCTTACTCTGTCACCCAGGCTGGAGTACAGCCATGCAATCTCTGCTCACTGCCACCTCCCCCTCCCCCTCCCAGGTTCCTGTGATTCTTCTGTCTCAGCCTCCCAAGTAGCTGAGATTACAGGTGTGTGCCACCACACCTGGCTAACTTTCGTATTTGTAGTAGAGATGGGGTTTCACCATGTTGGCCAGGCTGGTCTCCAACTCCTGGCCTCAAGTGGTCTGCCTGCTTTGCCCTCCCAGAGTCCTGGAATTACAGGTGTGAGCCCCTCCACCACCTGGCCAATTGTATATATTCTTTTTTTTCTTTTTGAGATGGAGTCTTGTTCTATCACCCAGGCTGGAGTGCAATGGCACGATCTTGGCCCACTGCAACCTCTGTCTCCAAGATTCTAGCTATTCTCCTGCCTCTGCCTCCAAGTAGCTGGGACTACAGGTGCCTGCCACCACACCCAGCTAATTTTTGTATTTTTAGTAGAGATGGGGTTTCACCATGTTGGCCAGCCTCGTCTCAAACTCCTAACCTCAGGTGATCCACCCGCCTTGTCCTCCCAAAGTTGCTGGGATTACAGGTGTGAGTCACTGCACCCGATCTTGTGTGTAATTTTTATAAACATCTTCACTTTAAGATGGTAAAGTGCCCAAAAGAATTAGTTATACTAAAATACTAAAGGAAGACTAAATTGTTTAAGGGGAAGAACTGAATTAGTGATCAATGTTTCAATGTTTAAGAAAATTTAAATGGCCAGGTGTGGTGGCTCATGCCTGTAATCCAAGCACTTTGGAGGCCAAGGTGGGCGGATCACCTGAGGTCGAGAGTTCAAGACCAGCCTGACCAACATGGTGAAACCCTGTCTTTTTTTAAAAAAAAGAAAATTTTGGTGTTTTGCTTATTAGATACAAGAATTTAATAAACTTAAAATTACACAAACTATAAACAGCAGTGAATACTATTCTCTATGCACCAAGCTTCTTGCAATTCATCAATTATTTCATGTAAAACTGACCACCCAGAAAGTAGCACCATGTTATCAGTTCTCTAATGGCTTCCTCTACCCATAAGCATTTCCCCAGATGAAAACCAAAGCAATCTAAGTGTCTCTTCCTTAAAATCTGAATGCGTCTTTTGATATCATTATTACTATTAAATATTAAGCTCTTAGTATTCTTTTATCAACCAAATAGCCTATGATATACAATGGCCAGGCATTGTGCTAGATACTAAAGAGTCAAAAATCTGGCCGGGCACGGTGGCTCACGCCTGTAATCCCAGCTCTTTGGGAGGCCGAGGCAGGTGGATCACGAGATCAAGAGATCGAGACCATCCTGGTCAACATGGTGAAACCCCGTCTCTACTAAAAATACAAAAAATTAGCTGGGCATGGTGGCGCGTGCCTGTAATCCCAGCTACTCAGGAGGCTAAGGCAGGAGAATTGCCTGAACCCAGGAGGCGGAGGTTGTGGTGAGCCGAGATCGAGCCATTGCACTCCAGCCTGGGTAACAAGAGTGAAACTCTGTCTCAAAAAAAAAAAAAGAGTGAAAAATAATCCAGAAAGAACTGGAAACAGAGTTCCTTCTCCTGTATTCCTCATTTTGAGCCCACCTTTCTGGTCTCTCCTCCTGGCCTTCCTCTGGTTAAAGGGATGTCCTCAAATGCTGTACCTTCCAAGCAGAATGGCATAAAATATTCCCACTTCAACATCTCCATACCATGCTTGTGCATTCTCAACACTCCCTCTTTATCCTGGAGGGCAGCCATACAGGCTGAATTTTTGCATCTGAAGATCTGCTCCTCTCTTTTAAATTCAGCACTGATTAATTTAAAAAAAAAAAAGGCTTATGCAATAAGAAAGAAAACTTCCTCAACTCAATGAGTAGCAGCTACAAAATACTTACTGTTAGGAAAGACAGTCACTGACAGTCACTGTAGGTCTCTTACACGTCTTGCTGGGTATGCCTAGAATGCAAGTCTCTAACTACTCTTTAACTGGGCCATTTTCCAGGGTTATTTATGCAGCTGATAACCTTGAGAGATGAGATAACAGCACAAACAGCAGGCTTGCTTACGTCTTGAGGTCAGGAGCTTGAGACTAGCCTGGCCATCATGGTAAAACTCTGTCTCTGCTAAAAATACAAAAATTAGCCGGGCATGGTAGCACCTGCCTGTAATCCCAGCTACTTGGGAGGCTGAGGCAGGAGAATCACTTGAACCTGGGAGACAGAGGTTGCGATGAGCTGAGATCGCACTACTACACTCCAGCCTGGGCGAAAGAACAAGACTCTGTCTCAAAAGGAAAAAAAAAAAAAAAACTATGATGACATTGCACCACACAACCAATAAAATAGTTAAAAGACTAACAGTACCGCCGGGCGCGGTGGCTGAAGCCTGTAATCCCAGCACTTTGGGAGGCCGAGATGGGTGGATCACGAGGTCAAGAGATCGAGACCATCCTGGTCAACATGGTGAAACCCCGTCTCTACTAAAAATACAAAAAATTAGCTGGGCATGGTGGCGCGTGCCTGTAATCCCAGCTACTCAGGAGGCTGAGGCAGATGAACTGCCTGAGCCCAGGAGGCAGAGGTTGCGGTGAGCCAAGATCTCACCATTGCACTCCAGCCTGGGTAACAAGAGCGAAACTCCGTCTCAAAAAAAAAAAAAAAAACTAACAGTACCAAATTATGAAGAGGATTTGAGGATATGAAGCAACTGGAAATTTCATACATTGCTGGATGGAGGGTAAACTGGAACAACCACATGGAAACTTGGTAGTATCTATTAAACATTAGCCTACCCTATGATCTAGCAATGCCACTCCTAAGTGTTAACCCTGGACAAAAAGCCTTCATATGTTCATGAAAAACATGGTAGAGTGTTCACAGCAGCAGCATCATTTGTAACAGCCCCAATCTGGAAACTACCCAAATATCTATCAACAATGTAATTAACTAATATGCTGCAATATATCCCCAATGTAATGAGAACTAAGTATAATTACACTGAACAACATGAATTTCACAAACATAATGTAGAACAAAAGAAGCCAGGCATAAAACAGTACATGCTGTATAATTCCATGTATACATAAAGTTCAAGAATGTGTAAAACAGCTGGACACACTAGCTCACACCTGTAATCTCAGCACTTTGGGAGGCCGAAGCAGATGGATCACCTGAAGTCAGCAGTTCAAGACCAGCCTGACCAACCTGGTGAAACCCAGTCTCTATTAAAAATACAAAAATTAGCCAGGCATGGTGGCTGGTGCCTATAATCCCAGCTACTCAGGAGGCTGAGGCAGGAGAATCTTTTGAACCTGAGAGGCGAAGGTTGCAGTGAACCAAGATTGCATCATTACGCTCCAGCCTGGGCAACAAGAGAGAGACTCTGTCTAAAAAAAAAAAAAAAAAAAAGAATGGGTAAAACTAGTTAAGGATGATAGAATTCTGAATAGATTGTGGGGGAGAAACAACTGAGAAGGGGCATGAGGAAACCATCTCAGGTCTTGGTGGCAAAGTTCTTTATATACATCTAGGAGTGTTACACAGCTGTACACTTAAGACTTGCACATTTTATATAAGCTCTATCAACAGCCTCCTGCTTTGTTGACCAGGCTGGAGGGCACTGGTGTGATCACGGCTTACTGCAGCTGCAAACTACTGGGCTCAAGCAATCCTTGTATCTCAACCTCCTAAGTAGCTAGAACTTACAGGTGCCAGCCACCATGCTTGGCTAACTTTTTTTTGTAATGTATTAATTAATCTATTTATGGTAAAATCAGGGTCTCACTATGTTGCCCAGGCTAGTCTCCAACTCCTGGCCTCAAGCGATCCTCCAGCTTTGGCCTGGCAAAGTGCTGGGATTACACACGTGAGCCCCACACCTGGCCTAAAAAAATCTTTTTAACTCTTGGAACTATGTTTTGGTAGGGATATGGAGCAATAAAATATTTCAAACATTGCTGTTCAAGTACAAGTTTGTCCTCCCACTCTGGTAGATATTTTGACACTGTTTAGTAAAGTGGAAGATATCATATGGACCAGCAATTCTACTGGTAAATAAACTCAAGCATGTGTACCCCATGTGAAAGAACGTTTGTGGCTGTGTTGTTTATAAAATTAAAAAAAAAAAACTATAAATAACTAATACGTCCATCATTAGAAAGGATGAATAATTGTGGTATACTTCAAAAGCGAGAATACAATATAGCAAAAAAATTGAATGAACTGCTATTTTATCTAATAGGGATGATTTACAGAATTGTAAAAATAAACCGGAGAGAGTACAACAACATTCATATAAAGTTTTAAAACGGGGAAAAACTGGAGTATAATGCCTCGAGAAGTACACATAAGTGATAAAACCTCACATTGTGTGACTTATACAGCCACACAAACCTGATCACATTCCCACCATGGGGACATTCGACTACAGACAATCCACACCCAAAGCAACAGGGTCGCACATGCAGGGCCCCTATCGATCACACAAGCACAAGGGCACACTTACCGAGGAGACATTCACAGTATAACCACACTGTCAGTCGGCGCACACCTGTACCCGGTCACAGTCACGATCACACACTAACCACAGCTACACACACAGATAGAAACATGCAGTTACTCGCAGGTATCCCCACCTGAACTCTGCCGCACACAGTCACACAGCCACACAGTCCCACCCCACTACGGGGACAACAGGGACTCGAGCAGCCACAAGCTCCCCACAGCCGCGCACACAATGCCGCACGTGGCCCTGCTCCTTCTCACACACACCAGCAGCCAGTCTCCGAGGCCGTGCTGCACACGGTGTGAGCGTTGGAAACACTCATCACAAGAGCAGCCTGTCACAATCGCGCGATCATTCACCACACACCTCCACAGAGACGTAAGCGCACACTTTCAACCTCACCTCTATCGACGCACAAGGCCGAGGCTCGGCCCCCGGACCCGCCCTCTCCCAGGTTCCTCACCTTAGGCCTAACGAGCTCCCGAAGCAGCAGAAACCTCCGTGGCACTAGGGTAGTTGTTGGTGAAGTCCTGGGGGTCCCGCCAGCGCGTGACTTGGAGGCTGAATCCCGCGAGAAGCACAGTCATACCGAGGAGTCCTCTGGGAGATGTAGTCAGAGACGTATTAGGGCTGGACAAGATGACTCCCGATCGTCAGGACAGCTGACCGCGCCTAGAGTCAGCCCCGCAGAAAGGATCGCGCCCCTCATCTAACAGCGGACGCCCCAGAGTCTTCATGGAGCCCCGCTTCAGGCTCAGACCCTGGCCCCCAAAGAAAGCCACTCCGACGTGTTTGAGATGGGCTTAGCTCCTGGACTCGTCCTATTGTCCCCAGGCGCTGGACAGCCTCAGAAACACGACAGCTCAGCATGGGAAGCCTACCGCACCGCTGAGCCTTCTGGGAGATGTAGTTCGGAACTGGGAAGGCAGTTGGACCCTTGGAAAGTCATCTTTTTTTTTTTTTTTTTTTTTTTGAGACGGAGTTTCGCTCTTGTTACCCAGGCTGGAGTGCAATGGCGCGATCTCCGCTCACCGCAACCTCTGCCTCCCGGGTTCAGGCAATTCTCCTGCCTCAGCCTCCTGAGTAGCTGGGATTACAGGCACGCGCCACCATGCCCAGCTAATTTTTTGTATTTTTAGTAGAGACGGGGTTTCACCATGTTGACCAGGATGATCTCAATCTCTTGACCTCGTGATCCACCCGCCTCGGCCTCCCCAAGTGCTGGGATTACAAGCTTGAGCCACTGCGCCCGGCCGGAAAGTTATCTAATTGCTCTCACATATTAGCCGGCGCTGGGCCACCGGCCGGAGACTTCCGGGAGTACTGTGCATCCAGTATGCGCAGGCGTAAACATCCCGGGTTGCTGTTTTGGCCACTGTTCTGGCGTGAATTTTGTTTGGTGCTCCTTAGTGCAGAGAGGTTATGGGACCAGGGGTTGTAAGACTCAAAGCTGGTTGGGGAGGCAAAAAGGGTGTAGACCAAGAATTTGCGATGTAATTGGGGAGGTCGAAGGGAAGGTATCCCAAATGTGGGACAGGTTTGGAGAAAAAGAGAGGAGTCTGGAATTGCAAAGGGCAGGTGTTATTCTGACTTCTGTGTGCTTTGTGATAAATGAGTGGGAAACGAAGTAAGGAGCGTTTCACTTTCTCCTGCAATTATTTTGTGTACTTGGACTAAGTATAGCTAATGGCCAATATTTGCCTGCTTTTGACCTATAAAGATACTGTATACACAGGCATGCATAGCTTAATAATAAGGGCAAATTCTGGCCTAGCGCGGTGGCTCACTCCTGTAATCCCAGCGCTTTGGGAGGCCAAGGGGTTCGAGACCAGCCTGGGCAACATGGTGTAAACCCTGTCTATACTAAAAATGCAAAAATTAGCCGGACGTCGTGGCCCGTGCCTGTAGTCCCAGCTAATGGGGAAGCTGAGGTAATAGAATCGCTTGAACCTGGGAGGCAGAGGTTGCAGTGAGCCGAGATTGCGCCACTACACTCCAGCCTGGGCTACAGAGTGAGACTCATTCTCAAAAACAAACAAACAAACAAAGATATATTCTGAGAAATGAGTTGTTGGGTAATTTCATCACCGTGTAATAATTTCATCATTATACAGTGTACTTACACAAACCTAGATGGTATAGCTGACTTAACACTTAGGCTATACGGTATAACCTGTTGCTCCTAGACTAGAAACCTGTAGAGCATGTTACTGTACTGAATACAGTATATATACTGAAAACAGTTGTAACACGATGATAAGTATTTATCTAAACATATCTGAAAACACAAAAGGTAAGGTAAAAAACAGTATAAAAAGTAAAAACTGATACACCTGTACAGGGTACTTACCATGAATAGAGCCTGCAGAACTGGAAAGTGCTCTGGAGAGTCAGTGAGGGGTGCCTGAATGTGAAGGCTAGGACATTACCATACATCACTGTAGACTTTATAAACAGTGTAAACTTAGGCTGCACTACATTTATTTTTTTTCTTCCGTAATAACCTTTGCTTGCTCTAACTTTTTTACTTTATAAACATTTACATTTTTGAAAACTTTTTGACTCTTCGGTAATATCACTTAGCTTAAAACACAGCTCATGCGTGCTCTGTATCTCTTGGTAAGGAAATGTTCCAGGCCAAATGTCATTCTTATGTGGCCAGGTAGAGGTAGGAGGACTGCATGCATGATACCGACTCTCCCAACCATGGGTTTGTATTCTAACATATCACCACAATGCCCAGTATTTATGGGGTCATAGAAAATAGGATTCACTATGACTGGAGAATTTCCAGAGCCAATTTAAGTCCAGGAATGCTGGCAATGAGAATGGTGAGTAGGAATCTAGTGTAATGATTTACACAGTTGAAACTATTAATTGGGCCAGGCGTGGTGGCTCATTCCTGTAATCCCGCACTTTGTGAGGCCAAGGTAGGCAGATCACCCGAGGTCAAGAATTCGAGTCCAGGCCGGGCGCCGTGGCTCAAGCCTGTAATCCCAGCACTTTGGGAGGCCGAGGCAGGTGGATCACAAGGTCAAGAGATCGAGACCATCCTGGTGAACATGGTGAAACCCCGTCTCTACTAAAAATACAAAACATTAGCTGGGCATGGTGGCGCGTGCCTGTAATCCCAGCTACTCAGGAGGCTGAGGCAGGAGAATTGCCGGAACCCAGGAGGCGGAGGTTGTGGTGAGCCGAGATCACGCCATTGCACTCCAGCCTGGGTAACAAGAGTGAAACTCCGTCTCAAAAAAAAAAAAAAAAAAAAAGTTAACATTATGAAAATTAACAAAGCAAATCTGGGAGCAAATGAGGTTTATACTCATCAAAGCAGAATACAATTAAGTAGTATCATAGGGCCGGGTGCGGTGGATCAAGCCTGTAATCCCAGCACTTTGGGAGGCCGAGGCGGGTGGATCACGAGGTCAAGAGATTGAGACCATCCTGGTCAACATGGTGAAACCCCGTCTCTACTAAAAATACAAAAAATTAGCTGGGCATGGTGGCACATGCCTGGCGCATCCCAGTAGCTGGTGCATCCCAGCTACTCAGGAGGCTGAGGCAGGAGAATTGCCTGAACCCAGGAGGCGGAGGTTGTGGTGAGCCGAGATGGTGCCATTGCACTCCAGCCTGGATAACAAGAGTGAAACTCTGCCTCAAAAAAAAAAAAAAAAAAAGGGCCGGGCGCGGTGGCTCAAGCCTGTAATCCCAGCACTTTGGGAGGCCGAGGCGGGTGGATCACGAGGTCAAGAGATCGAGACCATCCTGGTCAACATGGTGAAACCCCGTCTCTACTAAAAATACAAAAAATTAGCTGGGCATGGTGGCACGTGCCTGTAATCCCAGCTACTCAGGAGGCTGAGGCAGGAGAATTGCCTGAACCCAGGAGGCGGAGGTTGCGGTGAGCCGAGATCGCGCCATTGCACTCCAGCCTGGGTAACAAGAGCGAAACTCCGTCTCAAAAAAAAAAAAAAAAAAAAAAAAAAAAAAAAAAAAAAAAAGTAGTATCATAGGATCTATTGCAGAGGATATGTTGTTCTTTTGGACCTGACTCTGGTATCTATTAAAAATATTTAAATAACATATATCCTTTGATCTACCATTCCCTTCCCTGTAAATCTGACCCGCAGAAATAAAAACAACTGAATTTAAGGGATGATTACATGAATTTTTATTGTAGCATTGTTTATACTGGCAAATAAGCAAACTGAATAAACAAGCGGGCAGCTGAACAAATTTATAGTACACAGTATTAGAGAATATTATGTAACAATTGCTCATCTTACTCTGACCCTCATAATCATTCTTTTTGCTGGGTCCAGGACCATGGCCGACTCAAGGCACGAAGGTAGTCCTCCTGGTTTGGTCTGAACTTGAGTCCTAGTTATTCTGGTGACTTCAAAGCTGCACTAGTACATGGGCAAAACACTTAAAAAGTATGAAAGATTAGCCGGGCGCGGTGGCTCAAGCCTGTAATCCCAGCACTTTGGGAGGCCGAGGCGGGTGGATCACGAGGTCGAGAGATCGAGGCCATCCTGGTCAACATGGTGAAACCCCGTCTCTACTAAAAATACAAAAAATTAGCTGGGCATGGTGGCGTGTGCCTGTAATCCCAGCTACTCAGGAGGCTGAGGCAGGAGAATTGCCTGAACCCAGGAGACGGAGGTTGCGGTGAGCCGAGATCGCGCCATTGCACTCCAGCCTGGGCAACAAAAGCGAAACTCCGTCTCAAAAAAAAAAAAAAAAAAAGTATGAAAGATTAAGTAAAGCAAAATGAGAAATAGAACAGTTTAGATTCATGTACACATACAAATATTTTATTTGGGTATCTGGGTACATTACCTCAGAAAATCAACTGTCATTTTCAATCTTATCTCAAGAGCAACCTCCAGAAATGCTATAAGTGCTATAATATTAACATTGCATTGAGTTTTAAAGAAATTAATGAATTTGGCTGGGCACGGTGGCTCAAGCCTGTAATCCCAGCACTTTGGGAGGCCGAGGCGGGTGGATCACGAGGTTGAGAGATGGAGACCATCCTGGTCAACATGGTGAAACCCCATCTCTACTAAAAATACAAAAAATTAGCTGGGCATGGTGGCACGTGCCTGTAATCCCAGCTTCTCAGGAGGCTGAGGCAGGAGAATTGCCTGAACTCAGGAGGCGGAGGTTGCAGTGAGCCGAGATGGCGCCATTGCACTCCAGCCTGGGTAACAAGAGTGAAACTCCGCCTCAAAAAAGAAAAAAGAAATTAGTATATTTAAAATCAGTCTGAGATTTAAAGGCTGTATACTCATTTTTATAATTCAAAAATATCATTAGAAACTTTCTCTGTCAAGTTATTGTGGAAAGAAATCCAAGTAAACAGAAATTCTCAGAAAGACTGGCTTCAAATAAGAGCACCCTGTTTAGGTGGGAGATCTCCTTTTTCAGCACTATCTTCCCAAGGTAAGAAGCGGGCTGGGATTGACTTGAGTGTGTCTGACATAATTAAGAAAGCAATTTAGTCTGCAGGTTAAAAGTGAAGGTGAAATCCAGAAGTTAATGTTTTACTCAATGGCTTATAAAAAAAAATTAAAGAGTGACAGTTTTCTCATTTTCAAAGTGGCTAATTTTTAATGCCAATACTGGTTGTGCAGAGTATTAAAATTTCTCATAAATGTTTTAGTAAAAACAAATTGTCTCCATGTCTGTGCATATATTTAATAATATGATCCTTAAATGTGCTCCAATGAACCTGTTGCAAATCATATCCTCCAAGACTATGTACAGATTAGAACTACATACAGATTATGTAGACTACCCTTGTGACACATTAGTTTAATTGCATTTAAGTTGCCACTCCAATTAAAAATTATTTCATATTTTAAAGATATTTTAGAAATATCTTCTATAGAATATTAGTATCTGACTAGGAATGTAAGTCCATTATAATGTTTCATGTACAGCTTCCTCACTCCTATCTGGAGCTTTTGAATTTTCAGGAGTTTAAGGAAATAGCATGAATGATAGAATGAACACAAATATTACCACCACCCAGAATTAACATTTTATGTTTACTTAGAATGCTTATTTCTTTTTAGTAAGAAATAAATACAAAATTGAAGTATCCTTTAACTAGCAAGCTTGGTCACATTTCCCTTCCACCTCCCTTCTTCCTAGAGTTAACCACTCCACTTTTGGGAATAGAGTGCATACCCTTTCAATCCATTCTTCAGTGTTACATAATTTATCCATAACCAATGCTTAGTACTAGGGCTGGTCAGTGTTAGTTTTATTCAAATTCACAGGAGCATCATTACAATATGTTCATCGTTTTTCTTCACTTTAATGGTTTTAAAAAAAATCTGTTAATATATAGACTTCATTTGTCACTTAACTGCTAGAGAGTATTCTATGTTACTCTATCACATTTTATTCATCTATGTCACAGGAGACAGGCATGTTTCCCAATTTCTGGCTACTGTAACTCATGCTGCAATGAATTATACAGCTACAGACCAGTATGACTCCCTGTATTCATGTGTTCTTAGATATATAGATATATATGGTAGTTCCCCCTTATCCAGAGCTTTGCCTTCCATGGTTTCAGTTACCTGTGGTCACCACAGTTCAAAAATGGTTGACAACAGTATAATAAGGTATTCTGAAAGATCACATTCACATAACTTATTATTACAATATATTGTAATAATTGTTCCATTATATATTATTGTTTTAAATCTCTTGCTGTATCTAATTTGTAAACTAAATTTTATCATAGGTATATATATATATATATATATATATATATATACATATATGAAAAAACATGGAGTTTGGTACTATCTGGGTTTCAGGTATCCACTGGAGGTCTTGGAGTCCATCCCTTGCAGAAAATCAGGGACTACTGAACTCAAGAGTGAAACTGCTGTGTATTCTGGAATGTTTTTAGAAATTCTTTCCTGCCCCAAGGTTTTAAAAACATTTTCCTATAAAACTGTTACATGATTAAGTATTGCTTTTTGCATTTTAGTCTTCGCTATTTTTAGAATTCCTAAGAAAAATATTTTAATGTATGATGATGGTAGAGATCTATTATTTTTCCATATGAAGAGTCAATTAAGTAATCCATGATTTCCCCACCAATTTGGGATACCACCTCATTAAATTAGCGGTTCCCCATATATTCATGTACATATTTCTGAAACCAATATTCTGTCTCAGTCACAATTTTATGACTGTTTCAACAACAAATAGTTTTGATGATTATAGTTTTGAGTCATACATGTAACAAAACATATCACAAAAATAATAAATTTTGTCTCTTAATTTCAAATCCTTATACATCTCATATCTCTTTTTTTTTTTTTTTTAAATAAAGACGGGGTTTCACCATGTTGGTCAGGCTGGTCTTGAACTCCCAACCTCAGGTGATCTGCCCACCTTGGCCTCCAAAGTGCTTGGATTACAGGCGTGAGTCACCATGCCCGGCCTCTTATCTATTTCTTAATGCATCTGGTAGGCCTTCTAAGAACATTGTAAGTAGTGTCCATGACTAGATCTAACTTCGATAAGAATACTCCTAGAAGTAGAGCATCAATAATGCTTGTTGTGGGAGTTTTGGGGGTACAGGTTTTCTTTATAATACTTAATAGACATCACAGTATTTAAGTTTTGAATTGCTGCTGGACTTCCCACATTCGTGTCACTTTAACGTAAAATGAATTTTCCAATGCACTATTCAGTGTAAAATCTGCTGAACATTTTGCTAAATCCAAGGCATTCATAGAGAACTTTAATGGGTATGAATTCTCTGGTGTCTAATGTGATGTGACTTTTGGCTGAAAGCTTTCCCACATTCACTACACTGATAAGGTTTTTCACCAGTATGGATTCTCATATGCAGAGCAAGAGTTGAGAACTGAGAAAAGGCTTTCCCACATTCATTACAACCATAGGGTTTCTCACCTGTATGGCTTCTCATATGCACAGTAAGAGATGAGCTTTGACAGAAGGCTTTCCCACAGACCTTGCACTCATAAGGCTTATCACCCGTATGAATTCGCACATGCACAATAAGTGATGTGATTCGAGAGAAGGCTTTTCCACATTTATTACATTCATAGGGTTTCTCTCCTGTATGAATATTGTGATGTTTAATGAGGTATTGCTTCTGCCTGAAGATTGTTCCACATTCATTACATTTGTAGGGTTTCTCTCCAATATGAATTTTCTCATGCTCAGTGAGATTTGATTTGCCACTGAAGGCTTTCCCACATTCCTTACATGTATAAGGTTTCTCTCCTGTGTGGCTTCTCTGGTGCCTAATGAGGCTTGACTTCTGAATGAAAGCTTTCCCACATCCTTTACATTCATAAGGTTTCTCTCCGGTATGGATTCTCTGATGTATAATAAGGTTTTCCTTCTGGCTAAAAGCTTTTCCACACTCACTACACTTAAAGGGCTTCTTTCCAGTGTGGATGTTCTGATGTTTAATGAGGTATTGCTTCTGGCTGAAGGCTCTTCCACACTGATTACATTCAAATGGTTTTTCTCCAGTATGAATTTTCTCATGCTCAGTGAGATATGCTTTGCCGTTAAAGGCTTTGCCACATTCCTTACATGCATAGGGTTTGGTTCCTGTATGATTTTTCTGGTGTTTGATGAGGGTTGGCATCTGAATAGAAACTTTTCCACATTCATAAGGTTTCTCTCCACTATGATGTTTCTGATGAGAAAGGAAGTTTTCCTTCTGGCTGAAGGCTTTTCCACATTTATTACAATTATATGCTTTCTTTCCTGTGTGACTTCTGAGGTGTAGAGTAAGGGATGAGACTCGAGAGAACACTTTACCACATTCAGTGCATTCATGAGATTTCTCTCCAGTATGCATTTTCTTATGTTCTAGGAAGTTTTGCTTCAGGCTAAAGGTTTTTCTACATTCATTACATTCATAAGGTTTCTCTCCAGCATGAATTTGATCATGCTGAAGGAGATCTGATTCATGCTGAAGACTTTCCAACATTCCTATCATGAATGTGAATATAATCAGGAGATTTCCCTAGTACCAAATAAGATATAATAAGGATGAAAGCTTTCCCACATTCGCTAAATTCATATGGTGTATTTTCAATATTAATTCTCAGGTATCTAACAAAGTTAAATTTATGAAAAAAGATTTTTCTCACATTGATTACCCTGAGATGAGATGATTATGAAAAGGGATAAAATATAACATCTCTTTATATTCTTAATGGTTCTTATAGAGCTTCTCTCATATTTAAGTATAAATTGTGTATAAGTTATGTTTCAAACTCTTTTAGACTGAGTCCCATACACAGAAGGGTAGTCTTGAATAATCAATGACTGTGTTCAGATGAAATATGTTTCCTGAATTTTTCCTCAGTCTGTATTTTCAGAAAAAGATGAGACTTAACTTACAAGTCTTTCATGTTGCGTCTTTATCTGTTTATAAACTTCCCGGGCTTCTTCTAAAAGGAATTGCAAAGAAATCATCATTGAAAAAGAGTTAATACATATATAATATATAGTGCTTGGCATGTAATAAGCATCCAGTAAATTATCACTCTCATCAACATAACATCACTAATACCTGTGAACTTTCCCATTATTAATATAATTTCAGAAATGTGTTATTGTAAAATAGATTCTTTTTTCTTTTTTTTTGAGACAGAGTTTCACTCTTGTTACCCAGTCTGGAGTGCAATGGTGCAATCTCGGCTCACTGCAACCTCCACCTCCTGGGTTCAGGCAATTCTCCTGCCTCAGCCTCCTGAGTAGCTGGGATTACAAGCACGTGCCACCATGCCCAGCTAATTTTTTGTATTTTTAGTAGAGACGGGGTTTCACCATGTTGACCAGGATGGTCTCGATCTCTTGACCTTGTGATCCACCCACCTTGGCCTCCCAAAGTGCTGGGATTACAGGCATGAGCTACTTCGCCTGGCCTAAAATAGATTCTTTATCCAAGCCTAGTCTTTTAGTAGAAAGTTCAAATACAAATGATGTTCCTAGAAATGTATAATTTTAACTGCTTTTAAATGTAATCCAGCCCACTTCTTAAATCAGTAAAATGGGAGAAAACAAGGCCAGGTGTGGTGGTTCACACCTACAATCCCAGCACTTCTGAAGGATGAGGCAGGAAAATTGCTTGAGGCCAGGAGTTTGAGAATAGCCAGGGTAAAAGAGTGAGACTCCTGTCTTTATAAAAAATTTAAAAACTAGCCTGCAGTCCTCCTGTAGTCCTCAGGAGGTTAAGGTGGGCAGATTGCTTGAGCCCAGGATTTGAAGACTGCAATAAGCTATGATTGTGCCACAGCCTGGGTGACAGAGCAAGACTTGGTCTTGGTCTTTAAAACATAAATAGGTGAGAAACGGGAGGAAAGGACAAATACTTAAAAGACCGGGAGAGCCTAGGAAGATAGAACATAAATAAAATGAACAGGAAAGTTTAAATAAGGTGCTTGTTTCTATGTCTTCCTGAAACATCATTAAAATGACAGTAAAACAGTGAAGAGGGGCACATACTTACAAGAACTAAAAGGTTAGAAAGACATCAGTAGACAAAAAGTATTACAACGGCTGGGCGCAGTGGCTTGTGCCTGTAATCCTAGCACTTTGGGAGGCCAAGTTGGGTGGATCACCTGAGGTCAGGAGTTCAAGACCAGCCTGCCCATCAAGGTGAAACCCCATCTTAAAAAAAAAAAAAAGTATTAAGAGGGCAAGAGATAGTGGCTCATTCCTGTAATCCCAGCACTTTGGGAGGCCAAGGCAGGAGGATTATTTGAAGCTATGAGTTTGAGATCAGCCTAAGCAGCACAATGAGGCCTTATCTCTACAAAAATTTATAAAATTAGCCAGGTGTGGTAGCATACACCTGTAGTCTTAGTTACCTGGGAGGTTCAAGTAGGAGGATTGCTTGAGCCCAGGAGTCTGAGGCTGCAGTATGCTATGATCATGCCGCAGCAATCCAGACTAGGTGACAGAGTATGACCCTGTCTCTTAAAAAAAAAAAAAAAATCTTAGGAAATTTTGGAAAGAAAGCAAATAGAGAACTGTAAATTAACAGCAGAACTGAGTGGTTCAAAGAAAAGCCAGCAGATGTAGGTGCCCCTACACATGATTATAATACAGATATTAACAGATAGGCTCTATCAACAGAGAGACTGGGGAAGAGTGGAAGGCAGGGCTTATAAAATGACTGTGAAAGGACCAGCTAATGCCCTGAACTCTCCTAGCTGGACAGAAATGTGAAGTTTATCATCCACACAAAACCAAGAGGCTCCAAATTTAGTGATGAGCAAAGTAGATGACAGCATCCTAGTAATAAGAGAAGAATGAGTAAAAGTTTATACATGTAATAGAAGCTCTTCTGTTAGATTCCGAGAACGCTGGTGGTTGCTAAGTGTCAGATGATGGAAGAATTGTTTACTGAAAAAACGAGAAGACCATGAGAACACCTACAGATACTAACATTTGGAATCATCGAAAGCAACACATCTGAATTAGTGATTGCTGCACAGTGAAATGAGCATTTTACAAGCCCCACTTATCTACACAAATTAATGCAGAGCTAAAGATTAGAAAACATTTGATGAAAGCCCTAACATCAAAGCTAGACCAAACAAAATACAAGACAAAGCGCAGAAAAACTCACACATATAACATTACAAATAATATCATGGAAAGCTAGGATATTACTATTATCACTGTAATTAAATATTAACAATGTTCTATAAAGAAGTGTTTTAGAAATAAACAATATGATATTGATCTTACAAATTCAGTATGTTGGAGAAAGTCAGTCTAGAAAATCTCCTAGAATAAAAAAAGGAAGACTGGAAGAAGAAAGGGAGAAAGAAAGAGTATAATGATTGGAGCATTAGTGGGTTACTGGAAGAATCCAGAAGGCTCAACATCTACTAAAGGAGATCCAAAGAAAGCATGAAGAAAAATGAATGTAGGACATTTTCAAAGAACTAATAAAGAACACTTCCCAGAATTATAAATCATAAGTCTACATACTTAGCAGGTCCACTGAGTACAAAGAGCATTCCATTTAAAAAGATCCCAACTTGGCCAACATGGTAAAATCCTGTCTCTACTAAAAATATAAAAAATTAGCTAGGCATGGTGGCAGGCACCTGTAATCCCAGCTACTCAGGAGGCTGAGGCAGAAGAATCACTGGAACCTGGGAGGTGAAGGTTGCAGTGAGCCGAGATTGCAACACTGCACTCCAGCCTGGGGACAGAGGGAGACTCTGTCTAAAAAAAAATTTTTTTTAATAAATAAATGAAATAAAATAAAGAAGAAAAATAGAGCTCTGGCTCCCTTAAGCCCAAGGCGTAGATGGCTTGGCATGTGAATTTTATTAAACTTTGATTAGATAATGGTATTATTATTTATGTTTTCCAATTACTTTTTTTTTTTTTTTTTTTGAGACGGCGTTTCACTCTTGTTACCCAGGCTGGAGTGCAATGGCGCGATCTTGGCTCACCGCAACCTCCACCTCCTGGGTTCAGGCCATTCTCCTGCCTCAGCCTCCTGAGTAGCTGGGATTACAGGCACGCGCCACTATGCCCAGCTACTTTTTTGTATTTTTAGTAGAGACAGGGTTTCATCATGTTGGCCAGTATGGTCTCGATCTCTTCTTGACCTCGTGATCCACCTGCCTCGGCCTCCCAAAGTGCTGGGATTACAGGCTTGAGCCACCGCGCCTGGCCTTTCCAATTACTTTTTAAAAATTCATGAAAATTGGTATTATGCATAACAGATCATGACTTAATGCTGCTATATTCCAAACAACCCTCCAAAAATTAAAAATTAAAAATTACAACTTCTTTGTAATTAAAACCCTATCTCCTTCATACATACTTATCAGAATTGAATTTTTAACACTGTAAATGACAATGCTGAACTGAACTAGAAAATGTCTTCAGAATACCAAGTAAAACGGTTATTTCAACATTTATCTCATGTTTAAAAAATATTTTTGGCCGGGCGCGGTGGCTCAAGCCTGTAATCCCAGCACTTTGGGAGGCCGAGGCGGGTGGATCACGAGGTTGAGAGATGGAGACCATCCTGGTCAACATGGTGAAACCCCATCTCTACTAAAAATACAAAAAACTAGCTGGGCGTGGTGGCGCGTGCCTGTAATCCCAGCTACTCAGGAGGCTGAGGCAGGAGAATTGCCTGAACCCAGGAGGCGGAGGTTGCGGTGAGCCGAGATCGCGCCATTGCACTCCAGCCTGGGTAACAAGAGTGAAACTCTGTCTCAAAAAAAAAAAAAAAAAAAAAAAAACCCATTCCTACATTCCTTAAACTGGTACCTTTTGAGGTTTATTATAGTCACTTAGCTTTACTGTGATTAGTACACGTCTTAGTCTTGTGTCATTGCTTTACATATCATGAATCTGAGATGCCTAATAAATATTAATCACCAGCTTGGACCTCTCTCCTCAGTAACTGATTCAAATATCCAACTGACTACTCAACATTTCCACTTGATGTCTAATAGTGATTTAACTTACCCTGCCCTATTCAAGCTTTTGCTTCAGCTCCCAAACCAATTCCTTTCAAATTCTTCTCATCTCTTTAAATAGCAATCTCATTCCTCTCGTTGCTCAAACAACACTTTTCTTTCTGTCAGATCACACTCTTTACAACCCTGTAACTTACTGGCTATTTTGGACAATCCTCACTGTGACCACCAAGGTCTAAGCCACATGTCTTCCTGGATTATTTAAGAGCCTTCATTGCAGTCTTACTACTTTAGTTTTACCTCTTTACAGTTCTCAACACAGCAGCCACAGCAGTCTTCTCACAGTCAAATCATGTCACTGCTGTACCTGAGAGCCTTTTTGTATACTCATAAAAACAATCAGCCGGAGACCAGCCTGACCAACATGGTGAAACCCCGTCTCTACTAAAAATACAAAAATTAGCCAGGTGTGGTGGCACATGCCTGTAGTCCCAGTTACTCGAGGCTGAGGCAGGAGAATTGCTTGAATCCGGGAGGTGGAAGCTGTAGGGAGCCAAGATTGCACCACTGCACTCCAGCCTGGGCAACACAGCGAGACTCTAAAAAACAACAAGAAAAATAAAACACAAACATTTAGAATCATACAGCAGACACTGCTAACACTGGCTATTTCTGGGAAACAGGGAAGTGAGGGCCAGGAATGAAAAGACATACTCGATTATTTTAATTTTCTATCAAACATACATATTAAACTTTGATAATAATAGTATTATTTCTTTTTAAAATTAACAGGGAAATGAACTAATAGGAAATCAGCACTAATTCCCAAGCCTGCAATATTGTTAAAAAGCAGGAGTGAGGCCGGGCGCGGTGGCTCAAGCCTGTAATCCCAGCACTTTGGGAGGCCGAGGCGGGTGGATCACGAGGTCAAGAGATCGAGACCATCCTGGTCAACATGGTGAAACCCCGTCTCTACTAAAAATACAAAAAATTAGCTGGGCATGGTGGCACATGCCTATAATCCCAGTTACTCAGGAGGCTGAGGCAGGAGAATTGCTTGAACCCAGGAGGCGGAGGTTGCGGTGAGCCGAGATCGCGCCATTGCACTCCAGCCTGGGTAACAAGAGCGAAACTCCATCTCAAAAAAAAAAAAAAAGCAGGAGTGTTGGACTATGATGGCTGGGGTAGGAAGGCAACAAAAAACAAGAGTAAGAAAGCAAAATTCAATTCTGAGGAAGGAGAAAGAATGATAGAAAGTTAAATTGTAAAGAAAAGCATCTACTTGGTAGTTTTTGAAAGATTTTTTTATTGATACATAATAGTTGCACATAGAATAATTACATTTTAAAGAAAGAACTTACATGCCAGTTTTTGAAAGCTAACAGATCTATGAGGGACTGAATGCTTAAGGAAATGCATCTAGACCAGGCGGCCCCAAACTACGGCCCGCAGGCCACATGCGGCCCCCTGAGGCCATTTATCCAGTCCCCCGCCGCACTTCAGGAAGGGGCACCTCTTTCATTGGTGGTCAGTGAGCGGAGCACAGTATGTGGCAGCCCTCCAGCGGTCTGAGGGACAGTGAACTGGCCCCCTGTGTAAAAAGTTTGGGGACACCTGGTCTAGACGTACAGGGAAAAGTGAAAAATGGAAAATATTAGCGAAAGGAAGAAAAGTGAAATTGAGGCCGTAAAAAATCATAAAATTCAGGCTGCAAATGATGTACAGTGACTGGCATCCAGAATAGAGTTTAGAATAGCCATCAGTCCTCTAGAGTCTGATAAAAGGGATGTATAGATTCAGGGAGAAAGAAGGTCAGGAAGAAGGTCTGGAAATGTCATTTAGGTATCTAAAGAATTCCCAGCAATAATAGTCACTCCAAAAGACAAAGGCTCAAAAAGACAAACAGAAAAACTCAGAGGCTGTAAACTCTCATTGAATAACTATAATAAGCCTTTATCCCATTCATACCTGCCAGGTTCTCAATTACTCACATAAAGAGAACCTTCTTTACATTTCTTTCTCAGTCATCCATTGCTGTTCTTGTTTTAAGTGCTGACTTTAAACTTGTGAACGGAAAAATGACACTGGACGTGGATATTATGGTTGGGGAACAAAGCAGCATCCCAGAATTCAGGCAAAGCCCTTAGAGCTGTTAGAGGTTTTGCAATTCCCAAGGATCTACAAGGAAGCAGGCCTGTGAAAAAAAACAAAGTAATGATGACTCTGGCTTTGACCTACATGTGAGCAAATGGAAAAAAGAGTATTTGTAAATAGCATCTCAGGCCAGACCCATTATGCTATTCAAAAGCTCAACACATATCAATGGCTGGGCATGGTAGCTCACACCTGTAATCTCAGCACTTTGGGAGGCCGAGGCAAGTGGATCACTTGAGGTCAGGAGTTTGAGACCAGCCTGGACAATGTGGTAAAACCCCGTTTAGCCTCTACTAAAAATACAAAAATTAGCCAGGTGTGATGGGCACCTGTAATCCCAGCTACTCGGGAGGCTGAGGCAGAAGAATCATTTGAAACCAGGAGGCAGAGGTATCAGTGAGCCGAGATCATGCCATTGCACTCCAGCCTAAGTGACAGAGGGAGACTCTGCCTCCCAGAAGGAAAAAAAAAGCTCTACACATTTCAAAAATGAGAAACAGATGGGACCTTATTTTCAGGATTTACAGAGAAACTATGAGAGACTAAGATGCCAGAGTTATCCACATTCACAACCTGTACAAGTTCATTTGAACAGGTGTCACTTGTGACCTTGCTCCTGATTGAAGTCACATTTTTGAATATCATTTTCCCCATAACGACACTTTTCTCATAAATATGAAGTAACCAATCTTGAGTAATATGGAAAAAAATACAGGAAGTTATTCTGATGTTATTTATAAGTTAGAGCTCTAAAAAAATTTAGAGGACTAATATTTAACTAGGAGAAGTTAAATATAGTAAGTGTCCTATAATAATAGTCTTCTTTTGATATCACAGGGGATTGGTTCCAGGATTACTCTAGATACCAAAATCTGCAGATGCTCATTTAAAGTATATAAGGCCAGGTGCAGTGGCTCACGCCTGTAATACCTGAACTTTCGGAGGCTGAGGTGGGCAGACCACCTGAGGTTAGGAGTTCTAGACCAGCCTGGACAACATGGTGAAACCCCATCTCTACTAAAAATACAAAAATTAGCTGGGCACACACCTGTAACCCTCCTACTTGGGAGGCTGAGGCAGGAGACTCGCTTGAACCAGGGAGGTGGAGGTTGCAGTGAGTAGAGATTGCTCTACTATACTCCAGCCTGGGTGACAGTGAGACTCCATCTCAAAAAAATAAAAATAAAGTATATGAAAGTATATTTACATATAACCTATGCACATCCTCCCATATACTTTAAGTCATCTCCAGATTACTTATAATACCTAATACAATGTAAATGCCTTGCAAATAGTTGTTATACAGTATTGTTTAGGGAATCATGACAAGGAAAAAAAGTCTGTACTTGTTCAGTACAGACATAACCATCGCAAGCTTAACAACATTTCTGATTCATGGTTTGTTGAATCCATGGAGGCAGAACCTACATGTACAGAGCGCTGACTGTATGCTCTTTCACTGATTCAGCAAACATAATACATTTATGATGATGTGTACTGAGAAAACTTGGTTAACAATTTGTAATGGGATATGATAAATGAAAGGCTCAAACTTAAGAAGCTTTCTCTAAGATGTAAGAGCCTTAGAACCTGGCTAGACAGTGCTATGAATTGCTGAAACAGGTACAGAGGGGAAATAGATGGAGGCAGAGTGCAGGAAGAAGGAGCTATCAGTATGACACTTTTTTTTTGTTTGTTTTGAGACGGAGTTTCGCTCTTGTTACCCAGGCTGGAGTGCAATGGCGTGATCTCGGCTCACCGCAACCTCCGCCTACTGGGTTCAGGCAATTCTCCTGCCTCAGCCTCCTGAGTAGCTAGGATTACAGGCATGCACCACCATGCCCAGCTAATTTTTTGTATTTTTAGTAGAGACGGGGTTTCACCACGTTGACCGGGATGGTCTCGATCTCTTGACCTCGTGATCCACCCGCCTCGGCCTCCCAAAGTGCTGGGATTACAGGCTTGAGCCACCGCGCCCGGCCAGTATGACACTTTAAATATAAAGAGCCTGAAGTTCCTATGCAAATTCCAGGTCGACTGCACACTGGGCAGTTGGATAATAAGGATCAGGAGCTCAGGACAAGCCTGCGATAGAAACAGACATTTATTAATCATCTGTATCAGATGAAGCCATGACAGTATAATGTTGCCGATAGGATTACTTAGAGGTGAAAAGATGATCAAGGCCAGAAACTTAGAAACACCAATAGTTAAGAAAAAAAGCAGAAACTAAGTCCGGTCTTCTTTGTATCTTTTACTTTTTTTGTATATTTCAAAACCTGTTACTTTACTTTTTTATTTTATTGAAAAATATGTTAAGCGTAAGTGTGACAAGATACTTGAAGACAGAATACTTCTTAGTACATAGAAGAAAAAAATTTCCCCTATATTTACAAAAGGCTGGGAAAACCTGATTAATTTAGAAGTCAGATTGCTGCCCTCATTGACGAATTAGGGAGTTTCTTGACCTCTGTGCTAAAGGCAGGACAATTAGCTTCCCAATTCCATGCTGTCTGCACTAGTGGAAACTACCTCTTAAAGATATTCCTTAGTTTAGGGTTTCTCTAAGCAACTGCACCAAAGTTTCTCCAAAGTATTAAGAAAAGTCAGTACCTACTGGGTATACAGGCATCCAGCAACAAGCTTTTTGGAAATCTTTCCTCTTTAAAAAAATAATGGAAAGGTAACGCTGATTTTGTTTTCTACTCCACAATAGGTCTGCTTTTACACAAAAATCAAGTTTAAAATTAAACGCATCCTTATTTTAGAAATGAGAAAAGGGAGGCTTAGGGGTTACTACTTACAAAGCCATCCGTCCATCCTCACGAACTTGGAACCAGTTTCTTACTAACTCTGTAACCCTCAACCTCCGCCTCACACACTCGGTCACCCCACCCGCGAACCCACCCGTTTCCTACTGTACGCCTGCCCCAGCCACACAAGCTCTGATCACTGCACATCACAGGAGACGATTCCTCCCCTTCACACTCCCCAGCCCCGTCGCAGGCACAGCAAATCCTCCCATTCAGCGTCCCTGGCCCGTTTCAGCGTCGAGAAAGCCGAGTCCCACAGAGCTGAAACCCAACTCACCAGCAGACAAAGACCACCATGGCGAGCCGGAGAGTCCGCGCCTGCGCACTCCTTCGGCGGGCAGCGCTCCCAGAGGTCTCCTGGGCTCGGTCGGGCCCGGGCTCAGAACCGGACGCTGGTCCGTCCTCCGTGCCACTCTTTTGAGGGTGGACTACAATTCCCAGAAGGTTCAGCGGTTTGAGTCAGCTTTTTGCGCGAACTTTCTTTCCTTTGCCAGAGCTTGTAGGGATTGTCTGCCTGGCAGGGGCAGGAGTCAAAGGCCGAGTCTTAGTTTACGCTATCCCTGGGAGAGGGTAGTGGTGTGCGACGAGTGTTAATATCAGCTTAAACATGCTGTGTGGACTTCATGTAGGCGCCATGGTGCGATACTAAGCCAGGAACCCCAGGAGACTCTCAGGCACGGTTCGGAAATGAGGGTAACAATGCCTTTGGCTGGGCTCAAACCGGGCGCCATCTTGCCTACCGCGGGCGTGGAGCTGAACTACATTTCCCAGAAGGCACCGGGCCCTCGGCCCCTGCCCACGCGACGCCAGCGGCTCAGTGGAGAAGTGCGCGAGACCCAGGTGCTGGGCTCGGAGTAGGTCGGCTTGGAGACTACTGGGTCCGTAGGAGGCTGGAGGTGAAGCGTCTAGAACCGGGTGCGGGGGTTGAGATTGAGTATTAAGTGTCTTCAGGCGGAACGGGCCGAGGAAGGGCGGTTGTGAAATTGTAATTTTTGTGACAGTATATCCTGGCATTGTGTGTGTGTAATTGTGACTATGTATGACACGCTGTGTGCGGATGTGGTGAGGGTTCTGCGGGTATCCCGTGAGTCCCAGTGTTAGGACTGTTAATGTGTGACTGTGTAACTCTGTGTGAGGGTATGGGTTTGCTGTGACTGCCTGCCCGCGGTGGGTGTGTGATTGTGACTCTGTGACCATATGTTCGTCTGTGTGCAGATAGAGGGAGCTTTGTACTTGTGTGCTTGTGACTCTGTGTGTCTGTGTGGGAGCATGGAGGGTGAGTGCTTTTGAGTTTGTGTCCAGTGGTGGGTATGTGAGTGAAGCACTGTGTGTGCCTGGAGTTGAGACTGTGTTTGTGTGTCTGACCAAATGTCACACATAGTCAGATGTGAGAGCAGAAAATAGCTCAGTCCGGTGATAGTAAAGGACAGTTTTCTATGGCACTGAGTTTGAGTTGGTAGCCCCAGTTTTCTCTGATAGCCCTCCCGTGGCGGGGGAGGGGAACGCAGAGTAAACTCTGGCGTTGTCATTTGGGCCCCAGGGGAGGTGTGTTGTTTCCTTTCCCATTTCTGTCCACCAAGAGAGGCTCCCCAGAGGAGAGGAAATAATGATTCTGATATCTAAAAGCCATGTTTAAGGTGCCTTGAAGTTTTCTCTATTTTTCCAAGACATGATTTTTTTTTTCCTTAGCAAATGCCTAAAAGAATTTATCTAGTAACTTGGAATCTTCTGTTTCTCTTTGGAAATATCTTCCTAATTTTCTCTTATTAATGTAGTAAATGGTTCAGTTCATCTTGTATGCATAGTTTGGTTTTTCCTATATACTCCTATATACATATATAGATATATAGATATATATGCATATACATACAAATATATACACTTGTATATGCACATACTGACATGTATCCAATGTTTTCATTTAAGTGATATTTTAACTTCCTACATAATTGAAAGATATTTGAGAATATATTAAATTATAGATGCTGTTGTTTTGCCACATGTGTGGCCAACCCAGTATCAGTTCCCTTCTTTATTGCTATAAAAGTCCTAATACTGTTTGTTTGCCCTGCTTAAATAAAAAACAAAACAACAACAATAAACAAACTCTACATGTTCTAGCTTCCCCTGTTGATGTAAGTAAAAGTTCTTAGATTGGGCTTCTTAGACAGTTCTCTGTTGTGTATTTGTTTGTTTGTTTGTTTGAGATGGAGTCTCACTGTTGCCCAGGTTGGAGTGCAGTGGCGCGATCTCAGCTCACTGCAAACTCCACCTCCTGGGTTCAAGTGATTCTCCTACCTCAGCTTCCTAAGTAGCTGGGATTACAGGCACCCGCCACCATAGCTGGCTGATTTTGTATTTTTAGTAGAGAAAGGGTTTCACCATGTTGGCCAGGCTGGTCTCAAACTCCTGACCTCAGGTGATCCATCCACTTCGGCCTCCCAAAGCGGTGGGGTTACAGGCATGAGCCACCATGCCTGATTGCTCAGGCAGTTCTTTAAAAGTGTGGGGATGGGGTGGGGCAGGTTCAGTGGGTATGCATTCTTTTCCCACTTTCTGTTTGGAATGTGGTATCATGCTACATGTGGATCAGCTATCTCATAACCATGCATTTTTTTTTTCTTTTGAGACATGTCTTGCTCTGTCATCCAGGAATGCATGGCATGAATGCAGTGGCATGATCTCAGTTCACTACAACCTCTGCCTCCCAGGTTCAAGTGATTTTCCTGCCTCGGCCTCCTGAGTAGCTGGGACTGCAGGCGCGCATTACCACGCCCAGGGAATTTTTGTGTTTTTAGTAGAGATGAGGTTTCACCATGTTGGCCAGGCTGGTCTTGAACTCCTGACCTTGTTATCCGCCTGCCTCAGCCTCCACAAGTGCTGGGAATACAGGCGTGAGCCACTGTGCCGAGCCCCATGCATTTTCATTTTGTTTTTTGATGAGTCTTGCTCTGTTGCCCAGTCTGGAGTGCAGTTGTGCCATCTCAGCATATTGCAACCTCTGCCTCCTGGGTTCAAGCGATTCTTCTGCCTCAGCCTCCCAAGTAGTGGAGACAACAGGCATGCACCACCACTCCCAGCTACTTTTTGTATTTTTAGTAGAGACTAGGTTTCACCATGTTTGCCAGGCTGGTCTCAGACTCCTGACTTCAGGTGATCTGCCTGCCTTGGCCTCCCAAAGTGCTGGGATTACAGGCATGAGCCTGCATGCCCGGCAGTAACCATCCATTTATAATGGAAGGAGGGGATGAGCATTTACGTTGTCATAGTACATGAAAATAGAGGATTTTAAGTTGCATTTGTTGTGTGAAAGCAATTTGATTAGAAAATATGTGTATTCCGGCTGGGCGCGGTGGCTCATGTCTGTAATCCCAGCACTTTGGGAGGCCGAGGCGGGTGGATCACGAGGTCAAGATATCGAGACCATCCTGGTCAACATGGTGAAACCCCGTCTCTACTAAAAATACTAAAAATTAGCCGGGCATGGTGGCACGTGCCTGTAGTTCCAGCTACTCAGGAGGCTGAGGCAGGAGAATTGCCTGAACCCAGGAGGCGGAGGTTGCAGTGAGCCGAGATCGCGCCATTGCACTCCAGCCTGGGTAACAAGAGTGAAACTCTGTCTCAAAAAAAAAAAAAAAAAAAAGAAAAAGAAAATATGTGTATTCCACCTATCTGTGCATAAAATGTCTGGTTGCACTTTAATTTTCTTCACTGTAACTAGAGTCAAGCTTGTGAAAGAAGGGAGTTCTTTAGTTGTTCCATCTTCAGCATTTACAATGGCTAGCACATAGTTGGCTCTCAGTAAATAGTTTATTAATGAAAGAATAGTAAGTAGTTGATAAATGATAGCAGTGCTACTTAGTTTCTTTTTGTTTGCACAGAGGAAACATGCCCAGATAGCCTTAGGTTTCTATTCCTCTCTGAGATTACTTTGTGTTAACTCTACTTCTGGGTAGGGAAGACTAATTATAAGCCGATGTTCTTCATCAAACTGGGTATGAGTTCTTCATCATCCTCAGGACTTTTGACATGGGGTGAAAGATATTCACTGTTACTGTTCATTTTCTTTGATTCTTTATTAAGTTTCTATAAAGAATAAAGTATTGATAACCAGTTTTCCCTCACATTTAAATGATGATTAAACTTTAAGAAAAGTTCAACTACATTTTTAGTAAGCCTTATTCTTTTGGCTACTTTAAACACAAAGCAGCAGATAAGATTGGAAGTAGGGAGATTTAAAAAAAAGAGATTAAAAAAAGGCAATTGTAGTACCCAAGGAAAGGAGAGATTAAAAAATAAAAGGCAATTGTAGTACCCAACAGAATGATGGCCTAGAGAAGTTGTTTGTAGTTGAGATGGAGAGAAATAGAAGGTTTTTAGATACAATTAGAGGGAAAATGTCAGAACTTGCTGAAGAGTTATATGTAGTAAGAGAAGAAAGAATGAAAAATGACACAGGTTTCTGAGTTGAGTAATTCAGTTAGTTAGAGTTGATGCACAGGCAAAGCCAAATAAACATGTAGATTGTACCTGATAGGGCCACTTTCCCCAGAAGAGGACTGTTGGCATGGCAGACACCTATAGTTTATTTCCTAAAGAAGGTGGATAAAATAACTTACGCAATCTTCAGTTTGAGTCCTCCTAATGATTATCAAATAAATTATCCTTTCATGTTAAGACGCATACATAAGGCCGGGCACGGTGGCTCAGCCTGTAATCCCAGCACTTTGGGAGGCCGAGGCGGGTGGATCACGAGGTCGAGAGATCGAGACCATCCTGGTCAACATGGTGAAACCCCGTCTCTACTAAAAATACAAAAAATTAGCTGGGCGTGGTGGCAGGTGCCTGTAATCCCAGCTACTCAGGAGGCTGAGGCAGGAGAATTGCCTGAACCCAGGAGGCGGAGGTTGCGGTGAGCTGAGATCACGCCATTGCACTCCAGCCTGGGTAACAAGAGCGAAACTCCGTCTCAAAAAAAAAAAAAAAAAAAAAAAAGACGCATACATAAAAATTGGAGGGTATGCTGGGCGCAGTGGCTCACGCCTATAATCCTAGCACTTTGGGAGGCCGAGGTGGGTGGATCACCTGAGGTCAAAGAGTTCAAGACCAGCCTGGCCCTCATGGTGAAACTCCCATATATATATATATTTTTTTGAGACGGAGTTTCGCTCTTGTTACCCAGGCTGGAGTGCAATGGCGCGATCTTGGCTCACCGCAACCTCCGCCTCCTGGGTTCAGGCAATTCTCCTGCCTCAGCCTCCTGAGTAGCTGGGATTACAGGCACGCGCCACCATGCCCAGCTAATGTTTTGTATTTTTAGTAGAGACGGGGTTTCACCATGTTGACCAGGATGGTCTCAATGTCTTAACCTCGTGATCCACCTGCCTCGGCCTCCCAAAATGCTGGGATTACAGGCTTGAGCCATCGCGCCCGGCCCGAAACTCCATCTTAAAAAAAATAAAAAATAAAAAATAAAAATGGAGGGTATAGTGGTAGGTAATAGATTAATGGTAATATTTTCTGAAGATAAAGACTTAGTGGTCTAAGTAGAATTAAATCATCTGGTGTTTTCTGGAGTCTGAAAAGCAAAAATCAAGATGAGGATCCATTTCCCCAATGTCATTGAATCTACAGCCTCTCCATCTGAATTTCTTTAGACTTGAACAGTGTTATTCCTAGTGCACTGGGCCCCAAGACTACGGTGAGAGCCTCTAACTTCCCTTCTCGAACATTTTTGCTCCTCTGTACTAGTCTCACAGTGAAATTCCGTCTTTCTTCAGTGGGGATTATTACCTGCTCTGACTTAATGTAACTATAGGAATTCGGTGACAATAGTAAAGTGCAGAAGAAAGTAAATTACAAGATTTTGATTTTTTTTTTTTTATATGGAGTCTCAGTCTGTTGCCAAGGCTAGAGTACAGTGGCACGATCTCAGCTCACGGCAACCTCTGCCTCCCAAGTTCAAATGATTCGCCTGCCTTAGCCTCCAAAGTAGCTGGGATTACAAGTGCTCTCCACCACACCCAGCTAATTTTGTATGTTTAGTAGAGACAGAACTTTGACATACTGGCCAGGCTGGTCTCGAACTCCTGACCTCAAGTGATACGCCTGCCTCAGTCTCCAAAAGTGCTGGGATTATAGGCATGAGTCACTTTACCCAGCCAGATTTTGATTCTTAAATGCCAATTGAGTTCTTTTTTTTTTTTTTTTTTTTTTTTTTTTTTATGAGACGGAGTTTCGCTCTTGATACCCAGGCTGGAGTGCAATGGCGCAATCTCGGCTCACCGCAACCTCCACCTCCTGGGTTCAGGCAATTCTCCTGCCTCAGCCTCCTGAGTAGCTGGGATTACAGACATGTGTCACCATGCCCAGCTAATTTTTTGTATTTTTAGTAGAGACGGGGTTTCACCATGTTGACCAGGATGGTCTCGATCTCTCGACCTCGTGACCCACCCGCCTTGGCCTCCCAAAGTGCTGGGATTACAGGCGTGAGCCACCGCGCCCGGCTACGCCAATTGAGTTCTTAATTGGGAAATAGTAGAAGCATTTCCATTAAATGAGGAAAGACAAGAATATATATCACCATTACTATTTAGCTTCCTTTTTTTGGGAGGGGTTGGGGGGACGGGACACAGAGTCTCACTCTGTTGCCCAGGCTGGAGTGCAGTGTCGCGATCTTGGCTCAGTGCAAGCTCTGCCTCCTGGGTTCAAGCTATTCTCCTACCTCAGCCTTTTGAATAGCTGGGACTGCAGTCACGTACCACCACCCCTGGCTGATTTTTTTGTTTTTTTAGTAGAGACGAGATTTCACTGTGTTAGCCAGGATGGTGTCAATCTCCTGGCCTGATGATCCGCCCACCTCAGCTTCCCAGAGTGCTGGGATTATAGGTATGAGCCACCGCACCTGGCCTAACTTATGTTGTTTTTCATGCTTACTAGCGTAAACAAGGAAAAAATTTAGAGGCAAAAAATTCTGAATAGAGGTATTAACATTAACATTGAATGCATAATTCATATTGCATATGTCTGGACAATAAATATGTATATATTTTTAATCACCCTCTGAACCTGAACTTGAGTTAATCAGACTCATTTATCACTAATCTTTACAAGGACTCTGTTGGTCTGTTTCCAACACCATACCCTACTTCCATTCTCCTTCCACTGTAGACACTCATTCAAAATGATTAATTTGCTGGATCTGGTGGCTCATGCCTATAATCTGAGCACTTTGGGAGGCTGAGGTGGGCAGATCACTTGAGTTCAGGAGTTTGAGACCAGCCTGTCCAATGTGGCGAAACCCCAGCTCTACTAAAAATACAAAATTAGCCAGGCATGGTGGTGCACACCTGTAATCCCAGCTACTCAGGAGGCTGAGGCAGGAAGATCACTTGAACCTGGGAGGAGGAGGTTGCATTGAGCTGAGATCGTGGCATTGCACTCCAGCCTGGATGACAGAGAGAGACTGTATCTCAAAAAACAAAAAAGATTAATTTTATCTTTATGCTTGAACATATTCTTACAAAGAATATATTTTACATACATGTATTTTAAAATAATGTATCTCCTGTTTTTTACTAATCACAGTGTTTTTACAATTATCTGTTACTATGTAAACATTTATGTCAGGGCACTCATTGCATGTTACCTGCGTACTCTTACAGGGAATGGTCATACAGATTGCCTCCATACCCTCCCACCACAACAAATGCTTAATCATCTCATACATATGAAAGTTAAGCTGCATACAAAAATTGCTGTAAAATATGTCCCTGGCTGGGCACAGTGGCTCACGTCTGTAATCCCAGCACTTTGGGAGGCCGAGGCAGGTGGAATGCGAGGTCAAGAGATCAAGACCATCCTGGCCAACATGGTGAAACCCCGTCTCTACTAAAAAATACAAAAATTAGCTGGGCTTGGTGGCGCATGCCTGTAGTCCCATCTACTTGGGAGGCTGAGGCAGGAAAATTGCTTGAACCTGGGAGGAGAATGTTGCAGTGAGAGGATAATGCTCCACTGTACTCCAGCCTGCTGCCTGGTGGCAGAGCAAGAATGTCTCAAAAAAAAAAAAGTCTCTAAAGATTACCCCAGTAGCTTTTTGGAAAAGAGTAACAAGAAAGAGCAATTTTACCTAATTATAGCAGAGTAACTTCACAGTCATTAAATTGGGATCCTTAATTCTCAAAGGGCTTAAAATAATGAATGTGACTCCCTTTCCTTGCATATGAAAATGATGTTTTGTTTTATTAGTAGTTTTACAAATATTTAAGAATAGTAGATAAGTGCAAAGTGCAGGGAGTGAATTTTAAGTAAAAGGCAATTATAGTTTTTAGCTCTCAGTTTTGGCTAAGCCGCTGGAAGAGTAATTCCAGTACCTTTTTTGTAACTAAGTATTATTCTGTTGGTGTTTCATCTTTTTTAATGATGTGCCTGAGATTGGGAGATTTTAACATTTGATCACAGAATTCTCTCAGTAGTATTTTGAGATTGCATGTGTTTTATATGTTTGTTATTTTATGTGGGAACTTTATGAAAAGATTTGATAGAAAAATTGTATCTTCTCTTCTTAGATGGGTTCATATTGTCTGTGCCCTGTGTGTTCCTGGAGTAGCCTTTGGAGATACTGACCAATTACGACTAGCAACACTAACAGAAATAAACTATTCCGAATATGGTGTCAAGGTAAGACAAAGCATTTTTGATTGCTTAAAAGAGGAAGTTTTTACTTGTTAGTTTACATGGCTTTTTATTTGCATTATTGTTGAGTGCAGAAATGCTTACTAGGAATCATTCTGTTTAACACTAAATTGGCCGGGTGCGGTGGCTCAAGCCTGTAATCCCAGCACTATGGGAGGCCGAGGCGGGTGGATCACGAGGTCAAGAGATCGAGACCATCCTGGTCAACATGGTGAAACCTCGTCTCTACTAAGAATACAAAAAATAAGCTGGGCATGGTGGCACGTGCCTGTAATCCCAGCTACTCAGGAGGCTGAGGCAGGAGAATTGCCTGAACCCAGGAGGTGGAGGTTGCGGTGAGCCGAGATCGCGCCATTGCACTCCAGCCTGGGTAACAAGAGCGAAACTCCGTCTCAAACAAAAACAAAACAACAAAACAAAACACTAAATCATATATTATTGATAGCAGTTTTCCCAGAAAACCAATATAGTATAAATTCTTGTATATATTCTTAATTTAGAATCACGTATGAGGGAAATTGATAATTGGTACTACCGCCATTTCCCTGGCACTGTTCACAACGCCTAATACATAGACTAAAACCTTATTTACAATTAGTTGAATCAAATATAAGCCTAATTTCTGACTTTACTTTTGAAGTGGAATTTGTCAAAATTATGAAAAAGAATATTAGAAGTGATCTTTGATGTTGTTATTACAATTGTTTTGGAGTGCCATTAACATGCCCTTTTAAGATGGTGAACTTATTTGATAAATGTTATCTGTGTTCTCACTGCTTCACCAACCTGGTATTCCCCTATCTTTCTCCCTGACTTGGGGCCTCTATGTTCACAGAGACACAGTGATATTGAAATTTGGCTAATTAGGAATGGGTGCAGGATTCTTCATTTTTGACTTGATTAAAATGTGTCTTAATTAAAATGTTTGATTAAAATGTGTCTTAGCATGGAGTTCTTTGATTTCATCTTTCTTTGAGTTCATGAAAGTGTCTTGGATTTTTATATTTATGTCTTCCATAAAATTTGAAAAGTTTATAGATATCATTTCTTTAAATATTCTCTGTTCCTTTCTCTCTCTTCTGATTTTGAGACTCCCACAATGCATGTGTTGGTCCATTGGATGATGTCCCACAGGTATCTTAGGCTCTGTTCCCTTTTCTTCAGTCCTACCTTTGTTTCTCAGCCTTGAAATTTTCCATTGTCGTGTCTTTTAAGTTGGCTGCTGCTTCTGCAGCATTTGAGTCCTGCTAGTGAATTTTTTATTTCAGTTATTGTACTTTTCAGCTCCAGAACTTATTTTTTTTTTTTTGAGACGGAGTTTCACTCTTGTTACCCAGGCTGGAGTGCAATGGCGCGATCTCAGCTCACTGCAACCTCCGCCTCCTGGGTTCAAGCAATTCTCCTGCCTCACCTGGCTGAGTAGCTGGGATTACAGGCACGCGCAACCATGCCCAGCTAATTTTTTTGTATTTTTAGTAGAGACGGGGTTTCACCATGTTGACCAGGTTGGTCTCCATCTCTTGACCTCGTGATCCCCCCGCCTCGGCCTCCCAAAGTGCTGGGATTATAGGCCTGAGCCACCGCGCCCGGCCAGAACTTATATTTTGTTTCTCTTTATTGATACTTCCATTTTGTCATATATCATTTTCTTGACTTTGTCAACATTCTCCATTAGTTCTTTGAGCATATTTAAGACAGTTGTTTTACAGTCTTTCTTTATTACATCACTCTAGCAGGCCAGGGCTTTTTCAAGGCAATTTCGTTTATTTTTTCCCTTGAATAGGCCATATTTATGTTTTTTATTTTATTTTATTTTTTTTTTGAGACGGAGTTTCACTTTTGTTACCCAGGCTAGAGTGCAATGGCGCGATCTCAGCTCACTGCAACCTCCGCCTCCTGGGTTCAGGCAATTCTCCTGCCTCAGCCTCCTGAGTAGCAGGGATTACAGGCACACGCCACCATGCCCAGCTAATTTTTTTGTATTTTTAGTAGAGACGGGGTTTCACCATGTTGACCGGGATGGTCTCGATCTGTTGACCTCATGATCCACCCGCCTCGCCCTCCCAAAGTGCTGGGATTACAGGCTTGAGTCACTGGCGCCCAGCCCATATTTATGTTTTTTATCTGTTCATTTTTTTTTTCTTTTTTAGACGGAGTTTCAGTCGTTACCCAGGCTGGAGTGCAATGGCGCAATCTCGGCTCACCGCAACCTCTGCCTCCTGGGTTCAGGCAATTCTCCTGCCTCAACCTCCTAAGTAGCTGGGATTACAGGCACGCGCCACCATGCCTAGCTAATGTTTTGTATTTTTAGTAGAGACAGGGTTTCACCATGTTGACCAGGATGGTCTCAATCTCTTGACCTCGTGATCCACCAGCCTCGGCCTCCCAAAGTGCTGGGATTACAGGCTTGAGCCACCGCGCCCGGCTGTCTGTTCATTTTTTACTTAAAACTGGACAGTTGAATGTAATAAGGTCACAATTCTGGATGTCAAATTCTCCCCCTCCTCAAGGTTTAGTTTTTGTTGTTTTTTAATTTATTTATTACCATAGGCCTGTCTCTGTGCCAAGGATCAGCCTGAGGTATAAACTCAGTCTCCTGAGCCCCTTTTCTTCCCCTTTTCCTGAGAATATGCAGTCTCTCTCTCTCTTACATTCTCTTTTTATATGCAATTGTTTTTGAATGTCCTAGTTTTGTACTCTGGCTCCCAAAAAGGGGAAAAGAAAAACGAAAGGAGAAAAAAGATGGTGGCTCTTTAAATGCTCTGGAAGTTACACATTAAGGATAGGGCATAACAGTGGGGAAAGGCACAATTACTGTGGCTGTCCACTGCTTTGGTTACAACTCGATGATATGGAGCAGCAATTTTGCTCACTTTCATTGTTAAACAAAAACACAATTAGCAATCAGAATACAGAGTCTAATAGTTAGCGGATAGGTTACTTTTTCTTCTTGCCCTCTGTAAGATGCATACAGATTGGTCCAGGAATATGTGCTCAGCTCCCTGCCGCAGACTAGGGAGTGGAGGATGGGTGATTGGTACTGTGGTCAGAGCTGAAAACAACTGCAACGTACTATCCAAACCTTTCCTTGGAATTTACAAGCTTTCAATAGACTGCAGAATTCCAAATTGTTGTAAGAGATTCAGGCAGTGCAATTGTTGTCCCAGGAATAGTTTCCTGGTACCCTGTACTCCACCATATTTCCAGAGTCCTTTCAATAGCTCATTTCTTTTTATCAGTGAACAATAATTGATTATATGGATTTTTTTAAGTTTTTTTATTCAATTTTTAAGGACATCTTTGTTGATTCCAAATTTTGGCTATTATGGAAATTGTCAACATTCAGTTGTAAACATTCAAGTGTGACTTTTGTGCGGACATAAGTTTCCTACTCATTTGGATAAATTCCTGGAAGAAAGAATGCTGGGTGATACTGTAAGATTATTTTTAGCTTTGTTAGGCAGTGCTTAACTGGCTATTATGCTGGCTCATGCCTGTATTCCCAACACTTTGGGAAGCTGAGGCAGGAGGATTGCTTGGCCCCTGGAATTTGAGACAAGACTGGGCAACATAGCAAGACCCTAGCTCTACAAATAAAAAACATTAGCCATCAACAGTGGTGTGTGCCTTTGGTCCCAGCTACTCAAAACAGGCCAGAGGATCACCTGACTTCAGGAAGTTGAAGCTGCAGTGAGAGTGATCATGCCACCACACTCCAAGCCTGGGTGACAGAGTAAGAACCTATCACAAAAAGTAAAGAAAATTTAAAAAGAAAGAAAATAATAATGCCAAACTGTCTTCCAAAGTGTTTATACTTTTGCATTTCCACCAGCAATGAATGATCGAGTTCCAGTTGATTAACATTCTCACCAGCATTTGGTATAGTCAGCATTTTGGATTTCAGATATTTTAATAGCTATGTATTGATGTATTCTTATATTAATTTGCAATTCCCTGATGCCATGTGATATTGAGGATCTTTGCATAACCTTGTTTGCTGTTTGCGTATCTTCATTCATGAGGTGTTCAGATCCTTTTTACATTTAAAAATTGGGTTATTTTTTTCTGTTGTTCAGTTTTATGTGTTCTTTGTGTATATATATATATGTATATATACAGATGTGTGTGTATGTGTATATAATCTATAGCTATAATCTGTGTATATATAGATTATATATAATCTCTATAGAGATTATATATAATCTCTATATAGAGATTATATATAATCTATATATAGAGATATATGTATAATCTCTATATAGATTTTTGAGGCAGAGCCTCACACTGTTCCGCAGGCTGGAGTGTAATGATGCAATCTTGGCTCAACACAACTTTCACCTCCCAGGTTCAAGTGATTCTCCTGCCTCAGCCTCCCAAGTAGCTTTTGGTCCCAGGTGGGGCTAAATCCAAGTGGCTGGGATTACTGGCATGCGCCACCATGCCTAGGTAATTTTTGTATTTTTAGTAGAGATGAGGTTTCACTATATTGGCCAGGCTGGTCTCAAACTCCTGACATTGTGATTCCCCCACCTTGGCCTCCCAAAGTTCTGGGATTACCAGCATGAGTCACCGCACCCAGCCTCTTTTTATATTTTTTTATGTTCATCAGTTATGTTTGCAAATAATTTCTCCCAGTTTGTGAGTTTTCATTGTCTTAACACTATCTTTGACACCGTGAACGGTTCTTCTTTTAATGACATCTAACGCAGATTTTTATTTCATGAATCATGCTTTTGGTGTGGAGTCGAATCATTTGCCAATCCCAATCAGCTAGCCTAGATTTTCTACTATGCCATCTTCTAGTTTTATAGTTTTACACTTCACATTTAGATTATCCATTCTTAGTATATTTTATGTAAGTACATTTTTAAAATATACGTTAATTCCATCTTGGGAATCCCTGAAGTCTTGATTCATAGATTTTAGAGTTGATGTTGAAATCACTGCTAAATTCTGTAAGTCCAGAATGTCATGTAACTGTCATCTATACAAGGCCAGTGTGATGACTCATGCCTGCAGTCCTAGGATTTGGGGAGGTCAAGGTGCATGGACTGCTAGAGCCCAGGAGTTCAAGACCAGCCTGGGCAATGCAGTGAATCCTGACTCCACAAAACAAAAATATGAAGAAAAAAAAAACAGAAGAAAAGAAAATTAGCTGAGCATGGTGGCATGCACTTGTAGTCCCAGCTACTTGGGAGGCTGAGGTGGGAGAATCATTTGAGCCCAGAAAGTTGAGGCTGCAGTGAGCCATGATCATGCCACTGCACTCTAGTCTGGATGAGAGTCACACCATGTCTCCAAAAACAAACCAAAACATAAGAAAGACATGGGGTAGCTTGGAGGCATAGTTCATCCTGAGGAAAATGCATCTCTAGCTATAAACAAGTGAAATCCAACAGGTTATGTGTTTCAAAAGTACAGTGGTGAGACACAGGATAAACATTCTGATTCAGAAAGGGAGAAGTAGAAAAGAAGGAAGATTCCAAGCAAGTCTAAAACCTAACAAGGTTAAATCCATTAGAGGTTAAAGCTATAGAATAAGCCTTGTTGGGCTGGGTGCGGTGGCTTACGCCTGTAATCCCAGCACTTTGGGAGGCCAAGGCGGGTGGATCACGAGGTCAAGAGATCGAGACCATCCTGGTTAATATGGCGAAACCCCGTCTCTACTAAAAATACAAAAAATTAGCTGGGCATGGTGGCGCGTGCCTGTAATCCCAGCTACTCAGGAGGCTGAGGCAGGAGAATTGCCTGCCCCCAAGGTTCTGGGTGGCCTACTTTTCAAGCTCTGGCCAGGGGCTGTCTTGTCTCTTGGAATCAAAGTAGTGGCCCCACACTTTGAAACCAAGGAGACAGGCCTGATGATCTCTGAAATGTCATCAGAATCATTCTTCCCTTTTTGAGGGGGAGAATGGTGCAGGTATGCAACTGAATAGCTCTATGGTACTGTCTCATATAATCAAAGAAATCCAACAGGGAGAAGTCAGAAAGAATATAGGGGTAAAGAAAAATGGAAAGGATGGTGAAGTTTTGTATTTTGAGTATGAAACAGTAGTAAAAACCAAACAGTTAATACCACCAACAATAATTATATTATGGTTTGGAGTAAGTGTGAAATGCCATGACTTCATAACAAAGTTAAATGAAAAATGTTAATATGATAAAAAATATAGCTGTAATTGCAAATAAGGAAACCATAATAAAGATACATTTTATTCATGAATTTATCATTTATTAACAACTTGAAAAAGTAAAAGCCAAAATACAAGGATATTTTTTCTCATTGCTTTTAATTTTAATATCTATATACAAGGCTTAGATATTTAGTAGTTTTAATTTGTTTAAGGTGGAAAGAAAAAAACACACACAAAGAAATACAGGACAAATTCTCCTGGAGAACTACACCCAAGAGAGGAACATTAGCACTGATGGTAACTCAAGATAAAAAGGTAGAATGGGATCCAAGAGTAAATTAACTGTGTTGTCACAAAAATAGTGTTTGGTTAGAAATAAAGCTAGTGGCCAGGCACAGTGGCTCACTCCTGTAATCCCAGCACTTTGAGAGGCTGATGTGGGCAGATCAACTGAGGTTGGGAGTTTTAGACGAGCCTGACCAACATGGAGAAACCCCATCTCTACTAAAAATACAAAATTAGCCAGGCATGGTGGCAGGTGCCTGTAAACCCAGCTACTTGGTAGGTTTAGGCAGGAGAATCATGTGAACCCAGAAGGTGAAGGTTGCAATGAGCCAAGGTTGTGTCATTACACTCTAGCCTGTCTCAAAAAGAAAAAAAAGAAAAGAAATAGAGCTAGTACTCTATTTGAAAGATATGAAATACCAAATATCCTAACAAAAGGGTTAACATACTCTTGTTCTTACTGTGTAGGACATGAAGCAACAACCAATTAAATATCTTTTAAAACTACTTCAAAAAGTAATACTTACGTAAAACAGCTCAATATATCAGATGAGAAAATGTCTTAGTACTGTTAATCATTCAGACCTTTATAGAGTACATAAATTCTGGGAAAGACACCAGTTGAAAAATTAAAATGTAATGAATGATGGTGACATAAATTCACCTGAACAAGATAGTTAAATTTTCTTACAAAAATCTAATAACCAGTGGCTCGTGATATCATTGACTGCATAACCAAGTCAGCTGTCCTAAGAGAGAGATGATTTTGTAGTTAAATGAGGTTAGTTAAACCAAAGAAGGTCTGCTGATTGCTGAAATGTCCAAACCTATTAAGGCAACCGAGAGGGAATAAAAAGAAAAATAATGTTAATGGATTAAAACACAATTGAAGCCATGTTAATATATAATTGTAAATCCTCTTAATGTAAGTTGAGTGGTCATTTTTCCTCCTCTTTTAAAGGTTTTTGACATATTTAAGAGTGATAATTCAATAGAATGTTATATTTTCTTGTTTTGTTTTTTTTTTTTGAGACGGGGTTTTACCATGTTGGCCAGGCTGGTCTCGAACTCCCAACCTCAGGTGATCCACCCGCCTCAGCCTCCCGAAGTGCTGGGATTACAGGCATAAGCCACCACACCCGGCCCTAGAGTGATTATTATTATTATTATTATTATTTTTTGAGACGGAGTTTCACTCTTGTTACCCAGGCTGGAGTGCAATGGTGCGATCTCAGCTCACCACAACCTCCACCTCCTGAGTGTTCAGGCAATTCTCCTGCCTTAGCCTCCTGAGTAGCTGGGATTATAGGCACGCGCCACCATGCCCAGCTAATTTTTTGTATTTTTAGTAGAGACGAGGTTTCACCATGTTGACCAGGATGGTCTCGATCTGTTGACCTCATGATCCACCTGCCTCGGCCTCCCAAAGTGCTGGGATTACAGCTTGAGCCACCGCACCCAGCCTAGAATGATAAATTTTTATTTTATTTTTTTTGAGATGGAGTTTCACTCTTGTTACCCAGGCTGGAGTGCAATGGCGCGATCTCGGCTCACCGCAACCTCGGCCACCTGCTGGGTTCAGGCAATTCTCCTGCCTCAGCCTCCTGAGTAGCTGGGATTACAGGCACATGCCACCATGCCCAGCTAATTTTTTGTATTTTTAGTAGAGACGGGGTTTCACCAAGTTGACCAGGATGATCTCGATCTCTTGACCTTGTGATCCACCCGCCTCAGCCTCCCAAAGTGCTGGGATTACAGGCTTGAGCCACTGCGCCCGGCTGAATGATAAATTTTAAGAGACTTATTTGGTGAGTAATTTTATCATTTTTTTTTTTTTAGACGGAGTTTCGCTCTTGTTGCCCAGGCTGGACTGCAAAGGCGCGATCTTGGCTCACCGCAACCTCTGCCTCCTGGGTTCAGGCAATTCTCCTGCCTCAGCCTCCTGAGTAGCTGGGATTACAGGCACACACCACCATGCCCAGCTAATTTTTTTGTATTTTTAGTAGAGACGGGGTTTCACTATTTTGACCAGGATGATCTCGATCTCTTGACCTCGTGATCCACCCACCTCGGCCTCCCAAAGTGCTGGCATTACAGGCTTGAGCCACCGTGCCTGGCCATTTTATGAAATATTTTAAAAAGTTCTATTCATTTGGATCTTGGTTGTTACAGCCTGCAAGTAAAAAAGTATAAAGACTCCTTAAAGGAACTGGTTATATTCCACTATAACACACATACTTAAACTATATATAGCATACAACATGCACACACTATATACATATACATATTGTGTGTGTGTGTGTTATAGTGGATTATAACCAGTTCATATATATTATTATTATTATTATTATATTATTTTACTATTTTTTTTTGAGACAGAGTTTCGCTCTTGTTACCCAGGCTGGAGTGCAATGGTGCGATCTCAGCTCACCGCAACCTCCACCTCCTGGGTTCCCTGCCTCAGCCTCCTGAGTAGCTGGGATTACAGGCACGCGCCACCATGCCCAGCTAATTTTTGTATTTTTAGTAGAGACGGGGTTTCACCATATTGACCAGGATGGTCTCGATCTCTTGACCTCGTGATCCACCTGCGTCGGCCTCCCAAAGTGCTGGGACTACAGGCGTGAGCCACCGTGCCTGGCAATTATTATTATATTATATATTTTTGTTTTTTTCTGAGACGGAGTCTTGCTCTGTTGCCAGGCTGGAGTGCAGTGTTGTGATCTCAACTCACTGCAATCTATGCCTCCTGTGTTCAAGTGATTCTCCTGTCTCAGTCTCCCAAGTAGCTGGGATAACAGGCACGTGCCACCATGCCTAGCTTTTTTTTTTTTTTTTTAAGTAGACACAGAGTTTCACCATGTTGGCCAGGAGAGTCTCAATCTCGACCTTGTGATCCACCTGCCTTGGCCTCCCAAAGTGCTGGGATTACAGGTGTGAGCCACCATGCCTGGCCGTATGTGTGGTTTTTTTAAAAGAGGAATATGTTATATCAAAATAAAGTAGAAATTTAAAGAGAGGGCAACCATTTGATGAAAATGGAAAGATCACATTTTTATCAAAGAAAAAAAAAAAGCACATTACACAAAATGAAGAGCTTTAAGAGTGTAAAAATATGTTGTATCTGACTGGGAGTTCTGACTTTCTGGAGGAAAATAAATAAGTATAGATGTCACAAGCAAATAATTACAATCTAAAAAAGATATTGAAGAAATACTACAATTACAAAACTAAAAAGACAAAAGAGCAAAAATATAAACACCAAAAGGTATTGTAAACAAAACATGCCTGCATGAGAAACCCCTGAAAAAAAACTTTTTAATATAAAAGAGAAATATTTGGCAATATCTAACAAAGCTATAAGTATATATCAGCTATGACTAAGCAATTCTACTTCTACATACAGAATGGCCACAAAGTCTAAAATAGACTTTAAAAGAAGGAGATAATGAATTGCCTTGATTACCTATTAAATCTATCCATAGTTTTTTCCTGTGAAAATCAGAAATTAAAAAACACTTTATACATTCATTTCAGTCAAATGATTTCTCACCAGTATAAATTTTCGGATGGCAAGTAAGATGTCCAACCACACTAAAGGAATTCCCACATTCCTTACATTCATAGGGTTTATCAGCAGTATGAATGCGCTGATGTTTGGTAAAAGATGAACTATGTCTAAAGGCCTTCCCACATGCCTTGCATTCATAGGGTTTCTCTCCAGTATGAATTCTCTGATGTTCTGTAAGGGCTGAACTATGTCTAAAGGCCTTCGCACATACCTTACATTCATAAGGTTTCTCACCACTATGAATTCTTTGATGTTGAATAAGGGCTGACGTAAGTCTAAAGAACTTTCCACACTCCTTACATTCATAAGGTTTTTGACCACTGTGAATTCTCTGATGTCGAGTAAGTTCACTACCTACTCCAAATGCTTTATCACATTCATTACATTTATAGGGTTTTTCACCAGTGTGAATCCTCTGATGTCTAGTCAGGGATGAACTATTTCTAAAGACCTTTCCACATGCTTTGCATTCATAAGGTTTCTTACCAGTGTGAATTCTCTGATGACGAGCAAGTTCTCTACAAACTCCAAAACCCTTCCCACATTCCTTACATGCATAAGGTTTCTCACCAGTGTGAATTCTTTGATGTTCAATGAGCTGTGAACTAATTCTAAAAACCTTCTCACAGTGCATACATTTGTAGGGCTTCTCACCAGTATGAATTCTCTGATGTTCAGTAAGTTGTGAATGAAATCTGAAGTCCTTGCCACATTCCAGACATTTGTAAGATTTCTCATCAGTATGGATTTTCTGATGTCGAGTAAGTTGTGCATTCACTCTAAAGGATTTCCCACAGAACGAGCATTCAAAGTGTTTCTCACCATCATGAATTCCTTTAAGTGGAGTAACATCTCCAACTCTTCCAAAGGTCCTTCTGTATTGCATACATTTATAGAACTTCTCATTATGAATTTTCTGGTGTATATTAAGGTCTTTATAAAAACAAAATGTATCCCCATATTTGATGTATTTACAAGGTTTCACACCAGTATGAATATTCACTTGTAGCATATTGGAGTTATCTATCCCAAAGGCTTTCCAACATTCATTACATTCATAGTTTTTTCCACCAGTATGTTTTTTCTGATGTTCATCAAACTTTGCATCAAAACTGAAGACGTTCTCATATTCCTTATATTCATAGGGCTTCTCACTGTCATGAGTTCTCTGAGGTAATGTAAAAGATTCATGAGTTTTGTAACTGGGCACATTTTGAGAGATGGTTTTCATTTGACTAAAATATCCCCCTTTAGGTCCCTGTACTTCAATCTTGCTTTTGCTTTGCCAGTCATTTCTGAAAATGGAATTTTCAAGGCCACATAACTTACTACTTTCCATTACCTCCCACTGAGAACCAGTGTTTTTAATCATGTCTGTTCCTATAGATAAAAACTTTGTCTCATACTTGGACTCCAAATCTGAAAGAAAGGAAAAAATAATGTTCATTTACTATTAAAATAAAAAAGTTATAGAAAGAAGAAACAATCTAAGAATAATTCACCATATACATGAATTGGTTAAAATACTGTTATAAAGCCGGGCGCGGTGGCTCAAGCCTGTAATCCCAGCACTTTGGGAGGCTGAGGCGGGTGGATCATGAGGTCAAGAGATCGAGACCATCCTGGTCAACATGATGAAACCCCGTCTCTACTAAAAATATAAAAAATTAGCTGGGCATGGTGGCACGTGACTGTAATCCCAGCTACTCAGGAGGCTGAGGCAGGAGGTTGCGGTGAGCCGAGATCGCGCCATTGCACTCCAGCCTGGGTAACAAGAGCGAAACTCCGTCTCAAAAACAAACAAACAAAAAATACTGTTATAAAATTTGGAGAAAGACAAAGACAGCTTGAGAAGAACAACAGAACATAGAGATTATGAGATTTGTGATAAGGGTAACAGATTAAGTTAGTAGATTTGAAATTTGTGTGTTGGTCATCACCTGGTAAAGTTGTTGGTTAAATGGAACGAAAATCTGCAAATGTAGAACTAGTCATTAGCATGTGTAGAGATAATGCTAATGTAGATCAAAATTTGATAATCCACATATACTAACACTACTGTCATTTTCTTCCCCCAAAATAAACTTTACCAAGGATAATAACGTGCAATTTGTTAGACCTCACTTTGGTTGAGTGTGTTGGTTCACACCTGTAATCCTAGTACTTTGGGAAGCCACAGTGGGTGAGTTATCTGAGCTCAGGAGTTTGAGACCAGCCTGGGCAGCACAGTGAAACCCTGCCTCTACTAAAATACAAACAGTTAACCAGGCATAATGGCATGGACCTGTAATCCCAGCTACTTGGGGGGCTGAGGCACAAGAATTGCTTGAACCCAGGAGGTGGAGGTTGCAGGGAGGCGAGATCACACCACTGTACTCTAGCCTGGGCTAAAGAGCAAGAGTCCATCTCAGAAAAAAATAAAAACACCGAAAACCTCATTAGAACCCATTCTTCTCAACATTTTTCACCTCCTAGATCAAACAAACTTCCTGTCATTTAGAGCTACCCACAGAACATTTCATTTCTTATAAATAGTGTCTTTGTATGCCAGCTTATTTTCTTTGTTAAGTCTCAAGATAACCACCCTCAGAAGGGGCATATTAGTTGACCCAAGTAACTTCATTTCTGTTTCTAATCCTGTATCTAGTGCCTTACCCTCATAGATATTTTTTTCAGTTGTATATTCTCTTAAATGATTTATTTCCTTCTTCCTTAAATTCCACAAGGAGAAATGAAATAAATTTTCATGTGCCAATGTATAATAAGCCGTAAGGACACAATATATGATAGTTAACTAGATGAAAAGTAAATTACTGTATAAATGAATCTAAATAAAAATAGAGGTATATATACAAAGCTAAGTCACTGGAAAACAGCATCAAAATAATTACGTAACTAAAAGAATAATGCCAGTTATCAGTGCCTCCTAACCCTCACATTGTATTAGTGATGACTACATATATATTCATAATACAGTAAGATACATAAATATGGTGAGCATTCATCTGTATTTTCCAACTGCTTCTCCACTTATATATATTGTCTCCACCACTATTGCTTATTCCCTTCTATGCAGAGCCATGATTGACATATGGGATGAAGAAATACAATCAAGATGAAATGTGTTATTTACTTCTATTCAATAGCGTATTTATACTTACTCTGCTGTCCTCCTAAAACTTCCATTTATTCTTTTATGTTCTTCCAGATATTCCTTTCCATTTTCTTATACCCAAAGTCAACTAATGCTGGTGCTTCCCAAAAATATTATAATATTTCATATATTAGAATTATATCTGAATATAATTATAACCACTGTTAGACTTACACAGTTCTGAGCAAGGGCTTATGAGTAAAAAGGAAAATATGCTAACAGAATCATATGAAGAAGGTGGTCTAGGTAGATAAGATTGTAAGGCACTTTGTAACGAAGGATTTTTTTTTTTTTTTGAGACGGAGTTTCACTCTTGTTACCCAGGCTGGAGTGCAATGGCGTGACGGCTCACTGCAACCTCCGCCTCCTGGGTTCAAGCAATTCTCCTGCCTCAGCCTCCTGAGTAGCTGGAATTACAGGCATGCACGACCATGCCCAGCAAAGTTTTAGTATTTTTAGTAGAAACGGAGTTTCACCATGTTGAGCAGGATGGTCTCGATCTCTTGACCTTGTGATCCACCCGCCTCGGCCTCCCAAAGTGCTAGGATTACAGGCTTGAGCCACCGTGCCCGGCCTAATGAAGGATTTTATGGATATCATCTGGAGGCCGACAATGAGAGAAGGGAATGCCTGGGGAAAACTCAGTGAGAGATAAACTCTGTATGGTAAGAGGCAAGAGTTATTTCCTGTGACTGAATTATATATAAGAAAGATTAAATAATGCAGGCATCAATATCTGCCTAAAACATTAAAACCAGATTTGAGTGACAGTATCAATAAGTCAGAAGTACTTTCAGCTAGAAGTAAAGAAGCTCTCTGCTAGGCCAGGTACAGTGGCTCACACCTGTAATCCCAGCACTTTGGGAGACTGAGGCAGGTGGATCACTTAAGGTCAGGAGTTCCAGCACAGCCTGGCCAACATGACAAAACCCCATCTCTACTAAAAATACAAAAAAAAAAAAAATTAGCTGGGCATAGTTGCGCATACCTGTAATGCCAGGTACTTGGGAGGCTGAGGCAGGAGAATCACTCAAACCCAGGAGATAGAGGTTGCAGTGAGCTGAGACTGCAGTGCAGCACTGCACTCCAGGCTAGGCAACAGAGTGAGACTCTGTCTCAAAAAAAAAGAAGCTCTCTACTAAACTGTTGAGTCAATGTGGAAATGTAATTGAAATCACAAAATCTGTAGAGAACCATGATGTTGAAAACATTTCTAACTGACATCTATGGAATGCAAATATATTTGTCTCAGAAAAAGTAAAGATTTAAATGCTTATTTAAAAAAAAAAGGTAAAAATAACCAATGTATATAAAAGAACAGTGACCCAAAGAAAAAGTGAGAAATTATCAAACAATTACAATGCGATGAAAACACATAAAAAATGTTGTAGGACTCCTATGCTAATAAAGATTAAAATGTAGACTAATGAATTAATTTCTTGGTAAAGAGATATTTAAAACCAACCCCAAAAGCAACAATAGTTGGAAAAAACTAAATTCCTGGAATGAGATAAAATTTTCAAACTCCAGGAAACAGAAGAATCATAACCATGCCTTATTGTTCTTGTTGTTGAAGTAAACCAGATAATAAATTAGGAATCCTAGAACAAAGGCCTGAATGATGAGCTGGAGCAGGGAAAGTATGAGATGTACCCTGTAATATTATGTCTCAAAGAAAAAAGTTTTGCAATAGTGGGTCACATCAAAGGGACATAAAAATAGCTTGAGGGAGCTAAAGGAAGCCACCATTTTGACAATACAAGAGTCAAATGAGGGGAAAAAAGTTTATGTACTGAAACATGCTAAACTAAACAAAACCAGAAAAATGCACTCATATCCATTTCAGTGCCAGGTCTGGGATAGGGGGGTTATAGAATGGGCCTTGGAAAAGCTTTTGACCAAAAGTGAGAATAAATTCAAAGGTTAAAGGATAAAGCCAAAGTGCACAGAAATCACCATATGAAAACATGGTATCAGTATATCAAAATTTCATCTAATATTCATACAGCTGGCATAAAAATTAGACTCTGGTGAGCTAATGTATCCTGAACCAATAAAATCTATAAACATAATGAGACTTAATGGAAGGTAAGAAAATTTCTAGTGCACCATTTGTGGTGGCTACTTAGATACAGTAATATAAAAGACTTAATAATAATAAAAAAAAAACAGGCTGTTTGCTTTTCCCATTAGAATTATACAAGTCTACCACAGAACATGATAGCAACTAATACAACAAGAATGATGAAATGAAACACATCGATTCCGCTGAGGACTTCCAATTGAAAAAACATTAGTTGAATCATTGAAAATGAACCATATATCTAAGACCAAAGAGATTCATTTCTGACCATACTATCTGAATTAACTCTTTCCCATTGTCCTCTATCCCTTTATTCTCACACATATCACTATATATATATAATCAACTTGTTTACTTGTTTATTATACATCTCAATAACTAGTATGTCACTTCCATGAGAGCAGGATCTGTATTGGTTTTGTTCACCCTTGTAATGATAACTGTCTCTACAGTGTAGACACTGAATAAATACTGAGGATATGAATGAGTATTTTTTTTTTTTGGTCAGTATATACATATGTAAGTCTAAATGCAAGAGGAACTGGAAAACAGTTGGTGGCATTGGAGAAGATCTTAATTTTCTTCTCCAAGTGCCAGGCTTTTTTTTTTTTTTTAACCACAGGCTTTCGAAGGGGTTTTCCCAACAGCGCCACAGGGGCTTATCTCCCCCTGGACCAGATGGGCTTTGTGCTTTGGCAACGACTTTCTGTCCCTCACTGGCCGTCACTCACCTGGCTCTGTCTTCTTTCACATCCTATAAACTCTATAGAGCAACTTCCCTTCCACAATAAGGTGATCCCATTTGGATTAGAAATCGAACACTCTGCTTACAACAAATGTAACGATGTATTTTTTAAAATTATAACCAATTTTTAAAATATAGTTTTGAGAACTGGTTAAAGTTTTAATAAGAAATCAAAATTATATTGATAAAGAAATGATAGAGAAATTATATTGATGAAATTATAATGATAAAGAAAAGGGAAATGTGAGGGAATTGGAAAAACATTCACCTTAAGAGTAACCACATAATTATCAAGTATAAAGAGACTAGACAGGTAAAGAAAGGTCTTATGTTATTTAAACTCATACTAATTCTTTGTCTGGAGAAGCAGTATAAAAGTTAAAAATACTGTCTTTGGTGCCAGATTGCCTGAGTAGAAAACCTACCTCTGTATCTAAGTGGCTGTGTGGTCTTGCAGAAGTACCTACATACGCTCTGTTGTAAGCAATCTGTTCTGTACAACAATAATACAAATAGCACTTATATCATTGAGTTATTGTAAGAATTAAACGAGTCAATTTTTTTTTTTTTTTTTTGAGATGGAGTCTCACTCTGTTGCCTAGGCTAGAGTGCAGTGGCATATTGGCTCACTGCATTTCCGCCTCCCAGGTTCCAGCAATTCTTCTGCCTCAGCCTCCAAAGTAGCTTGGACTACAGGCACACACCGCCACACCTGCTAATGTTTTGTGTTTTAGTAGAAACGAGGTTTCACCATATTGTCCATGCTGGTCATGAACTCCTGAGCTCAGACAGTCCACCCGCTTCGGCCTCCTAAATTGCTGCTATTAAAGGCATGAGCCACTGTGCCTAGCCACGAGTTAGTTATTTAAAGTGCTTAGGACAGGGCCAAGTAGAAGGCAAGAACTATGGCAACTGAGAGGAAAGTAACTTTCTGAGCTATTAAAAGGTCCTTGGTGGAATACTAATATTAAATGCAAAGTTCTTTAGCCATAAAGCAGGTGGGAGGAAATGAATGTGAACTGTTTATCAGTCCATCAATATATAAATTGTAGAGTTTTTTGTTTTTGTTTTTGTTTTTTTTGAGACAGAGTCTTACTCTGTCACCCAGGCTGGAGTGCAATGGCGTGATCTTGGTTCACTGCAACCTCTGCCTCCCGGGTTAAAGCGATTCTCCTGCCTCAGTGTCCCTAGTAGCTTGGTTTATAAGCACCTGCCACCAAGCCTGGCTAACTTTTGTATTTTTAGTAGAGATGGGGTTTCACCATGTTGGTCAGGCTGGTCTCGAACTCTTTTTTTTTTTTTTTCTTTTTTCTTTTTTGAGACAGAGTGTTGCTCTGTTGCCAGGCGCCAGGCTGGAGTGCAGTGGTGTGAGCTCAGTTCATTGCAACCTCCGCCTCCCGAATTCAAGCAATTCTTCTGCCTCAGCCTCCCGAGTAGCTGGGACTACAGGCTTGTGCGCCACCATGCCCAGCTAATTTTTCTATTTTTTAGTAGAGACGGGGTTTCACGATGTTGGCCAGGATGGTCTCCATCTCTTGATCTCATGATCCGCCTGCCTTGGCCTCCCAAAGTGCTGGGATTACAGGCGTGAGCCACTGCGCCCTGCCTGGCCTTGACCTCTTGACCTTGTGATCTGCCTGCCTCGGCCTCCCAAGGTGCTGCTGGTATTACAGGCATGAGCCATCATGCCCGGCTCAGATTCTTTTAACAATCCTAACAAATCAGGACACACAGTATCTTAAAAATTCTCCCAGACAGTGGGTAAGAATATAAAGTATTTATAGCAATTTTGACCTCAAACACAATGTACAGGTTTTACATCCCTAATCTAAAATCTGAACTGCTACAAAATCCAAAAGTTTTGAGCAATGACATGATGCTAATAGTTAAATACACATAACTACTTAACACAAACTTTGTTTCAAGCATAAAACTATTAAAAACATTGTATAAAATTATCTTCAGGCCATGTGTATAAAGGGTATATGAAACATAAATGAATTTTGTGTTTCAACTTGGGTCCAATCCCTAAGATGTCTCATTATGTATATGCAGATATTCCAAAATCTGAAAAAAATCCCAAATCCAAAATAGTTTCGTCCCAAGTATTTTGGATAAGGGATACTCAACCTGTAATGTCTCAGTGATATGTGTCCCTTAGGTCAAATCCAGCTCCTTGGTATCAAAGAAGGTAGAGATTACATGAAGGGCCTGAGAAGGTAAGAATATCATGAAGAATGCTGAAGATTAATGGAAATGTCATTTGCAGCACAACAACACTGAAAGCATGCCTTTGAAATCAGAAGTTCAACTAGTTTCTTAAAACATAGCCTTGAGTACACTGAATATCAGCTGATAGTCTAGACAGTATATTCTAACTTATTTGAGGCAGATAAATTTACCCAGTGAGAGTAAGTTGCTGTAGTTCTCCATCATCACATCCCAGTACAAGTTCCTCTGAGCAGAATCTAAATATTCCCATTCCTCCTGAGAGAAGTTGATAAGCACATCCCTGAATGTCACCAATTCCTGAAACAAACCCGTACATTACAGGTAAAATATAAGGGAATATTTTTGAGAAAAAGACAAGAAAAAAGGAATTGCCTTATAGCAAGGGGATTGGATAGTAAACAAGGAGACCAGGAACAGAAAGCCTGTGACATGGGAAGTAAGGAAATTAGTGATTCCAAACCAGACTATGGGCATCTTTAAAGACTCCCTTTGATTCACAGAAATCTTTCTGCATACTTATGGGATCTCTTATTTAGCCAACCATGTTTACAAATTAATCAGTTTACAAATTAAAAGAAGTACTGTATACAAGTACATTTCATGCTATGTGCCTCCCTCATGAATTATCAATAAAGGTAAGTTTCTATACCCCCATTCCCCTGTATAGGAGAAAAATATCTAACTTCTAACTTTGAAAATGAGGTATGGCCGGGTGCGGTGGCTCACGCCTATAATCCCAGCACTTTGGGAGGCCAAGGCAGGTGGATCACGAGGTCAAGAGATCGAGACCATCCTGGTCAATATGGTGAAACCCCGTCTCTACTAAAAATATAAAAAATTAGCTGGGCATGGTGGCGCGTGCCTGTAATCCCAGCTACTCGGGAGGCTGAGGCAGGAGAAGTGCCTGAACCCAGGAGGCGGAGGTTGTGGTGAGCCGAGATAGCGCCATTGCACTCCAGCCTGGGTAACAAGAGCAAAACTCCGTCTCAAAAAAAAAATAAAAGGAAAAAAAAAAAAAAGAAAATGAGGTATGAACAAAATTAAAGATTTATTGTAGACCCAAGTTCATTACTACTTGACATATTATTTCACATTATATAATAAGAATTATTACTTCTAGCAACAAAGTTTGTAGTATTTTTAGTGGCTACAGGGTAGTTTTTTGTTAAAAATATAATAGCCGAGCCAGGCGCGGTGGCTCAAGCCTGTAATCCCAGCACTTTGGGAGGCCGAGGCGGGTGGATCACGAGGTCAAGAGATCGAGACCATCCTGGATGGAGACCATCCTGGTCAATATGGTGAAACCCCATCTCGACTAAAAATACAAAACATTAGCTGGGCATGGTGGCGCGTGTCTGTAATCCCAGCTACTCAGGAGGCTGAGGCAGCAGAATTGCCTGAACCCAGGAGGCGGAGGTTGCGGTGAGCCAAGATTGTGCCATTGCACTCCCACCTGGGTAACAGGAGTGAAACTCCGTCTCAAAAAAATAAGTAAATAAATAAATTAAATAATAGCCTTAATTATACTCCAACTTTTAGGTTAGAAAGGTCTTTTTCAATTCTGTGTCTACAATCATCATTTTGTATGACCTGACGCCATTCAACATAAAATCCAATCTTTCTGGAAACTCAAGTCTGTGTAGAGGTCAGAGTATGCCCAATTATCATCGAATAGAGTGAACTGCTCTTCTTCCCTATCCAAGAATACGACAAGGAAAAGTCTAGGGATTCCATTTCTATATCTGCCCTTGAGAAAGGACTGAACACATATGAGTGTTGGACATTATTTGGAGAATAGAGAGGCACACAGGAGGGACGCTGTGCTGTTAGAATCCAGCCCTTACTAGAAAGCGAAAAAGTATGGGGTTGTAGTGTAGGTTGTGTGATAGAGGTGTCTGGTAGGAAGAATTGGGAAAAAGGAAATACCACAAAGAAAAGAGAAATAGTAACTTACATGGTCCATGGTTAGAACTGTAAAGAACTGGTCAGGGAGCTTCACTTCTGGCATGACAACATGAGGAGCTCCATGGACATGATCTCCAATGAAACTGTAAAAATTATTTTTTTAAAAAGAATCACCATTTAAAGTCTCTGGAAATGGTGCTAGAAATATGCAGCAAATGAAGAAACATTAAGAAAATCTCCAAAAGCATGTTAGAATTCTGAGAGTCTAGACTACGTAAACCAAACCTTGGCCCTCTATTGTCCGTCCATTCCATCTCAGTGAAAAAGACTCCACTGCAGACAGGATAGCCAAGGGCACTGGGTTTCTTCACCACTTCTTAATCCTTCCCCCAGTTGGATAGCTATCTTCCTAGGTGGGGTAGGACATCATCATTTTTCACTCTGTACCAGCTATCTGTTGCACAGCTGAAGAATGATGACTCCTTTCCTCTGTCTAGCCCCAGAACATGAAATGTAGGCTTTAACTTGGATGTGGTACTGCTGAGCATACTGAGGTTCCAATTGCTGTGCCCTTGCTCTGGGGGCAGGAGTTCCATGCCAAAAGAGGCAAGCCAGGAAGACCTGGCTGCTGCCCCCACCTGCCATCTACCAAGCACTCAGCTCCTAAAGCAGGGGAATCACTCAGCAAGATACATGTCATTGTCCCTGCCTCCAGCACTAGAACGGTGGCTCTGAGATTTTGTCCAGCATGAGAAGTGGGCAATAGAACACAGAGGTCTGTATTCCTCCTCAAAGGAATTGAATTGATTTGCAAGAGAATGTGCAAATGTCAAAAGGGCAATGTCAAAAACTGTAAAGTTTGGTGAAGGGCAATTGGGAGGACGTTGACAGATTAGAGATCTATGTTATACTGTAGGGTTGCTAGTCTGCAGACAGAAACAGAGAAAGAGACACCTGGAAAGAGACATTCTATTGTGAGAACATATCTGAAACACTGACCTCAAGAAAGCCCCGGTATGATTACATTAGCCTGTGAAGCAATCTATACTCCAGGACACTTATGAAAGCAATACTGCCATAAGTTGCAATTAGTTGGTGCTTAACAGCCAGGGTTGGCCAGGGAGATGCTCAAAGACAGCCCTGTCAAAACCACTGTCATCTAATGGTGTCTGTAAAAATAGCCAAGGCTATACCCCCAAATGAGCAACATCAAGAGATTTTACACCATGGTGGGAATAGACTTCACTAAAATAATCCAGAGTCCATTCTCATGGTGCTATAGGGATATACCCAAGACTAGGTAATTTATAAAGGGAAGAGGTTTAATTGACTCACAGTTCTGCATGGCTGGGTTGGGGGGTGCTCAGAAAACTTAGAATCATGGCAGAAGGCACCTCTTCACAGGGTGTTAGGAGAGAGAATGAGAGTGAAGGGGAAAGCCCCTTATAAAACTACTAGATCTTGTGAGAACTCATTATTACAAGAACAGTATGGGGTACATTGCCCCCATGATTCAGTTATCTCCACTTGGGCCTGCCCTTGATATGTGGGGATTATTACAATTCAAGGTGAGTTTTGGGTGGAGACACAGAACAAAACCATATCACAGTCACTAAGGAAGTAAATGAGCAAGTACCAATAACAAGCTCTGAGCCAGAGGGTGTGGACAAGAATACTGGAGTTCCAACAATTGTCTATAATGTCCACTTTATACAAATAAGAGACAGGCAAGGAAATAGGAAAGTATGATTCATACACTGGAAAAAAAAAACCCACAACAAAAACTGCTTGTGAGAGCAACCAGATTTAACAGGCAGACTTCAAAGTAGCCATTATAATATATGTTCAAGTAGACAAAGGAAACCATAGTTAAAATGTAGGTATGATCATAATGTGGCATCAAAAGGAGAATATCAATAAAGATACAAATTATTAAAAATAAACCTGTAAATTCTGAAGTTACAAGGTGTAATAACAAATGAAATTTTCACTAGAAGGACTCAATAGTAGATATGAACTGGCAGAAATATTAGCAAAGCTGAAGACAGATTAATAGTAATGGTGTAGTCTGATGAACAGAGAGAAAACATGACAAATTAACATCCCAGAGGAATGTGAGACCACATTAAGCACACTGATATAAACAGGAGTACCAAAAGAGAGGTGAGACAGAAAAAAAGTATTTAAAATTTACAAAGACGGCCGGGCGTGGTGGCTCAAGCCTGTAATCCCAACACTTTGGGACGCTGAGGCGGGTTGATCACGAGCTCAAGAGATCGAGATCATCCTCGTCAACATGGTGAAACCCCATCTCTACTAAAAATACAGAAAATTAGCTGGGCATGGTGGCACGTGCCTGTAATCCTAGCTACTCAGGAGGCTGAGGCAGGAGAATTGCCTGAACCCAGGAGGCGGAGGTTGCAGTGAGCCGAGATGGCGCCATTGCACTCCAGCCTGGGTAACAAGAGCGAAGCTCCGTCTCAAAAAAAAAAAAAAAATTATAAAGACATAATGGATTTAAAATTCCAAAATTTATTGAAAAACATTAAACTGCATATCCAGGAAGCTCAACAAACACCAAGCAGGATAAATGCCTGAGACCCAAATATAGGTACATCATGATAAAAGCACTGAAAACCAAAGAAAGAAATGGAGAAAATTTTGAATGAAGTAAAAGGAAACTGCAGGTTAAAAGTGAAATTAATACAAAAGTATTAACTGCTGTATTCTCATCAGAAAAACATGAAGTCCAGAAGGCAGTAGGATGATATATACAAAGTACTCATACAGAAACCTTCAACCCAGAATCCTAAATCCATCAACATGCAAAAAAATTGAAGTGATCCCCCTACCTCACACCATTTAGAAAAAACAACTGGAAATGGATTAAAGACTTAAATATAAGGCCTGAAAATATAAAATTCCTAGAGGAAGACATAGTTGGAGCTCCTGACATTGGTCTTGCATGATGATTTTTAAAAATATGACACCAAAAGCACCGGAAACAGCAAAAACGAAGTGGGACCAAATCAAATTAAAAAGCTTCTATAAAACAAAGGAAACAATATAAAAAGTGAAATGACATTCTACAGAGTGGGAGAAAATATGTGCAAATTATGTATCTGACAAGGGGTTAATATCTGAATTTATAAGAAATTCATTCAACTCAGTAGCAAAAAAAAAAATTTAAAAATTAGCAAAAAACATGATAGACATTTTTCCAAAGAAGATATACAAATGGTCAACAGATACACAGAAAGGTGCTCGATATCACTAAACATCAGGGAAATGCAAATCAAAACCACAATGAAACATTACCTCATATCTGATAGGGCTGCTGTTATCAAAAAGACAAAGAAAAAAATATTGACAAGGATATGGAAAAGAGGGAAGCCTTGTATACTGTTGGGGATATAAATTGGTATAGTCCTTCTGAAAAAGAGTATGGAGGTTCCTCACAAACTTAAAAATAGGACAACCATACAATCCAGCAATCCTGCTTCTGGGTATATGGCCAAAAGAAATGAAGTCAGTCATCCCCTGTCCCCTGCCCCCACCATGAAGTCTTGCTCTTTTGCCCAGGCTGGAGTGCAGTGGTGCAATCTCGGCCCACCGCAACCTCCACCTCCAAGGTTCGAGCAATTCTCCTGTCTCAGGCTCCCAAGTAGCTGGGATTACAGGCCTGTGCCCCCATGCCTGGCTAACTTTTTTATTTTTCATAGAGATGAGGTTTCAACATGTTGACCAGGCTGCTCTCGAACTCCTGACCTCTTCATCCACCCACCCCAGCCTCTCAAAGTGCTGGGATTACAGGCATGAGCTATCATGCCTGGCCGAAGTCAGTAACTTGAAGAGATATTTGCAGCCCTTGTTTATGACAGCATTATTCACAATAACCGAGATACGGAAACCTAAGTGTCCATCAATGGGTGGACAGATAAAGTGTATTTGTATGTGTGTGTATACACTTATGTATCTGTCAATTATGTATCAGTAAAACAGAGGGGAGTGGTTATCCTTATCTAGCAAACCTACATTTCAAAACTTAAAATAAAAAGACATTTCCAGATAAAAACTGAGAGAATTTATTGCTAGCTGACTGACCTTAAAAAGTACTCAAGGAAGCTCTTGAGGCTGAAAACAGGTGATATTAGGCAGTAATACAAATCCATATGCAAAATAAAGAGAAGCAAGGCAATTATGTAATTATAAAAGGCAGTATACATACATATCTCTTCTCCTCTTAACTGATACACAAATTTTATGAAACAATATGTACATTATGTATTATTGGACCCATAACATACAGAAATCTAATATATTTGCTAATAACAACACAAAGAAGGCAGGGGAGAGCAAAGTTGTATTGGGCTAAGGAAATGAATCCAGATGGTAACTCAAATTCATCTGGACCAAATGAGAACCAAAAGTGATTAATCAGATTGATAAAATAGAAGTTATAAATGTATAAAGATTCTCCTTTCTTCTTGTAGTTAAAAAAAAAAGATTTATTTAACATTATAACAATTGGTTGAGTTTGAAACATCTGTAGATGTAATGTGACAACCAATATTACTGTAAGAGAAGATGAAAGGAAATAGTTATATAAGAGTAACACTTCTGGCCGGGCGCGGTGGCTCAAGCTTGTAATCCCAGCACTTTGGGAGGCCGAGACGGGTGGATCACGAGGTCGAGAGATCGAGACCATCCTGGTCAACATGGTGAAACCCCATCTCTACTAAAAATACAAAAAATTAGCTGGGCATGGTGGTACGTGCCTGTAATCCCAGCTACTCAGGAGGCTGAGGCAGGAGAATTGCCTGAACCCAGGAGGCGGAGGTTGCAGTGAGCCGAGATCGCGCCATTGCACTCCAGCCTGGGTAACAAGAGCGAAACTCCGTCTCAAAAAAAAAAAAAAAAAAAAAAAAAAAAAAGAGTAACACTTCTGTATCTCACTTGAATTAAGCTAATATAAATCAGAACCTATTTCTGATAAGATATATATATGTGTGTTAAGCCCTAGAGTAACTGCTAAAGAAATAACCCAAAAATATAGTGAAAAAAATCATTAAAGAAATTAAATACACATTAGAAAACATTCATTTGGGGCCAGGCACAGTGGCTCACGTCTGTAATCCCAGTACTTTGGGAGGCTGAGGTAGGCAGATCATGAGGTCAGGAGTTCGAGACCAGCCTGACCAACATGGAGAAAACCCATCTCTACTAAAAAAAAAAAATACAAAATTAGCCAAGCATGGTGGTGTGCACTTGTAATCCCAGCTGCTCTGGAGGCTGAGGCAGGAGAATCACTTGAACCCAGGAGGCGGAGGTTGCAGTGAGCCGAGGTCACACCATGGCACTCCAGCCTGGGCAACAAGAATAAAACTCCACCTCAAAAAAAAAAAAAAAAATTAAAAAAAAAAACAAAAAAACAAAATATTCATTTGACTCAAAAGAAAGCAGTAAAGGGACAGGGGAAGAAAAAAAGACTTGACATACACTGAAAAAAGGTAGAATGACAGATGTTAATCCAACTGTATCAATAATAACATTAAATGTGAATAGATTAAACAATCAAAAGGCAGAGAGTCATAATGCATAAAAAACAAGATGCAGGTATATGCTCTTGCTATGATTTAAATATATCCCTTCCCAAACTCATGTATTACTAATCTGATAGTATTAGGAGGTAGGGCCTTTAGGTGGTGGTCAGATCAGAGGGCTCCTCCCCTCAGGAGTGGGATTAAGGCCCTTATAAAAAGGGCATCATGCGGCCTTTTGCCACGTGAGGATAAAGCAATCCTCCCCTACAGATGACATGTCATCAAGGCAGCATCTTGGGAAGCAAAGAGCAGCTCTCACCAGAAAACCAAACCTTCCAGTCCCTTGATTTTGGACTTCCAAACCTTCGGGCCTGTGAAAAATAAATGTCAATTCTTTATATAAATTGCTCATTTGGGTATTCTGTTATAGCAGCAAACAAAAACAGAAATTGGAATAAGGATAATGGGATGTTGCTGTAATAAATACCTAAAAATGTAGACACAGTTCTGGACCTGGGTAAAGTGTAGAGAAGGGGTCAGTATTGAAGTGAATGCTAAGAATAAGTCTAGATTGGGCAGGGTGCAGTGACTCACATCTGTAATCCCAGCACTTTGGGAGGCCAAGGTGGGAGGATCACATGAGGAGAGGAGTTCGAGACCAGCCCAGACAACATAGTAAGACCTCCATCTCTACAAAAAAATATTTAAAAATTGGCTAGGTATGGAGGTACACGTCTGTAGTCCTAGCTACTTGGGAGGCTGAGTGGAGAATATTGCTTGAGCCCAAAAATTTGAGTTCATAGTGGAATATGATTGCTACTGCATTCCAGCCTGGGAGACAGAGCAAGACCCTATCTCAAAGAAAGGAAAAAGCCGGGCCGGCACAGTGGCTCACGCCTGTAATCCCAGCACTTTGGGAGGCCAAGGAGAGATGGGTGGATGACTTGAGGTCAGGAGTTTGAGACCAACCTGGCCAACTATGGCGAAATCCCATCTCTACTAAAAATATAAAAATTAGCTGGGTGTCGTGGCAGGCACTTGTAATCCCAGCTACTTGGGAGGTTGAGGCAGGAGAATTGCCTGAACCTGGGAGGTGGAGGTTGCAGTGAGCCAAGATCGCCCCAGTGCACTCTAGCCTGGGAGACAGGAGCGAAACTACATCTCAAAAAAAAAAAAAAAGAAAGAAAGAAAGAAACACCTAGATTGCTACGAACAGGGTAAGGGCAATTCTGCTGAGTGCTCAGGTTAAGAGAAGAGCTGTAGGGAATGCCTGCATTTTCTTAAAGATTACTTAAGTGATCCTGACAAAATGTTGGTAGAAATATGGATGGTAATGGCAATTCTAGTGAGGTTTCATACAGAAATGAAGACTCTCTAGCCGGGCATGGTGGTGCGCACCTACAATCTCAGCTACTCAGGAAGCTGAGGCAGGAGAAATGCTTGAGCCCAGGAGGTGGAGGTTGCAGTGAGCCGAGATTATGCTACTGCACTCCAGACTGGGCGAGAGTGAGACTCCATCTTAAAAAAAAAAAAAAAGAAAAAAAAGAAATGAGGAATATCTTATTGGAAACTGGAGAGAAATATCATCTATTTCATAATATGACAAAAAACCTGGCTGAGGCTGGGCGCAGTGGCTCACACCTGTAATCCCAGCACTTTGGGGGCCGAGGCGGGCAGATCACGAGGTCAAGAGATCGAGACCATCCTGGCCAACATGGTGAAACCCTGTCTCTACTAAAAATACAAAAAAATTGGCCGGGCGCAGTGGCTCAAGCCTGTAATCCCAGCACTTTGGGAGGCCGAGGCGGGTGGATCATGAGGTCAAGAGATCAAGACCATCCTGGTCAACATGGTGAAACCCCGTCTCTACTAAAAATACAAAAATTAGCTGGACGTGGTGGCGCGTGCCTGTAATCCCAGCTACTCAGGAGGCTGAGGCAGGAGAATTGCCTGAACCCAGGAGGTGGAGGTTGTAGTAAGCCGAGATCGCGCCATTGCACTCCAGCCTGGGTAACAAGAGCAAAAATCCGTCTCAAAAAAAAAAAAAAAAATTAGTTGGGCATGGTGGCACGCACCTGTAGTTCCAGCTACGTGGGAGGCTTGAACCTGGGAGGTGGAGGTTGCAGTGAGCCAAGGGTGGGCCACTGCACTCCAGCCTGGTGCCTGGTGACGGAGTGAGACTCTGTCTCAAAACAACAACAACAACAACAAAAAAACCCTTGGCTGAATTATGTCCATTTCCAGAAGAAAGAACTTAAGCAGCAATAAAGTAAACTATTCGGCAGAAGAAATGCTAATTTTTTGTATTTTTAGTAGAGACGGGGTTTCACCATGTTGACCAAGATGGTCTCGATCTCTTGACCCCGTGATCCACCCGCCTCGGCCTCCCAAAGTGCTGGGATTACAGGCTTGAGCCACCGCACCCGGCCGATATATATATATATATTTTTTAATAGAGACGGGGTTTTACCATGTTGGCTACGCTGGTCTTGAACTCCTAACCTCAAGCAATCCCCCAGCCTCGGCCTCCCAAAGTGTTGGGATTACAGGTGTGAGCCACAGCTCCCGGCCTGCTTCTCTTAACTACATAGAATAAAATGTGAGAAGAAACAATACAAAGATGGGATTTATAACAACATGGAAGTAGAACACAGAGATTTGAAAATTCTCAGCCTGAACATGGAAATAAAAAGATATTTAGAAAATAAACCAAGGGTGTGACCAAGTAACTTTTTGTTAAGAGTGTGGCTAGGCCGGGCGCGGTGGCTCAAGCCTGTAATCCCAGCACTTTGGGAGGCCGAGGCAGGTGGATCACGAGGTCAAGAGATCGAGACCATCCTGGTCAACATGGTGAAACCCCGTCTCTACTAAAAATACAAAAAATTAGCTGGGCATGGTGGTGCGTGCCTGTAATCCCAGCTACTCTGGAGGCTGAGGCAGGAGAATTGCCTGAACCCAGGAGGCGGAGGTTGCGGTGAGCCGAGATCGCGCCATTGCACTCCAGCCTGGGTAACAAAAGCGAAACTCCGTCTAAAAAAAAAAAAAAAAAAAAAAAAAAGAGTGTGGCTAGAAGGAAGCCAGGTGCTCTTCATCATGACAATAGCAGAATGAAGCCAATAGCATTCCAGAGAGCTTCAAGGCTGCTCCTCCTATCACAGGCCTAGAGTGCTATACCCTTGAAGGCACGATGGTTTCAAAGAAGAGCCTAGAGCACTCATGGGACTTTAGGACTTGCTTCCTGGGGCTGCCTCAAGTCTCTGCTCCCCACATCCCAGCACAGTGCTCCTTGGCTGCCCTAGTTATGGCTCCAGTGGGCCCAGGTGCAGTTTAGTCCGTGCTCTGGAGGGCAAAAGTGGTAAACCTCAGCATCCACATGGTGCTAATTTTCCAAGTGTACAGAGTGCACAAGCTGTGGAAGTATGGCATCCTTCAAAGAGATTCTTTTTTTTTTGATACAGAGTCTCATTCTGTCGCCTAAGCTGGAGTGCAGTGGTGTGATCTGGGCTCCAGTGCAACCTCGACCTCCCAGGCTCAAGCAGTTCTTTTGCCTCAGCCTCCTGAGTAGCTAGGATTAAAGGCACGTGATACCTTGGAGAGCCTCAGGGCCCAGACAGGGGCAGAGCCACTGCAGATAGTCCCCACAAAGGCAGTGTCCAGTGTACCCATAGAGGCTGTGCCACTCCTCAAACCCTGGACCTGTGGAGCTAGCAGTGTGCAACATGGGCCTGGCAGAACCAGTGGCACCTGACTGCAACCCATGAGAGCTGAAGTATGAACTGTGCACAGCAGTCATGGTGGCAGGGTCCCTTAGGGCCTTTGGGGTCCAACCCCCATCCCAGTGTGTCTGGAACATGCAGCAAGGAGAGGAGTCAAAAGATGATTATTCTCCAGGCTTAGGGTTTATTGTTGTTTGCCCTGTTTTGGACCTACTTGGGACCAGTGACCCATACTTTCTTATTTATCTGTTTTGGAATAGAAATATCTGTTCTGTGTCTGCTCCATCATTGTGTTTTGGAAGCACATTAACTAGTTTGGTTTCACAGGTACGTAACTAGAGAGCAGTTTGCTCAGGATGAGTCAACCACATCTAATTTAGGTAATATCTAGATGAGACTGTGGCCTTTGACTTTAAAGTTTATGCTAAAATGAGTTAATAATTTGGGGGCTATTGGAATGAAATGAATGTATTTTGTATGTGAGAAAGACATGAATATGGGGGGTCCAGGGGCAGAATATAATGTGTCCTCTCCAAAATTCATGTGTTGCCAGGGTGATAGTATTAGAAGGTAGAACCTTTAAGACGTGATGAGGGCTTTTCCCTTTGTGAATGGGATTATAGCCTTCATAAAAGAGGCGTAACGCAGACTTCCTTGTCCTTCTCCCTTCTGCATGTGAGGACACATGTCCTTTCTGGAGAATGCAGCATCAAGGCACCCTTGGAAGAGGACAACTGAACCTGATGATGCCTTGATCTTGGACTTTGTAGCCTCCAGAACTGATACATTTCTGTTCTTTATAAATTACCTAGTCGCAGGTATTTTGTTACAGCAGCACGAACAGACTAAGGGAGTTGTCATGGGTGACTCGCAGCAAAGCTGCAAGTAGATTGAGAGTAAGACGATGGAAACCACAGTCAAGCCGAGAACCAAATCAGGAACACAATCCCGTTTACAATTGCCACTAGACGAACAACATATCTAAGAATACAGCTAAACAGGGAGGTAAAAGATCTCTATAATGAGAACCACAAAACACTGCTCAAAGAAATCAGATGACACAAATGGAAAAATATGGGAGGAAGAATCAACATCATTAAAGTGGCCATACTGCCCAGGGCAACTTAACGATTCAATGCTTTCCTATCAAGCTACCAATGACATTCTTCACAGAACTAGAAAAAGCTATTTTAAAATTCACATGAAACCGAAAAAGTGCCTGAATAGCCAAGGCAATCCTAAGCAAAAAGAACAACGCTGGTTGCATCACGCTACCTGATTTCCACCTATAGTACAAGACTACAGTAACCAAAACGCAATGATGTTGGTACAAAAACAGACACATAGACCAATGGAATAGAATACAGGACCCAGAAAGAAAGTCGCACACCTACAACCAACTGATCTTTAACAAAGTCAACAAAAATAAGCAATGAGGAAAGGACTCCCTATTCAATAAATGGTGCTGGGATGACTGGCATATGCAGAAGAATGAAACTGGACCTGTACCTTTCAACATACACAAAAATTAACTAGAGTTTGATGAAAGCCTTAAATGCAAGAACTAAAACTAAAAATCCTAGAAGAAAACCTAGGAAATACCCTTGTAAACATCAGCCTTGGCAAAAAATGTGTGACTAATTCCTTAAAAGCAACGGAAACAAAACAAAAATCAACAAGTGAGACCTAACTACAGAGCTTCTGCTCAGCAAAGGAAATTATCAACAGAGTAAACAACAACCTACAGAATGGGAGAAAATATTCACAAATTACGCACTTAACAAAGGTCTGATACCCAGAATCTACAAGGAATTTTAACAATTCGACAAGCAGAAAACAACCCCACTAAAAGTGGGTAAGCAACATGAACAGACACTTCTCAAAAGACATACAAGCAGCCAACAAACATATTTTTTTTAAATGCCCCACGCCACTAATCATCAGAGAAATGCAAATCAAAACCACAGTGAGTTAGCCATCTCATATCAGTCAGAATGGCTATTGTTAAAATGTCAAAATTAACAGATGTTGGTGAGTCTGTGGAGAAAAGGGAATGGTTATATACTGTTGGTGGGAATGTAAATTAGTTTAGCCACTGTATGATGCAGTTTGGAGATTTATCAAATAGCTAAAAATAGAACAACTGTTTGATTCAGCAATCCCATTATTGGGTACATACCCAAAGGAAAATAAATCATTCTACCAAAAAGACACATGCATTTATGTTCATCACAGCACTATTCACAATAGCAAATACACAGATCAACCTAGGTGCTCTGCAACAGTGGCTTGGATAAAGAAAATGTGGTACACATATGTCCTGGAATACCAAACATAAAAAGAACAAAATCATGTCCTTTGCAGCAACATGGATGCAGGTGGAGGCCATTATTCTAAGAGCATTAATGCAGAAAAACAAAACCAAATACTGCATGTTCTTACTGCTAAGTGAGAGCTAAACACTGGGTACAGATAGACATAAACATGGGAACAATAGATACTGCAACTACAGGAGGCGGGAGGGAGGGAGAGAAACAAGAGGTGAAAAACTATTGGGTACTAGGTTCATTACCTGGAAAATGGGATCAGTCATACCCCAAATTTCAGCATCATGCAATATACTCCTCATAAACCTGCAAATGTACCCCCTGGATCCAAAATCAAAGTTGAAAAAAGAAACCAAAAACAAAAATGAGGCCGGGTATGGTGGCTTACACCTGTAATCCCAGCACTTTGGGAGGCCAAGGCGAGGAGATCATGAGGTCAAGAGATTGAGACCATTCTGGCCAATATGGTGAAACCCTGTCTCTACTAAAAATACAAAAAAGAAATTAGCTGGGCATGGTGGTGTGTGCTTGAAGCCCAGCTACTCGGGTGGCTGAGGCAGAAAAATCGCTTGAATCAAGGAAGCAGAGGCTGCAGTGAGCTGAGATCACATCGCTGGACTCCAGCCTGGGCGACAGAGCGAAACTACATCTCAAAAAAAAAAAAAAAAAAAAAGGAACTAAAACATACCCAAGTAAACAAAAACTGAGGGACAGCCGGGCGCGGTGGCTCAAGCCTGTAATCCCAGCACTTTGGGAGGCTGAGGTGGGCGGATCACGAGGTCAAGAGATCGAGACCATCCTGGTCAACATGGTGAAACCCCGTCTCCACTAAAAATACAAAAAAATTAGCTGGGCGTGGTGGCGCGTGCCTGTAATCCCAGCTACTCAGGAGGCTGAGGCAGGAGAATTGCCTGAACCCAGGAGGCGGAGGTTGCGGTGAGCCGAGATCGTGCCATTGCACTCCAGCCTGGGTAACAAGAGCGAAACTCCGTCTCAAAGAAAAAAAAAAAAAAACAAAAAAAAAAAACAAAAAAAAAAAAACTGAGGGACCTGAAGACATGCCATAATAGAAATGCCAAGGGGAACCCTGCAAATTGGAATGAAAAGACAGTTGAAAGTAATTCAAAGTCATGTACAAAAATAAGGAACAATGATAAAACTAGCTAAATAGGTAAATACAAAAGTCTGTCATATCTTGGGCTGGTAGGTCCTCTTTTTTTCCCCAATATGATTTAAAAGACTTAATGTGTAAAACAGTCTTTATAAACCAATGTTAAAGGGCACACAATGTATAAAAATGTAATCTGTGACAAAACAACATGAAGAGGAGTAGAACTGTATAGGAACAGAGTTTTGGATATGCTATTAAAGCTAAGGAGTGTGCAGTTCAGTTTTGATTCAAGGTCTGGAATTTTTTTGTTTGAGACACAATCTCGCTCTTTCACCCAGGCTGAAGTGCAGTAGTGTCTGGAATGTTTAAACCCTATTCCAAAGAAAAGTTCTAGCCCTTGACTAACTCCTAGAAGATAAATTCTGGCCCCTGGAATAGCCAGCTTTTATTAAATTTTAATGTGATCCTTTTACTAGCGAGAAAACAACAGCCCTTTTCTGACTTGTGTGAGTCCATCTAGCAGTCAGTGAACCTGAAAGTGGTCTTGGAGTTCCCTGACCAAAGTCTATTAATTCAAACCAGTTATTTGTAAATGTAAAATATTCATTGTAATCTCCAGAATACATGCTAAGAAAATAATCAGCTTATATAAAGAAAATGAAAAGGGAATTAAAATGGTACAGTGAAATAAATGAATTAAAAACAAAAGAAGGCCAGACGTAGTGGCTCATGCCAGTAATCCCAACACTTTGGGAGGCCAAGGCAGGCAGATCGCTTGAACCCAGGAGTTCAAGATAGCCTGGTCAACATGGTGAAACCCTGTCTCTACCAAAAATACAAAAAATTAGCCAGGCATGGTGGTGCTCACCTGTGGTCCCAGCTGTTGGGGAAGTGGATGGGGGGTATACTGGGGTGGGAGGATCACTTGAGCCCAGGAGGTTGAGGCTGCAGTGAGCTGTGACTGCACCACTGAACTCCAGCCTGGGTGATGGGGTGATACCTTGTTTAAAAAAAAAAAAAAAGTGCCAGGCATAGTGGCTCATGTCTGTAATCCCAGCACTTTAGGAGGCCAAGGCAAGTGCATCACCTGAGGTCTGAAGTTCGAGACCAGCCTGGCCAATATAGTAAAATCCTGTCTCTACTAAAAATACAAAAATTAGCCCGGTGTGGTGGCAGACACCTATAATCTCAGCTACTTGAGAGGCTGAAGCAGGAGAATTAATTGAAGGAGGGGAGGTTGCAGTGAGCTGAGATTATGCCACTGCATTCCAGCCTGGGCAACAAAGCGAGCCTCTGTCTCAAAAAAGAAAAATTGAGGGCCGGACGCGGTGGCTCAAGCCTGTAATCCCAGCACTTTGGGAGGCCGAGGCGGGTGGATCACGAGGTCAAGAGATCGAGACCATCCTAGTCAACATGGTGAAACCCCGTCTCTACTAAAAATACAAGAAATTAGCTGGGCATGGTGGCGCATGCCTGTAATCAGGAGGCTGAGGCAGGAGAATTGCCTCAAACCAGGAGGCAGAGGTTGCGGTGAGCCGAGATCGTGCCGTTGCACTCCAGCCTGGGTAACAAAAGCAAAACTCCATCTCAAGAAAAAAAAAAAAGGGAAAGAAAAATTGATATGAAATTGCAAGAGATTCAGAATAGCCAAAACAGAGCTGGAAGAATGCTATTTCCTAATTCAAAACTGACTATAAAACCACAGTAATCAAGACCTGGGACAATGAATATGCATAGATATAGTGATCAAAGGAATAGAACTGAGTGAAAATTAAACCAGTGTAACTAGGGTCAAATAATTTTTGACAATGGTGCCAATCTAGTTAAATCAAGGAAAGAACAGTCTTTTCCACAAATGATGCTAGAAAAATTGAACATCCACATGCAAAAGAATGAAATTGCATCATTTCATAACAACATATAAAAACACTTTAGAGTCAGTTTTGAATTGGGAAATAGGAATCTTCCAGCTTTGTTTTGGCTATTCTGAATCTCTTGCACTGAAAACAGATCAATTACCCAAATTATAAGAGCCAAAACTGTAAAACTCTTAGAAGGAAATGTAGGGGTAAGTCGTCATGAACTTATATTTGGGGATTGATTTTTTTTTTTTTTTGAGATGGAGTCTTACTCTGTAACCCAGATTGGGGTGCAGTGTTGCCATCTTGGCTCACTGCAACCTCTGCCTCCCAGATTCAAGTGATCTTCCTGCCTCAGCCTCCTGAGTAGCTGGGACTGCAGGTGGTGCCCACCACGACGCCTAGCTAAGTTTTGTATTTTTAGTAGGAGAGGGGGTTTCACCATGTTGGCCAGGCTGGTCTCAAACTCCTGACCTCAAGTGATCTACCCACCTCAGCCTCCCAAAGTGCTGGGATTATGGGCTGAGCCACTGCATCTGGCCTATTTGGCAATGGATTCTTAAATGATGACACCAAAAGCACAAGCAGCAAAAGAAAATTTTGATAAATTAGGATTTATCAAAACTAAAAGCTGTTGTGCATCCAAAAAATCATTATAAAAGAAACTGGTAAGACAGCCTGCACAATGTGAGAAAATACTTGCAAATTATGTATCTCGTAAGTGTTTAACATCCAGAATACATAAAAAAGTCCTACAACTCAGCCCAACAAAAAGGCAAACAGCCCAAGTTAAAAACTGTCAAAAGGCCGGGCACAGTGGCTCAAGCCTGTAAATCCCAGGACTTTGGGAGGCCGAGGTGGGTAGATCACGAGGTTGAGAGATCGAGACCATCTTTGTCAACATGGTGAAACCCCGTCTCTACTAAAAATACAAAAAATTAGCTGGGCATGGTGGCACGTGCCTGTAATCTCAGCTGCTAAGGAGGCTGAGGCAGGAGAATTGCTTGAACCCAGGAGGCAGAGGCTGCAGTGAGCCGAGATCGCGCCATTGCACTCCAGCCTGGGTAACAAGAGCGAAACTCCGTCTCAAAAAAAAAAACTGTCCAAAGACTTCAGCAGACATCTCTTCATACAAGATGTACAAATGACCAACGAGTATATAGAAAGATGCTCAAAATGATTAGACATCAGGAAAATAACAGAACCATGAGAATAACATCAGTGCAATGGCAGCTGAGAAAGCTTCAATTCCCTATTCTCTATTGAAACATTTAAAAAACAACTAGAGACTAGCTAAAATATCTTTATAAGGGTCTGGAAATCACTCAAAGACTGTAACTTATCAAATGCCCCAGTCAAGAGAAAGCCACATTAAAAATGGTAATTTGTTGATTATTTTACTTATGCTCTTCCATCTCTAGTGCAGCCAAGCAGCAGCTCAGTTCCCATTTCCCTCCTTCAGGCCAGAAAGAACAAAGCAGAGCTTATTTGCAACATGCTAATCTATCCGTGGGCTCCCTGAGGTATTGAGGTACTGGTTTCTGTTTTGTCTGACCTTTTTTTTTTTTTTTTTTTTTAGATCGCGAGTCTTGCTCTTTCATCCAGTATGGAGTGCAGTGGCATGATCTCAGCTCACTGCAACCTCCGCCTCCCAGGTTCAAGCAATTCTCCTGCCTCAGCCTCTTGTGTAGCTGCGATTTCAGGCACCTGCTACCACACCTGGCAAATTTTTGTATTTTTAATAGAAATAGGGTTTCACCATGTTGGCCAGGCTGGTTTTGAACTCCTGACCTCAAGTGATCTGCTTGCCTTGGCCTCCCACAGTGCTGAGATTACAGGCGTGAGCCACTTTGACTTTTGAGTTTCGACATGTGAAAAGCTGCATAGCTCAGATCTCAGGCAGGTAGAGTCCACAAAGGACAGTGGTGGGCACTGTGGTGCATCAAAGCTAAAATACTATTGAAACTAGAAATAAGTGCAGCAGCAAGGATCTTATATCCCCAGGATTGCAGGATATAAGATCGATATGCAAAACTCAAGATATTTTAATTGCCTGCACACCTGTGGATACTTGGAGCAAATGATTACAGGTAGAAAAATGCTATATAACATCTAGAGCCTAAGAAGCAACGGTGAGACCCTATGGAAATTAGGGCATTTGAAAGCAGCTATGCATATTGGGGAAATTGGTAAAAGCACATACACAGGTACAGATAAAGGCACACTACAGACCCAGGAAAAACATAAGAGCTTAGGCTTTCACCCTGAGATGATCCCAAGGCCTTAATTAGTGAAGATCTTCTCGAACAGTCTGCAAAAATTAAGAGAAGTAGCTATTTCTTCAAATGCCCAGTTTTCAACAAAAGACTGCAAGGCTGGGCCAGGCATGGTGTGGCTCACGCCTGTAATCCCAGCACTTTGGGAGGCCAAAGTGGGTGGATCACCTGAGGTAGGGAGTTTGAGACCAGCCTGGCCAACACGGTGAAATCCCATCTCTACTAAAAATATAAAAATTAGGCGGGCATGGTGGTGCAGGCCTGTAATCCCAGCTACTTGGGAGGGTGAGGCACAATTGCTTCAACCTGGGAGGTGAAGGTTGCAGTGGCAGAGCAGAGATCGAGTCACTGCACTCCAGCCTGGGGGACAGAGTGAGACTCCGTCTCAAAAAAAAAAAAAAAAAAAAAAAAAGACTGCAAAGCTGGGCAAGAGAGAGAGACCCTATCTCAAAAAGAAACAGGAAAACATGGTCCAATCAAAGGAGCAAAACAAAACACCCTTGAAGAAATAAAAGCATTGGAATAACTAGGAAAAACTTTGTAAACATCATCTTAAATATGTTCACAGAGCTAAAGGAAAACAGAGCAAGAATTAAAAAGGAAATCAGGAAGACGACATATAAATAAGTGAGCTATCAACAAAGAGAAATAAATTATGTTCTTAAAAACCAGCTGGGTGTGGTGGCTCATGCCTGTAATCCCAGCACTTAGGGAGGCTGAGGCAGGTGGATTACACAAGGCCAGGAGTTTCAGACTAGCCTGGCCAACATGGTGAAACTCTATCTCTACTTAAAAAAAAATACAAAAAGTAGCTGGGTATGATGGTGCATACCTATAGTCCCAGCTACTTGGGAGGCTGAGACATGAGAATTGCTTGAGACCGGGAGGTAGAGGTTGCAGTGAGCCAAGATCACACCACTGCACTCTAGCCTGGGCTGAAGGGTAAGACTTCATCGCAAAAAAAAAAAGAAAAGAAAAGAAAAAATTGGCCCAGAGTGCTCAAACCTTGCACATTCCAAAGAAGAAATGGTCCTTGACCAGCTCCTGGGAGATAATCTCTGAGCACTTAGAGTATCCTGCCTGATAATAGAGTCTCTGTACATCTGAGGTCTTAGCCATGCCAGGTAGTTTATGTTAACAATGTGGTTTATGGTAAATACCTGTATCAATCTGACTTCTGGATAGGCTTGACTAAGTAGCTAAGGTCGGTGCACAGAACCTCCATGCCCACATGACTGATCCTCAGTAAAAACCCTGGACACAGGCCTGTAATCCCAACACTTTGGGAGGCTGAGGCAGGTGGATCACTTGAGCCCAGAGTTTTAAGACCAGCCTGGACAACATGGCAAAAGCCCATCTATACAGATAATACAAAAATTAGCCAGGTGTTGTGGTGTGTGCCTGTAGTTCCAGCTACTCAGGAGACTATGGTGGGAGGATCACCTGGGCCTGGGAAGTAGAGGCTGTGGTTAGCTGTGACCACACCACTGCATTTCAGCCTGGGTGAGAGAGCAAGACCCTATCTAAAAAAAAAAAAAAAAAAAAAAACACACACACACATGCACACACACAAGAAAACAAAGCAAAACAAAAAGCCCTGGAAACCATGGCTTAGGAGAGCTTCCCTAGTTGGCCACATTTCACATTTGTAGTTGCTTATTGTTGCTGAGAGAATTAAGTGCTGCCTGTGCAACTGCACTGGACGTTTCTCCCAGTCCTTGCCTTATGCAACTTTTCCCTTTGCTGATTTTAATGTGTACCTTTTCATTTAAATGAACAATAAGCATGAGCATAACAGCTTTTCCGAGTTCTGTGAGTCCTTCTAGCAAATCATTGAACCGAAGACAGTCAAACTGCCTTAAGTTAATAGAAAATTTGCAAATCTGGCTTTTAAAAACTCATTTCAAGTGCCCATAAAAATTAACTTTATTTTTTCATTGCTCTTGATTTATAGAAAATGTATGGGGAATACCAGGAATCTTCACAAACCAGCTTTTTTCCTTCCCTTGCAGATAAGGACTTAAAGTGCCAGGGCTTTATTAAATTCTCTAGAGTTATGTCTGTATTAATGTATACAGGCCCACAAGATCCTAAGGCCATTGATATAATTATTGTCTACATTCTACAACAAGAAACTGTAAAGCAGAAAAATGAGTAACTACTAATCCCTTTGAAAATGTAGTGTGAACAAACAGCTGAATTAAAAATTTTTTTTTCTAAGCAAATTGACACAGGATTACATTTAATTTAAATTTAAATTTAAATACAAAAGTAATATAAAAGTTTTTCCATTAAACACAACTTTATTGTTTCGGTAGGACTATAATTCACCTTTAACACTGAAAATTTAGCATCCAAATTGAGATATGCAATTACAATAAAACATATACCAGATTTTGAAAATGGTATAAAGATATGAGTGTGAAGTATTTCAGTGTATTTACATCATTACATGTTGAAATAATATTTTGAACATATTGGTTTAAATTAAATACATTACCAAAATTAATTTCATCTATTTCTTTTCCTTTTTAAGATGTGTCTAATGGAAATTTTTATATTGCCTCAGTGGCTTTATATTATATTTGCATTAGACTGTGCTGCTTTAGACTCAAATACCACTGTATCAGGTAGCCTCTTACAATCTACACCAATATGTTGTCTGAATCAGTCACACCGCCAATCAAACAAGATTTGGTTGTCACCACTTAAATCTCATGAATATTCTGGAAAAATTCCCTGCCCTTGTTGACATAGCCTTCTCTGCACAAAACTATTCAAATTCTGGCCCTGCTACTTCGGCAAGGAACTAATCCCTTTAAAGCCTCAATAATAACAGTTCCTGCCTTATAGAGTTGCTGTGTGTATTAAATGAGTTCATGCATGTCAAGTTATTGGCACAAAGTACATGCCCAATTAAAGTCCGGCTCAGCAGAGCTGTGTTGCGGCTGACTTAAGCCAGCTCACACCAGCTGATTGTACCATCTCTCCCCAGCTCTTGTATTCATTGACCTCATGCTTGGAAGCTTGAAAAAGATCATGGTGGTTGTGTTTATACCATAGAAATCTGCACACTCTTCACAATGGGGCTCTCCTTACCTAGAGAGTTAATTTACAAGTCTCCAAATGTCTCCAAAGCCAACTTTGTCACTTACTGATTGCTATCTACCATCTCATATCTTGCTTTGTTTGCAAATCAAGTCTGTAAATAAGATCAAAGGTATCCAGTGTGCTATTCTATGTAATCACTCATCTCCTCCTCAACAAATTACATTCTTAAAAAAATATTTAACTTCTCCAGGAGTTGGATTTCTATAACGTAAGAATCCCTTGGGAAAAAAAAGAGCACATAGGGGAATTGAATGATTTATCTAATAGGTATGTGAATATTCATTCAATGAAAGGGAAATGGGCATTGGAAAGGCACTGGAGGACAAGGGGACCCAACTCTACGGTCTTGTTCATTGGGAAGGGACGGCTAAGGGACCAAGTACACCAACAGGTCACAATTAGACAGGACAATTTTGGAGAAGGAAAGGAGTCTATGTTCTGTGAAAGACAAGGTGGGGGGAGGGAGGGAAGGTGGAAGAAAGGCAGGAAAGAAAATGTATCTGACATAACAAAAAAACTAACCTTGAGTTGGCCATTATTAATAAGTACCAATGCTGTCTTCCACTTCAGGGGGCCTTCACTTCCAGAACTACATAACCAAGAGGGAGAAAGGGGTCATGACATCCTGGACTAGTTAAAATAAGAACACATTGTTCACCACCAGAAAAGATCCACATACAACAAACACACCCAGATCGAAGAGGGAAACTAGAATACTGTTGACTCCTCCCGGTGTCAGAGAAAGAGGTACGACCAATACCTACAGCTGTACTCTTAAGTTCACAGAAGTAAGTTCACATAAGTTTCTAGAGGACACAGCTCAGGAAATACTTTATGTAGTTCTTTAATGTATAAATGACCTCCAAATGCATGCAAGGGGAGTTATCCCAGGAATGAATACTACACCTATGCCTCCCCCCTCATCTCTTCCCAGGAAACTTCAACTTCATTTATCTATCTAATCTATCTATGTAATCTATCTAATCTATATCTATCTATATATATGCATGTGTGTGTGTGTCTAAGACCTCATGAAGAGATTACATCACAGACAGTGTCGGAAAAATGATGTTGTACCCAAAACAAACTCCTACAGGCTCATGGAGAAACAAAAACAAAACCCCCCACCCCGTTCACATTTATAGTTGGTCACAACGGTGCTGTCACACGGTAGACCCCGCCCCTACTCACCATCCTATAAGCCAGATCAAACCGAAGCCACGGCGCACGCACACACACACCCCCCACAATGACGCCGTAACAAATAACAGCACCAACAACCATCGTCTGCAGCTCTGTGTACAGAAGCCTGAGGCTCCCAGCTCCACGTGGACCGACCTCGCCCGGCTGCACCGGGCCACTTCGCCGCGAGCTCCTCCCGCATCCCGGCCCAGGTCACCTCGACTCACCAGGCTTAACTCAAAAACCACGACACCACCGGAAAGGGAAGCAAAGGTCGAAGTTCATCGCGGCCCTGGAGCCTGTGGGAAACGTAGTCCAGCAACGAAAGCGGCCTGATGCTCAAGCGGAGCCGGCTGGCTGCAGGGGCCGCACCACGCCGCAGACCTCTGTCGTTTCCGAGTGCGCAGACCCTTGTCTTCGGCGGCGGCTGCCGCTGCGCGTCTTCCAGGCGCGGGAGAGGCAGCTGGTGGTCCCCGACTGCAAGGTGAAGTCTAGGAAGTAATCGAGAACCCGGGCTGGGGAGGGCGGAATGGGGAACAGGAAGCTGGGCCGAGGCTGGCCGTTGGGGAGCCCCGGAAGTTTGGGTGGCCCCCGCTCCACTTCTGGAACCAGAAGCCCGGACCGGGGAGGGTAAAAGGGAGTCGCCGACCTAGGTGCTCAGCCGGGGAGAAAACCCGGACTCCAGGCTGAGGGAGGCCGAAGAAGAAATCGGAGGGCAGGGCTGGGAAGGCCTGAAGCGAGTACCAGCTTTCGGCTGGGGAGGGTCGAGCTGAGAACTCGGATCCTGGGTCGGGCAAGGTTTTGCTCCACTCTGTGATCCGTGATCGTGAACCTGAGGGCGACTGGGAGTTTTTGTCCGTTTTGCACCATAAGAAAGCTCCAGAATGGAATCTGGCAGGTAGCGGGCGCTCAGTGTGTGTGTGTGTGTGTGTGTGTGTGTGTGTGTGTGTGTGTGTGTCCCCGCCCTAGTGCGTGTTTTACACTGTTGAAAAGACTCAAACTCTAAAATATTTCAAAAGATTTATTCTGAGCTAAATATGAGTGACCAGTGGCAGGTGCCACAGCCCTCAGGAGATCTGAGAACCTGTGCCCAGGGTAGTTGCGATATATGTGGTTTTATACCTTTTAGGGAAACATGAGACACTAATTAAATACACGCAGAATGTACATTGATTCCCTCCGGAAAGGCGGGAAACTGGAAGGTGGGTGGCCTTCCAGGTCATAGGTAGATTCAAAGATTATTTGATTGGCAATAGGTTGAAAGAGTTATTGACTAAAGACTTAGGAATGTCTGGGTTAAGATAGGGGGTTGTGCAGACCGAGATTTCATCTTGCATGTGAAGCCTCCAGATAGCAAGCTTCACAGAGAATAGATTGTGTTTCTTTTCAGACTTGGAGTCTTTTCTATCAGTAATTCCAAAATGAGGGAGGGTATAATAAGGCATGTCTGACCCACCCACTCCCGCCTTTCCATCATGGCTTTACTAGTTTTTCAGGTTAGGAATGCCCTGGCCAAGGGGAGGGGTCCATTCAGATGGCCTGGGGGATGCTTAGGATTTTATTTTTGGTTTACAGCACCAGCACCACCGGAAAGTTTGCTGGTGTCCTTTCCAGTCAGTTGTGTAATTGTCAGTTCCAGAATTCCACATTTCTCTTTCAGTTTACCCTAATGTCTGTGAGATTTCATCTACTTAAAATTGGTCAAGAAAAAGATGTACAGGCCGGGCGCGGTGGCTCAAGCCTGTAATCCCAGCACTTTGGGAGGCCGAGGCGGGTGGATCACGAGGTCAAGAGATCGAGACCATCCCGGTCAACATGGTGAAACCCCGTCTCTACTAAAAATACAAAAAATTAGCTGGGCATGGTGGCACGTGCCTGTAATCCCAGCTACTCAGGAGGCTGAGGCAGGAGAATTGCCTGAACCCAGGGGGCGGAGGTTGCGGTGAGCCGAGATCGCGCCATTGCACTCCAGCCTGGGTAACAAGAGCGAAACTCCGTCTCAAAAAAAAAAGAAAAAGATGTACATTAAGTATAACAAAGTTGACGTAGCAATAGTAATATCTGATAATAGACTTCAAAACAATGTATACAGCAGGAGATAACGAAGTAACAATCATAAAAGAGCAGGTGATTGGGAATTTGCATATACATTTGTGACTTAACTACAGGGATACATTCTGAAAAATGTGTCATTAGGTGATTGCATCATGCAAGCATCACAGGGTACACTGACACAAACAGAAGTGGGGTAGCCTACATACCTGGGTTATATGGTATATAGTCTATTGCTCGTAGGCTACAAACCTGTATAGCGTATTACTGTATTGAATGCTATAGGCATTTATAGAACAGTGGTATTTGTGTTTCTAAACATAGAAAACGTACAGTAAAAATACTGACTAAAATATTTTAAAATGGCACACCTGTGTAAGATACTTGCCATGCATGGAGCTTGCAGGACTGAAGCTCTGGGTGAGTCAGTGAGTGAGCTGTGAGAATGCTAAGGAATAGGACATTACTGTCCACTACTATAAACTTTACAAGCAGTACTTAGGCTTTACTAAATTTATTTTTTAAAGTTTTCTTTATTCAATAAAAAATTAACCTTAGCTTCCTGTAATATTTTTACATTATAAACTTGCTATTTTTTATCTTTATTACTTGAATAATACTTCAAACACACATTACATAGCAACACAAAAATATTTATGTCCTTATTCTATAGGCTTTTTTCTATTTAAAAATGTTTTATTTTAAAAATGTTTATTTTTAAACTTTTTTATTAAAAACAAAGACACACACTTTAGCCTGGGCCTACATAGGGTCAACAGTATCCATATCACTGTGTTTTACCTCCACATCTTGTCCCACTGGAATGTCTTCAGGGTCAATAATATGTATGAAGTGATCATTTCCCATGAAAACAATGCCTCCTGAAGGATTTGGCTGAGGTTACCCTTTTTTTTTTTAAATAATTAGAAGGAGTACAGTCTAAAATAATAATACAAATAGTACAATAAATATATAAACTAGTAATCATTTATTATTACCTATTATGTACTATACATAATTGTATGTGCTATACTTTTATACAACTGGAAACACAGTAGGTTTACACCAGCATCACCACAAACACGTGAGTGATATGTTGCATGACAGTGTCTGTAAGTGACAGGAATTTTTTAGCTCCATTGTAATCTTATGGGACCACCATTGTCTATGTGTCCATCATTGACTAAAATGTTGTTATGTGGCACATGACTCTATGTGTTCATCAGGAATATGTACGCTGTTATGAACCAATAATGAGAGTGTTAAATTTAATGAAGCAGACACTAACAGAACAAAAGAAATAGATCCGCAAGCGTAATTGGAAATCTACAATTATATTTCAGTAATTGATAGCATTGTAGTCAAATTCAATAGCATATATAATGAGCTCTTCATATATGCAGATTCAACCAATAGCAATGCACAAATATTCAGGAAAAAACACAATGATACTAAAATATAATACAAAGTTTAAAATACAGTATGACAATTATTTACACAGCATTTATATTTTATTAGGTATTATTAAAAAATCTAGAGATGATTTAAAGTGTACAGAAGAATGTGCATAGGTTATATGCAAATACTGCACCATTTTATGTAACAGACTTGAGCATCTGCAGGTTTTCGTATCCACAAGGTGTCCTGGAACCAGTACCCTGTGGATAGCAAGGGACAACTGTATAGAAGACAGCAACTACACCAGTCAACATGACCTAATTGTTCTTTGAAGAACACCATACCAAAAATTGAAAAATTACATTCTATTCATGTACATGAACAGCCCCCACAATAGACTATAGGCTGGACTATAAGATAAGTCACAATAAACTTCAAAAGATTGCCATGTTATAGGGAATGTAAGTGAGAAACCAGTAATAAGAAACCCATATAATCCCTCAATACATGGAAATTAAATAACAACTTTTAAATCTACAGATCATTGAATAAATACGTAGAAATGTTTTGAACTATGAAAAAATGACAGCACAACATATCAAAATGGGAAGGATACAGCTAAAGCAGGGTTGAGAGGGATGTTAAGTACTTAAATTAAAAAACAGGAAATTCATAGCAGCATTATTCACAATAGCCAAGAAATAGATGCAACCCACATGTCCATCAATGGACAAATGGATAAACAAAATGTGGTAATATGACTTGAAATATTTGTTCCCTCAAAATCTCATGTGGACATGTGACCCCCAGTGTTGGAGGTGGCACCTAGTGGGAGGTGTTGGATTATAGGAGTGGATCTCATGAATGGCTTGGTGTCCTCCCCATGGATATGAGTTCACCCTATAGCTAGTTGTTTAAAGGAGCCTGGCACCTCCTGTTACCTTTTGCCATGTGATATGCTAGCTCTCCCTTTGCTTTGTGCCATAATTATAAGCTTCTTGAGGCTTCACCAGGAACAGATGCTGCCTGGCACTATGCTTCTTGTACAGCCTACAGAACCATGAGCTAAATAAACCATTTTTCTTTATAAATTACCCAGCCTCAGGTATTCCTTTATAGCAACACAAAACAGACTTAATGCATGTGGCATATACATGTATTAATACATGTGGCATATACATGCATATACAATGTAATATTCAGCCTTGGAAGGAAATTTTGACATATGCTACAATGTGGCTGAACCTTGAGGATATTATTCTAACAAGCCAATCACAAAAGATAACTACTTATGATTTCACTGATATGAGGTATCTAGAGTAGTCCAGCTTATAAAATCACAAAGTATTACTGGTCTCCCACTTTTTTGCTATTAACGCTTGTAGTGAGAGAGCTTGTAGGTTTCTTGTGGTGGTTGCCAGGGGCTGGAGGCAGCGGAAAAGGGTAGTTGTTTGATGGATATAGTTTCACATTTATAGGATGACAAAATTGTGGACGTTGGTTATATAAAAATGGGAATATACTTAATGCTACTGAGCTGTACACTCAAAAATAGTTAAGATGGTGAAGTTTACATACATGTATACTTTGCCACAATTTTTAAAAACGAAGAAAGGAAATAATGAGAGAAAAAAATAAATGAAAGAGATATATAGTTAGCCAAACTAAAGGTGAATTCTCTGAAAAAAGCAACAAAATTGATAAAACCTTGGCTGGGCATGGTGGCTCATGCCTGTCTGTAACCCCAGTACTTTGGGAGGCCGAGGTGGGTGGATCACCTAAGGTCAGGAGTTTGAATCCAGCCTGGCCAACATGGTGAATGAAACCCCATCTCTACTAAAAATACAAAAATTAGCTGGATGTGGTGACATGTGCCTATAGTCCCAGCTATTCTGGAGGCTGAGGCAGGAGAATCACCTGAACCTGGAAGGCGAAGGTTACAGTGAACTGAGATAGTACCACTGCACTCCAGCCTGGGTGACAGAGCAAAACTCCATCTCAAAAAAAAAAAAAAAAAAAAAGGCCAGGCAGGGTGGCTCACCCCTGTAATCCCTGTAACTTTGGGAGCCGGAGGTGGGTGGATCACCTGAGATCAGGAGTTCGAGATCAACCTGGCCAGCATAGTGAAAGCCCATCTCTACTAAAAATACCAAAAAAAAAAAAAAAAAAAAAAAAAAAAAAAATTAGCCAGGCATGGTGGCAGGCAACTGTAATCCCAGCTACTGGGGAGGCTGAGGCAGGAGAATCGCTTGAACCTGAGAGTCAGGTTGCAGTGAGCCGAGATCGCACCATTGCACTCCAGCCTGGGCAACAAGAGCAAAACCCTGTCTCAAAATAAAAGGGTTGGGGGTTGGGGAAGCTTTAGAGGAAGAAATCCTAGTCTTGGGTCCTCAATATCATACCTTCCCAGAACCCTGCCTTGGGAGCAAAACTATCTGAGCAATTCCAGCTCTAACATCTCAATATCAAACACAAGGCTGTGTATATTAGAACACAGCCTTGTCTGTATGAAACACAAGGCTGTGCTTTTTCAGTTGGAACCTTCATTCCGGATCTAACATCCAACTTCCCCTTTGATCGCCATTTGACTGCACACTGCAATGTGGTTAGAAGGTGAAATGACTGAGGCAATGAGAGAAATCCCAGCACAACAAACTCCGAGAAACCACGTTAACTTAAAATTGGCCCCAGGGGTTGGCGAGGCTGCATGCCACTGTGTATTATATATTATGAAAGCAACAGAGGCCATGCTTTAGACAGAAGGTCTCGGAGTCTTCCGTAGACACAGATCAAGACACCCGGGGATCTTGTCCACGTATTCCTGAGCCCCAGAACTGCAGCAATCAAACTCTACAGAAGCTGCACCGGGCCAGTTCTGATCACAGTCTCCAGTGGGTCACAACATCGCTGCCACAGGATCACTGGTCACAGCACGACACATTCACAGTCACCGTTCAGCGCCGTCACACAAACGGCCCCGCCCCCACTCAGTCGGGCGGGCCCAATCGGGGACAGTCCAGGGCCTCCCCCGTGTGCAAACACCCCCGGCCCCGTCACAGGCGCGCCCACTCACAATCACACCACACACGAACGCAGCTACAGAACCGCACACACAAACACAATCACACACTCCTCCTCCCCAGCAGGTGACCTGCACACAGCCCTGGGGCTTCTGCCTCCACAAGCCCCATCCGCGTCCCAGGAACCCGGGTTCCCCTGTCGTGAGCTCCTCGCATCCAGACCGGGTCACCTCAACTCATCACACGGAAAACGACTGCCAGGTCAACGGAGAAGGGAGCCGGGTCCTCGGGAAGTGTAGTCTCAACCGGAACAGAGCCGGCGTGGGTGCAAACAGAGGGGAGCGCAGTGGCAATCAGCGCTCGGCGCTTAACTGCCCGCCCCGAAGACTCCTGGGAGCTCAGGCCCACGCGCGAGTGCGCAGGCGCAGACGACTCACCCTGGGCCGGGGGTGAGGCTTGGTGGGTGCCAGGGGTGCTGAGGAGGCCGAGGAGGGCACTAGGAGCTCCGATCCGGAAGCGCTGTCTGAGGACGCGGAACCGGGTGGGGAGGCCAGGGAGGTAACCAAGAGTCCGAGTCGGGCCCGGTAATTCTGAGGAGGGAACCGGGACCGCGGTATCCAGACGCTCCGATCTGTACTAGCCCGGCCTCGGGCGTGGTCCGTGGGCGTGACCTTGAGGGTGACCCGGAGCGAGCTCAGCTAAGGGGGATTTTGCGCATTCTGACCCCGCGGAAGCGCCGTCGCTGGCGGCGAGTTCCCGCGCGGAGCGGGCGCTGCGTGTGCGCGCGCGCGCGCGCCGAATAGGGGTGGCTTCCTGCGCCCAACCTGCTGCATTTTAGGTGCTTGCCTCTATTTGGGATGTTGCGGTCGACTGCGTGTGGAAAGTGGCCGGAGTCGTGTTGCTGCGCAAGGTTTCCTCTGCATGTGTCTATTTTTAGATTAGGTGTGAGTCGCATTTGAGACTGTCTATTCGTGTGGAGAATTGAAAGTGATTTGTGAATGTGATTGAGACTTTGCCTAGAATCGTGTTAGCTGCTGTCTGAGGTTGTGAATGGACAAGTGGGGCCTGTAGGTTGGTGGTTCTCTGAAGGATGTTTGACTGTGACTCTGCACGTGTTTGTGACCTACCTGATGGTTTTGTGTCCTTGGTAACCTAAGTATTAGAATGATTGAGGAACTCTGTTATGACCATGGCTAGTTGGTTATGTAAGATTTGATTATCTGAGTAGTAGCCATCAAGCCTGCCTCCAAATTTGTAACTAAAGTAGCAATTTACCAAATAAAATAGAGGTAACAGTATCAGAGGGGAAGAGGTGATTTTCATAATTCCCAGATGCTAAGATTCATTACCTGGAAACACCACGTTAACGAAAACCAATATGTTGAAAAGAATAGCGTTCCACTGGGGACATGCAGGAAAAAAAAATTAAGAAAACGAAACCAATTTTACCATAACTACCACTTTTGTTGTTGTTGTTGTTGTTGCTGTTTGTTTGTTTTGAGACGCAGTCTTGCTTTCGCCCAGGCTGGAGTGCAGTGGCATGGTCTCCGCTCAATGCAACCTCTGCCTCCAGAGTTCAAGCGATTCTCTTGCCTCAGCCTCCCAAGTAGCTGGGATGATAGGCGCCTGCCACCATTGTATTTTTAGTAGAGATGGGGTTTCACCATGTTGCCCAGGCTGGTCTCAAATTCCTGAACTCAACTGATTCACCCCCTTGACCTCCCAAAGTGTTGGGATTACAGGCATGAGCCACCATGCCTGACATACCTACTACTTTCAACACTTCTATATGAGGGAGGTTTCCTACTCCCTCAGGCATGCTAAGCTAATAAAAAGTATTTGATACTTTTTAATAAGTTCTGTCTCATTGTAATAATTGAAATAGTTATTTTGTGGGCCGGGCATGGTGGCTCACCCCTGTAATCCCATCCCTTTGGGAGGCTGAGGCGGGCAGATCACCTGAGGTCAGGAGTTCGAGACCAGCCTGACCAACATGGAGAAACCTTGTCCTACTAAAAATACAAAATTAGCTGGGCATGGTGGTACATGCCTGTGATCCTAGCTACTTGAGAGGCTGAGGCAGGATAATCGCATGAACCTGGGAGGCAGAGGTTTCAGTGAGCTAAGATTGCACCATTGCACTCCAGCCTGGGCAACAAGAGTGAGACTCTGTCTCAAAAAAAAAACAGCTTTTCAACTATACTGTACTACTATACTACTTCAGTGGTGTGACACAGGTGACTCAATAAGGAGATGAAGTAGAGAAATTAAATAGAAAGGGCAGAAACTGTCAAGTATAAAGGGAATATACTATATATGATAAAGATGGCATTTCACATCAATTGAGGAAATGTGGATTATGCAATATGTGGTATTGCTAAACCACAAAACATAGGGGAAAAATATCTTCGCAAGGCAAAGACCCTTTAATAGTCATATGAAAAAGAAAAGTTTTTTAATCAACCTAAAATAAATAAAGGGTCAATTTGTTACATTTAAAAAAAAAAAAACAGAAGATAATATCAGCTAATTAGGAAATAAAAAGCCAAGAGAAAAGTGAGCACACTGTAAGGAGATGCTGTCGCAGCAAAGAATGTCTTTAAACTTATTAAAAAGAAGCTTATTTTCAGCCTGCAATCCCAGCACATTGGGAGGCTGAGACAGGTGGATCACTTGAGGTCAGGAGTTCCAGACCAGCCTGGCCAACGTGGTGAAATGCCGTCTCTACTAAAATTACAAAAATTAGTCGGGCATGGTGGCAGGCACCTGTAATCCCAGCTACTTGGGAGTCTGAGGCAGGAGAATCACATGAACCTGCGGGGGCGGAGGTTGCAATCAGCCAGGATCATGCCACTGCATTCCAGCCTGGGCAATAGAGCCAGATTCTATCTCAAAAAAAAAAAAAAAAGATTATTCTCAATTGCAATATAGACCAGATATACGAAGATTTAAAAATTGTCAACTGTCTTTATCAAGGGTTGGGAAGATATTCTCATGCACTGCTATCAGTGTAAATTGGCAAAAAAGTCCATAAAGAACCATTTGGAAATATACCATAAACCTGTGTTTAATGGGAGATAGAAGGCAGAACTGCAGAGGAAAAACATGATGTTCCCTGTCTTGAAGCTATTAACATGTTCCCCAGAAGCCTGTCTACCTTACCAAGAGACTAGGTTTCTCGTGTTTGTGAAGGAGCAGGATTTGTCCATTTTCCCACTAACCACCATCCTGGACATCTGAAGGGTACACAGTGTAGACAAGTCCTAAAATAGTGAACGTTCATGCAGATTTAACTGAGTTATTCTGGGAGTTCTAGGTCAAGTATGGTCTCACATACTTGTATCCTCCATCTTTGCTTTCTCAGAACTGTTCCCTTTTCCAAGAGAAGAGCTCAAAAGAGAAGGTTCATCTCTTAGAAATCTCAAAGCCATGTCTCAGGTGAGATGACGTTTCCTCTTTCTGAAATAACTTTTTTTTTTCATGGTATATGAACATGAGCTTCCCTATCCTTTAACCTTCCTGAATATTGGGATTTGATTCCATGAAACTAGTCTTCAGTCAGGGCCCAGATTAGGATGAGGCTGGCAAGTGGCATGAGGTGAAATATTTAAGGGGTACCCTCAGGTCTGTGCCTTCCTAAATTTTCATTTCTAGGTGCTTTACCTGCCTCACCCTATTCCCAGCCCTGTTCAGAATTTCTCCATTCCAACCAGCTCAACGTAAGCCTTCCCCAAGTGCACCTTCTAATTGTACATATTCATTGGGTGCATCATTCATCATCTCCTTTCTCAGTCTTCTCACAAACAAACTGCTGGAACAGAAAGGTATTGTCTTGATTTAAATGGGAATATCTGGCTTGAATGAATTTAACTTGTCCTGATGCTGATTTGAGATCTAAGTTGAAGTAGTCAAAGAGCAGATATGGGGAAAAAAAAAAAAAAAAAAACCTTGATTTTCTCTGCTAACCTAAGTTTTGCAATGATACGATGGGAGATAGAAGTGACAGATCTTAGCATTAGTTTGTGGAAAGATGTCCTGCTTTATGAGGTGTTTAGGATAGCAATTTGATGGCAAGCTTGTAAAGGAAACAGGTTTTGCGTTCCTTCTCTCTGATCTTCCTGTTTTATTAATGTCTGCCAGCTGTTCTTCCAAATTGTGGCCTGCCAGTGAAAACCTTTCCAGTATTCCAGTGCTGTTAGAGATTTGTTATTTTCTTTTTAGTCTCTTCTAATTTTATATGCGGGTGCAGGAGAAGGAAATGCATATGGCAGGCCACTGTTAGAAAACTCTCTTGTTGATCAAACAGTACTTTGTCCTTTTTCCATATCTTTCAGAAAATTCCTCTTTAGCCGGGCATGGTGGCTCACGCCTGTAATCCCAGCACTTTGGGAGGCCGAGGCGGGCTGGATCACCTGAGGTCGGGAGTTCGAGACCAGCCTGACCAACATGGAGAAACCCCGTCTCTACTAAAAATACAAAATTAGCCAGACGTGGTGGCACGTGCCTATAATCCCAGCTACTTGGGAGGCTGAGGCAGGAGAATTGCTTGAACCCAGGAGGTGGAGGTTGTGGTGAGCCGAGATTGTGCCATTGCACTCCAGCCTGGGCAACAAGAGGGAAACTTCGTCTCAAAAAAAAAAAGAAGGCCGGGCGCGGTGGCTCAAGCCTGTAATCCCAGCACTTTGGGAGGCCGAGGCGGGTGGATCACGAGGTCAGCAGATCGAGACCATCCTGGTCAACATGGTGAAACCCCGTCTCTACTAAAAATACTAAAAATTAGCTGGGCGTGGTGGCGTGTGCCTGTAATCCCAGCTACTCAGGGGGCTGAGGCAGGAGAATTGCCTGAACCCAGGAGGCGGAGGTTGCGGTGAGCCAAGATCGCGCCACTGCACTCCAGCCTGGGTAACAAGAGCGAAACTCCGTCTCAAAAAAAAAAAAAAGAAAAAGAAAATTCCTTGTTGCCTCATCTACCAACCTTTAAAGTACTGGTTTTCCCCAGATGCTAATTGGTTCTCTTCTCTTCAGAGTCTCTTTTTCTCTATGCACAATCAGATTCACTCTGAAGGCTACACAGTCTGATTCTAGTGACTCTCAAATACCCGTCTCCATTTCTATACCTCTGTACAGAGTGTCAGAACCATATATTCAACCTCAAATAGCTATCACCACCTGTATGTTCCACAGACACTTAAAGTACATTTCCAAGGTTTGCCTCATTACTTCCTTTGGTACAGCCTACATTTTCTTCTGTTTCTCATTTTCACTTTATAGTCCCAGCAGCAATGCATCTGCCTATGCAAATAACATGCCTGTATCTTTTCCACTGTACAGCCAGTTTACGACCATCTCTGTTGTAATGGTGGTCATATAGGAGCCGTTATCGTCTGTCAGCCTGCTGATACTACCTAAATCTAGGAGACATCTCTAACCATGATTACTTAATTGTCATTCCCACCTAACATACATTAAGCCTTCCCCAGTCTTCAGGAGCGTTGCCTCAAAACTTTTATCACATAACATGTATGTCAACTTGTTTATTCATGTTCTTTATATTCCTTAAAGCAACAGACTCAAAGTAGGGCATGCATCACAGTAGAACATACAAGATAGTATACTGGAAGGAAATAAAATACTAACAGTTTACATTCATTCAAGAGCAGTAATCATTAACAATGTAGATTTTCCTAAATGACTACTGATGGTTTATAAATAGCTACAATGTTGGGAATATGTTCAGTACATCTTTAAGACCACTGCTCTGTAGGAAAAAAAATCTAGTATCATGTCATAATATGCCCACTGCCTACTTCCATGTATCTTTTCCTTCTTAGAACTCAAAGACTGTTTCCTAACATACTGTACCTTTTGCTATTTCCTGATTTACTAACTGGTTTTTTTCTCCCCGTGAATTTTTAAAAGCTGATGCCCTGTATTCCTACAAAACAAATTCATTGTGAGTACAAAACTTTTATGTCCTCAATGAAGCCTCAGAGTACAAAATGAAATTTTTCTTTGCTTTGTGATCCTTTACCTTGTACGTATTTCTGTCATTGCATCTATAAAACCTACTAAGTGCATGTATTTACATGTATGCCTCTCTCTTAGCCTATAACTTCTCATGAGTAGGGTCAGAGTTTTATTCATTTTGGTCTATCAGGCAACCAGTCACATTCAGGACAAATAGTGTGATATCAGTATGTTTAGTATCAGATTATGAGTAAATACAGATGGATATATTTTCAGAGAGAATTTTATACAATATAAAACATAAATTAGGAAACTAGTCTGACCAGTAAACATTGTCAGAACTTAGGTCTCCAACATCTAGTTCTCACCCATTTCCGATCACTTCAGGATGAACTAGAGTATGCCCTTACAGGGATCAGTGTCATTCAAGGATGTTACTGTGGACTTCACCCAGGAAGAGTGGCAACAACTAGACCCTGCTCAGAAGGCCCTCTACAGGGATGTGATGTTGGAAAACTATTGCCACTTCATAGCTGTGGGTAAGAAACATTCCTCGAATCTTTCAGTGTCATGCATCTCCTTCCATGATTTCCTGAAACATATAGAACTTTCAATTTCAGGGATTAGAAGTGATGAATCCATTTTTTTTTTTAGCAGAAAATATGATTATATCACTGGACTCAGTGGCTCACGCCTGTAAACCTAGCACTTTGGGAGGCCGAGGCGGGTGGATCACTTGAGGCCAGGAGTTTGAGACCAGCCTGGCCAACATGGTGAAACCCCGTTTCTACTAAAAAGTACAAAAAATATCTGGTTGTGGTGGCACATGCCTGTAATCCCACCTACTCAAGAAGCTGAAGCATGACAATCACTTGAACCTGGGAGACAGAGGTTGCAGTGAGTCGAGACTGCACCACTGCACTCCAGCCTGGGTGACAGAACGAGACAATCTCAAAAAAAAAAAAAAGGCCGGGCGTGGTGGCTCACACCTATAATCCCAGCACTTTGGGGAGGCCGAGGCGGGTGGATCACAAGGTAAAGAGATCAAGACCATCCCGGTCACATGGTGAAACCCCATCTCTACTAAAAATACAAAAAAATTAGCTGGGCATGGTGGCGCGTGCCTGTAGTCCCAGCTACTTGGGAGGCCGAGACAGGAGAATTGCTTGAACCCGGAGGCAGAGGTTGCAGTGAGCTGAGATTACACAATTGCACTTCAGCCTGGGTAACAAGAGCGAAACTCCATCTCAAAAAAAAAAAAAAGAAAAGAAAAGAAAGTATGATTATATCATCACTTGTGTAGTGTAAGGTATTAACTTTAGTAAGACATTAATGTATACCTCATCTACTACCTTGAAGTCGTATCTTTATCTTCAAAAGTTTAAAAGTCAAACAGCTTTAGACCAAGTCTCACTTTTCATCACCAGGGTTTCACATGACTAAGCCTGATATGATCCGCAAGTTGGAACAAGGAGAGGAGCTGTGGACACAGAGAATTTTTCCAAGTTACAGCTACCTAGGTGAGTCTATAAATGAAGTCTAGTGAACATTAAATTTCAAGTAGTTCAAGCCTTTGAATGTTTTTAGGGATCTATTTTTGCTATTGTGGGTAAAATACACATAACATCAAATATACTATCTTAAACTTTTTAAACATATAGTTCAGTAGCATCAAATACATTCACACTGTTGTGTAACCATCACCATCACCATCATCCATCTCCAGAGCTCTTCATCTTGCAGAATGGAAGCTCTGTACCCATTAAAAATAACTTCCCTTTATCCCTGCTCCCTAGCCCTGCTAAACACCATTGCATTTTCTGTCTCTGTAAATTTGACTACTCTAGGTACCTCTTATAAGTGGAATCACATAGCCTTATTTTACTTAACATAATGTCCGCCAGGTTCATCCACTTCCTTCCTTTTTAATGCTGATTAATATTCTGTTGTATGTATATACCACATTTTGCTTATTCATTCATCCATCAGTGGTCAGTCGGGTTTCTTTCATCTTTTGGCTATTGTGACTAATGCTACTATGAATGTGGTTGTACAAATATCAGTTTTACTCCCTGCTTTCAGTTCTTTTGGGTATATTCTCAGAAGTGGACTAGCTGGATAATATGGCAATTCTGTGATTAATATTTAAGGAATCACCATACTGTTTATATAGCAGCTGCCTCATTGTTGCAAATTTCTTCACCAGCACTTGTTATTTTCTATGTTTTTTATAGTAGCCATCGTATTTTTAAAGACCTGAGATCTGTAAAGTACCTATACATGGCTGACTTTTATGCCTCTAAAATGTAAATTTTAGGTATGAATATCTCTACCCATGCAAATCTTTTCCTCGTTTGCCTGTGTTTATGGAAATGTTGGCTATTATTGCCTTACCAAGAATCTAGTCCATGTTTTGTAGGTGTAATGTACATATAGATCTAAAGTGTAAAGTTCTTTGAGTTCTGACGGAAGTATAAACCCATGTATCTCACACTCCAATCAAGATAAAAGACAATTTCATTAACTCATTAAATTCCATCAGGTCTCTTCCAAGTCAGTTTCTCCCACTAGGACAATCACAGTTGTGATGTCTACAAACATAGATTCATTTTGTCTATTGTAAACCTTGTTCATGTCTGTGTTCTTTCACTCAGCTTCATGTCTGAGAGATTTAGACATTTTTCTGCATGCATAAGTAGTTTGTTAACTGTGGAATAGTTTTCCATTATATAAACATACCAGTTTATGCATCTCCTGTTGAAAGACATTTGGGATATTTCTAGTTCAGAGCTATTATGAACAAAGCTGCTATAATTCTTGTAAAAATATTTTTGTGGACATACATGTTTATTTTTCTTCAGTAAATACTTAGCAGTGATGTTGCTGATTCATAAGGCAGATGCATATTTGACTCTTTTAGAAACTACCTTAGTAGTTTAGTAGCTAAAACCACTATGCCATTTTAGACTTTTCAGCAGCACTGTATGAGAATTTTGGGGCCGGGTGCGGTGGCTCAAGCCTGTAACCCGAGCACTTTGGGAGGCCGAGGCTGGTGGATCACGAGGTCAAGAGATCGAGACCATCCTGGTCAACATGGTGAAACCCCCTCTCTACTGAAAGTACAAAAAATTAGCTGGGCATGGTGGCACGTGCCTGTAATCCCAGCTACTCAGGAGGCTGAGGCAGGAGAATTGCCTGAACCCAGGAGACGGAGGTTGTGGTGAGCCGAGATCGTGCCATTGCACTCCAGCCTGGTTAACAAGAGCGAAACTCAAAAAAAAAAAAAAAAATAGAAAAAAGAAAAAGAGAATTTTGATTAACCCACATTGTTTTCTACATTTTATGTTCATTTTGCCCATTCTGGTCATTTTGGCATTCTGGTTGTATATCTTTGCAGTTTTAATTTAGATTTATCTTATGGCTAATAATGTTGAAGACTTTCTCAAGTGCGTTTTATATCAGAGGCACCTGTTCAAGTGTTTTGTTGTTGTTGTTATTTATTTGTTTGTTTATTTGTTTTGAGATTGAGTCTCACTCTATCACCCAGGCTGGAGTGCAGTGGTGCAATCTTGGCTCACTGCAACCTCCGCCTCCCAGGTTCAGGCAGTTCTGCTGCCTCAGCCTCCTGAGTAGCAGGAACTACAGGCATGTGCCAACACACCTGGCTAATGTTTTTATATTTTTGTGGAGAGAAGGTTTCACCACATTGGCCAGGCTGACCTTGCAATCGCCTGCCTTGGCCTCCCAAAGTGTTGGGATTACAGGTGTGACCCACTGTGCTCAGCCCTGTTCCAGTGTTTTATCCATTCTTTATTTAGGTATTATTTATTTTTCCTTGAGTAGTAGAAATTCTTTCATATTCTGGATAGAAATCTTTTGTTCAATGTTTGTATTACAAATATTTTTCCTAGTCTATGGCTTGCATATTCATTTTAATGGGTCTTTTGATGAACAGAAATTTTTAATATAACTGGAACAGAAGTCCAGTGAATCATTGTTTCTTTTATAATTAATTATTTGATCTCTCAAATAAATATTTGTCTTTTCTAGATATAGTGAGGATAGTTCTCTTTTCTAGGTATGATGAGGATAGTTCTCTGTATTTTCTGTGTACATTTTGCTTTTATGGTTAGTTCTGTGGTCCACCTCATGTTAAGTTTTATTGATGATATGGGGTAGAGTTCGAGAATCTGTTCTTCTGTATGGTTATCCATTTGTTCCATCGGTGTTTGTTGACCAGATTACTCTGATGATCATAGAGAAAATTGATCACATTTATGTCAGGCTATTTTTGGACAATCTGTTGTTTCCTTGGACATATTTTAAGTCACATTGACAATACCACTTGGTCTTTGATTATTGTAACTTTATAATACGTCTGGAAGTCATAATATCTGGAAGTCAGTTAGAGCTACTGAGGAGGCTGAGACAGGAGAACTGCTTGAACCCAGGAGTTGAAGGTGGCAGTGAGCACTTTCTTTTCTTTCTTTTTTTTCCAGACAGAGTCTTGCTCTGTCACCCAGGCTGGAGTACAGTGGCATGATCTCAGCTCATTGCAACCTCTAACTCTCAGGTTCAAGCAAGTCTCATGCCTCAGCCTCCTGAAGAATAGCTGGGATTACAGGTGTGCAGCACCACGCCGAGCTAATTTATATATATATATATTTTTTTTTTTTTTTTTTTTTTTTTTTTTTTTAGCAGAGATGGGGTTTCACCATATTGGCCAGGCTGATCTCAAACTCCTGACCTCAGGTGATCAGCCGCAGCCTCCAACCTGCTAGAATTACAGGTGTGAGCCACTGCCCCCGCCTATTTCTAGTAGTTTTAATTAGATATAGTGATTATAATTTTAACCATTAGTAACCTTTTAAGAGAGTAAACTAAAAAGTAGATAGTTGTGAATTGTCTGCTCCATACTAGCATTGTGTAACAGATTAGCAAATGTTATGAATACATCATCTCACAACTCTATAGATATATAGAGTTCCTCATGTACAATTTTTCAGTATTTAACAGATCCAAATATATTTAGTCTTTCTATTCTGTATAAAATTAAAGACCCAAAAGTATGTAAATTTAAACTTATATTCGATAATGAGTGTTTCAGTAGTTTATCTTACTTAGAAACTATATTAACTTAGCATGACTGTTAGGTTGCAAGTTACCAAATAGATTTTGGAAACTGTTTTTAGGCAGATACTATAAAACAACTTTGGAAAAGCCTATTTATAAAACTCTCATTCCACTTATATTGATCTACACATATAGTATTTATTATGTTTGGATTGTTCATGAAAATTTCATCATGCATTGAACAAAACTAGCCATCATCTCAAGTTATTTCCTTGTTAATTATTTTTACAGCACATGCAAGTAAAAGGCAATTAAAAGCAAATCAAGAAAACCAGAAAAGTTAAATACATACATTTGTTTTGTTTTCCTGCTGTGTTTAATGTATGTAAAATAGTGCATATCAGACAACCATTTTTACTGTATGTTTATTTGTGCATTTTTCTTAAGTTGAATTTATAGTTTTTATAGTGTTAAATATACTAATAACTTACTTGACTAGTATAACCAAGTAGACTAAAAATGTGTGCTCAGAGATGCACCTCTTTTTCTTAAACCAACAATATTAAATTCATCTTAGTTATCAAAATTTTATCACAAGTCACATGAACTCAAAAGGCCTTTTGGTTAGTTCCTATATTTCTGGGGGTGTTAGGAACATTTCATTTATATAAACAGTCATTTTTCTCTTCAAACAATTTGAATAAACTCCTTCAAGGGGTTTGTACATTAATTTGGCCGAGTGCTGTGGCTCACACCTGTAATTCCAGCTACTCAGGAGGCTGAGCCAGAAGGATCTCTTGAGGCCAGGAGTGTGAGGCCAGCCTGGGCAACATAGCAAGACCCAGTCTCTGACAAAAATGTATCCCAGTGCAATGATGTGTACCTGTAGGCCCAGCTATTCAAGCAGCTGAGGCAGGAGAATCATTTAAGCCCAGGAGTTCAAGGCCACAGTGAGCTGTGTACTACTGCATTTCAACCTGGGCAAGAGAGAGACCTTGTCTCTAAAGAACTAAAATTTTTAAATAAATAAATAATCAATACCATCTCGAGGTAAGAAAATACCACATATACATTACATACATATATAGACATACACAGGCAGACAGACCCACACAGAGATCTCAAAACTTTCATTCTAAAGCGCCAGGCGCGGTGGCTCAAGCCTGTAATCCCAGCACTTTGGGAGGCCGAGGCAGGTGGATCATGAGGTCAAGAGATCGAGACCATCCTGGTCAACATGGTGAAACCCCATCTCTCATTTTTTTTTTTTTTTGAGACGGAGTTTCGCCCTTGTTACCCAGGCTGGAGTGCAATGGCGCGATCTCGGCTCACCGCAACCTCCGCCTCCTGGGCTCAGGCAATTCTCCTGCCTCAGCCTCCTGAGTAGCTGGGATTACAGGCACGTGCCACCATGCCCAGCTAATTTTTTTTTTTTTTGCACTTTTAGTAGAGACGGGGTTTCACCATGTTGTCCAGGATGGTCTCGATCTCTCGACCTCGTGATCCACCCGCCTCAGCCTCCCAAAGTGCTGGGGTTACAGGCTTGAGCCACCGCGCCCGGCTGGTGAAAACCCCATCTCTACTAAAAATACAAAAAAGTAGCTGGGCATGGTGGCGCGTGCCTGTAATCCCAGCTAGTCAGAAGGCTGAGGCAGGAGAATTGCCTGAACCCAGGAGGCGGAGGTTGCGGTGAGCTGAGATCGCACCATTGTACTCCAGCGTGGGTAACAAGAGCAAAACTGAAAAAAAAAAAAGAAAAAAAAACTTTCATTCTAAAATGTTAGCCAGGAATCAGTAAAATAGTATTATACTATCATCTTTGCTCCACTTTATATTTTTATCTGAACTGTGTTTCTGACACATAGAACAAGTTAAGGTTAGCTGTTCAATATGTGGGCTAATGCTTTTTAGCCAGTATTTGTGGAGGAGATTTTCAGATTTTCGTTTTTCCTGTTATGTAATCTTATGGAAGCAGTGGACTAAATTTTTCTTTCTTTTTTCTTTTTAGATGGAGTTTTGCTCTTGTTGCCCAGGCTGGAGTTCAGTGGTGTAATCTTGGCTCACTGCAACCTCCACCCCCTGGGTTCAAGCGATTCTTCTCTCTCAGCCTCCCAAGTAGCTGGGATTACAGGCACCCACCACCACGCCTGGCTAATATTTTGTATTTTTAGTAGAGATCGGGTTTCACCATGTTGGCAGGCTGGTCTCGAACTCCTGACCCTAGGTGATCCACCCACCTTGGTCTCCCAAAGTGCTGCGATTACAAGCATGAGCCACTGTGCCCGGCCACTGTGGACTAAATTTTAGGTAAATGACTAAGCTATCTGGATGTCTCCAAAGCTTGGCTAAGTGAATAAAATATCCACTTTGTTTCCAGTTAGCCCTTTTTTCCTTCTCAGTCACAGGTAGTTGCTTTTGGGCGTCCCTGAGTCCTTTGAGTGCCCCCAATGTGGGACAGGGCACCTAAAGTTTAAGTGACTGTAGGGGCTAGAGTGGGAAGGGAAAGGTCTGTCAGAGTGGACAGAGTGATCGAGGAGTTCCGAAGGGCCAACTGTCAAAGGATTCAGGGGAACTGAAGGGACAATCAGAGGTTGTGAGAGGAGGAAGGAGGAGTGGAGCAGTGAGAAAGGAGAGGTCTTACAAGAGGCAGTTTAGAGAATCGTTAGTAAAGTGATGCCAAGAAGAAAGGAAGTAGAGGGAGTCGACAGCGCGGATACCAACAGGGGAACATACACCATCAATCAACTGAGAAGTTCCTATGGCAGAAACAGGATCAGAGAGAGGCCTCACAAAGTCAGGAATTTTCTAGCCCTATGAGTCAGGAAGTGAATTCCCACTCAAAATAAAGACCCAGGAAGAAAGACTTCTAGCCCAGCAGTTACCTTTTAAAGAAGCCTGGGCCTCTAACCCAACTTCATTTAAACAAAGGAACCTAGGATTCTAACCCAGCCTCTAGAGCAGGCATCCCCAAACTACGGCCCGGGCCTGCGGGCCACATGCGGCCCCCTGAGACCATTTATCTGGCCCCCCACCACACTTCAGGAAGGGGCATCTCTTTCATTGGTGGTCAGTGAGAGGAGCACAGTATGTGGCGGACCTCCAACGGTCTGAGGGACAGTGAACTGGCCCCCTGTGTAAAAAGTTTGGGGACGCCTGCTCTAGAGTATGCTCAGAATCTCAGGAATCAAAACATTGTACCTGCTTCAATGGGAGTTTGTCCAGAGCAACAGATCAGGAGTCCAACTCACCAATGGGTTCCCAGTCAGTCAGTCAGGAGTGAAGACCAAGGCTCGAAAGATGTGCACTTGGGGTACTGGGTAAGATGTCCAGGGGTCCAATAATGAATCTGTTCCTACAAGCTCTGTTACTATAAATACTAAAGAAAAACATTATCTTGACACTTGTAAGGCAGATGTCAGGGACTGCTACAATGGGGTTTTGAAGTAGTGGGGAGAGAATTGGCTCAACTGTGAATACGGTAAGGAAGAGGGAAAATTTATAGTTGGGAGAGAGGGTCAGTGTTGGGAAATTACTGAGTGGATAGGGTAATCTTGCTCAGCTGATCTACCAGGATTCCTACTTGAAAGCAGGTCATGGTGATGAGATATCACCTGGAGGGTTTGGTGAGGCGAGAGATCAGATATTGCGTGTAGGGGATTCCAGCTAAACCGACTGACAGAGTTCTTGCTAAAACTGGGCCCTTTGGAAGACATGCCCAAGGACTGAGCCTTGTTGGTTAAGGTTTTATGGTGTTGTCCTGAGTCCTGGGATACAGTCTTTACTCCTAAAATGTGGCCCTTCTAGAGTCTCGATGGAAAGACCAAAGTGGTTTTGTTTTGTTTGTTTTGTTTTCATCTAGCCCAGGACAAAGCTGAATGGACCAGGGATTTTTGTTTGTTTGTTTGTTTTTTATAGAGACGGGGTTTTACCATGTTAGCCAGGATGGTCTTGATCCTCTGACCTCCTGATCTGCCCGGCTTGGCCTCCCAAAGTGCTGGGATTACAGGTGTGAGCCACCACGTGCGGCCTGGACTAGGGTTTTTTGGTCTTTTGTTTTGTTTGCCTGTTTTTCCACCCTGCTTTAAAATTTCCAGTGCATTTAAAAATAACAGAAAAGGATTGCCCCATATTGGTTTTCATGAATCCATGCTGAAGTGTACTCTCTTTTAATATCACATTTCCAATTTGCTTATATTGGACCAAAGTTTTAACAAGGTTCCTTTTGGCACAGCGCTGGAATTGTAAACTCTTTCTCAGAGCTAAGCCACCACTGAAATCTTTGCTCAGTTCCTTCAGAGCTCTAGATTTCTTTCCCCTTTAGGCTTCTTACAGTCTTGCCCTGCATCAACATTGTTAACCAAGGCTTTGAGGGTGACTTATGCCAACTTTGGGGCTCTGCTTTTTTGACTTCTCTATTCCCAGATTTTGTCTTCAAGTTACAGTAGCTCTGAGCTCCAACCTCTGATTCCCCAATACAGATGACTGGCTTTCTCTTGCAGATCTACCCCATTTGTGCTGCCTGAACTACTGAGAACATATACCTGGCTAAATGTAGCTCTTACACTGTGTGGTTTCTTTCTTTCAAAGACTGCATCCACTTCAGCTTCTGGCTACTTTTGATCATTCTTTAGTGCCTTCAAATAAGTGGGTTTTTTGTTTTGGTTTTTTGGTTTTTTGGTTTTATCAGCTGGAGGATTTTTTTTTTTTTTTTTGAGACGGAGTTTCGCTCTTGTTACCCAGGCTGGAGTGCAATGGCACGATCTCGACTCACCGCAACCTCCGCCTCCTGGGTTCAGGCAATTCTCCTGCCTCAATCTCCCGAGTAGCTGGGATTACAGGCACGCGCCACCATGCCCAGCTAATTGTTTTTGTATTTTTAGTAGAGACGGGGTTTCACCATGTTGACCAGGATGGTCTCAATCTCTTGACCTCATAATCCACCCGTCTCGGCCTCCCAAAGTGCTGGGATTACAGGCGTGAGCCACCACGCCCAGCCCTGGAGGATTGTTTTGATAGAAACTTCTTTTTCATTATCAAAATCTAGATGTCAGCAGGGCACAGTGGCTCACATCTGTAATCCCAGCACTTTGGGAGGCTGAGATGGGAGATCACTTGAGCACAGGAGTTCCAGACCAGCCTTACCAACATGGCAAAACCCTATCTCTACTAAAAATGCAAAAATTAGCTAGGTGTGGTGGCACATGGCTCTAATGCCAGGTACTCAGGAGGCTAAGATATGAGTTGCTAAAACCCAAGGGTTAGAGGTTGCAGTGAGTCTAGATCATGCCACCTCACTCTAGCCTGAGTGACAGGAAAGATTCTGTCTCCATAAGTCAATCAATCAATCAATCAATCTGGATGTCTAGACCAGCAGTTCTCAAACTTTCTAGTCTCAGGACATATTTACAATCTTAAAGTTATTAAGGACTTAAAAGAACTTTGTGCACATGTATATGGTATTGGTTCAGTAACTGGCTCAAGTCCAGCTGCTCACTGCTCCAGAGGCCAAAAGCATGAGAAGTGAGGAGTGGTGAAAGGAAACAACTTGATTGATTAAATGTTAGCAGATGGGAGTTGGAAAGGCTTTTGTCTCAAAGAAGCCATCTCTGTATTTTGGGCTGAGTGAAGCGGGTTGTGAAGGAAAACGTGAGGAAATACACGGGGTGGTGTAGGAGGGCGCAAGCCTTTGTGTCTTGTTCCGATGGTTGTCTTGAGTAATCGCTCTTCTGTAGGTTCAGTTTGCATCATACTGACTTTGGCCTGACAGTGATGGGCTATTCATAAACCTCCTAAAGTGGGAGGATTCTGCAGCTGGGTCTCTCTACCTAGCTTGTTTCAAAATTGGCCCCTGGAATCTCTAAGCAAGCACATAATTAGATAAGTAAACACTGTTAACACGAAGCCTGGTGAGAGAGTGAGAAACAAAAAGTTTCAAAGTGACTCAAGGTTGAAAGCAAAAAAGGAAAGTTTTAAAATACATTTGAGGCTGGGAATACTTGGTTACACTATTAGAAATTAAAAGAGAAATTTTTAAAATATTCACTAATTAACTCATTTAAAAACTACAATATAAGACACAATAATTCCATTATATGTTTACATAAAGTCATATTTTTTAAAGAAGTAACTGTTCCCTAAAAGAAAAAAATACAAAAGTGGCATTGTTTTACATGACTGAAATTTATTTAATGTCTGGATAAATGGAAGGTTAGCTGATTTTCAGATCTGATTCTGCAATCTATTAAAATATGTGGTTTATATTGAAATAAGATTGAGCCTCCCAAACTCCAAACAGGAAATGCTCCAAAACACGAAAATTTTTGAGCACCTATGTGATGCTCAAAGAAAATACAGAAAATTAGCCTGGTGTGCTGGCGAGTGCCTGTAATCCCAGCTACTTGGGAGACTGAGGCAGGAAAATCGCTTGAACCTGGGAGGCAGAGGTTTCAGTGAGCTGAGATTGTGCCACTGCACTCCAGCCTCTGGGTGATAGAACGAGACTCCGTCTCAAAACAAACAAACAAACAAACAAAAAACAGAAACAAAAAACCCCACAAAAATTAGCTAGGCATAGTGGTGGGCACCTGTAATCCCACCTACTCAGGAGGCTGAGGCAGGAGAATTGCTTGAACCTGGAAGGCAGATGTTGGAGAGAATCAAGATCACGCCATTGCATTCCAGCCTGGGTGACAGAGTGAGACTCCATCTCAAAAAAAAAAAAAATTAAAATTACACTGTGTGCCGGGCGCGGTGGCTCAAGCCTGTAATCCCAGCACTTTGGGAGGCCGAGGCGGGTGGATCACGAGGTCAAGAGATCGAGACCATCCTGGTCAACATGGTGAAACCCCGTCTCTACTAAAAATAGTAAAAATCGGCCGGGCGCGGTGGCTCAAGCCTGTAATCCCAGCACTTTGGGAGGCCGAGGCGGGTGGATCACGAGGTCGAAAGATCGAGACCATCCTGGTCAACATGGTGAAACCCCGTCTCTACTAAAAATACAAAAAACTAGCTGGGCGTGGTGGTGCGTGCCTGTAATCCCAGCTACTTAGGAGGCTGAGGCAGGAGAATTGCCTGAGCCCAGGAGGCGGAGGTTGCGGTGAGCCGAGATCACGCCATTGCACTCCAGCCTGGGTAACAAGAGCGAAACTCCGTCTCAAAAAAAAAAAAAAAAATAGTAAAAATCAGCTGGGCATGGTGGCGCGTGCCTGTAATCCCAGCTACTCAAGAGGCTGAGGCAGGAGAATTGCCTGAACCCAGGAGGCGGAGGTTGCGGTGAGCCGAGATCGCGCCATTGCACTCCAGCCTGGGCAACAAGAGCGAAACTCCGTCTCAAAAAAACAAAAAACAACAACAACAAAAAAAATTACACTGTGTATGTCAAAAACTAAGGCTGGGCTCAGTGGCTTATACCTGTAATCCCAGCACTTTGGAAAGCTAAGGTAGCACAGTTAGCTAATTCCTAGAGATAGTGAATAGCTTGTCAGTGAGCTCACCTTTCATATAAAAACCAACCGATCTCAAGTTCATATCCCATCCACTTCCTTTATCCAGCTCTCATACCCCAGGCCAGTATTTTCTCTGCCCTAAATCACCCAGGGTCAGAGGCTGCCCCAGGAACCCACAGCTTGCCAATACGAGTCAAACAAGCCAGTCCTAAGCTGTTTTCTCTGCCCTGCCTTTCCTTTCCCCCAGAAACCCCCAGGAAGGTTCTGGCCTAAGCTTTCCCCATGCCCCTTTCTGCTTCTTGACCAAACCTGCTGCTTCCCCATGTGGCTCATGTGTAGACTGGTATTCCCCCTCCCCTCAGGAAAGGTACATCATAAAAATGTTCTTTTAATGGCACTAGCTGCTCTTTTGTCACTGAGTCACCACCATAAATTACAATCCATGAGTATAAACGAAACACGTACCATTGCTTTTGCCCCATTAGTGCAAATATAAACACGGAAAAAAAAGACAAATGAAGTATTGTTATTAACGAAAATCATTTTACCCTGCATAAACTCCCCTTTACCCAAGTAAAGGGACTCAAGTACTACGAGTTCTTGAATCACACCTTGGGAAATGGTGGTTTAGATGATGTTGCTCTAGGTGTATGTGTGTGTCACAGGGTCTCACTTTGTCTCCCAGGCTGGGGTACAGTGGTGTGATCTTAGCTTACTGCAACCTCTACCTCCCCGGTTCCCTGCCTCAGCCTCCTGCGTAGCTGGGACTATAGGTATGTGCTACCATGCCTGGCTAATTTTTGTATTTTTAGTAGAGATGGGGTCTCACCATGTTGTCCAGGCTGGTCTCAAGCTCCTGACCTCAGGTGATCCACCTGCCTTGGCCTTCCAAAGTGGTGGGATTACAGGCATGAGCCACCATGCCCCACTGAGATAATACTTCTTTTCTTCTCTTTCTTTAGCATTTCAGTCTTGTATCTTCATCCATTTGTTATAGTCCCCTATTTATAAAAGAGAGCATTCTTTAACCTATCAGAAAAATAAAAATTATTGTTTGATATCTTTTATTCTCATCATTTTCACTTTCTTCTCTTTCTTTCCCTGGGCAATGCCTTATACTTGTTTTCTGCCTGAGTCTCACATCCCATTTTCACCATGAGACCTACCACCAGGTTCCAAAATCCATATGCCTGGAATCAAAGTGATAAATTCAGGATCACGATTTTTTTCCAATAAACTTTTGTGTTTCATATCACAGTGCTGAGCATCATTCTTGATATCTGCCCACCTGGATTTGGGTGGAAATACTAACTCATTCTCATTCTATTTCCCTGAGTACATTTTCACATCTTGTTTGCTTTTATCCCCTTTTGGTACCTTGTCTAGGACAATAGATATTTGTTGACTAAATTAATCTTGTTTCATTAGGCCTCTCATTGGTATCTTTCTGATGTGTCCTTAAAGCATTTTCTTCACTCTGAGCTCTTGACTTTATAATAAAGTCCTGCAAGCTACAATAATCTGATGAATTATCAAATATATTTCCTTGTTTTATATGAATGGCTTTCAGATCGACTTCCACATATATACTTGCAAAGTTAGCCAACTATGAAATTGGAGGGTACAGTAATCCATACAAGACCACCTTTACTTCTGACACCAGCTGTAAGTTTGGGGATCCCCAAGACTGCCCTTAGATTAGGTAATTTTCTTTTTTTTGAGACAGAGTCTCATTCAACCTCCACCTCCTAGGTTCAAGCTATTCTTGTGCCTTAGCATCCTGTAGCTGGGATTATAGGCATGTGCCACCACACCTTGCTGATTTTTGTATTTTTAGTAGAGATGGGGTTTCACCATGTTGGCCAGACTGGTCTTGAACTTCTGACCTCAAATGATCCACCCACCTCAATCTCCCAAAGTGCTAGGATTACAGGAGTGAGCCACCATACCCAGCTAGGTTCAATAATTTACTGAAAAGACCCATGGAACTCAGTGAAGGCTGTTATGCTCACAATTATGGTTTGTTACAGGAAAAAGATTAAAATCCCGTCAAGGGAAGAAGGACATGGGTGGAGTCTGGGAAAGCAGCAAACATGCAGTTTCTAGGAGCATTCTGTCTGTGGAGTCAGAGAAGCAATCCTGGCAACACTGTGTAAGGTTGCATACAGAGTACTGCCAACCAGGGAAGTTCAACCCAGCCTCAGTGTCCAGAGTTTTTATTGGGGCTCCACCAACTAGGCCTGATTACCCACATGGCTGAGCTCAGTTTCAAGTGCCTTAGGAAGCTGAGCTAATGCTTGCTGTATGACTCAAAGTTCTTATCCTAAATCACATTGTTACTGTTTGGCCAGCCAAAGACTCCCTGGCAAACAAATGAACTCCTATTAGCCATGATGACATTCGAAGGGCTTAAAGAGTACCACACTGAAACTGAAGTTAAAGTTTAGACACTGTGTTTGGCAAGGTTAAATTCTTTACCACGCAATATTATGTCATTTAGCTAAAAGATCATGTTTCATTTCCTCCATGAAATACCTTGATTACTGTATAGACTATATCTATTTCTTTTTTATGCATTCCCATTCTACTTAACGTCTATAACATGAGCAAACATGTCCTCTGATATGATCTAGTAATTTGATTCCTAATTCAACATTGTTTTATATGACATTTCTTTCTCCATTTGGTTAATTGTTTCCCCAAAATAAGATCCTCTCTTTTGTCTTTCCTTACTGTAGCTTGTAATGGAGGCCAGGTATTCAGTAGTTATCTTTTTGATTGTCGTACCATGCAAGGAAAATATCTTTCTCATCCATTTAGAAATCATTTACTACTAAGTTCTTTTTAGGTGTACCTGCCAATATTGTATCCCCTAATCTCAGATAACAGTGTGTAAATGTATACTCAGAAGATTTTAGAGAATATTGTCAATAAAATATTGACCTATAAAAACATGAGTTTTAGTTAAGAAAGCAAATATTATCAAATTGTGGACTTGACATAGAATGACCATGTTAAAATCCCAGGCTGTTGGGAAATATTTTGAAGTGAATGTTCCAGACCATAATTATATTACAATTTCAAACAGATGGGATACTGAGAGGCAGAAAAACTATGTGAAACCTTAGTTGGGAGCAGCAGCTCACTTCTGTAACTCAGCATTTTGGGAAGCCAACGTGGGTGGATCACCTGAGGTCAGGAGTTCAAACCAGCCAGGCCGACACAGTGAAATCCCATCTCTACTAAAACATGTTAAAAAAAAAAATAGCGAAATGTGGTGGCACGCGCCTTTAGTCCCAGCTACTCAGGAGACTGAGACATGAGAATCACTTGAACCTTGGAGATGGAGGTTGCAGTGAGCCAGGATTGGAAGGAAGGAAGAAAGGAAGGAGAGAAAGAGAGAGAGCAAGAACTATGTGAAAGCTTTAAGAAAAACTGGCTAGTAGCATATAAGAAAGAAAAAAAAGAAAAAAGACTGTGAAAGCTTTAAGAAAAAATGGATAGTAGCATATAAGAAAGAAAGAACTGTGAAAGCTTTAAGAGAAATTGGATAGCAGCATATAAGAAAGAAAAGGAAGAAAGAAAAAAGAAAAGAAATGAAAAAGAAGGAAAGACTATGTGAAAGCTTTAAGAAAAATTGGATAGCAGCATATACTTGGAGGTGTTTGAAGTTCTTAGGGAGACAGTGTAACTTCAATTAGCAATACTGTTTAGTTTTACATAACCTAGAACTGCACGTAAGTGGAATTGTATATGTACTCTGTTTCATAAAGCTTATAGTCTGCAAAATATTTGAGATTCATTCCTGTTGTCATTGTGTGTCAGCATTGTTTCTTCTTATTGTGAGGTAGTATTCTATTGTATAATACATGACACAGTTTTACCTGTTAATCTTTTCATGGATATTTGGGCTGTTCCCAGTATGGGCCTATTATAAATAAAAATGTAAATCATAAATGAGATTAATTCATCTTTAAATTGCCCTCCCAAATATGTGTCGTAGTAAGGCAACAATAGTAAGATATACAAGAATTTATTTTTTCAAATAGTAAAGATTAATCAATGCTCTGCACATACATTGAATAATCCAGTCCTTTATAGCTCCAATAGGGAATAACAGAATTAAGGTGTGTAACTGTATTGGGAGGAAAACTCAAACCTATTCTTCCCTAAAACTGAAAAAAGTAATTCGGCAAATTGAAAGAATGAAGCTAGAATTGATGGTGAGAACAATTTCATTATTGACCATCTCTAGCAGAATAAATTGATGGCAACAGCAATCAGAATACTACAGTGCCTGGGCACTGTGGCTCACGCCTGTAATCCCAGAACTTTTGGAAGATCACTTGAGGCCGGGAGTTCGAGATCAGCCTGGGCCACATAGGAAAACCTCATCTCTACAAAAAAAATATAAAGATTAGCTGGGCATGGTGGCACACACCTGTAGCCCCAGATACTTGGGAGCCTAAATGGGAGGATTGCTTGAGCCCAGGAGATCAAGGCTACAGTGAGCCAGGATCACATCGGAATAACATCACTGTATTCCAGCCTGGAGGACAGAGCAAGACCCTGTCTCAAAAAAAAAGGAAAAAAAAAAAAGAATTCAAATACACACACACACACACACACACACACACACACACACAGAGAGAGAGATACCAGTGATTATATTCATGTTGGAAATATATTTTGTCTTTTGGTGTATGTTATAATTCCTCATGGGAATATGTTTTCTAGATTCTCTGCTTTCAAGAGAAAATAAATTACAGTTATATGGACAGTTAGGGCCTAGACTATAGACTAATGCTTCTGTAAACACTAAGAAAGGAGCTGGAAAAGTTCATTTACCATGCATAGGCAAAATGGAAGTGAAGAAGAAAGAACTGGAAGCATTCATAGCACTTATTTAGGTGTGAGGGGATAAATGTGTAGCTTTTCATCTCTTTATAAATATTTTTTTTGTCATCTTGCTTACTGTTCAGTACCCTTGGTAGGCTTACTTCAGCAGCTCTGAATCCTCCATGCCAAGGACAATTCCTCTTTCATCATTCTTTCTCTTCTGCTCACTCATCCTTGTTTCTTACACCTTCTCAGTGCAGCTTATATTTATAACATGCCAAAGGTATGAGTGTTTTTTGCTTCTGCCAGTTTTTCTTCATTTTAACAGTGTAGCAAGAAGTGTATTTATGTTTATACATTTTCCCTACCAAGAGGGAATTTATTCTGGCCTTTTTGTAGATCACAGTAGTGAGCTAGTCTCACCATAGTTTGTCTGTATGTACACCCAATCCATAGCATTTATGTGCAGACTTACAGTGTTAATTGTATTCTTTTCTAGAAGAAGATGGGAAAACTGAAGATGTCTTAGTGAAGTTCAAAGAATACCAAGACAGGCATTCTAGATCCCTCATACTTATTAACCACAAAAAACTAATTAAGGAGAGAAGTAATATTTATGGTAAAACACTTACTCTAGGCAAGAACCATATTTCAAAAACAACCCTATGTGAATATAAACCTGATGGAAAAGTTTTGAAAAATATTTCAGAACTAGTCATTAGAAATATAAACCCCATAAAAGAGAAGTTTGATGAGAGTATTGGATGGGAGAAATCACTTCACAATACTAAGCATGAGAAAATTCATCCTGCAGTGAATCACCATAAACAAACAGAAAGAGTTCTCAGTGGTAAACAGGAGCTTATTCAGCATCAGAAGGTTCAAACTCCAGAGCAACCATTTGATCGTAATGAATGTGAAAAATCCTTCCTGATGAAAGGAATGCTGTTTACACATACTAGAGCTCACATAGGAGAAAGAACCTTTGAATACAATAAAAATGGAATTGCCTTCATAGAAAAGTCAAGTCTCAGTGTCCATCCAAGTAATCTTACGGAAAAGAAACCCTCTGCCTGCAACAAATATGGGAAATTCCTCTGCAGAAAGTCTGTTTTTATTATGCCTCAGAGACCCCAAACAGAAGAGAAACCCTTTCAATGTCCTTACTGTGGGAATAGCTTTAGAAGGAAGTCATACCTCATTGAACATCAGCGAATTCACACAGGTGAAAAACCTTATGTTTGCAATCAATGTGGAAAGGCCTTCCGTCAGAAGACAGCCCTCACCCTTCATGAGAAAACACACATAGAGGGGAAACCCTTTATTTGTATTGATTGTGGGAAGTCCTTCCGCCAGAAGGCCACCCTCACTAGACATCACAAAACACATACGGGGGAGAAAGCCTATGAATGTCCTCAGTGTGGAAGTGCCTTTAGGAAGAAGTCATACCTCATTGATCACCAGAGAACTCACACGGGAGAGAAACCGTATCAGTGTAATGAGTGTGGGAAGGCATTTATCCAGAAAACAACCCTCACTGTGCATCAGAGAACTCACACAGGAGAGAAACCCTATATTTGCAATGAATGTGGGAAGTCCTTCTGCCAAAAGACAACCCTCACTCTCCACCAGAGAATTCACACAGGGGAGAAACCGTATATTTGTAATGAATGTGGGAAGTCTTTCCGCCAGAAGGCAATCCTCACTGTTCATCACAGAATACATACAGGAGAGAAATCCAATGGCTGTCCTCAGTGTGGAAAAGCCTTTAGTAGGAAATCAAACCTCATTCGACATCAGAAAACTCACACAGGAGAGAAACCATATGAATGTAAACAGTGTGGGAAGTTCTTCAGTTGTAAGTCAAACCTAATTGTCCATCAGAAAACTCACAAGGTAGAAACCATGGGAATTCAGTAAATAAAACACACACACACACACACACACACACACACACATTATTAGACAAATTAGATGACAGAAATCATTTAAAAATCCAAATTTTTTATTACTAGCTTCAGCAGACAAAAACTTCCTCTGTCCAGGTATTATAAACATTTAAAATCACATTTTCCATTTCAATACATATCTTTCTGTTAAGCGGTAATAAATAGTTGGCCAACTGACTGTGGTCCATGGACTATACAGTGAGTAGACATTCTTTAAAAGAAGAAGGCATGAACTGTATTTCTCATTGCAAATACAAAATAAAAATTAGTTGTTACTGCCTCACAGTTGACCATAATTCTGACTTCTAACATTACAAATTAGTTTTTACATATTATAAATCATTATGAATCACGTATTCTTTCATATACAGCTTATTACATTCATCATGTCCCTGAGTCTGATCATTAGTGCATGTAGCAGAAGTTTATTTATTTTTATTCAATATAGAGTTCTGTTATATGATTATATCACAATTTATCCATTCTACTGTTGATGGACTTTTACATTGTTTACAGCTTAGGGTCGTAATAAATAATGCTTCTGAGAACATATTTGTCTTGGTGTACATACATGCATTTCTCTTGTGTATATACTTAGGAATGGAATCGCTGGGTCTTAGAACATAATGTGTATTCAGTCAGATACTGCCAGACAATTCAGAACTTTGAACACATGAGATCACACTGTAGGAAAGCAGCTATAAGTTTTATCAATATGTGCTAGTTCAAACCAGAGAATTCATGCTAGAGGAAAAAAATCTATCGATGTTATTGTGAAAACTGGGAATGTGAATATAATATATATATAAAGGCTTTCAGCCAGAGCCCAAATCTTCCAGACAAATGTAATAAATGTGAGATTGCTATTAGCCACAGCTAATGCCTTATTTGAAAGCAAAAAGTCGACCAGAGAAAGAGAAGCATCCCACATTTTCCTTATTCAACATCAGAGAATTCCAACTAGAGAAAAGTCCTGTGAGTGTGTTGAAGTTGGGGCATGGGGAGGAATATGGTGTTTACCCATGGTCTGCATCTTACTGGTCAAGTACAAATAATGAATATGGAAAAGCTTACAGCCCTCATTCAAATATTATACTATATCAGGGAATTCACATAGAATGAGAACTCTTCATATGAAATGATTGTAAGAATGACTTTAACTGTTGCTCATTTCTTACACAACATCGAAGAATTAATACTAAAGAAAGGAAGATTAAAAGGAAACAAATGGGGCTGGGGACTTTTAACTCTGAGGAAAGCTCCCTTCTGTGAAAGAAGTCTAGCCATACCAAGACTATAATGCTAGCAAGTCTATGTGTAAGGCACCCTGGTCAACAGCTGGAGCTGAGCTCCCAGCCATCAGCTAGCATGAGCTGCCAACCATGTAAGTAAGCGAGGCCTCTTGGACATCCAGTTAAGACTTCGGAGGACTGTGGACCCTTCAAACATCAAACTGGAACCACAAAAGAGACTTCAAACAAGAACTGCCCAGCTGAGGTCTTCCAAATTCCTGGCCAGCAACCAACAAAATGGTCAGGCTTTTTAACTAAAAACATTTTTTGGTTTTTTTTTTTTTTTTTTGAGGTGAAGTTTTTCTCTGTCACCCAGGCTGAAGTGCAATGGCATGGTCTTGGCTCACTGCAACCTCTGCCTCCCTGGTTCAAGCAATTCTGCCTCAGTAGCTGGAATTTCATGGGCCTGCCACCATGTCTAGCTAATTTTTTTTTTTTTTTTTTTGAGATGAAGTTTCGCTCTTGTTGCCCAGGGTGGAGTGCAATGGCTTGATCTCTGCTCACTGCAACCTGTGCCTCCCAGGTCCAGGCAATTCTCCTGCATCAGCCTCCCAAGTAGCTGAGATTACAGGCATGCGCCACCACTCCCAGGTAATTGTTTTATTTTTAGTAGTGACATGGTTTCTCCATGTTAGTCAGGCTGGTCTCAAACTCCCAACCTCAGATGATCTGCCCACCTCGGGCTTCCAAAGTGCTGGGATTACAGGCATAAGCCAGCGTGCCCAGCCAACTAAAAACAGTTTTATTTTTTATTTATTAAAAAAGTTGTAGCCGGGCGCGGTGGCTCAAGCCTGTAATCCCAGCACTTTGGGAGGCCGAGGCAGGTGGATCACGAGGTCAAGAGATCGAGACCATCCTGGTCAACATGGTGAAACCCCGTCTCTACTAAAAATACAAAAAATTAGCTGGGCATGGTGGTGCGTGCCTGTAATCCCAGCTACTCAGGAGGCTGAGGCAGGAGAATTGCCTGAACCCAGGAGGCGGAGGTTGCGGTGAGCCAAGATCGCACCATTGTACTCCAGCCTGGGTAACAAGAGTGAAACTCCGTCTCAAAAAGAAAAAAAAAAAAAGTTTTTATTTAACTTAATTGTTTTATTAAAAGAGAAAGTAATTTTTTAGTATCTATTAACATATAATAAAAATAAAGGTATAAGGCTGTGCTAGGTGGCTCATGCCTGAAATCCCAGCACTTTGGTAGGTGTTGGAGGATCACTTGGGCCCAGGAGTTCGAGACCAGCATGGGAAACATGGCAAAGCCCCATCTTTACAAAAAATTAGCCAGGCATGGTGGCACATTCCTGTAGTCCCAGCTACTCGGGAGGCTGAGTGGGAGGATCACTTGAGCCTGGGGGGCAGAGGTTGCAGTGAGCCAGGATAGCGCCAGTGCACTCCAGCCTGGGTGACAGAGCGAGACCCTGTCTCAAAAATAAATAAATAAAGGTAAAAATATTTGGATTCTAGAGTCAGTAAGCAAAGATACAGTGATTACTACTAGGTGATTTTGGCGTGAACAAAAACTGGCCATAAAATACAGTTGAAGATTTGGCTGTATTTTTGGCTTACAATTACATACCTTAATAACAACTCAATTGAGGGGTTCATATGTGTTCTCTCGCATTTTCTGGCACTAAATTATATTCACATACATCCCAATTTTGCACACACAAAAAAATGAATATAGCCCCCAAAAGACCAGCTGCAGATAATGCAATCCATCCTCAAAAGACCCTGTGCTATCATTTCTCATGAAGTTCAGTTAACAAAAGAGCAGAGAGAAATCACATATGAAATCTAATGAATGTCCATGAAAAAGGTACTTTCGAATGCTTTAAAGAAAGTCTAAATGAAATTGTGGTTTTATTATTTTGTTTTGTTTTGTTTTTTGTTTGTTTGCTTGTTTGTTTGTTTTGAGACAGAGTCTTGTACTGTAGGCCAGGCTGGAGTGCAATGACGCGATCTCGGCTCCCTGCAACCTCCTCCTCCTGGATTCAAGTGATTCTCCTGCCTCAGCCTCCCAGGTAGATGGGATTATAGGAACCTGCCACCATGCCCGCCAATTTTTTGTATTTTTAATAGGGTTTCACTTTGTTGGCCAGGCTGGTCTCGAACTCCTGACCTCGTGATCCGCCTGCCTCAGCCTCCCAAAGTGCTGGGATTACAGGTGTGAGCCACCATGCCCGGCCTTTTCTTTTTCTTTTCTTTTCTTTTTTTTTTTTTTAATTCTTTTGTTTACTTCAGTTTTATGTGGAATTCTGTTTTGTTTTGTTTTGTTTTCAGACAGTCTTGCTCTGTCGCCCAGGTTGGAGTGCAGTGGCACGATCTTGGCTCACTGCAACCTCCACCTCCCAGGTTCAAGTGATTCTGCTTCAGCCTCCCAAGTAGCTGGGACTATAGGCACATGCCACCACACCTGGCTAATTTTTGAATTTTTAGTAGAGATGGGGTTTCACCATATTGACCAGGCTGATCTCAAACCTCTGACCTCAAGATCCACCTGCCTTGGCCTCCCAAAGTGCTGGGATTACAGGCATGAGCCACCACACCTGGCTTCTTTTTTCTTTTCTTTTCTTTCTTTTTGAGATGGAGTTTTGCTTTTGTTGCCCAGGCTGGAGTGTAATGGCATGATTTCAGCTCACTGCAGCCTCCACCTCCCAGGTTCAAACGATTCTCCTGCCTCAGCCTTCCAAGTAGTTGAGATTATAGGTGCCCACCATCACACCTGGCTAATTTTTTGTATATTTAGTAGAGACAGGGTTTCATCATCTTGGCCAGGCTGGTTTCAAACTCCTGACCTCAGATGATCTACCCACCTTGGCCTCCCAAGGTTCTGGGATGACATGAGTGAGCCACCGTGCCTGGCCAAAGTTGTAAAGCTATTCTAAAGCTATTTACTTATAAGCTGCTTCTCCTTAGGAAAATTTGGTCCTGTGGTTTATATTTTGGCATGAAACAACATTGGGCTATATTCTAGAATCCTGCTTGAAAATTTCTTTTGAAGAAGTCAGAAATTTTCTTTGCATTTTTTTTTTTTTTTTTTTGAGACGGTTTCTCATTTTGTCACCCAGGCTGGAGTATGATGGTGTTATAGCTCACTGCAGACTTGAATTCCTGGACTCAAATGATTCTCCTGCCTCAGCCTCCCAAGTAGCCAGGACTACAGGCGTGTGCCATCCCACTCAGTTAATGTTTTATTTAATACATATTATACATATGGGATCTTGCTGCATTGCCCAGGCTGGTATCAAACTCCTGGCCTCAAGCAGTCCTCCCAGTTTGGCCTCCTAAAGTGCTGGGATTACAGGTGTGAGCGATTTCACTCACTTGAGAGATTTTTCATGTTATGAATTGATAAATACAGCATTGCATCACTTAATGGGTGATGCATCATTAGGCAGAGTCACAAATGTGTAAGCATCACAGAATATGGATACAAACCTACATGGTACAGACTACTACACACCTAAGCTATATGGTATAGCCTGTTGCTCCTAGGCTACTGCATGTTACTGTGCTGAATACTATAGCCAGTTGTAACACGATGGTAACTATTTGTATATGTGAACCTATATATAACCTAAATATAAAAAAGGTACAGTAAACATATGGTACTATAATCTTATGAGATCATCACTGTATATGCATCATGGAACAAAATGTCATATGATGCGTGAGTATTTTTCATCCAACTTCTCCATTGTTCAGTGAAGTTTGGGCAGCTCTAAGGAGCAAACATGGTTATGGACTCTAAGTCAACTTGGCCTAAATAAATATGACAAAATAGAAGTGATTTTGCAAATTCATATTTTGTAGACCTGACTGCAAGGTCATAAGACATATGCATTCATCAGTTCAAAGGACTAACAAGACTTCACAGAGCATACCCAGAAAATGCTTTTGCTTAGAAGTAAAGGATGTGGCTCAGCAAAAGAAAGGGAAGGTAAGCATTGGGGCTTAGAATCATCTAGGGGCATGTTCTTCAGTGGTTTTATTCATACACAGACTGCACACTGTCTCTGAACTGAACCACTAAGAGCTGTATGAAGCTTGGTTTGGGGAGAGCTTATGGCAGGACTTCTTGGCACAGGTTTTTTGTTTGTTTGTTTGTTTGTTTTTGAGATGGAGTCTCTGTCGCCCAGGCTAGAGTGTAGTGCCGCAATTTCGGCCCACTGCAACCTCCACTTCCCAGGTTCAAGCGATTTTCCTGTCTCACCCTCTCAAATAGCTGGAATTACAGGCATGTGCCACCATGACCAGCTAATTTTTGTGTGTGTGTTTTTTTTTTTTTTTTTTTTTGAGACGGAGTTTCGCTCTTGTTACCCGGGCTGGAGTGCAATGGCGCGATCTCGGCTCACTGCAACCTCCGCCTCCTGGGTTCAGGCAATTCTCCTGCTTCAGCCTCCTGAGTAGCTGGGATTACAGGCACACGCCACCATGCCCAGCTGATTTTTTGTATTTTTAGTAGAGACGGGGTTTCACCATGTCCACCAGGATTGTCTCGAACTCTCAACCTCATGATCCACCCGCCTCGGCCTCCCAAAGTGCTGGGATTACAGGCTTGAGCCACTGCGCCCGGCCACAATTTTTGTGTTTTTTGTACAGAGGGTTTTGCCATGTTAGCCAGGCTCCTGACCTCAGGTGATCCATCCTCTTTGGCCTCCCAAAGTCCTGGGATTACAGGCATGAGCCACTGCGCCCAGCTGCTGTACGAGTTTTTATGCCCCTCTGTTCATTTGCTACATAGTCAAGCCAGGCTATCTAACTGGTTATGTGAGTTTAAAAAAGTTAAAAAGCCATCATGAACAAATTGGCTTTGGGAGTCTCCCAGGGAGTATCAGACTTTAACCAATACCTCATATAGCTCAATCATATTATCCCAACCAAGAGTCAGAGCCAGGCATCCAGGCATCATGGAAATAATGTTAGAGCTTTGCAATCTGACTGTAAATCAGCTCCATCCTACAAAGCATTGTTCCTATAACTACTGTGTATTTCCTTATAGTGTATGTAAACAAGCATATCTCCTCGCCCTCTGTGTCCCCAGTATCAGATAGCGCACAGTGCGTCTCAAATGTGATCATTTCTTGCCAGGTAATGCTTGAATTTCTCTACTCTTTCTGGTCTAGCAATAGAACCAGGCTTGCCATGGCTACTTCACAAGTAACATGCAACAGCAAAAAGCACAGGCTCTAACACTAGTCTTCAGCATTCACCTGGGATGCTCTACCATTTGAGATATTCATCAGTTTATAATCAGGCTTTTCAAAACTCTAGGTATGTGACAATACCAAGTGCTGACAAGAATGTGGAATAACTGGAACTCTTTTTTTTTTTTTCAACTTTTATTTTAGATTCAGTAGTACAGGTGCGGGTTTGTTAATGGAACTCTTATACATTGCTAATGGGAAAGGCAAAATGGTAAAGCCATTCTGGAAAACAATATGCCAGTCTCAAAAGTTACACATCCTATATGACCCAGCAATCCCACTTATAAGTATTTATCCTAGAGAAGTGGAAAATTATGTGCACACAAAAAACCTGTACATGAGTGTTTGTATCATTTACAATTTAAAAAGCTGGAGACAAGCAAATGTTCTTCAGTGTGTAAATGGATACACTGTGGCACATTCACATGATGGAATTCTACACCATAACAATGAGCTACTGAAACATGCAACAACATAGGTGAACCTTGAATGCATTACGCTAAAGGAAACAACCCAGTCCCAAAAAGTTACGTACTGTATGATTCCATCTATATGACGTGCTGGAAAAAGCGAAAATATAACAGAAAACAGATCAAAGATTGCTGAGTGTTTGGGGTGGGGTGGGATCTGAATACAAAGAGGGTGCATGAGGGAATTCTTTGAGGTGTTGGAATTGTTTTGTATCCTGCTTGTGGTCATAGATAACAAAAATCTATGCATGTATAAAAATAGAAGTATACATACAAGAAGGTGAACTGTACTGTCTGTAATTTAAATAAATAAAAACCCTAGCTCTGCTTCATCAGCAGCAGTACCTCCTGATTTGTGTCCCCAAAGATATCTTTAGACTGGCTTCTGAATTACATACCCAGTAGTAGTCAGTCCAAACACACACACACACACACACACACAGGCCTTGGCCATATGGTCTCATAATTGTTCCTCAAGTCAACTCAAAACATAAGGAACACACTGCACTTAGCCCATATTTGTAAACTCCATCTAGATGCTCAACCTCCCACTGGAGTGGCAGGCTTCATCTCTGGGGGTGGCACACCTATGGAAGATGGAACCCAGGCTGTGTGTTCTGTTGGGTGTCTCCAACACATCTAACAATGGCTGACAAACCAGCCAATACATAGTCATCAGGGCATATGCAATCATTGGGAATAATACTAAGTGAGACCAATTCTGCTATCCCTTGGTTCTGAATGGTTTTTTGTTTTGTTTTGTTTTGTTTCTGAGACAGCGTCTCACCCTGTCACCCAGGCTGGAGTGCAGTGGCATGATCTCAGCTCACTGCAACCTCCACCTTCCAGGTTCAAGCAATTCTCCTGCATCAGACTCCCGCTGAGATTACAGGCACCCGTCGCCATGCCCAGCTACTTTTTGTATTTTAGTAGAGATGGAGTTTCACCATGTTGGCCAGCCTGGTCTCTAACTCCTGAACTTGTGGTCCACCTGCTTTGGCCTCCCAGAGTGCTGGGATTACAGGCATGAGCCACCCTACCTGGCCCTCAGTGGTATTCTTAATTACAACACAGTGCCATATAAAGATCCCTGATGGTATATGTATACTGCATTCTGGAGGATGGTACTCCATCCTTGCAGAACATGCCCTTTGAGGCTTCACATTGCCTGTACTTTCAGAAGCCCATATCAGTGCTTTATCGGGGAGACTCTAGATGGTGCAGCATGTGTTATGACCTGTTTGTTCTATTGATTTGTTTGTTTGTTTGTTTTGAGACAGGGTCCCACTGTAAAAAGTAGAAGTATACATATAAAAAAGTGAATTGTACTGTCTGTAATTTTTTAAATAAACCCTAGCTCTGCTTCATCAGCAGCAGTACTTCCTGATTTGTATCCCCAAAGGTATCTTTAGACTGGCCTCTGAATTACATGCCCTGCTTCACAAGTAATACGCAGCAGCAAAAAGCATAGGCTCTAACACTAGTCTTCAACATTCACCTGGGATGTTCTACCATTTGAGATATTCATCAGTTTATAATCAGGCCAGTCACCCAGGCTGGAGTGCAGTGGCACAATCCTGACTCACTGCAGTCTCTCGGGTTCAAGCAATTATCCCGCCTAAGCCTCCTAAGTAGTTGGGATTATAGGCATGTACCGCCACACCTGGCTAATATTTGTATTTTTAGTAGAATCAGGGTTTCCCCATGTTGGCCAAGCAGGTCTTGGAACTCCTGACCTCAAGTGATCTGCCCGCCTTGACCACCCAAAGTGCTGGGGTTACAGTGTATGTTTTTATTGGTGCAAAATAGATGTACGTATTTATGGGATATGTGTAATGTACTTGCATACAATGTGTGAAAAATTAGGGTAATTAGGATATCTACCTCAAACATTTATCATTTCTTTGTGGTAGGAACATTTCAAATATTATACCTATTTTGAAATACACAATAAATTATTGTTAACTATAATCACCCTACTGTCCTATAAAACACTAGAACTTATTCCTTCTATACAACTTTTTCTTTTTCTTTTTTTTGAGGCAGAGTCTCACTCTGTCACCAGTCTGGATTACAGTGGCGTGATCTCGGCTCATTGCAACCACCACCCCCCATGTTCAAACAGTTCTCCTGCCTCAGCCTCCCGAGTAGCTGGGACTACAGGCACATGCCACCACGCCTAGCTAATTTTTGTATTTTTAGTAGAGATGGGGTTTCATTGTGTTGGTCAGGCTGGTCTCGAACTCCTGACCTCAGGTGATCCACCTGCCTCAGCCTCCCAAAGTGCTGGGATTATAGGCTTGGACCACTGTGCCTGGCCCTCATTGTAGCTTTGATTTGCATTTCACTGATAATTAATGATATTAAGCATTTTTTATATGCCTCTTGGCAATAATTTGTCTTCTGGAATGTCTACTCAGATCATTTGCCGATTTTTTAATCAGATATTTTTGTGTTTTTTGCTATTAAGTTGAGTTCCTTATTATTCTGGTTAGTTTGCAAATATTTTCTCGTATTCTATAAGTTGTCTCTTCACTCTTGATTGTTCTGCTTGCTGTACAAAGCTTTTTTAGCTTGATATAATTCTATTTGTCTATTTTTGTTTTTGTTGCCTGTGTTTTTGAGGTCTTAATCAAAATATCTTTGCTCAGATGAATGTTCTGAAGCATTTCCCCCCTTTTCTTCTAGCAGTTTCATATTTTCAGGTCTTATATTTAAGTCTTTAATATATTTTCAGCTGATTTTTTTATATGACGAGAGCTAGTGATCTAGTTTCATTTTTCTGCATATTAATATCCAGTTTTTCCAGCACCATTTATTGAAGATTGCTCTTTCCCCACTGAATGTTCTTGACAGCTTTGTTGAAAACTGGCTGTATATAGGTGGGCTTATTTCTGACTTCTCTACTCTGTCCCATTGGTCTGTGCATCTGTTTTCATGCCAATACCATGCACCATGCTGTTTTGATTACTATAGCTTGTAGTATATTTTGAAGTCTGGTAGTGTGATGCCTCCAGCTTTGTTTTTTTGCTCAGGATTTGTTTGTCTTTTGGGAGTTTTCTGTTATGAATCTTAAGATTTTTTTTTCTATTTCTATGATGAATATCATTATTTTTTTGATAGGGATTTCATTGAATCTGTATATTGCTTTTGGTAGTATAGTCCTTTACATGATGTTCTTCAAATTCGTAATAATTCTTCCCATTTTTACGTGACCTCTTTCTTTCTTTTTTTTTTTAAGGAGACAGGGTTTCACCATGTTGGTCAGGCTGGTCTCAAATTCCCAACCTCAGGTGATCTGCCCACCTCAACCTCCCAAAGTGCTGGGATCACAAGCGTGAGCCACCACGCCCAGCTGTTTTGTTTTGTTTTTTTGTGTTTTTTTTGTTGTTGTTGTTGTTCGTTTGTTTGTTTTGTGACCTCTTTCTTCATCAGTGTTTTATAGTTTTATCTTCCTGGTTCAGTTTATTCCTAGGTATTTTATAATTTTTGTAGCTAATGTAAATGGGATTACTTTCCTGATTTCTTTCCTTCTGGTTTGTTGTTGATGTGTAAAACACTACTGAATTTTTGTTAATTTTGTTTCTGCAACTTTACTGAATTTATCAGCTTAAAAATTTTTTTGGTGGAGCTCATAGGGTTTTTTGTTTTTGTTTTTGTTTTTGTTTTTGTTTTTGTTTTGAGACAAAGGCTCGCTGTGTTGCCCAGGCTAGAGTGCAGTGGCACAATCTTGTCTCACTGCAACATCTGCCTCCTGGTACAAGTGATTCTCATGCCTCAGCCTCCTGAGTAGTTGGGATTGCAGGCCCCTACCACCATGCCCAGCTAATTTTTGTGTAGTAGAGATGAGGTTTCACCATGTTGGCCAGGGTGCTCTCAAACTCCTTACCTCAAGTGATCTGCCCAACTCGGCCTCCCAAACTGCTGAGATTACATGAACCACTGCGCCCAGCCAGGTTTTCTTTTTTCTTTTTTTTTTCCTTTTTTTTTTTTTAGATGGAGTTTCACTCTTGTTACCCACGCTGGAGTGCAATGGCGCGATCTCAGCTCACCGCAACCTCCGCCTCCTGGGTTCAGGCAATTATCCTGCCTCAGCCTCCTGAGTAGCTGGCATTACAGGCACACACCACCATGCCCAGCTATTTTGTTGTATTTTTAGTAGAGACGGGGTTTCACCATGTTGACCAGGATGGTCTCGATCTCTTGACCTCGTGATCCACCCGCCTCGGCCTCCCAAAGTGCTGGGATTACAGGCATGAGCCACCGCGCCCAGCCAGATTTTCTATATAGAAAATAATGTCATCTGTGAACAGTGACAATTTGACTTCCTCTTTTCAAATTTCGATGCCCTTTCTTTCTTTCTCTTGCCTAATTGCTTTGGCTAGGACTTCCCATTCCATTGTTATGGGCTAATTCCTAAACAATTTTTCTTAAAAGTGAATTTCCTGGTAAGATGGTGTGCTGTTTGAGATACTGTGCCTTTATAGAAGGCATTCGATAAGCACCCAGATGGTGGTATTGGCTGATGACTTGTGGGCAGAAAAGGCAGACTCATACTCAGAATAATTGTCTCTTCCCAAGAACAAACTTCTGGCTGTTGCAGGATGGAAGAAGCCCTGTTTGCTTAACCTAGGTTGACATTAAGTGGCTGACTGGTCCTATCAAAGAATAGTCCCCACCGAAGGTTCATTTTTGGTCTCTCTCTTCAGAGTCAGCAGTAGCTAGATCCTCTTGGTAAGTGGCAGTACATGATATTGAGGCCATCCATACCCTCCACCTTTGCAACTGTGACCAATTTATATATTTGCCTATAATACGTGTACTGGAAGGCAAATGACTAAGGCTGGTTAATAACAACAACCTAAGTCATTTTATGTACTTGGATGTTTAATGAGTCTTTTATAGTTGATGCAATCTTTAGGACATTAATGTGATATAGAGATCTTCACCATCATGCCTATTCTCATATGTCCATCTATATACACTTTTGCCATGCCTCCTACTCTATTATTATGTAGACAGTAAGTTTTTATGTTCAGCATGGCTAGGCTACAGTCCCTAGTTATTCAAACATTGATCTAGGTATTGCTGTAATCTAGGTATTTTGTAGATGTGAATAAAGTCCGTATCAGTTGATGCTAAGTAACTATCAACTGATTATGGATTCACCAGGAGAGAGAGATTTATTTTAAGGAATTGGTTCATTGGTTGTGAATGCTGTCAAGTCCAAAATATTCAAGGTAGCCCAGGAGGCTGTAAACTCAGGGAAGAGTTGATGCTACAGTTTAAGACACAAAAAAGTGTGATGGAAGAATTTTCTTCCTTCAAGGGAGGTCAGTCTTTTTTCAATTAAGGCCTTCAACTAGTTAGATGAGAACCACCCAAATTATGGAGGATAATCTGCTTTACTCAAAGTCTATTGATTTAAATGTTAATTGTATCTATGAAAATATTTCACAGAAGATTTAGAAGCATCTAGAATAATGTTTGACAAAATATCTGGATATTATGGCCTAGCCAAATTGACACATAAAAATTAACCATAACGGCTGGGTGTGTTAGCTCACAACTATAATCCCAGCACTTTGGGAGGCTTAGGTGGGGGGATCATGAGGTCAGGAGTTTGAGACCAGCCTGACCAACATGGTAAAACTCTGTCTCTAATAAAAATACAAAAATTGGCCGGGCGTGGTGGCACGTGCCTGTAATTCCAGCTACTCAGGAGGCTGAGGCAGGAGACTCACTTGAACCTGGGAGGCAGAGGTTGCAGTGAGCCAAGATCTCACCACTGCACTCTAGTCTGGGCGGTAGAGTGAGACTCTGTCTCAAAAAAAAAAAGTTTAATCATCATATGGATGTATCAACTGTCCAGCCCTATGACATCATTGTAGTCCACAGAGATCTTGATCCCCTTTCCTTTCTACAAGACACCATGCTGGTCCATTACCTGGTTGATATTGTGCTAATTGGGCCTGGTGAGCAGAAAGTAGCAACGGCTCTAGACATATTGGTAAGAAATTTGTACAGCAGAGAGTGAGAAATAAGTTTCCATCTTGGAAAGAAAAACTAGCCAGGCATGGCAGTGCATGCTTGTAATCCCAGCTACTTGGGAGGCTGAGACAGGAGAATAGCTTGAATCCAGGAGACGGAGATTGCAGTGAGCCAAGATCGTGCCACTGCACTCCAGCCTGGGCAACAGATTGAGTAAGAATCTGCCTCACAAAAAAAAAAAAAAGTGGTATATATGCATAATAGAATACTATTAACCCTGAAAAGGAAGGGAATACTATCATTTTCCACAACATGGATGAACATTATGTTAAGCGAAGTAAGTCCAGCACAAAAAGACAAAAATGTCATCATTTTTGTATGGAATGCAAAAACATCAAAACTATACAAACAGAGAGCAAAATGGGTGTATAGGTCAGTGGGGTCAGTCAAGTAGGTTGTATCTAGCTGTCCCATAGAGTGGTGGCCACCAGGAGGGGGTCGTATAAAGTAGATATCTGGATTGAACACACTGAGGAACTTGGAGGCCGATAATTGAAAATGGTGTGTCAAGGGCAACTAATTCTGGATTCTGGTATGAGAAAGTTAAACTTATATTCAAAATGGTTACTGGGGCAACATAAAATTATAAGAATTCACTACATACAGAATCTCAAGGGACTCTGAATAGCCAAACAATCTCGAAAAAGAACACAGTTGGATAACTTATACTTCCTGGTTTTACAACTTAATTACAAAGCCATGGTCATGAAAATGGTATGGTCTGGCATAAAGACTGATGAGGCTGGGTACAGTGATTCACGCCTGTAATCCCAGCACTTTGGGAAGCCAAGGCAAGTGGAGCGCTGGAGCCTAGGCATTTAAGAGGAGCCTGGGCAACATAGGGAGACCACATCTCTATAAAAAGTACAAACAAATTAGCCAGGTGTGGTGGTGTACGCCTGTAGTCCCAGTTACTTGGAAGGCTGAGGTGGGAGGTTCGCTTGAGTTCGGAAAGTTGAGGCTGCAGTGAGCCATGATTGCACCACTGCACTTCAGTCTGGGCAACAGAGCAAGACCCTGACTTCAACCAATGAACAAAACCCCAAAAACAAAAAATGATGGAATAGAATAGACAGCCCAGTAATAATTCCTTGGATTTGGATATATGGCTAAATAATTTTTGTTTATTTGTTTGTTGTTTTCTTCAGACAGGGTCTTGCTTGTCACCCAGGTTGGAGTGCAGTGGTGTGATCATGGCTCACTGCAGCCTCTCAAGATCCTGGCTCAAGCAGTCCTCCCACTTCAGCATTCCAAGTAGCTGGGACTACTGCTGTGAGCCATCACACTCAGGTTGATTTTGATTTTAATACCTACAAGGTCTTCCTATGTTGTCCAGACTGGTCTTGAACTCCTGAGCTCAAGTGATCCACCTGCCTTGGCCTCCCAAAATGCTGGGGATTATAGGTATAAGCCAATGTTCCCAGCATGGCAAAATAATTTTTGTAAGATTAACAAGACTATTAAATGGGAAAAGGACAGTCTTATCAACAAGTGGTATTGGGAAAACTGAGTATCTACATGCAAAGCAATCTTATCTTTCACTATATACAAAAATTAATTGAAAATGGATCAAAGACCTTAACGTGAGAACAAAAATAAAAAACTTCAAAGGAAAATACTGGGAGAAAGCTTGCTGACATTGGACTGGCACTGATTTATTTCTTGGACATGAAACCAAAAGCGTAGGCAACAAAAGAGGACATAGGTACACTGGAATTCATCAAAATTCAAAACTTTTGTGCATTAAAGTACACTATCAACAGAGTGAATACACAACCCACAAAATAAGAGGAACTGTTTGTAAATTATATATCTAGTGGAGATTAGTGTTGTGATATATGAAGAACTCCTAAAACTCAACAACAGCAATCAAACAATCCAATTTTTAAAAAGGCAAATATTTGATTAGACATTTCTTCAAAGAAGATATACAGATGGCCAATACACATATGAAAATATGCTCAAGGGTCAGGCATGGTGGCTCACATCTATAATCCCAGCACTTTAGGAGGCTAAGGCAGGTGGATCACCTGAAGTCAGGAGCTCGAGACCAGCCTGGCCAACATGGTGAAACCCTGTCTCTACTCAAAATACAAAAATTAGCTGGGTGTGGTGGAAGGCGCCTGTAATCCCAGCTACTCGGGAGACTGAGGCAGGAGAATGCTTGAACTTGGGAGGCACAGGATGTCGTAAGCTGAGATTGCACCATTGCACTCCAGCCTGGTGACAGAGCAAGACTCTGTCTCAAAAAAAAAAAAAAAAAAAAAAAAAAAAAAAAAGATTGACAAACAAAATTCCAGACAGTTATATGATACCAAAGCTGCTTTGTTTTCAATGTATTTGTTATCACAACAAATGTAAACTTGTTTTGAGAAATAGATAGGGTAAAGTGACAGAAATCAAGTCCAGAGCATGCCCAGATGAGAGAGCAATTTAAGTGCAATGTCCACATTACTAGGAAACTTCAATAGCTACATGTACTCAGGAGAAGTAAATCCCTCATGGACATTTGAGTTTGGGTTTAAGGGTAAACTGATATTGATCCATACTCCTGGAAGAGACAAAAATATTTTCTGTAGTTAGGTATTTGAGATGTTTTTCAAGTGGTTCAATTTGGCTAAGGTGTAATTTTTTCTTTCAGAGTCCCTTTCTTAATATAGTTCTGAGATAAGCATGTCCAAAAGAGAAATTTGCATGAGTTTTAGAAGGTGGAAGTGAAGCAGTGCCACTACTCTTGGAAGGTTTTCATGGAAGAACAAATGGCTATATGTGGCATGTTCTTCTGATGGCCAATAGCAAAAGCCAAGTCATAACAAGAAAGCACATGTAAAGTTCTGCCAAAAATGACTTCCACTCACATTCTATTGGCTAAATCCAAAGTCCATTATATTCTTCAAAAGGGAGAGGAGTGCATAGTTGCTGACTAATAATTTAATCCATCATTTATCCTTCCTTCAGAAATGTTAAAATGTGAAAAAACAAATGTGTATCTCAGCATCAATTAAAGTAAGACAGATCCTTGATATGGGAGCCTGCAGGTACATTTCCTAAGTGTCTGAGGATCACTATGAAATCTTGTTTTCTTATCACCACCCAATACCTCATCAATAGCTTCTGATGATTATACCTTCTTACTATCTGAGATTTGCATCTGCTGTCTTCAAATCAATTTCTTTGTAAATTCCAAAGCTCTCCAACACGGATTCTGGTAATAGGCTTCAATAGCTGATAGCCTCCTCGTCTGTTTATTTCTCCTTCTGCCCCCTCAGTCTGTCCTTTCCTCCACTATTACACAAATCCCTAGTTCATACTCCACTAAAACCAATAGAGGGATCTTCCTAAAACACAAGTATTTCCATTATTCCTCAGCAGATACCCTTCTCATAAATCAACTGTAAACATTTTAAATAATCTACACCAAACATGATTCCATGAGATAAAATTCTCTGATGTCAGAAATAATTCATACTATATAACATAATCTTAAAAAAATGTTTGCTAGCTCCTTACACCACCAAATGTGGCCACACAGCAGCAGCAACACTTTTGTCTACCACTACCATATACCCCTAACTCACTACACAGATTTTTGTATTTAATGCCATTAAATAGTATTTAATTGAATATAAAATACCATTAAATAACGTTAAATACAAAATACTGTAGCAAAAGTACAAGGCTCCTCAGAGTAGTTAATTATTCAATTTTTATTTTTTTTGAGATGGGAGTCTCACTCTGTTGCTCAGGCTGGAGTGCAGTGGCACAATCTTGGCTCACTGCAAGCTGTGTCTCCCGGGTTGGAGCAATTCTCCTCCTTCAGCCTCCTGAGTAGCTGGGGTTACAAGTGTGTGCCACCATGCCTAGCTAATTTTTGTATTTTTAGTAGAGATGGAGTTTCGCCATGTTGGCAAAACTGGTCGCAGGCTGGTCTTGAACTCCTGACCTCAGGTGATCCACCCACCTTGGCCTCTCAGAGTGATGGGATTATAGGTGTGAGGAACCACCACGCCTGGCCTTTTTTTTTTTTTTTTTTTTTGAGACAGGGTCTTGCTCTGCTGCCCAGCCTGGAGTACAGTGGAGAAATCTCCACTCACTGTGGCCTTGAACTCCTGGACTCATGTTCCTTCCACCTCAGCCTCCCAAGTAGCTGGGACTACAGGTGTGTTCCGCCATGCCCAGCTAATTTTCGTATTTTTTGTAGAGACACGGTTTCACCATGTTGCCTAGGCTGGTCTCAAACTCCTGAGCTCAAACAATCCACCCACTTCAGTCAAAGTGCTGGGATTATACCTATGTGTGTTGATTGCTATCTTATGGAAAGATAAAAAATCAGTATGGATGAGGAACATTTTGTTGTGGCAAAGATAAAAAGACACTATAAGGTGATTCCTGGCTCTAGCTTTGTGCATGTTAGAAAGCATGTTAACATTATCCATTGGTTGTGTTTTGACAGTTTTAATCCACATCAGATAAAAATAAATCTATCTTATTGGCTGGGCAAGGTTGCTCATATCTATAATCCCAGCACTTTGGGCTTGGCCAACATAGTTTCAACGTAGTGAAACCCCATCTCTAGTAAAAATACAAAAATTTGACCAGGTGTGGTCATGGGTGACTGTCATCTCAGCTGCTTGGGAGGCAGAGGTGACAGTGAGCCAAGATTGCGCCATTGCACTCCAGCATGGGCAACAAGAGCGAAACTCTCTCTCTCAAAAAAAAAAAAAAAGAATAAATATATCTTATTGAGACAAGTTGAGTATGAGTTTACAATCACACTCAAGAGAGAAATACAAAATTTATAATAGTTGTAATCAAAGAAGGCATATAGGCTGGCACGGTGGCTCACGCCTGTAATCCCAGCACTTTGGGAGGCTGAGGCGGGCAGATTGCCTGAGCTCAGGCGTTTGAGACCAGCCTGGGCAACATGGTAAAACCCCGTGTCTACTAAAATACACAAAAAAATAGCTGAGCACGGTGGCATGCACCTGCAGTCCCAGCTACGTGGGAGCCTGAGGCAGGAAAATTTCTTGAACCCAGGAGGCGGAGGTTGCAAGATTGTGCCACTGCACTCCAGCATGGGTGACAGAGCAAGACTCTATCTCAAAAAAAAAAAAAAAAAAAAGAAGAAGGAAAGAATATAGTATGTTTATTATTGATTTCCACAAGGAATAGGTTAATGCATGTGTGTATCCAATTTCTGTCAATATTTTGTCTTTTTAAGAACAGATCATTATGTTAATGTATACAAACCAGAAAGTATAAACAGAGAAAAATGTAAATCAGTTAAGTAACCACAAATGAGGCTGCAGTGAGCTATAATCATGCCACTGCACTCCAGCCTCGGCAACAAAGACCCTGTCTCACACACATGCAAAATAGCCTATGAATGTTTCATTTTTTTAAATTAAAGACAACCTAATCACTAGTAATTCAGAATTGCATTGGGAAACATAATAAAGTCGCCTGTTCTACATAACAGTAAATTGATAACTCAGATTCACATATTTGTCTGAAATGATCTTTCCTAACTTTAAAACAAATTAAGGTTTTTATTTTGAGACAAACTTAGAGTATATGCAGTTGCAATAATAATACAATAAGATCTCATGTTCCCTTTACTAAGTTTTCACCAATGCTAATTGTCTTGAAAAACTATGTATCATAAGCATGATGTTGACATTTGGTCAAAACAGAACATTTCCATCATCACAAGAATTCCTCATGTTGCCTTTTTATAGCCACATCCACATCCCCCTTGACCCTACTCCCTCCTTAACTACCCTGTAAATCACAAAAAGAGACTTAATCATAAGAACTTATTGGCCGGGCGCGGTGGCTCAAGCCTGTAATCCCAGCACTTTGGGAGGCCGAGGCAGGTGGATCACGAGGTTGAGAGATTGAGACCATCCTGGTCTCTACTAAAAATACAAAAAAATCAGCTGGGCATGGTGGCACGTGCCTGTAATCCCAGCTACTCAGGAGGCTGAGGCAGAAGAATTGCCTGAACCCAGGAGGCGGAGGTTGCAGTGAGCCGAGATTGCGCCATTGCACTCCAGCCTGGGTAACAAGAGCAAAACTCCATCTCAAAAAAAAAAAAAAAGAACTTATTAACTGATTGAAACAAATTTTTGATTGTATAGCATGATATAAAATACGTAATGTTAAAAAATGTACACACAAGGAGTTTTGTTTTTGACAGTACTGTTGGACAAATAAGCAAAAGACCTTCTAAAAAGACAGCGAGGAAAAGACCAATGTATAATTCAGAGGGTAGACAGAGAAGGGAGAAGTGGGCAGAGAATGAGGAAGAGGAATATTATAAGTGGAAATAGTTGAGAATTTTTGAGAACCAATGAAGGATGTGAATTCTTGGATTGAGGAAGTAAAAAATAAATCTCTTAAGTATAAACCTATATAAATCCACCCTATAATATAGTGTTAATGAAGTTATTGTTTACTTTTTGTCCAAAGGATTTAAAATTTTTACCTAGAATATTCGTAGAATACAAAAGAAACTGGTAGCCATGATTGACCCTAGAAAGCATGGACTGAGATACCCGCCCCAAAATAGCCCACTCTCCCACAGGGCCAAAATCCAGGCCTTCTTTGAAAGGGCATAGACATGGTTCAGAATGGCAGAGAGGTAGGACTTTCAGGAAGTCAACCTCTGGGTAGATGGCAAAAGCCAGCTTCAGAGATGACTACCCCTTATTACTCGCTGTGAAGCCACCCAAGGGCATGTTAGAGGCCGGTGCTGCTGGAGGCCACATACTACAGGAGCCAAGGGCTACTGCTGCAGGTACTACAGGAGCCTGATAAGAGTGAAACAAACCTAGGAAGAGAAAAAACCCTCCTCCTCTAGTGTCCTCCCCACACTCTGCTGGGAGAGAGTAACATCATGCCAGGTGACAAAGGAGAAGTGTTCACAGAATCCAGTTCCAATACTGCAGAGCAGGCAGTAAAGGATTCAGAGTTGAGAGGCAGTAAATTGATAATTACCACAAAGTTTTAAAATTCCTGGAATATATTAAAAATGAAGCAGGTGGCCAGGAGCTGTGGCTCACACCTGTAATCCCAGCACTTTGGGAGGCCAAGGTGGACAGATCACAAGGTTGAGTTCAAGATCAGCTTGACCAACATGGTGAAACCCTGTCTACTAAAATTACAAAAATTAGCCGTGTGTGGTGGCAAGTTCCTATAATCCCAGCTACTTGAGATGCTGAGGCAGGAGAATTGCTTGAACCCAGGAGGCGGAGGTTGCAGTGAGCTGAGACTGCACCACTGCACTCCAGCGTGGGTAACAGAGTGAGACCCTGTCTCAAAAAAAAAAAAAAAAAAAAAAAAAAAAAAAAAAATGAAGTGGGCTGGGCATAGTAGCTCTCACCTGCAGTCCAAGCACTTTGGGAGGCTGAGGCAGGTGGATCATCTGAGGTGAGAAGTTCAAGACCCGCCTGGTCAACATGGTGAAACCCTATCTCTACTAAAAATACAAAAATTAGCTGGCCATGGTGGTGTATGCCTGTAGTTCCAGCTACTCAGGAGGCTGAGGCAGAATTGTTTGAACCTCGGAGATAGAGGTTACAGTGAGCCAAGATTGCACCATTGCACTCCAGCCTGGGTGACAAAGCTAGACCCTGTCTAAAAAAAAAAAAAAATGAAATAAAGTGGGCCAAACGTGGACTAATGATAGGACCGTGTAATAAATTACATATTATGAATAATGTACTTTTGTCTGAAGAATTTACAAAACTTACTTGGAATACTCCTGTTAGAAAGAAAGAAACTGATAGTACTTGTTGCACCTGCGGAGAGAAAGTGAGTGGCTACAAAACTGAATATTAGGGGACATTTAATTTTCACATTTTTGGCAAATTTTGCATTTTTATAATGTGTGCTTTTATTATTTAAACAAAAAAATTAAAAGGTTTTAAAAGATAGCCGGGCGCGGTGGCTCAAGCCTGTAATCCCAGCACTTTGGGAGGCTGAGGCGGGTGGATCACGAGGTCAAGAGATCGAGACCATCCTGGTCAACATGGTGAAACCCCGTCTCTACTAAAAATACAAAAAAAAAAAAAAAAAAAAAAAAAAAAAAAGGTTTTAAAAGATAAATGTAATCTCAGAATACATACACCAGATACTCTTTAATCCCACTGTTTGGAATTTGCTAGACAGAAACAAAAAGGGTAAGAATGTTTACTGCGTGAGAGTTCCAGGTGAAAATCAGAAACAATTTGAATGTCTATAGTAGGTGATGGCTCAAAATGCTGACATACATTCCATTCTAGAAATATTCTGAAGCTTAAAGATGGTTACATCTTTATGTACTGAGCTGGAAAAGTATTCATGATTATTGTGAAAAGGACAAGGCACTAAAATGTCCATACAGGGATAAAACCTCCTCCAAACACATGCAACAAATGTTTTCTGTGTACAAGTTGTTTGAGCATAATGGAAGAAGAAATTAACATACTAGTTATCTCAGATTTGTGGGAGGGGAGGAAATTGTTTTCATTTTATTTATGCTGTATTTCACTGGTTTCAGTGAAATGTAATTTTAGAAGATTTGTTCTCAATAATGGTTAATACAGTAACTCAAAAACAGCATTAAAATGAGAGCAAAATTGGCCGGGCGCGGTGGCTCAAGCCTGTAATCCCAGCACTTTGGGAGGCCGAGGCGGGTGGATCACGAGGTCGAAAGATCGAGACCATCCTGGTCAACATGGTGAAACCCCGTCTCTACTAAAAATACGAAAAAACTAGCTGGGCATGGTGGTGCATGCCTGTAATCCCAGCTACTTAGGAGGCTGAGGCAGGAGAATTGCCTGAGCCCAGGAGGCGGAGGTTGCGGTGAGCCGAGATCGCGCCATTGCACTCCAGCCTGGGTAACAAGAGCGAAACTCCGTCTCAAAAAAAAAAAAAAAAAAAAATGAGAGCAAAATTTACACTTTTCCGTTTTCTCACTTAAAAACATTTGGTTTTCAAGAATTAGTTAAATAAATCAATACTAATGAAACATGGTAGCTTATCAACTTTTTCCTTAAATAAAACAAAGACAATGTATATTTCCATCAACAAATTTCATGATGCTAGAGTAGGATGGGGAGGGATGAGTGGAAATGTGACTGGCTTCTCACCAGTATGAAGAGTCTGATGTAAGTTAAGTTGTAATCCATGATTAAATGCCTTCCCGCATTGATACAGTTTCTTCCCAGAATGAATTCTCTGATGGTGTGAGAAACTTGAATGATAGCTAAAGGCTTTCCCACATTCCTTACATTCATAGGGTTTCTCACCAGTATGGATTCTTTGATGTTGAATAAGGTGTGAATGAAGTCTAAAGGCCTTGCCACATATCACACATTCATGAGGTTTCTCACCGGTATGAATTCTCTGATGTCTTTTGAGGTGTGAACACTGTCTAAAAGTCTTCCCACATTCCTTACACTCGTAGGGTTTCTCACCAGTGTGAATCCTCTGATGTAGGGTTAGTTGTAAGCCATCACAGAAAGCCTTCCCACATTCATGACATTCATACGGTTTCTTGCCAGAATGAATTTTCTGATGGTGAGAGAAGCTTGAGTGGTAGCTAAAGGCCTTCCCGCATTCCCGACATTCATAGGGTTTCTCACCAGTGTGAATTCTTTGATGTATAGTAAGATGTGAGCGATGCCTAAAAGTCTTCCCACATTCTTTACATTCATAAGGTTTCTCACCAGTATGTAGTCGCAGATGTTCAGTAAGTTGAAAGCCACGAATAAAAGCTTTCCCACATTGCTTACATTCATAGGGTTTTTCACCAGTATGAAGTCTCTGATGTTGAGTAAGCTGTGATCGCTGTCTAAAGGCTTTCCCACATTCTTTACATTCATAAGGTTTCTCACCAGTGTGAATTCTTTGATGTAGAGTAAGCTCTGAGCCATAATTAAAGGCCTTCCCACATTCATTGCATTCATAGCGTTTTTCACCATTATGAATTCTTAGATGTTGTTTAAGTTGTGAGCAATGAACAAAGGCCTTCCAACATTCTTTACACTCATTGCATTTGTCACCATTTTGAATTATCTGTTGTTTAAAAAGGTATGGTGTATTAACAATTTCTGTGCATTCTTTACATTCAGAAAGTTCTTCAGAATGAGTTTTGTGGTGACTAAAAAGTAAATGGTAACTGAAGTTTTTTCTACACTTTTTACATTCAGAGATTTTCTCTCTATCATAAAATTCTTGAGTGAGTAAAGTATGTTGGCTAAAAATGGGCATGTTCTCATGGTTAATCAAAAATTGTCTAAAATAGCCCTCCTTTTGTCCCTGATGTTGCTCAAAATGACAGTTGCCTTCCCAGATATCTCTAAAAATTGCTCTCTCAAGATTACGGCTTTCAAATTCTTCCATGTTAACCCACTGGGATAATTCTGTTTCACAAATATCTCTTTTTGGAGACAATTTCTGGGGCTCATCTCTGGATGCCAAGTCTGAAAGATAAGAAATATATTTTAACTCCTCATTTTGTACCATAAGAGAAATAAAACATCTATGGCAGCAATGAGAGGTAACGGCAAATAGTCCACATAAGAGAGAAAAGGCTTGGAGAACTTTTTTTTTTTTTTTTTGAGACAGTGTCTCACTCTGTTGCCCAGTCTGGAATACAGTGGAGCGATCTTGGCTCACTGCAACCTCTGCCTCCCGGGTTCAGTAGTAGTTTCTTCATTTTCATTACTATATAGCAGCAGTACTCAATGGGTGGTCCAAAGACTGTGGAGGGTACCTGAGACCCTTTTGGGAAGTCTATAAGGTCAAAGCTATTTTCATACTAATCCTGAGACATTTGCCTTTTTCACGTATTCTCTTACTATGAGACTACTAGAACTGTGATGATGTCACATTCTGAAATCTAATAGAACGTGTGATTATGTATTTCTGTGTATTATAGAAGTTTCTGGAGTAGTAGGTTTGGAGAATAAATGTGTACTTTCAGAGATTAGCTTTGTTACCAGTACTTCTACTGTGCTCTTAAAAACTCTGTTTATTTATACCTGCTTTTATGTCTGTAACCTCATTATTGTCTAAGAAATTATTGTGAAATCCCCAAGTTTTCCATGTACATATATGGAAACAAAAGAATATTTCATTTTATAATAATATTTTATTATACAATAAAAAGAGAATATGTATTTCTTGTATTTGAAAAAAATTTTTTTTTTTTTTTGAGATGGAGTCTCACTCTGTCACCCAGGCTGGAGTGCAGTGGGATGATCTCGGCTCACTGCAACCTCCACCTCCCAGATTCAAGCAATTCTCCTGCCTCAGCTTCCCAAGTAGCTGGGATTATAGGTATGTGCCATCGCATCCAACTAATTTTTGTATTTTTAGTAGAGACGGGGTTTCATCATGTTGGCCAGGCTGGTCTAAAACTCCTGACCTCAGGTGATCTGCCCACCTTGGCCCCCCAAAGTGCTGGGATTACAGGAGTGAGCCACCGTGCCTGGCAAGTTTTTTGTTTTTTGGTTTTTGGGTTTTTTTAGATGGAGTCTTGCTCTGTGGCCCAGTCTAGAGTGCAGTGGTGTAATCTTGGCTCACTGCAGCCACTGCGTCCTGGGTTCAATCAGTTCTCTGTGTCAGCCTCCCAAGTAGCTAGGATTACAGGTTTGTGCCACCACAGTGGCTAATTTTTTTGTATCATTAGTAGAGATGGGGTTTCCCCATGCTGGTCAGGCTGGTCTCAAACTCCTGGACTCAAGTGATCCACCCACCTTGGCCTCCCAAAGTGCTGGGTAAAAATATACAAAAATAAAAATTTAGCTGGGTATACTGGTATGTACCTGTCCTGTGGTCCCAGCAAGTTGGGAGGCTGAGGTGGGAAGATTGCTTGAGCCTGGTGGGAGGTCCAGGCTTCAGTGAGCTGTGATTACTTCACTGCACTCCGACATGGGTAACAGAGTGAGACCTTGTCTCAACAACAAAAAAGATCTGTTGCACAATCCTGTGCCCACACTTGACAATACTGTATTGTACACCTAAAAATCCATTAAGAGGGTAGATTTCATGTTAAGTATTTACAACACAATAAAAATTTAAGAAGTGTTTACCTATTTAATAAATTATTTGTTATATTAGCACATAGCACCAATATATAAAAATATTAATTGTCGGGTGCGGTGGCTCAAGCCTGTAATCCCAGCACTTTGGGAGGCCGAGGCGGGTGGATCACGAGGTCGAGATCGAGACCATCCTGGTCAACATGGTGAAACCCCGTCTCTACTAAAAATACTAAAAATTAGCTGGGCATGGTGGCGCGTGCCTGTAATCCCAGCTACTCAGGAGGCTGAGGCAGGAGAATTGCCTGAACCCAGGAGGCGGAGGTTGCGGTGAGCCGAGATCGTGCCATTGCACTCCAGCCTGGGCAACAAGAGCGAAACTCCGTCTCAAAAAAAAAAAAAAAAAGAAAGAAATGTGCAGAAATTGAAAAACAGTGCCACTTTTCACACTAAATATTTTTGTTTTGTTTTGGAAAACATCATACATTATTTAACATGTAGTTTACTATTTTTAAATTAATTAAATATTTCATTTTTCCTATATTTAATTTCTAAGATAGTTAATATTGAAAGATACAATCTACATATGCTAGAGCTCTTGGGGTCCTCAATAATTTTTAAGAGCATATAGACATCCAGAGGGAAAAAAGTTTGAGACTGATCACTGTATATAGCATTTCATTCTAACACAATTTATTTTTCCATACACCTTATGATGGACATTCTGGTTGCTTCCTATAGTTTACTATTATGATAAGTAGTGCTATTAACATTCTTGTACATTTCTTTTGGTGGAACTCTTTTCTGTTAGGTATGCACATAGGAGTGAAACTGCTACATCATAGGATATAAATTTATTCAGCTTTAGTTGACACTATGCAACAATTTTAAAATTTAGGCCAGGTGTGGTGGTTCACACTTGTAATCCCAGCACTTTGGGAGGCTGAGATGGGCGGATCACTTCAGGTCAGAAGTTCAAAATCAGCCTGGTCAACATGGTGAAACCCTATCTCTACTAAAAATAGAAAAATAAGCTGGGCATGGTGGTGGGTCCCTGTAATTTCAGCTACACAAGAGGCTAAGGCAGGAGAATTGCTTGAACTCAGGAGGTGGAGGTTGCAGTGGGCCAAGATTGCACCACTGCACTCCAGCCTAGGTGACAGAGTGAGGCTCTGTCATGAAAAAAATATTTCTAATTTAAAATTCCAGGCCGGGCGCGGTGGCTCAAGCCTGTAATCCCAGCACTTTGGGAGGCCGAGGTGGGTGGATCACGAGGTCGAGAGATCGAGACCAACCTGGTCAACATGGTGAAACCCCGTCTCTACTAAAAATACAAAAAATTAGCTGGGCATGGTGGTGCGTGCCTATAATCCCAGCTACTCAGGAGGCTGAGGCAGGAGAATTGCCTGAACCCAGGAGGCGGAGGTTGCGGTGAGCCGAGATCGCGCCATTGCACTCCAGCCTGGGTAACAAGAGCGAAACTCCATCTCAAAAAAAAAAAAAAAAAATTCCATCAGGCTGTCAGAGAACTCCTGTTCTTTACATCCTCACCAATGCTTGTTATTGTCAATCTTCTGTTTAGCCACCAGGCAGATATGTTTACATCGTAGTGTAATTTGCAATTTCCATGAGGACAAATAAAGCTGAGCACTTTTTCATGTTTATTGGCCAACTGGATATCTTTAATAAACTGCCATCCAGGCCTTTGATTTTTACATTGATTTTTAATGTAAAATTCATGTAACATAAAATTGACCATTTTAATGTACACAATTCAGTAAGTTTTAATACATTCTCAATGATATACAACTGTCACCACCATCTAATTCCACAACATTTGCATCACTCCAAAAAAACCCTAACACCCATAGTCACTTCCTACTTTCCCCTTTCCCCCACCCCGGCAACTACTAGTCTGTTTTAGGTCTCTGAATTTGCCTATTCTGACATTTTATATAAATGGAATCATATAATATGTGACCTTTGGGTTTTGCTTTCACTCAGCAAGTTTTCAAGTTCAGCCAAGTTGTAGCATTCATTCCTTTTTATGGCTGAATACTATTTCATTGTATGGATATACCACATTTTATTTATTCATTCATCAGTAAATTGGACATGTGGCTGATTTCTCAGTTGTCTTTTCTTAATGATTTATAGAAATTCTTTGTAAGTTCTACATATGACCAACTTATGTATTACAGATGTCTTCTCCCACTCTAGGACTGGCACTGGCCAATTTCATTCTCTTAGTAATATACGTGTGTGTGTGTGTGTGTGTGTGTGTGTGTATGTAAATATATATATGTGTATATATATGTGTGTATATATATATATATATATATATATATATATATATATATAATTTTTTTTGAGATGGAATCTTGTTCTGTCACCCAGACTGGAGTAGAGTAACACAGTCTCAGCTCACTGCAACCTCTGCCTCCAAGGTTCAAGTGATTCTCCTGCCTTAGCCTCCCAAGTAGCTGGGATTACAGGTGTGTGGCACCACGCCTGGTGAATTTTTGCATTTTTAGTATAGATGGGGTTTTGCCATGTTGCCCAAGCTGGTCTCAAACTCCTGACCTCAAGTGATCCACCTGCCTTGGCCTCCCAAGTGCTGAGATTACAAGTGTGAGCCAGTGGGTTCAGCCATTCTCTTAGTAATAAGTTTTAACGAACAAAAGTTCTTAATTTTAAGTAATCCAATCCCAAGGTTATGAAAATAAACTCATATTATCTTCCAGAAATTTAACTATTTTACCTTTCCTATTGAGATCTGTAATCCACCTGGACTACATTTTCAACCTTCCTATTTTTCCAGATACCCAATTTACTCAGTATCATTTACTGAAAAGACCATCCTTTCCTTACCTTTGTTTTAAATCAAATGACTGTGTAAATTAGCCATTTTCTCTGTAATCCACTCCCATACGTATTTCAACTCCTGTAATGGAATTGAAACATCTCTAGCTAAGGTCACGAAGAAAATCACCTTGCCAAAATCAGTGCTCAAGTGCCAATCCTTACTCTACTCGCCTCTTCAGCATTATGACACATCTAATCAATCACCTTGCTTCCTGTATACCATATTCTCCTGGTTATCCTCATACCTCTCTGACCACTTGTTTTCAGTTCCCTTTAACACATTCTCTTCCTCTCCCTGACTTCCACATGTTGGAATGTCCCAGAACTCAGGCTCTGGCCAGCTCTCTTCTTAATATATACTCTTTCCATAGGCTTAAATACAAGCTACACACTGCTAAGTCTTACAATATACCTCTCATATTTTTAGAAAAAAATTAATTGTGGTAAAATAGCACATAAAATAGAATTTACCACCTTAACCATGTTTAAGTGTATAGTTCAGTAGTATTAAGTGTATTCATAGCCGGGCACGGTGGCTCAAGCCTGTAATCCCAGCACTTTGGGAGGCCGAGGGGGGTGGATCACGAGGTCAAGAGATCGAGACCAACCTGGTCAATGTGGTGAAACCCCGTCTCTACTAAAAATACAAAAATTAGCTGGGCATGGTGGCGCGTGCCTGTAATCCCAGCAACTCAGGAGGCTGAGGCAGGAGAATTGCCTGAGCCCAGGAGGCGGAGGTTGCGGTGAGCCGAGATTGTGCCATTGCACTCCAGCCTGGGTAACAAGAGCGAAACTCCGTCTCAAAAAAAAAAAAAAAAAAAAAAAAAAGTGTATTCATATTGTGCAACAACTCTTCAGAAGCAAAACTTAAACTCTACACTAAATAACAACTCTCCATTCCCTCTAGCCCCAGCTACTGGCAACCACCACTCTGCTTTGCTTCTGTGAACTTGATTACTCTCAATACCTCATGTAAGTTAAATCATACGATATTTGTGTTTTGGTGACTGGCTTATTTTACTTGGCATAATGTCCTTAGGGTTCTTCGAAGTTACGGCATGTGACAGAGAGTCCTTCCTTTTAATTTTATTATTTTCTGGAGACGGAGTTTTGCTCTTGTCTCTCAGGCTGGAGTGCAGTGGCATGATCTCGGCTCACTCTACCTTGGGGGTTCAAGGATTCTCCTGCTTCAGCCTCCTGAGTAGCTGGGATTACAGGCGCTCACCACCACGCCTGGCTAATTTTTGTATTTTTAGTAGAGATGGGGTTTCACCATGTTGGCCAGGCTGGTCTTGAACTCCTGACCTCAGGTGATCCACCCACTTTGGCCTCCAAAAGCTCTGGGATTACAGGCATGAGCCACTGCGCCCGTCCCAATGTCCTCCCTTTTTAAGGCAGAATAATATTCCATTGTAGACATATACCACATTTTGTTTATCTATTCATATATTGATGGACACTGGGTTGCTTCCACCTTTTGATTATTGTGAATAATGCTGCTATGAACATGGGTATAAAACCATCAGTTTGCATTCTTACTTTCAATTCTTTTGGGTGTATACTTAGAAGTAGAATTGCTGTATTATATGGCAATTCTATTTTTAATGTTTTGAGAAATTACCATACTGTTTTCCATAGTGGCTGTATGATATAGCTTGGATATGTGTCCCTTCTAAATCTCAGGTTGAATCATAATCCCCAGTGTTGGAGGTGGGCCTGGTGGGCAGTAATTGGATCATGGGAGCTGTTTTCTCATAAGTGGTTTAGCCCCATTCTCTTGGTGCTATCCTCATGATGGTGAGTGAATTCTCATGAAATCTGGTCATTTGAAACTGTGTGGCACCTCCCCACGCCCCCCACTCTCTCTTGCTCCTACTTTCACCATGTAAAGTGCTTGCTTATCCTTCGCCTTCCACCATGAATAAAAGTTCCTCCCAGAAGTTGAGCAGGGCCATGCTTTCTATAAAGCCAGCAGAACCATGAGTCAACTAAACCTCTTTTCAAATTATCCAGTCTCAGGTATTTCTTTATAGCAATGCAAGAATGATCTAATACACTGTACCATTTTGCATTCCCACCAATAGTGCATAAAGTTTCCAATTTCTCTACGTACCTGGCAACACCTGTTATTTTATGTTTGTTTGTTTGTTTTTATATTAACCATCCTATTGAGTATGAGGTGATATCTCATTATGTGTGGGTTTTTTTGTTTGTTTATTTTTTTGTTTTTCAGACAGTCTCACTCCGTCACTCAGGCTGGAGTGCAGTGGCGCAATCTCAGCTCACTGCAACCTTCAGTTCTTAGGTTCAGGTGATTCTTGTACCTCAGCCTCCAGAGTACCACCATGGGAGTACAGGTGCGTGCCACCATGCCTGGCTAATTTTTGTATTTTTTGGCAGACAGAGGGTTTCACCATGTTGGCCAAGCTGGTCTCAAACTCCTGACCTCAAGTGATCCACCCACTTTGGCCTCCCAAAGTGCTGGGATTACAGGCATGAGCCGCTGTGCCCAGCCTCATTGTGGTTTTGATTAGCATTTCCCTAATGGCTAGTAGTGGTGAACACCTCTTCATGTGCTTTTGGCCCCAGCAGCACGAGAGGTATGGAGCAGATCAGAATAGCACTATAATTGTTCTGAAAACTAAACTGTCACTGAAACTAGTCTACAAAAGTACATCAGATCTTTACTAAATCTAACAGGATAACTACTTGCTCAAATTGATTAGAATAGAATCAAGACTCTCTGAAACATAATAACTAAAATATCCAAGGTACAAAGGAAAATCACTTGTCATACCAAAAACCAAGAAAACAAAAATCTGAAGGAGAAAAGGCAACCAACTAATGCAAATACAAGGATGAATCACATGTTGGAATTATCTGGCAAAGATTTTAAAGCATGCTTCCCAAAAGGCTTTGCCAATAAATTATAAATTATCTTGAAACAGTATATTGGGTTTTTGTTTTTGAGACAGAGTCTTGCTCTTGGTGCCCATGCTGGAGTACAATGGCATGATCTTGGCTCACTGCAACTTCTGCCTCCCAGGTTCAGGCATTTCTCCTGCCTCAGCCTCCTGAGTAGCTGGGATTAGAGGTGTGGGCCACCATGCCCAGCTAATTTTTTTTATTTTTAGTGGACACAAGGTTTTACCATCTTAGGCAGGCTGGTCTTGAACTCCTGACCTCAGGTGATCCACCTGCCTTGGCTTACCAAAATGCTGGGATTACAGGTGTGAGCCACCGCACTTGGCCTGAGCCACCATGCTTGGCTGAAACAGTATACTGTAAATGTAAAAACTGCTAGGAAAGTAGATGTTAATGTTCTCCCTTACACACAAAAATAAATTTCTGAAATAAATGTTGTGACGGAATAAGAAAAGAAGAATGTGAGGTAATATATATGTTAATTAGCTAGACTTAATCATTTTTATAACATATGTATATCAAAACATCATGTTGTATACCATAAATACATATAATTTGTATTTTCAATTAAAATAATAATTAATTTTAAAATAATTCATGGGTCAAAGAGTATTAAAGAAAAAAATTTTCAAAAAACTGTAAGTATATATATATATATCTCTCCATTATGTATATGAATATACAGAATATTAAGAACATCACATACAACTTTATAAGTTCAACAAATTAGAAGAAATGGACCAAATCCTTGAAAATCACAAAATACTGATACTCTGCTGAGATAAAATAGGTAATCTGAATAGTCCTATAACTATTAAATAAATTGAATTTTATAATTAAAAATCTCTCCAAAAGAAATCTCCAGGTTCAGACTATTTCACTGGAGAATTTTACCAAACATATGATATTTTACACAATTACTTCCAGAAAACATAAGAAAACACAACACTTCTCAACTCACTTTATAAGGCCAGTATTACCCTGATACCAAAACCAGCCTAAGGTGCCACAACAAAGAAAATACAAATCAGCATCTTTCATGACCCTAAATGAAAAAGTTGTTAACCACATTTTAGCAAATCAAATCCAACCCAACAATGAGTAAGAAGCATAATATACCATGGGCCGGGCGCGGTGGCTCACACCTGTAATCCCAGCACTTTGGGAGGCCGAGGCGGGTGGATCACGAGGTCAAGAGATCGAGACCATCCTGGTCAACATGGTGAAACCCCATCTCTACTAAAAATAAAAAAATTAGCTGGGTGTGGTGGCGCCTGCCTGTAATCCCAGCTTGGGAGGCTGAGGCAGGAGAATTGCTTGAACCCAGGAGGCAGAGGTTGCGGTGAGCCGAGATCGCGCCATTGCACTCCAGCCTAGGTAACAAGAGCGAAACTCCGTCTCCAAAAAAAAAAAATAATAATAATAATAATAATATACCATGACTCATTGTAATTTATTCTAGGTATAAGAAGCTCATTTAATATTGGAAAATTGTTCAATGTAACATATAAATATGATTAAAAAAAAAAACATGATCACATCAATATTCTTTTTTTTTTTTTTTTTTTTTGAGACCGAGTTCCGCTCCTGTTACCCAGGCTGGAGTGCAATGGTGCGATCTCGGTTCACCGCAACCTCCGCCTCCTGGGTTCAGGCAATTCTCCTGCCTCAGCCTCCTGAGTAGCTGGGATAACAGGCACGTGCCACCATGTCTAGCTAATTTTTTGTATTTTCAGTAGAGACGGGGTTTCACCTTGTTGACCAGGATGGTCTCGATCTCTTGACCTCGTGATCCACCCGCCTCGGCCTCCCAAAGTGCTGGGATTACAGGCTTGAGCCACCGCACCCGGCCCAATATTCATTCATATTTTTAAAAAAACTCAGGGCATTATAAAGAGAAGGGAATTTCCTCAACCTTATAATATAAAGCATCTACAAAATTCTTAGAACTGACATCCTACTTAACATTAAAAGACTGAATGCTTTCCTTCCAAAATAGGGAGAACATAAAGATGTCCACTTTTACCACCCTTATTCAACATAGTATTAGAAGTTCTTGCCATTCTAATAAGGTAAGAAAAAGAAATAAAAGTCATAGATTACAATATGAAAAGAAAATGATTGTAGATAATTTGTTTATAAGTATAAATCTCTAAGAAAAAATAGAAAAAAAAAACTAGTACTAATATTTAAGTTGAGTAAGGTCACAGGATTAATACACAAAATCAACTGCACTCCAATATAAAAATGCAATGCCCTTTACAAATGCTCCAAAGAAGATGAAATACTTAGGTATAAAAATAACAAAACATGTACAGATTCTGTATAATGAAAATTGTAAGATGCTAATAAAACAAATCAAGGAAAACAAAAATATTTAGAGAGACAGGCTGTGTTCATGCTTTGGAAGACTCAACAGAGTAAAGGTGTTCTCTCTTACTTCAGCTATAGACTTAACACAATTCCCATGAAAATCTCAGCAAGTTTTTTGTAGACACAGACAAGCTTTTCTAAAACTTATATGCAAAGAAAAAGGTCCTAAGGATAGCCAAAACAATTGTGAAAAATAACACAGTGGGAAGAATCACTCCTTCCACTATTAAGGCTTACTATATACCTGCAGCCATCATGAAAGGTGGCATTAGAAGAGAGATGGTCACAAAGATCAATGCAGCAGAACAGAGAACCCAGAAATAGTGCCACACAAATGTGCACAACTAATTTTTGACAAAGGTGAAAAAGCTATTCACCTGAGAAGGGATAACTTATAAATAAATGCTATGGGCATCCATAGAAAAAAAAAAAGAACCTTCATCTAAATCTCACAACTTTATAAAAATGAACTCAAAATGAACCACAAAGTTAAATGAAAAATGTAAAACTATAAAATTTCTAAAACAGATTAGAGAAAATCATAAGGACCTTTAGAACTTTGACTAAGCAAAAAGTTCTTAGGCATTACACTAAACACACACACACACCAAAAACCACAATTCAGAAGAGGAAAAAAAAAAGATAAATTAGAACTCATCAAATTTAAAAACTTTTGCTCTGCAAAGACCCTGTTAAAAGGATAAAAAAATAAATTACAGACTGGAAGAAAATATTTGCAAGTCATATATCCAGCAAAGCGCTTCTGTCTAAGATACAAAAAGAACTTTGAAAACTCAACAGTAAAAAACCAACCAAACTGGAAAATAGGCAAAAGGCATGAAGAGATATTTCAATCAACAGGATACACAGATGGCACACACAGTTGTTCAACATTATTTGTCATTAAGGAAATTCAAATTAAAACCACAATGAGATATAGTTACCTACCTAATAGAATAGCTACAATGAAAAAAAATTATAACACCAAAAGCTGGCTATGACTAGAGAAACTGGATCACACATACATGGCTGTAAGAATGTAAAACGGTACCACCATTGTGGACAATAATTTGGCAGCTCCTTGCAAAACTTAAAATGGATTTATCACACCACCCAGCAACTACACTCTTGAGCATTTACTGTAAACAAATGAAGACTTATTTTCATGTATAAATTTGTACATAAATGTAAAAAACAAACACCCATATACAGGATTCCATTTATGTAACATTCATGAAATTACATAATTTGGTTTTTTTTTTTTTGTTTTTTTTGAGACGGAGTTTTGCTCTTGTTACCCAGGCTGGAGTGCAATGGCACGGTCTCGGCTCACCACAACCTCCGCCTCCTGGGTTCAGGCAATTCTCCTGCCTCAGCCTCCTGAGTAGTTGGGATTACAGGCACGTACCACCATGCCCAGCTAATTTTTTGTATTGTTAGTAGAGACGGGGTTTCACCGTGTTGACCAGGATGGTCTCGATCTCTTTTTTTTGTTTGTGTCTTTTTTGTTTTTTTTTTTGAGACGGAGTTTCACTCTTGTTGCCCAGGCTGGAGTGCAATGGTGCAATCTCGGCTCACCGCAACCTCCGCCTCCTGGGTTCAGGCAATTCTCCTGCCTCAGCCTCCTGAGTAGCTGAGATTACAGGCATGCGCCACCATGCCCAGCTATTTTTTTTTTTTTTTTTGTATTTATAGTAGAGACGGGGTTTCACCATGTTGACTAGGATGGTCTCGATCTCTTGACCTCGTGATCCACAGTTCTGTAACATTTTATTGATTGACTGAGACAGGGTCTTGCTCTGTTACCCAGACTAGAGTGCAATGGCAGAATCATGGCTTTCTGCAGCCTTGACCTCCCCAGTACAAGCAATTCCTTCCAACTCAGCCCCTTGAGTAGCCAGGACTACAGGTGCATGCCACCATGCTAGGCTAATTTTTAATTTTTCTCGGTAGAGACAGGGTCTTGCTATATGGCCCAGACTGGTCTCAAACTCCTAGGCCCAAGCAATCCTTCTATCTTGGCCTCCCAAAGTCCTGGGATTACAGGCATGAGCCACCATATTCAGCCTGTAGCACTTTAATCAGTCACAGACATCATCAAAGAACTCTGGCCTATAGAATGGATCTGCTCTTGGCCTATAGCACCCTGAACTTTCCTAGTTGACCTCCTCCCTTCTCAATCATCCCTCTGCCATCTCCACCTCCTCAATATAGTCATATATTACTTTTTCTAACTTTCCTAATTTCTAACCATTTTTTTCCCTAGAGATTCTATTAGAACATCCATGTATTCTTGATCCCCTACTAAATTAAAAATGTCTCCATAATACTTTAAAAATGTATTGCCATCACCTAGCAAAGCAACCTGTATGAATCTTTTATTTATTTATTTATTTTGAGAGAGCATCTTGCACTGTCACCTTGACTGGAATAAAGTAGTACGATCTTGACTCACTGTAGTCTCAGACTCTTGGGCTCAAGCGATCCTCCCATCTCAGTCTCCTGAACATCTGGGACTACAGGCACGTACTGTCATGCCTGGCTATTTTTTTTAATTTTTAATTTTTTGTAAAGACAGGACTTTTGCTATGTTGCCCAGATAGGTCAAAACTCCTAAGCTCAAGTAATCCTCCCACTTGAGCCTCCCCAGTGCTGAGATTACAGGTGTAAGCCACTGAGCCCAGCCTGAATCTTTTAAAAAATTAATAAACAGGCTGGGCACAGTGATGCATGCCTATAATCCTAGCACATTGGGAGGCTGTGGTGGGAGGATTGCTTAAGGATGTTGGGACCAGGCTGGGTAATATAGCGAGACCTCACCTCTGCAAAAAATTTAAAAAATTAGCCAGGCATGGTGGTATGTGCCTGTAGTTCCAGCTACTCAAGAAGCTGAGATGGGAGGATTGCTTAAGCCAAGAAGGGAGAGGTTGCAGTGAGCCGAGTTTGTATCACTGCACTCCATCAAGCCTGAGTGACAGAGCAAAACCCTGTCTCAAAACAAACAAACAAAATTAATAAACACTGTTGATTGTGCCCTTTGATATACAGAAGTTTTTAGGTTTGATGTAGTCCCATTTGTCTATTTTTGCTTTTGTTGCCAGTGCTTTTGGTGTTATACACAACAAATCATTGCCAAATCCAGTATCATGAAGCTTTTCTCCAATGTTTTCTTCTAAGAGTTTTATAGTTTTACCTCTCACATTTAGGTCTCAGATCCATTCTTTTCCATTCTTTTTTTTTTTTTTTTTTTTTTTTTTTTTTTTTTTTTTTTGAGACAGTCTGCTCTGTCGCCAAGCTGGAGTGCAGTGGTGTGATCTCGGCTCACTGCAACCTCCAACTCTTTGGTTCAAGTGATTCTCCTGCCTCAGCCTCCTGAGTAGCTGGGATCACAGGCATGTGCTACCATGCCCAGCTAATTTTTGTATTTTTTAGTAGAGATGGGGTTTCACCATGTTGGCCAGGATGATCTCGATCTCCTGACCTCGTGATCTGCCTGCCTTGGCCTCTCAAAGTGCTGGGATTACAGGCGTGAGCCACCATGCTTGGCCAAGGTCTTTGATCCATTCTGAGTTAATTTTTCTATATGGTGTAAGATAAGGGTACAATAGTATTCCTTTGCCTGTGGATAATAGAGTTTTCTCCACTAAAGTGTTGACACCCTTGTCTAAAATCATTTGACTCTTTATGCAAGTATTTATTTCTGGGATCTCTATTCTATTCCATTAGTCTACATGTCTGTCTTTATGTCAGTACCACACTGTTTGATTACTATAGCTTTGTGATATGTTTTGAAATTAGGTTTTCCTTAAGTATTTGCTTTAAAATAACCTTGCCAACCCAACATTCTGACCAGGTGGCCTGCTCCCTGCAAGAGCTTCCTGTGCTTGCTCACTCACCTGGGCACCATCTTCCTGACTCTTCCCTCACAACCATCCAGGGCTCCTTTCCTTGCTCCAATGAGGAGATTATGGCTGGCTTAGAAACAGAAAGTCCTAGTTATAAGAAAAGAAACTGAGATGAGACAGAAATAAAAGTATCCAAATACAGTGATTCAGAACTGATTAAAATAAAAAATAAATCACAGATCAAAAAGGTACTTGATAAGGGATACAGAGGAAATAAAGGAGAAGAGATGAAATATTCATATTCAGATGAAAACAGATCATAACAAAGCAAACAAATAGGCAATAAAATGGTACTTAAATTTATGCAAACTTTCTTTGATTTTACTGTGATAAAAAAAAAGGAAGCTTCCTGAGATATTTATTCTTTTTTTTGAGATGGAGTTTCACTCTTGATTCCCCTCTATTAATTTCCTAGGGCTACCATTAACAAAGTCCCACAAACTGGGTGGCTTAAAACAACACAAATGTATTCTCTCACAGTTCCGTAGCACATTATAGATTGATTGATTGATTTGAGACAAGGTCCAGGCTGGAGTTCAATCATGCGATCTCAGCTCACTGCAACCTCCACTTCTGGGATTCAGGTGATTCTCCTGCCTCAGCCTCCTGAGTAGCTGGGATTACAGGCGCCTGCCACTGCGCCTGGCTAATTTTTGTGTTTTTAGTAGAAACGGGGTTTTGCCATATTGGCCAGTCTTGAACTCCTCACCTCAGAGGATCTACCCACCTTAGCCTCCCAATGTGCTGGGATTACAGGTGTAAGCCACTGCACTGGGCCTCATATTTTTTTTAATGTTAACTGTACAAAGTTATTAAAAAATAACTGCCAAAGGCAAATCATTTAAAAGAGAGTACAGGTCAGGTGCAAGACTTGCCCGGGAGTTCAAGACCAACCTGGCCAACATGGTGAAATCCTGTCTCTATTAAAAATACAAAAATTAGTTTGGCATGGTGGCAGGCACCTGTAATCTCAGCTCAGGAAGCTGAGGCAGGAGAATTGTTTGAAACTGGGAGATGGAGGTTGCAATGAGCCAAGATTGTGCCACTGTACCCCAGCCTGGGTGACAAGAGTAAAACTCTGTTAAAAAAATAAAAACAAAAAAAGGCTAGGCACGGTGGCTCACACTTGTAATCCCAGGACTTTGGGAGGCCAAAGTAGACAGATCACCTGCGGTTGGGAGCTCAAGACCAACCTGACCAATATGGAGAAACCCTGTCTCTACTAAAAAATGCAAAATTAGCTGGGTGTGTTGGCATATGCCTGTAATCCCAGCTTCTCGGGAGGCTGAGGCAGGAGAAGCACTTGAACCTGGGAGGCGGAGGTTGCCGTGAGCTAAGATCATGCCATTGCACTCCAGCCTGGGCAACAAGAGCAAAGCTCGGTCTCAAAAAAAAAAAAAAAAAAAAAAAAGTAAAATTAAAAAATTTAAAAAATTAAAGATAAAAGAGAGTACATTTATCATAGGAAATGGAGAAGTGTTCATTTGAGAATAGTAAATAAACATTTATTACTCCAGCCTACCACTCTATTACCCAGGAAAGGAAAAAGGTTCACTCTTGGAACCCAGTGTCTAGTTTTAATCTTATGCTAGTACATTGGCAGATTTAGTACAGTGGAAGTGAAACAAAAGAGAGTCTGGTTTCTTTGATAGTGTATGCATTAACATTACAGATTTCCAGTTCTGCCCCTTAAACATCAAGGAAGAGTTATAAGAAAGGACCAAAAGAACACGGAAGGATGGGGAAAATGAAAATGAATCTCTGTTTAGCTGTGCTTCTTTCTGCAATACATAAAGAGAAAATTCATCCAGTTATTTGAAAGCTAAGCCCTAATAGGGGAGAAAGCAGGAATTCCAAGAAGTACATTATGAATTGTTAGAGGAATTCTGAATTGTCAGATTCTTTTTTTCTTTTTAACTGAGGAAAGTACTTGGAGAGATTTTTAATTTTTAGATAACTTTACCAAGTGACACCAAGTTGCTATAATTCTCCAGCATCACATCCTTGTACAGATTCCTCTGTGCTGGGTTCAGGCATTCCCATTCCTCCTGAGAGACATCTATAGCCACATCTCTGAACATCACCAACTCCTAAAATGACAAGTCATAGTACTATTTTAGAAATTATAAGAAACATTTTTAAAAAAGAAAAGAGAGGTGCTAAAAGAAGGCACTGCAAGAAAGGAGACAGTCTATTGAGTATACAGGCTAAGCCTGGGACATGGGTCAAACAGGAATTTAGTGTGACTGAAGTGGAGTGCCTACATGTTCTTAAACAATTCAATTTCTGCAGACGCATCTTCTTGAGTAGGTGGGAAATTCCTGTTAATCAGTCATCTAGAAATTAAGAAAATAAGTAGAGGCTCCCTATTATATTAAATCGTTGAAAACTTTTAAATCTTTCTAAAATGTCTTATTAAAATCTCTATCTTGAGAAAAAGAACTTGAAGAATTTTCTTCATGATTGTGACTATCATGCCATAGGTATTTTTAGTTTTCCTGCAAATTCTTTAGTACACATCTGGTACAGACTATATTTTTCATAGATGGACAAAGCAGTATTTTGCATCCCAAATATCTTTCTTCAGTGTAACCTTGACATCCCTCTTCCAACTGGTGTAAAGGTCTGTGTCCCCTTCTCTTGAACCTGAGAGGACATCTGTGACTTATTCAACCTATAGAATATGGCAGAAGTGATTATGTGACTTCTGTGGTTAGATCACAAAAACATCTCATACTTCTGCCTTACTTTCTGGGAATGTTCATTCTGGAAATCCTGCCACTATGTTCCTAGGAAGCCTAACCAGCCCATGGCATAGCTCATGGGAAAAGGAATGAAGGCTCCCCAAACAACACCCAGCAACAGCTTGCAAGCCATGTGAGGGAACATCTTGAAAGTGGGTCAGCTAGCTCCCAATCAGGCCATTTCAGCTGATACCACATGGAACAGAGGTGAGCGATCCCTACTAAGCTCTGCTGAGATTGTGGATTTGCAAGCTTGACCATGACTTTTGTTTTACATCTACTAAATTTTGGGGTGGTTTGTTATCTGGCAATAGTTATTGTAACTGTAATATGATTTTTATTGGTAGCACAACATTTGATCTTTTTTTTTTTTTTTTAAGACACAGGGTTTCACTATATTGCCCTGGGTGGTCTTGAGCTCCTGGGCTCAAGTAATCCTCCCACTTTGGCCTCCCAAAGTGTTGGGATGACAGGCATGAGCCACTGCACCCAGCCTTATTTAATCTTACAATAAGGGATTTAATAATTCTCTTAAACTTGAATCTCTGGGGTAAACAAAATCTCTAAGGTCTTTTCTAAGGTTACATATAAATCTTAACTGTCATCATCTACCGTCTTTCCCTGTATATATACTATGCTCCTAAATTAAAGAATATTAATATAGAATAATCCAGACTTTCATAGATGTGACCCAAGTCTAACATATTCTATTCAGTCTAAAACTGGAGTTTGTAATTGATGATCATCTATTTTCCAGCAAGATCTTCAATTTTTCCACATAAACACCAATCCTATCTCCATCTAATCCTAAAGCTTCACACAGCAAAGTCTTTCTGCTCAGTGAGATCACCCAACACCAGTTCCTACTACATCTCACTGGAAAACCCCAAGTTGTGAAGTTACAAGATTTTCCATGTGTGATTTAATTAACCATTAATTCCCTGAGGACACCTCAAGTGCTGGCTTTTTTTTTCCTCCCACAGCCTTCGTACCACTGTCCTCTTTGCTTCTCATTATTGGTGTCAGACAACTGTCTTTCCTTCTCTAACATCCTTTCTTTTTTTGAAACAGAGTCTTACTCTGTTGCCCAGGCTGGAGTGTAATGGCGCGATCTTGGCTCACTAAAACGTCTGCCTCTCGGGTTCAAGCAATTCTATGCCTCCGCCTCCCAAGTAACTGGGATTACAGGTGCACACCACCATACCTGGGTAGTTTTTGTATTTTTTTTTTTTTTTTGAGACGGAGTTTCGCTCTTGTTACCGAAGCTGGAGTGCAATGGCACGATCTTGGCTCACTGCAACCTCCGCCTCCTGGGTTCAGGCAATTCTCCTGCCTTAGCCTCCTGAGTAGCTGGGACTACAGGCATGCGCCACCATGCCCGGCTAATTTTTTGTATTTTTAGTAGAGACGGGGTTTCACCATGTTGACCAGGATGGTCTCGATCTCTTGACCTCGTGATCCACCCGCCTCGGCCTCCCAAAGTGCTGAGATTACAGGCGTGAGCCACCACGCCTGGCCAATTTTTGTATTTGTTGTAGAGACAGGGTTTCACCATGTTGTCCAGCCTGGTCTCGAACTCCTGACCTCAACTGATCTGTCTGCCTCAGCCTCCTGAAGTACTGAGATCATGGGTGTGAGACACCATGCCTGGTCCCCTTCTCTAAAATCTAATGCCATCATTTCATCAGCCTATACCATGTATTATCTCTCTCTGTTGCAGTGATGTGTTCATATGCAGGCTTTTGCCCCTCAGGAATTTTAGCTCCTGGCTCAGTATCACTAACTCTAATACTACTAATCTTTATTTTCAGTGACTTCAAATAGCCATATACTGAGTTCTTCTAATATCATGGCCCCAATTCCTTAACCTCTTCTACTTTTCTATGAGCTTATCTTCCATTCTACTTCACTCACTCCCCATGTTATTACTCTAGACCTTGTGATTAGCAATAACTGCATCACCTCCAAAACATGAAGTATCCTTCTCTGATCACCTTCACGTTAGCACTTACCCCACTCCATACTTCTTCTCTTCTTACCCGACTTAAATTCCATGCTCAATCACTCCCAACATGAACTCCCTTAACCCTCTCATTTCACACTTGCTTGACAAAGCCTGAATCCTTGATAAATCCATCTCTCTTCCTACTCCATCACTGAATCTAAGTAGCTAAAAATGGCTAGAGAAAATGATAAACTTTGATAACAGATTTGTAATTTTACATTTTATTTTTCTTTTTGGGGGTAGGGATGGGGGAGCATCTCACTTTGTCACCCAAGCTGGAGTTCAGTGGCAAGATCATAGCTTACTGCAACCTTAAACTCCTAGGCACAATCAACTCTCCTGCCTCAGTGTCCCAAGTAGCTGGGACTACAGGCACATGTCACCATGCCCAGCTAATTTTTTTTTGTACTGATGGGGTCTTTGTTGCCCAGGCTGGTCTCAAATTCCTGGTTTCAAGTAATCCTCTTGCTGTGACCTCTCAAAGTGTTGGAATTACAGGCATGAGCCACTGCACCTGGCATATTTTTATATTTTATTTTCCTTTCTTAAATGGTTAAGAACTAAAAAGGTAAACATTCATATGTCTTGTCTCATTTCTCTCCTTTCCATCTTGTCTCCCATCTCTTGCCCCCATGGATAAACAACTTATATATAGACATATAATTTTTCAGCCTCTTATACAAACAATAACACACTATAAAATACTCAGTTTTGTACTGATATTTTTCACTTATTAATTACAAAGGATCTTGCCATATCTGTGGTGAACAGCTTCTTCATTTTTACATAAGTATATATAATTCAACTATTTATATTAATACTTATAGTTTATCAATTAAACCTATAAATTCATTATTTCTAGTCTTTGGCTATTACAAACAATAGTGCAATGAATGCCCTTGTGGATTTATCATTTCATACAAATATAGGTATATCTATAAGAAAAAGTACCAGGAGTTAAGGATTGCAGGGTTGAAATGGAAAATACATTTGTGGTTTTGGTTGATGTCATTTTTTACTGAATGTTCCATAGCCACTTGAAAGAAGAATGAATATTAACAAGTATCAGGATACCAAATTTAACATAAATGCATCAATAATGTAGACCAGATAGAGTATGTGGATTAATACTTCTATTCCCTTATTAAATTTAGTCTACTTGGCCTGATTTAGACTGAGAAGAGTGAATTAATGTCTCCTACTGCTGGCAAGTGTCTATTTCTTCTAACTGCTTTAAAATTTGCTTTAGGAGAGGTACTGCTATGATATTCAATACACATGTATTCAGAACTATTGTATCTTCATTTTGAGATTTATACTTTAAAAGTATATAATGTCCTTGGGCCATGTGTAGTTCTGTGATGTGGCCTCAATCTTATTTAGTCTGTTTTCTTTTTTCTCTGGTCTTAATTTTATCATGTACATTTTTTTTTTTTTTTGAAACGGGGTCTTTCTCTGTCACTCAGGCTGGGGTGCAGTGGTGTGATCATAGCTCACTGCAGCCTCAATCTCCTGGTTTCAAGTGATTCTCCCACCTCAGCCTCAGCCTCCCGAGTAGCTAGAACTATAGGTGCACACAACCACACCCAGCCGATTAATAAAAAAATTTTTTTGTAGAGATCGGGTTTTATTATGTTGCCTAGACTATTCTGAAACTCCTGGGCTCAAGTGATTCTCCTGCCTCAACCTCCCCAAGTGTTGGAATTACTGACATGAGCCACTGTGCCTGGCTTTCATCATGCAATTATTTTGTTAATTCTGTCTTGCTTACTCTCTCTGCATAAATCTGGGTGTGTGTCTTAAGTCTTACAATACATAAGTTATTTTCTATCTCTCACTACCAGTTAAACTTCAGAAGGGAAGATTTGCATATATGTGATTTTTTTTCCCACTGATTTATTCTTAGTTACCCAGAAGAATGGCCTGTCGCATAGTAGGTACTCAATAAATATTTGTTAAATCACCTTATCAAATCAAGTTCTGACAAGAGAAACACTAATTTTTTTTTTTTTTTTTTTTTGAGACGGAGTTTCGCTCTTGTTACCCAGGCTGGAGTGCAATGGCGCGATCTCGGCTCACCGCAACCTCCGCCTCCTGGGTTCAGGCAATTCTCCTGTCTCAGCCTCCGGAGTAGCTGGGATTACAGGCACGCACCACCATGCCCAGCTAATTTTTTGCACTTTAGTAGAGACGGGGTTTCATCATGTTGACCAGGATGGTCTCGATCTCTTGACCTCGTGATCCACCCGCCTCGGCCTCCCAAAGTGCTGGGATTACAGGCTTGAGTCACCGCGCCTGGCCAATTTTTTTTTTTTTAAGACAGAGTCTTGATCTTGTTGCCCAGGCTGGAGTGCAATGGCACGATCCTGGCTCACTGGAACCTGTGCCTGACAGGTTCCAGTGATTCTCCTGCCTCAGCCTCCCAAGTAGCTGGGACTACAGGTGCCCATCACCTGGATAATTTTGTATTTTTAGTAGAGACAAGGTTCCTCCATGTTGGTCGGGCTGGTCTCAAACTCCCGACCTCAGGTGATCTGCCTGCCTCGATGATCTGGCTGCCTCTGCCTCTCAAAGCATTGGGATTACAGGTGTGAGCCACCATGTCTGACTTTAAAAGAATTTTTTTTTTTTTTTTTTTAGACGGAGTTTCGCTCTTGTTACCCAGGCTGGAGTGCAATGGCGCAATCTCGGCTCACCGCAACCTCCGCCTCCTGGGCTCAGGCAAGTCTGCCTCAGCCTCCTAAGTAGCTGGGATTACAGGCACGCGCCACCATGCCCAGCTAGTTTTTTGTATTTTTAGTAGAGACGGGGTTTCACCATGTTGACCAGGATGGTCTCGATCTCTCGACCTCGTGATCCACCCGCCTCGGCCTCCCAAAGTGCTGGGATTACAGGCTTGAGCCACCGCGCCCGGCCTAAAAGAATATTATTTGTATTCTCTACTTGTTTCTGTTAATAGGTTGCACATAAGGGAGATGAAGAATGATTTATTTAACAAGTATATGAAAATGGGTTGGAGTGGAGAGGAGCAAAAAATGAAGGGCCTGAAATTCTGGCACCATCACTTACTCAATAGTAAGTTATTGTATAATTCTCAGATAAGAAACAATGTCAGAATAAAGAACCCAGACCGGGCGCGTGGCTTATGCCTGTAATCCCACCACTTTGGGAGGCTGAGATGGGCGGATCACTTGAGGCAGGAGTTTGAGACCAGCCTAGTGAAACTCTACTAAAAGTACAAAAATTAGCTGGGCATGGTGGCATGTGCCTGTAGTCTCAGCTACTTGGTAGGCTGAAATGGAAAAATCACTTGAACCTGGGAGGTAGGGGCTGCAGTGAGCCAAGATTGCACCACTGCACTCCAACCTTCCCACCTAGGAGACAGAGTGGGGCTATGTCTCAAATAAATAAATAAATAAATAAATGCAAGTAGTCACATGCCCTACACACACACACATAGACACACACAGACACACACACACACACACACACACACACACACACACACACACAAACTATTTGAATTAGGATCAAGAAAAAACCAACTTACATGGGCCATGGCTTATTTTACAATTGAATGTATTAATTAATCCTCTTCTTGGTTCCCTCTGGAAGAAACTCAATCCAAAGGTGTTGCTGGGGGAGAGGGGAGCAAAAGAAAAGACAGAAGATTATTGCCTCTAAGCTCCCAAAATGTTAATTCAGAATGACATTTTTCTTCCCCCTTCATATCTCCTATTCCCAGATCTGATACACACATACATACATGATTAGAGGGAATCTGAACAAATCCTAGCTTTACTCAAAACCATAAGGAAACGCAGCTATAGCAGGATAGACTCACGAAAAGCAAGGACCAGGCTCTTCAGCAGAAGGGATAGTTAGGCCAGCTTAGTGTCCCAATACTACGATGAAATGGAAGTCAGGACCAGGGTGCTGAGAAATGCCCTGAGCAGATTTTCACTGAATTAAGAGGAGAAAGAAAAGGAAATGGATATTATGTGAAAAGACTAGGAAGATAGAAAACAGACCCAAAAGACCCAATGTATGTATAACAGGAATTTCAAAAGTAGAGGTTAAAACAACACAGATGGAAGAGAATAAATAAATAGAGCAAAATTTTCCAGACCAAAATATATTCTTGAGTCTTTAGTTTGAAGCACAGTGCTGTAAGAATTAAAGAAGAATCACACCTGCAAACATCCTGGGAAATATTGTTTGTCTTTGAATACAGACAAAAGGACATAAATTGTCGTGGACCGTTCGGGACGGGTAGGCATGTCTGCCCGGGGGTCTCTCGACCTGCAAGAGGGTCCCAATACCTGGAAGAGGGAGTGCACCTGGAAAATTAATAAAGACAGAGAGAGAGAAAGCGAGGCGTCTGGAGGGCTGATAGGCTGTGCCTAAACAGCAAATTTGATTTTTCAAAGGCCAGGAATAAATACACTTTCTTGGCTTTGGTTTACGTCATAGTAAGAGGAATGTAAATGTATGCCTCACATGGCCTATACAATAGAGAAGTCAGATATGCGATCAATGGTTGTAAAAAGTAACAAAATTTTCTACAATCACAAAGTTTGTTTGCATCCAAACATTATTCACAAAGCTTGTTTATATCCAAACATTATTCACAAGGCTTGTTTATATCCAAACATTATTCAAAGCTTGTTTATATCCAAACATTATTCCTCCTGGCTGCAGGTATCTCTGGTTTGACCTTATTTTAGAACTGCTCATCAGAATATCTTTTAATTGGATTCTCCTTTGTCTACTCCTGACTCAACTTAACTCAACTTCCCCATTCAGGAATCTCTGAGTCAGGAATCAAAGTCATCCCTTATAGTGGCATTTTTCTTTGCAAATATCGACAGTTAAACCATTATCTAGGGTACAAGGCAGTCTGGTAAATAAAGGTTAAAACTTATTCTTAAAGTCATAAAAAGGTTAAAAGCAGGAACCGGTTGCTGGTAGGGGGTTACTCGGTCTAGCAGCAACGCACAGTTTTAGGCCCAAAATGATATTGTGGTTGATATTAGAAACTGATCATTCATCTTTCAGTTCCTATATTTCCGGATAGCTCGACTGCCTCCAGTAGGAAACTGTGTTTGGGATCAAATTCACCGTATAGTGAGACTCACGCCTTTTAGGGGTCTCACACGGGAGTGTTCCCCACAATAAATATCTTTTAGTAAGAAGCTGCACAGACCAGGCGCGGTGGCTCACGCCTGTGATCCCAGCACTTTGGGAGGCTGAGGCGGGCGGATCATGAGACACACATGCAGTCACCTCACCCAGCTCCTCTGTACAAATCTAAGGCTCAGGACGCCCTGCTGTAGAGCATCATTCATCCATCTCAGCCCCTCCTGACTACTTGTGGAGTCACCTGCAGGTATACACACACACACACACACACACACACACACACACACACCCCACAAACTAAAATCACATTGCCACCCTGCATTTATCATCACAGCCTCATAAATACACGACATATGTGTATTTATGAGGCGGGCGGATCATGAGATCAGGAGTTCCAGTTCAGCCTGGCCAACACGATGAAATACAAAATTTAGCGAAGCATGGTGGCGGGCGCTTGTAATCCCAGCTACTCAGCAGGCTGAGGAAGGAGAATTGCTTGAAACCAGAAGGCAGAGGTTGCAGGGAGCCGAAATCGCGCCACTGCACTCTAGCCTGGGTGACAGAGTGAAACTCTGTCGCAAATAAATAAATAAAAAGTTGCAGAACAATGTGCATTGTGGCCTAATCTTAGAAAAAATAAACACATATGTACATAAGCATACTACATATGTGGTGTATTTATGAGGCTGTGATGATAAATGCAGGGTGGCAATGTGATTTTAGCTTGTGGTGTGTGTGTGTGTATACCTACAGGTGACTCCACAAGTAGTCAGGAGGGGCTGAGATGGATGAATGATGCTCTACAGCAGGGCGTCCTGAGCCTTAGATGTGTACAGAGGAGCTGGGTTAGGTGACTGCGTGTGTGTCTAATTGTGTGTGACAGACCAGAATTGACTTGAGAGGAGTGATAGCTATCTGCCTGATCGTGTGAGCCCGAGGATAACAGTTTGTGTAAATGTGCTTTTTCTTTCATATAAATGGGATTTAACACAAATAGCCACTCATAATCACGGTCACAGTCCCTACAAACCCCATTCACACAAATGATCAGACACATAATCACGCTGTCACAAAAGCACACCCACTGTCGCTGTCATACCACTAACACACGATTAGCCCAAAGATAAACCCGACTTCCTAATGTACTCACAACACACCCACATAAGGGGTGATCCCCCACTCAGAGGCCTAAAACTATAGACATTTCTCTTCCACGACACTGGCTAGCCAGGATTTCTCACCTTCAGCATCCTCAGGGAGGGGTCTGGTCCAAGTTCTGATTCGGATTCCCGGCGAGACCATACAAACACTTCTGCCTTCTCCACTGGCCCAGGACGTCTTTACGTGCCTCTTAACCCTAGACCATCCCGCTGAGGTTCCTACCGGAAGTAGCTATGGGCAGCGGTGTCTTCTGGGAAATGCAGTCTCAGGGAAGAGCGCCTGGGCTGGAGAGGGAGCGTTAGGCCCGGCTCCGGGCTGCACTTGCGCAATTTCACCGAAGGCTGGAGTGACGCCCACTTGTTAGGGTTCGTTTCCGGATTCCGGACTTCGAGTCCAGCCGAGGACGGATTTCGGAACAGGCACGGCGGCTGCCCTGACTCCCTCAAGGCAGCCGCCGCGGACTGTGGCTGAAGATAATTTTTGACAGGCGCAGACGACCCCGGCCTCCCTTTGTGGAGTTGTGGTGAGAGGTGTTTTGTTGCGAGACTTGTCCTAAGGGGAGTCCGGAGAAGGTGGATGTGAAACCGATTATGAGGGTGTAGCGCGTGAGATTTGTATGTGAAACGATTTAAAAAAAATTTTTTTTTTAATGTTTGAGACAGGGTCTTGCTCTGTTGCCTGGGCCTAGTGCGGTGGCGAGATCCTAGCTCACTGCAGTCTCCGCCTCCTGGGCTCAAGCCATCCTCCCGCATCCACCTCTCAAAGTGTTGGGATTACAGGCGTGAGCCACCGGGCCTGGCCAAGACGATTTATTTTTGTTTTTTTGGTAATGACAACAGTCTCGATGTGTTGCCCAGGGTGGTCTCGAACTCCTGGGCTCAGGCGATCCTCCCGGCTCGACCGCCAAAGTGTTGGATGACAGGCGTGAGCCGCGCCGGGTCGTGAAACGGTTTTGAGCCCTTTTGAGAATGGGTGTGCAGTATGTTCGCGTGGGTTCATGCGGCAAGCACACCGCCACTCCCTCAGTGGCCCCTGTGGGGTAATACGTGATGTGGCTTAAGTGTGAAAGGCCGTCTGGACGCGTGTGATTACCATGTTTGCGGGAGCGCAGCCACGTGCACAGGGACCGTGTGACATGCTGTGAGGCGTTTTGCGCTGGGTGCACCCATGATTAGAGGACTAGTGTGACTGTGGCGGTCCCTGAGAAGGGAAGAAGCTAGTTGGGACCAGGAGAGGCTGAGATGGATGCATGACAGATCTCTGGAGCAGGGTGTCCTGAACCTTGGCTATGTTCATAGGAGTGGTGTGAGGTGACTCTGTGTTTGTGTGTTGAGTCCAGAGCTGACTAAGAGGAGTGGAAGCTGGTACATGTCATCTCCCAGAAAGGACAGATCATTGGTAAGGATTTTTAACCTTGCTGAGAGACCAGTAACTCCGTCACCAAGTGTAATATGAGAAAATGGTGCTTGTTTGAGAACAAGTGATTCTGCTTGTGTCTGATTCTTATTCATGTATGTGAGATGATTTGCACTTGAAACTGTCACTGAGAAAGTGAGTGAAATATATGATGTACAGTTGGCCCTCCCTATCCATAGGTCCTGCATTGTGGATTCAACCAACCTTCAGTCGAAAATACCTGGGAAAAGAAATTGATGTTTGGATCGGTACTGAACTTGTACAGACTTTTTTTTCTTGTTATCATGCCCTAAAACAATAGAATATAAAAACTATTTACATCGTATTTACATGGTTATTATGTATTATAAGTAATTTAGAGAAGGTTTAAAGAATACGGGAGGATTTCCATAGATTATATGCAAATACTATGCCATTTTATATAAGGGACTTGAGCATCTGTGGATTTTGGTAGGGAGCGGTCCTGGAGGGACACTGAGGGATGACTGTATGTGAATGTGGTTTGTGAATATGCTCGAGTCTCTGGATGATTGTATGACAGTGATGGGGTACGTGATTAGATTATTGTGGCTTTGAGATTGATGCGTATGTTTTAAAGGATTACGATTGAGTTGGAGATCGTGTGAGATTTTGTGTGTTTGAATGGGACTTGTGAGTTAAAGTGTGAATGAAAGACTTCGAGGTTATGTGCATGTAGTAACTACATAAGAGAATGCAGGTATCTGGGCTCCATAGATACTGTGTATTGGGGAAAATAAATAATCAGACCTTACAGGGATTACTTTTCAGGTTAGTTTGGTGGCAGCACTTTGTGTAAAGAAGGCATATCCATATCCAGTGTCTATTTCAGTGAGAAAAAAGCAATCCAGTGTAACCAACATGCCACCATAGAATGGTGCCATACTGGGAACTCAGTGTTGGTCTCTGCACAGTCACTCTAATAAAAGCCATAGGTCCCTTTTGGAAGACTGGGAGAAAGATTAACAGTATCAATTTCTGGAAGTATACTGGTGGTCTTCCTCAAGGTGACCTGGCCTCCCCTTTGTTCAAGGGCTTCTGGGCCTCTTCACTGGCTCAAGTCTGGGTATTCACTGAGGGACACTGACTTTGTCTTTATTAATCAAGTTATGCTTTTGTTCACTTGACCTAGAAGTCTTCCACTTACACAAATCAATTAACACTTTAGTAGACTTCCCAACTATTTAACTTCCACCAAAGGATTATCAACTATCTTCCAAGATAGTTACCCTAAAGAGGTATTTTCTTTGAAATGTTCTTTCATGGCCGTTTTGCATTTTATCACAATAAATTATTGTTTCATATTTATTAAATTGTTTTAAATTAGACACTGGCTCTGAACTGACCTTAATTCCAGGAGATTCAAAACATCACTGTCATCTACCAGTCAGAGTAGGGGCTTATGGCAGCTAGGTAATGAATGGAGTTTTAGCTCAGGTCTGTTTCACAGTGGGCACAGCAAGTCCCAGAAGCATTCTGTGGTTGTATCCTCAGTACCATAAACATAATTTGGACTAGATCTACTTAGTAACTGGCAGAATCCCCACATTGATTATCTGTCCTGTGGACTGAGGGCTGTTATGGTGGGAGAGGACAGGTGGAGCTACTAAAACTGTCTCCACCTGCAAAAATAGTAAATCAAAAGCAATACCTCATTCTTGGAGGGATTGCAGAGATTAGTACCACCACTAAGAAAAATATACAGGGGGTGGGGCCACCCTATCCCCATTCAACTTGCTTATTTGGCTCTGCAGAAGACAAATGGGTCTTGAAGAATGATACTGTATTATCATAAGCTTAACCAGGTGGTGCCTCCAGTTGTAGCTGCTGTAGCAGCTGTGGTTTATTTTCTGGTTTTTTTTTTTTTTTGACATGCAGTCTCGCTCTGTCACCTAGGCTGGAGTGCAGTGGTACGATCTCAGCTCACTGCAAACTCCACCTACTGGGATGAAGCAATTCTCTGCCTCAGCCTCCCGAGTAGCTGGGATTACAGGCCTGGCTAATTTTTGTATTTTTAGTAGAGATGGGGTTTCACCATGTTGGCCAGGCTGATCTTGAACTCCTGACTTCATGATCCACTTACCTTGGCCTCCCAAAGTGCTGGGATTACAGGCGTGAGCCACCGCACCAGGCCCCCAAATGTGGTTTTCTAGCTTCAGGACATTAACACATCCTCTGCTATGTGGTGTGCAGCTACGGAGCTGGCAAATGCTTTTTTCTCCATCCTTGTTATTTAAAACCACCATAAGTAGCTTGCTTTTAATTGTTAAGGACAGTAATATACCTTCACTGTGCTACCTCAGGGGTATATCAGCTCTCCAGCCATATGTCATAATTTAGTTCACAGGGATCTTGATTGCTGTTTCCTTCTACTACTACTGGGCCCAGCGCAGTATCTCATGCCTGTAATTCCAGCACTTCGGCAGGCCAACGTGGGTGAATTATCTGAGGTCAGGAGTTCAAGACCAGCCTGGCCAACATGGTGAAACCCCGTCTCTACTAAAAATACAAAAATTAGCTGGGCATGGTGGCATGTACCTATAATCCCAGCTACTCAGGAGGCTGAGGCAGGAGAATTGCTTGAACCTGGGAGGTGGAGGTTGCAGTGAGCTCAGATCATGCCACTGCACTCCAGCCTGGGTGACAAAGCGAGACTCTGTCTCAAAAAACAAACAAACCAAAGATACTGTACTGATCCATTATATTGATGCCATTACACTGATTCAACCTAGTGAATAAGAAGTAGCAAGTACTCTAGATTTATCGATAAGACACTGCATGTCAGAGGATGGAAAGAAATCCAACAAGAAATCAGGGGCTTCCTACCGCACTGAAATTCCCAGGGGTCCAGTGGTGTGGAGCATGGTGAGATATCTCTTCTAAGATGGAGGATAAATTCTACAGTCAGAAAGGGGCACAATGCATAGGGGGCCTCTTTGGATTTTGGAGGCAATACATTCCTCACTTGGATGTGCTATTCTGCTGGCCATTTACCAAGTGATCCAAAAAGCTGTTAGTTTACAGTGGATCTCAGAACAAAAGAAAATTGCCCAACAGGTCCAGGCTGCTGTGCAAGCTGCTATGCCACTTGGGCCACATGATCCAACAAATCTAATGGTGCGTCAAGTGTCAGTGGCAGAGAGGGATGCTGTTTGGAGTCTTTGGCAGGGCCCAACAAAGGAATCACAGTGCAGGCCCTTAGGATTTTAGAGCAAAGCCCTGTCTTCATTTTTAGAAAACAACTCTTTCAAGGCAGTTTTGACTGCTATGGGACCTTAATAGAGACTGAACATTTAATCATGGGCCACCAAGTTACCCTGCAACCTGTACTACCCATCATGAAAGGGGTGTTATGTGACCCACCACATCATTAAATTGGGTGGTGTACACAGTAGTATTTCCATCATCAAATGTAAGTGGGATATATGTGATCAGGCCTAAGCAGGCCCTGAAGGCACGTATTATGGGAAGAAGTGGCCCAAAGCCCATGGTTCCCCCTCGTGCTACAGTACTCTCCTAGCCTGCACTCGTGGCCTCATGGGGATTTCCATTAGAGTTAGAAAACACTTAGGCCTGGTTTACAGATGGTTTTGTGTGATAGGCAGACACCACCTGGACAGCACTACAATCCTGTTCTGGGACATCCCTGAAGGACAGTGGTGAAGAGAAATTCTCCCAGTGGTTGGAACTTTGAGCACTGCATCTGGTTGTTCATTTTTCCTAGAAGTAGAAATAGCCAGATGTGACATTATATACCACCTCATGCACTGTAGCCAGTGGTCTGACTGGATGGTCAGGGACTTAGAAGGAACATTATTTACAAACTGATGATGGCCAGGTGCAGTGGCTCACACCTGTAATCCCAGTACTTTGGGAGGTCAAGGCAGGCAGATCACCTGAGGTCAGGAGTTTGAGACCAGCCTGGCCAACATGGTGAAACCCCATCTCTATTAAAAATAAATTAGCCACGTGTGGTGGCATACGCCTGTTGTCCCAGCTACTAGGGAGGCTGAGGAAGGATAATTGTTTGAACACAGGAGGCGGAGGTTGTGGTGAGCTGAGATGGTGCCACTGCATTCCAGCATGGGGGACAGAGTAAGACTCTGTCTCAAACAAAACAAAACAAAAAACCCAGAAACTAGTAACAAGGAATTCTCAGAAAGAGATATGGACCTCTCCGAACAGGTAAAAAATATATTTGTGCCCTATGTGAATACTTACCAAAGGGTTATCTCAGCAGAGGAGGATTTTTAATAATCGGGTGCATAGGATGACCCATTCTGTGGATATCAGTCAGCCTCTTTCCCCAGCCACCCTTGTCATCACCCATTGGCTCATGAACAAAGTGGTCATGACAGCAGTGATGGAAGTTATGCATGGGCTCAGCAACATGGACTTCCGCTTACCAAAGCCAAACTGGCTACAGACACTGCTGAGTGCCCAGTTTGCCAGCAGCCAAGACCAACACTGGTTCCCCATTATGGTACCATTCCCTGGTAGTGGGTTGATACATGGATTGCTTCCATCAAGGAAGAAGCAGTATTTTTTCTTACTGGAATGCGCACTTTAGATATTAATTTGTCTTCCTTACACAAAATGCTTCTGCCAAAACTACTCTCCAGACCCTTCGAAAATGAAGGTTTGGGTCACCACACGAGGTAATGAACCACAACCAGCTGAGGAGCTTGCTGAGGGCAAAAGGAATACATAATAGATAATGGAAGAAGGTAGGTATGAATACCAGCTATAACCACGTGAGCAGTTACAGAAACAAAAACTGTAATTGTCCTGAATGTGTCTTCCCTATTTTGTAATGAATCTGTGTACAACAAAGCTTTGTTTTCATCCTTTTCATATCTTTATCATGTAAGATGTATTGACTTTATTTTAGGGTATTTAAATATTGTTAACTTTAAAACAGTTTTTTTTTTTTTTTTTTTGAGATGGAGTTTCGCTCTTGTTACCCAGGCTGGAGTGCAATGGCGCGATCTCGGCTCACCGCAACCTCCGCCTCCTGGGGTCAGGCAATTCTCCTGCCTCAGCCTCCTGAGTAGCTGGGATTACAGGCACACGCCACCATGCCCAGCTAATTTTTTGTATTTTTAGTAGAGATGGGGTTTCACCATGTTGACCAGGATGGTCTCGATCTCTTGACCTCGTGATCCACCCGCCTCGGCCTCCCAAAGTGGTGGGATTACAGGCTTGAGCCACCGAGCCCGGCCAAAACAGTTTTTAAGTTATGGGTTATCAAGAAGCATTAACATCACCCAGACTTCACATCCTCTTCTGAGGAAAGGTTAGTTGTTTTTGGTTATATGCAGAATAGGTATATTATGTTAGCAGAAATAGAATCTTGTTACTGTCTTCATTCAGATATGAAGTATGGTTTTAGGAGATGCTTATGTGTACCAAGTTGACAAGGGTGGATGGTTAATTTTATGTCAACTTGGCTGGGCTATGATCCCGACATTTGGTCAAACATTATTCTGGATATTTCTGTGGAGGTGGTTTTTGGATAAGATGAACATTTAAATCAATAGATGAGATTAATATTTAAATCAATGGACACAATGGGTGGGGCTCATTCAATCAGCAAAAGTTCTTAATAGAACAAATACTAATGTCCCCTGAGCAAGAAGGAATTGCGTTAGCAAACTGCCTTTAGACTCGAAGAACTCTTCCCTGGGTCTTCAGCCTGCTGGCCTGCCCTGCAGATTTTGGATGTACCAAGCATTACCAAGCATTGACAATATGGTGAGCCAATTCCTTAAATAAATCTTTCTGTGTGTGAGTACACACACACACACACACACACACACACACACCCTGCTTGCTCTGTTTCTCTAGAGAGCCCTAATATGCTGTTCTAAGTATTTTACCTGTATAGTGTCATTTAACTCTCCTCAGAGACCTGAGGGCATTATTGATACCATTCCCAGTAAACTGATGAAGCAGTTTGCAAAATGTCACAGAGTTCCTAAGAGACACAACTGGAATTTGAATTTCAAAGCCCTCAATGTTTAACTATTAGACTACCATTTGCCAACTTTACAACTGCTATTCTGTATCCCCTCTGCTTCATGAAGCCGTTCCTAATGAGTATCTTAACTTGCCAACTAATTTGGAATGAAAATCATTAGGATTATGTGTTCTATTAAATGACACTTAACACACTGTTTATTCTCAAACATTTTTTTTTTTTTTTTTTTTTGAGACGGAGTTTCGCCCTTGTTACCCAGGCTGGAGTGCAATGGCGCGATCTCGGCTCACCGCAACCTCCGCCTCCTGGGCTCAGGCAATTCTCCTGCCTCAGCCTCCTGAGTAGCTGGGATTACAGGCACGTGCCACCATGCCCAGCTAATTTTTTTGCACTTTTAGTAGAGACAGGGTTTCACCATGTTGACCAGGATGGTCTCGATCTCTCAACCTTGTGATCCACCCGCCTCGGCCTCCCAAAGTGCTGGGATTACAGGCTTGAGCCACCGCGCCCGGCCTTTTTTTTCTTTTTTTTTTTTTTTGAGACGGAGTTTCGCTCTTGTTACCCAGGCTGGAGTGCAATGGCGCGATCTCGGCTCACTGCAACCTCCGCCTCCTGGGTTCAGGCAATTCTCCTGCCTCAGCCTCCTGAGTAGCTGGGATTACAGGCACGCACCACCATGCCCAGCTAATGTTTTGTATCTTTAGTAGAGACGGGGTTTCACCATGTTGACTAGGATGGTCTCAATCTCTTGACCTCGTGATCCACCCGCCTCAGCCTCCCAAAGTGCTGGGATTAGAGGCTTGAGCCACCGCGCCCGGCTGGCTCTCAAACATTTTTATTTACTAATTATTATCAGGAATTCTTCAATGAGCATCCTTGTAATACTATTTTGTTCATTTTTGTAATTACTTCCTAAGAGACGGTGTCATAGAAGTGGGATTTTGGAGTAAGACATTGGGCATGCCTGGCAACATGCAAGAACTTGTGCTTCAATACTTGGAGGAAGCACAAATTATTAAGATATAATTGCTGCCTTTGTATTGCTTATAATCCAGCAGGGGAAATAAAAATAAGTCAAAGGTAGAGCATGACAAAGACTTCTGGAGAAGTACAGATGATAACCCTGGGAGTTCCCCAAAATTCGTAACAGCTCTGGGTATGAATGAATGTCGTCTATTCATGTGTATGCCTTACAGATTAGAGTCTCTTGGTGTTGGGTCTAAGGGCATCCTCTTACTGATAGCAGGGCATTAAGGCTAATGTTTCAGATGTGAAATAAATCCTTCTGTCAAGAAGGCATATAAAACAAAGCAGCAAATCCAAGGTAAGATTTAAGCCTCTCAGCCCTTCTTCCCTGGGAAGAATACCCAAAGTCACAGTGGGATCAAAACTAATATTTTTTTAACATAAGAGAAATCATTCATCACATAGTATTTAGAATATGCTGAGCTAGGGCCGGGCGCGGTGGCTCACGCCTATAATCCCAGCACTGTGGGAGGCCGAGGCGGGTGGATCACGAGGTCAAGAGATCGAGACCATCTTGGTCGGCAAGGTGAAACCCCGCTTCTACTAAAAATACAAAAATTAGCCGGGCATGAGTGGTGCACGCCTGTAGTCCCAGCTACTCGGGAGGCTGAGGCAGGAGAATTGCTTGAACCCAGGAGGCAGAGATTGCGGTGAGCCAAGATTGTGCCATTGCACTCCAGCCTGGGTAACAACAGCGAAACACCGTCTAAAAAAAAAAAAAAAAAGAATATGCTGAGCTATAAATCTAAAGACTTCTTAAAGTTGTTTTTTTTTTTTTTTTTTTTTTTGAGACAGAGTCTCACTCTTTTGCCCAGGCTGGAGTGATCAGCCCTCAGTCTCCCAAAGTGCAGGGATTACAGGTATTAGCCACCACACCTGGCCTAAAAGCTTTTTAAATCTACTTTTTGAAAATCTTCCATTTAATAAAATGCCTTAAACATATATCCTAAAATCAACAGATGGTTCTTGCAAAGAAAATACGAAGTACATGTAACAAGTATACTTAAGTTTAAATTTATAAAAGTATACCTAAAACAAAAAATCAGTATCACAGCCTATTAAGTGTTAAATGTTAAAGGTATACCTCTGCCGGGTGTGGTGGCTCACACGTGTAATTAACAGCACTTTGGGAGGCCGAAGCAGGAAGATTGCTTGAGCCCATGGAGTTGGAGACCACTCTGGGAAATAGAGTATGACCCCATCTCTACAAAAAAAAAAAAAAAAAAAAATTAGCCAGGTGTGGTGGCATGTGCCTGTGGCCCCAGCTACACAGGAGGCTGAGGCAGGAGGATCAGTTGAGCCCAGAAGGTCAAAGCTGCGTGAGCCATGTTCATGCAGTTGCACTCCAGCCTGGGTGACAGAGAAAGATCCGTTCTCAAACAAAAATAAAAACAAAACCAAAAAAACTCAGTATATCTGTAGGTATTTTTCTTTTGCTGATGTCTGACATTCTATCTGTATGTATACATACATGTATCTGTATGTACATATGTAACTTTGATAAATGGCATAGCTGTACATATTGTATAGTTACCTGCTTTAGCCACTGTCAGCATGTCTTGGATTTGTCAATATTTTTCTATTCTAAAACTTTTTTTTTTTTAACTTATCACTTAACAGTTCATTGTAAGGAAGTTCTGGAATTTTTAATTTTTAAACTAGTATATTCCTGCTAGACTCAAAGCTGAACCTCACTTAACAGTTCATTGTAAGGAAGTTCTGGAATTTTTAATTTTTAAACTAGTATATTCCTGCTAGACTCAAAGCTGAACCATGCCAGAGAAACTTCTTCCATGTGCTGCCTAGCTGCTATGTATACCCCAACCTCCCACTTCCCTCAGGGTCATGTGGGACTTACTTTCAGTGGCAAAAACCGCAATTACTTTTGTACCAACCTAATAGATTTGGAATGTTTTTTGTCATTTGCAGGACTGTCACTTCCAGGGATAACCATCCAGGTGCATAGTGAGGGGCTGAACCCTGCTTAGAGGGATGTAACTGCAAGGATGTGATGTCAGAGCCTAGTCTTGCTAGTTAAGAATAATTTCCTGGCCAGGCACCGTGGCTCACACCTGTAATCCCAGAACTCTGGGAGGCCAAGGTGGACAGATCGCTTGAGCCCAGGAGTTCGACACCAGTCTGGGCAACATGGTGAAACCTCATCTCTATTTATAAAAATAAAAAAATAAATTTTTAATAATATTTTCCTTTATTATTTATAATCTGCTTGCTGAGAGTATTTTCCTTCATTGTGAGTCTCTTGAGAGCCTCTGAAGCACCGATCTGACATTTCTATAACTGGAAATAATTAACTGTGTTTTTATTATTGAGGCTTCATTTTCTTGACACCTAAGGTGACTTTATCTTCTGCCTCATATATTCCCCTCCCTGAATTGCCATCACCACAACAGGCCTAAGTCCAATTTCTTTTCCTATATACAGGACCTTATACCTCTAAGCTAGATGTGATTTCCTCATTGAAGCAAAGGAGATAGCCCTAAATGTGGAGAGAGTAATGTGTTAAGGTGGCTCAAAGAAGAAGGAAGCCATTGCAGGTAAATGCTCAGCTGATACGAAGAGTCAAAACTTCAAGGTATTGTTTGAGAAACTTTGCCCTCAGTGGCCAGGGGAGAGAACTGAGGTCCTTTCAGTCCTTTCTAAAGACATCTCACCATCATCCCCCTGTGTCACTGTGCCCGTAGCTCCTTCTATAATTCTTCCAGTTTTAAGGAGGGAAGGATTAGCCTTACAGAGTTTCTGACTGTAAAAGAAATACATACTGAGCATTAAAATTCAGAAAACAGAAAATCCTACTTTGCACAGCAAAGGAAACAACAGAATGAAGAGAAAACCCAAAGACTGGGAGAAAACATTTGCAAATCATATATTGGATAAGGGGCTAATATCTAAAATATAAAAGGATCTCCGACTTCTTAGCAATAAGAATACAAATAACTATTAAAAATGGGCAAAGGACTTGTATACATTTCACAAAAGAAGATATACAAAATGCTAAACACTGCTAATCATCAGAGAAATGCAAATTAAAACCACAATGATATATCACCATGCACCTGTTAGACAGGCTATTATAAACAAATATGAATGATTAGTGTTGGTGAGGACGTAGAGAAAAGGAGCATTTGCACACTGTTGAGGGCACTGTAAATTAGTACAGCCATTTTGGAAAACAGTGTAGAGCTTCCTCAAAAAAAAAAAAGATAGAATTACCATATGATCCAGCAACCCCACAAGGAATTGACATCAGTATGTCAAAGATGTCTGCTCTCCCATGTTCACTGAAGCATTATTCACAATAACTAAGATATAGAAACAAGCTAAGCATCCATCAATGGATTTTTTTAAATGGAGGAATAGTATTTCACACAGTGTGGAATAGTATTCAGCCTTAAACTTGAAATTTGGTCATTTGCAACAACATGGGTAAACCTTCTAGGTTTACCTAGAAGATACTCTGTTAAGTGAAATAAGCCAGGCACAGAGAGATAAATACTGTATGATCTCACTTATATGTGGAATCTAAAAAGTTGAACTCTTAGATTTAGAGAGTAGGAGGGTGGTTATCAAAGACTTGGGGGTGGGGATGTGGTGCATAGGGAACAGAAAATGCTGGCTAACAGATAAAAAGTTTCATTTCGATAGGAAGGATCACTTGAGCCCAGGAGTTCAAGGTGGCAGTGAGCTATGATAGTGTCACTGCACTGTAGCCTGGACTACAGAATGACATCCTGTCTCAAAACAAAAAAAGAGGTTAAATTACAAACTACTACTATGTACAGCAACATGGATATAATGTTATATCTATATAATGTTATAGCTATATATAGATACATATGTGACACGCCTGTAGTCCTAGCTACTTTGGAGGCTGAGATGGGAGATCACCTGAGCCCAAGGAAGTTGAGGCTATGGTGAGCCATGATTGTGTCGCTGCACTCCAACCTAAGCATTGGAGTGAGACTGCGTCTCAAAAGACTTAAAATCGAGGGAAAGATGTTATATCTATCTTATATATCTGTATATAGAAACATATAGATATAACATTATAGAAATAATGTTGAAAAAAGGAGGCCAAACACAAGAGTACATACTATGATTCAATCTATATAAAGTTTAAAACTAGACCAAACAGTTCTATTAGAGTGGTCAAAATAATGGTTAACTTTGAGGTGTAATGATTGGGAAGAGACATGAGGGAGCCTTCTGGGATGTTGGAAAGTTTCTATGTCTTTAATGGTGGTTGCATGGGTTTGTTTATTTATTTATTTATTTATTTTGAGACGGAGTTTCGCTCTTGTTACCCAGGCTGGAGTGCAATGGCGCGATCTCGGCTCACCGCAACCTCCGCCTCCTGGGTTCAGGCAATTCTCTTGCCTCAGCCTCCTGAGTAACTGGGATTACAGGCACACTCCACCATGCCCAGCTAATTTTTTGTATTTTTAGTAGAGACAGGGTTTCACCATGTTGACAAGGATGGTCTCCATCCAGGATGGTCTTGATCTCTTGACCTCGTGATCCACCTGCCTCGGCCTCCCAAAGTGCTGGGATTACAGGCTTGAGCCACCGCACCCAGCCAAGGGTTTATTTCTTTTTAAGGTCAGCAAGGGATAATTTTAAGATTTGTGCGCTCTCTCTCTCTCTCTCTCTCTCTCTCTCTCTGTGTGTGTGTGTGATTTCATGTGTTCATTTCTTTTACCCATTTTTTTCTATCAGGTTTTCGGGTCTTTCCCTCAATTTTAAGAGTTTTCTGTTGTTTTTTTGAGACAGGGTCTCACTTCAACACTCAGGATGGAGTGCAGTGACACAATCATGGCTCACTACAGCCTAAACCTCCTTGGAGCTTAGATGATCTCCCACCCCAGCCTCCCAAGGAGCTAGGACTACATGTGCATCACCACATGCAGCTAATTTTTTGTGTTTTCAGTAGATACACAGTTTCACATGTTGCCCAGGCTGATCTCAAACTCCTGGGCTCAAGTGTTCCACCAATCTCAGCCTCTGAAAGTGCTGGGATTATAGGTATGAGCCATACACACTCAAAATAAGTTGAATATCCGTATTTTTTAAATCACATTTTTCTAACTACAAAACCAGTTTTCTTCCAATTCTGATTTTTGTTTCTAAAGCCCATATTTTATTACACTGAATGAAACCTGTGCATGGGTAATTCATTTAAATAAACAAAATTTCCGCTGGATTGGTGGATTTAAAAGACTAATGATGATAAAGGCCGGGCGCGGTGGCTCAAGCCTGTAATCCCAGAACTTTGGGAGGCCGAGGCGGGTGGATCACGAGGTCGAGAAATCGAGACCATCCTGGTGAACATGGTGAAACCCCGTCTCTACTAAAAATACAAAAAATTAGCTGGGCATGGTGGCACGTGCCTGTAATCCCAGCTACTCAGGAGGCTGAGGCAGGAGAATTGCCTGAACCCAGGAGGTGGAGGTTGCGGTGAGCCGAGATTGCGCCATTGCACTCCAGCCTGGGTAACAAGAGCGAAACTCCGTCTCAAAAAAAAAAAAAAAAAAAAAGACTAATGATGGCTAGGTGTACTGGCTCATGCCTGTAATCCCAGCACTTTGGGAGGCTCAGGAATGTGGATCATGAGGTCAGAAGATCAAGACCATCCTGGCCAACATGGTGAAACCCTGTTTCCACTAAAATACAAAAAATTACCTGGGCGTGGTGGTGCACGCCTGTAGTCCCAGCTATTCAGGAGGCTGAGGCAGAGGTTGCAGTGAGCTGAGATCACACTACTGAACTCCAGCCTGGTGACAGAGCAAGAATCCATCTCAGGCCGGGCGCGGTGGCTCAAGCCTGTAATCCCAGCACTTTGGGAGGCCGAGGCGGGTGGATCACGAGGTCGAGAGATCGAGACCATCCTGGTCAACATGGTGAAACCCCGTCTCTACTAAAAGTGCAAAAAATTAGCTGGGCATGGTGGCACGTGCCTGTAATCCCAGCTACTCAGGAGGCTGAGGCAGGAGACTTGCCTGAGCCCAGGAGGCGGAGGTTGCGGTGAGCCGAGATCGCGCCATTGCACTCCAGCCTGGGTAACAAGGGCGAAACTCCGTCTCAAAAAAAAAAAAAAAAAAAAAGAATCCATCTCAAAATAATAAATAAACAACAGACTAATGATACCATATGGTAGTGAATAGGCATTCTCATAGTATGTTGTGTATTGGTGCAAGCTTAGGGCAATTGATAAAGATGTGTAAGCAGGGTTTTTTTGTTTTTTGAGACGAGTCTCGCCCTGTTGCCCAGGCTGGAGTGCAGTGGTGTGATCTTGGCTCATTGCAACCTCCACCTCCCAGGTTCAAGTGATTCTCCTGTCTCAACCTTCCAAGTAGCTAGGACTACAGGCGTCTGCCACCACGCCCAGCTAATTTTTTGTGTCTTTAGTAGAGATGGGGTTTCACCTTGTTGGCCAGGCTGGTCTCAAACTCCTGACCTCATGATCTGCCCACCTCAGCCTCCCAAAGTGTTGGGATTACAGGCGTGAGCCACCACTCCCGGCCAGCAGGTTTTAACTCAGCAAAATATCTGAATATTTTGCTACCTAAAAGATACAGTTACATCTGTGTACAGAAAGGCATATGTAGTAAAACATTGCATATAATGGGAAAAAACTGGGAAAAAACTGGAAATAACTTACATATCTAAACAAAACAGGGCAGCCATAAAAAATGACAGAGTTCAAAATTTGGTGACATGAAAATTTGTTCACTATATTTGGTTAGATGAAACAGGTTGATTTCAAAACAGAAGTGTTATATAGCCCTGTTTTGAATGAAAATCCTATATGCCTATATCCATGCGCTAATTCACAAACAACGTGAAGTGATTTGGAATAAAATATTCAAAGAGCTTTACTTTAAGTTTTTAAATATTCTCCAATCTTCTGAATTAAGAATCTACTAATTTTACAATGCAAGAAATCTGCTTTGAGAGCAGAAAAAAATAATGAAAGGAAATATGTGCATGATACATGGAATGCAGTGTTGAAATGGTCTGAATTCTGGCTGAAGAGACCCAAACTTTCTTCACAGACCTTTCAGAGTACTAATTCAAATACTGTCTTAAAAGTCCTAAATCTAAAATCCGAAGATTTTTAGACACAATGAGTTCTTATCAGTTGCCCCTCCTCATCACGTCTTCCCAGAACTCTGCCTAAAGGACACTTACGACTCATCCAGAAAACAGGTCTGTGGGCCGGGTGTGGTGGCTCATGCCTGTAATCCAAGCACTTTGGGAGGCCGAGGTGGGTGGATCACATGAGGTCAGGAGTTCAAGATCAGCCTGGCCATGATGGTGAAACCCCATCTTTAAAAAAAAACACACAAAACAACAACAACAAAAAAAACCAGGTCTGTAATTTTTCGGTTTGTAGATTTTATTCCACCACTCGATTATCCCTTTTTGATGGCCTTTTCACTGCAGCTGGGGTCTATATGGCTATAAAGTGGGAGAAGAAAGGAAGCTGGGAACTCAGAGATGCAGAGCCCAAGAACAATCGAGTCTAAAACTGGCACTTAGGTGGCTACTCACTCCACCAGGATCCCCTATGTTAAACACCAGGCTGAGCACCGGGGATGAGGGTGCCCTGAGAAGACAACGCGTGCCATGCTTCATTGCAAGATGACTCTGCTTAATATAGGTGTCGATAGTAGTCCTCACAGGCACAGGGGGAGATCAAAAGATCCCTCTGTCTCAACATTAAACCCAGCACTGCCGAAATGAAGCTCCAGCCATTACACACACACTAGCGACTTAAGGGTCTTCCATCACTAGACCACAGCAGCACTGTCGTATGATGGAAGGTCTCAGACCTTACAGTGTCACACACCCCATATCAAAGCCACCCAAATGTTCCGCATCCGAGCAGGGACAGGAGCACAATCACGCACCTGTCGCAGCCGCCTCGCCGCGCACATCGCCGCCGTGTCCTGGCGTCAAAAGCTCACACACGCACACGTACACACACAGGCCCGAGCTACCGCCGTGCACGCTCTGTCAGTTGCCCGTGAGCTCGGGTCTTCCTCACCGTGATCGCTTCCCGCACCCAACCCAAGCACTATGAGAACTTGGAAGGGTAACCGGAGATCAAAGTTCGAAAACCGCCCGGGAGCCTGCGGGAAATGTAGTCCAAGGCCGGAAACGCCCGGATGTGGAGAAGGCGCGCGTAGCCGCTGGCCTGCAGGAACACGCCGCGCAGACACCTGGGAGGCACCGTCCGCGCGGGAGTGCGCGTGCGCAGACGCCCGGCCAGCGACTGAAGGTGAGGCTGGCGGGTCTGCCCATCGCTGAGGAAACGGGTGATGGTGGGACCGGTAGGGAAAGCCGGTTAGGGAGGCGGGAACCTGGGCTGGGGAAAGCAAGAAGGGAAGAGAAGCAACCTGGGACGAGAAGTTGGCAGGAGGAAAGCGCGAGTCCGAGCCCCAGAGGAGGCTAGAAGGGAAGCAGGAACCAGAGCTCGGGCCGGGGAGCGCCTGTAGAAGGGAACCGGGAGCCCGAGGCGGGGGTGAGCGCCGCAGTGGCAGGAATTTCGTCCGATTTTCTTCCGCCAGCTCCTGGAGCACGGCCTGGCACACAACAGGCGCTCCGTGTATGTGGCTTTTCGTACCTGTCCTGTGTATTGTGGTGGGGGAATGTGTTATTCTGCGTGACGTTGTGGAACTGGTTGTTTATGAAGGTGCTAGGGCCCCTGCGTGTGTTAAGTTTTAATTTAAATTAGGTGCGAGTCGATTTGTCTTTGAGCTTGTGTCCGACTCTGGAGAGGCGACAGTGAGGGCATTGTTAGTGAAATATTGAAGTATAAGTTATGTGAAATTGTGCACGATGTGGGCGCCTGTGAGATTATGACTATGTGAGTGGGTGATACAGCTATGAATATGTCTAATTTCTGAAGTATTTTGTGTGCACGACCCGTGATGACTATGGATGTGGCACATTGTGTGACTGAGATGGAGTGCTTCAGAAACCGAGTTCTGACTAAAGTATGCATTGTTTAGATTGATTTCTATTGGGCATTTTATATATGCCTGTAGAATTTGACTCTGGTAATTAAACAAGTAGAACGAGTAATGATTATTTTTAATAGAGTGGAAGAGCAAAATAATTTTCAGAGGGTAAGATCATAAATTGGGGCCAGGTGCGGTGGCTCACACCTGTAATCCCGGCACTTTACGAAGCTGGGGCGGACAAATCACCTGAGGTCAAGAGTTTGAAACTAGCCTGACCAACATGGTGAAACCCTGTCTCTACTAAAAATACAACAATTAGCCAGGCGTGATGGTGCACACCTGTAATCCCAGCTACTCGGGAGGCTGAGGCAGGGGAATCACTTGAACTCTAAGGTGGAAGCTGCAGTGAGCCCGGATCGCACCACTGCATTCCATCCCCGCCTCTCCCCTCCCCACAAAAAAAATCATTTATTGGGAAACCTGGTATTGAGTGATGACTGATATGCTTAAATGAATAGAACCACTGGGACAACGCAGAGAAAAACTTTATTTGATAACTGCCACTCTCAAAATTCCTATCTGGAGATATATATATATATATATATATATTTTTTTATTTTTATTTTCATTTTCATTTTTTTTCTGGGTGAATTCCTTCTGCTGGAAGTCTGCAATGTGAAAGGATACATGATTAGTTTTTTTAATTCCCCAACTTTTATTTTGTCTCCTTTTTACTCCCTATAGGTAGTCTTCAGCTCTCACGGATTGGGAACTGGGAAAGGAATGAGAAGTCAGAAGTCAGAGACAAGAAGAGGCTAACATGACTGATACCACTATAATTTAGTGTAAGTCGTCTCTTGCCTCCCAAGAGAACCTGCTGCTTAGAACCTCCAGATACACTTCCCTTCTTATGGGCATAGCCTCTTCTCCAGCTGCCACCTCAGTGCTTCCTCTGGGCATGCAATGGCCTACCCACTCTGCTGGGTGAGTTTGTCCAGTGAGTCCTCTTTGATAGGACCCAAGACAACCCAGACAGCTTCCACCAATGGGATCTTCACTTAGTGCTAAGGTGAGAATTAGCTACCTCAGTCACTTTGCCCTCCCAAATCCTAGAAACATGTAACTTTTTGCCAAGAAGACTCTCACCACTTTGGTTCCTAGTGCATCAGGTTCTGAGGGACCCCTTGTGTGTTGTAAAGACAGAAGAATCACTCACTTTTTTCCCCCTGGAAAAACTGTTCTAAAAATAACTTAATCTCTTAAAAATTCTCCTCTCTCAGCCTCTCCACCCTTTTAAGGGAGGAGTTTAATGACAGCAAAATTTTACACTCAACAGCTGTATAAGATCCTATTCTGAAATGAGATTCTTTTAGAATTTTGTTTCATTCACCATTTTTAGGATATCAGCTACGACTGAGGCAAAAGATTTCTAAGTTTTCATCCTGTTAAAAATGAACAGTGATAACAATTAGAAAATTCAGGGTTGTTGGAAAAAACATTAAGAAATCAATAGGAAGTGTGTGAGAAAAATAATGAGGAAAAAAGACTATTAAGAGATACAAAGGAAGTGACTTTATTAATTACATGATATATTAATAAAAAGCACATTTAAAAATAAGACTTTTGGTTGGGCACAGTGGCTCATACCTGTAATCCCAACACTTTGGGAGGCTGAGATGTGTGCACTGCTTGAGTCCAGGAGTTCAAGACCAGCCTGGGCAACATGGTGAAACCCTGTCACTACAAACATACAAAAATTAGCCAGGCATGGTGGCATGCCCCTGTGGTCCCAGCTACTCAGGAGACGGAGGTGGGAGGATCACCTGAGTCCAGGCGGTCAAGGCTGCAGTGAGCCGTGATCACACTCTTGCACTCCTGCTTAGGCAACAGTGAGACCCTGTTTTAAAACAAAAGAAACTATAAAACTCTTGGGGAAAAAACACATAGGCATACATGTTATTGATCTTAAATTTGGCATGCATTCTTTTGGGGTTTTTTTTTTTTTTTTTTTTTTTTGGAGACGGAGTTTCGCTCTTGTTACCCAGGCTGGAGTGCAATGGCGCGATCTCGGCTCACCGCAACCTCCACCTCCTGGGTTCAGGCAATTCTCCTGTCTCAGCCTCCTGAGTAGCTGGGATTACAGGCACGCGCCACCATGCCCAGCTAATTTTTTGTATTTTTAGTAGAGACGGGGTTTCACCATGTTGACCAGGATGGTCTTGATCTCTTGACCTCGTGGATCCACCCGCCTTGGCCTCCCAAAGTGCTGGGATTACAGGCTTGACCCACTGCGCCCGGCCCTGGGCTTTCTTTTGTGATGATTAAAATGTTCTAAAATTAGATAGTGGATGAGTGGTCATTATGGTTTGTGAATATACCAAAAACCATTGAATTGTATGCTTTAAATGGGTGAATTGTATGGTATGTGAGTTATGTATCAATAATGTCGTCATTTAAAAAATCTTGGCTAGGCCACCTCTGCATTATTTTAGCTGTGAGTGTCTCCTCTGTTAGTCAATTTCTGTTATAATAGGACCTACCTCACTCAGGGTTTGTGTGAGGATCACTGGATCCACATCACAGGGAATTATTTTGGAAAGTGTAAAGAAATAATTGAATTCCAAATATTCAAGAGAGGGAAACTGGTTGAATTTAACCAAGCAGTGCCACTGAGGAGTATAATGCAGCCATGAAAAGGAATCAGTTTCATGGATTCATGGAGAAGGGTTATCAGGATACTTTCGATTTGTTTGTGTGTTTGTTTGTTTTTTGAGATGGAGTCTCACTCTGTTGCCCAGGGTGGAGTACAGTGGTGGGATCTCAGCTCACTGCAACCTTCGCCTCCTGGGTTCAAGCAGTTATCCTGCCTCAGCCTCCTGAGTAGCTTGGATTACAGGCATGTGCCAGCACACCCAAATAGTTTTTGTAGTTTTAGTAGAAACAGGGTTTCATTGAGTTAGCCAGGATGATCTCAATCTCCTGACCTTGTGATCTGCCCCTCTCGGCCTCCCAAAGTGCTGAGATTACAGGCATGAGCCACTGCACCTGGCCTGTTTCTGAGACAAGGTGTCACTCCATTACCCAGGCTGTAGTGCCGTGGATCACTGCAGTCTTGACCTCCTGGGCTCAAGTGATCCTCCCACCTGAGCCTCCCAAGTGGCTGGGACCACAGGCATGTACAACCATACCCGGTTGATTTTATTTTTTTTGTACAGCTGGGGTCTTGCTCTGTTTCACTAGGCTCAAGTGATCTGCCCACCTCGGCCTCCCAAGGTGCTTGGATTATAGGAGTGAGCCACCTTGACTGGCCTCTAAGATACTTTGCTAGTGATAAAAGCAACAGCGAATATTATATTTTATATTTTATCTAAGTTTTTAGCTTATCCTTTTATTATTTTAATATAAGCAAATCTATATATTGGCATTTATTTAAACCACCACCCAAATTTAAAAAGAAAACAAAAACAGAACACTTCTAGGCCCCTTCCAGTCACCCTGGCACAAAAGTAACCTCTGCTCTAATTTTATCTCATATAAATGGAGTCATGCAGAATGTAGCCTTTTGAGTCTGAATGAAGATTCAGTAAGCAAGCATATTGCAATCAGTAAGCTGTAACTGGGACTACAGGTACATGCCACCATGCTGGCCAAATTGTGTATTTTTATTTTATAGAGACAGAGTCTCACTATGTTGCTCAGGCTGGTCTTGAGCTCACACAGTCCTCCTGCCTTGTCCTCCCAAAGTGCTGGGATTACAGGCACGAGCTCAATTCATTTGCTTGTTGCAATTCACTCATGTTATTGCATGTATCATTGCTTCATTCTTCTTAGTACAAAGTAGTATTCCATTGGCTGGATGGATGACGGTTCGTTTGTCTGGGTATCCATTGATGAACCGCTGTGAACATTTACATTTGGGTCTTTTTGTAGATACGTGTTTTTGTTTGTCGTGGATAGATAGGAGTGGGATTGATAAGTCATTTAAACAATTATTTTTAAATAGTATCTTTACATGGAATAGTTTTGCTTCTTGATTGTGGTGGTGGTGACACAAATCTAAATATACGATTAAATGGTAAAAACACAATGAATACGTGGAAAACTAGTGATATCTGAAAGAAGTTGGTGCATTGTGTAATGTCAATTTTCTGATTTTTTTAATTTTTTATAAACAAAGTCTTGCTCTGTTGTACAGTACAGTGGCACAGTTATAGCTCACTATAGCCTCAAACTCCTGGGCTTAAGTGATCCTCCTGCCTCAGCCTCCTGAGTAGCTGGGACTGCAGGTACAAACCACCATGCTGGCTAATTTGTGTATTTTTATTTTTTAGAGACAGAGTCTCACTATGTTGCCCAGGCTGGTCTGGAATTTCTGAGGTCACACGATCTTCCTGCCTTGTCCTCCCAAAGTGCTGGGATTATAGGCATGAGCTACCTGCAGCGCCCAGCCAGTTTTCTGCTTTTGACCGTGTACTATGCTTATGGAAGATTTGACCCTTGTGGGGAAGCTGGGTGAAAGGTAAATGAGCCCTCTCTGCACTATTTTTGCAAGCTTCTGTGGATTTATAGTCATTTCTTTTTTTTTTTTTTTTTGAGACGGAGTTTCGCTCTTGTTACCCAGGCTGGAGTGCAATGGCGTGATCTCGGCTCACCGCAACCTCCACCTCCTGGGTTCAGGCAGTTCTCCTGCCTCAGCCTCCTGAGTAGTTGGGATTACAGGCACGTGCCACCATGCCCAGCTAATTTTTTTGTATTTTTAGTAGAGACAGGTTTTCACCATGTTGACCAGGATGGTCTTGATCTCTTGACCTCGTGATCCACCTGCCTCGGCCTCCCAGAGTGCTGGGATTACAGGCTTGAGCCACCGCGCCCGGCTGGATTTATAGTCATTTCAAAATAAAAAGCATAAATTTTAAGAAGAGCCTGCTGCAAGACTAAGAAGTGCCTACAGTGTCTGATCCCGTTGTTGGGCATGGATTCTGTTTCCTACTCTAGGCACTTTTGGACACAGCCATACAGAATATCTTATCCCATACCTGCCCCTGTGAGTCACTTACCCTTTCTCAAAGTTTCCAGCAACCTGGGAGTAGGCAGGATACAGTGGTTCACACCTGTAGTCCCAGCATTTTAGGAGGCCAAGGCAGGAAGATCACTTGAGCCCAGGAGATGGAGCAACTGAGCCTTAGCAACATAGTAAGACCCCATTTCTACAAAAAAAAAAAAATTAGCCTGGCTTGATGGTGTGCACCTATAGTCCCAGCTACCCAGAAGGCTGAGTAGGAGGATTGCTTGAGCCCAGGGAGGCCAGTGCTGCAGTTAGCAGTGGTAATGCCACTGTACTCCAGCCTGGTAAACAGAGTAAGACCCTGTCTCAAAAAAAAAATTAAAATTAAAAAAGTAATTAGCTGGATGTGGGTAATGCATGCCTATGGTCCCAGCTATGTAGGAGGCTGAGGTGGGAGAATGGCTTGAGCCGAGGAGGTCGAGGCTGCGGTGAGCCATGGTTGTGCCACTGCATTCTAGCTTAGGCAAGGAGTAAGACCCTGTCTCAAAAACAAAATAGAAATAAGACTTGAATAAAAGAACAGGAAGAAACAACAGGATAAAATGTCAAAACATCCTAACATTTCATCCATTTCCGTTAAGATTTTATATAAAAATGTTTGAACTTTGTAGCATTGTTAGGAGAAAATAAACACCAGAAATTCTGAGAGAGAGAAAGTGTCAGGGAACTAGCCCTAGTAGTACTAAACTGTTTTAAAACTGATAACTAGGCAATTAAATGAACAGTTCAGTGAAAATAAATATAAAGCCCAGATCTACTTAGATATATAACGGAAAAAGAATACATGATAAAGATGGCAGTTTTGATGAATGAAGGAAGTACAGATTCTGGAGTACCTTGTGATACCAAACTAGATGGCCAAATAATTTTTTAAATTGTATTTTTACATTGGAAAAAAAGTCAAATGAGAAACTATAAAAAATTATTGTCGCCAGGTGCGGTGGCTCAAGCCTGTAATCCCAGCACTTTGGGAGGCCGAGGCGGGTGAATCACGAGGTCAAGAGATCGAGACCATCCTGGTCAACATGGTGAAACCCCGTCTCTACTAAAAATACAAAAAATTAGCTGGGCATGGTGGCGCATGCCTGTAATCCCAGCTACTCAGGAGGCTGAGGCAGGAGAATTGCCTGAACCCAGGAGGCGGAGGTTGCGGTGAGCCGAGATCGCGCCATTGCACTCCAGCCTGGGTAACAAGAGCGAAACTCTGTCTCAAAAAAAAAACAAAAAAAAACAAAAAAAAATTATTGTCCAGGCACAGTGGCTCACACCTGTAATCCCAGCATTTTGAGAAGCTGAGGTGGGTGGATCACCAGAGGTCAGGAGTTTGAAACCAGCCTGGCCAACATGATGAAACCCCGTCTCTACGAAAAATACAAAAAAATTAGCTGGGCGTGGTGGCAGATGCCTGTAATCCCAGCTACTCAGGAGGCTGAGGCAGGAGAATTGCTTGAACCTGGGAAGCAGAAGTTGCAGTGAGCCAAGATTGTGCCACTGCTCTCCAGCCTGGATAACAAGAATAAAACTCTATCTCAAAAAAAATTATTTGGGGTTGGGCATAGTGGCTCACGCCTGTAATCACATGGGAGGAGCACATGAGGCCAGCCTGGGCAACATTGTAAGACCTCATCTAAAAAAAATTATTTAAAAAAGTATCTGGGCTTGGTGGCATGTACCTTTCATGCTAGCTACTTGGGAGGCTGAGGCAGGATTGCTTGAGCCCAGGAGTTTGAGGTTGCACTGAGTTAGAATAGTGCCACTGTACTCCAGCCTGGATGGCAGAGTATGATCCTGTCTCTAAAAAAGGAAAATTATGGTCCCCTTATTGGTTGCCCCAAAAGCCTGTATCTCTGACCTTGGGGATAAAACAGGATTTGCCTAGCTGGTTCTCTCCTCTATATTTATGTGGCATATTCAGAGTGGACAAGGATCAATACAAGAGAAATGGAGGCAATTTTAATGGAATTATAAGAACTGTGAGGCACGTGTGGTTTCATGTGGCTTTTTTTTGTTGTTTTGGCTTTGCCTTCTTAGGACCTGCCTCTTTTCTAAAGAGGAGCCCAAAGGAGGGACTGGTCGTCTATTTCATATCTCCAAACCATGGCTCAGGTAAGACAATGGTTTCTCTCTACTTTCTGAAATTTTTTTTTTTTTTTTTTTTAAGGATATTTGGGCATATGTCTGTCTTGTCCTGCATCCTCCTGCCTGTCTTCCCCTCCAGAAAACTGGTCTTTACTTCTTCTCATATTGATCAGATAAGACTACGTTCCACAAATGCTCCCAACTTTAACAAACGTTCACACATTAAGTGGATATGTCAGGCCAGGCATGATGGCTCACACCTGTAATTCCAGCACTTTGGGAGGCTAAGGCAGGAGAATTGCTTGAGCCCAAGAGTTCAAGACCAGGCAACCTGGGCAACATAGAGAGACCCTTGTCTCTACCAGAAATTAAATAAATAAAGCTAGGCACAGTGGCTCATGCCTGTAATCCCAACACTTTGGGAGGCCGAGGCAGTGGATCACCTGAGGTCGCAAATTCGAGACCAGCCTGGCCAACATGGTGAAACACTGTCTCTACTAAAAATATAAAAATTAGCCAGCTTTGGTGGCAGGCACCTGTAATCCCAACTACTCAAGAGACTGAGGCAGGAGAATTGCTTGAACCCAGGAGGCAGAGGTTGCAATGAGTGAAGATTGTGCCACTGCACTCCAGCCTGGGTATCAGAGTGAAACTCTGAAAAAATGAAAAGAATTAGCCAGGTGCAGGTGCAGTGGCATGCGCCAGTGGTCCTAGTTGTTTGGGAGGCTTAAGTGGGAATATGGCTTGAGCCCAGAGATCAGGTCTACAATGAGCCATCATCATGTCACTCCACTCCAGCCTGGGTGACAAAACAAGACTGTCAGTGGGTATATCATTCATCATCTCCTCTCTCAGTCTTCTCCCAGAAGCTATGTACACAAGCTTCTGTACACAAGCTATGTACACAAGCTTCCCAGAAGCTATGAACACAAATGCATTTCTTTGAATTAAATGAAAATGTATTACTGAATGAACCTGTCTTGTGTAGATTAAAAAATATATATATAAGGCTTTATTGCATCCACAAACTGGAGTCAAGATGGTAGTGAAATTGATATAATTTATATAGAATTAGTAAGTAGCAAGAAGTCTTGTGTTGAGGCTTTGAGGATGGAGATTTGCAACCTGTACAAAGAACTCAGAATCTTACGTGTCTCCTCTACCTTAAGTTTGGCTTACAGCTGCTAAAAATTTCTAAAAATCTGTGACCTTCCAATAACACCTTAGTATATTAACTGTATTCTAGATTTATTTATATTTTCAAATTTCTTCCAATTTTATGTTTGGATGTAGAAGTAAATATATTTGCAGTGACTGCCGTACTGAACTTTAAGAGTTACGTAAGTGTAACTCTTAAAATATGCTGCTCCTGGTTTCAAAGACACTACACTTTCTTGTTTGACTCAGAAAATTTATCTTCATATTTGGACTAAATATTGCTGTTCTCCAGATTCTGTATTCATTCTCTTCTATTTACACTCTCCTCTTCACTACCTACCACTATTCTAATGATGCTCAAGTAATTTTAATTCTAAACCTCTGTCTTTTTAGTATATAGTTAAAACTATATATCCAGCCTCCAGCTAGATATTACCACCTACATGTTCCATAGATTCCTCATTCATATGTCTGAGATTCACCTTATTGTCTCCTTCAGCCCATCGTATTCTTTTTTGTTTTTTATAATCTGGTTAGGGCCCCAACACCTACCCACCTGCTAATACAGCCATTGTGAGTTAAGAGTCTTTGAATCACTGCAAAATCATTGAGTGGCAAATTCTGTTCCTCTTACCACAGTTCTTTCCATCCTCCACTGCTACTGTCTTGATTTGGGTGCCTCTCTCATAGTGGTCACTTGTCTTCCATTTAATATCTTCACTTCTTTTTCAGTTCTCCAAGGGCTCACCCCAGTGCTTGCTTACATATTTTTGTTTTCTGTGCTTTTGTGTGTGGTTTTTTTTTTTTTTTTTGAGACGGAGTTTCGCTCTTGTTACCCAGGCTGGAGTGCAATGGCGCCATCTCAGCTCACCGCAACCTCCGCCTCCTGGGTTCAGGCAATTCTCCTGCCTCAGCCTCCTGAGTAGCTGGGATTACAGGCACGTGCCACCATGCCCAGCTAATTTTTTTGTATCTTTAGTAGAGACGGGGTTTCACCATGTTGACCAGGATGGTCTCGATCTCTTGACCTCGTGATTCACCCGCCTCGGCCTCCCAAAGTGCTGGGATTACAGGCTTGAGCCACCGCGCCCGGCCATGTATTTTTATTTATGTAAAATATACATAACAGAGAGCTTATCATTTTAACCATTTCATTTTTTGGAGACAGAGTCTTGCTCTGTCGCCAGGCGCCAGGCTGGAGTGCAGTGGCATGACCTTGGCTCACTGCAACCTCTGCCTCCCGGGTTCAAGCAATTTTCCTGCCTCAGCCTCCTGAGTAGCTGGGACTACAGGCACACGCCGCCACACCCAGCTAATGTTTGTATTTTTAGTAGAGACGAGGTTTCACCATGTTGGCCAGGATGGCCTCGATCTCTTGACCTCGTGATCTGCCTGCCTCGGCCTCCCAAGGTGTTAGGATTATAGGCATAAGCCACTGCACCTGGCCCATTTTAGCCATTTTTTAGTGTATAATTCAAAGCCATTAAGTATGTTCACAAGTTGTGTAACCATCACCACTATCTATTTGCAGAACTGTTTTTGTCATCTCAAATAGAAATTCTGTACCAATAACACTAAACAATAACTCCCCATTTTATTCTTTTTTTTTTTTTTTTTTTTTTTTTTTGAGACGGAGTTTCGCTCTCGTTACCCAGGCTGGAGTGCAATGGCGCGATCTCGGCTCACAGCAACCTCCGCCTCCTGGGTTCAGGCAATTCTCCTGCCTCAGCCTCCTAAGTAGCTGGGATTACAGGCACGCGCCACCATGCCCAGCTAGTTTTTTGTATTTTTAGTAGAGACGGGGTTTCACTATGTTGACCAAGATGGTCTCGATCTCTCGACCTCATGATCCACCCGCCTCGGCCTCCCAAAGTGCTGGGATTACAGGCTTGAGCCACCGAGCCCGGCCTTTTTTTTTTTTTTTTGAGACGGAGTTTCGCTCTTCTTACCCAGGCTGGAGTATAATGGAGCGATCTCAGCTCACCGCAACCTCCGCCTCCTGGGTTCAGGCAGTTCTCCTGCCTCAGCCTCCTGAGTAGCTGGGATTACAGGCACGCGCCACAATGCCCAGCTAATTTTTTGTATTTTTAGTAGACACGGGGTTTCACTGTATTGACCAGGATGGTCTCGATCTCTTGACCTCATGATCCACCCGCCTCAGTCTCCCAAAGTGCTGGGATTACAGGCATGAGCCACTGCACCCGGCCCCCATTCTATTCTTTATACCATCAGATGCAAAGTGCCTTAGAGGAATGTATAAAGACATTTCATTAGGAGACAAGGAATGTTAAAATGCTTATAACAGTTTGAATACAAGAACAATAATCATTAATGCTAATAGAGTTTTCCAGTTCACAAACATGGTGGACATCTCCTTTTCTTTAGATCGTCCTTAAATTCTCTCAATAATGTTGCTTTCCGTGTACCAGTCTTGTAAATGTTTTTTATATCCTTGGATTTTTTTTTTTTTTTTTTTTTTTTTTGAGACGGAGTTTCGCTCTTGTTACCCAGGCCGGAGTGCAATGGCGTGATCTCGGCTCACTACAACCTCCGCGCCTCCTGGGTTCAGGCAATTCTCCTCCTGCCTCAGCCTCCTGAGTAGCCGGGATTACAGGCATGCGCCATCATGCCCAGCTAATGTTTTGTATTTTTAGTAGAGACGGGGTTTCATGGTGTTGACCAGTATAGTCTCGATCTCTTGACCTCGTGATCCACACGCCTCAGCCTCCCAAAGTGCTGGGATTACAGGCTTGAGCCACCGCACCCGGCTCTTGGATTTTTTTTAATGCTGCTGTAAATGATGTTCACTTCTGTTTCAATTTCCCGCTGTTTATTGCTAGTATGTGAAAATGCAGTGGATTCTTTTAATCTTGACCTGCAACCTTTCAAAACGCTGTAATTCTAGTAATTTTTTTTTTGTAGATTCTTAGGATTTTCTACATGGACAGTCCTGTCATACGTGAATAATGACTGTTTTCTTTCTTGATTTCTAGTCTATATTCCCTTCATTTCTGTCTTGCCTCACTGCATTGTCTAGAACCTCCAGTAAAATGTTGTGTATAAGTTTTAAGAACAGACATTCTTGTCTTGTGCCTGACTTAGGTGAAAAGCATTGTTTTTCACTACCAAGTTTGATGTTAGCTATTGGATTTTTTTTTGAGACAGAGTCTTGCTCTGTCGCCCAGGCTACAGTACAGCGGTGGTGGATCTCGGCTCACTGCAACATCCGCCTCCCGGGGTCGTGCAATTCTGGAGTGTCAGCGTCAGGTGTAGCTGGGATTACAGACATGCACCACCATGCTGGCCTAATTTTTGTATTTTTAGTAGAGATGGGATTTCACCATATTGGCAAGGCTGGTCTCGAACTCCTGACCTCAAGTTATCTGCCACCTTGGCCTCCCAAAGTGTTGAGATTACAGGCATAAGCCACCAGGCCTGGCTGGAATTTCAATTTAAATGATTGAAGATATTCCAGTTTGCTGATAGTTTTTATCAGGAATGAGTGTTAAATTTTCTCAAAAGTTTTTCTGGGCCAGATGTGGTAGCTCATGCCTGTAATCCCAGCACTTTGGGAGGCCAGGGCAGGTAAATCACTGGAGCCAGGAGTTCAAGACTGGCCTAGGCAACATAGTGAGACCCTGTCTCTACCAAAAAGAATAATAATAATAGCTTGGCGTGGTGGTACCCACCTCTTGTCCTATGTCCCATTTACTGAGGAGACTAAGGTGGGTGGATCTCTTGAGCCCAGGAGGTCAAGGCTGCTGTGAGCTATAATTGTACCATTACACTCCAGCCTCGGTGACAGAGGGAGACCCTTTATAAAAAACAAAAAACGTCCAGATATAGTGGCTCATACCCGTAATCCCAGCACTTTGGGAGATCAAGGTGGGTGGATCACCTGAGGTCAGGAGTTTGAGACCAGCCTGGCCAATATGGTGAAACCCTGTCTCTACTAAAAATACAAAAAAAAAGTATCTGGGTGTGGTCCTGGGCACCTGTAATCCCAGCTACTCAGGAGGCTGAGGCAGGAGAACCACTTGAACTTGGTAGGTGGAGGTTGTATTGAGCCAAGATCCTTTCAACTGCAGTCCAGCCTGGGCAACAAAGAGAGAAACTTAATCTCAAAAATAAATAAATAAATAAATATTTCTTCATCTATTGGTTTTTCACATTATATGGCTTTTTCTTTTTTTAAAATTTTACTATAATGAATTAGATTGATTGATTTTTGAAATGTTAAACTTAGTTGTCCTGGGATAAACTCCACCTGGTTATGATATAATACTTTTGTATATATTGTTTTGTGTATTAATTTGATGAATCTGCTAATACGTTGTTACTGATTTTTCTCATCTGTAGTTCATAAAGGGTCTAATGTATAGTTTTTCTGTTTGATGTCAGGGTCATGCTATCTCATTAATAAATTGGCATGTATTGTCTCCTCTTATTTTCTGAAAGAATTTATATAGAGTTGGTTTTGGTTCTTCTTTAATGTTTGTTAGGATTCACCATGAAGCCATCTATCTGAATTGGAGATTTCTTTTTTTTGAGATGGTGTCTCGCCGTTGTTCTCCAGGCTGGAGTACAGTGGTGCGATCTCGGCTCACTGCAATCTCCGCCTTCCTGGGTTCAAGCGATTCTCCTGCCTTAGCCACCCAAGTTGCTGGGATTACAGGTGCCTGCCACCACGCCCAGCTAATTTTTGTAGTTTTAGTAGAGACTAGGTTTCACCATGTTGGCCAGGCTGGTCTCAAACTCCTGACCTCGTGATCCATCTGCCTCAGCCTCCCAAAGTGCTGAGATTACAGGCATAAGCCACTGTACCTGGCCTGACTTGAAGATTTCTTTGTGGAAAGATGCTGAACCAGTAGTTCAATTTTTGTAATAGAATGAGGACTGTTTAGGTTATCAGTTTCTCTTTTAATTCAATGAGTTTTGTAGTTTGTGACTCTAGGAATTTGTTCAATTCCTCTAAGTTGTAAACTGTATTGGCATAAAGTTGTTGCTCTTTTTGTCCTTTTGATGTTTGTATCATCTGTAGCAGTGCCCCTGTTTTATTCTTATTATTTATGATTTGTGTCTCTCACTTTTTTCCCTGGTTCATTGGCTACAGATATATCAATGAAGTTGATCTTTTCAAAGTACCACACCAGCTTTTAGTTTCATTGATTTCTTGTAGCATTTTTGTTTCTTCATTTCTCCTCTTTTATTTTGTATTTCCTTTCCCTCTCATGACTTTAAGTATAATTAGCTCTTCTTTTCCAACTCTTATATAGATGGGAGTGTATATTAAGACTTTTCTTTTTATCTAATAAAGCTTTAGATGCTATAAATTTCTCTGTAAGCATTATTTAAAGGGTTCCCAACAAGTTATGACATGTTGTGTTTTCTTATTCAGTTGAAAATATTTTCTGATTTTCTCATGTTTGTTTTTTACCCATTGGTTATTTAGAGATGTCTTTTTTTTTTTTTTTTTTTGAGACGGAGTTTCGCTCTTGTTACCCAGGCTGGAGTGCAATGGCGCGATCTCGGCTCACCGCCACCTCTGCCTCCTGGGTTCAGGCAATTCTCCTACCTCAACCTCCTGATTAGCTGGGATTACAGGCACACGCCACCATGCCCAGCTAATGTTTTGTATTTTTAGTAGAGACGGGGTTTCACCATGTTGACCAGGATGGTCTCGATCTCTTAACCTTGTGATCCACCCACCTCGGCCTCCCAAAGTGCTGGGGTTACAGTCTTGAGCCATCGTGCCCGGCTAGAGATGTCTTTAATTTCTAAAAATTTGGGGATTTTCCAGATAGCTTCCTGTAACTGGTTGTAGTTTAATTCTGTTGCAGTCAGAAAACAGAGTCTATGTGATGTCTTCCTAAATTTATAGAGACTTCTTTTATAGCACAGACTACGGTTTAATGTGATCAGTGTTCTCTGTGCCTTTGTAAAGAATGTATATTCTAATGTTACTGGGTATGTCCTGTAAATATCAGTGAGATTAAATTGGCTGATTGTGTTGAAAGTTTTCTGTATCCTTATTGTACTTCACTCTGTTAACAGTAATGACTGAAGGAAGAAAATTGGAATCTTCTATTATGACTAAGCTTTGTTTTTAGATGCATTTGTATTTCAGATTATGTCCTCTCCTGAATTCACCCTGCTCTGTTATTATGAAATGCCTCAATCCCTGATAATATTCTGAATAATACTGCCCTGAAATCTATTTTGATTAATATTTTTATAGCTATTCTAACTTTCTTATGATTGTATGGTGTTTTTGTTCTTTGTGCTGCTATAACAGAATGCCTGAAACTGGATAATTTATGAAGAACAAAAATAAATTTTCTCACAATTCTGAAGGCTGGGAGGTCCAAGATGAAGATACAGGCAGGTTTGTGTGTCTGGTAAGGTCTGCTCTCTGCTTCCAAGATGGCAGCTTGAGGCTGTATCCTCACATGGCAGAAGGCAGAAGGACAGGCCAGCACTATGGTACATGAAGCCCCTTTACAAGGGCCTTAATCCCATTAACAAAGGAAGGAACCCTAATGACTGACCTAACCACATATTAAAGGCCTTACCTCTGAATACTATCACATTGGTAACACTTGAATATTGTTTCATTTTTGTTTTGAGATAGGGTCTCACTCTGTCACCCAGGCTGGAGTTCAGTGGCACAATCATGGCTCACTTCAGCCTCAACATCCTGGGCTCAGGCAATCCTCACATCTCAGCCTCCTGAGTAGCTGATACTACAGGCATGTGCCACCATGCTCAGCTAATTTTTCTGTTTTTTTATAGAGACAGGATTTTGCCATGTTGCCCGGGCTGGTCCTGAGCTTTGGGGTTCAAGCAGTCCTCTTGCCTCTGCCTCCCAAAGTGCTAGGATTACAGATGTGAGCCACTGTGCCTGGCCTACACCTGAATTTTGGAGGGGACACATTAAAACTATAGTATATGAGGCTGGGCTCAGTGGCTCACACCTGTAATCCCAGTACTTTGGGAGGCTGAGGCAGGTGGATCATGAGGTGAGGAGATTGAGACCATCCTGGCTAACACAGTGAAACCCTGTCTCTACTAAAAATACAAAAAATTAGCCTGGTGTGGTGGCACATGCCTGTAGTCCCAGCTGCTCAGGAGGCTGAGGCAGGAGAATCGCTTGAACCCAGGAGGCGGAGGTTACAGTGAGCAGAGATTGTGCCACTGCACTCCATCCTGGGCGACAGAGCAATACTCATCTCAAAACAAAAACAAAAACTGTAGTATATGATATACCTGATTTCCATCCCTTTTTACTATGGTTTTGTTTTTGTTTGTTTTTTTGTTTTTGTTTTTTTGAGATAGAATCTTGTTGTGTCAGTTACCGAGGCTGGAGTGCAGTGGTACAGTCATGGCTTACTGCAGCGCCAACCTCCCAGGATCCAGCAGTCCTCCCACCTTAGCCTTTTAAGTAGCTAGGACTACAGTCATGTGCCACCTCATCTGGCTAATTTTTAAATTTTTTGTAGAGATGGGCTCTCACTATGTTGCCCAGGCTGGTCTTGAACTCCTGGGTCCAAGTGATCTTCCTGCTTGGCCTCCCAAAGTGCTGGGATTATAGGTGTGAGCCACTGCACCTTTCCCATCCATTTTACTTTTATTTACCTATGTTTTAATTTTTGTAGTTAATCAGGTACAGCTAGTAGATGGTTTTGTTTTTCTTTTTTCCTCCAGTGTGATTCTCTATCTTTTAATGGAGTTTTTAATTCATTCAGTGTAATTATCAATATAGTTGAGTTTAAATATGCCATTCAAACTATTTTTTGGTTTAAATAGGCCATTTATTCCTATTTTTTCCAGTTTTCTTTTAGATTGAGAAAATTTTATTTCATTTTTTTCTGTATTATTCACTTATTAGAAGTACCTCTTTAGATACTTGTTGGTTTTGTTTTTTAGTGGTTCTAGGCCAGAGGTTGGCAAACCATTGCATTTGAGCTAAGTCAGGCATGATGCCTGGTTTTGTAGTTTTATTGGAACTCAGCCATCTATGAAAGTATTTTGCATGTATATTGCAAAAGTATTTTGCAAGTATATTGCTTTCTTTCTCTTCAAGTTCACTGATCTTTTCCTTCTTCAGTGTGTAATCTGTTGTTACTACCACCTGTTGCATTTTTCATATCATGTATTTTTCTTCTCTAGAAATTTTATTTGATCCTTTTTATATCTTCCATTTCTCTCATGATGTTTATCTTTTTTTCTGCCTTCTTGAGCTTATGGAGTATGTTTATACTCCTGTTTTAACATCCTTGGTTTTTGTTTGTTTGTTTGAGACAGGGTTTCACTCTGTTGCCCAAGCTGGAGTACAGTGGTGCAGTCAGCTCACTGCAGCCTCCAACTCCTGGGCTCAAGCAATCCCCCAACCTCAGCCTCCAGTGTAGGTGGGACAACAGGTGTGTGCCACCACACCCGGTGAATTTTTAGATTTTTTGTGGAAACAGGATTTTGCCATATTGCCCAGGCTGGTCTCAAACTCTTGGGCTCAAGTGATACTTCTGCTTGGGCCTCCCAGAATGATGGAATTATAGGCATGAACCACTGTGCCCAGCCGATCCTTGTTTGTTAAATCCATCACTTCTATCACTTCTGTCACTTCTGGGTCTGTTTCATTTCTGAATCTGTTTCTTTTGATTTTTTTTTTTTTTTCTTCTTATGAACATTAGTCGTATTTTGCTTGCTTGGAAATTTTTTACTTGAATTTTAAATTGCTGAATGCTGGATTTTGTTTTGTTACATTAAAGAATTAAATTACTTCAGACCATTTTGAGCCATTTGAGTCTTGGTTTTAAGTTTTTGTTAGTGTAGATCAAGAGCAGCATTTGGCCTAGGGCTAATTGAGTCCCATTCCTAAAGTCAGCAGCCTATAGCCTGAAATCCAAATCCAGCTTGCTGTCTGGTTTGTGAGTATTGGAACACAATCACACTCATTCATTTACATTCCGTCTGTAGCTGTTTTCACACTACAACTGCAGAGTTGTGACAGAGACTATTTGGCTCAGAAAGTCTGAAATATTTGCTATCTGCTCCTTTGCAGGAATAGTTGTCAAGCCCTGCTCTACCTAGAACTTGGGTATTACCAATTCTTTCTACTCTGGCTGATAGGAACACAAACTTCCCAAGACTGTTTGACTTTCCTCTGATTCTTTCCCAAGCTTCATGTAATTTTACCCCCATATACTTGCAGATCAGTGTTTAGCTGTGGATTCAGAGGGACAACTTTGCAGATATCTGGATTGAATTGATCTTTAATAATCTCTCTCTCTCTCTCTCTCTCTCCCTCCCTCCTTCCCTCCCTCCCCTCCTCTCTCTTCTCTCTGTCCCTCCCTCCCCTCCTTTCTCTTGTCTCTCTCCCTCCCTCCTTTCCTCTCTCTCCTGTCCTCTCCCCTCCCTTCCTCTCTCCTCTTCCCTCCCCTCCCCTCCCCCCCTCCTTCCCTTCTCTCTCCCTCCCTCCCTCCCTCCCTCCCTCCCTCTCTCTCTCTCTCTCTCCCTCCCTCCCTCCCTCCCTCCCTCTCTCCCTCCCTCTCTCCCTCCTCCTCTGCTACTTCTTCAAGTGATACTTCTGCCAACCCTAACCCCTAACCCTAACCCTAACCCTAACCCTAAAGGAAGTCAGAAATATCTATATGTCTTATTGGGTACTTCACTGGACTGAACTCAAACTTCAGACAATTCTCTATGATTGGTGGCAGCTTGAATCTCTACTTTATTTCTTTTGTTTTTTACCAGACTGCTTAGATTCTGACCCATGTATGCCCAGTTGAGTTAGGTGTCAGCCAAAGATGTTAACAAAGTTTATTTAGTGTCCTTTGTCTGACTCCCACATTCAGTTTTATAGGATTTCTCTACTCCCTTTCCAGCTGGTGTTGCCTTTGCTTCTTCAAGTCAGTAAGGCCATGGGTTTCACCTGAGTTTTATTTTCCACACATGGTGTCTACTTGGGACCTGCCCCCAAGCCACAAGTAGTATAAATTGTTAATTGTCCCATTGCTCTTCTGTTCTTCCAAGTATAGACCCTCCCCTCCAGTCTGTCTACTTGGGACACTTCGCAGTGCCTTCAAATTTTTTTTTATATTTTATCCAGGATTCAAGATTAATATTGTTATTTTCAGTAACATAGTCAAATAAGAGCTACTCTGTGCCATTTTCTTTCTTTTTTTTTTATTTTTAAGATGGGGTTTCACCATGACAGCCAGGCTGGTCCTGAGCTCCTGACCTGAGGTGATCCACCCACCCCAGCCTCCCAAAGTGCTAGGATTACAGGCTTGAGCCACCGCGCCCAGCTCAACTCTGCCATTTTCTAAAGCAGACTTTGCATTTTTAATCAACTTTATTGAGGTATAATTTATGTACAATAAATACTCATTTTAAGCATATAGTTCATGAACCTCAGAAGTAAATAGCTTTGTGTACTCACCACAACAATCAAGATTACAGAATTTCATTACTCCAGAAGTTGCCTCATGCTCCATACAATTAGTTGCTCCACTGCCATCCCCAGCTTCAGTGGTCATGTATCTGCCTCTGTCACTATAGTTTTACCTCTTCTGGAATTTCATAAAAATGGAATCAAGAATATGTAGCTTCTTCCTTTCTCCGCAATTGTGGTGTGTGCTTTACTCTGTTTCTTGCCATGTCTTCTCACAAGACTTTCATGATTAAGCGATTCCTGGCCAAGAAACAAAAGCAAAATCGTCCCATTCCTCAGTAGATTTAGATGAAAACTGGTAATAAAATCAGGTACAACTCCAAAAGGAGACATTGGAGAAGAACCAAGCTGGGTCTATAAGAAATTACACATGTGGGGCCGGGCGCGGTGGCTCAAGCCTGTAATCCCAGCACTTTGGGAGGCCGAGGCGGGTGGATCACGAGGTCAAGAGATCCAGACCATCCTGGTCAACATGGTGAAACCCCGTCTCTACTAAAAGTACTAAAAATTAGCTGGGCATGGTGGCGTGTGCCTGTAATCCCAGCTACTCAGGAGGCTGAGGCAGGAGAATTGCCTGAACCCAGGAGGCGGAGGTTGCGGTGAGCCGAGATCGCGCCATTGCACTCTAGCCTGGGTAACAAGAGCGAAACTCCGTCTCAAAAAAAAAAAAAAAAGAAAGAAATTACACATGTGATGGCACACATATTTATGCTGTCTGAAGGTCACAATTATGTTACCAAATCAAGCTGAAAAATGTCACCGCTGTCTGGAGAAGTTTGAATAATTTCCTCTCTGGATCTGTTATGACGGCATTAGTTAGTACAACCCACAGTGCTTCCATTATTCATGTTAAAAAATAAATAAATAAATAAATAAGGCAGCTTTAGTTGCCTGAGTTCAGTAATAAATATGTGAGACCTTTCCAAAAAAAAAAAAAAAAGAATATGTAGCTTTTGGGGAAGTTGGCTTATTTAACTCAATGTAATGTTTTTGAAAGTCATTCGTGTTTGTTCTGTGTATCAGTACACCCTTTGTATTGCTGAGCATTTTTCCACTGTATGGATATACTACTATTTGTTATCTAGTCACCTTTATTTCTTTTGGGTAAATACCGAGGTGTGGAATCTTCTGTGGGTTATATGGAAAGCGTATGTTTAACTGTATTAGAAACTGCAAACTCAAAGCAGTTGTGCCATTTTATTTTCCTGTGATCAAATGCGTGAGAGTTCTAATAGCTCCACATATTTTCTGGATACAATTCTTTTGTCATATAAAAAGACTATGAATATCTTCTCTCAATCTATGACTTGATTCATTTATTTTCTTAATGGTGTTTTTTAGAGCTGAAGTTTTTCATTTTATGAAATTCAGTGTTTTTAAAATTCTATGATAAATGCTTTTTGTGTTAAATTTAAATTTGTTAAGTTTCTCTCTGAACTTGCATTTACAAATTTTGATGTTTTTATTTAGTTGGAAATATTTTCTGAAAATTTCCTTTTTGATTATTCTTTGACCCAAAATTATTAATAGTTACTTAGAAGTATATTGTTTAGTTTCCAGACATTTGGGGTTTACCTTGGTATCTTGTTTTTATTGAGATTTAATTTAGTTTCACTGTTGTCAGAGAACATATTTTATATGGATTTGTCTTTAATCTATTGAGACTTGTTTAGGTTCTATCTTGGTGAGTAGTCTGTTTGCTCTTGAGAAGAGTATGTGTTGTAAAATTACTGAAAGTGCTTTTCTATAAATGTCAGATGGGTTTAGATGGTTGATAGTATTCTTTCCGTATTCTGGCTGTTTATAGGTTTACCCCCTTTGGTTTGGTTCTTTCTGTTACTGACAAACAGTAACATCAACCATGATTTTGGACTTCTAAAAATCTCATTTTACTTTTGTCAAGTTTTGCTTCATGTATTTCGGAACTCTATATATTTATGATTATAAAATCTTCCAGATGTACTTACTCTTTATTATTATGAAATGTCCTTGTTTCTAGTAGTAACGCTCCTCAAGTTGAAATCTGTTTTGTGTGATATTTCTATAGCCATTTCAGCTTGTGTTTGTATATCTTTTTAGTGGTTAGTGTTTCTGTATCTTTTTTCATCCTTTTACTTTCAGCCTATTTGTGTCTTTGTTTTTTTTTTTAATAAGTTTCTCATAGACAGAATGAATATATTTGAGGGTTTGTTTTGTTTTGTTTTGTTTTGTTTTGAGACAGGATCTTACTCTCTTGCCCAGGCTGGAGTGCAGTGGTGTGATCAATCCTCACTGGAGCCCCAACCTCCTGGGCTCAAGTAATCCTCCCATCTCAGCCTCCCTGAGTAGCTAGGACCGCAGGCATGTGCCAGCATATCTAGCTAATTTTTTTTTTAGGTTAAAAAAAAAACTTTTTGTTGGAGGGGAGACAGTTTCCTTCTGTTGTCCAGGCTAGAGTGCAGTGGCACAATCCTGGCTCACCTCAGCCTCTGCCTCTCTGGTTGTGCCTTAGCCTCCCAAATAGCTGGGACTATGGGCATGTATCACTACACCTAATTTTTATATTTTTAGTAGAGATGGAGTTTCACCATGTTGGCCAGGCTAGTCTTGAACTCCTGACCTCAAGTGATCTGCCTGTTTTGGCCTCCCAAAGTGCTGGGATTACAGGTGTGAGCCACGGTGCCCAGCCCTTAGCTAATTAAAAAAATTTTTTTTTGTAGACACAGGGTCTCACTATGTTACCCAATCTGCTCATGAACTCCTGGGCTCAAGTCATCCTCCCAACTCAGCCTCCCAAAGTGCTGGGATTACAGGTGTGAGCCACTACACCCAGCCTACTTGAATCTTGCTTTCATAGACACTGATCATCTCTGCCGTCTCATTGAAGTGTTTAGTCCATTTACATTGAATACAAGTAAAGGTATAGTTGGATTTAGGGTAGCCATTTTTGCTATTTGTTTTATGATTGCCTAACCTGTTTGTTTTTGCATATTTATTTGTTTATTTATTTTGAGACAGAGTCTCATTCTGTCCCCAGGCTGGAGTGCAGTGGTGCTATCTTGGCTCACTGCAGCCTCTGCCTCCTGGGTTCAAGTGATCCTCCTGCCTCAGCCTACCTAGTAGCTGGAGCTACAGGTACACACCACCACACTCAGCTAATTTTTGTATTTTTGGTAGAGATGGGATTTCACTACGTTGCTCAGGCTGGTATCGAACTCCTTGGCTCAGGTCATCCACCCGCCTTGGCCTCCCAAAGTGCTGGGATTACAGGAGGGAGCCACCACACCCAGCCTGTTTTTGCATTTTAAATATACTATTTTTTAGAGCAGTTTTAAGTTCATTTCAAAACTGAACAGAAAATACAGAAAGTTCCTATATACTCCCTGCACACACACACAAGTCTCCCTCACTATCAATATCTGGGACCAGAGCTGTCCAATTGTACAAATGCTGGAGCTACATTAACACATTATTTTTACCCAAAATTCATAGTTTACATTAGGGTTCACTACTGATATTGTATAATCAGTAGGTTTTGACAAATATATAATGGTGTATATTCACCATTATATTATCTTACAAAATTGTTTCATTGCCCTAAAAATCCTCTTTGCTCTGCCTGTTCATCCCTCCCTCCCTGCTACCCTCTGGAAACCACTAGTCTTTTTACCCTCCAAAAGGTTGCCTTTTCCAGAAAGCCATATGGCTAGAATCTGGAAGGCTATACCATGTAGCCTTTTCAGAGTGGCTTCTTTCACTAATATGCTTTAAATTCCTCCTATTTTAGCCTATCTGCTCCTACATTCTGTTGTATTTTGTGTTAGTCACATACATTTTAATGATTCATTTTCGTTCCTCTGTTAGCTTTTTAGTTATGCATTTGCATTTTTTGTGTGATTGCCCTAGGATTACAGTATGCATCTTCAACTTAATCAGAATTTTTTAAGGGTTGATACTAAATTAGTTTTGGTAAAAATACATCAGTCTTGCCACATTACAGTTTCATTTGCTAATACCTGCCTTTTACTTTTTTGTTTGCCATGTATGTGATATTTGTAATAAATGGTATTAGGATGTTTATTTTAAATCAAGGGTCTACAGTCCACAGGCCAAATCCAGCCTGTTTCCTATTTTGTGCAGATTGTAAGCTAGGAATTATTTTTGCATCTGAATCATTTAACAACATTTACAAGAAAAAAATATTCCTGATGCAGTAAAACTTTTAAAAATTTTAAAAACTTTAAAAAATTTTAGTGTCCATAACTAAGTTTTATTGAAACATATTTTTGCTCATTTATTTACATATTATCCATGGTTGCTTTCATGCTAAAATAGCAGAAGACATTTGCTGATTGCTGCTTGAAACAGTCATATCTTGTAAAGAGAAAAGGAAGTGAATATTTATACTCTCACAATTTTTCTCATTTTCCTCATTCCTTCCTAAAAGACCTTAGTGTTGTTTTTACCTTAGCCTGAATTAATTTCCTCACCCCCCACCTCCTAGAGATGGGGATCTCACTTTGTTGCCTAGGCTGATCTCAAACTCCTGGCATCAAGCAGTCCTCCTTCCTCAGCCTCCCAAAGTGCTGGAATTACAGATGTAAGCCACCATGCCCAGCCTATTAGCATTTTTGATGGTGCAGTCCTTCTGGCAATGAATTCTCTAGGTTTTATCTGAAAATATCTTTATGTTGCCTTCATTTGAATATATAGTTTTGCTGCATGTAGAATTAATTCTTGGTTGTTTAGCAGTTTAATTAGGATTTGGCTAAATGTGGTTTTCTTTGGTGTTTATCCCTTTAGGGTTAATTAAGCTCTTTGAAGGTGTAAGTTCTTGACAAATTTGGATGCGTTAGGCCATTATTTCCATGAAATTTATTTATGCCATTTCTTTTTCTCTCCCCATTCTGGGACTCTAATTATATTCATGTTGGACTTTGGAAATTGACCCACAGATCTTTGTGAATCTATTCATGTTTCATGATTCTTTTTCTTTCTGTTGAGATTACTTACTTTCTCTTGATTGATTTACACAGATAGTGATTCTTTCTCTATTTCTGTTCTGCTATGGAGCTTATCTGATTAAATTTCTTTTTTCTTTTTTTTTCTTGCTCTATCACCCAGGCTGGATGCAATGGCAGGGTCTCAGCTCACTGCAACCTCTGCTTCCTGGGTTCAGGCAATTCTCCTGCCTCAGCCTTCTGAGTAGGTGGGATTACAGGTGCCTGCCACCGTGCCTGGCGACTTTTTGTATTTTTAGTAGAGACGGCATTTCACCATGTTGGCTAGGCTGTTCTTGAACTCCTGACCTTGTGATTTTCCTGCCTCAGCCTACCAAAAATGCTGGGATTATGGGCATGAGCCATTGTGTCTAGCCTACCTAGTTAAATTTTTATTTCAGTTATGTATTTGAATACTTAAAACAGCTACTTTGAAGCCTTTTTTTGGGGGGGGGGGCAAAATCCAACAGAAGGGCCCACTAGGAGTTCGTTTCTGTGATTGTCTTTTTGTGACTACAGTTCCTTTCCCCCCACTCCTTTTGTTTTGTTGTTTTGTTTGCATGTTTAGTAATTTTTGCTAGAAAGCTGAACATCGTAAGTAGTTTTTTTTGTTTTTTGTTTTTTGTTTTTTGTTTTTTTGTGTGTGAGGCAGAGTCTTGCTCTGTCACCAGGCACCAGGCTGGAGTGCAGTCGCGGGATCTTGGCTAACTGCAACCTTCGCCTTCTTCAGGGTTCAAGCAATTCTCCTGCCTCTGTTCTGGAGAGTAGAACAGCCTCCTGAGTAGCTGGGACTACAGGTGGGTGCCACCACGCCCAGCTAATTTTTTTTATATTTTTAGTAGTGACAGGGTTTCACCATGTTGGCCAGGATGGTGTCGATCTCTTGACCTTGTGATCCACCCACCTTAGCCTCCCAAAGTGCTGGGATTACAGGCGTGAGCCACCATGCCCGACCCATAAGTAGTATTTTAATCTGAATTCTGTCATGTCTGTTACGTTCTTCTGAGAATTATTTTTTTAGTAGGCAATTAGCTTGCTTATAATCAAACCTCAAATTTTCTCTCCTTGCTCATTGTAAAGCAGCTGATATATCCTCTTTGTTCTTCAAGCTTCTAGCTGCTGCCTTTTTTCCTAACCTCCTGAAAGCAAATAGGTTCTCCATTGTGTTCATGTACTTTTGCTCTCAATCAAGGAATTGTTGAGTGTTTAGATTTTGGGACTTATGTCCTGCATTTCTCTTTTTCAAGTTTGACCCCCTACACTTCGTGCTGCTTTGTCAATCCAAGCTCTGACACCTTAATCCTGTAAGCCTTCAGTCTTACTCTTCTTGAGCTGTGAGCAGGTTGTGGAATACCATCGGTCAAAAAGCAGATGTCTTAGAATCTTACTAGATGCACTTTTATTTTTCAATGTATGTATTTTTTTGAGACAGAGTCTCACTTTGTCACCCAGGCCAGAGAGCAGTGGCAGTCTTGGCTTACTGAAACCTCCACCTCCCAGGTTCAAGCAATTCTCCCGCCTCAGCCTCCCAAGGAGCTGGGAGTACAGGCATGTGCCACCAAACCCAGATAATTTTTGTATATTTAGTAGAGACCGGGTTTCACTGTGTTGGCCAGACTGGTCTTGAACTCCTGATCTCGTGATCTGCCCACCTTGGCCTCCCAAAGTGCTGGAATTACAGGTGTGAGCCACAACACCCAGCTATTTTTCAAAATTCTTTTCTGTTTTATTTCTGTCTGCTTTTTGTTAAGCCCTCTGTGATCTCTCCAACACATGCATATTTTATCAACCAGGAGTTTTGACAGAGTTTATGCTCAGATTTTCATTTTCATCCTTTCTGTAGTTCTCTCACTTCCAGAATTAACCTAGATCTCCAGCTCTCATTTCTCTCTCTCTCTCTCTCTCTCTCTTTCTCTCTGTCTCTCTGTGTGTGTGTGTGTGTGACAGTCTCTCTCTCTGTTGCCCAGGCTGGAGTGCGGTGGCACAATGTCAGCTCACTGCACCCTCTGTCTCCCAGGTTCAAGCAATTCTTCTGCCTTAGCCTCCCAAATAGCTAGGATTACAGGCGCCCACGACCATGCCCAGCTAATTTTTTGTATTTTTAGTAGAGACAGGGTTTCGCCACATTAGCCAGTCTGGTCTCAAACTCCTGACCTCAGATAATCCACCGTGCCCAGCTTCGAGCTCTCATTTTTGTCCTCCATCACCTTTAAGGAAGTAAGTGGTGGTTTTATGCCATTGGAGCTGTGGGATTTCAGGTTTATTGTATAGCATGTGTACATTTTATAATTATTATCTGAGGGAATGTTTCCTTGAGTGTTTTACTGTGTTATTGTTGCATGCTGAAAAATCTCACCATGCATTTAAAAACCATTTTCTTCATGTATGACATATTCATGTTAAATGGGAAACATTTACCTCCTTAGTGAAGCTTGAGAAAATACCTTTGTGATACAGCTGTATCTTGTACGTACTTCTTTTGTGTACCTGTAACACCTTCTTGCAGGTTTGTGTTTACATACATTTTCTTGCAAGTATGTGTTACATGCCTCTGCTAACTTCTGAGCAGGAAGGTGTTTGTCTTGGTACTTCCATAAATAAATACAGTTTTAGGCATTAAGTGACTTCACAGTAAATATTCTTAGAATGTGTTATTCAAAAATTAACTGACAGGAACTTCTACTTTGATTTTTGTTTCCCCTACAATATAAATCATAAAACAGGGAAAACTGTAGTCTTTCTGTACAGGGATTCATATGAATGCCACAAAGTATCAGGGTCAAAAGTACTTCCCAATATCTAGTCCACCTGTTCTTTTCTTTTTCTTTTTCTATTCTTTTTTTTTTTTTTGAGACAGAGTCTTGCTCTGTCACCCAAGCTGAAGTGGAGTGGCATGATCTCAGCTCACTGCAACCTCTGCCTCCTGGTTTCAAGCTATTCTCCTGCCTCAGCCTCCCACGTAACTGGCATTACAGGTGTGCGCCACCATGCCTGGCTAATTTTTTTCATTTTTAGTAGACATCGGGTTTCACCGTGTTGGCCAGGGTGGTCTTTAACTCCTGACCTCTAGTGATCAACCTGCCTCAGCCTCCCAAAGTGCTGGGATTACAGGTGTGACCCACTGCACCCGGCCAACTCCACCGGTTCTGATTACTGTTCCATCCATTTTAGGGATCAGTGTCATTCAACGATGTGACTGTGGACTTCACTCAGGAGGAGTGGCAGCATCTGGATCATGCTCAGAAGACTCTATATATGGATGTGATGTTGGAAAACTATTGCCACCTCATCTCTGTAGGTAAGAAAAATTCTCTTTGAAACTTTCAGTAGCAGGCACTTCCTCTCAAAGTGCCTAAAGTTATGTATAATCTTGAATTTCAGGAATAAGAGGTGATAAATTCCTTTCGGTTAGCAGAAGGAATAATTGTGTCTTCCCTTGCCCAGTACAAGGTGCTACTTATATTGTTACACAAATAGGCGTCTTAATTATGCACCCATCCTCATTTTCTTTTTTTTTTTTTTTTTTTTTTTTGAGACGGAGTTTCACTCTTGTTACCCAGGCTGGAGTGCAATGGCGCGATCTCGGCTCACCGCAACTTCCGCCTCCTGGGTTCAAGCAATTCTCCTGCCTCAGCCTCCTGAGTAGCTGGAATTACAGGCACGTGCCACCATGCCCAGCTAATTTTTTGTATCTTTAGTAGAGACGGGGTTTCACCATGTTGACCAGGATGGTCTCGATCTCTCGACCTTGTGATCCACCCGCCTCAGCCTCCCAAAGTGCTGGGATTACAGGCTTGAGCCACCATGCCCGGCCCGACCCATCCTCATTTTCAACAGTATTACAGCCCAAGCAACTTAAGTCTTATTTTCCCTTGTCAGGGTGTCACATGACCAAACCTGATGTGATCCTCAAGTTGGAACGAGGAGAAGAGCCATGGACATCATTTGCAGGTCATACCTGCTTGGGTGAGTTTCTGGCTCTTAGGAAGACACAGTCTAGCAGAATGTAAATGTAAAGGGGTCAGGAGTGGGTGATACCTTTGAAATGTTTCAGCAGTGTCTTTTTAAAGGCTCCTGACCTGTGAAAAACTTTATGCCTATAAAAGTCAAAACCAGACCTTTAGGCAAGGTATGATGGCTCATGCCTATAATCTGACACTTTGGGAAGCCAAGGATCACTTGAGGCCACGAGTTCAAGGCAAGCCTGGACAGCATAGCAAGACCCCATCACTACAAAAAGATAAAAAAAATTAGCCAAGGCTAGGTGTGGTGGCTCACATCTGTCATCCCAGCACTTTGGGAGGCCAAGGTGGGCAGATCCCTTGAGCCTAGGAGTTTGCAACCAGTCTGGGAATCATGGAAAAACCCCATCTTTACAAAAAAAAAAAAAAAAAATGCAAAAGTTAGCTGGGCTTGGTGGTGCACACCTGTAGTCCCAGATACTCAGGAGGCTGAGGTGGGAGGATCACTTGAGCCCAGGAGGTCAAGGCTGTGGTGAGCCATGATTGCACCACTGCACTCCAACCTGGGTGACAGAGCAAGATCCTGTCTCAAAAAAAAAAAAAAAGCAGGAATGATGTCATATACGTGTAGTTCCAGCTACTTAGAAGGTTGAGAACGTTGAGATGAGAAGATCACTTGAGCCCAAAGATTCGAGGTTACAGTGAGCTAGGATTATGCCACTACACTCCAGGCTCGGCTACAGAGCCAAGACCCTGTCTTTTTTTTTTTTTTTTTTTTTTTTGAGACGAGTTTCGCTGTTGTTGCCCAGGCCACCATACCCAGCCAAGACCAAGACCCTATCTTAAAAACAAAAACAGGCCGGGCACGGTGTCTCAAGCCTGTAATCCCAGCACTTTGGGAGGCCGAGGCGGGTGGATCACGAGGTCATGAGATCGAGACCATCCTGGTCAACATGGTGAAACCCCGTCTCTACTAAAAATACAAAATATTAACTGGGCATGGTGGCGCGTGCCTGTAATCCCAGCTACACAGGAGGCTGAGGCAGGAGAATTGCCTGAATCCAGGAGGCGGAGGTTGTGGTGAGCCAAGATCGCGCCATTGTACTCCAGCCTGGGTAACAAGAGTGAAACTCCGTCTCAAAAAAACAAAAACAAAAACAAAAACAGAACCATACTTTTTAAAGTCATGCTCGCGCCGGGCGCGGTGACTCAAGCCTGTAATCCCAGCACTTTGGGAGGCCGAGGCGGGTGGATCACGAGGTTGAGAGATCGAGACCATCCTGGTCAACATAGTGAAACCCCGTCTCTACTAAAAATACAAAAAACTAGCTGGGCGTGGTGGCGCGTGCCTGTAATCCCAGCTACTCAGGAGGCTGAGGCAGGAGAATTGCTTGAACCCAGGAGGCGGAGGTTGCGGTGAGCTGAGATTGCGCCATTGCACTCCAGCCTGGGTAACGAGCGAAACTCCGTCTCAAAAAAAAAAAAAAAAGAAAAGAAAAGTCATGCTCCCTGGCTGGGCCCGGTGGCTCACACCCGTGGTGTCAGCACTTTGGGAGGCCAAGGCAGTAGATCAGTTGAGGTCAGGGGTTTGAAACCAACCTGCCCATCATGGAGAAACCTTGTCTCTACTAAGAATACAAAAATTAGCTAGGTGTGGTGGCACATGTCTGTAATCCCAGCTGCTTGGGAGCCAGAGGCAGGAGAATCATTTGAACCCAATAGGCAGACGTTCTGGTGAGCTGAGATCATGCCACTGCACTCCATCCTGGGCGACAGGGCAAGACTCCATTTCAAAAAAAAACAAAACATATGTATATCACTCTCCTCAAATAGGTGCTTTCCTAGTTTGTTTCATATTATCATAGATAACTGCCACTCTATACCATAAGCCTTCTTTCTTTTAGATCTTTTTTACTGATTTGTGTCTCTTTTTCCAGCATTCTCAGTCCTTATCTTGCCTTATCGTGGTAGATTTCTTTCAAGCATTCTTCAGCCTATCCTTAAAAAGAAAATTATTGGTCAGTGGTCCTCTTACTTAACATTTCCTGTCCTTCATATCACCGCAGGTTTGTTTTCTGTGCTACGTTTCCTTTCTCATCACAAATGTAGCTATTAATTTTAGAACTCACTTACCTCGACCCGGGCTGATAATTTCAAAGTTACCATTTTCTTTCATTAAACCTTTGTAATTCATTTTGCATGGCTGTTCCTCATTCCTGCAATCAATTATTTGTTTAGGTAAAACAACACTAATTCTTTTTTTTTTTTTTGAGACAGAGTTTTCGCTCTTGTTACCCAGGCTGGAGTGCAATGGTGCGATCTTGGCTCCCCACAACCTCCGCCTCCTGGGTTCAGGCAATTCTCCTGCCTCAGCCTCCTGAGTAGCTGGGATTACAGGCATGTGCCACCATGCCCAGCTAATGTTTTGTATTTTTAGTAGAGACGGGGTTTCACCATGTTGACCAGGATGGTCTCGATCTCTCGACCTTGTGATCCACCCGCCTCAGCCTCCCAAAGTGCTGGGATTACAGGCTTGAGCCACCGCGCCCAGCCTATACTATGTATCTTTTAAGTCTCAAGATTTCTCTGTGAACTCTTCCTTGATTACTTTTTTTTTTTTTTTTTTTTTTTTGAGACGGAGTTTCACTCTTGTTACCCAGGCTGGAGTGCAATGGCGCGATCTCGGCTCACTGCAACCTCCACCTCCTGGGCTTAGGCAATTCTCTTGTCTCAGCCTCCTAAGTAGCGGGGATTACAGGCACGCGCCACTACGCCCAGCTAGTTTTTTGTATTTTTAGTAGAGACGGGGTTTCACCATGTTGACCAGGATGGTCTCGATCTCTCGACCTCGTGATCCACCCACCTCGGCCTCCCAAAGTGCTGGGACTACAGGCTTGAGCCACCACGCCCGGCCCTTTTTTTTTTTTTTTTTTTTTTCTTTAAGATGGGGTTTCACCGTGTTGGTCAGGCTGGTCTTGAACTCCCAACCTCAGGTGATCCGCCCGCCTTGGCCTCCAAAGTGCTTGGATTACAGGCGTGAGCCACCACACCTGGCCCCTTCCTTGATTACTGTACATCATATCTACCTTACTTGTCTTCTGAATTCCTGTGCTAACTACTGACCGTAACACGAACATGCACAACTCTTAGATACAGTTGTATAATTTCATTCCTTCTTGTTTATACTTAAACATTTATAAGGATGCTTAAGGGTTCTTTCCCTAAAAAATAAGATCCCTTTTGAATCTTCATTTCTTTGAGGGAATCAAACATTCTTAGGGTTTCCTTTTCTCAAAGACAAGGTCCCTTTTGAACCTTCATTACCATGGTATTGTTTAACATGTTAGGTATTTAAGTTACTGTGTTAATTGCTTACGGAGCTTTGTAAGGGAGTTATCTTTTCATCCATTCAGAAAGCATGTACTGGCAAGTTCCTTTTAGGTGTTTCTGCTCAGGGTGTGTCCCTATAGATTGTGTTTGAAGTGTCTGCATTCTGCCAGACACTACCTATGGTTATGCAGTGTTAATGTAAACTCAGATTTTTTTGTTTTGTTTTTTTGTTTTTTTTGAGATGGAGTCTTGCTTTGTTGCCCAGGCTGGAGTACAGCAGCACAATCTCGGCTCACTGCAGCCTCTGCCTTCTGGGTTCAAGTGACTCTCCTGACTCAGACTCCAGAGTAGCTGGGACTACAAGCATGCACCACCACACCAGTTAATTTTGTATTTTCAGTAGAAATGCAGTTTTGCCTTATTAACCAGTTTGGTCTGGAACTCTTGACCTCAGGTGAGCCACCCAATTTTGCCTCCCCAAGTGCTGGGATAACAGGCATGAGCCACCATGCCCAGCCCAAAAGAGTTTAAAGATCACCAATAAAGTATTCGTTTCTGTGAGAAAGTATTACTATCAAGTCTGCATTTTTTATTTTTTGAGATGGAGTATCACTCTTGTTGCCCATGCTGGAGTGCAGTGGCACAATCTCAGCTCACTGCAACCTCCACCTCCCAGATTCAAGCAATTCTCCTGCCTCAGCCTCCCCAGTAGCTGGGATTACAAATGTGCACCACCCGCCCGGCTAATTTTTTGTATTTTTGGTAGAGAAGGGTTTTACCATATTAGCCAGGCTGGTTTCGAACTCCTGATCTCAAGTGATTCACCCACCTTAGCCTCTCAAAGTGCTGGGATTACAGGTCTGAGCCACTGCATCCAGCTGAAGTCTGCATTTTTCATGAAACATTTATGTCAAAGTGCGAGGTGGTTAAAAGATTTTTTAACATGGTTCTTCTAGACTATAATTATATTGAAATTTTTAAATAGAGCTTAAAATGGTGGGGGAAATATATGAAGGGTTTTTGAGATTGTGGAATAGTAGGATTTCCTTGAAAATTCTGTAAATTTAAATAGAAATAAGCCTGGAAAGCAAGCTAATTATTTAAAGGAATGTGACCACAAGCGTGTTATTGGGCATAAGTAAAGTATGTATAGGACAGTAAGTGTCAGGCCAAACTGAGGCAAAAATTACTTGTTATATACAGGTGAGATCTGTCAGGTATATGGACAACCCTGAAAACTTGTGAGAATATAAAAAATCAATCTAGACAATATAGTTTTGTTTACAGGTAAAATTCCTTGCATTAGTATTGGAGTTATTGGACTCCAATGAAGAAATAGATTTTTGAATGTAGCTTTAACATTGCTTCATTAGATATAGATGATTGCAGGGTAAGTAAAGTTAAAAATAACTATACTTTTATAAGAGGAATGAAAGTTAAAGTTAATGTATGATCCAGGACCAGATTGTTGAATCTACCTTATGAAATTGGTATTCTGATCTACCATATAAAAAAACAGAATAAGAAAAGTCACTGCATAGGGGAAGGATATAAGCCAGTCTTTCCGTAAACTTGAAAAAGTGAGTCAGCAACCGAAAAGAGGACTAGTTATAATTGATGGTCATGAGAGCTTTGTTATTGGACAATTCTAAAAGAAGGGATTTTGCAGCAGTCTGAATACAGCAATTGAGCATATTCTGATCTATTTTAAAGTTCCTATTGTCTAGTTTTCTCTTCAGACGAGAAAATAATTCCCACCTGTATGGAGGATTAGAGCATGGACTATAGGATTGTTTTTCTAAATGCTAGAAAATTAATTGATACTTTAAAAGTAAATTAACCAATGATGACTATACTTAGAAAGAGGAGGTGTGTTGATCAATTGGAAGTGTTTTACCGCAGTCATCTAGGGATGTGTGTGTAAAAGTGTAAGTAATCTGTATTCTCCAAAAGCAATCTTTCCTGTAGTATTTTCCCTAAACAAACATTTCTACTAATTTTCCTTGTCCAACCTATGTGCATTTTAATGCTTTTGATGGATTCACTTCATTGTTTCTGAATACTTACCTAACCATCAATCTCTCTTCTACCATTCTTTGACTTCTTGGTTGATTGCACTTTCTCTTGGAAGTTTTAGTGCAAAATGCAAAAGGGATTAATGTTTCTTGCTTATATTTTCATCCTTTCCACCCTGAAGCAGTTTTTGTTTTGGTTCCCCATCCCGCACACCCGCTAAGCCAGTGATGATTTGTCCTGGGTCTCTTTTGGCACCATATGCTAGACCCTAGTAAAATTCCTTTGCATAGCAAATGTGTGAAGATTCACAAATTGTTATCAATTATATTCTTTTCTAGAAGAAAACTGGAAAGCCGAAGACTTTTTAGTAAAATTCAGGGAACACCGAGAGAAGTATTCTAGATCAGTTGTGAGTATAAACCACAAAAAACTAGTGAAGGAAAAAAGTAAAATATGTGAAAAGACATTTACTCTAGGCAAAAACCCTGTTAATTCCAAAGTTCTACCTCCTGAATATGACACTCATGGAAGGATTTTGAAAAATGTTTCAGAATTAATTATCAGTAATCTAAATCCTGCAAGAAAGAGACTTAGTGAGTATAATGGATATGGGAAATCAGTCCTCAGTACTAAACAAGAGACAATTCATCCTGAAGTCAAATCCCATAATCAAAGTGGCAGAGCTTTCAGTCATAATGAAATTCTTACGCAGTATCAGAAAACGGAAACTCCAGCACAGTCATTTGGATATAATGACTGTGAGAAATCATTCCTTAAAAGGGGGGGCCTGATTACACATAATAGACCTTACAGAGGAGAAAACCCATCTGTATATAATAAGAAGAGAAGAGCAACCAATATTGAAAAAAAACATACATGCAGTGAATGTGGGAAATCCTTCTGCAGGAAATCAGTATTGATTCTGCATCAGGGAATTCACTCAGAAGAAAAGCCCTATCAATGTCATCAGTGTGGAAATGCATTTAGAAGGAAATCATATCTCATTGATCATCAGCGAACTCACACGGGAGAGAAACCCTTTGTTTGCAATGAATGTGGTAAGTCCTTCCGCCTAAAGACAGCCCTCACCGACCATCAGAGAACACACACAGGGGAGAAATCATATGAATGTTTGCAGTGTAGGAATGCCTTCAGATTGAAGTCACACCTTATTCGTCATCAGAGAACTCACACAGGAGAGAAACCATATGAGTGTAATGACTGTGGGAAGTCCTTCCGCCAGAAGACAACACTCTCTTTACATCAGAGAATTCATACAGGAGAGAAACCCTATATTTGTAAAGAATGTGGGAAATCCTTTCACCAGAAGGCAAATCTTACTGTACACCAGAGAACCCATACAGGGGAAAAGCCCTATATTTGTAATGAATGTGGGAAATCCTTCTCCCAGAAGACAACTCTTGCTCTTCATGAGAAAACTCATAATGAAGAGAAACCCTATATTTGTAGTGAATGTGGAAAGTCCTTCCGCCAGAAGACAACCCTTGTAGCACATCAAAGAACACATACAGGAGAGAAATCTTATGAATGTCCTCACTGTGGGAAAGCCTTTAGAATGAAGTCATACCTCATTGATCATCACCGAACTCACACAGGAGAGAAACCGTATGAATGTAATGAATGCGGTAAGTCATTCAGTCAAAAGACAAATCTCAATCTACATCAAAGAATTCATACGGGAGAGAAACCCTATATTTGTAATGAATGTGGGAAGTCTTTTCGCCAGAAAGCAACCCTCACTGTACATCAGAAAATACATACAGGGCAGAAATCTTATGAATGTCCTCAGTGTGGGAAAGCGTTTAGCAGAAAGTCATACCTCATTCATCATCAAAGAACTCATACAGGAGAGAAACCATATAAATGTAGTGAATGTGGAAAGTGCTTCCGCCAGAAGACAAATCTCATTGTACATCAAAGAACTCACACAGGTGAGAAACCGTATGTTTGTAATGACTGTGGTAAGTCTTTCAGTTATAAGAGAAACCTCATTGTCCATCAAAGAACTCACAAAGGAGAAAATATTGAAATGCAATAAATGAGATGGTTTCTCACATTAATTCTTTCCAAGTTATTGTAAAACTTTAGTTATAAAAAGAAAAGCATGCTGAAAGATGTTAATGTAATTTAAAATCACAAGTCTAATAATAGTTACTAACTTAAAGTACCATAATGAATAACTCTACTATTTACTGGCATATAAAATGGGTGTCATCATTATTGAACTCTATTGGCTATGAAGCTAAATTTTAAAGTCTTCGACTGCTCCTCCTACTGACTCAAATAGTTTATTTTTTAAAAATACTTATATAATACATGCAGAGGTAAGATACAAAATGATAATAAGCATTAATCTCCATAAGAAAATATTTATGAACATATTTTTCATTGCACTCTGTAATAAAAAGAAGTTAGTTGTTACTTACCTAAGAGTTATCACTTCCGTAGCCTATAACTTCAAAGAGTAGTTTTTGCATGTTTTCAATTTTATATGTATATATTTTATCATACATCATGAATTCTTTTGTGTCTTGCTTATTTCACTCAGTTTTTAAGATTTGTACATTATTGCATGTGGCAGTAGTGTATTTTCATTTTGCATACTATTCCATTTTAAGAATATATTGCTATTTATCCTATTGATGGATATTTGTATTTTTTATAATTTTGTGTAATAAAAATACTGCTGTAAACATTCTTGTTTATGTCATGGGTGTGTGCGTGTGTGTGTGTATGATTTCTGTTGAATTTATACCTGGACTGGAACTATTCATTCCAAATGTGTATGTAAGTTTTTTTCAGCTATAATAGGTAGTGCCAAACACCTCAGACCTTTCCCTGCATGAAATGATTGGTCAGAAACAGCTTTAAACACAGTCAGTGTGGAAAGGTTAAACTGGAGAATTTCTACTAAAAAGAAACCTTGCAGTTTTATAATTTTGGGAAGGCTATCGATTATGGACATTTGAATGCAGTAAATATACAAGGCCTTTAGCTGTTTCTCAACCGTTAAATGCAAAACCGGCAAATTTATATTGGAGGGAAATCCTGTAGTTGTCATTGTTTTTGGGGTACTTTCAGCCATTGATTATTGCACCTTATTTAATATCAATGAATTAGAATTCATAGAATAGAAAGGGACATTGAGACAGGAAGTAGGTGAGTAAAATTTGAAAATATAGCAGTCTTTTTTTTTTCCTTTTCTTTTTTGAGATGGAGTCTCACTCTGTCGCCCAGGCTGGAGTGCAGTGGCACGTTCTTGTCTCACTGCAACCTCTGCCTCCCAGGTTCAAGCGATTCTCCTGCTTTAGCCTCCTGAGTAGCTGGGATTACAGGCTCCCACCACCACACCCAGCTGATTTTTGTATTTTTAGTAGAGTTGTGGTTTCACCATGTTAGTCAGGCTGGTCTTGAAATCCTGACCTTGTGATCTGCCTGCTTTGGCCTCCGAAAGTGCTGGGATTACAGGTGTGAGCCACCGTTCCCGGCCACAACATAAGCCTTTTATACTTTAACCTATGTCATAGGAAATGTAAGTCTCTGAAAGTCCCAAATAAATGACTAAAGAGATTTTGATGTTTGAGAATTGGAAATCTGCTAAGACAGTAACTTCCGTAGCATCCTTTTGATTAGAAGAGTAAGCTCAGTGGCAACTTGAACATCATTATTACAGGTACTTTTTGCGAAAGATTATTTCCAACCAATATTTAGTACATATATGAGTTATTGTAATAAAATTCAGTAGAAATTGAAATTCAGTTCTTAAAACATTTAAAATTATAAACCATATCTGCATATATTGGAAGATGGTTCATGGTTCAAGTATTTGACATTAAAAATATTAAACAGGTCCTCTAGCCTGTTAGAAAGGGGCAGCCATTGCCAATTAAATGGAAACATGCCCGTCAATCCTTATTTTTCTGATAATTTCAGAGCAAAAAATGAACAAGGTGATGAAACAAAAGCATAAAAATTTAGACTTGAAAGTAGCATACAGAAAACACACATGTATGTGTATACATTTATATATATAAAAAGCCTTATCTGTAATGACTAGACAGAGGTCGTTGAACTTAGCCTTATTTATGCATATAGATTTTTTTTTTTTTTTTTTTTTTTGAGACGGAGTTTCGCTCTTGTTACCCAGGCTGGAGTGCAATGGCGCGATCTCGGCTCACCGCAACCTCCGCCTCCTGGGTTCAGGCAATTCTCCTGCCTCAGCCTCCTGAGTAGCTGGGATTACAGGCACGTGCCACCATGCCCAGCTAATTTTTTGTATTTTTAGTAGAGACGGGGTTTCACCTTGTTGACCAGGATGGTCTCGATCTCTCGACCTCGTGATCCACCCGCCTCGGCCTCCCAAAGTGCTGGGATTACAAGCTTGAGCCACCGCGCCCGGCCTTATGCGTATAGATTTTTTAAAGAATATAGATGGGATAAACCTATTAAAGTAACTAAACCAGGTAAAATTATAGGACTTAGAATTGTGAGAATCCAAGGATTTTGTCATTTGAAAGTGAATTTATAGGTGAGTTATATACTGGTATATGCAAGCAATGGTGACTAAGAATTGTACTTGTGACCAAAGATAAAAGCTTACCTTGTTTTCCTAGGTGGGGAGGATGGCCTAACTGGATGTTTGTCCTAACATCAGTCCACCAAAGATTTGGGGAGCATGTGAGTCACATTCTCATGGACATTCTACTCCTGTTTGATTTTGCATTTCCAGACATTTCAGTGGCTACCACACACACACACAAAAAGTACCTGTGGCATCACTGCATGTGCTGCCCTGTCTCCTAATTTACTGATTATATCATGAAATATTTAGCCATGTACTGTTTCGTAGAACGTTGTATCCAATGTCTACTTTATTTTCATACATACTACATATATTTATATTTTATAGATCTTGAATATGAAGAACTAAAAAGTATTAATGGGCAGTTTTTAAAATGGCCAAACTTTTGATAATATAATCACAAGGCCGGGCATGGTGGCTCACACTTATAATCCCAACGCATTGGGAGGCTGAGGCAGGCGAACCACCTGAGGTTAGGAGTTCAATACTGGGCTGGCCAACATGGTGAAAGTCCATCTCTACTAAAAATACAAAAAATAGCCAGGTGTGGTGGCACACACCTGTAATCCCAGCTACTTGGGGGCCTGAGGCAGGAGAATCACTTGAACCCAGTAGGTGGAGGTTGCGGTGAGCCAAGATCGTGCCATTGCACTCCAGCCTGGGCAACACAGTGAGACTCTGTCTTAAACAAAACAAAAAATCGTTAATTAACCCAGAGATTATTTAAGGATGTTTTATTATCTAAGAAAACTTCCCAGTATAGGCTATATAAACAACTCATAAAAGTATTTGTATAATAATCATTGGGCATCTTTCTATAATCATGCTCATAACTTAAGTTTTAACATGTTTGCATGAAAAAGTGATGAAATAGTTTCTTATGAAACTGTCTATAACTGTGTCGTATGGGAATTCTGTGTTTAACTTTTTAAAGAATCAACATTCTGTTTCCCACAGTGGCTTTACCATTTTATATTCCCAATGGCGAGGCAAAAAGCTTCAGGTTTCTCAGGACTGGGGTGTTGGCTCATGCCTGTAATCCCAGCCCTTTGGGAGGCCAAGATGGGTGGATCACGTGAAGTCAGGAGTTCAAGACCAGCCTGGTAAATATGGTGAAACCACATCTTTACTAAAAATATAAAAATTGGTGGGTGTGGTGGTGCATGCCTGCACTCCTAGCTACTCAGGAGGCTGAGGCAGGAGAATTGTTTGAATCGGGCAGGCAGACATTGCAGCGAGCTGAGATCGTGCCACTGCACTGCAGCCTGGGTGACAAAGTGAGACTTCATCTCAAAAAAAAAAAAATTAGCCAGGTGTTGTGGCAGGCGCCTGTAATCCCAGCTACTTGGAAGTCTGAGACAAGGGAATACATTGAACCTGGGAGGCCGAAGTTGCAGTGAGCAAAGATTGTGCCACTGCACTCCATCCTAAGTGACAGAGTGAGATTCTGTCTCAAAAAAAAAAAAAAAGAAAAAAGGTTCAGATTTCTTCATATTCTTTCCATCACTTATTTTTCTTTAAAATTTTTTAAAATTGTGGCCTTTTTTTTGTGGATGTCAAGTATCTCATTGTTTGTTTGTTTTTGAGACAGAGTTTCACTCTTGTTGCCCAGGCCAGAGTGCAATGGTACAATCTCAGCTCACCGCAACCTCCACCTCCTGGGTTCAAGCTGTTCTCCTGCCTCGGCCTCCTGAGTATCTGGGATTACAGGCATGCGCCACCACACCAGGCTAATTTTATATTTTTAGTACAGACGGGAGTTTCTCCACGTTGGTCAGGCTGGTCTCGAACTCCCGACCTCAGGTGATCTGCCTGCCTTGGCCTCTCAAAATGCTGGGATTACAGGCATGAGCCACTGCCGCTGGCGTCATTGAGATTTTGGTTTGCATTTCCCTAATGATTAATAATACAGGTTTCTGGCCGGGCGCGGTGGCTCAAGCCTGTAATCCCAGCACTTTGGGAGGCCAAGGCGGGTGGATCACGAGGTCAAGAGATCGAGACCATCCTGGTCAACATGGTGAAACCCCGTCTCTACTAAAAATACAGAAAAATTAGCTGGGCATGGTGGCGTGTGCCTGTAATCCCAGCTACTCAGGAGGCTGAGGCAGGAGAATTGCTTGAACCCAGGAGGCGGAGGTTGCGGTGAGCCAAGATCGCGCCATTGCACTCCAGCCTGGGTAACAAGAGTAAAACTCTGTCTAAAAATAATAATAATAATAATAATAATAATAATAATACAGGTTTCTTTCATTCTTTAACACATTTTTCTGAAAACAGGATTTGGGATTGAGAATTCTTCCATTCAGTACTTGAAAAATGTCAATTCTTTCTGGTCTTCATGGTTTCTCTTATTTTTTTTTTTTTTTTTTTCCTTCCTGTTTTTAAAACCATCTGGTCTTCATGGTTTCTCATAAGAAATCTGCTATTTAAATTTTTTTTCTCTAAAATAGGATATTTTGCTACTTTCAAGATTTTTATTTTGTCTTTATTTTCACAAGTTGAGTATGACGTGTTGTGTTGTATTTTGTAGATGGGAAGATAGTTAATCTTGTTTAAATTAACTCAGCTTCTTGAACCTGTCTTTTGCCAAATTTGGTGAGTTCTCAGCAATTACTACTTTTAAATCATTTGTGGCAGGGAGGGGGGATGTCTTCCTCCGTCATCCAGGCTGTAGTGCAGTGGCATGATCACATCTCGCTGCAGCCTCAACCTCCCTGGTTTAATTGATCCTCCCACCTCAGCTTCTTGAGTAGCTGGGACTACAGGATAGCACCACCAGGACTGGCTAACTTTTGGTTTTTGTTTGTTTTGCATATGAAAATTTATTAATACAGTGTTTTCAACTTTTGTATTTTTTAGAGACCATGTTGTCCAGGCTTCCTTAAGTACCTTTTTAGCCCTATCTTCTTTGTCCTCTCCTTCCAGGATTTCAAGGGCATGAATGTTAAGTCTGGTGAAACATTTTCACAGGCTCCTCAGTCTTTTCATTATATTTTTTTCATCTACTCTCTCTCTCTTGTTCAGATTGGTTAATTCCTATTGTTCTGTATTACATTTCACTGATTCCTCTGTCCTTTCTCTTTCCACTCTTTGTCCATTTGAGTTTATTTTAGTTACATTTTCAATTATATACTTTCCATTTGGTTATTTTGTATGTCTTCTAATGTCTTGTCTGGACCAATTCTTTGTTGAGATACTGTATCTCATTTGTTTCAAGTGTGTGATTGTTCAGGCATTTTTATGATGTCTGCTCTATGTATTATATAATTCTGACATCATTGTCATGTTCTTGTCTTTTTTCATTTGAGATTTTCCTGGTTATGATTACTGAATTTCCATTGAAATGTATGATTTTATCTATTATGAGATTCTAGCTCTTATCTAAACCTGTTTTAGCTGGCTTTCTGAAAGCACGCTGGCATGGGGAGGGCAAGTGTGCCATTTGGCTATGCCACATAGGGCATGGGAATCCAGATTTCCCACTCCCCTCCACTGACTACCTGGGTGGAAGTGCTCCTCCTCATGGTTAGGTGTGAACGGAGAGTTCTGGCTTCCTATTAGCCACCTTTTTATACCTCTCTTACACCCCTATAAGAGAGATAGGGGTGCTTTGTTAATGGTTTCCATTTGCTTTCCATATACACCACAGAGGCAGAGCTGGCCCTATTAAGCGGGATAGTAGTGAAGATCCTGACTTTACTACACCGACTCCAACACTGGCCCAGCAGGTAATTTAACAAGTATCTTTTTACTTTTGAGTATGGGGATGGAAATTTAGGTTCCCCTCATGACTCCAGGGGCCCTACCAATGCCATCTGCAGTGATAGTTTGGACTCCCTTCATAGTCTTCCTGAAACTGTCCTGGCAAGGAAGTCAGACTATCTTGTTACAGAGTATTTTGTGAGTAGAAGTCTAGGTTCCCAGCTCAGGCTTTGCAAGTGTGGCATCAGGTGTTTTGGGTTCTTTCTTTCTTTCTTTCTTTCTTTCTTGTTCCCCTGTGCTTTTTGGCTAGAGCAGTTTTATTTTATTGTTGTTGTTTTTCTTTTTTCTTTCCTTTTTTTTTTTTTTTTTTTTGAGATGGAGTCTCACTTCTTTGCCCAGGCTGGAGTGCAATGGGCTGATCTCGGCTCACTGCAACCTCTGCTTCCTGGGTTCAAGCAATTCCTTTGCCTCAGCCCAAATAGCTGAGATTACAGGCACATGCCACCACACCTGGCTAATTTTTGTATTTTTAGTAGAGATGGGGTTTCACCATGTTTGCCAGGCTGGTCTCGAACTCCTGACATCAAGTGATCCACCTGCCTCGGCCTCCCAAAGTGCTGGGATTACAGGCATGAGCCACCACGCCTGCCAAGTAGAGCAATTCTTACCTAGAAGTTTTGTCTTGCTAGGGTGCCCTTTTCTTGGTCTTTTGTCTACACAGACCAGGCTTTTGTTAGGACTTCTTTTTTTTTTTTGAGATGGAGTCTCTATCACCAGGCTGGAGTGCAGTGATTCGGTCTTGGCTCACTGCAACCTCCACCTCCCAGATTCAAGCTATTCTGCCTCAGCCTCCCAAGTACCTGGCTGGGCATGCACTACCACACCCAGCTAAGTTTTCTATTTTTAGTAGAGATGGGGTTTCACCATGTTGGCCAGGATGGTTTGGATCTCTTGACCTTGTGATCCACCTGCCTTGGCCTCCCAAAGTGTGCTGGGATTACAGGCATCACTGTGCCCTGACCTGGGTTTTGTTTGTTTGTTTTGTTTTTTTCTCTGCATCTCTTGGTGTTTCCAGGAGGTTTCTTGCTTCTTCAGCTCCAGGTTGAACTATATGAGACAAAAAGGACAACCCAGGGAATTTGCCAGTGTGTTGTTTATTAGATCTAAATCAATTTATAAGATTTTCTTCTTTTTTTAACAGCTCCTCCACAGTGAGAGTAGACAATAGTTTATTCTATGTATGGGTGTTTAGATTATTTCCAGTATTTTGCTATTGCATATAATACTATAGTGAGTAATTTTGTATAATTATATTTTCATATTGTTGGAAGTATGTTTTAAAAATACATACCTATAAGTGGCATTAGTGAATCAAAGGTAAACACTTGCATAGTTTTGTTGATCTAACAAAAATTATAGTTTTGCATTGCCGCAAGCAATGTATGATATGGCTGTTTCTCCGTAGCTCCACCAACAGAGTATATTGTTAACTGTTTCCGTTTTTGTCAACTTGATAGGTACAAAATTGTTTCTCAGTATCATTTCTTACATTTATTTTATTGTGGGTGAAGTGTAATATCTCAAATGTTTAAGAGACATTTTAATATCATTTTGTGAATTCCATAAAGATAACTTAAAATCTTAATATATTTATTTGTTACAGTAGTGGGTATGTAGTAGTTTTAAAATTACTTTCTGTGTGTGGTAGGATTGCACAAATATGTAAAAAGTCAGAGCGAGGAGGAAGGAGGAAAAAAAAAGTTAGTAGCTAGGTTTCTACATATGAAGAAGCCATGTTCAGTGGCTCACACCTGTAATCCAAGAATTTTAGAAAGCCAAGGCTGGCAGATAACCTAAGCCCAGGAGTTCAAGATTAGCCTAGGCAATGTGGCAAAACTGTTTCTACAAAACATACAAAAATTAGCTGGCTGTGGTAGCATGCACCTTTATTCCCAGCCTCTCGAGAGGCTGAGGTGGGAGGATCACTTGAACCCAGGAGTTCAAAGCTGCAGTGAGCTGCAATGGTGCCACTGCACTACACCCTGGGTGACAGGGCAAGAACTTGTCTAAAAATAAATAAATAAAAATAAAGAAGGGAAATAAGTGGGCATGGTGACTCAGGCTTGTAATCCCAACACTTTGGGAGGCTGAGGCTGGCAGGGTCACCTAAAGTCAGGAATTTGAGACCAGCCTGGCTAACATGGTGGAAACCCTGTCTCTACAAAAAAATAGAAAAATTAGCAGGGTGCAGTGGCACATGCCTGTAGTTCCAGCTACTTGGGAGGCTAAAGTAGGAGAATTGCTTGAGCCTGGGAGATAGAGGTTGCAGTGAGCTAAGATTATGCCACTGCACTCCAGAGCCTGGGTGACAGAGTAAGACTCTGTCTTAAAAAACAAAACAAAACAAAACAAAACAAAACAAACCATAATAAACATAAAAAATAGATGTATATTATAGACATAAGAGAAAGTCCTAGAAAATATAAAAACAGAGGTATAATTAATAAATAATAGAGATAAAATGGAATCATGAAAAACAATTTTAAAGAAGAAAGGAACAGGCTGGGCATGGTGGCTCACACCTGTAATCCCAGCACTTTGAGAGGCTGAGGCAGGTGGATCACTTGATGTCAGGAGATCGAGACCATCCTGGCCAACATGGTGAAAGCCCATCGCTACTAAAAATACAAAAAAATTGCTGGGCATGATGGCAAGTGCCTGTAATCCCAGCTACTCGGGAGACTGAGGGAGGAGAATAGCTTGAACCTGGGAGTTGGAGGTTGCAGTGAGCCGAGATTGTGCAACTGCACTCCAGGCGACAGAGGGAGACTCAAAAAAAAGGAAAGAAAAGAAAGAAAAAGAAGAAAGGAACAAGCAAGGAACAGGACAAAACAAATGGCAAGCTGGTGGAACTAAATCTCACCATACTGATACTCACTTGAGATGTTACTCTAAACCAGGGATCAGAGAACTTTTATCAGTAACAGGCCAGAGTATAAATGTAAGTTTTGTGGACCATAGAGTCTCTGTCAAATCACTCAACCCCTTAGTTGTATCAGAAAAGCAATTTTAAACATGTAAACAAATGGGCATGGTGTATTCCAGCAAAACTTTATATATAAAACGGGTGAGGCTGGATTTAGCCTGGGAACCATAGTTTGCCATTCCTTGATCTAAACACTACAACTAAAGGCAGAGATTGTCAGATTGGATAAAAATGCAAGAACATAGCCAGGCATGGCACGTGCCTGTGGTGCTAGTTATTTAGAAGGCTGAGGCAGGAGGAATGCTTGAGCCCAGGTGGTTGAGGCTGCAGTGAGTTGTGACTGCACCACTGCACTCCAGCCTGGGTGACAGAGCATAACCATGTCTCAAAACAACAACAATAATAATAACAAAACAGCAAACAAAAACTATACATTGTCTATAAGACACTCACTTTAAATTTAAATACCTAGATAGTTTAAAAGTAAAAAAAGATGGGGCCGGGCATGGTGGCTCACGCCTGTAATCCAAGCACTTTGGAGGCCAAGGCAGGCGGATCACCTGAGGTCGGGAGTTCAAGACCAGCCTGACAAACATGGTGAAACCTCATATTTATATTTAAAAAAAAAAGGGGGGGTGGGGGGGAAGCTATACCATGCAACCACCAATCGTGGCTATATTAATATCAGACAAAGTAGGCTTCACAAGAAGGACTGTTACCAGGTCAGAGCAAAGAGGGAATTTTGTAATGATAAATGGGAAAAACAATCATAAATGTATAAGTATGTAATAACTGAGCTCCAAAAGGCACAGATCAAAAACAGATAAAACTGAAAAAGATACAGAGAAATACACAATTATCATTAGTTATTTCAACACTCCCCTATCACTTCTTTTTTTTTTTTTTTTAATTTTTTAAATTTCATTTTAGGTTTTGGGGTGCATGTGAAGAACATGCAAGATTGTTGCATAGGTACACACATGGCAGTGTGATTTGCTGCCTTCCTCCCTTTCACTTATATCTGGCATTTCTCCCCGTGCTATCTCTCTCCAACACTCCCCTATCACTGACAGAACAAGTAGACCCAAAACTAATTTTAAAAGACTGACCAAGCCTGTAATCCCAGTACTTTGGGAGGCAGAGGTAGGTTAATCACTTGAGCCCAGAAGTTCAAGACCAGACTTGGGCAACATAACAAGACCTCATCTCTACAGAAAATACAAAAATTAGCTGAGTGTGGTGGCCCATGCCTACAGACAGCTACACTTGAGGCTGAGGTGGAAGGATCACTTGAGCCTGACAGGTTGAGGCTGTAGTGAGCCATGATCATGCCACTTCACTCTAGGTTGGGTGACAGAGATAGACGCCCATTTCAAAGAAAAGAGAGGTCTGGCATGGTGGCTCACACCTGTAATCCCAGCACTTTGGGAGGCCAAGGTGAGTGGATCACCTGAGGTTGGGAGTTTGAGACCAGCCTGACCAACATGGAGAAACCATGTCTCTATTAAAAATACAAAAGCAGCCAGATGTGGTGGTACATACCCATAATCCCAGCTACTCAGGAGGCTGAGGCAGGAGAATTTCTTGAACCTGGGAGGTGGAGGTTGCAGTGAGCTGAGATCACGCCACTGCACTCCAGTCTGGGGGACAGAGAGAGACTCCATTTCAAAAAGCAAACAACAAAAGAAAGTCCTTTGGCCAGGCATGATGGCTCACACCTGTAATCCCAGCACTTGGGGAGGCTGAGGAGGGTGGATTGCTTGAGCCCAGAGGTTCTACACCAGCCTCGACATCATAGCAAAACCCCACCTCTACAAAAAATACAAAAATGTGCCAGGCATGGTAGTGCACACCTGTAGTCCCAACTACTCGGGAGGCTGAAGTGGAAGGATTTATTGAGCCTGGAGGTTGAGGCTGCAGTGAGCAGTGATAATGCCACTGCATTCAAGCCTGGTAACAGAGTGAGAGACCCTGAAAAAACAAAAACAACAACAAAAAAAAAACGCCCTTACAGAAAGGGTCAAGATGAGGAAACTAATTAGTGCTGTAGACATTCATACTATACATATGATCCAAGCTACAAGGACAAATTAAGAAATAAGGCATATAGAAAGGAATAGACAAACATTTTTATTTACAAATAATACCGACATCTTTCTAGACAATTCAATCTCATGAAGAAACCATTTGATCTGCTAGTTTATCAATGTTACAATCCTTAGACAAAAAAACAGCATTTAGTACAGAGTAATAGTAGTCAATTACATACATAACAGAAAAAGTATCCCAATCGTAATATAAACAAAAAAATCATCTAGAAATAAGTAAAATAAGAAATTTGTAAACCTTTATGCTAAAAATATAAAGACTTACTAAAGCACCTAAAAGAATACCTACTGAATCATAGAGATATACCAGGTACAGGAAGAGAAAAACTCAATGCCATAAGATGTCAGTAATGATTCTTCTTTCCAACACTGTGGCAGACTAGAAATATTGAAAGTCCTCTATTAAAATGATTTACCCCAAATAGATCATCTTTGGTTGATAAGAATATACAGGTGATCTTTCTGTTTTCATTGTGCTTTTCTCTGCTCTTTAAAAAATTATTTCTCCCTACTTTTTTGACAAAAAGAGTAAAAATATGGAGTATTGGCTGAGCACAGTGGCTCACACCTCTAAAGTCCCAGCACCTAGGAGGCTGAGGTGGGAGGATCACTTGAGCCCAGGAGTTCAAGACCATCCTGGCAACATGATGAAACCCTTTCTCTACAAAAAATACAAAAATTAGCTCTGTGTGGTGGTGTGCACTTGTAGTCCCAGCTACTCGGGAGGCTGAGGTGGGGGATCAATTGAGCCGGGGAAGTTGAGGCTGCAGTGAGCCGAGATTGTGCCATTGCACTCCAGCCTGGGCAACACAGCAAAACCCTGTCACACACGAAAAAGACAACTGTGAATTATAAAAAGCACTCTTCCATCTTCACTCTCTCTATACATATTTATGTTTAAATACTGCCAAGGAACCCGTACCAAAAACATGGAGAAGGAATAATAAATGACAGAGTAAGAATTTGAGAACAAACATTTGATTTGTTTCAATAAATTGAGACAAACCTCAACTGACTACAGATTGATACAAAAGAATCAGTTGAGACAAAGCCTCAATTGATTAACCTTAAAATAACCTTCTTAAAAGGTTGTTTTATCATCCTTAATGGTTAAGATATATATTTTTAAAATCATCCATAGCATATTAGTAAAAGTAGAAATGGATAGATCAGTGAGCTGTAGAGATGTGTTAACTTTTTTAAATGGAAGTATAATTTAAATAGAATGAAATACAATAATCTGAAGTACATAGTGGATGAGTTTTTAAGTTTTCATCAACTTTATGGAAGTACAATTTATGTACAATAAAATCCAACCAGATATCTACATTCATGCAAATACCAACTTGTCAGAAATGCCTTTCCTGGCCGGGCACGGTGACTCACGCCTGTAATCCAAGCACTTTGGAGGCCAAGGCGGGCGGATCACCTGAGGTTGGGAGTTCAAGACCAGCCTGACCAACATGGTGAAACCCCGTCTTTGTAAAAGAAAATTAAAATTAAGGCTGGGTGCGGTGGCTCATGCCTGTAATCCCAGCACTTTGGGAGGCCGAGGCGGGTGGATCACGAGGTCAGGAGATCAAGACCAACCTGGTCAACATGGTGAAACCCTGTCTCTACTAAAAATACAAAAAATGAGCTGGGCATGGTGGCACGTGCCAGTAATCCCAGCTACTCAGGAGGCTGAGGCAGGAGAATTGCTTGAACCCAGGAGGCGGAGGTTGCAGTGAACCGAGATTGCGCCATTGTACTCCAGCCTGGGTAACAAGAGTCAAACTCCGTCTCAAAAAAAAAAAAAAAGAAAATTAAAATTAAAAAAAAGAAATGCCTTTCCTGACCACCTTAGCCAAATTAGCCCTGCCCACCCCATTTTTCTCTAATCCCTTACCTTACCTTTATAGCACACATACAGCCTGGTTCTATATTACATATATAATATATTTGTTTGTTACTCTGTCTACTATACTTAAAGCAAACTCCAAAACAACAAAGTTCTTATTTTTCTTACACACTATATTGTATCAACAGTTCCTAACACAGGGATGGCTCAGAGTGTGCACTCAAGAAATATTGAATATATTGATGCATGAGTTTCTTTGGAAATATATGTATGTCTAAATATTTTTAAAGGAGCTGGAACCAGGTACAGTGGCTCATGCCTGTAATCTCAACACTTTGAGAGGCCAAGGCGGGTGGATCACTTGAGGTCAGGAGTTCGAAACCAGCCTGGCCAACATGGGGAAACCCCATCTCTACTAAAAATATGAGCAACAAGAGTGAGACTCCATCTCAAAACAAACAGAAAAACTAATACTATCAACATTTTATCATTTAATAATTTTGGCACAGAGAGTTTACATAATTAGCCAAATGTCACATAGGTAGTAAATGGTTGTCATTTGTCATTGACCACATTCTCTAATATGAATTTGTATTTCAACAAGCTTTGAGTCATGATAGAAAACTCATTTACATTCGTTATCAACTTCTTTCAGTATTAAATTTCCTAATTTTGAAAAAAGTGAATATGAAGTAAAAGGAATTCCCACATCCATTGTGTTTGACCCACATATGGAATCTGCTGATGATCCATGTCAAACTAATGGCATGAGAATGGTTTCCTACATTAATTATGTTAGGTCATGAATTCTCCGATGTTGAGTTAGCTGTGTAAGCTGTCTAAAGGCCTTCCCACATGTCTTACATTCATAAGGCTTCTCACCAGTGTGAATACTGTAATGTCGGCTGAGTCCTGAGGCATAGAAAAAGGCTTTCCCACATTCTGGACATTGATATGTTTTGTCACCGGTATGGATTCGTTTATGTTGACTGAGTTGTGAAGGACATCGAAAGGCCTTCCCACATTCCTTACAATCATAAGGTTTCTCACCAGTGTGAGTTCGCTGATGTCGAATTAGTTCTGAGCCGCAAGTAAAAGATTTTCCACATTCTTTACACTCATAAGGTCTGTCACCAGTATGAATTCTCTGATGTAGAGTAAGGTGTGTACGCTGTCTGAAGGACTTCCCACATGTCTTACATTCATAGGGTTTCTCGCCAGTGTGAATACTGTGATGTTTGGTGAGTCCTGACAAACGGACAAAAGCTTTCCCACATTCCTGACATTGATAAGGTTTCTCACCAGTGTGGATTCGTTGATGTTGAGTAAGTTTTGAACGACGTCTAAAGGCCTTCCCACATTCTTTACAATCATAGGGTTTCTCACCAGTGTGGATTTGCTGATGTTGAATTAGTGCTGAGCGAAAAGTAAAATATTTTCCACATTCCTTACAATGATAGGGTTTCTCACCAGTGTGAATTCGCTGATGTTCAATTAGTGTAGAGTGAGAAGTAAAAGATTTTCCACATTCCGTACAATCATAGCGTTTCTCACCAGTGTGAATTGGCCGATGTTGAATTAGTGCTGAGCGAAGAGTAAAAGATTTCCCACATTCCTTACAGTGATAGGGTTTTTCACCAGTGTGCGTTCGCTGATGTTGAGTTAGTGTTGAATTAGAAGTAAAAGATTTCCCACATTCCTTACAATCATAGAGTTTCTCACTAGTGTGAATTCGCTGATGTTGAATTAGTGTTGAATGAGAAGTAAAAGATTTCCCACGTTCCTTATCATCATAAAGTTCCTCACCAGTGTGTGTTTGCTGACGTTGAATCAGTGTTGAGCGAGAAGTAGATTTCCCACGTTCCTTACAATCATAGAGTTTCTCGCCAGTGTGATTTTGCTGATGTTGAATTAGTCCTGAGCAGAAAGTAAAAGATTTCCCACATTCTTTACATTCATAAGGTTTCTCACCAGTATGAATTCTCCGGTGTTGATTAAGATATGTACGCTGTGTAAAGGCCTTCCCACATTCTGGACATTCATAGGGTTTCTCACCAGTGTGAATTCTGTGATGTTGGGTGAGTCCTGAGACACTGGTAAAGGCTTTCCCACATTCCTGACATTGGTAAGATTTCTCACCAGTATGGATCTGTTGATGTTGAGTAAGTCGTAAACGAAGTCTAAAGGTCTTGCCACATTCCTTACACTCATAGGGTTTCTCACCAGTGTGAATTTGCTGATGTTGAATTAGTGTTGAGCCAACAGTAAAAGATTTTCCACATTCCTTACAATTATAAGGTTTCTCACCAGTGTGAATTCGCTGATGGTGAATCAGTGCTGAGCGAAAAGTAAAAGATTTTCCACATTCTTTACAATCATGGGGTTTCTCACCAGTGTGAATTGCCTGATGTCCAATTAGCCCTGAGCGAAAAGTAAAAGATTTTCCACATTCTTTACAATGATAGGGTTTCTCACCAGTGTGAATTCGTTGATGCTGAAGTAGTGCTGAGCCAGAAGCAAAAGATTTCCCACATTCCTTACAATCATAGGGTTTCTCACCAGTGTGAATTTGCTGATGTCGATTTCGTGTTGAGCGAAAAGTAAAAGATTTTCCACATTCCTTACAACAATAAGGTTTCTCACCAGTGTGAATTCGCTGATGTTGAAGTAGCGCTGAGGCCGAAGCAAAAGATTTCCCACATTCCTTACAATCATAGGGTTTCTCACCAGTGTGAATTCGCTGATGTTGAATTAGTGATGAGCCAGCAGTAAAAGATTTTCCACATTCTTTACAATCATAGGGTTTCTCACCAGTGTGAATTGTCTGATGTCCAATTAACCCTGAGCGAAAAGTAAAAGATTTTCCACAATCCTTACAATGATAGGGTTTCTCACCAGTGTGAATTCGCTGATGTCGAATCAGTGCTGAGCGAAAAGTAAAAGATTTTCCACATTCCTTACACTCATAGGGTTTCTCACCAGTGTGAATTCGCTGATGTCTAATTAATGCTGAGACTGAAACAAAAGATTTTCCACATTCCTTACAATCATAAGGTTTTTCAGCAGTGTGAATTCGCTGGTGTCGAATTAGTGTTGAGCGAACAGTAAAAGATTTTCCACATTCCTTACAATGATAGGGTTTCTCACCAGTGTGAATTTGCTGATGTTGATTTAGTGTTGAGCCAGAAGTAAAAGATTTTCCACATTCTTTACATTGATAAGGTTTATCACCAGTATTAATTCTCTGATGTTGAGTAGGGTGTGCAGACGGTCTAAAGGCCTTCACAGATTCCTGACACTCATGGGGTCTCTCATCTGTATGAATTTTCTGGTGTTGGATAAGATGTGAACCAGAAACAAAAGCTTTTCCATATTCTTTATATGCATAGGGCTTTTCCCTAGTATGAATTCTCTGATGTTTAACAAGACAGGAAAAATGACCAAAGGCCTTCTCACACTCCTTACATTTATAGAGTTTTTCACTAGTATGGGTTTCTTGCTCTTGTGTAAGTTCTGAGCCATACTTAAGAGCCATAGATTCTGTGGATTTATATACTTTCTCTCCAGGATGAATCTGATGCAGAGTGAGAGATGTCTGTAGGCAGAAAGTTGGCATTTTTTCATAAGTCATTAATGCTTTTTCCAAATGTCGCTCCTGATTTATACCTTGTTGCTCAAACTGGCCTTTGTTTTCCCAGTCATCTCTGATACTGGAGCCCACAAGGCTATGACGTTTTTCCATTCTTACCCACTGAGATGATGTTACTTCATAGATTTCTTTTGGCAGACGTGAATATTTGGTCTTACATCTGAACTCCAAGTCTGAAAAATAATCAGAAAGCAAAAACATAGTGTTTCCTTGTTGATTAGAAATAAAAATATCTATGTTAGAAAGGGGAGACAAACTGAAAATAATGAAATAATCTTTACTCCTTAAGAAGTAAAGACAGGTTGGGTGTGGTGGCTCATGCCTGTACTCCCAGCACTTTGGGAATCTGAGACAGGAGGACTGCCTGAGCCCAGGATTTCAAGGGTACAGTGAGCTATGACTGTGCCACTGCACTCCATCCTGGGTGACAGAGCAAGACCCTGCCTCAAAAAAAAAAAGGAAAGATGGTATGCATATATAGTGATAGTAGGTGCCCTTATATCATGTGATGAGAACAGCAGTTTATCTCTGTGTGCTTCCTTCTAAAAAATGCTGAACTCCAAGGCCAGGCGCGGTGGCTCACGCCTGTAATCCCAGCACTTTGGGAGGCCGAGGAGGGTGGATCACGAGGTCAAGAGATCGAGACCATCCTGGTCAACATGGTGAAACCCCGTCTCTACTAAAAATTCAGAAAATTAGCTGGGCATGGTGGCACGTGCCTGTAATCCCAGCTACTCAGGAGCCTGAGGCAGGAGAATTGCCTGAACCCAGGAGGCGGAGGTTGTGGTGAGCCAAGATCGCGCCATTGCACTCCAGCCTGGGTAACAAGAGCGAAACTCTGTCTCAAAAAAAAAAAAAAATGCTGAACTCCAGTCTAATCACTGGAAAAACACTAGGCAAGTCCCAAAATTAGAGACAATCTACAAAATACCTGGCCAGAACTCTCGAAAACTATTGAGATAATCACAAACAAGGAAAGCCTGAAAAGCTGTCAAAGCAAAGAGGAGCCAAGGGAGACATGATGACTCAATATAATGTGTTATCCTAGATGAGATCCTAGAATAGAAAAAAAGGACATTAGGTAAAAGCTAAGGAAATCTCAGTAATTAGGGGCTTTCATTAATAATAATAGAGCTCAGCACCATAGGAGAGATAAAGAATAATAATAACATTGCTTCAACAATATTATTATTGGATAGGATCAACATTCATTCATTATGACAAATGTACAAATATAAGATGTTAATGGGAAACTACATGTGATGTATATGGGAAGTCTCTGCACTAACCTGTAGCTTTTTTGTAAATCTATACTAAAACCTAAAGTTTACTTTTTTAAAGTGAGAAAGTAACATTTCATTAGCAAAAAGGCCAAGCAAATTTTTGTAAAAGACACAAATGGGGTCTAAAAATTAACACATGAATCATTGAAACTTAAAATTCAATGAATGAATTTGAATTGGCAATGTAAGACTGCAATCATGATTTTTAAAAAATACTTTCCATCTTCATCTGTTGAAGTCTTAGAAACAACCAGTCCAGTAGCAATGAACACGCTAATGACAGATGACAGATTACTGTCTCTAAATACCATCTTTTACCACACAGAACCTGGGCTCCTTGGAGCATCTTGGCATTAGGACAGAAAGTGTGCATTATGTACATCGAAAAAGCTGGCATATTAAAAAAGCAAAGAAGCTATTCAAGACTCTTAGGGTCATGTCAAATAGATTCAGGAACCATTGTGAAGAGTGTCTTATTGGCCTAAGTTGGGACAAGTTGAGCATGAATTCAAGAATAATAACTGTAATCGTTGTAATGTAGTTACAATAATCACATCAAATATTTTTAAAATCTGTATGTTCATAAGGACACCTGTTTTGTTTTTTTTTTTTTTTGAGATGGAGTTTTGCTCTTGTTGCCCAGGCTGGAGTGCAATGGCGCGATCTCGGCTCACCGCAACCTCTGCCTCCTGGGTTCAGGCAATTTTCCTGCCTCAGCCTCCTGAGTAGCTGGGATTACAAGCATGCGCCACCATGCCCAGCTAATTTTTTGTATTTTTAGTAGAGATGGGGTTTCACCATGTTGACCAGGATGGTCTCGATCTCTTGACCTTGTGATCCACCCACCTCGGCCTCCCAAAGTGCTGGGATTACAGGCGTGAGCCACCGCGCCCGGCCCAGGACACCTGTTTTTAAATTACCTGGTAATTTTGGGGGATGAGATGAGGAATGGCTGCTATCACAAAAAGAGAAGCAACCAGACATGTGCTTCTTGATGAAATATACAATAGTTTATAGGAAAGAAAGGAGTAAAGGGAAGGGAGCTACATGTTAAACAACAGATGATTCAGTTTCTTCAACATATAAATTTCAAGGAGAAAAGGAGAGAGAAAAAGAAAACAACAAAACCTCTCCAGAATGGTTAAATAATTGGAAACCCAAAAGGAAGGTTAACAGTCATAAAGAAAAGTCAAAGATCTCATTAGCCTTCCTGAAAGTAATACTGAAAGAACAGGGATCAAACCATATTCAAGATGGAACAGCTAAAATTTTCAGAAGTGATGAGATTTTCTAAAAAAAAATCTGAGTCAGGTCATGAGTGCCATGGATGGTAAATTTTAAAAGTTCTACAGGGCCAAGCACGGTGGCACATGTCTATAATCTCAGCACTTTGGGAGTCTGAGGCAGGTGGATCACTTGAGGTCTGGAGTTCAAGACCAGCCTGGTCAACATGGCAAAACCACAACGTTACTAAAAATGCAAAATAAGGCAGGCACGGTGGTGCATGCCTGAATTCCCAGCTACTCAAAAAAAAAAAAAAGTGAATGAGGCTGGGTGCAGTAGCTCACACCTGTAATCCCAGTACTTTGGGAGGCCAAGGCAGGTTGATCACTTGAGGTCAAGAGTTCAAGACTAGCCTGGCCAACATGGTAAAACCCTGTCTCTACTAAAAATACAAAAATTGGCTGGGCATGGTGGCACGCACTTGTAATCCCAGCTACTCAGGAGGCTGAGGCAGGAGAATTGCTTGAACCCAGAAGGCAAAGGTTGCAGTGAGCCAAGATTGTGCCACTGCACTCCAGCCTGGGTGACAGAGTAAGACATCATCTCAGAAAAATTAAAGAAAAAGTGAATGAATATCCATTGATGCATGAAATGGCTACATCAAAGGAAAATTAGCTAAGAAAAGACAAGACAAAAAGAAGTCAAGGATCAGTATGAAAAATAAATATATCTTAAAAGATTAAAAAAAAAAAAAAAAAAAACAATGTGAGCTTAAATTTCAAAGGGAAAAAAGTAGCTCTAAGATACAGGAAACAGGATGGCTCCTGAAGAAGGAAACTTTATTCTTTGAAATCGGGGCCGGGCGCGGTGGCTCAAGCCTGTAATCCCAGCACTTTGGGAGGCCGAGGCGGGTGGATCACGAGGTCGAGAGATCGAGACCATCCTGGTCAACATGGTGAAACCCCGTCTCTACTAAAAAAATACAAAAAATTAGCTGGGCATGGTGGCACGTGCCTGTAATCTCAGCTACTCAGGAGGCTGAGGCAGGAGAATTGCCTGAACCCAGGAGGCGGAGGTTGCGGTGAGCCGAGATCGCGCCATTGCACTCCAGCCTGGGTAACAAGAGCGAAACTCCGTCTCAAAAAAGAAAAAAAAAAAAAAAGAAATCGGAAGAAATGACAAGAGGTGGAAGTAAAAGGGGGTTCTTGGCCGGGTGCAGTGACTCACACCTGTAATCCCAGCACTTTGGGAGGCCAGAGCAGGTGGATCATCTGAGATCAGGAGTTCGAGTCCAGCCTAGCCAATATGGCGAAACCCCATCTCTACTAAAAATATAAAAATTAGCTGGGTTTGGTGCTGGAAGCCTATGATGCCAGTTCCTCCAGAGACTGAGGCAGGAGAATCGCTTCAATCCAGGGGCAGAGGTTGCAGTAAGCCAAGATTGTGCCACTGTACTCCAGCCTGGGCAACTGAGCAAGACTCTTTCTCAAAGAAATTTAAAAAGTTGAGAGTGGGTATCTTGACTTTTTTCCATGTGTCTTAGGCCAAAATGCTTGCATGGGACTTTGGGGAAGAGATTCCACCATAAATATTTTTATGGTGCTGCCCCTCTGACAGGCTGGATTCTAAACAGCCGTGCCTTCCCCATCTGCTCAGTCCTTACTCACCTGGGCACCATCCTCCCAAGACGTCCCTTGAAACCATCCAGGGCTCTTTACCTTGCTCCAGTAAGGAAATCACATCAGGCTTTGGGATAGAGAGACCTGTTTAGAAGAAAAGAAGTAAGATGGTCTGGCATGGTGGCTTACTTCCGTAATCCCAGCACTGTGGGAGACCAAGGTGGGTGGATTGCTTGAGGTCAGGAGTTCAAGGCCAGTCTGACCAACATGGTGAAACCATCTCAACTAAAAATATAAAAATTAGCCAGCTGTGGTGGCGGTTGCCTGTAATCCCAGCTACTTGGGAGGCTGAGGCAGGAGAATTGCTTGAACTTGGGAGACAAAGGTTGCAGTAAACTGAGACTATGCCACTGCACTCCAGACTGGGTGACAGAGTGAGACTTCATCTCAAAAAGAAAAAGAAAAGAACTAAGTAAGTAAGACATACCCTTGCTGTTACTGAATTCAGAGTTATTCCCTTAATCCTCATGAAGGACTAGAGGAAGGTGTAAAGGTCTGAAGCATGGAGAAGATGGAGGGACCCCAGAGGGCTGCCCATCTCTTAATCTACAAAACACAAAACAATTCTCTAGGCAACAGGTGAAAATTCACCCATACAACTGAAAGGTGCATCCAGCTGGGCGCGGTGGCTCACGCCTGTAATCCCAGCACTTTGTAGGGCCAAGGCGGGTGGATCACCTGAGGTCAGAAGTTCAAGACCAGCCTGACCAACATGGAGAAACTCTGTCTCTACCAAAAATACAAAATTAGCTGAGCATGGTAGCACATGCCTATAATCCCAGCTACACAGGAAGCTGAGGCAGGAGAATCGCTTGAACCTGGGAGGTGGAGATTGCAGTGAGCCAGGATTGTGTCATTGCACACCAGCCTGAGCAACAAGAGTGAAACTCCGTCTCAAAAAAAGAAATGAAATAAAAAGGTGCAGCCAAAATTCATGAGTTATTTGGGGATAGACATCCTTACCTAGTGAGAGCAGGCTGTTGTAGGTCTCCATCATTACATCTCTGTATAAGTCCTTTTGAGCAGAATTCAGGCACTCCCATTCCTCCTGAGAGAAGTCTATAGACAGATCCTGGAACCTGACCAACCCCTGAAATGACAAACCCATGCAGTGCTGTTGAAATTAAAGGAAAGGTTTTTAAGATGAAGGCGGAGATGGAAAGGGTGCTCAAAGTTGGAGAGAATATTATACTGAGCAGACTGGCTAGGCTGAGAGTGGGGAAGAGTAACAAAATTAGTGTAACTTCAACAAAGTACCTCCATGTTCATGGATCTTCCTGTTGCTGCCAGCATACCTCCTTCATAATATGGGACATTCCCAATATTCCATGGTTTGCGCTGGGAATGAATAAAACACATTGATATATTATTTCCCAAGTAAATGAAATAAAGCACACAGCAAGCTGTAGGCCTAGCAAAGCTGAAAGAATATTACAGTCAACATCTGATATGCAAATTATTTACAACAAACTCTTAATAAAAACAGGCACTCCTCCCTTCCCATTTTCTTTCTTTTTTTTCCCTCTTCTCTTAGTTTTCATTTTTGTTTTGAGACAGGGTCTCCTTCTGTTGCCCAGGCTGGAGTGCAGTGGCACAATCATAGCTCACTGCAGCCTCAACCTTCCAGGCTCAGGTGATCCTCCCATTTCAGCCTCTGTGTTAGCTTAGACTATAGACATGTGCCACCCTGCCCAGCTAGTTTTTTGTATTTTTAGTAGAAACAAGGTTTTGCCATTTCCCCAGGCTGCTCTCAAACTCCTGAGCTCAAGCAATCCACCTGCTTTGGCCTCCCAAAGTGCTAGGATTAGAGGCATGAGCCACCACACCCAGCCTTTTCTCATTTCCTAAAGGAAGACAAGATCTTTCAAAAATATCTACAAAAAGCTTAAAAACCTCTGCTGCATTTTTGATAATTAGAACTTCGATAAAATAGTATAGATAGTACTTTGATAATTAAATGTACATTGGCTAGGTGTGGTAACTCACACCTGTAGTCACAGCACTGTGGGAGGCCAAGGCAGGTGAATTGTTTGAGCTTAGGAGTTCAAGACCAAGACCAACCTGGGCAACATGGCAAAACCCCATCTCTAAAAAATATATATAATATACAAATTAGTCAGATGTGGTGGCATATGCCTGTAGTCCCAGCTACTTGGAAGACTAAGGTAGGAGAATTGCTTGAGCCCAGGAGGCTGAGGCTGCAGTTAGCTGTGATCCTGCCACTCCACGCTAGCATAGGCAGCAGAGCAACATTCTGTCTCAAAAAAAAAAAAAAAAAAGTGGTTATCTTGGTAGGAATAAACTGGACACAGGCCAGACAAGAGTTACAAGGGCATCCTGTGAGACACCTGGTCACGGGTCAAACACTTGAGCATTAGGCCGTGGGTCAGGAAAAAGAAATGTCCTGTGAAAGGCCACTGTAAAGGCCTACAAGCCCCACCCCTAGAGCCCCATTAGGTTGAGGCTAGAGTTCATAGTCATTCTCCTGAAAGAGACCTCAAGATCCAATTAGAAGAAAACTATAATATTTGTTATAAAGAAGCCATTTTCCGAGGAGTAGTTCAAAGATATATAGTCTTTTTTTGGATATAAAACAAAATCTCAAGATATGCCAAAACTATTTTGCTTTTACTGAATAATTTTTGTGCACATGTGTTGTTACTTTGGCTGCAAGTGGCTAACAAGCTCTGATTTTCTTTCCTTTTTTTTATTTTGAGACAGAGTCTCGCTCTGTCACCCAGGCTGGAGTGCAATGGCCTGATCTCAGCTCACAGTAATCTCAGCCTCCTGAGTAGCTGGAATTACAAGCATCCACCACAATGCCTGGCTAATTTTTGTATTTTTAGTAGAGACAGGGTTTCACTATGTTGCTGAGACTGGTCTCGAACTCCTGGCCTCAAGTGATCCACCCACCTTGGCTTGCAAAGTACTGGGATTACAGGCGTGAGCCATGCTGCCCAGCCAACTCTCTTTCTAACTTTCCCCATGTATTAGGGTCACACTGGGAAAAAACAGGTCAGAGCCATTGGAGCCACATGTACAAATGTGCAGTAGCTCTGCTGGCAACACTGCTGCTTGCTTTGGCTCTTAGAACAGATGAGTTCAGCACTTGTCTGCCCTTGCTCTAGCTGTCACTGTGTCCCCCACAACAGATGCACAATCATTTCACTCCGTTAGTTCACTTTGGATATAACACCATTAGATTAAAACCAGCAAGCCAAAAAGCAAACTTGAGGAAATGTATTCACATCCACAGGGTTCTCATACGGTCAGTATCATGTACACATGACAGGACTGTGGTTGCAGGGGGCAGAATGAAGTGTCATCCTTAACTGGCCATCCAATGTCATCAGCATGAACAGGAGGACTTTATAGGATATTATCTGATGTTTTCTAAATATTACCTTACAAATGTTCCTTTATTTATAACTTAAGGACAGGGACCATGTCTTTTAAAGCTTTATATATCCTCAAGTAAAGGCTTTTCATATTCAATCCATTAATAATATCTAGTGGCTGACCTGGAAATTCCATTTCTAGGAACTTATCCAAAGAATTTTTTTTTTTGAGACAAGTCTCAATCTGTGGCCGATACTAGAGTGCAGTGAAGTGATCATAGCTCACTGTAACCTCTGCCTCCTGGGTTCAAGGATTCTTGTGCCTCAGCCACCAAAGTAGCTGGGAATACAGCACACACCACCACACCTGGCTTATTTTTTTTGATATTTTTGGTAGAGACATAATTTCACCATGTTGGCCAGACTGGTCTCAAACTTCTGGCCTCAAGCGATCCATCCAACTTGGGCCTCCCAAAGTGTTGGGATTACCGGCATGAGCCACCGAGCCAAGCCAGAGAATTTTGAAAGTATGAAGTTGTATGCAGAAGAATGTTTCTCAAAGACAAAAATCAAAAAATGTGAAACTAGTCTTGTTGGTTGATGTATAATACTTTGTAATAGGAAAGACATGCATTATTGAGGGAGTCAGGCAAAAGAAAAAAAAAAGAAGAAGAAAAGGAAGAAAAAGAAAATTACTGTTAGGACTTAAAGCTATTTCTCCCCATCTGTTTTCCATACGCAGAACAATGCAGATGTGACCACAGTACACATGTAATTTTGAAATATGTTCTTCACATTTGATTTTTTTCTTGTCATCATAAAAACCTCATACATGGCATTTAAATGTCCGCCAATTCTATTCTGACACTATCTCATCCCACAGGTTGAGGGCTCAGTCCCCAAAACTGCTTACCTTTGAGACACCAGTCACAAGTCCCAGCCTCTGGAACTTCTGACTGATGAGTTTGATTTGTGGTTCCTACAACCCCCTCTTTGGGTTCAATTAATTTGCTAGAATAGAATGGCTCACAGATCTCAGGGAAACACATTTACTGGCTGATTATAAGGATATTCCAAAGGATACAGATGAAGAGATGCCTAGGGTGAGCTCTGGGGGAAGGGGCACAGAGCTTCTATGCCCTCCCTGGTCACAACCCTCCAGGAACCTCCACATGTTCAGCTGTCTGGAAGCTCTCCAAATCCATTCTTTTTGGGTTTGTAAGTAGGCTTCATTACATAGGCATGATTGATTAAACCATTGGCCACTTGCCGTCAACTTAATCCTCAGTCCCCTCCATTCCCCAGAGGTGGGAGGGTAGGCTGAAAGTCGCAACCATCTAATCCTGCCTTGGTCTTTCTGACGACCAGCCCCCATCAAAGCTATTGGTCAACCACTAAAACCACTAACATATAAAAAGCCAAAGGCCAAAGGCTCACTGTAACCTCTGCCTCCTGGGTTCAAGAAATTCTCCTATTTCAGCCTCCAGAGTAGCTGAGATTATAGGCATGTGCCACCATGCCCGGCTAATTTTTTGTATTTTTAGTAGAGACAGAGTGTCACTATGTTGGCCAGACTGGTCTTGAACTCCCGACCTCATGATCTGCCCACCTCGGCCTCCCAAAGTGCTGGTATTACAGGTGTGAGCCACCGCACCCAGCCCTGAGAATTTAATGCAATACAGATGTGGACACTGGCCCAAGCATTTCCGCACCAATGACTGGGCAAATCTCTGGTCCTGTTGGTACAAACTATTGATCAAGCCCCCAATCTCATTCCTACCCCTAAAATATAGCAAATTAAAAGATCTTGTCACCTATTTGGATGAGATTAACACCATCCCATAAACTGCATGGCTTTCAATCCCAGGGCTATGGTGTATATTGCTACATAGAATATGCACTAATCTTCTCTTCAGTAATTGAGTTGTTAGGATAAAGTCTCTTGTCTTTGCCTCACTAGGCCAGCAGAAATCTTAAGAGGAGACTCTGCACACAGGATAAACAGCCAAATTAATACTAAGGTAGACAGGACATATAGGACACCCAGTCTTTAACCCTAGGACCTCCATTATATAGTCCAATGGGAAGTACAGGTCTTTTGAATGGGCTTTTGGTAGGCAGGAATTGTCAGAAAAGGGAGAAAAAACTGTTCTGAAAAAAACGACTTAAGGGAAGAAAGAAAAAACCACCTGCTCAGCACAGTGGCTCGTGTTTCTTATCCCTTTGGGAGGCCGAGGCAGCAGATCACTTGAGGTCAGAAGTTTCAGACCAGTCTGGCCAACATAGTGACACTCTGTCTACTAAAAATACAAAAAAATTAGCCAGGTGTGGTGGCATGCACCTGTAGTTGCAGCTACTCGAAAGACAGGCACACAAACTGCTTGAACCTAGGGGCAGGGACAGAGCTTGAAGTGAGCCAAGACTGTGCCACTGTACTGCTGCCTAGGCAACAGAGCAAGGCTCTGTCTCTAAAAAGAAAAAAAAGAAAAAAAAAAAAACCCAAAGCACTTTGAGCTTGAGCTTGGTCTTCAGGTGCCCAGTAACCATTCTTTCCTCTTTCTCTTTGTAACAGAACTGTTCAAAGAAATTAAGCTGGGTGGAGTAGCTAACGCCTATAATCCCAGCACTTTGGGAGGCCAAGGAAGGCTGATCGCTTGAGTCTAGGAATTTCAGACTAGCCTGGGCGATATGGCAAAATCTCTACAAGAAATGCCAAAATAGGCCGGGCACGGTGGCTCAAGCCTGTAATCCCAGCACTTTGGGAGGCCAAGGCGGGTGGATCACGAGGTCAAGAGATCGAGACCATCCTGGTCAACATGGTGAAACCCCGTCTCTACTAAAAATACAAAAAATTAGCTGGGCATGGTGGCGCGTGCCTGTAATCCCAGCTACTCGGGAGGCTGAGGCAGGAGAATTGCCTGAACCCAGGAGGCGGAGGTTGCGGTGAGCCGAGATCGCGCCATTGCACTCCAGCCTGGGTAACAAGAGCGAAACTCCTTCTCAAAAAAAAAAAAAAAAAAAAGAAATGCCAAAATAAGTCAGGTGTGGTGGCCTGCGCCTATACTCCCAGCTGCTCTGGAGGCTGAGGTGGGAGGATGGCTTGAGTTGGGAAGGCAGAGGTTGCAGTGAGCCAAGATCACGTCACTGCATTCTAGCCTGTGAGAGAGAAAGAGCCAAAACTCAACTAAAAAAAAAAATTATCCTAGCATGGTGGCACATGCCTGTGGTCCTAGCTACTCAGGAGGCTGAGTTGGGAAAATCACTTGAGCCCGGGAGTTCCAGGCTACAGTGAGCCGTGATCGATCTACTGTACTCCAGCCTGGGTGGCAGAGTGAGACCCTATCTCAGGAAATAAATAGAAATAAGATGGGTTTTTTTTTTATTTTTTTGAAGGAAAAAAAAAGAAACTGGTAAGACACTTATCTTATTTTGAAACCCCAACTGACCAGGTTGGGATGCCCCACCTTTCAAGCCTGCGACTCGCACACAACACACAGGCAGGAGAATGTCAGGGAAGACCGGAGAGTCCAGCACAGTGTAATTACAGGAAAAGGCCAGAATCTATCCTGAGCTCACAGATGTCTCCTGGGAACAGAGTGGTGAAGTCATACCTGCACAATCACAGCACACACACCCCCTGTGCACACACAGTTGCTGTGCCAGATCATGGGGTCATTCATAATCCTACAAACACTTGACCAAGAGTGTTAGTCTCGACATTAGTGCACCACAATGTGGCAGTCTCTCCTTGTTCTCAGTATCGCCTGGAATTCTTTCTCTCAGGGCCAAGAATATTAAGAAGCGTGGATATCACCGGGCGTGCACTTTGGGAGGCCGAGGCGGGTGGATCACGAGGTCAAGAGATGGGGACAAAAAATTAGCTGGGCATGGTGGCGCGTGCCGGTAATCCCAGCTACTCAGGAGGCTGAGGCAGGAGAATTGCCTGAACCCAGGAGAACCCAGGAGGCGGAGGTTGCGGTGAGCCGAGATCGCGCCATTGCACTCCAGCATGGGTAACAAGAGCGAAACTCCGTCTCAAAAAAAAAAAAAAAAAAAAAAAAGAAGCGTGGATATAAAGGATGAGGTTGGAGCGGAATTTTAATAAGCAAAAGAAGAAAGCTCTCCCCTAGCGAAGAGGGGACCCGAAAGAAGGTTGCCAACTTAGGAGGCTGAATCTGGAGTTTTTATGAACGGGGAAGGGGAGGAATGTGCTGGCTGGTCTGCGGGCTGTCTTGGAGAAAGCACTACTCAGCTTGGCCTGGGGACCTTAGCCTGGGACCGATCAAAGGCTGAAATGAAAGTCTGGCCCAGGACCGATCAAGGGCTGAAGTGAAAGTTTGGCCCAGGGCTGATCAGGGACTGAAGTGATAATTGGTAGAGGATCAGTCACAGTCCAAAGCATGTCCAAAAAAGGGAAGTGGCCACTGGAGCCTGTTAGTCCAAGCTGCAGTTTTGGAAGCCCCCGCCATTTCACAGACCATGGTCAGAGGGAAACATTCCACGGGGGTTCGGCGTGTGAGAAATATCCTGCCCAACCGCCTGACTTCCTTATCGCATCCTGCTGGGCAAAGGTCCAAAAAAAATCCTTATCAACATTCTCCCAGGCAACAAGCCATAACCATGCAGATCCCTCCTGCCCAGGCCTGTAATTACTCCAGCCTGTTAGGGGCAATGGCCTCTGGCATTTAGCTGGTCCCCCGCCATTGAGCTGCCAACTCTCTTTCTTTAACCCTTGCCTTCCCTTCAAAACCTAACAGAGCCCACCGTGTACATGCCCACGAAAGAAGCTACTGTTTCCTGGAAGCCCGCCGGTCACACGAAGGACAAAGGCGTTCCTATGCTGGGCCTCGGTCCCTTATCAGTGCAGCTGAGGAATGTCTTTAGGACAACCCCCTGTGCTAGTTTTCCTTATTTGGGCCTGCAGCCTGATTTTTCAGGCAGTTTCTGTTTAAAGGAGTTTTACCAAGAACCCACCCACCCTAACTGCCTGTTTTTTTCTCTCAAGGGGACACACAAAGTCCCAATCGCACACACGCCTCCCCATATCCACTTACCGATTGCCTCACAGCCATCACACTCTCCTCTCTCACACACACCAAGGGGCCACACAAGTTGCACCTGCACAGCCACAGACCTGCAACTCGCGCACACGGTGCTGCACACACACGCAGTCACGCACCCACCCCGGGACCCGCAGCCCCAACCACGCAATCACCGGTTCTCCACATCCGCACACACAGCGCGGCTCGTCCAGAATACACTCAAACATTTCGGGTGCGCAGTCACAAGCGCCCACCTGATCACCCAGAGTCAGCATCACACAGCCACAGTCACCACGAAGACCCACGGCAACCATCGCGATCACACACGCAAACGCCTCTCCTCATCCCTCCACACACAAAAGGACCGGAGCCGGATTCCTCACCCTCAGCTTTCTCTAGTTCCGGTCGGGGACAGCCTGGCCAAGTCGCTCCAGACTCCGACAGGCGGCTGCGGCCAATTCAGCACAGCCAACGATCCCGCCACCTGGCTAAAAGGAAGCCTAAATCTCGCGAGACTTGTCGCGGCCTGCGGGATCCTCTGGGAAATGTAGTCCAGAGCCCTACTGCGGGCTTCCCTGTTCCTTTCATCGCCAAGCCGGGCTTGTTTCCATTTACCGCTTGTCTGCACCGAGGATCGTGAGCCCTCATGCCGAGCGGCTCGCTATGGGGCCAGCTCAGCCGCTGGAGTACCCAGGCCTGATTATCTCTGGCAGCTCTGTTATCTGAGGTACGACACAAGAAAACGTGCTTCCGGTTCTCGGCGGAAGTAGCTTCGAACAGTAAACCGATGGGAAATGTAGTCCAAAGGCTGAGACGCGGTCAAACCAGCCACGATGCGAACCTAGGAATTCTTCGCTTCAAGCCTGGTGCTGGCTGTTAGTTTGGAACTCATGCACCCAGATGCTAACTCGCCCTCAGAATGCAGAGGGGATGAAACACTGACGGGACATTTCAATCTGTATATGGGTGAGTCCAGGGCTCGGTCTGCACTTCGCTGAGGGTGAAGGTGAAGGTGAAATCTGATGGTCGCGTTCTGGATCGGGTGGAGGAAGGGGCAGGAAAGGAATCAGAATCGTGGCTTGGATGAGCTTGTGTGCGGATGCCCTCTGGGAACGGGTCTTGGCCGACGAGGGCCCGAAGATGCTGCCTTGTGGTCGCAGGTGTGAGTGGAAACTGTGTGAGTGTCAATATGGGTTACCTGTTTGGGAGACCAGGATTATATCTTTGAATCAGGTAGTAACCTTGGAGCCAGGCATTTGTAAAATGATAGTAAGAGGGAATTATTTGGGAGCATTAATTTTATCTGGAGGTTGAGAGGAGAGGGGGGAAAAACCCTAATATCTGATAAACAATATAGATTTTTATGTAAAATAGTCGTATTTATTATAGACTAGAATGTAAATGCCTTTTAAAGCAAGAAAGATTTCAAAGTAATTTGTTGTTATGAGATCCATGCTTTTATCTTATCTCAGACTCCTAATAATAGGCACATACACGCCTATTATATTTAATGAAACTACTAAAATATTTGGATTTAAATCTTCCACCTTACTATTTGTTTTCTGCGTATCCTACTTGTTCATAACTTTGACATTTTCAAAGAATCCAGGTTATTTTGTTTTTGGTGGTGGTGAGTTTTGCTTGGGTTTTGTTTTTTGGTTATTGGTTTTATTTTTGGAGCCATGGCTTTGCTTTATCACTTGCGCTGGAATACAATGGCTCCATGATAGCCAGACATATACCAGATGCAACTTGAAGTCCTAAGCTCAAGTGATCCTCTTGCTTCAGCCTCCTGAGTAGCTGGACTACAGGCCTGCATCACCACACCCCCATAATTTTTTAATTTTTGTAGAGATAGAGTGTTGCTGTGTTGCCCAGTGTTATCTCAAACTCTTGAGCTTAAGAGATCCTCCCACTTCTGCCACCCAAAGTACTAGAATTACAGACATGACCCCCCATGCCAGGACAACTAGTTTGTAGAGTGTTTTTCAATTTGGGTGTACCTCATCTTTATACATCTTTGGGAGGAATACCACATAAGTAATGTGGTTTATCTCATCAAGAGACACACAGTGTCAATGTGTTCCAATCTTGATGGTGTTACTTTTATTACTTACTCAAAATAATGTCTATGAGGTTTCACCACTGTAGAGTGAATAGATGAATATGTGAGATTCATCAATGAATAAGTAAAAGGAAGCCAACTGGCAAAAGAACTGAGTTGGGAGGATGGCTTGAGCCTGGGAGGTCGAGGCTGCAGTGAGCTGTGATAGCACCACTGCACTCCAGCCTGGGCGACACAGCAAGACCCTGTCACAAAAAAAAAAAAAAAAAAAAAAAAAAAAAAAAAAAATTAAATAAACAAATAAATGCCCAGCTCTTGGGAATTTCTTATGCCTCTTTGTTATATTGGGGCACTGGTTTCCTGGAACTTATGTCTTTTTTTTCTTTTTTTTGGTTTAGCGTCTCATTTTTGTAAAAAACAAATCCTTGTTTTGTTTAGCACTTTGACAAAGGTTAACATGGAACAGAACTTTGGGACTTTCATAAGTCTGACAATGTCTTTATTCTACCTTTTTGTATGATACCTTAACTGGGTTTGAAATATTAGATTGAATGTAGTTTTCATTTAGAATTTTCAATTATATAACATTGCCTGCTAGCTTACAGTATTTATTTTAAAATATAATGACAATTTGATTTGTGTTGTGTTACTTTCTTTCTCTTTTAAAGCATTTAAAGACCAGGCTCAGTGACTCATGCTTGTAATTCCAGAACTTTGGGAGTCTGAGGCAGGAGGATTGCTTGAGCTCAGGAGTTCAAAAGCAGCCTGGACAACATAAGGAGACCTTGTTTTTATAAAAATAAAAATAGGCCAGGTGCAGTGGCCTACGCCTGTAATCCCAGCACTTTGGGAGGCTGCAGATCACCTGAAGTTAAGAGTTTGAGACTAGCTTCTCTTCGCCATCTTTTCTCTTCCCGTGCAGCCGCCGCCATGAATATCGAGCTGTGCAGTTTCAGCGTGTACAAGATCTACCCCGGACAGGGAAGGCGTTACGCCAGGACCGACGGGAAGGTTTTCCAGTTTCTTAATGCAAAATGCGAGTCGGCGTTCCTTTCCAAGAGGAATCCTCGGCAGATAAACTGGACTGTCCTCTACAGAAGAAAGCACAAAAAGGGACAGTCGAAAGAAATTCAAAAGAAAAGAACACGACGAGCAAATTCCAGAGGGCTATTACTGGTGCATCTCTTGCTGATATAATGGCCAAGAGGAATCAGAAACCTGAAGTTAGAAAGGCTCAACGAGAACAAGCTATCAGGGCTGCCAAGGAAGCAAAAAAGGCTAAGCAAGCATCTAAAAAGACTGCAATGGCTGCTGCTAAGGCACTTACAAGGGCAGCACCTAAGCAAAAGATTGTGAAGCCTGTGAAAGTTTCAGCTCCCCGAGTTGGTGGAAAACGCTAAGCTGGCAGATTAGCTTTTTAAATAAAGATTGGATTATTAAAAAAAAAAAGAGAGTTTGAGACTAGCCCGGCCAACATGATGAAACCCTATCTATACTAAAAATACAAAAATTAGCTGAGTGTGGTGGTGCATGCCTGTAATCCCAGCTACTTGGAAGGCTAAGGCAGAAGAATTGCTTGAACTCAGGAGGTGGAGGTTGCAGTGAGCTGAGATTATGTCACTGAACTTCTGCCTGGATGAAAGAGAGAGCCTCTATCTCAAAAAGAAAAAAAATTGTGGAATAGAGCTACTAAAAATACAAAATATTAGTTAGGTGAGGTGGCATGCACCTGTGGTCTTAGCTACTCAGGAGGCTGAGGCAGAAGAATCACTTGAACCCAGGAGGCTGTGGCTGCAGTGAGCTGAGATTATGCCACCGCACTCCAGCCTGGGTGAAAGAGTGAGAATCTGTCTCAATAATAATAATAATAATAGTAATAATAATAATAATAAACATTTAAAATCTAGTCTCTTCATACTAGTTCTCTGAAATTTCACAGAAATGTGTTTTGGTGTGGGTCTTGTTTCTGTCACTGAGTGAAAGATGTGGTTTACATTTGTAATCCCAGCAATTTGGGAGGCAGAGGTGGGTGGATCACTTGAGGTCAGGAATTCAAGACCAGCCTGGCCAACATGGTGACACCCCATCACTACTAAAAATACAAAAATTCGGCCGGGCGCGGTGGCTCAAGCCTGTAATCCCAGCACTTTGGGAGGCCGAGGCGGGTGGATCACGAGGTCAAGAGATCGAGACCATCCTGGTCAACATGGTGAAACCCCTTCTCTACTAAAAAAATACAAAAAATGATCGGGCGCGGTGGCTCAAGCCTGTAATCCCAGCACTTTGGGAGGCTGAGGTGGGCGGATCACAAGGTCAAGACATCGAGACCATCCTGGTCAACATGGTGAAACCCCGTCTCTACTAAAAATACAAAATATTAGCTGGGCATGGTGGCGCGTGTCTGTAATCCCAGCTACTCAGGAGGCTGAGGCAGGAGAATTGCCTGAACCCAAGAGGCGGAGGTTGCGGTGAACCGAGATCGCGCCATTGCACTCCAGCCTGGGTAACAAGAGCGAAACTCCGTCTCAAAAAAAAAAAAAAAAAAAAAACAACAACAACAAAAAAATATATATATATATTTTATACAATAGACCGGGAATGATGGCTCACAGCTATAATTCCAGTACTTTGTGAGGTGGCGGATCACTTGAGGTCAGGAGTTCCAGACCAGCCTGGCCAGCATGCTGAAACCTGTCTCTACTAAAAATACAAAAATTAGCACGGCTGGGCACGGTGGCTCAAGCCTGTAATCCCAGCACTTTGGGAGGCCAAGGCGGGTGGATCACAAGGTCAAGAGATCGAGACCATCCTGGTCAACATGGTGAAACCCCATCTCTACTAAAAATACAAAACATTAGCTGGGCATGGTGGCGCGTGCCTGTAATCCCAGCTACTCAGGAGGCTGAGGCAGGAGAATTGCCTGAACCCAGGAGGCGGAGGTTGCGGTGAGCCGAGATCGTGCCATTGCACTCCAGCCTGGGTAACAAGAGTGAAACTCCATCTCAAAAAAAAAAAAAAAAAAAAAAAAAATTAGCTGAGCGTGGTGGTGCGTGCCTGTAATCCCAGCTACTTGGGAGGATGAGGCAGGAGAATAGCTTGAACCTGGGAGGCAGAAGCTGCAGTGAGCCGAGATCACACCACTACACTCTAGCCTCTGTGACAGAGCAAGCCTCTGTCAAAAAATATTTTTTGTGTGGAATAGAGCTGAGCTTTAGAAGGCCACAAACACATTACAACAATATAATTCATTTTACCTTCAATAATCAATGTTCACCCTCTTTGGGGCAATATCACTCCCATTAAGAATGATTGGCCAGGCGCAGTGGTTTATGCCTGTACTCCTAGCACTTTGGGAGGCCAAGGGGGGCAGATCATCCGAGGTCAGGAGTTCCAGACCAGCCTGGCCTCATGACAAAACCCCATCTCTACTGAAAATACAAAAATTAAGGCCGGGCGCGGTGGCTCAAGCCTGTAATCCCAGCACTTTGGGAGGCCGAGGCGGGTAGATCATGAGGTCGAGAGATCGAGACCATCCTGGTCAACATGGTGAAACCCCATCTCTACTAAAAATACAAAAAAATTAGCTGGGCATGGTGGCTCGTGCCTGTAATCCCAGCTACTCAGGAGGCTGAGGCAGGAGAATTGCCTGAACCCAGGAGGCGGAGGTTGCAGTGAGCCGAGATCGCGCCATTGCACTCCAGCCTGGGTAACAACAGCGGAACTCCGTCTCAAAAAAAAAAGAAAATACAAAAATTAGCCAGACATAATGGCATGTGCCTGTAGTCCCAGCTACTCAGGAGGATGAGGCAGGAGAATCATTTGAACCCAGGAGATGCAGGTTGCTGTGAGCCCAGATCGCACCATTGTACTCCAGCCTGGGTGAGAGAGTAGACCCTGTCTCAAAAAAAAAAAAAAAGCTTCCATAAGGCTACATAAATATGCAAATTAGGTATGTGTGTTAGTATACATACAATACATTTTCTAGGTCTGCCCACTAAGTGGACCTAGAAGCAATGACACACCAGCAATGAGCACACCTATTACCCCGATCTTGGTGATTTTGTTTTTGTTTTGTTTTTAAATTAGAGATGGGGAAATCTCACTGTGTTGCCCAAGCTGGTCTCTGACTCCTGACCTCAAGGGATCCTGCTGCCTTAGCCTCCCAAAGTGTTGAGATTACAGGCATGAGCCACCTCACCCAGCCCAAGATTTTGGTGCTTTGTAAATAAGATTCTTCAATATAAAAAACCAAGGACTCTTGAATAAATGGTTTATTCTTCATCTGGGTCAGGGAAAATACAAGATGAAGCAAAACATTTTATGGTGCCAGAAAGTTGGGAATTAGTCCCATACCCCAATCCCCTGATAAAGGCATGTCATAAATAGAACACAGGAGCCAACCTAAAGGAACTCCCAGGCCAACGTTCTTACTCTTTTTGGTATAACCACATACATGTTCAATTGCACGTATAGTATGTTCTCTACAAAGGTGCAGTTTGTGTCTGACTCATCTCTATCTCCAGCTCCTAGGAACATAGGTGGTACTCAGTTAAATGCTGGGTACCTCCTGGGTACTCAGGAGTACCAGTAATACTCAGGAGTAACTGCTGGGGGACAGACATATAAGTCCAAGGACCATGAGTAACATTCATTTTCATCTACCACAAACAGATACACAACTCATCTGACCCTTGGTTTTATTCATTCATTCACATGTTCATTCTTTAATTTGTGAAGTACTTGTAAATGTCAGTAGACACTTGACAATGTAGTGGATGCTGAAAATTCAGCAGTATCCATTCCATTTCCTTACAAGATCCATGGAATGAAGTATGTACTATGGTCAAGGTCAGCACATGGTTCTAGGAAAAGCCAGAAGAGAAATCGCTCATTTTTGGAAAAGGCGATATCTGAGAGGAAAAAATGTTTTCAAATAGAAGTGAACAAGACTGCTAAAATAAGCACTACTCCGGAGTGTGATAATGAACAGGGACATCTGAGTAGAATGGAGGGAAAGGTCACTGGGATTAATAAGGCCTTCAGGACCTGGGCGCAGTGACTCAAGCCTGTCATCCCAGCACTTTGGGAGGCTGAGGCAGGTGAATCATTTCAGCCCAGGAGTTTGAGACCAGCCTGGGCCCCCTAGGGAGACCTGTCTCTACAAAATAAATTATTGGGGCATGATGGCCCATGCCTTTGGTCCCAGCTACTCATAAGTTTGAGGTGGGAGGGTCACTTGGACCCAGGAGGTCAAGGCTGCAGTGAGCTGTGATCATGCAACTGCACTGCAGCTTGGGTGACAGAGGTGAGACCCTGCCTCAATAATAATAATAATAATAATAATAAATAAATAAAGTATTGGTACTCTACAACAAGAGTATTGCATGGTCACCCATGTAGACAGTGAATTGACTCAGAATCACAAATACTTGTATTGGGAACCTGTGTGAAGAAGTCAAGCCCTAGGAAGAGTGCCAGCTCATCATCTGGGGATGGAAATGTTAGGAGTATTGGGGTGTGAATAGTACTGAATAGAATTCCAATTCATTTGAAAATACATTGCACAGATTATCCCAAACCAGCAAATAAGGTGTATGTAGTTGTCTTTGTTTGTTTTGGTTTGGGTTGGGTTTTTTGAGACAGAGCCTTTCTCTACCACCCAGGCTAGAGGGCAGCAGCAGGATCTCGGCTCACTGCAACCTCCACATCCCCGGTTCAAGTGATCCTCGTGCCTCAGCTTCTGGAGTAGCTGGGACCACAGGCGTGGGCCACGATGCTCAGCTAATTTTTGTATTTTCAGTAGACACAGAGTTTCGCCGGGTTGGCCAGGCTAGTCTCAAACTCCTGGGTTCAAGCAGTGCCCCACCTCAGTTCCCCAAAATGCTAGGATTACCTAGTGAATGCCCAGACAAAAATTTCTTCCTAAAAGCTGCATGTGTCTGTGGTCTCTAAGACTAAAAACAAAACCCAAGGCCAGGTGCGGTAGCTCAAGCCTGTAATCCCAGCACTTTGGGAGGCCAAGGCGGGTGGATCACGAGGTCAAGAGATCGAGACCATCCTGGTCAACATGGTGAAACCCCGTCTCTACTAAAAATACAAAAAATTAGCTGGGCATGGTGGCGCATGCCTGTAGTCCCAGCTACTCAGGAGGCTGAGGCAGGAGAATTGCCTGGACCGAGGAGGCGGAGGTTGCGGTGAGCCGAGATCACGCCATTGCACTCCAGCCTGGGTAACAAGATCTAAACTACATCTCAAAAAAAAGAAAAAAGAAAAACCCAACCCCCACCCCCGCCAAAAAAAAAAGTCTCCACCAACCCACATTTCACATGAGGCCTGCTTGAGAAGGGGCGCCTCTCCAGCCAGGACCAGGTGAGGGAATCTGTGCACTTGGCCGGACCCAGAACACACAGTGGCAGAGACCTGACAGCCACACTTGCTGACCCCGTAGAACCTCTACCACTGACACACAGATCAGGATGTGTCACCCTGAGAGATGACACCACATCTGGCTGTCACAGATTGAGTCCACACTCTCTCATTGATTCCACACACATCCCGTCAGTGACACCAGAGTCCCTCATTCCCTACATACCCACAATCATTGATTCCATGTACCTCATCACTATTCCAAAGACAACCCATCACTAATGTACAGACCCTCATCTCTCACCCTAGGGACCTCACAGATTCCCCATCCCTGATTCCAAGATCTGTAGAACCTCATCTATTCCTCACACAGACCTATCAATAAGAGGATACATTCCTGGGAGAGTGTGTTGACCATCTTACAATCCTTTGTGTGTGTATGCATGCTGATTAATGGACTTAGGTAAACTTTAGCATTTTGGTAGCCAACACAGTTTCTCAATGCCTTTTCTTTTTCTTTCCTTTTCTTGTACATCTTTAAAGACCTTCCTCCAGTAAGTGTGGATTGCAATTTATTAATCCCTATCCCTTACTGATTCCTTGTCATGTGTATTTGTTATTAATCATAATTTACAATGCTTACAACCCAGAGACACCAGTGACTCACATAAGAAGAATGGCTGTGGGTTTTATTATATTTGCTGTTGATGTTTCTGTAGATTATAAAAGTCATTCATTTGTATCAAATGACCAAGTGTGTGTGTGTATGTATATATATATATATATATATATATATATATATATATATATGCTTTTTTTTTTTTTTTTTTTTTTTTTTGAGACGGAGTTTCGCTCTTGTTACCCAGGCTGGAGTGCAATGGCGCGATCTCTGCTCACTGCAACCTCCGCCTCCTGGGTTCAGGCAATTCTCCTGCCTCAGCCTCCCGAGTAGCTCGGATTACAGGCATGTGCCCCCATGCCCAGCTACTTCTTTTGTATTTTTAGTAGAGACGGGGTTTCACCATATTGACCAGGATGGTCTCGCTCTCTTGACCTCGTGATCCACCCGCCTCAGCCTCCCAAAGTGCTGGGATTACAGGCGTGAGCCACCGCGCCTGGCCATATATTTTGTTTTATAAAAAAAAACTGTAGTGCTGGGCGCGGTGGCTCAAGCCTGTAATCCCAGCACTTTGGGAGGCCGAGGCGGGTGGATCACGAGGTCGAGAGATCGAGACCATCCTGGTCAACATGGTGAAACCCCGTCTCTACTAAAAATACTAAAAATTAGCTGGGCATGGTGGCACGTGCCTGTAATCCCAGCTACTCGGGAGGCTGAGGCAGGAGAATTGTTTGAACCCAGGAGGCGGAGGTTGCGGTGAGCCGAGATCGTGCCATTGCACTCCAGCCTGGGTAACAAGAGAGAAACTCTGTCTCAAAAAAAAAAAAAATTGTAATTAAAAAACCTTTTTTCAGACAGGGTCTCACTCTGTCACCCAGGCTGGAGTGCAGTGGTATAATCATGGCCACTGCAGCCTCGACCTCCTGGGCTCATGATCCTTCCAACTCAGCCTGCCTAGTAGCTAAGACCACGGGCATGCCCCAATATGCCCACCTAATTAAACTAAAAAATTGTAGAGCTGGGGTTTCACTATGTTGAAGAGATCGGTCTTGAATTCCTGGACTCAACTGATCCTCCCACCTTGGCCTCCCACAGTGTTGAGATTACAGGAGTCGGCCACTGCACCCAGCTGATAAAATCTTAAAAAGAGTAAAATGCTTTATAAAGTAATGTAAAATTTCTACTGAGATGATGCATCAGAAATTAAGGTAGAGTAAAATGGTCCTAGGGCATCTGAAACAATGGAAAGTAAATCTTGGGCTGGGCGTGGTGGCTCACACCTGTAATCCCAGCATTTTGGGAGGCCAAGTTGGGGGACTCACTTGAGGTTAGATGTTTGAGACCAGCCTGGCCAACACCGTGAAATGCCATCTCTACTAAAAATACAAAAATTAGCCACGTGTGGTGGCACATACCTGTAATCTCAGCCACTAAGGTTGCTGAGGCACAAGAATCACTTGAGCATGGGAGGCGGAGGTTGCAGTGAGCCAAGATCATGCCACTGCACTCCAGCCTGGGCAACAGAGGAAGACTCTGTCTCAAAAAAAAAAAAAAAAGAATTAAAATATTGATTTCTTCATCAAGTGTAAAAATATGGGCTCTGGAGTAATAATACATAAAAAGACACCCAGGTACTATTTTTTTAAGTTTTATTAAGAAATATTAACATGCCACAGAAGCCACCCATTTAAAGTGTAAAATTCAATGGTTTTCAGTATATTTGCACAGTTGTGCAAACATCATGACAATAAATTTTTTTTTTTTCTTTTTTTTGAGACAGAGTTTTGCTCTTGTTACCCGGGCTGGAGTGCAATGGCGAGATCTCGGCTCACTGCAACCTCCGCCTCCTGGGTTCAGGCAATTCTCCTGCCTCAGCCTCCTGAGTAGCTGGGATTACAGGCACGTACCAACATGCCCAGCTAATTTTTCTGTATTTTTAGTAGAGACGGGGTTTCACCATGTTGACCAGGATGGTCTCGATCGCTTGACCTCGTGATCCACCTGCCTCAGCCTCCGAAAGTGCTGGGATTACAGGCTTGCGCCACCGCCCCCGGCCATGACAATAAATTTTACATCATTTTCATTACCCCAAAGTAAACCCCATATACCTCCATTTCCCCCCAACTCCCCTAACTTTGGGCCACCACTAATCTACTTTCTGTCTCTGTGTATTGGTCTATTCTGGACATTTTATTTAAATAGAATTACATAACATGGTCTTTTGTGACTGGCTTCTTTCACTTAGCATAATAGTTTCAGGATTTATTTTATCTTGCATGTGCAGAGGGGGCACTGGACTTGAGGATAAACCTGGGGGGTGTTTATTGATTGATTTTGAAACTTCGCTCCAAAATTGTAAAGGGGACATGATTGGTTTCAAATAGAGGAAAAACCTATTCAGGCTAAAATCCTCCGTTTTCACCAGTTTGTAATGTGCCGTTTTATAGAAAAGAACGGCAAGGTTTTTGTGCATATTTTCTGCAAATTCTCCCTGTGATTTCAGAACAGTCACAAAATGTGGAGGTATGGGCTTCTGGACTTTGGCTGGAGATTTGAGTCCAGGAGAACTCAGGTTCCAGGGTAGGCAGAGAAAAAAACTGAAAGAGTGCCAGTAGAACTCTTTGAAATCGAAAATTTAAAATGTTCCCTCCAAAAGGAGTCTCAGATAACCACACAAAAGAGGAGTTTGCTGAGCCGGTCAGTCGCGATTGTCCAATAACAAGATGCAGACAGACTGGGAAAGAAGGAAGTGTATTTCTGCAACCGCTTACATGGAGAAATGCCAAGTAACTCGCCAGACCAACTCAAAATAGCAAGTTTTTTTCCCTAGTGCTTATATATATCGCAAGCTCCATGCTACGTGTGGGATTGCACCTACAAGCAGGAGTGTTTCATTCAATCAACATCTAATCTTTAACAAGCGTCCAGGGTCTGGAAAGATTTCTCCAGAGTCTTGGAAAATTTCTGTTACCTTAAGGCAGGTCGAGGTGAATGTGTAAGAATGCTATTATTATTCGATCATACCTTAGGCCGGGTCTGAGAAAACCCAGGCGGGGTCTTCATGGGTTTAATTTTGCATTCCATCCCTCATACTCAGGCACCAGTTTCTCCATTTCTTTTTTTTTTTTTTTTTTTTTTTTTTTTTTTTTTTTTTTTTTTTTTGAGATGGAGTTTCGCTCTTGTTACCCAGGCTGGAGTGCAATGGCACGATCTCGGCTCACCGCAACCTCCGCCTCCTGGGTTCAGGCAATTCTCCTGTCTCAGCCTCCTGAGTAGCTGGGATTACAGGCATGAGCCACCATGCCCAGCTAATTTTTTGTATTTTTAGTAGAGACGGGGTTTCACCTTGTTGACCAAGATGGTCTCGATCTCTTGACCTTGTGATCCACCCGCCTCAGCCTCCCAAAGTGCTGGGATTACAGGCTTGAGCCACCGCGCCCGGCCCCAGTTTCTCCATTTCTTTAACGTTTAACTTATGCATTCATCAAAATTATAATAAAGGGTTAGTGGAAACTGTTCTGGTTGCTAATGGTAACCTGTGATGGCCTGCCACACTGAAATCAGAGCTGAAGCCCACTAAAGAACACTGAAGGCTGAGCGCGGTGGCTCAAGCCTGTAATCCCAGCACTTTGGGAGGCCGAGGCGGGTGGATCACAAGGTCGAGAGATCGAGACCAACCTGGTCAACATGGTGAAACCCCGTCTCTACTAAAAATACAAAAAATGAGCAGGGCATGGTGGCGCGTGCCTGTAATCCCAGCTACTCAGGAGGTTGAGGCAGGAGAATTGCCTGAACCCAGGAGGCGGAGGTTGCGGTGAGCCGAGATCCGGCCATTGCACTCCAGCCTGGGTAACAAGAGCAAAACTCCGTCTCAAAAAAAAAAAAAAAGGACTGGCGGTTCACAAGGTGGGGTCTCGGTGTTCACTGGGCGGCGGCGGTCAAGGACCAGGTGGGAGGGTCTCCAGCGCCTGGTGCAAATCTCCAAGTAAGTTGGGAAACGGCACCAAGGGTGGTTGTAAAACTTTGGTTTGGCGCGGCGGATAGGCGATCCAGCGCAGAAAGCTGAAGAAACTTGTTTTTTTGTTTTTTTTGAGGCGGAGTCTCGCTGTTGTCACCCAGGCTGGAGTGCAGTGGCGCGATCTCGATTCACTGCAACCTCCGCCTCCGGGGTTCAAGTGATTCTCCTGCCTCAGCCTCCGGAATAGCCCCAGCTAATTTTTTGTATTTTTAGTAGAGACGGGGTTTCACCGTGTTAGCCAGGATGGTCTCGATCTTCTGACCTCGTGATCCACCCGACTGGGTCTCCCAAAGTGTTGGAATTGCAGATGTGAGCCACCTGAACTAAAAACTTTTGCTGTGCTCGCAGGCGGATCGGCCGTAAGCGCTTCCTATTGGCTAATGTGGAGAGAAACTACATATCCATTGGCTACTAGATCCGTCTATTTGAGGCTGACTGCGAGCGTCACTGCGTTCTGTGTTGCCAGAAAACGGAGTGTCCGCCTAGTAACACCTCATAGCTTTTCCCATTGGTCACCGTTTCCGGAAGCCCGCCCTCTCGTTTCCGGAAGCCCGCCCTCTCATTTCCGGAAGCCCGCCCTCTCGTTTCCGGAAGCCCGAAGCATGCTGTTTGCAGATGGCGTCCAGGCTCACGGTGGGAAGTTGATTCCGCGGGCTTGGGCTGTTCGGCCAAGCACCCGCCGAATATGGGACGCTGGAGAGTCAGCAATGTGGAGTCCTCGCCTTCGGCGTCCGCGGCTGGGAAATAGGCCATCCCCACGTCGGGAACTGGGACTCGGGCTCGGTCTGGGCCCTTTCCCGTCAGCCCACCAGACTCTTGGGCGCCTGACTGCACTGGAGCCGAGGTAGTTTCCCGACCTCTGACCCGTAGTGTCTCGAGATTAAAGGTCTGCATGTAAGCAAGCATGAAAGAAAAAAAAGAAAGAAAAAAAAAAAAACAAAAACGGGGCTTTTCAGCCCCCCTAGGTAAAACGACCTTTTAATTTTAGGCAGGTGTTTTGTTGCAGAACGCCTCGGGGTGGGAGGGAGTGGCCGGCGGGTTGAGGTTTATTAAGTAAAATACGTTCCTGGCTTATACTATGTTTATAGTAAAGTATCACAACCTTTTTTAAAATATTTCGCTTTTTAGTGGAATATCTCTGATAAGGACAGCCAGTTAACACGGCTTTTTGTTGTTGTTGCTAATTACACCAATTTTTAGTTTTGATGGTTGTCCTAACAACAGCAACTTCTCAGGCTTGGAAAAAATGAAATTTCTTGTGGGAAATTTCTGTAAAAGGCACAGCGAGTTAGTTTGGAATTGTTTTAAAGGAAATAAGTTCCTGGTTTTGTTTTGTTTTTTTGGTTTTGTTTTTTGTTTTTGTGTTTTTTTTTTTTGAGACGGAGTTTCGCTCTTGTTACCCAGGCTGGAGTGCAATGGCGCGATCTCGGCTCACCGCAACCTCCGCCTCCCGGGTTCAGGCAATTCTCCTGCCTCAGCCTCCTGAGTAGCTGGGATTATAGGCACATGCCACCATGCCCAGCTGATATTTTTGTATTTTTAGTAGAGACGGGGTTTCACCATGTCGACCAGGATGGTCTCGAACTCTCCACCTCGTGATCCATCCGCCTCGGCCTCCCAAAGTGCTGGGATTACAGGCTTGAGCCACCGCGCCCGGCAAGTTCCTGGTTTTGATATGTTAGTAGCATTTTCCCCAATGTCTTTAAAATCTTATTTTTCGGCACGTATATAGAGTAACTTTTGTGAAAGAAACAGCCAGTTAAGGAGATTTTGGGATTGCCTTTATGAACTATAATCCTGGTTTTGATTTTTTTTTTTTTTTTGAGACGGCATTTCGCTCTTGTTACCCATGCTGGAGTGCAATGGCACGATCTCGGCCCACCGCAACCTCTGCCTCCTGGGTTCAGGCAATTCTCCTGCCTCAGCCTCCTGAGTAGCTGGGATTACAGGCACGCGCCACCATGCCCAGCTAATTTTTTTGTACTTTTAGTAGAGACGGGGTTTCACCATGTTGACCAGGATGGTCTCGATCTCTTGACCTCGTGATCCACCCGCCTCGGCCTCCCAAAGTGCTGGGATTACAGGCTTGAGCCACCGCACCCGGCCCCTATGCGTTGTATTCTTTGTCGTTTATGGCATTATTCTGAGGAGGGTCAAAGACTCTTCATATGTTAGAAGCGTCCTGCGCTAAACAGGCTCACCACCTCGCTGTTCCCCCAATATTTGAAATGCACAGTTTTTGCTCTGGTTTAATGGTTAGGGCAAGACTTCTCACTTGTTTTAGACCTAACAGCACTTTAAAAATTGGCTAACTTTGGTTTTTTGTTTGTTTGTTTTGTTTTGTTTTTGGCTTGATTTCCTTCTGTTTATGCTGATACTTTTCTCATCTCAATAGGAATCGGGAGGGAGCTTTTCCTGTTCTCTGTTTTGGATGCATTTGAAGGTAAGTCTCCTCGGAACCGTATTTTGGACTCATTTTGTAGGCTTTGCCAAATGACCTTTTTACTCTCATGTATATTGCATTTTCTTTGGATAGTCTCATAGATTCTCAAAGATATTTCCTTATTTTACTATTCATGAGTTTAGAAGTACATTTACTTTGCTGAGTTTTCAATTACTTCTTTCTCTTCTGTCATACGTAATTTACAAGACAAATACTTGCCAGAGAGGATAACTTAAGGGATGTGGAAAGTGAGTTTCTTTGTGCTTATCAAGTGTGGTTGATTTTTAATCAGTGCGCATTCAGCATATGCCTGGGACTCTGGCTTTATTTATCAGCTTTCTCATTCTGAACCTTTCAGTGAACTTCTGTGTATTTGATTCATCATGAGGAAGATGGCGACACGGAGGGTGCCTGATTTCCAGGTTTACATCCGTTGCCCCAGGGTTAGTGCCTGGCCCTCCTCTGGTCTTTGCTGCTGTAACTTTGCCCTGTTAATTGAAAATGCGGCTATAAACACTTTTGGGTGTTACTGGCATTTACTGTCCTCACAGTTTAGAGAGAAGCCCTGTCACATTTTCAGCATCTTCCTCTGCTTTCTGTCATTTCTAAACCACCGCACCTGACCTGGTGTAATCTTCATTGTGTGTGAGTTTGCGCAGATGTAATTTGGGCCTTCACTTCTCCTCAAAACCTAATGCCCTCCTCCCACCTCCACCAGAATCAAGCTCGAACCCACTACCCTCCCCCACCCACTGCAAGCTTGAACATTTGATGGTGGGCACCCCTCCCTGACTTTGTATTGTAGAGGGTTCTCTTGGGTCTTATTCTCTGTGGGTCTGTACTGCGCTCTAGTGTGTGCAGCGTGTTCCTGAAGGAGGGTCACAGGGAGTTGTTGAGCATAGAGAGCCTGATGTTTCTTAAGGTCTTCCTCCGAGAAGGAAGAGGCCAAACCTACACAGGCAAATCTTGTTTGTTTACTCTTCTAGGTCCAGATTTTGAATGAACCACTGTAGAGATTGAACAGGTGAGACTCAGCTTACCGTAGTTACACCAAGGAAGGCCTAGCTGGTGACTTAAGCTGTGGTTTTGGGTGGCACGAGAGTGGTCAGGGGGACAGTAGGGAAGTGTACACATAACCCAAAGGGAGAAGAGAGAAGCCCCTCAGAAATTAGGGCAAAGTCTCACAGTCTCTTTCCCCATGGTGTCACTGGCATGTGGGTTACCTCCCCACTGTGTCCCCCAAGGACATGAGGCTGCAGACTGCAGTGCCAGTGAGCAGAGGAGCTGTGGGGATGAAGTTTGATCGCTGCATTCAAACACACATCCCGGTGCATGTGCGTCTCTTCTGATGCAGCGCCTGATGGGTGAGCTCTGCTTCTCCACACAGTGGCTTAGGAGTGGAAGGAAACATTCTGTTTAGTGCTTGACGGTTTGTTGTGACCTCATGTCATAGCGATTAGTGCCAATGACCCTAACAGTTTAAAATGGTTGAGCTTGTGGGTAGGTATTTGGGAGATAGTATATGTGTTACCTAGTCTTTGTCATCTGCAGTGGTTTTGTTACTTTTCGCATGAATGCTGAGAATGTTTAGTAACTGTAGATGATACAGAAATCACCAGTCACTCTAAAATCCTCCCATTTCTTGGTCTAGAGCTGCACCTGGACCCCCCAGTAGTGAGGAGACCCGAAAACCAGAAAAAGCGAAGCAAGTAGGCCCTTTAAACCAGTCATCTGTATTCTCTTTCAGTTTATTCTGTTTGTATGTTGTTTACATCTTTTAAGGGTTATAATCATCTTGTTCAGATCTCAGCATATAAAATGACCCATCTGTAGATGTCAGGCTCCAACCATACCCCAAGAGTTGCCTGGTTTTCTTTCAATTCCAGATATCCCTGGAGGGAACATTCCAGATTCCCTGAGTCGTTTCCAGGTTGAAGTCCTGTAGGCTTCCTCTGTTTTGAGGAGTTCCTGTCAGAGAAAGACCTGATTTTGGATTTTTAGCTTTAATGCTTGTGAAAAGCTATAAAAAATAATTTTCTACCCCTAGCTTTACAGTACTGTTGATTAGAAATTAAAATTCCTTCAGGAGGATTAAACTGCCATTTCAGTTACCCTAATTCCAAAACTTTTGGTCGTTAGAATTTTCTTTAATGTTCATGAAGAAGTCTTTTATATTTTCCATTAAGATTGATTCTCTTTAGCAGTTAATTTTGAAAGTTGCTTTCTTAAACATCCAAATTCAGTTCTCTTAGTTTTCTTTCTGCTACAATTTGATTTTTTCTTGGGACAGAGTCTCGCTATGTTGCCTAGGCTGGAATGCAGTGGTATGATCTCAGCTCATTGCAGCCTCTGCCTCCTGGATTCAAGCACTTCTCCTGCCTCAGCCTCCCTAGTAGCTAGGCTTACAGGCATGAGCCACCACACCCGGCTTGTTTTTGTATTTGTAGTAGAGATGGGGTTTCACCATGCTGGCCGAGTGATTTGCCCACCTCCGTCTGCAAAGTGCTGAGATTACAGGCAGAAGCCACTGCACTGAGCCTCTGCTACAGATTTCAACTTAACACCAAAGGCCTTTTTTAATGAAAAAGGGCAAAGCACAGAGGGGACAGTAGAGGGCACCGTCAGCCCCAGCATGGAAATGAAGTTCCTGCTTCAAAATGAACCATCACAGCAGTGTCGGCTTGTTGATTTGGACCCTAAATTCTCTTATAATTTTAACCTGTATTAGGGAAAAGGGGGCCTGTCTCTTAAGCCAACCAGTTTTTCGTATTCAGTATTTATGTATCGTTTGTTGCTAAGTGTTTTCTCATTTCTATTACAGTGCGTTCTGTGGGCTGTCCTTCGCAGTATCTTCTCCACATGTTTATAAAGCTGAGTAGTTCTTTTTTTTTTTTTTTTTCCGAGATGGAATTTGGATCTTGTTGGTCAGGCTGGAATGCAGTGGCACGATATCGGCTCACTGCAGTGCAGCCTCTCTGCCTCCTGGGTTCCAGTAATTCTCCTGCCTCAGCCTCCCGAGTAGCTGGGATTACGGGCATGTCCCACCATGCCCATCTAATTTTGTATTTTTAGTAGAGACAAGGTTTCTCCATGTTGGTCAAGCTGGTCTGGAACTCCCGACCTCAGGTGATCTGCCCACCTTGGCCTCCCAAAGTGCTGGTATTACAGGCATGAGCCACTGCACCTGGCCAAAGCTGAGTAGTTGTGTGTGTCAGCTCAGCACTCCTAGTATCACCCTCGCTACTCTCCTGCTGTGTGTAGGTGGGGGCCTGTCCATCTCCTGGGTCCCCACTGTTAGCACTGAAGGTACCCACCCGATGTGTCTGTCACTTCCTTCCATCCACCTTTATTGTGGTTCTCATGTTTCTGCCTCCCTAGAGACCATTTCTCTCTAGAGCAGTGGTTTCCAATAGAAATACAATGCCAGACATACAAGTCATTTTATATTTTCTAGTAGTCACTTTAGAAAAGTTAGAAACAGGTGAAATCAGTATTTTATTTCACCTCAAATGTTAGCATTATCCAACGTCTTATCAAAATAAAAGTTATTAATGAGTTTACAGTCTTTTTTTTTTTTTTTCTTTTGAGACAAGGTCTTGCCTTGTCGCCCAGACTAGAATTCAATGAGTGGCACCAGCATAGCTCACTGCAGCCTCAAACTCCGGGGCTCAAGAGATCCTCCTTCCTCAGCCTTCCTAGTAGTTCGGACTACAAGCGTACACCACCATGTCCAGCAAATTTTTTTTTTTTTTTTTTTTTTTTGAGACAGAGTTGCGCTCTTGTTACCCAGGCTGGAGTGCAATGGCACGATCTCGGCTCACCGCAACCTCCGCCTCCTGGGTTCAGGCAATTCTCCTGCCTCAGCTTCCTGAGTAGCTGGGATCACAGGCATGCGCCACCATGCCCAGCTAATTTTTTTGTATTTTTAGTAGAGGGGGGGTTTCACCATGTTGACCAGGATGGTCTCGATCTCTCGACCTCATGATCCACCCGCCTCTGCCTCCCAAAGTGCTGGGATTACAGGCTTGAGCCACCGCGCCCGGCCTTTTTTTTTTTTTTTTTTAAAGACATAGTCTTACTCTGTCACCCAGGCTGGAGTGCAGTGGCACAATCTTGGCTCATTGCAGCCTTGACCTCTGGGGCTCAAATGATCCTCCCACCTCAGTCTCCCAAGTAACTGAGACCAAAAACATGTGCCGCCATGCCTGAATATTTTTTGTATTTTTTGTTGAGACAGGGTTTTGCCGTGTTGTCCAAGCTGGTCTTGAACTCCAGAGCTCAAGCGATCCACCCACCTTGGCCTCCCAGCGTGCTGGGATTATAGGTGTGAACCACTGTCCTTGGCCTAATTTTTTTTTTTTTCCTGAAGAGATGGGATCTTGCTATGTTGCCCAGACTGGTCTTAAACTCCTTGCTCAAGCAGTCCTCCTGCCTTGGCCTTCCAAAATGCTGGGATTACAGATGTGAGCCACCACACTGGCCCATTCTTTCTTTTATACTGAGTATTCAAAATGTTTTAAAAATGTGTTTTACACTTACAGCGTTTCTCAGGTTGGACTAGCCATCTTTCACATGCTCAGTAGCTGCATGTGACAAGTGGCTGCCTTATTGGACAGCACAGCTCTGGAGAGTGATTTTATGTACATCCCCACTGCTCTCTCTGCCTTCTTTATTACCTTCTACGCCCATACCCCTGGAGTCATCGTGTTCCTGTCTCCTCTCTGTCTCTTGGATTTCTTTAATATGGAGAATCAATTCCAATTCCTTAACACCCTGCCCTGATTTTTTCTGTCTCATGTTCAAGGCTCAGTTTTCCTCTCATCCTCATTTTAGTGTTTTCCCAGAAGATGTGACGTACCATTTTGTCTTGGTTGGGTATTTATTTGCAATACAAGAACGATTCTTTGATACATTAGTGACTTACATACTTTCCTTGTTTTTTTGAGTACATCTTTCCTGACAGAATTTCAAATTATTTCTAGCGTTTAACTAGAAAAGGTTTTTTGTTTGTTTGTTTTTTTTGAGACAGAGTTTCACTCTTGTCACCCAGGCTGGAGCACAGTGACGTGACCTTGGCTTACTGCAACATCTGCCTTCCAGGTTCAAGTGATTCTCCTGCCTCAGCCTCCCAAGCAGTAGCTGGGATTATATATGTGAGCGACCACATTTGGCTAATTTTTGTGTTTTTAGTAGAGATAGGGTTTTGCCATTTTGGCCAGGCTGGTCTGGAACTCCTGACCTCAAGCAGTCTACCCACCTCGGCCTCCCAAAGTGCTGGGATTACAGGCATGAGCCACTGTACCTGGTCTAGAAAGCTTTTATTTTTTATTTTTTTTCAAGACGGAGTTTCACTTTTGTTACCCAGGCTGGAGTGCAGTGGCGCGATCTCGGCTCACCGCAACCTCCGCTTCCTGGGTTCAAGCAATTCTCCTGCCTCAGCCTCCCAAGTAGCTGGGACTACAGGCATGCACCACCATGCCCAGCTAATTTTTGTATTTTTAGTAGAGACGGGGTTTCACCATGTTGACCAGAATGGTCTTGACCTCTTGACCTGGTGATCCACCCGCCTCGGCCTCCCAAAGTGCTGGGATTACAGGCGTGAGCCACCGCACCTGGCCTTTTTTTTTTTTTTTTTTTTTTTTTTTTTTTTTTTTTTTTTTTTTTGAGACGGAGTTTCACTCTTGTTACCCAGGCTGGAGTACAATGGCACGATCTCGGCTCACCGCAACCTCCGCCTCCTGGGTTCAGGCAATTCTCCTGCCTCAGCCTCCTGAGTAGCTGGGATTATAGGCACGCACCACCATGCCTAGCTAATTTTTTGTATTTTTAGTAGAGACGGGGTTTCACCATGTTGACCAGGATGGTCTCGATCTCTTGACCTCATGATCCACCCGCCTCGGCCTCCCAAAGTGCTGGGATTACAGGCTTGAGCCACCGCGCCCAGCCTCTGGCCTAGCTTTTATTTTTTGAGACTGAGTCTTGCTTTGTCCCCCAGGCTAGAATGCAATGGCACGTCTCGGCTTACTGCAGCCTTGCCTCCCAGTTTGAAGCAGTTCTCCCTGCCTCAGCCTCCCGAGAAGGTGCCTGCCACCAGGGTCGGCTGAATTTTGTATTTTCAGTAGAGATGGGTTTCGCCATGGTGGTCAGTCTGGTCTTGAACTCCTGATCTCAGGTGATCTGCCCGCCTTGGCCTTCCAAAATGCTGGGATTACTTGTGAGCCACCGTGCCCAGCCAGAAAACTTAAAAAGTGTGTATAGAGCCCCTTATGTTTCTGCTTGATTTTTGAAATAACATATTTAGGTCTTCTGTATATTTTAGGATGTAAGATCTCTGTGTGTTGCTTAGCATCATGGAATATTTTTGGTAATTATTTTTATTTATGAAATAAATAAAATGTATGTATTTTAGAGTTTTCATTAATACAGAATTTCATGTTCATAGCTTCGCCCGGTAAATGTCTGTAATCCTTGCAATTTGGGAGGCCAAGGCAGGCGGATTGCCTGAGGTCAGGAGTTTGAGACCAGCCTGGCCAATATGGTGAAACCTTGTCTCTACTAAAAATACAAAATTGGCCAGGTGTCATGTCTCACACCTGTAATCCCAACACTTTGGGAGGCTGAGGCAGGTGGATCACCTGAGGTCAGGGGTTCGAAACCAGCCTGGCCAACATGGAAAAACCTGTCTCTACTAAAAATACAAAATTAGCTGGATGTTGTGGTGCATGCCTGTAATCCCAGCTACTTGGGAGACTGCACTCCAGCCTGGGCATCAAGAGCAAAACTCTGTCTCAGAAAAAAAAATCAGCTGTGTATGGTGGTAGGTTCCTATAATCCCAGCTACTTTGGAGACTGAGTCAGGAGAATCACTTGAACCCAGGAGGCGGAGGTTGCAGTGAGCCAAGATAACGCCACTTCACTCCAGCCTAGGAGAAAGAACAAAACTCTGTCTTTAAAAAAAAAAAGAATTTTATATTATCTCTCATATCAAAAATGAAAATTTATTTTTACAAATTTCTATTTGAGACCGGGTGCGGTGGCTGATTCCTGTAATCCCAGTGCTTTGGGAGGCCAAGGCGGGCGGATTACGAGGTCAGCAGATAAAGAGATCATCCTGGCTGACATGGTGAAACCCGTCTCTATTAAAAATACAAAAACTTAGCCAGGCGTGGTGGCCCGTGCCTGTAGTCCCAGCTACTCAGGAGGCTGAGGCAGGAGAATTACCTGAACCCGGGAGGCGGAGGCTGCAGTGAGCCAAGATCGCCTCACTGCACTCCAGCCTGGGTAACAAGAGCGAGACTTTGTTTCAAAAATAAAAAAAATTACTACTTGAGTGATAGAATTATTTTACTCCAAGAAAGGTTCATTAAAAATAGGTATAGTGATTGTGTTCTTTGCTGTGCTCAAATGAAAAATGATGAGGGAACAGGATGTTAAGAGTTGCAGTGAGAGAGGGTGGAAAGGAGGGAGTCCAGAGTCAGGCAGACAGGTTTTCTGGAAGGCTTACATGGGACTGCTGTGGTTTGAATGTGTTCCCTCAAGTTCGTGTGTTGGAAACTCAACCCCTAATGCAACCATGTGGACCAGCGGAACCTTTAAGAGGTGATGAGGTCATGAAGGCTCTGCCCTCATGAATGGATGAAGGCAGAGTGGGTTAGTTGTCTCGGGAAGTGGGTTCCTGATAAAAGCATGAGGTTGGCTTCCTTCCCTTTCTCTCTTTCTCACATGTGGTCACTCTCTTGTTCTTCCGCCTTCCACCGTAGGATGACACAGCAAGACCTTCACCAGGTGCAGGCCCCTCCCCTTCCCAGGGTTCAGAACTGTAAGCCAAATAACCTCTTGCTTATAAATCACCCAGTCTGTGGTATTCTGTTGTAGCAACACAAGCAGGCTGAGACAGGGACACTCAGAGGGCTCATCTCTCTACTTGATGGAGCACTCCCTGCGTGGTACCTTGTATTCTTAGACCTGATGCTGTAAATGCTGTTCGAGTGCCTTGAAGGTTTTTATGTTTGAGGAGTTTACAGAGAAGCCCCTATAGGCTTCAGATCCCTTCTGTTGCTTCTTTGCTCTTGAGTAAGTCCCCTACCCTGGTGTTAAATTAGATCATAATGTGGTCCTTGGACCAACACTATCAGTATCACCTGAAAAACATGCTGGAAATGCAGATTCACAAGCTGTGCCCATAATACTAGGAGTGAGACCCAACAATCTGTATTTAACAAGCCCCTCAGGTGAGTCTGATGCACATAGAAATTTGAGATGCTGTTAGATGATGTTTGAGTTCGTGCTATCCAAATGACTGACACGCATGTCTGCTTGATGTTTACACAGGCCTCTGGAGCCTTCTGGAATCTACAGTCCCTGTTGCTCCCTCTGGGAGTTTTCTAGTCCCTCTAACTTGAAGCATGTCTTTCAGAGCCCCGCACCACCCAGGTTGGACATCTGGTGAGTTCTGTGGTCTACATATCCATGTTTGTGACATTCTGGGAAGGGTGGCCCAGGCTGTGATTTACCATCTGCTGCTGCAGGCTCTATATGGTATTCAGAAGGGAGGGGGAGATGCTGTGTGCCTCTTTTGAAGGGTTTCCTGCTCAGCATATCCCTATTTGGTGTTTATCTCCTCATTGACTTTACTGTGTAAATGCAGTTTGTGTAAACATCTCTACTGGGTCATGCGTGCATATACATGTTTCTGTGAACATACAAAGTCTGCATGAGTGGGTGGACTCTCCACATCGTGTCATTTGTTGTCCATCATTACATATCTGTGGTGTCTCCTCTACCTTATTTTCTGCCATTTTACCTACTTCTACCTGAGGTACAATGACAATTTAATGACTATCACATAAAATACAACTGTATGGTTTTTTTCACCCTATCGGGCCCTCCTCCTCAGCGGACTTCCCTGTGGGACCCGTGTCTCTAACTCATCAGTGACAGTGGTTTATATGGTTTTAGTTTCAAAAATTTTTTCAGTTTCTTTTTACTGATTTTTATTTATGTTAATTTTAACTAGATGGGCATTGTTACATATTTGTTTTTTTACTATGTTTATAATTTAGATCGATTTTCACATCTCAACTCAGTTAAGAAAGAGTGTGGGAAATAGGACTCAACAGATAGGACAAGTGGTTCAGATTCCCGAGGCTAACTCAGGTGAGGATGTATCATTGAATCTGGCAAGCAGCTCTCGGTAAGTGTCATCTTTGTTTATATGAATCGGAGTTTTGCTGTGTTGCCCAGGCTGGAGTGCAATGGCCTGATCTTGGCTCACTGCAACCTCCATGTCCCAAGTTGAATTGATTCTTCTGCCTGAGCCTCCAGAGTAGATGGGATTACAGGTGCCAACCACACCTGACTAATTTTTGTATTTTTAGTAGAGACAGGGTTTCACCATATTGACCAGTCTGGTTTCAAACCTGAAATAATCCGCCCACCTTGGTCTCCCAGAGTGTTAGAATTATAGGCATGAGCCACCGCACCTGGCCTGTCACTTTTGAGTGGCATTCTTGAGTGTCTTGATGTTTGTTCATTTCTGTGGAGTTTGATACTACTCGTTTCTCTGCTTGCTGTTTTTTTCAGTCCCTTATCACTTGACCTGCTGTTACATTATGTTTGATTTATTACGTATGCCGCATCAGCCTGGGTCTCTCTTTACAGACTTCGTATACATACCTCTGTACCTAGGGATCTGGATTATATCAAGATCCCACATCCTCACTGTCCACCCCACCCTCCATGCCTTTCTGAAGTTTTCTAGTCCCTCCTTTTCATTTGTTATCCTTAAAGCCCAGCCCCATGCCTGACTTTGGTTTCCACTGAGTTCTCTTATAAGAATTCTACATGTGGATATTAAATCTTTGGCAAGATCATTTTTTTTTTTTTTTTGAGACAGAGTTTCGCTCTTGTTACCCAGGCTGGAGTGCAATGGCGCGATCTCGGCTCACCACAACCTCCGCCTCCTGGGTTCAGGCAATTCTCCTGCCTCAACCTCCCGAGTAGCTGGGATTACAGGCACGTGCCACCACGCCCAGCTAATTTTTTGTATTTTTAGTAGAGACGGGGTTTCACTATGTTGACCGGGATGGTCTCGATCTCTCAACCTCGTGATCCACCCGCCTCGGCCTCCCAAAGTGCTGGGATTACAGGCTTGAGCCACCGCGCCCGGCCTTGGCAAGATCATTTACCTGGGCGGCTCTCAGCTAATCCTCCTTCCTAAACACCCAATAGGAAAGACATTCTGGAGGAGGTGGAATATGAAGGTTTTAAAATAATCTTTCAATATGTGCTTCATGACAGGTCTTGGAGATGCCTTGTGGGTGTGGCTTTGGAGGAGGGATGGTTACGAGGAAATTGTGGATATTAAGAAAGTCGGCCGGGCGCGGTGGCTCAAGCCTGTAATCCCAGCACTTTGGGAGGCCGAGGCGGGTGGATCACGAGGTTGAGAGATCGAGACCATCCTGGTCAACATGGTGAAACCCCGTCTCTACTAAAAATATATAAAGCTAGCTGGGCATGGTGGTGCGTGCCTGTAATCCCAGCTACTCGGGAGGCTGAGGCAGGAGAATTGCCTGAACCCAGGAGGCGGAGGTTGCGGTGAGCCGAGATCGCGCCATTGCACTCCAGCCTAGGTAACAAGAGCGAAACTCCGTCTCAAAAAAAAAAAAAAAAGTCAGGAGGGCCGGGTGCGGTGGCTCAAGCCTGTAATCCCAGCACTTTGGGAGGCCGAGGCGGGTGGATCACAAGGTCGAGAGATCGAGACCATCCTGGTCAGCATGGTGAAACCCCGTCTCTACTAAAGATACAAAAAATTAGCTGGGCATGGTGGCACGTGCCTGTAATCCCAGCTACTCAGGAGGCTGAGGCAGGAGAATTGCCTGAACCCAGGAGGCGGAGGTTGCGGTGAGCCGAGATCGCGCCATTGCACTCCAGCCTAGGTAACAAGAGCGAAACTCCGTCTCAAAAAAAAAAAAAAAAAAAAAGGTTAGAATGATGCCTCCTCGCCGGGCGCGGTGGCTCAAGCCTGTAATCCCAGCACTTTGGGAGGCCGAGGCGGGTGGATCACGAGGTCGAGAGATCGAGACCATCCTGGTCAACATGGTGAAACCCCGTCTCTACTAAAAAGTGCGAAAAATTAGCTGGGCATGGTGGCACGTGCCTGTAATCCCAGCTACTCAGGAGGCTGAGGCAGGAGAATTGCCTGAGCCCAGGAGGCGGAGGTTGCGGTGAGCCGAGATCGCGCCATTGCACTCCAGCCTGGGTAACAAGGGTGAAACTCTGTCTCAAAAAAAAAAAAAGAAGAATGATGCCTCCTCTTCAATGCCACCCCACCTCCATCCCCACCCTCCAGAAGGTTCCTGCAAGCCGCACCTGTAACGTAAAAATTAAAACCTCAGGCTGGGCAGCGTGGTTCATGCCAGTAATCCCAGGACTTTGGGAGGCCAAGGTGGGTGGATCACCTGAGGTCAGGAGTTTGAGACCAGGATAGCCAACATGACAAAAACCTGGTCTCTACTAAAAAACAAACAAAATTAGTTGGGCATGGTGGCGGGAACCTGTAATCCCAGCTACTTGGTAGGCTGAGGCAGGAGGATTACTTGGAGGCAGAGGTTGTGGTGAGCCACGGTTCCCATTGCCCTCCAGCCTGGGCAACGGAGCAAGTCTGTCTCATAACAAACAAACCTCAAGAATTTCTGGATCAAGCCTTGGATCGTCATCACCACTATCACCAGGGGCTCTTTTTTTTTTTTTTTTTTTTGAGACGGAGTTTCGCTCTTGTTACCCAGGCTGGAGTGCAATGGCGCGATCTCGGCTCACCGCAACCTCCGCCTCCTGGGTTCAGGCAATTCTCCTGCCTCAGCCTCCTGAGTAGCTGGGATTACAGGCACATGCCACCATGCCCAGCTAATTTTTTATATTTTTAGTAGAGACGGGGTTTCACCATGTTGGCCTGGATGGTCTCAATCTCTTGACCTCGTGATCCACCCGTCTCGGCCTCCCAAAGTGCTGGGATTACAGGCTTGAGCCACTGCGCCCGGCCACCAGGGGCTCTATTGCTGGTCACCATAGTCCAGCCTCCATCCCCTAAAATCCTGGGGAAACGGCACCAGACTCTCCCCTGTCTCGATTTTGGGGGTTTGCCCTAAGACAGTCTTGCTTTCACTAAGAACAATCTTGGGATTCCCTGTCTTGGCATACCCTCCTACTCTAGGGGACACAGGACCAGTGTCACCCCAAAACCGGGAGTCCCAGCAGAGCATCGCCTCCCCCTGAGTGGCATCCATCCTGACCTGGCTTCTACTCGGAGAAGGGCCCAAGTGTAGAAACGTGCGTGATGAGCTAAGCTTACCTGTAGCTGAAACGTCAGCGCAGACTGCAGAGCGCTGGGACCACATTTTCCAGAATCCTTCGCCACTCCTGGGGTGCTCTCACGGTCAGCACATCTCATTGGCTTACAGAAGAGAGATCGTCAACGTCATTTGGGCATCTTAACAGTGGGCTCCTAAACTTGGTGTGCCCTGTGCTGATGTCAGAGGCACCCTGTGCGGGCAAAGTCAACTGCCTGCCGCCTATCTAGCTCCAAAACTACAATCCCCAGTGGCCTCTGTGGTCACTTCTGCTACCCGCCCTACACGCCTTCCTATGTATTGCATTGACGTCAGAAGTACTTCAGGTCAGTGGGCCAGCCCCTAGTCTGGTTGGCACCCAGGGAGGCCTCCCTCTTCAGGACTTCCCCACACCTCTGCCCCTTACCTGACCTTCACTTTCAAGATCTACAGTGTGCACCTGCATTCCGTGGGTGCCCTTTAGGCAGTCAGCTTGCCCCTCCATGTGTTCCTGTGTTACTCAATGAGGTTGCAAGCTGGAAGCCCCAGAGAGCTCTCAGAATTTGGCTGCTCTCTTGTGGGCACCTCCAGGCCATTTTCCTTCCATTTGAGCCCACAGGGTTAGAGGCAAACCCTCACTCAGTTGCTTGGGGACAAGGACTTCACTCCCTGGGCCAAGCCTGAAACTGAGCTTGAGGGTGGTGGGTCTTGCTGGGCACCTCTGGATGGGAATTGGCTACCCTGCCGATTTATCACATTCCTGGCCCCAGCTGTGGGGCTCTGGAGTGGACTGCTGCACTTCACCTCTTGGGGAGGGAGATTCCACTTGAGAGTCAACAAAGAGGTCAGAATTACCTGTAATTCCATCCTGACCGTCGAGATGGATGCCCTTAGCTTTTCTTGTGGTGGAGACTGCCTCGTTGGTACTGGTCAAAGTTCATTCCTATTCCTGGAAGACGAGCTCGTTCTAACAGGAGTCTTCCCTCAGCATTCCTCTCTGCTCCATCCATACCGCAGTCACTCATGAAGTAGTTAAATGTAAACACATAGGGAACAGTTTAAATATTGTTATTTAAACTGTCCCCCCTGAAGGGCGGGGACAGCAGAGATGCCTCTGATTACTAGTGGCTGGAAAGGACTCCCAGAAATAGGGCTGTCTCAGCTGCCCCTGACCAGTTTGGTAAATTGGAGATTAGAGGGAAGACGTTGCAGTGGGAGGTGCAAGGAAGCATGATTTCAGAGGCCAGACTCTTGCTACAATGTAGAAGGATTATGGTGGCCCATGGATTTGATTAAGGTTGAATTTTAAATATGCATAGGTGAAGATACAGACGTTATTCACACATAGAACAAGGAGTTGGACAGAATCTGACCTGAATTTTACATTTGAGAGCATTTTCAGCTTCTGGCAGTTGGGACATTTCACCCAAAATTTCAGATTCCCTGCTTCTCTGAAAATAAATCTGCCTTAGGTCTGCACTGTTTTTAGTGTCAATTTGAGTGAAACAAAGTCTTTCTCATTTGGACATAACCTATAGGATCTGTCTATCTGCTGCACCTTCTATAGTGTCCTTTATACTGAGGTTGAAACCACTGACTACCTAACATTTTGCACCCCTCTCGTTTTTATTACCTTCCTGACCCCTGAAGGGTTTGCCTTTTCCACCTCTGGGCGGGGGCAGATCAGACAATCCTGAGTGTCAGGCTGAGGAGGGTAGACGGAGTAAGCTGGGTTTTGAAGGATATTAATAAGGGATTTGATGGTAAGTCAGTGATATGTGGGAAATACTAATTGATATGGTACGCAGACTTAAGAGGAAGTGTTCTAATGCCCAAGAATGGTGACTGCGATGCCCCTGACTTAAGTGAAAGCAAGTAACATTTAGAAAACACCAACAGTTGCCAGGCTACTCAAGAGGCTTGTTTGTTAATTTTTTTCCATTTTTGCTTTGTTGCCCACGCTAGAGAGCAGTGCCACGATCTTGTAATCTCCACTTCCTGGATTGAAGTGATTGACATGCCTCAGCCTCCTGAGTAGCTAGCATTACAGGTGCACAGTACCATGTGTGGCTAATTTTTTGTATTTTTAGTACACATGGGGTTTTTCAATGTTGGCCAAACTGGTCACCAACTCCTGACCTCAGGTGATCACCAACAGCCTCCTAAGGTGCTGGAATTAACAGGTATGAGCCACCACGCCTGGCCAAGACTCATTTTTGATAATGAGTAAATTTAGTTATTTCAGATTTGCCTTGACTGTCCTCAATAAATCAAGTGGAATTTGGAAAGAAAACCCGATATCTTAATTTTGAACTCATGGTACAGATTATTCACACCTGGATGTTACCAGAGAAACAAGAATTCAGTTGTTTCTAAAAACAACATTGATTTGAAAGTGTTAATACCAGGAATACATAAGAAATTGAAGACGGGACATTTCCCAAGGTAACATTGAATAATTTGCGTGTATACTTCACACTAGCAATGTTACCACGAAAGCATTCTTTCTGGTTGGCTCGGAAAAGCCAGAAGCTTGTGGTATGTGACTTGTCCTGTGCCATCACTTTGAGACTCAGTAGGTCCACCCTAAACTGCTTGCTGCCTGTATATAACCAGTATGTTCCTAAATGTAGTTTTTTAACACAGTATTTAGGGGAAATTAATCAAAGGCCGCAAGCACTTGAATAGTTCTTGAAGATGAGACCTGTAAGCCTGGAAGAGTGCCAGCCACAAATGAACTGTTGGGTTTATGAGGGAACCACAAGCTTAAATAAATAAATTCGAAGCAACTAAGTAAAAAAGGAATTTCTCTTGTTTTGGTACGTTATTTTAGGTATGTGATTAATCACATATTTAAAGGGAATTGGAGAAGATTCCAGATACTCTCATATGCATGACATCTTAATTATACAAAATACAGCAAGGCTACCTTAGGAAATTTGGTATTACTACCAAGGGTCTTTGCATGAGAAGGTGAATAAAAATGAGAATTATATTTGTAACAATCAGGTAACTGGCAGAAAAGTTAGGATATTTTTCTTAGTTTTTTTCTTTACCTTCATTCCTTAACACAAATGCCACCTACCTACAAAACACTCACTAGATTATTTTTAGTGATATGGGAAGCACAGCCTGCAAATCGATATATCCAGGGTCCAGATCCCATCCATTCCATACTTGTATTGCCCTGTGGCTACATTTCTCAAAGAGATACAAGAGACAGGAATGTGAACCATCTTCACTTGAGGTCACCCTGTACCCTCCTGCAGGTGGACAATGAGCTCTCCTGTGAGGCTTTTCTTAGCTATGCTCTGGTGGCCTTTATCCTAAAGAATAGGCCACTGAGAATGCTGAGCCAATTTAAATCCATAGGTGAGCCAACAAAATCCCAACCGCTTCCAGAAATTCACAAACCTAAAATGTAACCGGACAAAACACGACTAAAAGTAACCCAGGCAGAGACGCTGAAACAAGGTCACAAAAACAAAGCCTGACCTTCAAGAAGGCAGCAGCTTTCAAGAGACTCACCTATACTGCATCCATACAGGACTGTGGCTGAGATTCCTTGCTGCCTCCCCAGTGGGTTCTACACCGGAGGTTTCTTCCTCTTGCACAAGCCTCCACAAATCCTGGTGTCCACAGACTATGCTGTGGTCGTCCTGGTGAGGAGTGGCCAGAACCAGTCGGTGACCATCACAGGAGGCTTGTCCTTTGCCAAGTCTCATGTATCCGTGACCGGACAACAGGGAAACCTCACTGAGACCCCAGGAGCCGCTGGTGCCTCACGCAGACGCAGTGGGAACAAGGACTCACTCCTGGATCCAGGAAATCAGGCTGCGACCCCTTAAAGAAATGGCGGCGGGGGCCAGGAAAGACATGCGCTGGGCCTGCAGAGGCATGGGAAAGGGGTGTGGGAGAGACAAATCCAGGGTCCAACCCATAGGACTTTTGTCCAGAGGACCTCCTCTAGAGGTCCTCTGCTTCGGCTCCAGGCAAAGGAGGAACTTGAGGGTGCCTGATGGGCCCTTCTTGGGGGATCCCGTTTGGGATCCCACAGGGTAAACAGGAATGGAAGTACAATAGAGGGGGAAAGGGCCTGCCCGGGGTACACAAATATCCCATGGGCCTAAATACGTAGTTTCCCCACCCAGCCACACGGCAGGTGCCCCTGATACAAACTCCCACGTACCCAGCAAAACCTAGTCCGTTCCGCTGGCTCCTAGAATCTGTGGCAATCGTAATATTCAGTGCTTGAAGGCACTTTACCTAGGAGCAGAGGAACCGGATGGCCCTGAAAAATGAGAAAGTGCACGTGGGATGCAACACCACCTTTTTGACAGGGCCAAGGCCAGCCACGCAGCCATTCAGAGGAACACGGAGACCAAGAAAGCTTCCCTGTCCCAGACAGGTGTGGAAACCCACAGCCCCACAATTATGGCACCCACCGAATTGTCCAGAAACAGTTTTGGAGGCTGAAACAGACAGGAAACGGATCCCCACAAAGTTTCTCCCTGCTGGCCGGGAAGTTTTCTTTGTGGAAGACACTGAGCCAAATCAAGAAGCCTCTAGATTTCTCAGAAACAGGGAGGACATAGCACAGGCCAGAGTCCAGGCCAAATACAGCAGCATGCCACTGCCACGGGCATCCCCTGCGGATCCGACGCAGCTGCCTCCCCATGTTGCCCAGGCCTCCACCAACCCCAACTGGAACCGGTCACAAAGTGACGGGCAAGCCTGACAAGGGGCCACAGGACCTAGGCTCAGGGAGAGACACGGAGAGTCTAACCAGAAGAAAGGCCCAAATGCAAAACTGCCCTCTGGCACACGGGGCACAGGAGTCCCAAAACACACACGCCAGCACAGATACAGTTATAGATGCAGAGCGCAAGAGAGCGAGCAAGCACACGCGTGCGGGAAAGGAGAGAAATCAGAGAAGGGGACACACACACAAAATTCATTCTCTCTCTCTCCCTGAAACCCACACCGTCCCCCAGGCAGCCCCTGAAGCTGCAGCAGGTTCTGCTCTCCTTGATGACAACCCTCGGGTGAGAGTAGCCCACGGGCACACAGGCAGATGTGTCCCGGAGATGACAAGGGCACAGCATTTGGCGAGACTCACCTGTACCCTGTCGACGCAGGCCTGAGGCTGGGATTCCGTGCTGCCTCCCCGGTGCTTTCTGCGCCTAAGGTTTCTTCCTCCTGGTCGAGCCTCGGCGAATCCTGGACTCCGCAGACTATGCTGTGGACGTCCTGTCGAGGTGTAGCCTGAGCCCCGTCGGTGACCGACTGCCACAGGGGACTCCTCCTTTGCCAAGTCTCAGGAACCCATCACCAGGCAACAGTGTAGGTCACTGGGACCCGAGGAGCGGCCTCACGCATGCGCACTGGGAAGGCTGACCCACGCCTGGCTCTGGGAAGTCAGGCTGTCCCACGTTAAAGAAATGGCAGCGGCAGCCGGGAAAGTGGCATGCGCAGGGTTTGGAGAAGCGTGGGAAAGGGGTGTGTGAGAGACAAAGCCAGGGTCCAACCCATAGGCCTTTTGTCCTCAGGACCTCCTCTAGAGGTCTGCTTCAGCTCCAGGCAAAGGAGGAGCTTCAGGGTGCCCGATGGGCTTTCCAGAGTCCTCTTCGGGGATACGGTGTGGCATCCCAAGGTAAGCAGCAATGGGATTACAATGGAGAGAGGTGGGAAAGGCCTCCCTGGGGCACGGAAAGATCCCATGGGCCTCAAGGCGTGGTGTCCCCCACCCCGCCACCTGGCAGGTACCCCTGCCGCAACCTCCGCTGCACCCAGCAAAACCTAGTCCCTTTGGCTGGCTGCTTGGGGTCTGTGGCAGCCAGAAGATTCAGTGCTTGACAGCACTTTCCCTAGGAGCATAGGAACCGGATGGCCCTCAAGAATGGAAGAGAAAGTACAGGTGGGATGCTCTGAGGATGGGCTTGCCTCCTGCAGGTGGTCGATGGGCTGTGGTGAGGCTTTTGTCCTTGACTGGGGTGTGATACCCTTGGTCCTGACACAGAGGCCGTGCGGGATGGGAAGGAGATTGAAACCCCTGCAGGTCCGACGCATCTCCCTCCCCACGTTGCCCAGGCCTCCACCAACCCCAAGTCGAATTGGCGACAATAAGATTGAAAAGCCTGACAAGTGGCGACAGGACCCAGGATAAGGTAGAAACGAGAGAGTCTCACCAGAAGAAAGGCCGACGTGCCAGGAACCGCCCTCTGGCACACGAGGCATGTTCGTCCCAACATGCACCCACCTACACAGACTCATAGAGACAAGAGAGAGCGAGCGAGTCCGCAGGAAACGAGAGAGAGAAGTCAAAGAAAGGGAGACACAGACACGCGGGTGCACACATACAGATACAGAGACACACACACACACACATACACACACACAGTTACACAACCCACCCACCCCTGGCTGCCCCTGAACCTGCAGGGTTCTGCTCTCCTCGACGACAACCTTCGGCTGAGAGAGCAGCCCAAGGGCACACAGGCACATGTTTCCTGGAGATGACGAGAGGACGACATCTGGGGAGAATGAACTGTACCCCGCAGACGCAGGCCTGAGGCTGGGATTCCTCGTTGCCTCCCGGGTGCTTTCTGTGCCTGAGGTTTCTTCCTCCTGGTCGGGCCTCCACAAATCCTGGCCTCCGCAGACTATGCTGTGGACATCCTGGCCAGGGGTAGCCTGAGCCCTGTAGGTGACCCACCGCCACAGGGGGCTCCTCCTTTGCCACGTCTCAGGAACCCATCACATGGCAACAGTGGAAGGTCACTGGTGCCGCGGGCAGGTGCACTGGGAGGGAGGACCGAAACCGGCTGCAGGAAGTCAGGCTTCGACCCCTTGAAGAAATAGTGGCGGTGGCTAGGAAAGCGGCAAGTGCCAGGTTTGGAGAGGCGTGGGAAAGGAGTGTGTGAGAGGTGAAGCCAGGGTCCGACCCAAGGGCTTTTGTCCACAGGACCTCCTCCAAAGGTCTTCTGCTTCAGCTCCAGCTAGAGGAGGAGTTTCAGAGCGCTCGATGGGCTCTTTGGGGTCCTCGTTGGGGATCCGGTGTGGGATCCCACAGGGTAAGCAGGAATGGGGTTACAATGGAGAGAGGCGGGAAGGGCCTCCCTGGGGCACAGAAAGATCCCATGGGCCTCAAGGCGTGCTGTCCCCCACCCCGCCACCCGGCAGTTAACCCTGACGCCACCTCCCCTGCACCCAGCGAAACCCAGTCCCTTTGGCTGACGTCCGGAATCTGTGGCACCCAGAAGATTCAGTGCTTTAAGGCACATTCCCTAGGAGCAGAGGAACCAGATGGCCCTCAAGAGAGAGAGACAAAGTGCAGGTGGGATGCAACACCGCCTTTTTGGCAGGGCCAAGGCCAGCCACGCAGCCATCCAGAGGAACACGGAGACCAAGAAAGCTTCCCTGTCCCAGACAGGTGTGGAAGCCCACAGCCCCACAATTATGGCACCCACCGAATTGTCCAGAAACAGTTTTGGAGGCCGAAACAGACAGGAAACGGATCCCCACAAAGTTTCTCCCTGCTGGCCGGGGAAGTGTTCTTTGTGGAAGACACTGAGCCAGATCAAGAAGCCTCTAGACTTGTCAGAAACAGGGAGGACATAGCACAGGCCAGAGTCCAGGCCAAATGCAGCAGCATGCCACCGCCACGGGCGTCCCGGGAGGAGTACCAAACGCTTCACTTGGCCAGAAAGCCCAGCGCTGGACTCAAAGAGATGCTTGCCACATCCCGTTCCCGGCGTCCTTCCCCATCCCTGTGTCGAGCTAGATTTCTCCCTGAGGGCCAAGGCCAGAGAAGTGAGAACCATCCCTCTGAGGTTGATGGGCACCCCTCTTGCAGGTGGCCGATGAGCTGTGGTGAGGCTTTTGTCCTTGACTGGGGTGTGATGGCCTTGGTCCTGAAACAGAGGCCGCTCAGGATGGGGAGGTGATTGAAACCCCTGCGGATCCGACGCAGCTGCCTCCCCTCGTTGCCCAGGCCTCCACCAACCCCAACTGGAACCCGCGAGATAGCGACTGACAAGCCTGACAAGGGGCCACAGGACCTAGGCTCAGGCAGAGACACAGAGAGTCTAACCAGAAGAAAGGCCCACGTGCAAAACTGCCCTCTGGCACACGGGGCACGTGCGTCCCAAGACACAGACGCCAGCACAGATACAGTTACAGATGCAGAGCGCGAGAGCGAGCATACGCATGCGGGAAAGGAGAGAAATCAGAGAAGGGGACACACACACACACACACATTCTCTTTCTCTCTTTCTCTCTCTCTCTCTCTCTCTCTCTCTCTCTCTCTCAAACCCACACCGCCCCCCAAGCAGCCCCTGAAGCTGCAGCCATCAGGTTCTGCTCTCCTTGATGACAACCCTCGGGTGAGAGCAGCCCACGGGCACACAGGCAGATGTGTCCCGGAGATGACAAGGGCACGGCCTTTGGCGAGACTCACCTGTACCCTGTCGACGCAGGCCTGAGGCTGGGATTCCGTGCTGCCTCCCCGGTGCTTTCTGCGCCTAAGGTTTCTTCCTCCTGGTCGAGCCTCGGCGAATCCTGGACTCCGCAGACTATGCTGTGGACGTCCTGTCGAGGTGTAGCCTGAGCCCCGTCGGTGACCGACTGCCACAGGGGACTCCTCCTTTGCCAAGTCTCAGGAACCCATCACCAGGCAACAGTGAAAGGTCACTGGGACCCGAGGAGCGGCCTCACGCATGCGCACTGGGATGGCCGACCCACGCCTGGCTCTGGGAAGTCAGGCTGTCCCACGTTAAAGAAATGGCAGCGGCAGCCGGGAATGTGGCATGGGCTGGGATTGGAGAGGCGTGGGAAACGGGTGTGTGAGAGACAAAGCCAGTGTCCAACCCATAGGCCTTTTGTCCTCAGGACCTCCTCTAGAGGTCTGCTTCAGCTCCAGGCAAAGGAGGAGCTTCAGGGTGCCCGATGGGCTTTCCGGAGTTCTCTTCGGGGATACGGTGTGGCATCCCAAGGTAAGCAGCAATGGGATTACAATGGAGAGAGGTGGGAAAGGCCTCCCTGGGGCACGGAAAGATCCCATGGGCCTCAAGGCGTGGTGTCCCCCACCCCGCCACCTGGCAGGTACCCCTGCCGCAACCTCCGCTGCACCCAGCAAAACCTAGTCCCTTTGGCTGGCTGCTTGGGGTCTGTGGCAGCCAGAAGATTCAGTGCTTGACAGCACTTTCCCTAGGAGCATAGGAACGGGATGGCCCTCAAGAATGAGAGAGAAAGTACAGGTGGGATGCTCTGAGGATGGGCTTGCCTCCTGCAGGTGGCCTATGAGTTGTGGTGAGGCTTTTGTCCTTGACTGGGGTGTGATACCCTCGGTCCTGACACAGAGGCCGTGCAGGATGGGAAGGAGATTGAAACCCCTGCAGGTCCGACGAATCTCCCTCCCCACGTTGCCCAGGCCTCCACCAACCCCAAGTCGAACTGGCGACAATAAGATTGACAAGCCGGACCGGGCGCAGTGGATCAAGCCTGTAATCCCAGCACTTTGGGAGGCCAAGGCGGGTGGATCAAGAGGTCGAGAGATCGAGACCATCCTGGTCAACATGGTGAAACCCTGTCTCTACTAAAAATAGAAAACATGGCCGGGCAGGGTGGCTCAAGCCTGTAATCCCAGCGCTTTGGGAGGCCGAGGCGGGTGGATCACAAGGTCGAGAGATCAAGACCATCCTGGTCAACATGGTGAAACCCCGTCTCTACTAAAAATACAAAAAAATTAGCTGGGCATGGTGGCATGTGCCTGTAATCCCAGCTACTCAGGAGGCTGAGGCAGGAGAATTGCCTGAGCCCAGGAGGCGGAGGTTGTGGTGAGCCGAGATCGCGCCATTGCACTCCAGCCTGGGTAACAAGAGCGAGACTCCGTCTCAAAAACAAAAACAAAAACAAAAACAAACAAACAAACAAAAAATACAAAACATTAGCTGGGCATGGTGGCTCGTGTCTGTAATCCCAGCGACTCAGGAGGCTGAGGCAGGAGAATTGCCTGAACCCAGGAGGCGGAGGTTGCGGTAAGCCGAGATTGCGCCATTGCACTCCAGCCTGGGTAACAAGAGGGAAACTCCGTCTCGAAAAAAAAAAAAAAAAAAAAAGATTGACAAGCCTGAAAAGTGGCCACAGGACCCAGGATCAGGCAGAGAGATGGAGAGAGTCTCACCAGAAGAAAGGCCGACGTGCCAGAAACCACCCTCTGGCACACAGGGCACTTTCGTCCCAACACGCACCCATCTACACAGACTCATAGAGACGAGAGAGAGCGAGCGAGTCCGCAGGAAACGAGAGAGAGAAATCAAAGAAAGGGAGACAAGGACACGTGGGCGCACACACACAGACACAGAGACACACACAGAGACACGCACACAGACACACAGAGTAACACCCACCCACCCACCCCTGGCTGCCCCTGAAGCTGCAGGGTTCTGCTCTCCTTGACGACAACCTTCGGCTGAGAGAGCAGCCCAAGGGCACACAGGCACATCTTTCCTGGAGATGACGAGAGGACGACATCTGGGGAGAATGAACTGTACCCCGCAGACGCAGGCCTGAGGCTGGGATTCCTCGTTGCCTCCCGGGTGCTTTCTGTGCCTGAGGTTTCTTCCTCCTGGTCGGGCCTCCGCAAATCCTAGCCTCCGCAGACTATGCTGTGGACATCCTGGCCAGGGGTAGCCTGAGCCCTGTAGGTGACCCACCGCCACAGGGGGCTCCTCCTTTGCCACGTCTCAGGAACCCATCACATGGCAACAGTGGAAAGTCACTGGTGCCGCGGGCAGGTGCACTGGGAGGGAGGACCGAAACCGGCTGCAGGAAGTCAGGCTTCGACCCCTTGAAGAAATAGTGGTTGTGGCCAGGAAAGCGGCAAGTGCCAGGTTTGGAGAGGCGTGGGAAAGGGTGTGTGAGAGATGAAGCCAGGATCCAACCCAAGGGACTTTTGTCCACAGGACCTCCTCCAAAGGTCTTCTGCTTCAGCTCCAGCTAGAGGAGGAGTTTCGGAGCGCCCGATGGGCACTTTGGGGTCCTCTTTGGGGATCCGGTGTGAGATCCCACAGGGTAAGCAGGAATGGGGTTACAATGGAGCGAGGTGGGAAGGGCCTCCCTGGGGCACAGAAAGATCCCATGGGCCTCAAGGCGTGCTGTCCCCCACCCGCCACCCGGCAGGTACCCCTGACGCCACCTCCCCTGCACCCAGCGAAACCCAGTCTCTTTGCCTGACTCCCAGAATCTGTGGCACCCAGAAGATTCAGTGCTTTAAGGCACATTCCCTAGGAGCAGAGGAACCAGATGGCCCTCAAGAAAGAGAGACAAAGTGCAGGTGGGATGCAACACCGCCTTTTTGACAGGGCCAAGGCCAGCCACACAGCCATCCAGAGGAACACGGAGACCAAGAAAGCTTCCCTGTCCCAGACAGGTGTGGAAGCCCACAGCCCCACAATTATGGCACCCACCGAATTGTCCAGAAACAGTTTTGGAGGCCGAAACAGACAGGAAACGGATCCCCACAAAGTTTCTCCCTGCTGGCCGGGGAAGTGTTCTTTGTGGAAGACACTGAGCCAGATCAAGAAGCCTCTAGACTTGTCAGAAACAGGGAGGACATAGCACAGGCCGGAGTCCAGGCCAAATGCAGCAGCATGCCACCGCCACGGGCATCCCGGGAGGAGTACCAAACGCTTCACTTGGCCAGAAAGCCCAGCGCTGGACTCAAAGAGATGCTTGCCACATCCCGTTCCCGGCGTCCTTCCCCATCCCTGTGTCAAGCTAGATTTCTCCCTGAGGGCCAAGGCCAGAGAAGTGAGAACCATCCCTCTGAGGTTGATGGGCACCCCTCTTGCAGGTGGCCGATGAGCTGTGGTGAGGCTTTTGTCCTTGACCGGGGTGTGATGGCCTTGGTCCTGAACAGAGGCCGCTCAGGTTGGGGAGGTGATTGAAACCCTTGCGGATCCGACGCAGCTGCCTCCCCTCGTTGCCCAGGCCTCCACCAACCCCAACTGGAACCGGCGAGAAAGCGACTGACAAGCCTGACAAGGGCCCACAGGACCTAGGCCCAGGCAGGGACATGGAGAGTCTAACCAGAAGAAAGGCCCACGTGCAAAACTGCCCTCTGGCACACGGGGCACGTGCGTCCCAAGACACAGACGCCAGCACAGATACAGTTACAGATGCAGAGCGCGAGAGAGATAGGGAGCGAGCACACGCATGCGGGAAAGGAGAGAAATCAGAGAAGAGGACACACACACACACATTCTCTGTCTCTCTCTGTCTCACTCTCTCTCTCTCTCTCTAAAAGCCAAACCGGCCCCCCAGGCAGCCCCTGAAGCTGCAGTAGGTTCTGCTCTCCTTGATGACAACCCTCGGGTGAGAGAGCAGCCCATGGGCACAGAGGCATATGTGTCCCAGTGATGACAAGGGCACGGCCTTTGGCGAGACTCACCTGTACCCTGTCGACGCAGGCCTGAGGCTGGGATTCCGTGCTGCCTCCCCGGTGCTTTCTGCGCCTAAGGTTTCTTCCTCCTGGTCGAGCCTCGGCGAATCCTGGACTCCGCAGACTATGCTGTGGACGTCCTGTCGAGGTGTAGCCTGAGCCCCGTCGGTGACCGACTGCCACAGGGGACTCCTCCTTTGCCAGGTCTCAGGAACCCATCACCAGGCAACAGTGTAGGTCACTGGAACCGGAGGAGCCGCCTCACGCATGCGCACTGGGAAGGCCGACCCACGCCTGGCTCTGGGAAGCCAGGCTGTCCCACATTAAAGAAATGGCAGCGGCAGCCAGGAAAGTGCCATGCGCAGGGTTTGGAGAGGCGTGGGAAAGGGGTGTGTGCGAGACAAAGCCAGTGTCCAACCCATAGGCCTTTTGTCCTCAGGACTTCCTCTAGAGGTCTGCTTCAGCTTCAGGCAAAGGAGGAGCTTCAGGGTGCCCGATGGGCTTTCCAGAGTCCTCTTCGGGGATACGGTGTGGCATCCCAAGGTAAGCAGCAATGGGATTACAATGGAGAGAGGTGGGAAAGGCCTCCCTGGGGCACGGAAAGATCCCATGGGCCTCAAGGCGTGGTGTCCCCCACCCCGCCACCTGGCAGGTACCCCTGCCGCAACCTCCGCTGCACCCAGCAAAACCTAGTCCCTTTGGCTGGCTGCTTGGGGTCTGTGGCAACCAGAAGATTCAGTGCTTGACAGCACTTTCCCTAGGAGCATAGGAACGGGATGGCCCTCAAGAATGAGAGAGAAAGTACAGGTGGGATGCTCTGAGGATGGGCTTGCCTCCTGCAGGTGGTCAATGGGCTGTGGTGAGGCTTTTGTCCTTGACTGGGGTGTGATCGCCTTGGTCCTGACACAAGGGCATGCAGGATGGGAAGGAGATTGAAACCCCTGCAGGTCTGACGCATCTCCCTCCCCACATTGCCCAGGCCTCCAGCACCCCCAAGTCGAACTGGCGACAATAAGATTGACAAGCCCGGCCGGGTGTGGTGGCCCAAGCCTGTAATCCCAGCATTTTGGGAGGCTGAGGCGTGTGGATCACGAGGTCGAGAGATCGAGACCATCCTGGTCAACATGGTGAAACCCCGTCTCTACTAAAAATACAAAACATTAGCTGGGCATGGTGGCTCGTGCCTGTAATCCCAGCTACTCAGGAGGCTGAGGCAGGAGAATTGCCTGAACCCAGGAGGCGGAGGTTGCAGTGAGCCGAGATAGCGCCATTGTACTCCAGCCTGGGTAACAAGAGGGAAACTCCGTCGCAAAAAAAAAAAAAAAAAAAAAAGATTGACAAGCCTGACAAGTGGCCACAGGACCCAGGATCAGGCAGAGACATGGAGAGAGTCTCACCAGAAGAAAGGCCGACATGCCAGAAACCGCCCTCTGGCACACGGTGCATGTTCCTCCCAACATGCACCCACCTACACAGACTCATAGAGACGAGAGAGCGCGAGCGAGTCCGCAGAAAACGAGAGAGAGAGAGAAAATAAAGGGAGACTCAGACACGCGTGCGCACACACACAGACACAGTGACACACACACACACAGACACAGAGACACACACAGACACACAGAGTAACACCCACCCACGCACCCCTGGCTGCCCCTGAACCTGCAGGGTTCTGCTCTCCTCAACAACAACCTTCGGGTGAGAGAGCAGCCCAAGGGCACACAGGCACATGTTTCCTGGAGATGACGACATCCGGGGAGAATGACCTGTACCCTGCAGACGCAGGCCTGAGGCTGGGATTCCTCGTTGCCTCCCGGGTGCTTTCTGTGCCTGAGGTTTCTTCCTCCTGGTCGGGCCTCCGCAAATCCTGGCCTCCGCAGACTATGCTGTGGACATCCTGGCCAGGGGTAGCCTGAGCCCTGTAGGTGACCCACCGCCACAGGGGGCTCCTCCTTTGCCACGTCTCAGGAACCCATCACATGGCAACAGTGGAAGGTCACTGGTGCCGCGGGCAGGTGCACTGGGAGGGAGGACCGAAACCGGCTGCAGGAAGTCAGGCTTCGACCCCTTGAAGAAATAGTGGCAGTGGCCAGGAAAGCGGCAAGTGCCAGGTTTGGAGAGGCGTGGGAAAGGGGTGTGTGTGAGATGAAGCCAGGGTCCGACCCAAGGAACTTTTGTCCACAGGACCTCCTCCAAAGGTCTTCTGCTTCAGCTAGAGGAGGAGTTTCGGAGCGCCCGATGGGCTCTTTGGGGTCCTCTTTGGGGATCCGGTGTGGGATCCCACAGGGTAAGCAGGAATGGGGTTACAATGGAGAGAGGCGGGAAGGGCCTCCCTGGGGCACAGAAAGATCCCATGGGCCTCAAGGCGTGCTGTCCCCCACCCCGCCACCCGGCAGTTAACCCTGACGCCACCCCCCCTGCACCCAGCGAAACCTAGTCCCTTTGCCTGACTCCCGGAATCTGTGGCACCCAGAAGATTCAGTGCTTTAAGGCACATTCCCTAGGAGCAGAGGAACCAGATGGCCCTCAAGAAAGAGAGACAAAGTGCAGGTGGGATGCAACACCGCCTTTTTGACAGGGCCAAGGCCAACCACGCAGCCATCCAGAGGAACACGGAGACCAAGAAAGCTTCCCTGTCCCAGACAGATGTGGAAGCCCACAGCCCCACAATTATGGCACCCACCGAATTGTCCAGAAACAGTTTTGGAGGCCGAAACAGACAGGAAACGGATCCCCACAAAGTTTCTCCCTGCTGGCCGGGGAAGTGTTCTTTGTGGAAGACACTGAGCCAGATCAAGAAGCCTCTAGACTTGTCAGAAACAGGGAGGACATAGCACAGGCCGGAGTCCAGGCCAAATGCAGCAGCATGCCACCGCCACAGGCATCCCGGGAGGAGTACCAAACGCTTCACTTGGCCAGAAAGCCCAGCGCTGGACTCAAAGAGATGCTTGCCACATCCCGTTCCCGGCGTCCTTCCCCATCCCTGTGTCGAACTAGATTTCTCCCTGAGGGCCAAGGCCAGAGAAGTGAGAACCATCCCTCTGAGGTTGATGGGCACCCCTCTTGCAGGTGGCCGATGAGCTTTGGTGAGGCTTTTGTCCTTGACTGGGGTGTGATTGCCTTGGTCCTGAAACAAGCTCCTCATCATGGGGAGGTGATTGAAACCCTTTCGGATCCAACGCAGCTGCCTCCCCACGTTGCCTAGGCCTCCAGAAACCCCAAGTTTAACTGGCGAGAAAAAGACTGACAAGCCTGACAAGTGGCAACAGGATTCAGGCTCAGGCACAGCGATGGAGAGAGTCTCACCAGAAGAAAGGCTGACGTGCCTGGCACACGGGGTACGTGCATCCCAAGACATAGACACCCACATACAGATACAGAGCATGCGAGAGAGAACAAGTGAGCACACACATGCGGGAAAGGAGACAGAAAGCAGAGAGAGAGACACCTTTTTGAAATACACACACACACACACACACACACACACACACACTCTCTCACACATAATCTCTCTCTCTCTCTCAAACCCACACCCTCACAGGCAGCTCCTGAAGCTGCAGCAGGGTTCTGGTCTGCTCAAGGACGACTCTCGGGTGGGAGAGAAGCCCATTGGCACACAGGCATATGTGTCCTCGAGATTACAAGGCATGACATTTGGGGAGACTGACCTGTATCCCATCGACACAGTCCTGAGGCTGGGTTTCCAAGCCGCCTCCCCAGTGCTTTCTGCGCCTGAGGTTTCTTCCTCCTGGTCGAGCTTCCGCAAATCTTGGTCTGTGCAGACTATCCTGTGGACATTGGGGTGAGGAGTGACCTGAGCCCCATCTGTGATGCACTGCCATAGGGGGCTCCTCCTTTGCCAAGTCTCAAAAACCCATCACTGGACAACAGTGAAAGGTCACCAGGTCCCAAGGAGCTGCTGCTGCCTCGTGCATGGACACTGGGAAGGCTGACTCACGCCTGGCTCTGGGAAGTCAGGCTGTGACCCCTTTAAGAAATGGTGGTGGCGGTGGCGGTAAGGCAAGTGCCAAGCAGTGGGTTTGGATAGGCGTGGAAAAGGGGTGTGTGGGAGACAAAGCCAGGGTCCAACCCATAGGCCTTTTGTCCTCAGGACCTCCTTCAGGGGTCTTCTGCTTGAGCTCCTGGAGGAGGAGTTTCAGGGCACCCAATGGGCTCTTCAGACTCCTCTTTGGGGATTGGATTTTGGATCCCATGGGGTTAGCTGGTATGGGATTATAATGGAGAGAGGAGCCGGGCGCGGTGGCTCAAGCCTGTAATCCCAGCACTTTGGGAGGCCGAGGCGGGTGGATCACGAGGTCAAGAGATCGAGACCATCCTGGTCAACATGGTGAAACCCCGTCTCTACTAAAAATACAAAAAATTAGCTGGGCATGGTGGCACGTGCCTGTAATCCCAGCTACTCAGGAGGCTGAGGCAGGAGAATTGCCTGAGCCCAGGAGGCGGAGGTTGCGGTGAGCCGAGATCGCGCCATTGTACTCCAGCCTGGGTAACAAGAGCGAAACTCCGTCTCAAAAAATAAATAAATAAATAAATAAAATAAAAAAAAATGGAGAGAGGCAGGAAGGGCCTTGATGGGGAATAGAAAGATCCCATCGGCCTCTTGGTCATGGTGTGGCCTCAAGGTGTGGTGTGGCCTAAAAATTCCCTGACCCTTACACCCACTGCCTCCCCCCTCCCTAGGTGAAGCAGTGGCCTTCCAGTATCTCGAAAGACCAGGGATTTTAGAGATGGACAGACAGAGTGAGAGAGCAAAATAAAAGACACACACACACACACACACACACACGCACGCTCGCACAGCCCTGGCACAGTAACACCCACCCCCAGGCAGCTTCTGAAGCTGCTGGGTTTTGCTCTCCACGATTATACCCTTGAGTTAGAGAGCAGCCCATAGGCACACAGGCAAATGTGTTCTCAAGATAAAAAGGGCATGACATTTGTGGAGACACACCTGTTTCCCATTGGCACAGGTCCCAAGCTGGGAATCCGCACTGCTTCTTACGTGCTCCACCTGTGGTTTCTCCCTCCTAGTGGATCCTCCACAAATCCTGGCTTCCGGAGACTATACTGTTGACGTCCTGGCAAGGAGTGGCTTGAGCCCAACCCTAGAGGACTGCCACAGAGGCCTTCTCCTTTGCCAAGTCTCAGGTACCATCTCCGGGCAGTGATGGCCGTCACTATGACCCCAAAAGCAGCTGGTGCCTCGCACACACTCACTAGCGAGGCTGACTTGCGCCTCCCTCTGGGAACTTAGGCTGCGATCTTTTTAAAAAACGGCAGCAGTAGCTATGACGGCTGCGGTGGTGGCAGCTAAAATGGCAGGTTTGGATAGTCCTGGGAAGGTGGTGTGAGCCAGGCCTATGGTCGGACCCACAGGACTCCTGTCCTCAGGACCTTCTTGAGCAGTCTTCTGCTCCAGATCCCAGCAGAGGAGGAGCTTCAGGGCACCCGATTGGCTCTCCAGACTCCTCTTTGGATTCCATTTTGGTTCCCACCGAGGAAGCAGAAATGGAATTACAATGTAGAGACATTGGAAGGGCCTCGCTTGAGCACAGAAAGATCCCAGGAGCCTCAAGTTGTTGTGTCAGCTAAAAATTCCCTGACCCCTGAGCCCACTGCCTCCCTCCTTCCTGGGCAAAGCAGTTGCCTGCCTGGGTCTCCAAAGCCCAGGGACTCCTGCATTCCGACACTGCGTTCCAAAGCATGGGCAAAGCCAAATGGAGGCGTGTCCGAGGTGGAGGCAATGTAATCACACATGGCACTAGCGTCCCCCAAGAGCAAACTGAGTGAGTTGTGTGCCTCTGAGGCCGTATGGGCCATGCTGAGACTAACAGTAAGGTCCAGGCAGGCGCCCGGGAGGGCACTGCAGACCTTTCCCACAATGCCAAGGAAAAGCAACACACCTGAAAACCTACATCAGGCCGGGCGCGGTGGCTCAAGCCTGTAACCCCAGCACTTTGGGAGGCCGAGGCGGGTGGATCACGAGGTCAAGAGATCGAGACCATCCTGGTCAACATACTGAAACCCCGTCTCTACTTAAAATACAAAAAATAAGCTGGGCGTGGTGGCGCATGCCTGTAATCCCAGCTACTCAGGAGGCTGAGGCAGGAGAATTGCCTGAGCCCAGGAGGCGGAGGTTGCAGTAAGCCCAGATCGTGCCATTGCACTCCAGCCTGGGTAACAAGAGCGAAACTCTGTCTCAAAAAAAAAAAAAAAAAAAAAAAAAAGAAAACCTACATGAAAGGGTCTGTGCCCGAGTCCAAGCCACATTCAGGGATGCCTACCAGAAGAGCCGAGAGGTTTCTCCAAAGTATAGCCCTCCAACCCCCGCAACCATCCGGCAGGTACCCCTGACTCAACCTTCCCTGCACCCCAGCAAAACCTGGTTTCTTTGGCTCCCTCACTGGCATCCATGACAACCAAAAGATTCAGGGCTTGGGGGCACTTTTCCAGGAGCAGAGGAACCGATAATCCTCAAGAATGAGAGAGAATGTGCAGCTGGGATGCAACACTGCCTTTTTGAGATGACAAATGCCAGCCACGGTCACCTCCTGCTCTCCCTATACCAACTACACAGCCATCCGTTGGGACATGGAGACCAAAAAAGCTTCCCTGTTTCAAATATGTATGGAAGCCCAGAGCTCCATGATCACCACACCTGCCCAATCATCCAGAAATATGTTTGGAAGGGGAATCAGACATGAAACTGCCGAGAGCAGTTCTGTCATGGAGACCCCGACCCAGGCGGTGCTGAAAGAATTAAGAAACAAACGCAAGGATAGAACAGCCTTCCAAGCTGAGAGCCTGTATTAATTGTCTTTGAACAGGAGATTATCATCAACAAGCAGCTGTTGCTAATAATCAACACCTGTGTTTCCTCAGAGAACCAAGATAAACTAGGCAGGCAGCTGATGCCTGCTTACCACTGATCAAAGACAAACTAGAACTCGTTCTCCACGAGGCAGCACTGGGGGCAGCATCACACATCCCGTGCTGAAAAAACTAGTTTAACCGGTGTGTGATATACATATGCCACTTACTACTTTAGAATACCCCAAGCAGTTTTTCACTTGGGAGCTGGCTCCATTTTCCTTTCGGTCATTCTCAGCAATCAATATAATCTATCACACACATTAGGACTTGTCCCAGCAGAAACAATACCCACGAAGTTTCTCCCTGCTGGAATGGGAAGCGTTCTTTGTTGAAGACATTGAGCCAGACCAAGAAGCCTCTAAGCATCTCAGAAACAGGGCAGAGAAAAAGGGAGGAAAGAGAATAGGCCAGAGTCCAGGTGCCACAGGCATCCGGGGAGGGGTGCCAAACGATCGACTTGGCCAGAAAGGCCAGCGTTGGAGTCACAGAGGTGCTGGCCACACCCCGTTCCCGGCGTCCTTGTCCATCCCTGTGTCGAGCTGTGGCTACATTTCTCAAGGAGGGCAAAGGAAAGAAGTGGAGGTCGGTGGACACCCTTCCTCCAACTGGACAATGAGCTGTGTCCTTAGCTGGGGTGTTACCATCTTGGTATTAACAAAGAGACCGCTCAAGATGGGGAGGTCACTGAAACCCCTGCGGGTCCATCACAAGTATCCCCCCCCCCCAAAAAAAAAAAACACAAACACACACACAGCAGCGGCACAGTAACACCTACCCCCAGGCAGACCCTGAAGCTACGGGGTTCTGCTCTCCATGACAACGACCCTCAGGTGAGAGAACAGCCCATGGGCACACAGGCAGACGCGTAATGGAGATGACAAGGGCACAACATTTGGGAGACTCACCCTTTCCCACTTAGCTCAGGCCTGAGGTTGGGATTCCACAATGCTTCCCTGGTGCTCCGCCTGAGGTTTCTTCCTCCTGGTCCACCCTCTGCGAATCCTGGCGTCTAGAAACTATCCTGTGTACTTCTTGCCGAGGAGTGGCCTGGGCCCCGGGCCGCACTGCCGCAGAGGGCTCTTCCTTTGCCAAGTCTCAGCCATCCATCCCGGAGCAACGGCGGCCATCAGCTACCCTGGCAGGGCTCGCACCTTGCGCATGCGCACTAGCGAGGCCGGCTCGCACCTCGCTCTGGGAAGTCAGGCTACGACCACTTTAAAAAATGGCGGCCCGCTGAGCGCGGTGGCTCACGCCTGTAATCCCAGCACTTTGGGAGGCCAAGGCAGGCGGATCACGAGGTCAGGAAATCGAGACCATCCTGGCCAACATGGTGAAACTCCGTCTCTATTAAATATACAAAAAATTAGCTGCACTTGGTGTCCCAGGCCTGTAGTCCCACCTACTCGGGAGGCTGAGGCAGGAGAATTGCTTGAACCCAGGACGCAGAGATTGCTGTGAGCATAGATCGCTCCACTGCACTACAGCCTGAGCGACAGAGCAAGATTCCGTCTCAAAAAAAAAAAAAAAAAAAGCCGCAACGTTGGCAGTGGAAGCCCCGGGTGTGGGGAGGCCTGGGAAAGGGGCATGCCTGAGACCCAGGGTCAGACCCAGAGGACTCCTGTCCTCAGGACCTCCTTGAGCGGTCTTCTTCGGCTCCCGGTGGAGGAGGAGCTTCAGGGCGCTGGATTCCAGCGAGTAAGCAAAAATGGGATTACAATGTAGGGAGGCGCCTTGCGTGATGGCTCACACCTGTAATCCCAGCACTTTGGGAGGCCAAGGAGGGCGGATCACCTGAGGTCGGGAGTTCAATTTTGTATTTTTAGTAGAAACCCCGTCTCTGCCGGGCGCGGTGGCTCAAGCCTGTAATCCCAGCACTTTGGGAGGCCGAGGCGGGTGGATCACAAGGTCAAGAGATCGAGACCATCCTTGGTCAACATGGTGAAACCCCGTCTCTACTAAAAATACAAAAAATTAGCTGGGCATGGTGGCGCGTGCCTGTAATCCCAGCTACTCAGGAGGCTGAGGCAGGAGAATTGCCTGAACCCAGGAGGCGGAGGTTGCGGTGAGCCGAGATCGCGCCATTGCACTCCAGCCAGGGTAACAAGAGTGAAAGTCCGTCTCAAAAAAAAAAAAAAAAAAAAAACCGTCTCTACTAAAAATACAAAATTAGCAGGGTATGGTGGCGCATGCCTGTAATCCCAGCTACTCGGGAGGCTGAGGCAGGAGAATTACTTGAACCTGGGAGGCGATGGTTGCAGTTCGCTGATCGGGCCATTACACTCCAGCCTGGGCTACAAGAGTGAAACTGCCTTAAAAAAAAAAAAAAAAAAAAAAAAAAAAAAAAAAGTAAACGGGCGGGAAGGGCCTTGCTGGGGCACAGAAAGATCCCATGAGCCTTAAAGGGTCGTGTCGGCTGAAAATTCACTGACCCGTAAGCCCACTGCCTACCTCCTCCATGGGCGAAGCAGTGGCATACCCGGGTGTCTAAAGCCCAAGAGAGAGGAGAGAAAACGGAGAGAGGAATAAGAGAAAGGACACACACACACACACACACACACAGAGAGAGAGAGAGGAGAGAGAGAAAGACAGACAGCTGTGACACAGTAGCACCTATCCCCAGGCAGCCCCTGAAGCTGCCGGTTCTGCTCTCTGAGACAAGGATCCTCGTGTGAGAGAGCAGCACGTGGGCACACAGGCAGACCTGTCTTCGAAATCACAGGGCCCGACTTTTTAGGTGACTCACCTGCACACCGTTTTCGCTGGCCTGAGGCTGGGACCCTGCGCTGCTTTCCCACCCTCCGCTTTAAGTTTCTGCCTCCAGGTCGACCCTCCGCGAATCCTGGACTCCTGAGACCATCCTGTCGACATTCTGGCGAGGACTGGCCTTAGCCCCGAGTCCAATGCGCTGCCACAGAAGGCTCCTGCTTCACGAAGCGTCGAGGACCCATCTCCAGGCAGCGGTAGCAGGCTCTGTGACGTGAGCACCCGCTCGCGATTCGCGCATGCGCATTGTCAAGGCCGCCGGCGCTCCGCTTCGCGCATGCGCATTGTCAAGGCTGCCAGTGTTCTGCTCTTGTCCAGGTGCAGCCCTTGAAAAAAATTGCTGGGGCTAGCCGGGCGCGCTGGCTCAAGCCTGTAATCCCAGCAGTTTGGGAGGCCGAGGCGGGCTGATCACGAGGTCAAGAGATCGAGACCATCCTGGTCAACATGGTGAAACCCCGTCTTTACTAAAAATATAAAAATTAGCCGGGCGTGGTGGCGCCTGCCTGTAATCCCAGCTACTCAGGAGGCTGAGGCAGGAGAATTGCTTGAACCCAAGAGGCGGAGGTTGCGGTGAGCCGAGATCGCGCCATTGCACTCCAGCCTGGGTAACAAGAGCGAAACTCCGTCTCAAAAAAAAAAAATTGCTGAGGCTGTGTTCCAATGCGACTGCTCGTGTGCGTCTTCCGACGGATGCGTTTCATTAGCTGGAGGGCGGTTTCATGCATGTCTGCCTGTTTCTCGTGAGCCCCTTTCTCGGTCTCTGCCCGGGTCGTGGGGCCCGTCCTGTGACTGGAACCGGCAATCATTTTCCTGGCGGTTCCACTTTCGGTTTGTGAACGCTTTAGTGAGGTTTGGCGCTGTGTCAATCTGCAGGCGTTCAAATCACCTACCCATTCTGAGTGACCTTCTTTCTAAAATCCTCCACCCAGAAGCACAGGATCCGGATGTCTCTCAAGAATTACAAAGGAAGTGCAGATTATTGCAAAGGACATGATAGCTAACACTGGATAGATGAGATGAGCATGGGTTTGTTAATTACCCATACTTACAGCCCAGGGAAGGAGAGCCCAGCACACCATGCAGGGTACAGTGTGTTGAACTCAGCAGCAGAGTAATCAGGTGCGGGTTTTTTCCAGGATGCTTTGTAGTAGCAAGAATATGGGAGGTAACCCATGGTTCTTGAAGGACGGTGTGACTGGCTCGTTTGAATAATTCTGCAGGCTGGCAGAAGCCTGACTCCCGCTACTACGCAGTAAGCAGGTACTGTGCCTGGCCTTGAGGGGAGTGGCTCGGCTAAGGCACCTTATTCAAAGGAGTACAATGGGGCAGGAATTAGCAGTAAATCCATTTAGCCCTCCTTGTTTTCTCCCAGTGTCAGGGCACATATTAATACTGAGCCTTAATCTTAGGGCTTATACCACACTTGCCGCTTTGATGTCTTGACATCTCTTGGTGATACTGATACTTCTAAAGTGTAGTAGTGTTACCGGATGGAAGATCTTGACCCCAAGTTTTCCAGCCTTCTGACTCGTTGAAGAAAGAATTGAACGAAGCACAGAAAACAACAAAAGAACGAAGCCACGAAAGAAGAAAAAAGCAACGAAAGCGCAGATTTATTGAAGCCAAAGTCCACTTTACAGTGCGGGACTGGGTTAGAGCAAGCAGCTAAAGAGCCCAGATTACAGTGTTCTTTAGGGTTTTTAGTAAGCTAAAAGAATTTGGTAACAGGTAAAGGTTAAAGGGTAAAAGTGCCCTTTAGAGGCCTCTAACTGGTTGCACCCTATGAAGGATTGGCCTGTGGCCACTCGGAGGCTGGAGACTTGTGTCTTGTTATCACAGGAGTGAGGATGTGGCCTGTGTGCTCTTAACCTGGCCTACAACTTGCTGCACCTGCTGTTCTTTTCCTTCCACTTTAACCCTTGGTTATGCTAATTTTCTCTTCTGCCTCAGAAGTGTCTCCCTAGGAAGCCAGGCAGGCTCTTACCAGGAGGGCGAGGACAACAGTTGTTCTCATAGCTATGATTTGTCTTTGGAAACCTGTGCAGCGCCTTTGGCTCCATTTCATATGGGATAGCCAAGGGAACAGATATGTGGTTTCCAGATTATGAATTGTCTTTGAATATTTGTGTAACCTTATATATTACCATCAGTTTTTGTTAGATGCTGTTGTTCTTGCCCAGCATTATTATTATTATTATTTCGAGACAGAGTCTCACTCTGTTGCCCAGGCTGGAGTGCAGTGCCACGGTATCAGCTCACTGCAGCCTCCACCTCTAGGGTTCAAGCAATTCTCCTGCCTCAGCCTTCCAAGTAGCTGGGATTATAGGCATGTGTCACCACAACAGACTAATTTTTGTATTTGTGGTAGAGACAAGGTTTCACCATGTTGACCAGGCTAGTCTCAAACTCCCAACCTCATGATGAAACCCTGTCTGTACAAAATATACAAAAACATTAGCTGGGCATGGTGAATCACTTGAACCCCAGGGGAACAGAGGTGGCAATGAGCCAACATCATGCCTCTGCATTTCATCCTGGGTAATAGAGCAAGACTGTGACTCAAAAAAATTTTTGTTAATAAAATAAAATATGTGGGTATAGGCCAGGTGCAGTGGCTCACATCTGTAGTCCCAGCACTTTGAGAGGCTGAGATAGGAGGATCACTCAAGACCAGCCTGGATCCCACAGTACGATCCCACCCCTAAAGAAAAAAAAAAGCATGTGTGTGTGTGTGTGTGTGTGTAGTATGACATGAACAAATGTGGGCGTATTAGTCATTCACCAGTTACTGATGCTGTATAACACACCATTCCAAACTTAGTAGTGTAAGACAACCATTTTACTATGTTCACTGATTCTGTAGGTCAGGAATTCATACAGCTCACAGAAGAGATAGTTTGTGACCTCACCCAGGAGGATTCAAAGGCTGAGAGTGACCTGATGCCTAAGGGCTGCAATCCTATGAAGTCTACTTTGCACATATGTCTGGCACCTGGTGTGGGAGGACTGAGACTTAGTCTAGTAGCCTTACATGTGACTTGACATCCTCATAGCATGGTGGCTCAGGGCACTTGGAGCTTCTTACATGATGGCTAAAAGTGGGAATGGCAAGATTATAGAAGAACATTTGAGACAAGCCTTTTGTTGCAACCATCTTTGAAAAATACAGTCTGCCACAATCACCTTTGGAAACCAGGAAACCAATTCATGATTCTGAAACTAATCATTCTGAAAACTACTGAATATGAATGAAGAGAATCAAGCATTTATCTTCCCTTTCCTACACATATTATCCCTCCGAGTAATCAGATCACTGATGTGGGGGGAGTTCATTTTTATAAAAGGATTCCAGTCATAATGGCCGAAAGAGAGACAAAATAAGAAGGCAATCATTTTGCAACCCCTAACAACATAATGATCATCAATGAATGCATGACATTATGCAAAAGGCAGCAACTATACAATGGGTAAATCACATGGATTACACTTTAGCCCACTATCAAATCTGATCACAAAAACAGTGACAAGCAGACCTTGCCAAAATAATTGACCTTGATTTTGATCAACCTCTAGAGCTCAGTTTCTCAACTCTGACACTATTTACACTTTTGACCAGATAATTCTTTGTTTGGGGTGGGAGGAGGCTGTCCTGTACATTATAGGATGTTTAGCAGCACCCTGGCCTCTATCCAATAGGTGCCAGAAATAGCATCCTTCCAGTTGTGACGACCAAAAAGATCTCCAAACATTGCCAAATGTCTTCTAGAGGAAAAACAAAAACAAAAACAAAAACAAAACACAACTTGTTGAGAATCACCACTCTAGTTAATGACTAGATATTTTAGAGAAAATATAGAGAATCTAATACGTCAATCAGTACCATAGCAGGGTACTCAAACGCAGTATGTGGAAATTCTAGATGATTCGATGTTTTATTTCTCCAAAAAATAAATATCAAGAAAAAAGAAAAGTCAATAGATTGAAAGATATATTAAGAGCAAGCCGGGAGCAGTGGCTCACCCCTGTAATCCCAGCACTCTGGGAAGCCAAGGCGGGCAGATCACCTGAGGTCAGGAGTTGGAGACCAGCCTGGCTAACAAGGTGAGATGCTGTCTCTACTAAAAATACAAAAAATAGCCGAGCGTGCTAGCACATACCTGTAGTCCCAGCTACATGGGAGTCTGAGGCAAGAGACTTTCTCCTACCCGGAAGGCAGAGGCTGCAGTGAAGCAAGATCGAGCCACTGTACTCCAGCCTGGGCGACAGAGCAAGACTGTCTCAAAACAAAACAAAAACAAATTAGTGGTGGCATGCGCCTGTAATCCCAGCTGCTTTGGAGGCTGAGGCAAAATAATCACTTGAACCCGGGAGGTGGAGGTTGCAGTGAACCAAAATCATTCCATTGCACTCTAAGCTGGGTGACAGAACAAGACTCTGTCTCCAAAAAAAAAAACCAAAAAACGAGAGAGATATAAGAGCTTTATGCTCTAACCTTGACATGTAGATCTTATTTAAACTCTGAATTGAACAAATCAACTGTAACTGATTATGTGATTTTTAAGAAATTGTTCATTTTCAGCCGGGCACGGTGGCTCAAGCCTGTAATCCCAGCACTTTGGGAGGCCGAGGCAGGTGGATCACGAGGTCAAGAGATCGAGACCATCCTGGTCAACATGGTGAAACCCCGTCTCTACTAAAAATACAAAAAATTAGCTGGGCATCGTGGTGCATGCCTGTAATCCCAGCTACTCAGGAGGCTGAGGCAGGAGAATTGCCTGAACCCAGGAGGCAGAGGTTGCAGTGAGCCGAGATCGTGCCATTGCACTCCAGCCTGGGTAACAAGAGCGAAACTCCGTCTCAAAAAAAAAAAAGAAATTGTTCATTTTCTTTTTCTCTATCTCTTTTTCTTAAGACAGGATCTTGCTCTGTCACCCAGGCTGGAGTGCAGTGGGGCAATCATGGCTCACTGCTGACTCAAATTCCCAGGCTCAGGTAATCCTCTCACCTCCCAAGTAGCCGAGACTACAGGTATGCACCACCATACCCAGCTAATTTTTTGTATTTTTTTGTAGAGACCGGGTTTTGCCACGTTACCTAGGCTGGTCTCGAACTCTTGGACTCAAGTGATCCTCCTGCTTTGCCCCACTGAAGTGCTGGGATTACAGGCATGAGCCACGTCACCTGGCCAGGAATTGTTCATTTTCTTAAAGTGATGATATGAAAACTGTCTTTTAAGAAAAGGTCTTAAAAGAACTAATATTTCATACTGAAATATGTATAAATGAAATGTCTGGATTTTTCTTTAAAATAATCGAATGGAAATAAAGATGAAGCAAAACTGGCTATGTGTTAATTGTTAAAGCTCGGTTCACTGTACTAGCTTTTCTACATATATAATGTTGAAAGTATCCATATTAAAGAGCTTCAGTTAAGAAAAAAATTACCTCCTTCCAAGTACCACTCAAATCAGTAAGCACTAATTCGGAAGGACGTTGGTAAGGTCTTCCTTAGAAAGACAAGCTAAGGCCGGGCGCGGTGGCTCATGCTTGTAATCACAGCACTTTGGGAGGCCGAGGCGGGCAGATAACAAGGTAAGGAGTTGGAAACCAGTCTGACCAACACAGTGAAACCCCATCTCTACTAAAAATAAAAATAAATAAATAAATAAATTAGCTGAGCCTAGTGGCAGGCGCCTGTAATCCCAGCTACTTGGGAGGCCAAGGCAGGAGAATCACTTGAACCTGGGAGGCGGAGGTTGCAGTGAGCTGAGATTTCCCACTGCACTCCAACCTGGGCAACAGAGCAAGACACCGTCTCACCCAAAAAAAAAAAAAAAAAAAAAAAAAAAAAAAAAAAAAATTAATAAATAATAATATATCGCCGGGCGCGGTGGCTCAAGCCTGTAATCCCAGCACTTTGGGAGGCCGAGGCGGGTGGATCACAAGGTCAAGAGATCGAGACCATCCTGGTCAACATGGTGAAACCCCGTCTCTACTAAAAATACTGAAAATTAGCTGGGCATGGTGGCGTGTGCCTGTAATCCCAGCTACTCAGGAGGCTGAGACAGGAGAATTGCCTGAACCCAGGAGGCGGAGGTTGCGGTGAGCCGAGATCGTGCCATTGCCCTCCAGCCTGGGCAACAAGAGTGAAACTCCGTCTCAAATAAATAAATAAATAAATAATAATATATAATTCTAGTACAGCCAAAAGGGAACAGAAGTCACTCAATATATAGGTGTGTGCATCTTTGAGCAAGGAGAGAGGTAAAGGAAACTTAACAGACTTTTAAAATGGATAAACATGGGGAGTTGGGGAATATAAAATAAGAAGAAATAGACATATATTGGTCTCTGCCCCAGCTTCTGGTTTAGAGCTCCTTAAAACCATTGGGGAGTAGGAGGATCATTTGTTCTACTATCGGGTCTTTGCCCTAGTTCCTGACACAGAGCTCTCAAATCCCCTGGGATTTCCTGGCTGACAGCAGCATCTTATGTTCTAATGAGGTGACTTGGTAGGCTGGTGGATGGCCTCAGGATGTGATTTGAGGGCTGGAACCTTCAGCTCCACCCCTTCACCTCCGGGCAGGGGATGGCAGGTGAAGGTTGAGTTGACTGCCAATGGCCAATGATGTAATCAGTAATGCCTATGAAGTGAAGCTGCCATCAAAACCCAAAAGGACTACGTTCAGAGAGCTTCCAGATTGCTGAACACGTGGAGTTTACCAGAGGATGACGTGCTGCGGAGAGAGCACTGAAGCCCAGTGTGACTTCCCACATACGCTGCCCTAGGTACCTTTTCATCCATAACCTTTATAATATCCTTTTTATTATTTTATTTTTTGACATGCAGTCTCTATTGTCCAGGCTGGAGTTCAGTAGCACGATCTGGGCTCACTGCAACCTCTGCCTCCCAAGTTCAAGTGATTTTTCTGCCTCAGCCTCCTGAGTACCTGGGATTCTAGGCACCTACTACCAAGCCTGGCTAACTTTTGTATTTTTAGTAGAGATGGGGTTGGCCAGACTGCTCTTGAACTCCTGACCTCAGGCTATCCACCTGCCTCGGCCTCCCGAAATCCTGGGATTACAGGTGTGAGCCACTGCACCTGGTTCTTATTTTTAAAAGAAATTTTTTTAGGCCGGGCGCGGTGGCTCAAGCCTGTAATCCCAGCACTTTGGGAGGCCGAGGCGGGTGGATCACGAGGTCGAGAGATCGAGACCATCCTGGTCAACATAGTGAAACCCCGTCTCTACAAAAAATACAAAAAACTAGCTGGGCGTGGTGGCGCGTGCCTGTAATCCCAGCTACTTAGGAGGCTGAGGCAGGAGAATTGCCTGAGCCCAGGAGGCGGAGGTTGCGGTGAGCCGAGATCGCGCCATTGCACTCCAGCCTGGGTAACGAGAGAAACTCCATCTCAAAAAAAAAAAAAAAAGAAAGAAATTTTTTTTTAGGCCAAGCGCGGTGGCTCACGCCTGTAATCCCAGCACTCTGGGAGGCCGAGGCGGGCAGATCACCTGAGGTCTGGAGCTCAAGACCAGCCTGACCAACATGGTGAAACTCCATCTTTAAAAAAAAAAAAAATTTTTTTTTTTTTTCGAGACAGGAGGTTCTGGTACTGTTGCTCAGGCTGGAGTGCGTTGGCAGGATCTGGGCTCACCACAGCCTTGACCTCCTGGGCTCAAACAGTCCTCCCACCTCAGCCTCCCCAAGTACTAGGACTACAGGTGTGCACCACCACACCCAGCTAAGATTCGTATTTTAGTAAAGACAGGTTTTTCTATGTTGCCAAGGCTGGTGTCCAACTCCTAGGCTCAAGCGATCCGCCTACCTCAGCCTCCAAAAACGATGGGATTACAGATGGACACTACCACACCCGGCTGTAATATCCTTTATGCCATATGAACTAATGTACTAAGGTTTCCCTGAGATCTGTGAGCCATCCTAGAAAATTCATCAGACCTGAAGAGAGGATGTGGAAACCCCAAATTTATAGCTGGTCAGAAATACAGGTCATCACCTGGCTCTTGAGATGGACATCTGAAGTGGAAGGATCTTTCGGGACTGATCCCTTAGTCGGTGGGATCTGATGCTATCTCCAGGTAGGTGGTTCAGGACTGAACTGAACTGTAGGACCCCCAGTTGGTGTCTGCTGGGGAACTGCTTGGTGTATGGAGTAAAAACTCACATCTGGTGTCAGCAATGTTCTTTATTGAGTGTTCCTTGGTGTGAGAGTAGAAGAGACCTCATCTAGGAAGAGAGAGAATTTTCTTTATCTTTGCAAAATGTCACTCTTTGCCCTCATTATTCAAATGAAGAAAAACCCTTTAGCACATGCTGCTTTAATTTGGCATCTGTCCATCCCATGAAAGTCGTTAAGGTCGCCCACACCACACTTGCCTGGACACACAAGTGTTGTCTCTTAAGACCCTGCTCTCTACTGTTCCCTCCTTTATCCCTAATCATTCCTGTCCCACCTCTTCCTCCTCAAGGTAGACACAAAACATCTCCTAGATCAGCCCTAGCTTTCAACCAACCACCTTATTACACCCTGGAAATGTCTACATTGCAGAAATTACTTATGACCATGTTCTGTTTTTCCTCGTAAACTGTGTATTTCTTTTTTCTTTTTTTTTTTTTTTTTTCCAGAGTCTCCCTCTGTCGCTCAAGCTGAAGTTCGGTGGTATGATCTCTGCTCACTGCAATCTCTGCCTCCGAGGTTCAAGTGATTCTCCTGTCTCAGCCTCCCAAGTAGCTGAGATTAAACTAAACTAACAGGTTTGGAAGGCTTCTGGATTACTGAACATGTAAAGGGTCCTGGCGGGTGGTGCCCCCAGAGAGGGCATGGAAGCTCTGTACCCCTCCCCCATACCTTGCCCTATGCATCTCTTCCATCTGGCTGTTAATCTGTATCCTTTGCAATATTTTTTTTTTTGTTTTGTTTTGTTTTGTTTTGTTTTGAGACGGAGTTTCGCTCTTGTTACCCAGGCTGGAGTGCAATGGCGCGATCTCGGCTCACCACAACCTCCGCCTCCTGGGTTCAGGCAATTCTCCTGCCTCAGCCTCCTGAGTAGCTGGGATTACAGGCACGAGCCACCATGCCCAGTTAATTTTTTGTATTTTTGGTAGAGATGGGGTTTCACCTTGTTGACCAAGATGGTCTCGATCTCTTGACCTCGTGATCCACCCGCCTCGGCCTCCCAAAGTGCTAGGATTACAGGCTTGAGCCACCGCGCCCGGCCCTGCAATATTTTTTTTATAATAAATGGGTAAACATAAGTAAAGTGTTTCTCTGAGTTCTGTAAACCACTCTAACAAAATGCTCAGACTTCAGGGGTCATGGGAACCTCAATTTATAGCCAGTATGTCAGAAGCACAGGTCACCTCCTGGGACCTGCAACTGGCATCTGAAACAGGGGGCAGTATTGTAGGACTAAGCCCTTAACCGATGGGTTCTGCTGCTATCTCCAGGCAGAGTCAGAATGGCATTGAATTGTGACACCCAGTTGGTGTCCGCTGAAGAACTGCTTAGTGTGAGAGAAAAAACCCCACAGATTAGTGAGTGGTGTGTGTAAATGTAGAAAGAAAAACGTCCTGGCTGTTTCCTATCTTTAAAACCGCTCATGACACACCATCATACTGTCACAACCTGCGCAATACACACTCCCGCCATACGTACTGACACACAGTGAACAACGTGAGTCACACACAGTCAAGAAAAACCGTTCACGTGGTCCCAAATGGCCACACTTAATGCTGCTGCCACAATCATGCACAACGTCACACGGCCGGCTGGCGTCACACACACACGCACACACGGAGACGCGGGCGCACAACAATGTGTGGACAGAGACCCGCGCACCCAAACACACGTGCGCAAAGAGACGCACACAGACACGTGCACGCAGACACGCGTGCACACAGACAGACGAGCACACAAGAGACTCACACACAAAGACACACGTGGGCACACAGAGATGCAAACACACACACGAGTTCACACAGAGACACGGGGAAACTGACACGCACGAGAACAAACGTCTCCCCCGCGCCCCCTCCGGCCCCCGCAGCCTTGGGGTTCCCGCCCTGCCACGGGCTCCTGGCTCCCTCACCGACTGCACCTCGGGGGCGATCCCGGTCGGGTTCCGTCTGATCCGAGGCCCCGCACCCAAACCGCGACAGGGGACCCATTACCCGGAGGCCCGCAGCCTGGCGAAGGAACCGGGACTCAGAGTAGCCTCCGGGACCGAGCCCTCCAAGAAAGGCAGCCAGGGGCCCAGACAACCGTGGACGGAGCGAGGGCGAGTCATAGACCCAGACTAGGCAGCTGGAGGCATCGTCAACGGAGGGTCCTTAGGAGACCCTGAACCCATTCACCCGGCACCAGGAACTCTCCCGAAGCACGAATTCTGGCAGGTGGTAGCCTCGAGGCAGGGAGGATGCTTCGCAAGCCTTCACCTAGATGCGCGGCGGACCCTGGGAAAGGTAGTCTACCGCACGCCAACCCTGGGAAATGTAGTCCTGCGCACGTCACCGCCTAGATGCGCGGTAAACCTTGAGAAATGTGGTCCCGAGTGGGCGAGCGTCACCGGCGCGGAGCTTCGCGGGTCGCAATGACTGTCCTGGCTTCGAGACCGCCAGACGGGATGGTAGAATCCTCGGCCGCAGTCCCTCGGCTTAGAACTGAGCCTCTTTCAGGCCGAGCGCGGGCTCGGGCTCGCGCCTGTAATCCCAGCACTTTGGGAGGCTGAGGCGGGCGGATCACGAGGTCAAGAGATCAAGACCATCCTGGCCAACATGGTGAAACCCCGTTTATACTAAAAATACAAAAATTAGCTGGGCATGGTGGCGTGCACCTGTGGTCCCAGCTACTTGGCAGGCTGAGGCAAGAGAATCGTTTGAACCCGGGAGCTGGAGGTTGCATGTTTTATGTCAGTTTCACAAAAACTCCAAATGTGTTGCTAGACACATCTCAGGGATGTCTGAAATGAAGGCTGCCTGATGAGAAAAAATAGTTACTTTTTTTTTTTTTTTTTTTTTTTTTTGAGACAGAGTTTCGCTCTTGTTACCCAGGCTGGAGTGCAATGGCGTGATCTCGGCTCACCGCAACCTCCGCCTCCTGGGTTGAGGCAATTCTCCTGCCTCAGCCTCCTGAGTAGCTGGGATTACAGGCACGTGCCACCATGCCCAGCTAATTTTTTGTATTTATAGTACAGACGGGGTTTCACCATGTTGACCAGGATGGTCTCGATCTCTCGACCTCGTGATCCACCCGCCTCGGCCTCCCAAAGTGCTGGGATTACAGGCTTGAGCCACCGCGCCCGGCCTAAAATAATTACTTTCTATAAAAAAATATTAGTCGGGAGTAGTGGCGCACACCTGTAATCCCAGCTACTGGGGAGGCTGAGGCAGGAGAATTGCTTGAACCGGGGAGTTGGAAGTTGCAGTGAGCGGAGAGCCCACCATTGCACTCCAGCCTGGGAGACAGAATAAGACTCTGTCTCAAAAATAAATAAATAACATACTCCCTTTTATCACAAATCTTCCACATCCTCTCCTCCACTTTCATTCTAAGCAAATGACTCCAGTTGATCTTTTATTGAGAAAATACAACTAACTAGATAGGAACTACTTTTAGTTTCCCCACTATCAGATTCTCAGATCTGCGTGAATTGGCACCTACATTATCTCTTCCTTCCCCTCCAAATCGGAAGTAACCCAGTTCCTAATAAACACCAGATGAGCCAACAGCCTCCTCTTCTCTCAGCCTCTCAAATACTTTTCTCCTGCAGTTCTTCCTTCCTTCCTTCCCCTTCTTTCTTTTCCTTCCTTCCTCTCTTTCTTTCCTTTTTTCTTTTTCATACTGAGTCTCGCTCTGTAGCCCAGGCTGGAGTGCAGTGGCACAATCTTGCCTCACTGAAACCTCCACCTCCCAGGTTCAACGATTCTTGTGCCTCAACCTCCTGGGCAGCTGAGATTACAGGCGCCTGCCACCATGCCTGGCTAATTTTTGTATTTTTTGGGAAAGATGGGTTTCACCATGTTGGCCAGGTTGGTCTCAATCTCCTGAGCTCAAGTGATCTGCCCGCTTTGGCCTCCCAAAGTGTTGGGATTACAGGCGTGAGCCACTCTGCCTGGCCTTGTTCTGCAGTTTTCTTACTGGGTTACTACCATTTTACAAGCATCCTCTATGTCTTCCAGCTTTAATTAGTAACAAAGAACCAAAACTCCTTCCTAAATCTTGTGTCTGTCTCAAGCTACTGTTTCACATCTGGTCTTCCAGCAAAATGATTCAGGAAGAGTCATCTACACGCTATCACCCCTACCTATCTTCATGTTCACTGGTTGTTGGTTGTTTTGAAATGGGGTCTCAGTCACCCCAGAGGTGGGGCCTGGTGAGAGGTGTTTGGATTAAGGAGGTGGATCCCTCATAAATGACATAGTGCTATTTCCTTGGTGATGAGTGAATTCTCACTCTGGTTGTTCAGGAGAGATCTGGTTAAGAGTGTGGGACCTACCCCGTCTTTCTCCCTCTCTTGCCATGTGACTTGCGACATCCCCTTCTCCTTCCACTATGATTATAAGCTCCCTGAGGCCTCACCAGAAACAAATGCCAGCACAATGCTTCCTGTACAGCCTGCAGGACCGTGAGCCGAAATAAAATTCTTTTGTTTATAAATTACTCAGTCTCAGCTATTCCTTTACAGGAATTAAAAAAACACATATGGATGAACACAACTGGCATCTAAGTAGTAGGGAAATACTTCTCAAAAAGTTTACGACAGCTTTCTCTCCTATCCATTGCACTGACACAGAAGTCATAACTTGCTTTAGTCTTGGTTCCCTCACTAAGTAGATGTGAAAATATTGTTTTGTTTTGTTTGTTTTTGAGACTGGGTCTCACTCTGTCACCCAGCCTGGAGCAGTGGCACAATCACAGCTCACTGCAGCCTTGACCTCCTGGGTTCAAGCGATCCTCCTGCCTCATCCCTCCAAGTAGCTGGGACTATAGGTGTGTGCCACCACACCTGGCTAATTTTTGTATTTTTTTTGTAGAGACTGTGTTTCACTGCGTTGGCCAGGCTTGTCTCCAACTCCTGGGCCAAGTGATCTGCCCACCTCAGCCTCCCACAGTGCTGGGATTAGAGGTGTGAGCCACTGCACCTGGCCTTCTTTTCCTACATATAAAATGGGCAAATAGCCGGGCATGGTGGCTCAAGCCTGTAATCACAGCACTTTGGGAGGCCGAGGCGGGTGGATCACGAGGTCGAGAGATCGAGACCATCCTGGTCAACATGGTGAAACCCCGTCTCTACTAAAAATACAAAAAATTAGCTGGGCATGGTGGCATGTGCCTGTAATCCCAGCTACAGAGGAGGCTGAGGCAGGAGAACTGCCTGAACCCAGGGGGCGGAGGTTGCGGTGAGCCGAGATCGGGCCATTGCACTCCAGCCTGGGTAACAAGAGCGAACTCCGACTCAAAAAAATAAAAAAAGGGCAAATAATTAGACGCATACTACTATCCAACAGAACTTTCCTGAAGATAAAATGGTTAGAACAGGGGTTTCCAAACTGTGGTGGTCCCTGGTACAGCAGCATCAGCATGCTCTGGGAACTTCTCAGAAATGCAAATTCTAGCCCCCACCTGATTTATTGAATTAGAAACCCGAGAAGGGCCCAGCAACAGATCATCTAGGTGATTCTAACATACAGTGAAGAACAACTAATTCAGATAAAAACATTCTGCAGGGGGATGTGGGGGAGGACACCAGAGCTAAAGAAAGGCCAAATTATCACTGCCTTGTATGACAAAATCATGTTTAACCTTGCTATTGAGCAGCCGTAAATAGGCAAAACTCCAATTCCAGATTTTTCATAAAACATCTTGTTTTCCCATAGTACTGTCATCCTTCCGGTATCCAAGAGGAAGTGGTTCCAGGACAGCCCCCCAGACACCTAAATTCACAGATGCTCCAGATCCTCACATAAAATGGCACAGCAGTTACATACAGCCTAAACACATCTTCCTATATAATTTGAATCATCTCTACATCACTCATAATACCTAATACACTGTAAATGCTATCCAAATAGTTACATATTGTTTTAAAGATTTATATTTCAAAAATTGTGTATATATACATACACTATATATATATATATATATATATATATATATATATAGAGAGAGAGAGAGAGAGAGAGAGAGAGAGAGAGAGAGAGAGTGTGTGTGTATACATACATACTTTTTTTTTTTTCCTTTTTGTGGAGAACGGGGTCTCGCTATATTGCCCAGGCAGGTCTCGAACTCCTGGGCTCAAGCTATCCTCCTGCCTCTGCCTCCCTAAGAGCTGGGATTACAGGCATGAGTCACAGCGCCCGGCTTTTTTTTTGAGACAGTTTCTCTCTTGTTGCCCAGGCTGGAGTGCAGTGGCACGATCTTGGCTTACTGAAACCTCTGCCTCCCAAGTTCAAATGATTTTCCTGCCTCAGCCTCTGGAGTAGCTGGGATTACAGGCACGTGCTACCATGCCTGGCTAATTTTTGTGTTTTTAGTAGAAATGGGATTTTGCCATGTTGGCCAGGCTGGTCCTGAACTCCTGACCTCAGGTGATCCACCTGTCTAGGTCTCCCCAAGTGCTGGGATTACAGGCATGAGTCACCACACCCAGGTAATTACTGTATATATATATATATATATATATATATATATATATATATATATATATATATATTTTTTTTTTTTTTTTTTTTTGAGACGGAGTTTCGCCCTTGTGACCCAGGCTGGAGTGCAATGGCGCGATCTCGGCTCACCGCAACCTCCGCCTCCTGGGCTCAGGCAATTCTCCTGCCTCAGCCTCCTGAGTAGCTGGGATTACAGGCACGTGCCACCATGCCCAGCTAATTTTTTGCACTTTTAGTAGAGACGGGGTTTCACCATGTTGACCAGGATGGTCTCGATCTCTCGACCTCGTGATCCACCCGCCTCGGCCTCCCAAAGTGCTGGGATTACAGGCTTGAGCCACCGCGCACGGCTATTACTGTATATTTTAAATACTTTCCATCCAGGTTTGTGGATTAATGGATGCAGAACCCATGGATACAGAGGACCAACTGTATCAAAAAGAGAACACCTTAAAACTTGAAATACATGTGCAAAGAGGGAGAAAGCAGAGAAAACGATGGGGTACTTCATTATTAGAAAAGAATTAATTTACATGAAGCTCAAACGCTGTATATTGTTGGCATTCATCATTATTCAAGAAAACCTTTAATAACACTCTTTATATTATACTGTGACGAAGGATTTAAAAAATCTTCAGGAAGGGCTGGTTTACAAAATAGAACTGTCTAGGGTCTGAGCCATTTTTCTCATACCCATCCCATTCTCTCTCTGTAACAGCAGCGGGAGGAGTGACAGAGCCTGCAGGTTAAGACTGTCTGGCAGGTGTTGCCATCTAGCACATTGAAGTTCTGGGGAGGTTGTTTTCATTTTTTTTTTTTTCCCCCTAAAAGACGGAGTCTCACTCTGTCCCCAGGCTGGAGTACAATGGTGTGATCCCAGCTCACTGTAACCTCTGCCTCCTGGGTTCAAGCCATTCTCCTGCCTCAGCCACCCAAGTAGCTGGAACTACAGGTGCTTGCCATGACGCCCAGCTAATTTTTGTATTTTTAGTAGAGACGGGGTTTCACTATGCTGGCCGGGTGGTCTTAGTCTCCTGACTTCGTGATCCACCCGCTTTGGCCTCCCAAAGTGCTGGGATTACAGGCACGAGCCAACGTGCCCTGCAATTTTTTTTTTTTTTTTTTTTTTTTGAGACGGAGTTTCGCTCTTGTTACCCAGGCTGGAGTGCAATGGCGCGATCTCAGCTCACTGTAACCTCCGCCTCCTGAGCTCAGGCAATTCTCCTGCCTCAGCCTCCTGAGTAGCTGGGATTACAGGCACGCGCCACGATGCCCAGCTAATTTTTTGTATTTTTAGTAGAAACAGGGTTTCACCATGTTGACCAGGATGGTCTCGATCTCTTGACCTTGTGTTACACCCGCCTCGGCCTCCCAAAGTGCTGGGATTACAGGCATAAGCCACCACGCCCAGCACCATTTTCTTTTCTAAAACAAAATTAGCTGGGGATGGTGACTTATACCTATAATGGCAGCACTTTAGGAGGCCATGGGAGGATCACTTGAGCCCAGGAGTTTGAGACTAACCTGGACAATATTCAGAGACCTCATAACTACAATTAAAAAAAAAATTAGCACAGCAAGGGGGTGCCTGCCTGGAGTCCAGCTACTTGAGAGGCTGAGGTGGGAGGGCTGCTTGAGCCCAGTAGGCAAAGGAGACTGATGGTGGCTTGAGTCAAGATCCTGCCATGGTATTCTGGCCTGGGCAACTGAGCAACACCAGAAAAAAGATATTAACAAAAATTCAGTATTTAAGGTACACGTTTCCTGTGACAATATGCAGGACAGCAAAACTGCCATTTCTTGGAAGACAGTTTTTCCACAGAGGGGTTGTGGGGGTGGGGGACGCGTATGGGATGTTTTCAGGATGAAACTGTTCCGTCTCACATCATCAGGAATCACGTTCTCATAGGAAGCGCACAACCTAGATTCCTCACACGCACAGTTCATAACAGGGTTCGTACTCCTATGAGAATCTCATGCCACCACTGATCTGGCATGAGGTGGAGCTCAGGTGACAAATGCTTGTTCACCTGACACTCATCTCCTACCATGCAGTTGGGACCCCGATATAGTGTGTATCCCATGTTAAAATAATCAAAACAGATTTGGATTATGCTGTCCTTTTAAATTTTAATAAAATAGATTAATTTCATATTACATAGAGAGCAAGTCCATCCACTCATCCGTGATAAAATTTTAGAAATATTTTTTATAAAATGTTTAGTATTTGATTGGAAATGAATCCAGTATAACATGACTTCTACAGATACAGCATTTCCATCCTCACTCCCATTCCTATTGAGAAATTTTAAAAATACAGAAAAGTACAAAAAATAAGACAAGATATCCATATACCACAATCCAGAATCGATCAGAATCTTCTTATATTTACTTGAAGTCCTTTTAAAGAGAAGTGGATGTTTATATAAAAAGCTCAAGTCTCCTTTAACCCATACCCACCCCACCTCCCACACTCATTACTTTCCCTTCTCCACTCTTCACAGGTGACCATTATCGAGAGTTTGGTCTGTATCCTTCCAACCCATTTCAACATGTACATACATATATGCATCCATTACCAACAGACAGTACTGAGTATTGTGAGGGAACTTTTCATTCAAATTTACAAAGTCACTGTACTACCTGCATCCTTCTGCAACTTGATCCCCCCTCAACACTTCTGGGATCTTTCTGTGAATACATGTGGATTTCATTGGTTGCATGTTACAGATATATAGTATTACGTAAGAATTTCCCATAGAGTTCCTGATGGGCATTCTCAGTTGTTTCTAATTTTTGGCTACTACAAGTCAAGCCACAGTAAATATTCTAGTACACATTTCCTGAGCATTCATAGTCACAAGTAGAACTGCTAAGTATTTCTGAAGTTGTCAAAAGGAATGTTTCCCTGTTCCCAAGGTCATATTGCATGTAGTATACAGCTTTTCATATTTCTGTTTTTAATCTCTGGATTTACTTTTGCATGTATAGTTCATGGTCTATTTTTCTCCCTTGGAGAACAAATTATCTCCACTTAAAAAAATAGTTCCATTATTTCCTCACTTCCTGATGCTGCTTATATCATATTCCAAATTCTAATAAATGCATAGGTCTTTTTCTGAAATCTCTTCTGCTCTGTTCATTTAATACCACAGGAGTCTTAATATTATTTGTAGATGACCATGTCATCTATTTTTGTCTGTTCCTTTCCAATATTTACAACTTTTTTGTTACTGGCAAATATCTCCAGATCCGTGGTGGCAGCAATAAAAAAGACATCCATTTTCTGTTCCCATTTCTCGTGAAACTGTGCCTAAACTTTCAGCATGATCACTGCTGCAAGTGTCTTTGCTGGACATAGGCTTTTTATCATATGCATGTCTTTCTCTGCAGTACAAATTTTCTGGTGTCCCTTAAGTTTTTAGAACTTTAGTTAAAGTTGACCTCATTCGTGGTGCTTTGCTTCAGATGGATTATTTCTGATGCATGATGAGGTGCCCATTTCTAATGAAAGCTTTCCCACTTTCAAAGTATCCATAGGGTTTTTAGTGAGTATGAATTTTCTGGTGTCTAATGTGGTGTGACTTCTGGCTGAAAGCTTTCCCACATTCGCTGCACTGATAAGGCTTCTTACCTGTGTGTATTCTCAAGTGCAGAGCAAGGGTTGAGAACTGAGAGAAAGCTTTCCCACATTCATTACAACCATAGGGCTTCTCACCTGTATGGCTTCTCACATGCACAGTGAGAGATGAGCTCTGAGAGAAGGCCTTTCCACACACATTGCATTCATAAGGTTTATCACCCGAATGGATTCTCACATGTACGATAAGTGATGTTCGCTGAGAGAAGGCTTTTCCACATTCGTTACATTCATAGGGTTTCTCTCCAGTGTGAATGTTCTGATGTTTTATGAGGTACTTCTTCTGGCCAAAGGCTGTTCCACATTCACTACATTTAAAAGGCTTCTCTCCAATATGGATTTTCTCATGCTCAGTAAGGTTGGATTTGCCACTAAAGGTTTTTCCACATTCCTTACATACAAAGGGCTTCTCTCCCGTGTGAGTTCTCTGGTGTCTGATGAGGTTTGACTTCTGAATGAAAGCTTTCCCGCAATCTTTACACTCAAAAGGTTTTTCTCCAGTGTGAATTTTCTGGTGCGTAAGGAGGTTTTCCTTCTGGCTAAAGGATTTCCCACATTCATTACATTCAAAAAGCTTCTCACCAGTGTGGGTGTTCTGATGTTTAATGACATACTGCTTCTGGCTAAAGGCTTTGCCACACTCGTTACATTCAAAAGGTTTCTCTCTCGTATGAAAATGCTCATGCTCGGTGAGGTTTGACTTGTGGCTGAAGACTTTCCCACATACCTTACAGGCAAAGGGGTTTTCCCCACTGTAAATTCTCTGCTGGCTGAGCTGTGACATCTGAATGGAAGCTTGCCCACATTCACAAGGTTTCTCTCCAGTAGGAATTGTTTGATGAATGAGGATTTACTTTTGGCTTAAGAGATTTCCACATCTCTTATATTTATAAGGCTTCTCTGTGTATGACCACCCAAATGCATATCAAGGGATAAGGTTTGAGAGGAAGTTTTTAATCATACTCAGTACATTCAATGCTCTCCTGAAAAATTTTCTAATATTCAATGAAGTATTGCTACTTTCACCTTCACTGGTTTCTCACCGGCATGAATTTTCTGCTTCTCAATGAGATTTGTCATCTAGCTAAGGGCTTGTCAATACTCCTTAGAAGCACAGGGTTTCTCTTCAGCATGACTTCTACGTTCAATGAGACGTGACATCTGAGTAAAAGATGCCCCACGTTCAGAAAATTCATAGGGTTTCTCTCCAGTATGAACAGTCTAGTATCAGATGAGGTACAAACGTTTTAAACTAAAGGCATTTACACTGAAAGGGGGTTAATAGCATAAGAAGTAAGCTGTGGTAGAGAAGTTCCCAAATAATTCCCTTGATAATTCTTTCTTACACAACCTCCCTCATGACTTCAGTCCAGGTTGTGTTTCAAACTCCAAACTTCAAAAAGGGATGGCCTTCAAAGAAAGAAGGTCTGAGAGTAGAGGAAGTATTTTTCCTTCTTTTCCTCAGTCTTTACTGGAGATGGATCAACTTGCCTCCCAAGTTTTGGTGCCTCTTTATCTGCTCATCATTTTCTCAGGCTTCCTCTAAAATGGAGTACAAAGAACCATCACACAAAGGAGTTAATTCATAAAGTACCCAGAACTGTGGCTGGCACATGGTAAGCCCTTCATCTTACCTTTATGTTACCATCACTTTTATTTTTGAATTTTCCCATTACTAGCAATAAAATTTCAGATTGTGCTTTTCTGAGACGAACTCTGGTAGCCCATCTCCCAATATGAAAAGAATCTATATTAATGCCTCCAACTAAATTATCAGAAGGGAACCCTACTTGAGGTTACCTAGGCAGAAAATTAACATTCATGGATCCACAAAGCTTAGAGTACTCTTGAAAAATAATGTTTCCATTTCAGAATTTAGCAAGTGGTATAATAATGAAGAATTGCCAAATAGGAGAAAGAGATAAAGAGATGACTACATAAAAATTAGGAAGTCCACCTGGGATGCTAACAAAGAAAAGTAATTTTTTTTCTTTTTGAGACAGAGTTTTACTTGTTACCCAGGCTGGAGTGCAGTGCTGTGATCTCAGCTCACTGGAACCTCCATCTCCTGGGTTCAAGTGATTCTCCTGCCTCAGCCTCCTGAGTAGCTGGGATTACAGAGGTCTGCCATCACGCCCGGCTAAATAATGCTCATATTTCTAAGACAGAGAATAGATCAATCAACAAGTGCTTTTCTCCAAAACTCATTAAAATGGTAAGAAAGAGGAAAATGGTACAAACTGACAAGAAAAAGAAATACAGAGGAGATACTGGTATTCAACAGACATGAACACATTTTTCAATAATGGGAAGGATGGGGAAGATTTCCAATGCACAGCAGAGTTATGAGGAAACTCAAATAATGTAAATGTACTACAGAAGAGAATACCAGTGATTTGTGCCACAAAATTTCAGAAAGAGGCAGAAAATGAAGGGAATTAGGTTTCTCGAAAGGAATAAAGGATGGTGGCTGAAAAAAAGTGTGAGGAGCAGTTGAACACACAATGTGCAGTCATGAGAGCAAAGGACTGGCCCCACCTTCATGTGAAACGGAAGATTATCCTCTGAAGAAATTTCATCAGAGCTCAGGGGCATCCAGCAAATGAGGTGACAGGAATGAGCTGCTATACGGAAATCACGATTAAACCGACATACATGGTAAGACCTGCAGCGCCATTCTGCTGCTGAAGATAAAAGATGCTGGCAGCCAGGTATATATACCCATGGGCAGGATACTAGAGGATCTGTCTCTGCAGAAACTGAAAGGCCCACAATAAACCTCATTAGCAGCCTGGCCAACATGGCAAACTCCCATCTCTACTAAAAATACAAAAACTAGCCCAGCATGGTGGTGCGCGCCTGGAATCCCAGCTGCTTGGGAGGCAAAGGCATGAGAATCACTTGAACATGGGAGGCAGAGGTTGCAGTGACCTAAGATCATGTCACTGCACTCCAACTCCAGCCTGAGTGAAAAAGCAAGACTGTCGCAAAAACAAAACAAACAAAGCCTCATTAAGATGCCCCTCTCCAAGATGATAAGTATCAAAGTGTCACTTGTATTCATATCGCATTGGCTAAAACAAAAGACTTGGCTGTGGCTGAGTTCACTGGAGTCAGACAGTGTAATCCTTCTACAAGACGGAGACCAGTGGTTCACTAAGCATTTCACTTTTCAGCCACTGAAGCCTACCGGATATAAGCACCCAAGCACAAAAGAGCTTATGATTACCTCTTAGTGAGCTATTAACAAATATTCCACTAGCCCCACTAACATGAAAGACATCAAAATAAAGAGAAAAAACCTATGAGGAAATAAAGGCAAGGCCCAGCAAACAACACTACAACCAGTCAGGAATACGTAAAAGCTATTTTTTCAGTTAAACAGTAAGAGGGTTTTGTAAGCAAGAAATGGAAATAAAAGTTCCCTTAGAAATTAAGACTGTGAGAGAAGGGGAAAACAAAGATAAAGCAGTGCGTATCCACATTCAGCAGTAACAAGTCACCCTGTTCCAAAAGGCATGGCTGCCTCATCCTAGCAAACTCAGGCATGGCTAGGTGCTCACTTGGCTGATAAAATATGATCACAAGTGATGAGTGTCATTTCATGGTAGGATTTTCAATGACAAATTCAGAGGATACACCAAGGGAACATAAAAGCTGAGTAAAAGAAGTTGAAAAAAAAAAAAAAAGATAATTCATTAGAAGAAGTAGTCAAAGAACAAAAAAGTTGCCTCTACTCTAAGTCAAAGGGTCCACTTGAGTAAGAATAAACCCATAACTAGACACATTACTATGACATTTCAAAACACAAAATACAGAGTTTATAAATGTTTTCAGAAAGAAAGAACAAGGCTGGACATGGTGGCTCACACCTGTAATCCCAACCCTTTGGGAGGCCAAGGTGGGAGAACCACTTGAGCCCAGTAGTTCAAGACCAGGAAGGACAACATAGTGAGAAAGAAAAAAAAAAAAAAATGTAAAGAGTTTCTGAGACTAAAACATTTGAGAACAGCAGCTCAAAATATTCATTCAACAAATACTTGTCTTCTTACCACGTGCATGGCAGTTCTAGGCTCTAAAGATAAACAGTATTGAACAAAACTGACAACATATCCTGGTCTCATCAAGTTTACATTCTAGTTGACATGATACAAGAATAGAGATGGTTTGCTAAAAAGCAATCCAGGCACAGTGGCTCACGCCTGTAATCCCAGTCCTTTGGGAGCCCAAGGCAGGTAGATCATTTGAGGTTCGGAATTCAAGACCAGCCTAGCCAACATTGTGAATCCGTGCCTCCACTATAAATATGAAATTAGCCAGGGTTGGGTGCAGTGGCTCACACCTGTAATCCCAACACTTTGGGAGACTGATGTGGGCAGATCACCTGAGGTCAAAAGTTCGAGACCAGCCTGGCCAACACGGTGAAACCTCATCTCTACTAAAAATACAAAAATTAGCTGGGTGTGGTGTTGGGTGCTTATAATTCCAGCTACTTGGGAGGCTGAGGCAGGAGAATCGCTTGAACCCAGGAGGTAGAGATTGCAATGAGCTGAGATGGTCAACCGCCTCGGCCTTCCAAGGTGCTGGGATTACAGGCCTGGAATGCACTCTTAAAAGACTTCCTGACAGGCACAGTGGCTCATAATTTGTAATCATAGCAACGTGGGAGGCTGAAGCAGGAGAATCACTTGAGGCCATGAGTTTGTGACCAGCTTGGGCAATGTGGCAAGATCTTGTCTCAAAAAATAAAAAATTTTTTTAAGGAGGTCGCTAATTTTGTCTCTTAAAAATACAATCCGACTTTGGGAGGCCGAGGCGGGTGGATCACGAGGTCGAGAGATCGAGACCATCCTGGTCAACATGGTGAAACCCCGTCTCTACTAAAGGTGCAAAAAATTAGCTGGGCATGGTGGCGTGTGCCTGTAATCCCAGCTACTTAGGAGGCTGAGGCAGGAGAATTGCCTGAGCCCAGGAGGCGGAGGTTGCGGTGAGCCGAGATCGCGCCATTGCACTCCAGCCTGGGTAACAAGAGCGAAACTCCGTCTCAAAAAAAAAAAAAAAAAAAAAAAAAAAAAAAAATACAATCCGGCCGGGCGCGGTGGCTCAAGCCTGTAATCCCAGCACTTTGGGAGGCCGAGGCGGGTGGATCACGAGGTCGAGAGATCGAGACCATCCTGGTCAACATGGTGAAACCCCGTCTCTACTAAAAATACAAAAACTAGCTGGGCGTGGTGGCGCGTGCCTGTAATCCCAGCTACTTAGGAGGCTGAGGCAGGAGAATTGTCTAAGCCAAGGAGGCGGAGGTTGCGGTGAGCCGATATCGCGCCATTGCACTCCAGCCTGGGTAACAAGAGCGAAACTCCGTCTCAAAAAAAAAAAAAAAAAAAAAATACAATCCTGCCGGGCGCGGTGGCTCAAGCCTGTAATCCCAGCACTTTGGGAGGCCGAGGAGGGTGGATCACGAGGTCAAGAGATCGAGACCATCCTGGTCAACATGGTGAAACCCCGTCTCTACTAAAAATACAAAAAATTAGCTGGGCATGGTGGCACGTGCCTGTAATCCCAGCTACTCAGGAGGCTGAGGCAGGAGAATTGCCTGAACCCAGGAGGCGGAGGTTGCGGTGAGCCAAGATCGCGCCATTGCACTCCAGCCTGAGTAACAAGAGCGAAACTCCATCTCAAAAAAAAAAAAAAAAAAAAAAAAAAAATGCAATCCTCTGACCTTCTAATTATTATCAGACTCACTGTTTCTAAAATACGCTTTTCATATGAAATATTTTTAAACCCACATTTATACATAGCTAAGTCTTAACATCCTAACTATAACCTGAGATGCTGGGTTACATCAATGGCTCTACTCTTTTATTTGAATGGCTGACAATACTGTACACATTTTAAAAATACTAAGGGCAGTATCATGGAGGAAAAAACAGTGGAATTACGAAGGATGAAAGTTTAGATTTTACTTAAAAAAATTAGCTGGGTGTGTGGTATGTGCAATGCATGCCTGTGGTCCCAGCTGCTCAAGAGACTGAGGCAGGAGGATTGCTTGAGCCCAGGAGGTTGAGGCTTCCGTGGGCCACGTTCATTCCACTGCACTCCAGCCTGGGCGACACAGCGAGACTCTGTCTCAAAAAAAAAGGAATGTTTGTTTGTTTGTTTTGAGACAGTCTTGCTCTGTCACCCAGGCTGAAGTGCAGTGTGCAGTGGTGTGGTCTTGACTCACTGCAACCTCAGCCTCAAGGTTACAAGCGATTCTCCTGCCTCAGCCTCCCCTGTAGCTGGGATTACAGGCATGCGCCACCACACCTAATTTTTGTATTTTTAGTAGAGACCAGTTTCACCATGTTGGCCAGGCTGGACTCAAACTCTTGATCTCAGGTGATCTGTCCACCTGTGCTTTTCTTGGTAGAAAATACATAGTTAGGCAGGGCGCGGTGGCTCAAGCCTGTAATCCCAGCACTTTGGGAGGCCGAGGCAGGTGGATCACGAGGTCAAGAGATCAATACTATCCTGGTCAACATGGTGAAATACCGTCTCTACTAAAAATACAAAAAATTAGCTGGGCATGGTGGCGCGTGCCTGTAATCCCAGCTACTCAGGAGGCTGAGACAGGAGAATTGCCTGAACCAAGGAGGTGGAGGTTGCGGTGAGCCGAGATCACGCCATTGCAATCCAGCCTGGGTAACAAAAGCAAAACTCCTTCTCAAAAAAAAAAAAGTTAATTTTTTAGGGGTAGAGCATCATGATGTCTCAGCACACAAAATAAACACAGATACGGACATACAAAAACATAGCAAAATATTAATTATTGATTCTACATGGTGGAATACATACGAGATCGTTGTACTATTCTTTACTCTTTCGGCATTTATGTTTAAAATGTTAATATAAAAAAAATCAAATGGCTGTACATAGTGGCTCACACTTGTAATCCCAGCACTTTGAGGCCAAGAGTTCAAGACCAGCCTGGCCAACGAGGTAAAACCCCATCTCTACTGAAAATTCAAAAAATTAGCTGGGTGTGGTGGCATACACCTGTAGTCCCAGCTACTCAAGAGGCTGAGGCGGAGGTGGAGGTTATAATGAGCCCAGATCACGCCACTGCATTCCAGTTTGGGCAAAAGAGCAAGACTCTATTTCAAAAAATAAAAATAAAAATTTAAAAATTGAGAAAGAAGAACCGATCAATACATCCACAACAAAAATTCATAGATTATTTAACAGCACCTCATGCATTCTCACAGTACTCACCAGAAAAATAAAACAGGTTTTACTTTCCTTTCAACAGGTTTATAATGCAGACTGTAAACAGCACATCTAAAAACGTGTTTAAGATCTTATTTACTAAGGACTTGTAAATTCTTCCAGAAAACATGAAGTAATGGACAAGCAGAGGAAGATGAAAAAAGGCAGAAGTAACAGGCACATTTTAATTAAAATTAAATTCAAGTTTAAGTAAGTATTACTTACATATGTAGAACATTTCATAATCGAAGGCCAAGATTTAAAAAATTTTATAAAGAGAAAGAAATATGTTCATATTCATAGCCACATTTTTTTTTCTGTTGCCCAGGCTGGAGTCCAGTGGCAAGATCTTGGCTCACTGCAACCTCCGCCTTCCAGGTTCAAGCAATTCTCCAGTTTCAGCCTCCGAGTAGCTGGGACTACAGGTGTGTGCTTCCACACCCAGCTAATTTTTGTATTTTTAGTAGACAGGGTTTCACCACGTTGGCCAGGCTAGTCTCAAACTCTTGACCTCAGGTGATCCACCTGCCTTGGCCTCACAAAGTGCTGGGATTACAACCATGAGCCACCAAGCCGAGCCATTTTCTTTTTTTAAAGATACGGGGTCTCACCATGTTGCCCAGGCTGGTCTTGAACTCCTGAGCTCAAGCAATCTGCCCACCTCGGCCTCCCAAAATGCTGGTATTACAGACGTGAGCCACCATACCCGGCCCTCTAACTACTTTTTATGTCTGTGAAAGAGAAAAGAAATATTAAGAGTAGGAAGTAGTTCTAATTCTAATGTCATATGAGAAAGGATGTGAGTGGACAGCTGCCATCACTCTTCTAAGAAAGATCCCTTTTTTATCTATTTATTTATTTGTTTGTTTGTAAAAACAGAGGTAGGTTCTCAGGCTAATTAAAATTTATTTTTGGAGAGACAGGGTCTTACTATGTTGCCCAGGCTGGTCTCAAGCAATCCTCCCGAAGTGCTCCGAATACAGGCATGAGCCACTAAACATGCCTACTACGACCCCTTATGCATGGTGCTCTCCAAAAGCACAGGCACAGCTTCGGGGCCTGATTACCGCTCCTTGTATGCATTCATGGAATCCAGGAATGTTATACTGGTTGAAGGCAACTTGACGGACCGATTGGCATCCGTGAATAGTAGGGAATGTAGGGCTTAGCAAGGAAAGAGACACCAACCTCATATAAAGCAGCCTGTCAGTAAAGCAGGACAGATGAGGGACAATTTTCCTTCTTTTTTTTTTTTTTGTATTTTTTTTTTTTTTTTAGTAGAGATGGGGTTTCACCATGTTGAACAGGATGGTCTTGATCTTTTGACCTCGTGATCCACCCGCCTCAGCCTCCCAAAGTGCTGGGATTACAGGCGTGAGCCACCGCGCCTGGCTCTTTTTTTTTTTTGGAGACGGAGTTTCGCTCTTCTTACCCAGGCTGGAGTGCAATGGCGCGATCTCGGCTCACCGCAACCTCTGCGTCCTGGGTTCAAGCAATTCTCCTGTCTCAGCCTCCTGAGTAGCTGGGATTACAGGCACACACCACCATGCCCAGCTAATTTTTTGTATTTTTAGTAGAGACGGGGTTTCACCTTGTTGACCAGGATGGTCTCGATCTCTCGACCTTGTGATCCACCCGCCTCGGCCTCCCAAAGTGCTGGGATTACAGGCTTGAGCCACCGCGCCCAGCCTTTTTTTTAAAAAAAAAAAAAAAAAATCATGCCTCTGAGACAAGTTCGAGAGGGCACAATGTTCTATCTCCCTAAATTCCTGACTTCTATATCCAACTGGCAACTTGAATACTCATTTATATGATCAAAAGACATGTCATAAACAAGTCCAAAACAAAACTCCTGATCTGGCTGGGCGCGGTGGCTCACATCTGTCATCCCAGCACGTGGGAGGCCGAGGTTGCTGGATCACCTGAGGTCAGGAGTTTGAGACCAGCCTGACCAACATGGAGAAATCCCATCTCTACTAAAAATACAAAAAAAAAAAAAATTAGCCATGCATTGTAGCGCATGCCTGTAATTCCAGCTACTAGGGAGGCTGAGGCAGGAGAATTGCTTGAACCTGGGAGGCGGAAGTTGCTGTTAGCTGAGATTGGGCCATTGCACTCCAGCCTGGGCAATGAGAGTGGGTGGGAAAAAAAAAGAAAACTCATGATCTGTCTCAAAAATTTCTACAGACTTCCTGTCTCAGTAAATGACAATCCATTTTCTTGCAGTTTTTCAAATCAAAATGTTGGACTCTTTTTTCTCATACCCCACATACAATCTGTCAGCTATTCCTCTAAATTATTTTTTAAAATCCAACTACCTGTCACTAAACTACCATCACTTTCTCATTCAGATTACTCAATGGCCTCCAATTAACCTTCCAGCCTTGGGCCCCTACATACTTTATGTAGCAGACCTGATTTATTCCTTTCAAAATGTAATTCTCATTTTATTCCTCTGCTCAAAGCCCTCTGATAGGCTGGAGCAGTGGTAATCAGCACTTCGGGAGGCCAAGGCAGGTGGATCACTTGAGGCCAGGAGTTCAAGACCAGCCTAGCCAACATGGTGAAACCTCATTTCTACTAAAAATAGAAAAATTAGCTGGACGTAGTGGCAGCTGCCTATAATCCCAGCTACTTGGGAGGCCGAGGCAGAAGAATCTCTTGAATCCAGGAGGTGGAGGGTGCAATGAGCTGAGATCATGACACTGTACTCCAGCCTAGGGTGAGGGAAGGAAGGGGGGAGAGAGGGAAGGAGGTAAGAAAGGGAGGGAGCGGGCCGGGCGCGGTGGCTCAAGCCTGTAATCCCAGCACTTTGGGAGGCCGAGGCGGGTGGATCACGAGGTCGAGAGATCGAGACCATCCTGGTCAACATGGTGAAACCCCGTCTCTACTAAAAATACCAAAAATTAGCTGGGCATGGTGGCACGTGCCTGTAATTCCAGCTACTCAGGAGGCTGAGGCAGGAGAATTGCCTGAACCCAGGAGGCGGAGGTTGCGGTGAGCCGAGATCGCACCATTGCACTCCAGCCTGGGTAACAAGAGGGAAACTCCGTCTCAAAAAAAAAAAAGAAAGGGAGGGAGGGAGGGAGGAGGAGAATGGGGGAGGGGGGTGGGGAAGAGAAAAGCAAAGCAAAGTCCTCTGTTGGGTCTCCCAAATCACTCAGAATAAATGCAGAAGCCTGTGATTTGACCTGTTAGGTAACCACTAACAGGTCCCCAACCACTGCTACTCTTATTCCGTCTTGCCCACTCTCTTCCAGCCCGCTGACCCAATCACTATTCTCTGAGCAGGACAGCAAGCTCCTCCGGCCTTCAGGCTTTTAACACTTTTGGTCCTTCTAGCTAAATGATCTTCCACCCAATACCACACACCCATTCTCACACTCTTCAGATCTTTTTTCAAATGGCACTCAGTGAGGCCTTTCCCCACCAAGCTGATTTAAAATAACCCCAACTGGTCCTCTGCCAGCCTTCCTTGCTTTACTCTTTTCCACAGCACTTATCACTATCTGATGGTATAGATTTTTTAAGCATTTACTCATGGTCTGTCTCCACCAATTACAACATAGGCCCTAGGAGGAAGACATTTTTTGACTGTTTTGATAGCTGACATTTCTCTAGCATCTGAAATAGTACCTACTAGACAGCAAGAAATAAATACTTGAAGAATGTGAATATATCACATTGGTGAAACGTAAATTGGTTTACTTCTTTTGAGAGCAATGTGCTTATCTCGATCAAATTTATAAACTAACTTTGACCCAGCATTCCATTTAAAAGTAAGTACTGTGTAGTTATATCTGCATATTTCTGCAAAGCAATATAAACAAGTACACATACTTGTGTCTTCAACAGCAGAAGCCGGGAAACAACCTTAAATGCCCATTAGTAGGCGACAGGTTAAATAAATTAGGTGTCAGCCAGGCACAGTGGCTCATGCTTGTAATCTCATCACTTTAGGAGTCTGAGGCAGGCAGATCACTTGAGGCCAGGAGGTGGAGACCAGCCTGGCCAACATGGCAAAACCCCATCTCTACAAAATACACAAAAATTAGAGAGGTGTGGTGGCACATGCCTGTAATCCCAGCTACTCAGGAGCCTGAGGCACGAGAATCACTTGAGCCCAGAAGTGCAGGCTGCAGTGAGCCAAGACCATGCCACTGCACTGCGCCTGGGTGACAGAGTAAAACTGTCTCAAAAAAAATGAAAAACAAATTATGTGCTCACAGAGAATTCTAAGAAAAAATCTTATGTACATAATGGAATATGTAATATGCCACCATTTATATGAAAAGGAAAAATGAGGGATTATATATATACATATTTGCAGCATAGACACATAGTATGTATTGGCTTACTCCTAGGCTACCTTAAGAAGGATATATGTGACACTCTTAAACGTGAACATAACTTTGCAAGAAACTGCAAGACTAAAAGTCAAAGTTAAGAGGAGATATTTTTCGGGAGTTGTGAGGCAGGAGGATCATTTCAAGACAGGAAGCTGAGGCCGCAGTGAGCCATAATTGTGCCATACATATATATCCCCACACATAAAAGTAGCAGAGGGAAAAACTGATTTCTAAGTCAACAACTTATGACAGGTACATGGGGGCTGAAGGAATGGAGGCAGAGGAGTCCATGGATCTACAATGGCAGAGGTGAGTGAGAAGAAAACGGGAAGTGTGAGAACAGGCATAAAATATAATTCGGAGGCATTCAGCCACTAAAAGGATGAAAGTAGTAACAAAAAGGAACCTAAATATTAGACAATATGTAAAGTCTTACAAAGTCTAAAGGACAATGCATAAGGACAGGAAACGGGGCGCGGGTGAAGGACAGGAAATGGGGTGCGGGTGGAGAACAGCCACCACAGTGGCAAAAGCAGGAAGGCCGACGTCAGAACAGCAACAGGAGGGGGGCCTGTCCCCTCTAGAATCTGAGGAAAGAGGAAGAATAATGAAACGCACAAAAGTGATGGCTGGAAACGTCATTCAGACATCTCAAAAACTCACACCAGGCAATACTCCATGTCTAGGGCCTGTAAGAAAACATCCTTAGAAGTACTCAGAGGTGCCGGGCGCGGTGGCTCAAGCCTGTAATCCCAGCACTTTGGGAGGCCGAGGCGGGTGGATCACAAGGTCAAGAGATCGAGACCATCCTGGTCAACACGGTGAAACCCCGTCTCTACTAAAAATACAAAAAAAAGTAGCTGGGCATGGTGGCGCGTGCCTGTAATCCAAGCTACTCAGGAGGCTGAGGCAGGAGAATTGCCTGAACCCAGAAGGCGGAGGTTGCGGTGAGCCGAGATCGCGCCATTGCACTCCAGCCTGGGTAACAAGAGCGAAACTCCGTCTCAAAAAAAAAAAAAAAAAAAAAAAAAGAAGTACTCAGAGGTATCAATGCTGACTGAAAACTGTGGCCGGCCTGCCTGTCATTCACTCACCTGCATAGATCCTTCCCACTTCTTTCTCTCCCATACAGTATGTCTTCTTGCTTCAGCAGAGGATCATATAACCTGCTATTGGGGAAATGACACAGCATTACAATGTTAATGCGAGCCAAAGTACCATCCTAGAACTCAGGCTGGTGCCTCCTGGCCTTCTGAAGTGTGAGGGTGCAATTTCCAAGGAAGCACAGAAAAAAGCAATGACCTTCTGCCTTAGCAACTAAAGCACACACAATCGTGTGGGCAAAGGGACTAGGGTCATTTGAATCCTAAACTTCAAAACCATGCTCATTAAACCACTTAAAAGTCTACACACATCCAGAAATGGGAAAAAGAGAGAATTAACTTTCAGAATTTTACTTATACAGGAGAGCTGTTCACACCTGTGTGATTGCTGTTTTTCTCTAGCACCACACTCCCACGCAGGTTCCTGAGAGGATTTTAACTACAGCCCTTACTTGTGGATGAATTCAATAGTTGTGTATTTAACAACATGTTCCTATCAGAACTAAAGCACATGGGCACGATATGTAGGAGGTTGTTCTGACACTATTCAACAATACAAATGCAAACATTTTCCTCCTGGAGTCCTAGTATTTATCTTCTTTGCATTATTCTGAGTGAAACCATTTAATTTTTTTTTTTTAGATGGGAGTTTTGCTCTTGTTGCCCAGGCTGGAATGCAATGGTGCTATCTCAGCTCACTACAACCTCCGCCTCCCAAGTTCAAGCAATTCTCCCTCAGCCTCCCAAGTAGCTGGGATTACAGGCATGTGCCCACCATACCCAGCTAATTTTGTATTTTTAGCAGAGTTGGGGTTTTTCCATGTTGGTCAGGCTGGTCTCAAACTCCCGACCTCCGGTGATCCACCCACCTTGGCCTCCCCAAGTGCTAGGATTACAGGCATGAGCCATGGCGCCTGGCCCCTCAAAGTATTTCTAATCAATAGCAAACATTATTGGGATGATTGACCAAATCTGAATATGGACTTTGGATTAAATAATACTAATGTATCAATGTTAAACTTCCTGATTTCATTGCTGTGCTGTAGTTACGAAAGAGAATGTTTTAGTTCTTGGAAAATTCACGCTGAAGTATTTATAGATAAAGGAAGCATGTTCGCAACTAGTTTCAAATAATTCAGGAAAAAAATATACACATTTGGAGAAAGAGTGAAGAAAAAATAAAACAAAAAACCAAAATGTAAATGATTGGTGAATTTGGGTAAAGGATATGAGACTTCTCTGTACTATTCCAACTCTTCCATAAAGTTGAAATCATATAAAAAAGCATAATCACAAAACAGTTAAGTTTCTATTACACATATATCCCCCCTCATCCACTATGTAAGTTGAAAAAGCTTGATAACCAATTCCTGATGGGGTGTGTCAGAGACAAGGTTCAGGGCATGATTTAAACTGAAACATACATGACAGAAACATGAGAAGGTGAGTTGGCTGGAAGCAACTTGCAGGAGGGAGATCAAGTTTGAGATTCTGTACATTCAGGGTGTAGGTTTCTGAACATGTGCAGGCAGACAGATCCATTAGGCAGTTGGATATGCAGATGCGGAGCTCAGAATAGGGCTAGAACAGAAATGAGAACTTGCCAGTTGTCAGACTGTTGCTGCTGCTGAAGACACAGGGAGAATGTTACTGTAGGCTGGGCGCAGTGGCTCATGCCAGTAATCCCAGCACTTCAGGAATCAGATCGCTTGCTTGAGCTCAGAAGTTCAAGACCAGCCTGGGCAACATAGCGAGACTTTGTCTCTACAAAAAATACAAAAATTAGCAGGGTATGGTAGTGTATGTCTGTAGTCCCAGCTACCTGAAAGGCTGAGACAGGAGACTTACTTGAGCCTGAGAGGTGGAGGTTGCAGTGAGTTATGATGATGCCACTGCCCTCCAGCCCAGATGACAAAGCAAGACCCTGTCTCAAAAAATAAAAAATACTGGAATGTAGGATTTGCAGAAAAAGAAAATTAAAAAATAGTGAAAATTTTTTTAAAAAGTAAAAAATAAAAATAATCCCAAAGCAGGGGCCAGGCTTGGTGGCTCATACCTATAATCCCACCACTTTCAGAGGCTGAGGTGGGCAGATTGAGCCCAGGAGTTCAAGACCAGCCTACACAACAAAGTGAGACCTCATCACTACAAAAAAAATACAGAAAACTAGCCAGGTGTGGTGGCTAGCACCTGTAGCCACAGCTAATTGCGAGGCTGAGACAAAAGGACTGCTTGAGTCTGGGAGGCTAAAGTTGCAGTCAGCCGGGGGAAAAAAAAAAGGAATCACAAAGCAGATGAAAACTGAAACATAACAAAATCAACTTATGATACAAACATTTTAAAAAGCAAGCAAAGTTATGAGTAGATCACAAAAAATAAACAGAGGAAACGAGTAAAGAAACAGTCACCCAAAAGAAGGCAATGGACAGAAAACAGAATAGAAATGGACATCTTATTTTTGTCCCATTTGATTTTTTAAGGATGCAGTAACAAAATTTTGAGGGATTTTTGTTTCCTCAATTAATAGCTTTTCCCTGGTTGTTGCACCTGGGCTATAGCAGTGTCTTCAGTCTTTCTGCTCACACCCCCAGAGACCCAGGCAGCATGAGTAATCTGTATTCATATAATCATAATCTATATCTGACCACAAAAGCTACCATCTTATCTAACGTAAAAACATTGAAAAGCAAATCATAATAAAAATAATAGAAAAGCCGGGCGCGGTGGCTCAAGCCTGTAATCCCAGCACTTTGGGAGGCTGAGGCGGGTGGATCACGAGGTCGAGAGATCGAGACCATCCTGGTCAACATGGTGAAACCCCGTCTCTACTAAAAATACAAAAAAATTAGCTGGGCATGGTGGCACGTGCCTGTAATCCCAGCTACTCAGGAGGCTGAGGCAGGAGAATTGCCTGAACCCAGGAGGCGGAGGTTGCGGTGAGCCGAGATCGCGCCATTGCACTCCAGCCTGGGTAACAAGAGCGAAACTCCGTCTCAAAAAAAAAAAAAAAAAATAGAAAAACATTGAAGGCGTTTCTATTAGATTCTAAACAAACAAGAATGCCCACTGCCTCAATTACATAATCAAATGACAAATAACTAATAAAGCAGGGAATGATATTAATATGTAGAAATCAATAGTTTCATATATACCAACAATGGCTACATTCAAAATAGCAACATGAAACAAAGTATCTAGAAATAAACTTAGTCAAACATGTTGAAGGAGGGCACAGTGGCTCACACATGTAATCCTAGCACTTTGGGAGGTCGAGGCAGGCAGATCACGAGGTCAGGAGTTCAAGACCAGCCTGGCCAATATAGTGAAACCCCCGTCTCTACTAAAAATACAAAAATTAGCTGGGTGTGTTACCATGCACCTGTCCTAACTACTTGGGAAGCTGAGGCAGAAGAATCACTTGAACCCGGGAGGCAGAGGTTGCAGTGAACTGAGATCATGCCACTATACTTTAGAGACTTTGTCTCAAAAAAAAGGGGAAGCGTTTAAACCTGAGTGAAAAAGATTTTAAAATACCCCAGAGGACCCAAAAGGAAATCAGTATACCTAACACATACATGAACAGGAATATTTAATGTTCCTATCCCCAAGTTATTTTATAAATTTAATGCAATCCTAGTAAAAATAACGAATAACAAGTTCTTTCTTCTCCCCCTCTGGAACGAGACAAGCGAATCCTAAAATTTACAAAGAAAAAGAAGCAAGAATAGCCAGGAAACTCTGAAAAGGATGAGCAATTAGGAGACTAGCCATACCACAAAGTAAAACACAATGATAAAGCCTTAATAGTAAAAAGATAAATATTGGTACATGAATGCAGACTGGAAGATGGATGAAAATATGAAGTCCAGAAACAGACCAAATATATGTGAGAATTTAGTATATAATCAAATGGCATCTTAAAAATAGTAAACCTAAGACCCTTTATTTTTTCTAATTTTTTTTTTTTCCTGAAACAGAGTCCAGCTCTGTTGCCCAGGCTGGAGTACAGAGGCGCAATCTTGGCTCAAAGCAACCTGCACCCTCCCAAGTTCAAGTGATTCTCTTGTCTCAGCCTTCCATGTAGCTAGAATTACAGACATGTGCCACCATGCCCAGCTAATTTTTTGTATTTTTAGCAGAGATGAGGTTTCACCTTATTGGCCAGGCTGCTCTCCAACTCCTGACCTCAAGTGATCCACCCACCTTGGCCTCCCAAAGTGCTGGGATTACAGGCGTGAGCCACCACAGCGTGCCAGGTTAGACCTTTCAATAAATGATGTCAAAGAACTGGGTAGCCAATTGGAAAAAGGTAAAGCTGGATGCATATCTGATAGCATATACCAAGATAAAATCTAAATGGATAATAAATTAAAATGAAAACAAAACCTTATAAAAACTATAACTCTGTCTTAGAAGGCTAAGGTAGGAGGATCATTTGAGCCCAGGAGTTTGAGATCAGCCTAGGCAACAGAGGGAGATCTCAACTCTACAAAAATATTTTTTAAAATTAGCCAGGATATGGAGCCTGCGGTCAGCTGTGATCATGCCAGTGCACTCCAGCCTGGGTGGCCGATTAAGATCCCAACTCTAAAACAAACAACAAAAAACTATAACCTTGTAAGTTAAGAATTTGAACATATGGGTTAAACTTAAGAGTGGAAAAGCCTTTCAGACTATAACCATAAATTAAAAGATGTATAAATCTAACTGCATAATTTATTTGTATTAAATATAACTAGATTAATTTTTGGGGGGGGGATGGAGTCTCGCTCTGTCACACAGGCTGGAGTGCAGTGGTGTGATCTTGTGCATGACAGTGCCTGGCTTATCTTTTTGTATTTTTAGCAGAGACAGGGTTTCACATGTTGGCCAGGCTGGTCTTGAACTCCTGACCTCAAGTGATCTGCCCGCCTCAGCCTCCCAAAGTGCTGGGATTACAGGCATGAGCCACTGCACCCAGCCAAATTTTTTTTTAAAAAGAAAAAGAAGGCCGGGCGCGGTGGCTCAAGCCTGTAATCCCAGCACTTTGGGAGGCCGAGGCGGGTGGATCACGAGGTTGAGAGATCGAGACCATCCTGGTCAACATGGTGAAACCCCGTCTCTACTAAAAGTGCAAAAAATTAGCTGGGTATGGTGGCACGTGCCTGTAATCCCAGCTACTCAGGAGGCTGAGGCAGGAGAATTGCCTGAGCCCAGGAGGCAGAGGTTGCGGTGAGCCGAGATCGCGCCATTGCACTCCAGCCTGGGTAACAAGGGCGAAACTCCGTCTCAAAAAAAAAAACAAACAAAAAACCTCTTTGCTGTGGTGTGGGGATGTCTCTGTGCTCACCAACCACAGGGGGCTCATTCTAAGCACAACTATGTAAAAAAATAACAATACCAAATTAAAACAAATAAATCCTCTTGATTCTGCAAGATAAAAAAAAAACCACTGTCAAAATGCAAACAAAAACCTTAAAAAAAAAAACAACCCACCCACTCATTTCATTTAGGGCTAACCTTTGTAATGTATAAACAGCTCCTCAAAGGAAAAGACACGGCATAGGAAAATCGTGAAAAGGATACGAATAGACAGTTCTTAGATTAATACCTATGGGCCTTTAACATATGAAAAGGCATTCTCTCTCATTCATAGAAGGGATGTAAATGAAACCTACACTGAAGTGCCGATTGTCACTTATGCCCCCAGTGAAATAGCAAAATTCAACACTACACTCATGGTGAGCTTGAGAAGAAGGTGCTCTTGCACATGACTCATGGGAGTGTAAGTAGTTACCCACTGGGCAGTGCCACTTGTATTAATAGTGATCTAGTTTACAGCTACTCCTGTGCCAGTACAAAATGGCGCACATAAAAAAATTATTCATTACTGCCTCGTTAGCAACAGCAGAAGACTGGCAACACTCCAAATGCTCAACAACAGGATTAACTGAATCAACTATGATGCATCCAAACAATGAACATCTTATTTATACAGCAGCTAAAAAAAATTTTTTTTTTTTAAAGATTATGATTAAGAAGGGACATCTCAGCTGGGCGCAGTGGCTCATGCATATAATCCCAATGCTTTGGGAAGCCAAGGGAGAAGGACTGCTTGAGCTCAGGAGTTTGAAACCAGCCTGGGAAACACTTCAGTGAGACCTCATCTCTACAACAAGTAAATAAGCCAGGCATGGTGAAGTGTGCCTACGGTCCAGCTACACAGGAGGCTGAGGCAGGAGGATCACTTCAGCCCAGGAGTTGGGAGGCTGCAGTATGTCATGTTCACACCACTGCACACCAGCTTAGGTGACAGTGCGAGGCTATTTAAAAAAAAAAAAAGAAGAAGAAGAAGAAGGGCCAGGTCTAGGACATATTGTTAACAAGGGAAGTGAGGAAAAAAAAAAAAAAAATGAAGAAAAAAAAAAGGAGGAAAAAAAAACAAGGGAAGTAAGATACAAAGAGGTATATATGGCATACCATCTGGGGAAATAGGCGTGAAGAGAAATAATATACTAGTGACTCAACAAAAAACCCACTTGTAGGATAAACCAGAAACAATCAAACAAAAAAGACATGTTTACATAAGACAAAGAAGAATGTGACTGGGGGAAGGGAGCAGAATGAACTATCTCTGTGAGATGTATCTTTGTTGACTCATAGAAATATATTACCTACTTCAATAGTACTTAAATCCATTTTTAAAAAAGCAGTCCCTTAACTTGAAAACAACAAATGAACCCAACTGTATGTTGACTCCGTAACATAATTCCTCAGAAAAAGGATTTCAAATGACTTTAGAACAGAGTTCTTTAACTACACATGTTTAGACGGATGCATTTTAAAAACTGGGCTCAGTGGTTGATGCCTGAAATCCCCGCACTTTGGGAGGCCAAGACTAGTGGATCACTGGAGGTCAGGAGTTCGAGACCAGCCTGGCCAACATGAAGAAACTCTTGAGTCTACCAAAAATACAAAGTTAGTTGGATGTGGTGGTAGGCACTATAATCCCAGCTACTTGGGAGACTGAGGCAGGAGAATCACTTGAACCAGGGAGGCAGATGTTGCAGTGAGCCAAGATCGTGTCAGTGCATGAACCACTGAACTCTTTCATGCCATTGTGCAAAAGTGTAAGACTCTGTCTCAGAAAAAAAGCATTTTAAGAACAAAAATAGCTACATACATTAAAGAAAGAATTTTTGGCTGAGCACGGTGGCTCACATCTGTAATCCTAGCACTTTGGGAGGCCAAGGTGGGTGGATTACCTGAGGTCAGGAGTTCAAGACCAGCCTGGCCACCATGGAGAAACCCCATCTTAAAAAATAAATAAATAAATAATTTTTTAACATGATACAGTAAGTTTATGGTTACTACTACTAACAGCATTGTTATTGAAACCATTTACTTTCTTTATGTTATTTTTTTGGAGACAGAGTTTCCCTCTTGTTGCCCAGGCTGGAATGCAATGGGGGGACCCGGGGGACCTCTGCAACCTCCGCCTCCAGGGTTCAAGTGATTCTCCTGCCTCAGCTTCCCGAATAGCTAGGATTACAGGCATGAGCCACCACGTCCAGCTAACTGTGTATTTTTAGTACAGACGGGGTTTTCTCCATGTTGGTCAGGCTGGTCTCAAACTCCTAACCTCAGGTGATCTGTCCACCTTGGCCTCCCAAAGTGCTGGGATTACAGGAATGAGCCACTGCTCCTGGCCTGAAACCATTTTCTTTATATTGCAGGATAAAACAAAGAAAATAAGTACTTATATAACTGTTTCAAAATTTTTACTATAAAATACAACTAGGAGCTAAGAAATTAGGCAAAAATACAATACCATTTAAACTGAATTAGAAGTATAATACGGACTCGTGATTTTTTTTTTTTTTTTTTTTGAGACGGAGTTTCGCTCTTGTTACCCAGGCTGGAGTGCAATGGCACCATCTCGGCTCACCGCAACCTCCGCCTCCTGGGTTCAGGCAATTCTCCTGCCTCAGCCTCCTGAGCAGCTGGGATTACAGGCACACACCACCATGCCCAGCTGATTTTTTGTATTTTTAGTAGAGACGGGGTTTCACCATGTCGACCAGGATGGTCTCGAACTCTCGACCTCGTGATCCACCCGCCTCGGCCTCCCAAAGTGCTGGGATTACAGGCTTGAGCCACCGTGCCCGGCGGACTCGTGATTTTTAAAAATACACTTAAAATATATTTTTTAAATGCTCTAGCATTTAAAATGTCCTTAAAACAATGTTACCCCTGGGCAATGGGCACACCCTCAATCTTGTCTCTAATACCTTTCTCCAATAAAAGGAACCAGAGCTCCTTGGAGAAATGGCCAATTCCAGGTCTCGGAGGAAGGTACAAGTAAGCCTGCAGTGCAGGGAAACTTTCCAAGATAAATGATGTCAGTCAAAATGAGACAAGAATGACCTGAAGAAGCGTCCACTGGCCTCAAAAAGCGCAGCTGATTCTAGAACACACTAAACATACACAACTTTAGGATGAGGTTTAAAAAAGAAAAAGCAGGCCGGGCGCAGTGGCTCACGCCTGTAATCCCAGCACTTTGGGAGGCTGAGGCGGGTGGATCATGAGGTCAAGAGATCGAGACCATCCTGGTCAACATGGTGAAACCCCATCTCTACTAAAAATACTAAAAAAAATTAGCTGGGCATGGTGGCGCGTGCCTGTAATCCCAGCTACTCAGGAGGCTGAGGCAGGAGAATTGCCTGAACCCAGGAGGCGGAGGTTGCGGTGAGCCGAGATCGCGCCATTGCACTCCAGCCTGGGTAACAAGAGTAAAAGTCCATCTCAAAAAAAAAAAAAAAGAAAAAAAAGAAAAAGCCACGGGGGAAAAAAGATCCAATTAGATCTAACAATCACATAAATGCGGCCAGGCACAGTGGGGTTCAGGCCTGTAATTCCAGCACTTTGGGAGGCGGGAGGATCACAAGGTAAGGAGTTTGACACCAGCTTGACCAACATGGTAAAACCCTGTCACTACTAAAAATACAGAAAGAAAGAAAGAAAAAAATTAGCTGGATGTGGTGGCACACCTATAATCCCAGCTACTCAGGAGGCTGAGGCAGGAGAATCTTTGGAACCTGGGAGGCAGAGGGTGCAGTGAGCCAAGATCCCGCCACTCCAGCCTGGGTGACAGAGCAAAACTTCGTCTCAAAAAAAATGAATAAATTTTGTTAAAAATAATCATATAAATGCAAAAGGAATAAAAAGACAAGAGAAATTAAGTTAAGACAGCATTTCCAGGAATAGTTTCTGGTTTGTTCCCAGAAGTTTCTCGTAACATACAAAATACTGTATTTTTATACCAAAAAAACAAAACAACAAAACAAAACAAAACAAAACAGAAAATCCTTTACAAGCCCTGTAGAAATTTACTCCTTCAGTCAAGAATTACTTATTTTTATGCCAAAAAAACAAAACAAAACAGAAAATCCTTTACAAGCCCTGTAGAAATTTACTCCTTCAGTCAAGAATTACTTATTGGTGTTAAAACCATCCACTAAATGACTGATGAGGAATGAACAAAGTAAATAACATTTTGGTCAAAGAGAAGTAACAATCACCAGCCATATGGTATATCTTTCCTAATGGTATGCAATTTGAAGTATGTAAGATCATGTTTGATGTATTCTGGACAAACATGAACCACAATTAGAATTAATAAAAAAAAAAAATCATTAGAGATTCTGAATCAGAACCATGTGAAAGTAATCACAGAACAAATCTCCCATAACTTCCAGTCTGAACAAAATAGCTAAGACCCCATCTCTACAAATTTTTTTTTTTTTTTTTTTTTTTTTTGGGACGGAGTTTCGCTCTCGTTACCCAGGCTGGAGTGCAATGGCGCGATCTCGGCTCACCGCAGCCTCCGCCTCCTGGGTTCAGGCAATTCTCCTGCCTCAGCCTCCTGAGTAGCTGGGATTACAGGCACACGCCACCATGCCCAGCTAATTTTTTTTAGTATTTTTAGTAGAGACGGGGGTTTCACTATGTTGACCAGGATGGTCTCGATCTCTTGACCTCGTGATCCACCCGCCTCGGCCTCCCAAAGTGCTGGGATTACAGGCTTGAGCCACCGCGCCCGGCCCAAAATTTTTTAAAAAAATTAGCAGGCCATGGTGGCACACAACTGTAGTCCAACCATCGGGGTGAGTGGGTAGGGCTGAGGTGGGAGGATCACTTGAGCCCAGGAGGTGGAGGCTGCAGTGAGCTGTGATCGCACCATTTCATCCAGCCTGAGCCACAGAGTGAGACCCCATCTCAAAAAAACAACAACAACAACAACAAAAAACCCTAACTTCCTCATTCTAATTTAAAAAGTCAACATCCACAGAAAATTTTAAGTAAAAAAATTAAATATAGAAATATTGAGGCTGGGCGTAGTGGCTCACGCCTGTAATCCAAGCACTTTGGAGGCCAAGGCAGGTGGATCACCTGAGGTCGGGAGTTCAAGACCAGCCTGACCAACATGGTGAAACCCTGTCTTTAAAAAAAAAAAAATACGCCGGGCACGGTGGCTCACACCTATAATCCCAGCACTTTGGGAGGCCGAGGCGGGTGGATCACGAGGTCAAGAGATCGAGACCATCCTGGTCAACATAGTGAAACCCCGTCTCTACTAAAAATACAAAAAATTAGCTGGGCATGGTGGCACGCGCCTGTAGTCCCCGCTACTCGGGAGGCTGAGGCAGGAGAATTGCTTGAACCCAGGAGGCAGAGGTTGCGGTGAGCCGAGATCGCGCCATTACACTCCAGCCTGGGTAACAAGAACGAAACTCTGTCTCAAAAAAATAAATAAATAAATAAAATAAAATATAGAAATATTAATTAAGAAAAGTACATCTAAGGCCGGGCGCGGTGGCTCAAGCCTGTAATCCCAGCACTTTGGGAGGCCGAGGCGGGTGGATCACAAGGTCAAGAGATCGAGACCATCCTGGTCAACATGGTGAAACCCCGTCTCTACTAAAAATACAAAAAAAAAAATTAGCTGGGCATGGTGGCGCGTGCCTGTAATCCCAGCTACTCGGGAGGCTGAGGCAGGAGAATTGCCTGAACCCAGGAGGTGGAGGTTGCGGTGAGCTGAGATCGCACCATTGCACTCCAGCCTGGGTAACAAGAGCAAAAACTCCGTCTCAAAAAAAAAAAAAAAAAAAGAAAAGTACATCTACATATCTCGTTCTTTCAGAAATTCCTACCAGACACAGTACTAATGTCTGGGCTATAATTATTTTCTGAGGAAGCATTTTTTTGCAGATAGTAATAAAAAGTACTAGTATTTAACATTTATGAAGTACTTACTACACACTGGGCACTATTCTTACAACTTTACATGTATTAACTTCTGGAGCTGCACAACCACCATTTGAATCAAATGTTGCTATTATCTCTATACTATGAAATGAGAAACCTGAGGCACAAGTTTAAGTTCCTGCCTGAGATCCCCAAGGTACAAAGTGACAAAGAGTTAAAACAGGAAGTCTGGCTCCTTAGCCTATGTCTTCCTTAAAAAGAAAACAAAAAAAAATTAGCTCACGCCTGTAATCCTAGCACTTTGGGAGATCCGAGGTGGGCGGATCACGTGAGGTCAGGAGTTTGAGACCAGACGGATCAACATGATGAAACCCCATCTCCATTAAAAATACAAAAATAGGCCGGAAGTGGAGACACGCGCCTATAATCCTCCCACCTCAGCATCCCAAGCAGCTGGGACTACAGGAGATGTCACTATGTCGCCCAAGCTGGTCTCTTAACTCCTGGACTCCAGCCATCTTCCTGCCTTGGCCTCCTAAAGTGCTGGGATTACAGATGTGAGCCACCAAGCACGGCCTGAGGCTTTATATTTTAAAATGTGTTAGGTTCCCACCTCCCCACACTTCAATGGCTTTTCTTTTTCAGTTTGTTACTGGCTCTTGTGGCTTGCCTGTTTTTCCACATTAAGTCTAGAATCGCTTCCCCTAGTTCCAAAGGAGAAAAACTTTTCCATACTTTTGTTAGGATCACATTCTTATTATTTGAGACGGAGTCTCTCTCTTGCCCAGGCTGGAGTGCAGGGGCACAATTTTGGCTCACTGCAACCTCCGTCTCCTAGGTTCAAGCAATTTTCCTGCCTCAGCCTCCGCAGTAGCTGAGATTACAGGCGCCTGCCACCACATCCGGCTAATTTTTTTTTTTAAAGTAGAGCCGGTGTTTCACCATGTTGGCTGGGCTAGTCTGGAACTCCCGACCTCAGGTGATCCGCCCATCTCAGCCTTCCAAAGTGCTAGGATTACAGGCATAAGCCACCTCACCAGGCCAAGATCACATTAAACTAATACATTTACTTAAGTTTGCGCACACTTCTTAATGTCACATGGTATATTTATTTGTTTACATTTGTGTGCCCCTTAGTATTTTAAAGTTCTTTCTTAATAGTTTTGGACCTTTCTTAAGTTTATTCTACAATACTTTATCATATTTTTACTGCTACTGTAAATATTAGTTTTTTTCAATTATGTATTCTAACTGATATTTGTAAATTAGAAAGCTATTTATTTGTAGATACTAATTTGGTACCCAATTACTTAAACTTTTTATAATTTAAAACTATATCAAAGACGACGGTGGGTGATTTCCTTAGAAAAGGCATCTCTGCAGAAGGAAGTAGTTTTCTCTATTACTCCACAAAATCCATACAACCTGAGGACGCCTCGACTCATTAAGTAATTAAGACACCTAGGATTTAATCCAGACTCATAAACACTGCAACAATTAAGTTTTCTTCAAAAAAATGAGGATAACTGTGCCTAATATAAAAACCTTTGACTCCCTCATCCTGGGCTGCGTTACATGGCATTGCTTCTCAAAATGTACAATGCTATTTAGTCTAGGGCTTTGCTTAACAGCCTTTAATTAAAGTACCTCAAAGATTTGGGGATCTGAACAGTCTAAAGCAGGCACCCCGAAACAACAGTTCCTTTGAAACACTCTCGTTAAAAAAAAAAAAAAAAGTCACAGTGATTTGCATTCCACTCCAATTAAAAAGAAATGCTTTTAAATAAAAACTCGTTTTAAAATTATTCACCACTTAGCTTTTCCACCCCTTCAATTTTCAAGTAAAACAGATGCTCTAGGAAGATGGCACCGTTATAATTATCAGCACTTTCGACAAGGGAAGTGCAGCTCAAACGTACCTCAATGTTGGTCTCCTACATCTCCCTCTTAGGCATAATCACACACAATCCCGCACCCAGTTTCACATTCACTCAACAATCCCAAACATCGGGTCAAACTTTGCGGTCAAACTCAGGGTCACACTCGCTCAAACCTGTCTCAGAGGCCCCCACCTCCGCCCCGCACGTAGGCCGGAATCTCTCAGACCCACTCCCTGCCCTCCCGCCGCGCCCCTAATGATCAGGAATCCTCCCCTTTAACCTCCCCGGTCCGACCGACCCGAGACGCCCAGATCCCACCTCCTACTTTCGCGCCACGTGGACCCAGGGGCCGTACTGACCCGCGGACAAAGACCAAAATGTCCACTCGGTGCGCTGCGCTTGCGCACTCCGAGGGCGAGGAAATACTCCCAGAAGTCTCCGCGACGCCGCCCGCCTCGGTCACCGCGGCCAGGCCCAGGCTGGTACCGGATTACCTTCTATCACCAGCAACGCCGCTTCCTAGGCTTTGGACTACATTTCCCTTGAGGCTTTGCTGGTCGGCTCTCCGTCTCCTCCCTTCCCCCAAACTTGGCCGCCTCCTCCTGTGACGATGGGGCTCTTGAGGTAAGTAGTTCTTTAGTGACAGATGAGCTCAAGTTTGCTGGAGCGTCTGGAGTAGCGACGCCCTCTTCGAAGCCTCGTGAGCGCAATGTCAGAACGGGCCAGGGTCCCACTCAGAGGTAGGAGAACGCCATTTTGTCCGTGGCCGATCTGGCTCTGGACTACAATTCCTAGACCCCACAGCGGCCTGACGTTACGTCTTTCTTGACGTCGTGGCGAGCTCATTAACTCCGCAAGGACCCGGACGCGACCAGGGGAGGCAGAAGGTGAGGGGTCTGGGAGTCCTGGGCGGGGCCGGGGCGTGTCCGGAGCTTCGGATCTGTTCGCGCAGGCGGGAGCCGGCTTGCGGATGCGCGGTTCTTGATGTGTCTTTGTGGCTGTATGGTCGGGTGTGGGTGTCTGCGATTGTGCGGGTGTAACCGCCTGTCTCCAGGGTGTCTATCTGGTGGTTTTTGTGTTATCACATGTGATAGTGAGTATCGGGGTGCAGGGTTGTTGTGACCAGGGGTGATACTGCGTGTGTCCCGGTTGTGTTTGTGGCCTGTTCGCCCTGTTCCTGGGGTGTGAGTACAGTTTTGACTGTGTGACCAGTGCGGGTGCCTGCGGTTGTGATTCCTGTCTCCAAGGTGGGTGAGTGGTTTTGGTTGTGTGGCACTGTGGCCGTGTGCAATTGCCTGTGACTGTGACTCTGTGGTAACGTCACGTGTGTATTCCTGTGTCCCTTGGTTGGGGGGGTGCGTGGTGCTGTGTATGTGGGAGTGGGGTGCCACTGCTTGTGTGGGTTGCTTGTGTGAGTGTGACTGTGTGTGTCCACAGTGAATGTTCAGTTGTGACTGGGTACCATAAAGTACCAGTGATGGCGTGTGTCCCGAGTGGGTGTGTGATTGTGACTATATGAGGCATTTGTCGGTATTGGTGTAGGGGGCTTATGACTATTTGGGAGTGACTGTGTATCACAGTGGAGAGTAGATGGTGAGATTGTGTCTTAGTGGGTGTGTGATTGTGACTGGAAAGGTATGGAGGTGTCTGTGATTGTGTCCTGTTTCTCAAGAGTGGATGTAGGGTCAGGCGTGGAAGCTTACACCAGCACTTTGGGAGGCCGAGGTGGGAGGATCACTTGAGCTCAGGAGTTTGAGACCAGCCTGGCCCATACAAAAAAAAATTAAAAATTATCTGAGTGTGGTGGCCTGTGACTGTGGTCCCAGCTACTGGGAAGCTGAGGCGGGAGGATCTCTTGAGCCTGAGAGGGTCAAGGGTGCGGTGAGCTGTGTTTGGGCCACTGCACTCCAGCCTGGGCGACAGAGTGAGACCCTGTCTCAAAAAAATAAGAGTGGATGTGTCATTATGTTTGTGTACCAGTGACTCGAGCGCTTAACCCCTGCAGGACCTTTGAAGTCAGGACAGATTTTGGCTCCGGACAATAGTGACCTCAGCCTTCTCGAGAGACACTGGATTTAGGCAGATGCCCGGTCTTCTCTGACCACACTCCCCTGTGTGGTAGGGAAGGGGGATAATGGTTCAAAAAGGGCCTGACTGTTCATTATTTCTTTCTCTTAGCCCTGCTCCAAGAAAGTTGTCAAGTTCAAGTACATCAGGTTTTATTCTTCTTTCCCTGAAATCCTCCTTGTTTTTCAGGACACACTTTTCTCTCCTTCTTCATCAGAACCACCCTCACCATCACCCACACCCCCACCAAAGCAATCTGGTCTCCCCTATTTGCCACAGGAATAATTTACTGGATGCCTTGGAGATGGACTGAAAGGCCTGTATCCTCCCTGCATATCTAATGTTCTTTTAAATTTTTTTCTTTACTTTTCATTTTGAATAAATTTAAGACTTTAAAATGTTACAAAAATATAATTCCCATACACTTTTTTTTTTTTTTTTTTTTTTGAGACAGAGTCTCACTCTTGCCCAGGCTGGAGTGCAGTGGTGCCATCTTGGCTCACTGCAACCTATGACTCCCGGGTTCAAGCGATTCTCTTGCCTCAGCCTCCTGAGTAGCTGGGATTACATGCATGCACCACCACACCCAGCTAATTTTTGTATTTTTAGTAGAGACGGGGTTTCACCAAGTTGGCCAGGCTGGTCTTGAACACCTGACCTCAGGTGGTCTGCCCGCCGCAGCCTCCCAAAGTACTGGGATTTTAGGCATGAGCCACTGCACCCGGCCCCCATTCCTTCTACTCAATTCCCACTTATTAAGTAACCAGTCTTGTTATTTGTTTGGTTTTATGATTAAATAAATGTAACATAAAATTTACCATTTTAGGGTGCAGTGGCTCACTCCTGTAATCCCAGCAGTTTGGGTAGAGGTGGGAGAATTGTTTGAGCCCAGGAGTTTGAGACAGCCTGGGCAACATGACAAAACCCCATCTCTACAAAAAATTAAAAACTAGCCAGACGTTTTGGTGCATGCCTGTAGTCCCAGCTATTTGGGAGGCTGAGGTAGCAGGATCTCTTGAGTCTGGGAGGTCAAAGTTGCAGTGAGCTGTGATCATGCTACTGCACTCCAGCCTAAGTTACAGAATGAGACCCTGTCTCAAAAAAATAAATAAAAATAAAAACACTGGGAAAGGGTTTTTGGTTAGAGTTTTTACTCAGAGTGGTTGCTTTTTCAGGAAGAGATTACTAAGATTAAGATGTAGATTCCTATACCTGTCTAGTTCCCATAACTTGGCCAGCTTCTCCCAGGCCCTTGGGATGTGGGATCCCGGGCCCTAAAGAACATCTGTGAATGCAGACAGGGAACATTTAGAGAGAGAGCTTCAAGTTTTATTAGGTGTTGTATAGATAGCTCAACTTTCCAGAAAGATTTCTACAAAGTTTTGATGTTAGAGATCTAAAACAGCACGGTTTAGCTGGATCAAAATCAACTTTCAGGCTGGGCACAGTGGCTCACACCTGCAATCTCAGCACTCTAGGAGGCTGAGGTGGGAGGATCACTTAAGGCCAGGAGTTCAAGACCAGCCTGAGCAACATATCGAGACCCTGTTGTTACAAAAAAATTTTAAATTAGCCAGGTGGGCTGGGTGTGGTGGCTCATGCCTGTAATCTCAGCACTTTGGGAAGCCAAGGCAGGCAGATCATGAGTTGAGGCAATGGAGACCATTCTGGCCAACTAAAAATACAAAAAAAAAATTAGCAGTTATGGTGGTATGCATCTGTAGTCCCAGCTACTCAGGAGGCTGAGGCAGGAGAATTGCTTCAACCCGGGAGGCAGAGGTTGCAGTGAGCAAAGATCGTGCCAATGCACTCCAGCCTGATAACAGAGTGAGACTGTCTCAAAAAAAACAAAAACAAAAACAAACAAACAAACAAAACTAGCCAGCTGTAGTGGTATACATGTGGTCTCAGCTACTTGGGAGGCTGAAGCAGGAGAATCACCTTAGCCCAGGAGGTTGAGGCTCTGATCACGCCACTGCCCTCCAGCTTGGGTAAGTGTGAAATCCTGTCAAAAAAAAAAAAAAAATCCTGTAACTCATAATCCGAATTTTGTTTCACAATGGGGGTATGCAAACAATCCCTTTGAGACATATAGAACTGGAATTGGATAGCTCTGCTGTTATTTCTGAAGCTTCCTCTTTTTTTAAATTGCTCTTTCTCATATTGACCAAGTGTCTGAGTCTGAATTTTTATGTAGTCAAAGTATAGCCTAATTGGGGTACTGGTTAGGACAGGCTAAGTTATGCTGTGGTGGCAAACAACCCCTGAAAGTGAGTGGCTTACATAATAACATTGTATTTCTACTCATGTACCTGTCTACTGTGGATCAGCAGAAACAGGGTTCCATATCAAAGAAGGCCCCACTACCCTCTGCCTGTGCCATCTTAACACAGATGGTCACCACATCCATGAAGAGGAAGATTGGAGAATTGTGCAGTCTTTCTGGTGTCAGCTGAGTGGCAGTCATCACCTCAGCTGAGATTCATTGGCTAAAAGCAGTGCTTGGCCCTCCCTAAGTGCAAGGAACTGGAAAATGTCATTTTCTATGTGCCCAAAACTGGATAATGGTGAAACATTAGTAATGTCTACCACACTGGCTAAGACCCATTTCATTTTCCTGTGTTTAGGAAGTCACATCTGTAAATTAGATGTGATTTGTTTTTGGAGCAAGGAGGACATCCCTGGACTGTGGAAAGAGGGTTGACAAGGAGCCTGTGCACAAGCCAGCAAGGGGACTGAGGAAGCCTTTCAGATGAAAGGTCACCTCTGCTTAAGGCCAGGACACGCCCCTTAAAGGCTTAGCACAGAGAAAATCAAGCTCCCCTTCAATATGCAGGTTCCCAAAGGTACCTCACTGCCACTCATGAATCACTCCATTCATAGCTCCTTTTATTATCCACTCCCCCATCGAGGAGAATTAATTATATACTCATTATTATAGAATATATGCTTGCTGGGTACAGTGTGGCTCATGCTTGTAATCCCAACACTTTGGGTGGCCGAGGTGGGCGGATCACTTGAGGCCAGGAGTTCGAGACCAGCCCAGCCAAAATGCTGAAACCCCTTCTCTACTAAAACTACAAAAATTAGTCAGGCATGGTGGTATGCACCTGTAATCCCAGCTACTCCAGAGGCAGAGGCAGGAGAATTGCTTGAACCTGGGAGGTGGAGGTTGCAGTGAGCCGAGATCACGCCACTGCACTCCAGCAAAATGAGACCCAGTTTCAAACATACACACCTGCACCCACATATGTGTGCACTTTAGGGAAAAACTTGAATATACAGAAAAAAAAGAAAGATCCCCATAATCATATCATGTAGAGACAAATATACAAATTTAATTGAAAATCCTTTTAGTCCATCTTCTATGCTGCATACAGACAAGCATACATGTGTAAATATATTTTTCTTGTAAGTGTAGGATTATACTACACTTGCTATTTTGTAACTTGTAACCTACGTTTTTCACCTAATGTTATTTGTTTTGTTTTTTTTTTGAGACGGAGTTTTGCTCTTGTTACCCAGGCTGGAGTGCAATGGTGCGATCTCGGCTGACCGCAACCTCCGCCTCCTGGGTTCAGGCAATTCTCCTGCCTCAGCCTCCTGAGTAGCTGGGATTACAGGCATGCGCCACCATGCCCAGCTAATTTTTTTGTATTTTTTTTAGTAGAGACAGGGTTTCACCATGTTGACCAGGCTGGTCTCAATCTCTTGACCTCATGATCCACCCGCCTCGGCCTCCCAAAGTGCTGGGATTACAGGCTTGAACCACCGCGCCCAGCCCTAATGTTATTTGTTTTACATCGTTATTTCAACAAAGATGTGTAGGCCGGGTGCGGTGGCTCACACCTGTAATCGCAGCACTTTGGGAGGCCAAGGCGGGCAAATCATAAGGTTAGTAGTTCGAGACCAGCCTGGGCAACATGGTGAAACTCTGTCTCTAATAAAAATACAAAAATTAGCCAGATGTGGCGGTACATGCCTGTAATCCTAACTAACTAGTGACGCTGAGGCAGGAGAATTGCTTGAACCCAGGAGGCAGAGGTTGCAGTGAGCTGAGATCATACCATTACACTCCAGCCTGGGTGACAGAGTGAGACTCTGTCTCAAAAAAACCCAAAAAACAAAAACAGCCGGGCGCAGTGGCTCACGCCTGTAATCCCAGCACTTTGGGAGGCCAAGGCAGGTGGATCATGAGGGCAAGAGATTGAGACCATCCTGGTCAACGTGGTGAAACCCCGTCTCTACTAAAAATACAAAAAATTAGCTGGGCGTGGTGGCGCATGCCTGTAATCCCAGCTACTCAGGAGGCTGAGGCAGGAGAATTGCCTGAACCCAGGAGGCGGAGGTTGCAGTGAGCCGAGATCGCACCATTGCACTCCAGCCTGGGTAACAAGAGCGAAACTCCGTCTCAAAAAAAAAACAAAAACCTCTCACTTTCTCACTTATTCCCTTGAGATGTGGACCATTCACAGGACTCCAGACTCAGCAACTGCTAGCCTTACAGTCAGTGGGGAAGTGATGTTCTGCAGGAAAACAGTAGATGGTCAGAAGGTAGTGAGTTATCTCCATTGATTGTTCACAGTGAGTTATGGATTGAATTCCTTGTTCTATTTTTCCCCCTGTTTTTACTACTGTACTTGTCTAGTCTTAAAAAAATAAAGAAAGCAGTAGGGAGGGCTCAGATGAGAAATAAGGAGTGCTGGCCCAAGAGACTTCTAGAGCTCCCTTTGAAGGCAGCACTCTGGATATGCAGGTATGTGAGCAAGATGCCTGTATTACTGGAGCTTTCTTGCTTCTGCCTGGTGAGTCTAGCTGGGGCTAGAGGCATTGACAGAGCCTACGGTATGCATGGTGTAGCCCCATTTTGGACTTGGAAGGAAGAAGCAGAGCCAGTGACATGCCCAGGAGGTTTGCCTACTGAGCCCAGAGAAGCTAGAAGACTTCATTTAGGGATGTCTTACTCAAGGTTCGGCCTGCATAGATGGTTTATGTCCCTAGCCTGATGGTACTGTCCTCATCCTTAGGGGTCAAGTGGGTAAGTCTCAGTGGTAAGATCCTCGTTGGTTAGCATCAACAAAATGGGGGACCGTGTCAGCCGTAATCCTTTCCTCGGTGGTGCCTGGGTTCTCTGTCACTGCTGGAGCACATCTGCCTTGAAACCATCTTGCTGCAGGCTGGGCAGGGTGGCTCACACTTGTAATCCCAGCACTTTGGGAGGCTGAGGCGGGCGGATCGCCTGAGGTCAGGAGTTTGAGACCAGCCTAACCAACATGGAGAAATCCCATCTCTATTAAAAATACAAAATTAGCCGGGCATAGTGGTGCATGCCTGTAATTCCAGCTACTCAGGAGGCTGAGGCAGGAGAATTGCTTGAACCCGAGAGGCAGAGGTTGTGGTGAGCTGAGATTGTGCCATTACACTCCAGCCTGGGCAACAAGAGCAAAATGCCGTCTCAAAAAAAAAAAAAAGAAAAAAGAAAAGAAACCATCTTGCCACTTTTGAGTTCCTTACTGGGTTTTGTTAACTCTGAGCTTTGTATTTCTGTTTTGATTTTTTTTTTTTTTTTTTTTTTTTATTAAACCGAATATCACTCTGTCACCCAGGCTGGAGTGCAGTGGCGCGATCTCAGCTAACTGCAACCTCCACCTTTCAGGTTCAAGCAATTCTCGTGCCTCAGACTCCCAAAGTGCTGGGATTATAGGCATGAGCCACCACACCCAGCCAACTCTCTACTTTTTTTTCTTTTTGAGATGGAGTCTCGCCCTGTCACCCAAGCTGGAGTGCATTGCTGCAATCTCGGTTCACTGCAACCTCCGCTTCCTGGGTTCAAATGATTCTTCCACATCAGCCTCCCAAGTAGGTGGGATTACAAGTGCCCACCACCATGCCCAGCTAATTTTTGTATTTTTATTAGAGACAGGGTTTCACCATATTAGCCAGGCTGGTCTCGAACTCATGAACTCATGATCCGCCTGCCTCAGCCTCCTAAAGTACTGAGATTACAGGCGTGAGTCACTGCACCCAGCCAACTTTGTAGTTCTTTTTTTTTTGAGGCAGAGTTTCGCTCTTGTTACCCAGGCTGGAGTGCAATGGCGCAATCTCGGCTCACCGCAACCTCCGCCTCCTGGGTTCAGGCAATTCTCCTGCCTCAGCCTCCGGAGTAGCTGGGATTACAGGCACGCGCCACCATGCCCAGCTAATTTTTTGCAACTTTAGTAGAGACGGGATTTCACCATGTTGACCAGGATGGTCTCGATCTCTTGACCTCGTGATCCACCCGCCTCGGCCTCCCAAAGTGCTGGGATTACAGGCTTGAGCCACCGCGCCCGGCCAACTTTGTAGTTCTTAATGTTAGTTCTTGTGTGGAAGGACATGGAGAGGGCGGGAGAAGCAGTTTTGAGACATTGGAAGTACAGTTCTTTTAAGCTCCTCTATTTTGGAGTGCTGAGGCAAGCTCGGTTTATCAGAGGTTACTCCATCTCCCCATTCTGCTTTTACAGGACTCTGTACTTGTCCAAGAGAAGAATCCAGAGAAATCAGAGCAGGTCAAATAGTTCTAAAAGCCATGGCTCAGGTATGTTGAAATTTCTTCTATCCTTAGAATAATCTGCCTTCCCCCCAGATTATATAAACATTTGTGCTCTTTTTCCTGAAACTTCCCTGTATGCTTCTCACAGTTCATCCATTCCACGAGATGAGTGATGGTGCCCACATCGCTTGGTGGCCCTCTCCTCTCCAGCATTGTCCACGTGTCTGTAGTACTCCTAGCAGAGCATAGGCTGGGCGTGGTGGCTCACACCTGTAATCCTAGCACTTTGGGATGCTGAGGCGGGCGGATCGCTTGAGGCCTGGAGTTCGAGATCAGCCTGGCCGACATGGTGAAACCCCATCTCTACTAAAAATATAAAAAATTAGCCGGGCATGGTGGTGCATGCCTATAGTCCCAGCTACTCGGGAGGCTGAGACAAGAGAATCGCTTGAACCCAAGAGACGGAGGTTGTAGTTATCCAAGATTGCCCCACTGCACTCTACTCTGGGCGGCAGAATGAGACTCTGTCTCAAATAAGTGAGTAAATAAATAAATGCTCTTAGCAGAGCTCCAGTACAGTAGAAATACCTTCTCTTGAGAGAAATATGAGAGTCTCCCTTATCATAACTGTGATTGAATGGGGCCAAAGATGAAATAAAATAGTTTCATCTTTTCCATTGTCTTGGGTGGTTTCTTTCTTCTGTGTTTTTGTTTCATTTTGTTTTTTCAGAAAGAGTCTCACTCTGTCACCCAGACTAGAACACAGTGTCGCAATTATGGCTCAGTGCAGCCGCAACCTCCCGGGTTGAAGCAATCCTCCTGCCTCAGCCTCCCAAGTAGCTAGGAACACAGCCACATGCCACCACTCCCAGCTAATGTCTTGCTACCTCCTGGGCTCAAGGAATCCTCCAACCTCAGCCTCCTAGTACTGGAATTACAGGCATGAGCCACCGCATTTGGCCTCTTTATTCTATTTTTAAATGTCACTCCCTCTTTAAAAAAAAAATCACAAAACATTTAATACTGTCAAAATACCTATCTATACATAGATAGATTAGATAGATAGATAGATTAGAGAGAGATTAGATAGATAGATAGCTATAATGGGCTGAACACAGTGGTGGCAAGTGTCTATAATCCCAGATACTTGAGAGGCTGAGGTAGCAGAATTGCTTGAACCCGGGAGGCCGAGGTTGTAATGAGCAGATATGATGCCACTGCACTCCAGCCTGGGCGACAGAGCAAGACTCTATCTCAAAAAATATATATGTGTAGATAGATAGATAGATGTATAAACATATCTATAACATATATTTGCCATAAAGAATAATGAAATGAATACTATCTTAATCCATTTTTGTGTTGATATAAAGGAATACCTGAGGCTAGGTAATTTATTTAAAAAAAAAAAAAAAAAGGTTAAGCCGGGCGCGGTGGCTCAAGCCTGTCATCCCAGCACTTTGGGAGGCCGAGGCGGGTGGATTACGAGGTCAAGAGATCGAGGTTTCTCCATGGTCAACATAGTGAAACCCCATCTCTACTATATACAAAAAATTAGCTGGGCATGGTGGTGCATGCCTGTAATCCCAGCTACTCAGGAGGCTGAGGCAGGAGAATTGCCTGAGCCCAGGAGGCGGAGGTTGCGGTGAGCCGAGATCGCGCCATTGCACTCCAGCCTGGCTAACGAGCGAAACTCCGTCAAAAAAAAAAAAAAAAAAAGGTTGAGGCCTTTGAGGGTGCAGTGCCTCATGCCTGTAGTCCTAGTGCTTTGGTAGGCTGAGGTGGGCAGATCACTTCAGTCCAGGAGTTTGAGACCAGCCTGGCAACATAGCAAAACCTCATCTCTACAAAAAATGTAAATATTAGCCAGGCGTGGTGGCAGTTGCCTATAGTCCCAGCTACTCAGGAGGCTGAGGTTGCAGCGAGCTGAGATTGCGCCACTGCACTCCAGCCTGGGTGACAGAGTAAGACCTTGTCTCAAAAAAAAAAGGGAAAAAGAGAAAGAAAAATAGCTGGTTTATTTGGCTCACAGTTCTGATGGCTCGAAAGTTTGAGATCAGGTGTCTGGTGAAAGCCTGAGGCTGCCTCCACTCATGGTGGAAGACAGAGGTTGCAGTGAGCCAAGATCTCACCACTGCACTCCATCCTGGGCGAAAGAGCAAAACTCCATCTCAAAAAAATAATAATAATAAATAGAAAATATATTGTGTGGGGGGAATATACATAAGGGGAAGCCCATATGTGCATCACATGGCAAAAGGGGAAGCAAGACAGAGAGAAGGAAGGTGCCAGGCTCTTTTCACAACCAGCTCTCATGAGAACTAGCAGAGTGAGAACCTACCTCCCAGGAGGGAATTAATCTATTCATGATGGATCCACTCCCACAACCCAAACGCCTCTCGCTCGGCCTCACCTCCAGCACTGGGTATCAGAGTTCAACATGCGGATTGGAGGGCACAAACATCTAAACCATAGCAAGTTCCAATATATTCATCACCCAGATTAAGGTATCACCCAAGCAACCTGCATCCCCTTTACTGACAATATCCCTTCCCATATCCCATTCTCATTCCCACCGATGGTTATGCTTTCAGTTTTGTGTTTATCCATCCTTTGACTTCTATAATACTTTTGCCATATATGACTGCATACTAAGAAATATTACTGTGGGTTTTTTTGGTTTCTTTCTTTTTTTTTTTTGATGGAGTTTTGCTCTTGTTGCCCAGGCTGGAGTGCAATGGCACAATCTCGACTCACCACAACTTCCACATCCCAGGTTCAAGCGATTCTTCTGCCTCATCCTCCAGAGTAGCTGGGATTACAGGCATGCACCACCATGCCTGGCTAATTTTGTATTTTTAGTAGAGAGAGGGTTTCACCATTTTGTCAGGCTGGTATGAAACTCCCAACCTCAGGTGATCCAGGGTTTTTCTCTTTTTAAATTTGACGTAAAATTATCATATTCTATATTTCTCTGACAATTTTTTTTTTTTGGAGACAGAATCTTGCCCTGTCACCGAAGCTGGAATGCAGTGGTACAATCTCAGTTCACTGCAACCTCCTGGGTTCAAACGATTCTTCTGCCTCAGCCTCCTGAGTAGCAGGGATTACAGGTGCCCACCACCATGCCTAGCTAACTTTTTTGTATTTTTAGTAGAGACAGGGTTTTACCATGTTGGCCAGACTGGTCTTGAACTCCTGACCTCAGGTGATCTGCCCACCTTGGTCTTCCAAAGTGCTGGGATTACAGGTATAAGCCACCACGCCTGGCCTGTGACAAAATTTTTGCACTCCACACAATATATTTTCCTTTTTTTTTGAGACATAGTTTTGCTCCTTTGCCCAGGCTGGAGTACGGGGCGTGATCTTGGCTCACTGCAACCTCTACCTGCCAGTTTCAAGCAATTCTTCTGCCCCAGCCGTCCCAAGTAGCTGGGATTACAGGCAAGCACCCACCACCACGCTCAGCTAATTTTTGTATTTTTAGTGGAGACAGTAATTCACCATGTTGGCCAGACTGGTCTCAAACTCCTGACCTCATCATCTGCCCGCCTCAGCCTCCCAAGTGCTGGGATTACAGGCATGAGCCACAGCGCCTAGCCTCACACAATATGTTTTCAAATCATTAATGTTACATTGTGTGCACTAGATCAGCAGTTCTCAAAGTCTAGTCCAGGACCTTGAGCCCTTTAAAAGGTCTACAAGGTCAAAATCATTATTATTATTGTTATTTAAAGTAAACAGAGATGGAGTCTTGCTATGTTGACCAGGCTGGTCTCAAACTCCTGGCCTCAAGCAATCCTCTCATCTCAGCCTCCCAAAGTGCTGGGATTACTGGCGTGAGCCACCACGTCCAGGCCATTATTATTTTTAATAGAGGCAGTCTTGCTCTATTTCCCAGGCTGGAGTGCCGTAGTACGATCACAGCTTACTGTAGCCTTGAACTCCCAGCCTCAAGTGATCCTCCCACCTCAGCTTCCTGAGTAGCTGGGACTACAGGCGTGCACCACCAGACCCATATAATTTTTAAATTTTCTGTGTGTGTGTGTGTGTGTGTGTGTGTGTGTGTGTGTAAAAACCTCAAATCCTCAATCCTGCAACCTCAAATCCTGTAATCCCAGCAGTTTGGGAGGCAAAGGCAGGCAGATCACCTGAGGTCAGGAGTTCGAGACCAGCCTGGCCAACATGGTGAAACCCCGTCTCTACTAAAAATACAAAAATTAGCCAGGCGTGGTGACACATGTCTGTAATTCCAGCTGCTCAGGAGGCTGAGGCACAAGAAGCGCTTAAATCTGGGAGGCAGAGGTTTCAGTGAGCCAAGATCGCGTCAGTGCCCTCCAGACTGGCTGATAGAATGAGAATCTGTCTCAAAAATAATAATAATAATAGTAATAAATTTATCTGATCTCAAGTAATCTGCCTGACTTGGTCCCCCAAAGTGCTGGTGTGACAGGCCAGCATGTGCCACCACGCCTGGCCAAAATGTACATTTTAAAATAAAGAGTATAATTAGATTTTTTATAACTTGAAAGGATAAATGCTTGAGGGGTTGGATACCCCATTCTCCATGACATGCTTATTTCGCACAGCATGCTTGTATCACAACTTCTCATATACAACATAAATGTATACAACTACTATGTACCAACAAAAATTAAAAATTAAAATTTAGAAACACAGGATATATAAAATCTTTGGGGTTTATTATATGCTTGTTAATATTCATATTTCTTCACTATCCACTTCTCCTTGTTCCTCACATCAGAAAGCTGATGGAGGGTATACCTGCATTACATAAATGTGGCCCACAACCAACACGTATGTTCAACCTCAAAATGGACCATTTTATGGTTATTCATGACTTATACATTTCCTTGCAAGACTAAAGAGTGTTCCATCACTAAAATTCCCAATCACACCCACCTTCCTAAAGGTCTCACAAAACAGATGTTACCGCTATAGAGACCAAGACCATTCACTACAGCTCCTACCATGTCAACGTGGAGAGAGAAGGCTGTGTGGGCTTCTATTGCAAACACCTTGATGATGGGTAAAACATAACACCCTTTTAAATGAATGAATCTATCTATCTATCTATCTTTCTTTCTTTCTCTCTCTCTCTCTTTTTCTTTTTCTTCTTTCTCTCTCTCTCTCTCTCTTTCTTTTCCTTTCTCTTTTTTTTTTTTGAGACAGGGTCTTACTCTGTCACCCAGGCTGGAGTGCAGTGGCGTGATCTCGGCTCACTGCAATCTCTGCATCGAGGCTCGAGATTCCCCTGCCTGAGCCTCTTGAGTAGCTGGGACTACAGGTGGCATGCCATTGCACCTGGCTAAATTTCTTTCGTTTTTTTTTTTTGTAGAGACAGGGTTTCACCATGTTGCACAGCCTGGTCTTGTACTCCCGAGCTCAGGTGACTCACCCACCTTGGCCTCCAAAAGTGTTGGGATTACAGGGATGAGCCACCATACCCAACTTAGCGTTTTTAAATTTAAATTTAAATTTTTGTAGAAATGGGATCTCACTACATTGCCCTGGCTGGTCTTGAACTCCTGGTCTCAAGCGATCCTCCTATCTCAGCCTCCCAAAATATTGGAATTATAGGGTTAGCCACTCTGCCTGGCCAGAACTTTTGTTAATGCTGGTTATATCTATCAACATTTTCCCACCTTAGAAATTAAAAGAAAGAGGCCGGGCGCTATGGCTCACTCCTGTAATCCTAACACTTAGGGAGGATGAGGTGGGCAGATCACCTGAGGTCAGGAGTTCGAGACCAGCTTGGCCAACATGAGGAAACCCATATCTATGAAAAAACACAAAAATTAGCTGGGCGTGGTGGTGGGTGCCTATAATCCCAGCTACCCTAGAGACTAAGGCAGGAGAATGAGTTGAATCCGGGAGTGGAGGTTGCGGTAAGCCAAGATCAAGCCACTGCACTACAGCCTGGAAGACAGAGCAAGACTCTGTCTCAAAAAAAGAAAAAAATGTACAATTAAGTTACTATTGACTATAGTCACCCTGTTGTGCTATCAAATAGTAAGTCTTATTCTTTCTATTTTTTGTACCCATTAACCGTCCCCACCTCCCCCTCAGCCTCCCACTACCCTTCCCAGCCTCTAGTCATCATCCTTCTACACCCTATGACCGTGAGTTGAATTGTTTTGATTTTTAGATCCACAAATAAGTGAGAACATGCAGTTTGTCTCTCTGTGCCTGGCTTAGTTCACGTAGCATAATGACCTCCAGTTCCATTCATGCTGTTGCAGATGACCGGATCTCACTGTTTTTGTAGCTGAATAGCCCTCTATTGTGTATATGTACCACATTTTCTTTATCCATTCATCTGTTGACAGACACTTGGGTTGATTCCAAATGTTGGGTATTGTGAACAGTGCCATGGCAAACATGGAGTGCAGATATCTCTGCGATATATTGATTTCCTTTCTTGTGGGTATATACCCAGCAGTTTGATTGCTGGACCACAGGGTAGCCCCATTTTAGTTTTTTGAGGAACCTCCAAACTGTTCTCCATAGTGGTAATTCTAATTTACATTCCCAACAATCGTGTACCCTCCTCCTCTTCACATCTTAGGCTCCCTTCTCTTCACATCTTAACCATCATTTGTTACTGCCTCTCTTTTGGATGTAAGCCGCGTTAACTTACACATCGTATTTAGGCTAAGTGCATGAAAATAATGGAAGAAGGTACATTATGCAGCCAATAACAGTTCCTGTCTTTCTGCCTGCCTGCCTGGCTACCTTCCTTTCCTCCTTCCATCTCTCTTCTTTCTTTCATTTTTATTTATTTATTTCTGTTGTTTTTGAGATGGGGTCTCACTCTGTCGCCCAGGCTGCAGTGCAGTGGCATGATCTCAGCTCACTGCAACCTCCACCTCCCAGGTTCAAGCAATTCTCCTGCCTCAGCTTCCTGAGTAGCTGGGACTACAGGCAGGCACCATCATGCCCAGGTACATTTTTTGTTTGTTTGTTTGTTTTGAGACAGAGTCTCGCTCTGTCACCAAGGCTGGAGTACAGTGGTGCAATCTCGGCTCACTGCAACCTCCACCTCCTGGGTTCAAGTGATTCTCCTGCCTCAGCCTCCTGAGTAGCTGGGATTACAGGTGTGCACCACCATGCCTGGCTAACTTTTTGTATTTTTAGTAGAGACAAGGTTTTGCCATGTTGGCCAGGCTGGACGTTTGTCTGTTTGTCTGTGTTTTTTTATTTGTTTGTTTGTTTGTTTTTTAGATTTGGAGAATTTATTCTAACAAAAGTATAAAGTATGGAAAATTAGTGTATTTGAATCAGAGTAGAGCAAGTTTCAAACTAGCAGATTTCAGATTTTAGCACCTTTGAAAAGAAATATTCAGAGTTAAGACAAGTGGCAACGCAAGCTGCAGGTGACCTATGGGGATACTCATCTGACTTCGGTGCAGTTCACATCACAGTGTGGTCATTTGGTCTTTTTCTCTACATTTTGAGAGTGCCACAAAACACTTAAAGAGAACGAGAAAAGAGTTCACTGAATTCGTGGCTGCTGGTTAGAGGATGAACTAGAGACAAAAGGAGAAGGGTCATAGGCGGGACTGCAGGTCAAATAGACAGTCCGAAGGCGCTGACGATGCAGTACATGGTCTTATTCTCCCATCGCACGGTGCAGCTCCCGTCAGTGGAGCTGTCCCAGAAGCAGGAACTTGCTGTATGTAATCCCGCTCCATTCTTCTGCATAATTACACAGGTCACAGTGTATTTAAATGGTTTTCCCAGCTTGGTGAGTTGGCTTAAAGTTTGTTCTACTACATTTGTGGTCCATTGGTTCATTTTGCTGTGTTGATAAGCGTTACCACCAATTGCACTTTCTATAGCCTCTTTTACAATGTTGCTCACTTCATCCACAACAAAAGCAGTCTCCTCCGCAGCCTGATAGTCTTCCATCTTTCCTCCCGCGCGTTGCCTCCGCCTCCCTGAGTATGTCTGTTTGTTTTTTGAGACAGAGTCTTGCTCTTGTCGCCCAGGCTGGAGTGCAGTGGCGCTATCTCAGTAGACTACAACCTCTGCATCCTGGGTTCAAGCGATTCTCCTGCCTCAGCCTCTCGAGTAGGTGACATTACAGGATTCTGCCACCACACCTGGCTAATTTTTTGTATATTTAGTAGAGATGGGTTTCACCATGTTGGTCAGGCAGGTCTTGAACTCCTGACCTCAGGTGATCCACCCACCTCGGCTTCCCAAAGTGCCAGAATTTCCACCATACCCAGCTGCCAGGCTGGTCTCAAACTCCTGACCTCAAATGATCCACCTGCCTCAGCCTCTCAAAGTGCTGGGATTATAGGCGTGAGCCACCACACCTAGCCTGGACTCATTTTGAAAGATGTTATTATTTGCCAGGCCCAGATTTGGTGTGTGTTTTGTGTATTTCGCTCTTTCACTTATTTATAGGACCTCACTTACCTCTTTTCTGCTCATTCCCAGGCCTGTATGGCAGATAGAAGTATCCTGCTGTCTGCAGACAGTTTTTTTTTTTTTTTTTTTTTTTTTTTGAGACGGAGTTTCGCTCTCGTTACCCAGGCTGGAGTGCAATGGCGCGATCTCGGCTCACCGCAACCTCCGCCTCCTGGGTTCAGGCAATTCTCCAGCCTCAGCCTCCTGAGTAGCTGGGATTACAGGCACGTGCCACCATGCCCAGCTAATTTTTTGTATTTTTTTAGTAGAGACGGGGTTTCACCATGTTGACCAGGATGGTCTCGATCTCTCGACCTCGTGATCCACCCGCCTCGGCCTCCCAAAGTGCTGGGATTACAGGCTTGAGCCACCGCGCCCGGCCCTGCAGACAGTTTTATCTGTAGCCACAGGAATGCTCAAGATCATATAGGCCTCTAGTCACATAACTCTGCTTATTATACTTCCTTCATGGCACAGGCCTGCAGCTCTAGCTTCCTCCATGTTTCATTACCTCCTTCCTCCAGTGCCCTTCTTCATCTCCTCGTTAATGTCCTTGGCCAGGTGCAGTGGCTCAGGCTGTCATCTCAGCGTTTTGGGAGGCTGAGGCAGGAGGATCACTTGAGACTAGGAGTTTGAGACCAGCCTGGGTAACATAGTGAGATTCCATCTCTACAAAAAAATATTAAAAATAAAAATTAGCCAGGTATGGTGGCATACCCCTGTAGCCCCAGCTGCTCGGGAGGCTGAGGTAGGAGGATTGCTTGAGCCCAGGAGGTCGAGGCTGCAGTGAGCCATGAACGTACCACTGCACACCAGCCTGGGTGACCGAGCAAAATCCCATCTCAAAAACAAAACAAAAAACAAAAAACTGAGGCTGGGTGCAGTGGCTCACACCTATAATCCCGACACTTTGGGAGGCCGAGTCGGACAGATCACGTGAGGCCAGGAGTTTGAGACCAGCCTGGCCAACATGGAGGAACCCTGTCTCAACTAAAAGTACAGAAAACATTAGCTGGGTGTGGTGGTGGGTATCTGTAACTCCAGTTACTTGGGAGGCTGAGCCAGGAGAATTGTTTGAACCTGGGAGGCAGAGGTTGCAGTGAGCCAAGATTGCACCACTGAACTCCAGCTTGGGCAACAGAGTGAGACTCTGTTTCAAAAAAAAAAAAAAAAAAAAATGAGAACATTGGGCAATTAGAGCTTAATCTGTTGATTGGGAAATTATTGATACTTTTATTAAGTATGATAAATTATTAAATTTTTCTAAGAAAAGTGGATAATCTGCTGGGTACTAAAGTATCTGCAGTTGAAGTATTATGATGTTTGGCATGTGAGATTTGCTTCACAGTACATGGGGAGTAAAAGATAGAAGGGAACAGATAAAACAGTGTGCATCTTGTTTTGTTTTGTTTTTTGAGATGGAGTTTCACTCTTGTTGCCCAGGTTGGAGTGCAATGGTGCGATCTCGGCTCATGGCAACCTCCGCCTCCCAGGTTCAAGCAATTCTCCTGTCAGCCTCCCGAATAGCTGGGATTATAGGCATGTGCCACCATGCCCAGCTAATTTTTTATTTTTAGTAGAGATGGGGTTTCTCCATGTTGGTCAGGTTGGTCTCGAACTCCTGACCTTGTGATTCGCCTGCCTCAGCCTCCCAGAGTGCTGGGATTACAGGCGTGAGCAACCATGTTCAGCCAGCATCTTGTTAACTATTGAAACAGACTGATCCGTATGGGAGGGTCATTGCTGTATACTATTCTCTGTACTTCCGTGCATTTTGAAAATTTTCGTAATAAAAAGTGAAAAAGTTTAATATACACTAATGCATGGGTTTATTGTTTCAGGGATTGGTGACATTCAGGGACGTGGCCGTAGAGTTCTCACTGGAAGAATGGAAGTGCCTGGAACCTGCTCAGAGGGACCTGTACAGGGAGGTGACTCTGGAGAACTTTGGTCACTTGGTATCGCTAGGTAAGGAGATTGTATCACATGGGCCAGATGGGAAGCAAGGCACCTGGGACTACAACCATGCCTAAAGGGGTGAGGAGAGGAAACTGTCACAGAGACGCTACAAACCATAGTGAAGAGCCCAGGCAGCAATAACTGTAGCTACTTCCAGAGCTCTGGATCAAAGGAGGGAGGTAGAGGGGTGAGAAGTGCCCAGTGCCCTCTCTCCTCCTGTTCACTGATCTCCAGTTGGTGCTTCCTGTCTGCCAAAGCCAGTGAGAAGCCAGAAGGCATAGGTAATGCAGTCCTTAAAGTGAGCTGTCCTGATACCAGAGCAAGGCACGGAACAAGGCCAGGAGCATCAAGGAACAGATTGGAAGGGAAGGAGGGGCTCATGGAGAGTGATCACAAATATCTGCTCTAAATAATTCAGGACTAGCCTTCTAGAATTTCTGGTTTCTTCACCGCAAATTTCTAGGATAACTTCAGTTTCTGACTGAATTTCTGGTGACTGAAAAGTTGCTTTGTGCTTTTCGGAACTGGAAGGAAGTCATTTCATTGGGCACCTCTGTCTTCCCATCCTTTGGACAACCTTCCCGTTCCTTGTGATGGCATTTTTCCATGGTAACCAGGAAACTGGGTTTGGATTTTGGAGCAGTCTGATCACACCCTATTTCTTTTCCTGTAAACAGGACTCTCCATTCCTAAGCCTGATGTCATCTCCTTACTGGAGCAAGGGAAAGAGCCCTGGATGATTGCAAATGATGTGACAGGACCATGGTGCCCAGGTGAGCGAGGGCTGATTTCACGGTAGGAGGTCCCTGGGTGAGTCGACTGACAGCAGTAACTTGAGTTACTGTGGAAACGTCCCTCAAAGCCCTACTGTGGAAGAAAGGGTGAGCAAAGACCTTACTAGTGTCAGCTCCCAAGGGACCCTTGCCCTACTCTCATTAATTCCTGTTTTCTCTTATCTCACATTTTCCTTCCTTTTTAAAAAGAGAACCCATTCCTTCCCCAGTGGCCATCTTTTTAACTATACTTTGCCTTTTTTTTTTTTTTTAAGAGACAGGATCTCATTTTGTCACCCACACTGGAGTGCAGTGGTATGATCATAGCTCACTACAGCCTCCATCTCCTGGGCTTAAAAAGTAGGATTATAGGCCGGGCGCGGTGGCTCAAGCCTGTAATCCCAGCACTTTGGGAGGCCGAGGCGGGTGGATCACGAGGTCGAGAGATCGAGACCATCCTGGTCAACATGGTGAAACCCCGTCTCTACTAAAAATACAAAAAATTAGCTGGGCATGGTGGCTCGTGCCTGTAATCCCAGCTACTCAGGAGGCTGAGGCAGGAGAATTGCCTGAACCCAGGAGGCGGAGGTTGCGGTGAGCCGAGATCGCGCCATTTGCACTCCAGCCTGGGTAACAAGAGCGAAACCCCGTCTCAAAAACAAAACAAAACAAAACAATACAAAACAAAACAAAACAAAACAAAACAACAAAAAAAAAACAAAAAACAAAACAAAACAAAACAAAACAAAAAGTAGGATTACAGGTGTGAGCCACGGTACCCAGCCAGATCCTTTTTTCTACAAGTATCTTCATCCCTTAGAAAAACTTATTTTCTTGGCCAGGCGCAGTGGCTCACACCTCCCAGCACTTTGGGAGGCCAAGGTGGGAGGATCACCTGAGGTCAGGAGTTCAAGACCAGCCTGACCAACGTGGTGAAACCCTGTCTCTACTAAAAATACAAAAATATAGCTGGGCATGGTGGTGGGCGCCTGTAGTTCCAGCTGTCGTGGACCGTCCGGGACGGGTAGGCACGTCTGCCCGGGGGTCTCTCGACCTGCAAGAGGGTCCCAATACCTGGAAGAGGGAGTGCGCCTGGAAAAATAATAGAGACAGAGAGAGAAAGCGAGGCATCTGGAGGGCTGATAGGCCGTGCCTATAAAGCAAATTTTATTTTTCAAAGGCCAGGAATAAATACACTTTCTTGGCTCTGGTTTACGTCATAGCAAGAGGAAATGCAAATGTACACCTTACATGGCCTATACAAGAGAGAAATCAGATACACAATGGTTGCAAGAGGAAATGCAAATGTATACCTTACATGGCCTATACAATAGAGAAGTGAGATATGCAATCAGTGGTTGTAAAAAGTAACAGAATTTCCTGTAATCACAAAGCTTGTTTACATCCAAACATTATTCCTCCTGGCTGCAGGTATCTCTGGTTTGATCTTGTTTTAGAACTGAGATGTGAAAAGGTTTTCTGGTTTTGCTCATCAGAATATCTTTTATCCGGATTCTCCTTTGTCTACTCCTAACTCAACTTAACTCAACTTCCCCATTCAGGAATCTCTGAGTCAGGAATCAAAGCCATCCCTTATGGTGGCATTTGCAAACCATTAGGCAGTCAGGTAAGTAAAGAAAAGGTTAAAACTTATTCTTAAAGAGAGAGTCATAAAAAGGTTAAAAGTAGGAACCGGCTGCTGGCAGGGGGTCACTCAGTCTAGCAGCACCGCATAGTTTTAGGCCCAAACGATATTGTGGTTGATATTAGAAACTGATCATTCATCTTTAAGTTCCTATATTTCCGGATAGCTCGACTGCCTCCAGTAGGAAACTGTGTTTGGGATCAAACTCACCGTATAGTGAGACTCACGCGTTTTGGGGGTCTCACACGGGAATGTTCCCCACATCCAGCTACTCGGGAGGCTGAGGCAGGAGAATCGCTGGAATCTGGGAGACGGAGGTTGCAGTGAGCTGAGATCATGCCATTGCACTCCAGCCTGGGTGACAAGAGCGAAACTTTGTCTCAAAAAAAAAACAAAAAAAAACCACACACACAGTAAAACTTATTTTCCTGGCTGGGTGCAGTGGCTCACACCTATAATCTTAGCACTTTGGAAGGCCGAGGTGGGCAAATCACTTGAGGCCAGGAGTTCAAAACCAGCCTGGCCAAGATGGTAAAACCCCATCTCTACTAAAAATACAGAAATTAGCTGGGCCTGGTCACACACACCTGTAATCCCAGCTACTCGAGAGGCTGAGGCAAGAGGACTGCTTGAACCCAGAAGGCAGAAGTTGCAGTGAGCTGAGATTGCACCACGGCACTCTAGCTGGGGCATCAGACTGAGACTATGTCTCAAAAAAAAAAAAAGAAAAGAAAAAGAAAAACTTATTTTCTTAAAACTGCTTTTTATTTTATCTAATTCAGCAATTCATTTATTCTCTTTTTTTTTTTTTTTTTTTTTTTGAGGCGGAGTTTCGCTCTTATTACCCAGGCTGGAGTGCAATGGCGCGATCTCGGCTCACCGCAACCTCCGCCTCCTGGGTTCAGGCAATTCTCCTGCCTCAGCCTCCTGAGTAGCTGGGATTACAGGCATGTGCCACCATGCCCAGCTAATTTTTTGTATTTTTAGTAGAGACGGGGTTTCACCATGTTGACCAGGATGGTCTCGATCTCTCAACCTCGTGATCCACCCGCCTCCGCCTCCTAAAGTGCTGGGATTACAAGCTTGAGCCACCGCGCCCGGCCCCATTTATTCTCTTAACTTTTGAGAGGTAGTGTTCTATAAGTGGTGGAGAGCACAGATGCTGGAGTCAGACAGCTTGAGTTCAAAGTCCTAGCTCTGCCCCTTAGTAGCTCTGTGAGCTTGCATAAATTACTTAAATTCCCTGTGCTTCAGTTTCCTCCTTGGCAGATGGAATAAAAATATTGCTCTTAGGCCGGGCATGGTGGCTCACGCCTGTAATCCCAGCACTTTGGGAGGCCAAGGCAGGTGGATCACGAGGTCAAGAGATGGAGACCATCCTGGTCAATATGGTGAAACCCTGTCTCCACTAAAAATAACAAAAAATTAGCTGGGCATGGTGGCGCATGCCAGTAATCCCAGCTACTCAGGAGGCTGAGGCAGGAAAATTGCCTGAACCCAGGAAGTGAAGGTTGCGGTGAGCCGAGATCGCGCCATTGCACTCCAGCCTGGGTAATGAGCGAAACTTCGCCTCAAAAAATAAAAATAAAAATAAATATATATATATTGCTCTTATACACCAGGCGCGGTGGCTCACACCTGTAATCCCAGCACTTTGGGAGGCCGAGGCAGGTGGATCACTGGAGGTCAGGAATTCAAGACCAGTCTAGTGTGGCCAACATGGTGATACCGCATCTCTATTGAAAATATAAAAATTATCTGGACATGGTGGTGCACATCTGTAATCACAGCTACTTGGGAAGCTGAGGCACGAGAATCACTTGAACCAGGGAGGCAAAGGTTACAGTGAGCTGAGATCGCACCATTGCACTCCAGCCTGGAAAGCAGAGAGAGACTCCATCTCAAAACATATGTATATGTATTGTTGTTATATGAACTAATAGTGTGAAAGTGCCCAGAAAGGCAATTGTGATGACTACATAAATGTTAGTCAGTATTCTCAATTCGCACTTGGTGGACAGTATTGGAATCTGTGAATCCTGAATCATCAGTTACCCTCTCCTAACTTCTCTGCTATTGTCATTTTTTCTTTTTCTTTTTTTTTTTTTTTTTTTTAAGACGGAGTTTCGCTCTTGTTACCCAGGCTGGAGTGCAATGGCGCGATCTCGGCTCACCGCAACCTCCGCCTCCTGGGTTCAGGCAATTCTCCTGCCTCAGCCTCCTGAGTAGCTGGGATTACAGGCACGCGCCACCATGCCCAGCTATTTTTTTGTAATTTTAGTAGAGACGGGGTTTCACTAAGTTGATCAGGATGGTCTCAATCTCTTGACCTCGTGATCCACCCGCCTCGGCCTCCCAAAGTGCTGGGATTACAGGGTTGAGCCACCGCGCCCGGCTTGTCATTTTTTATTTTTCATCTGGGATCATTTTCTCTCTATCTGAAGAAGACCCAGGCTGGGCGCGGTGGCTCACGCCTGTAATCCCAGCACTTTGGGAGGCCGAGGTGGGTGAATCATGAGGTCAAGAGATCGAGACCATCCTGGTCAACATGCTGAAACCCCGTCTCTACTAAAAATACAAAAATTAGCTGGGCATGGTGGCGCACGCCTGTAGTCCCAGCTACTCGGGAAGCTGAGGCAGAAGAATTGCTTGAACCCAAGAGGCGGAGGTTGCGGTGAGCCGAGATCGCACCATTGCACTCCAGCCTGGGTAACAAGAGTGAAACTCCGTCCCAAAAAAAAAAAAAAAAAAGGAAGAAGACCCTTAAGGTTTCCTTCAGTTTTTGGCCACATGAAAATACTTTTTTTTTTCTTCAAAAATGACATTTATCAGCCTGAGCAACATTGCAAGACTCCTTTTCTACTAAAAATACAAAAATTAGTCAGGCATGGCAGCATGCACCTGTAGTCCCAGCTAATCAAGAGGCTGAGGCAGCACTTGATCCTGGGCGGTCAAGGCTGCAGTGAGCCACAATTGTGCCACAGTGCTCCAGCCTGGGCGACAGAGCAAGACTTCAAAATAATTAAATTATATATATATATATATATATATATATATATATATATATATATGAGAACACACACATATTTTTTTTTTTTCTGAGACGGAGTCTTGCTCTGTCGCCCAGGCTGGAGTGTACTGCTTAATCTCAGATCACTGCAATCTCCACCTCCCAGGTTCAAGCCATTTTCCTGCCTAGTCTCAAACTCCTGACCTCAAGTGATCTGCCCACCTAGGCCTCCCAAAGTTCCCAAAGTGCTGGGATTACAGGTGTGAGCCACAGCACCTGGCCTTCCCACTTTTACTTCTAAGGACCCTTGTGAATATATTGTGTCCACCCAGATAAACCAGGATAATCTCACCATCTTGTAGTGATCAACTGATTAGCAAATTTTTTTTTTGAAGTTATGAAAAACAACAATCTTTTTTTTTTTTTTTTTAAGGAGTTTTACTCTGTAGCCCAAGGTGGAGTGCACTGGCACAATCTTGGCTCAGTGCAACCTCCGCCTCTGGGGCTCAAGCAATTCTCGTGCTTCAGCCTCCCAAGTAGCTGGGACTACAGGTATGCACCTCCACATTCGGCTAATTTTTTTTGTATTTTAGTTGAGACAGGGTTTTACTCTGTTGCCCAGGGTGGTCTCAAACCCCTGAGCTCAGGCAGTCCACCCACCTCAGTCTCCCAAAGTGCTGAAATTACACTCACGAGCCACCACACCTAGCCAACAATCTTCTATTAATTATATATTTTTTAATTGTGATAAAATATACATTACATAATATTTATTTACTTATTTTTGTGAGACAGGTTCTGGCTCTGTTGCCCAGGCTGGAGTGTAGTGGTACGATCTTGGCTCACTGCAACCTCTGTCTCCCACTTTCAAGCCATCCTCCCATTTCAGGTTCCCAAGTGGCTGATGCTACAGGAACATGCCACCATGTCTGTCTAATTTTTGTATTTTTTGTAGAGACAGGGTCTCACTTTGTTATCCAGGCTGTTCTCGAACTCCTGAGCTCGAGGAATCTACCTGCCTTGGCCTCCCAAAGTGCTGGGATTACAGGCATGAGCCACCTTGCCTGGCCATAATATTTATAATTTTAACCACTTATAAGTATGTAATTCAGTAGCATTTAGTTCATTCACAGCATGATACAGTGTATTTCCAGAACATATTCATCATCTGAAACAGAAACTCTGTTACCCTCCAGTCCCTAGACACCTCTCTTCTACTTTCAGTCTGTGTGAATGTGCCTATTCTAGGTGTCTCATATAAATCATCTGGTATGTGGGCTTTTGTATTTGGCTTATATCACTAAGCATAATGTTTCATCCAAGTTGTAGAATGTCTCTGAATTTTATTCTTTTTATGGCTGAATCATATTCCACTGTGTGTGTGTATAGATGTATACATGCATAAATATTAATATATGTGTGTATATATTATACATACCACACTTCATTTCTTTTTCTTTTTTTTTTTTTTGAGATGGACTCTCACTCTGTTGCCCAGGCTGGGCAGTGGTGCGATCTCGGCTCACTGCAACCTCCACCTCCCAGGTTCAGAGATTCTCCTGCGTCAGCCTCCCAAGTAGCTGGGATCACCTGCCACCATGCCCGGCTGATTTTTCAATTTTTTCTTTTTTGAGATGGAGTCTCACTGTCACCCAGGCTGGAGTGCAGTGGTGCAATCTCTGCTCACTGCAGCCTCTGCCTCCCAGGTTCAAGCAATTTTCCTGCCTCAGCCTCCTAAGTAGCTGGTATTACAGGCAGGCACCACCACGCTCAGCTAATTTTTCTATTTTTAGTAGAGACGGGGTTTTACCACGTTAGTCAGGCTTGTCTTGAACTCCTGACCTCATGATCTTCCCATCTCAGCCTTCCAAAGTGCTGAGATTACAGGTGTGAGCCACCATGCCCGGCAATTTTCAAATTTTTAGTAGAGATGGGGTTTTGCCATATTGGCCAGGCTGGTCTCAAACTCTGGACCTCAACTGATCTGCCTGCCGCAGCCTCCCAAAGTGCTAGGATTACAGGCATGAGCCACCACACCTGGCCCACTCATCTGTTCTTGTTTTTTTTTTTTTTTTTTTTTTTTTTTTTTTTTTACTTTATCTCTCTCTCTTTTTTATTTTTCCTTGAAGCCCTGTTGGACTTGATCCATTCATCTGTTGATAGACACTTGGATGCTTCCACCTTTCAGCTGTTGAAAATAGTGCTGCTATGAACGTGGGTGTGCAAGTGTCTGTTCAAGTCCCTGCTTTCTTTTGTGTATTCACCAGAAGTATAATTGTTGGGTCATATGGTTTCATTCTATGTTTAATTTTTTGAGGAACTGTGGTTATTTTTTAAAAATATTTTTTCTCTAATTGCTGAGTGCATGATTCTATATGTGATTATTAAATGGAGTTTTTGTTCAAATTTGTTATAGTTTCTGTAAGTTTTCTAAATTTATATTCTTTATAAATTTTTATCATCTTGGCCTATTTCTGAGAAAGGTGAATTGGAATCTCCTATATGGTGATTTTGTTAGTTTCTTCTTGTGAGTCTTTTGAATTTTACATTATATATTTGGAGGCTATTTTGTTAGATGCATTTAAGTTTAGAAACATAAATCTTCCTTCTGAATGGAATTGCTTTTTTGACTATAGAGCCACCCTTCTTAACCCAAAATAATGATTTCTATTTTTTTTTTTTTTTTTTTTTTTTGAGACGGAGTTTCGCTCTCGTTACCCAGGCTGGAGTGCAATGGCGCGATCTCGGCTTACCGCAACCTCTGCCTCCTGGGTTCAGGCAGTTCTCCTGCCTCAGCCTCCTGAGTAGCTGGGATTACAGGCACGAGCCACCATGCCCAGCTAATTTTTTGTATTTTTAGTAGAGACGGGGTTTCACCATGTTGACCAGGATGGTCTCGATCTCTTGACCTTGTGATCCACCCGCCTCGGCCTCCCAAAGTGCTGGGATTACAGGCTGAGCCACCGCGCCCGGCCGATTTCTATTTTTAAAGTCTATTTTGTCTTATACTAAGATAGCGCTCATCCTTTATTTTCAAACACCATATGTCGTCATATCTTAAAGCATGTTACTTGTTACTACTGTGCACCTAGATTTTGTTTTTTTTTTTTTTTTTTTTTGAGACGGAGTTTCGCTCTTGTTACCCAGGCTGGAGTGCAATGGCGCGATCTCGGCTCACCGCAACCTCCGCCTCCTGGGTTCAGGCAATTCTCCTGCCTCAGCCTCCTGAGTAGCTGGGATTACAGGCACGTGCCACCATGCCCAGCTAATTTTTTTGTATCTTTAGTAGAGACGGGGTTTCACCATGTTGACCAGGATGGTCTCGATCTCTCGACCTCATGATCCACCCGCCTCGGCCTCCCAAAGTGCTGGTAGATTTTGGTATTTTATCCAATCTGACAAATTCTGTCTTTTCTTTCTTTCTTTTTTTTTCTTTTTTTTTTTTTTTTGAGGTGGAGTTTTGCTTGTTACCCAGGCTGGAGTGCAATGGCACCGTCTCGGCTCACCACAACCTCAGCCTCCTGGGTTCAGGCAATTCTCCTGCCTCAGCCTCCTGAGTAGCTGAGATTACAGGCATGCGCCACCATGCCCAGCTAATTTTTTGTATTTTTAGTAGAGACGGGGTTTCACCATGTTGACCAGGATGGTCTCGATCTCTTGATCTCATGATCCACCCGCCTCAGCCTCCCAAAGTGCTGGGATTACAGGTGTGAGCCACCGCACCCAGCCTTTTTTTTTTTTTTTTTTTTTTTTTTTTTTTTTTTTTTTTAGGACAGGTTCTCTCTCTCTCTCTTGCCCAGGCTGGAGTGCAGTGACACTATTTCCCTGGGCTCAAGCAATCCTCCCACCTCAGTCTCCTGAATACCTGGGAACAGGCACACACCACCACACCCAGCTAATTTTTTGTATTTTTGGTAGAGATGGGGTTTCACCATGTTTCCCAGTCTGGTCTCAAACTTCTGAGCTCAAGTGATCCACCCGCCTCAGCCTCCCAAAGTGCTGGGATTATGGGCATGAGCCACCATGCCCAGCTGGGTTGGTTTCAATGGTTACTGGAAAAAACACTAGTTCCACCTTTGGGGAAGATTCAGGAGTAAGAAAACAAACAGAACAACAAATGAGTGAGTAAATGAAAATCTAATTACAACAAATAAAAGTGTTACAAAGACAGGGTACAAGAAATGGGACAGAGGATAAAGGTGTGTACTTAGGCCTGTCAGGCCGAGAGCTTTTTTGAAAGTGGGAGTTTTTGCCAGGCTTGGTGGCTCACATCTGTAATCTCAGCACCTTGGGAGGCCGAGGCGGGTGGATCATGAGGTCAGGAGTTCAAGAGACCAGCCTGGCCAACATGGTGAAACCCCGTCTCTACTAAAAATACAAAAATTAGCTAGGTGTGGTGGCAAATGCCTGTAATCTCAGCTACTCAGGAGGCTGAGGCAGGAGAATCGCATGAACCCCAGAGATAGATTGCAGTGAGCTGAGATCGAGCCACTATACTCCAGCGTGGGAGACAGAGCGAGACCCCATCTCAAGTGTTTTAAAAAAAGAAGGCTGGGCACAGTGGCTCATGCCTGTAATCCCAGCATTTTGGGAGGCCAAGGCTGGCAGATCACCTGAGGTGAGGAGTTTGAGACCAGCCTGGCCAACATGGTGAAACTCTGTCTATACTAAAAGTACAAAAAATGAAGGCCGGGCGCGGTGGCTCACGCCTGTAATCCCAGCACTTTGGGAGGCCGAGGCGGGCGGATCACGAGGTCAAGAGATCAAGACCATCCTGGTCAACATGGTGAAACCCCGTCTCTACTAAAAATACAAAAATTAGCTGGGCATGGTGGCACACGCCTGTAGTCCCAGCTACTTAGGAGGCTGAGGCAGGAGAATTGCTTGAACCCAGGAGGCAGAGGTGGCAGTGAGCCGAGATCACGCCATTGCACTCCAGCCTGAGTAACAAGAGCGAAACTCCATCTCAAAAAAAAAAAAAAAAAAAAAAAAAAAAAAAAAAATTAGCCGGGTGTGGTGGTACACACCTGTAGTCCTAGCTACTCAGGAAGCCAAGACAGGAGAACTGCTTTAACCTGGGAGGTGGAGGTTGCAGTGAGCAGAGATTGTGCCACTGCACTCCAGCCTGGGCTACAGAGTGAGACTCCATCTCAAAACAAACAAACAGGCCGGGCACGGTGGCTCAAGCCTGTAATCCCAGCACTTTGGGAGGCCGAGGCGGGTGGATCACGAGGTCAAGAGATTGAGACCATCCTGGTCAACAGGGTGAAATCCCGTCTCTACTAAAAATACAAAAAATTAGCTGGGCATGGTGGCACGTGCCTGTAATCCCAGCTACTCAGGAGGCTGAGGCAGGAGAATTGCCCGAACCCAGGAGGCGGAGGTTTCGGTGAGCCAAGATCGCACCATTGCACTCCAGCCTGGGTAACAAGAGCGAAACTCCGTCTCAAAAAAACAAACAAACAGACAAACAAAAATGTTCTCAAAGTAGACGGTGGTGATGGTTGCATGACGTTGGGAATGTACTCAGCTACTGCATTGTGTGTTTTAAAATGGTCTAGGCCAGGCATGATGGCTTATACCTGTAATCCCAGCACTTTGGGAGGCCAAAGTGGGAGGACTGCTTCAGCCCAGGAGTTCCAGACCAGCCTGTGCAACATAGCAAGACCCAATCTTTAAAAAAAAAAGAGGTGTGACTCACACCTGTAGTCCCGGCTACTTGGCAGGCTGAGGCAGAAGAATCCCTTGAACCCAGGTGGTTGAGGTTACAGTAAGTTGTGACCACACCACCATATTCCAGCCTGGGTGACAGAGCAAGACCCTGTCTCTAAAAAATAATATAATAAAGTGGTCTAAATGGGGAATTTTATGTTATATGGATTTTACATCAGTTAAAAACGTGTACATTCTGTAAGCATATATAGATATACACAGACATGCACACACTCACCTTAGCCCTGCTTCTGTAGATTTTGACTAAGTTTGGGCCGATGCTTGGGCATTTATGTTGTTAGCAGGCTTTCTGATGATTCTGATCCATATCGAAATTGAGGGCCGGATGCAGTGGCTCACACCTGCCCAGCACTTTGGGAGGCCGAGGCAGGTGGATCACCTGAGGTCAGGGAATTCAAGACCAGCCTGTTCAACATGGTGAAACCCTGTCTCTACTAAAATACAAAAATTAGCTGAGTGTGGTAGCGTGTGTCTATAATCCCAGCTATGTGGGAGGCTGAGGCAGAAGAATCACTTGAACCCAAGGGGCGGAAGTTGCAAATGGACCAAGATGACACCACTGCACTCCAGCCTGGGTGACAGAGCAAGACTCTGTCTTGAAAGAAAGAAAGAAAGAGGCCGGGCGCGGTGGCTCAAGCCTGTAATCCCAGCACTTTGGGAGGCCGAGGCGGGTGGATCACGAGGTCAAGAGATCGAGACCATCCTGGTCAACATGGTGAAACCCCGTCTCTACTAATGGTGCAAAAAATTAGCTGAGCATGGTGGCGCGTGCCTGTAATCCCAGCTACTCCGGAGGCTGAGGCAGGAGAATTGCCTGAACCCAGGAGGCGGAGGTTGCGGTGAGCCGAGATCGCGCCATTGCACTCCAGCCTGGGTAACAAGAGCGAAACTCCGTCTCAAAAAAAAAAAAAAAAAAAAAAAAAAGAAAGAAAGAAAGGAGGGAGGGAGGGAGGGAGGGAAGGAAGGAATGAAGGAAGGAAGGAAGGATGGATGGAAGGAACAAAGGAATGAACAAAGGAAGGAATGAAGGAAGGAACGAAGGAAAGGAAGAGAAAGAAAATTGAAAACCCCTGACTTAATTTGTCTTCTTGCTCCCTTCTGGCACCATATGAGCTCTTCATATCGTGTGCGTTTATGCGCTTTTTAAAAATTCCATAATATTTGAGACATATATAAGCCATTCACTTTTTATGGTTATTATATTTATTTTTCTCTCCCTGGTCTACTATAGAATTTTTTTTTTTTTTTGAGACGGAGGCTCACTCTGTCACCCAGGATGGAGTGTAGTGGCACAATCTCCACTCACTGCAACCTCCACCTCCCAGGTTCAAGCAATTCTTTGCCTCATCCTCCTGAGTAACTGGTATTATAGGAGTCCACCACAATGCCCTACTGATTTTTGTATTTTTAGTAGAGACAGGGTTTCACCATCTTGGCCAGGCTGGTCTTGAACCCCTGACCTCATGATCCACCCACCTCAGCCTCCCAAAGTGCAGGGATTAAAGGCGTGAGCCACCATGCCTCTACTTTTTTTTCTTCTCATAGAAGAAATAAAAAACTGTGCCGGGCTCGGTGGCTCAAGCCTGTAATCCCAGCACTTTGGGAGGCCGAGGCGGGTGGATCACGAGGTCGAGAGATCGAGACCATCTTGGTCAACATAGTGAAACCCCGTCTCTACTAAAAATACAAAAAACTAGCTGGGCGTGGTGGCGCGTGCCTGTAATCCCAGCTACTTAGGAGGCTGAGGCAGGAGAATTGCCTGAGCCCAGGAGGCGGAGGTTGCGGTGAGCCGAGATCGCGCCATTGCACTCCAGCCTGGGTAACGAGAGCGAAACTCCATCTCAAAAAAAAAAAAAAAAAATTGTATAATAGAGGCTGAGCACAGCTTGTATTTATCTTTTTATTATTTTTCAGACTTGGAGTCCAGGTGTGAGAAATTTCTACAAAAAGGTATTTTTGAAGTCAAGGCATTCAACTGGGAGATCATGGAAAGCCTTAAATGCTGTGACCTGGACGGCTCTGATTTAAGAGATGACTGGGAATGCGAAGGCCAGTTTGAGAGGCAAGTCAGTGAGGAGTGCTATTTTAAGCAAGTGAATGTCACCTATGGACATATGCCCGCATTCCAGCATCACACATCTCACACTGTGCGTCAGAGCAGTGAGACTGGTGAGAAATTGATTGAATGTCCTGAATGTGGGAAAGTGTTTAGCCGTGGCTCACACCTTATTCAACATCAGAAAACTCACACTGGGGAAAAGCCCTTCGGATGTAAGGAATGTGGGAAGGCCTTCAGCCGTGCCTCACACCTTGTGCAGCATCAGAGAATTCACACCGGTGAGAAACCCTATGACTGTAAGGACTGTGGGAAGGCCTTTGGTCGTACATCAGAACTTACTCTACATCAGCGACTTCATACTGGTGTCAAACCTTATGAATGTAAAGAATGCGGAAAGAGCTTTAGGCAGCATTCACAGCTGATTCTGCATCAAAGGACTCACACAGGTGAGAAGCCCTATGTATGTAAAGACTGTGGCAAGGCTTTCATTCGTGGCTCACAGCTCACTGTGCATCGGAGAATCCACACTGGTGCCAGACCCTATGAGTGTAAAGAATGTGGGAAAGCCTTCAGGCAGCATTCACAGCTGACTGTACACCAGCGAATCCACACTGGGGAGAAACCCTACGAGTGTAAGGAATGCGGAAAGGGCTTTATTCACAGCTCAGAAGTTACTCGACATCAAAGAATTCATTCTGGGGAGAAACCCTACGAGTGTAAGGAATGCGGGAAGGCCTTTAGACAGCACGCACAGCTTACGCGACATCAGAGAGTCCATACTGGCGACAGACCCTATGAATGTAAGGACTGCGGGAAGGCATTTAGTCGGAGTTCATACCTCATTCAGCATCAAAGGATCCACACTGGTGACAAACCCTACGAATGTAAGGAATGTGGGAAGGCCTTTATTCGTGTTTCACAACTAACTCATCATCAGCGAATTCACACTTGTGAGAAACCCTATGAATGCAGGGAATGCGGAATGGCCTTTATTCGTAGTTCACAACTTACTGAACATCAGAGAATTCATCCTGGTATCAAACCTTATGAATGTAGAGAGTGTGGGCAGGCATTTATTCTCGGCTCACAACTCATTGAACACTACAGGATTCATACTGGTTAGAAAACCTTGAGTGTGAGGGATAAAGAGAAGCCTTTATGTGGACTTCACATCTGTACTAGGTAATTTTGTGTGTGTGTGTGAGATGGAGTTTCACTATTGTCGCCCAGGCTGGAATGCAATGGCACAATCTTGGCTTACCGCAATCTCCGCTTCCAGGTTCAAGTTCCTACCTCAGCCACTCTAGTAGCTGGGATTACAGGCGTGCGCCACCATGCCCAGCTAATTTTGTATTTTTAATAGAGGCAGGGTTTCTCCATGTTGGTCAGGCTGGCCTCAAACTCCTGACCTCATGATATTCCCATCTTGGCTTTCCAAAGTGCTGGGATTACAGGCATGAGCCACAGCGCCTGGCTAATTATGTATTTTTAGTAGAGATGGCGTTTCTCCATGTTGGTCAGGCTGGTCTTGAACTCCTGACCTCAGGTGATCTGCCCGCCTCGGCTTCCCAAAGTGCTGGGATTACAGGCATGAGCCACCACACCCAGCCAGTACTAGGTAATTTTCACCGTAGTTAATTAATGTGAAAAAACATCTGACATTTCCACTACCGAATATCGGGAAACTCAACACCCAAAGAAAATTTAGTAAATGTGGGAATTCTTTCTGCCTCACTCACTGTTTCCTAAGCATCAGATAATCTATGCTAGAAAAAAAAAAAAAAAAAGAATATATAAAAGCTGCCTCTTGCCTTTCAAAATATGTTAAATTTCTGAGAATTCCTAATACCAGTGACTGTGCCTTTCACCGTGCCATACACCTTACTTAGCAGTGTAGTGTCTCACTTCCCTGATTATGGACTACATAGCATCAGGCAATTTATTCAATCTCTGTCCCTCAGTTTACTTATTTTTAAGTGGTAATTATTATGCCTAATAGAATTTTTATGAGGACTAAATGATGTATTTTATGTAAAGCCTTAGAAGTAATACCTGGCACACACAAGTGCTCAGTAACGATTAGCCATTGTCAATTTGATTATCAGTATCACTGATAAGGAGTTCATGTGAGATGAGAGGAGAGCCCCTTATGAATGTATCCAAAAGTCTTCATAACCAGTTGTTATGATCATTTACTCCGAAAAATAGTGGGAAAGCATAATTATTATGAGGTCTTAAATCAAAAGGTTAGAAATTCAGAAGATTCGAAATAAACAGAAGCGTGACTGGGCAAGGTGGCTCACACCTGTAATCCCAGTAGTTTGGGAGGCTGAGGCAGGCGGATCACTTGAGGTCAGGAGTTCAAGACCAGCCTGGGCAACAGAGAGAAACCCTGTCTCTTCAAAAATAAAATTTGCCACGCAGGGTGGCCCATGCCTGTGATCCCTGCTACTTGAGAGGCTGAAGTGGGAGGATCACTTGTGCCTAGGAGGTCAAGGCTGCAGTGAGGTATGATCATGCCAGTGCAGTACAGTCTGAGCAACAGAGTGAGACCATGTCTCAAGAAAAAAGAAAAAAATTAACAGAAGAATAGCCAAAAACAATAAGCCCATTTTCTAAAACCACTCTATAACTTAAAGAGAAATCAAAACTAAAATTACAAACTAGAAATGAACGAGTAAATTCTACATATCAGAATTAGTTTGGGCCAGGTGTGATGGTTCACACCTGTAATCACAGCACTTTGGGAAGCCAAAGTGGGTGGATCACTTTAGGTTAGGAGTTCAAGACCAGCCTGGCCAACATGGTGAAACCTCATCTCTACTAAAAATAGAAAATTAGCTGGGCATTGTGGCACATGCCTGTAATCCCAGCTACTTGGGAGGCTGAAGCAGGAGAATTGCCCAGGAGAATTGAGCCTGGGAGGTGGAGGTTGAAGTGAGCTGAGATCATGCCACTGCACTCCAGCCTGATTGATGCAAAGGAGAACTAGTTTAGCATAGCCAAAGCTGTACTCCATGGCTCACAACTCATAACCTAAGGATTGAAGGTAGCAGCTCTGTTCTCTATGTGTAGTTCTCCAATACCTCATCACTGCCAGTCACATTCTAAACATGTTGAATGAATGAGTAGTTAACTCTCAAAGTTAGGAGGAAATTACAATATAAATCAAAGCAGTAAGGTTATTAAAAATAAAAATGAACGGAATGGAAAACAAAACAGTAGATTTCATCTGGAGGTTGTTTAACAATATATTAAGGCTATTTACAAGTGTGATCTAGGAAAAAGATACTATGAATGAGAAAGGGGGTAAAGATTTTTCAAAGATAGCTTACTATGCATGACTTTATTGTTTTAAAATCTAGACAAAATGCATTTTTACAAAAATATTAAAATTGATTCCTAGGATTTTCGTAATCCTAGCACTTTGTGGGGCCAAGGTGGGTGGATCACCTGAGGTCAGAAGTTTGAGATCAGCCTGGCCAACATGGTGAAACCCCATCTCTATTAAAAATACAAAAATTAGGTGGGCGTGGTGGCACGTGTCTGTAATCCCAGCTACCTGGGAGACTGAGGCAGAAGAATTGCTGAAACCCAAGAGGCAGAGGCTACAGTGAGCCTAGATTGTGCCAGTGCACTCCAGCCTGGGGACAGAGCCAGACTCCATCTAAAAAAACAAACAAACAAAAAAATTAGCTGGACGTGATGGTACACACCTGTAGTCCCGGCTACCCAGGAGGCTGAGGAAGGAGAATCGCTTGAACCTGGGAGGTGGAGGTTGCAGTGAGCCAAGATCACGACACTGCACTCCAGCCTGGGTGACAGAGCAAGACTGAGTCAAAAAAAAAAAAAAACAAAAAAACAGCAGCTAATTTTAAATGAAATGTCTGGAACCTTACTGTTCTGAATTAATGATGACTTCAGACTGTTGATACTATGCCCCAACAGATCACAATGATGGGGAATAGAGCCTTGATCCCTAGTGACATCTGGATCAGGGTTTGCCAATGAGTCTGGAATCTCAAGAAACTGATCTCCTTAGCCCTTGGGGTAGCCAGCCAATGTCTGGGGCAGGGAGCCACTTGCACTTTGATGCCAGCTGTCTTATCAATCATCTATATATCTGTTGCCTACAAAAGATTAGAAAGCAATGTTCTGTATGTTATTTTTCTTTAAGTGGTTTAATGACTAAAATATTCTGTTGGAGGGACTCAAAGCTATGACATTAAAAAATTTCAGGCCGGGCGCGGTGGCTCAAGCCTGTAATCCCAGCACTTTGGGAGGCCGAGGCGGGTGGATCACGAGGTCGAAAGATCGAGACCATCCTGGTCAACATGGTGAAACCCCGCCTCTACTAAAAATACAAAAAACTAGCTGGGCGTGGTGGTGCATGCCTGTAATCCCAGCTACTTAGGAGGCTGAGGCAGGAGAATTGCCTGAGCCCAGGAGGCGGAGGTTGCGGTGAGCCGAGAACGCGCCATTGCACTCCAGCCTGGGTAACAAGAGCGAAACTCCGTCTCAAAAAAAAAAAAAAAAAAAAAAAAAAAAAAAAAAAAATTTCACTCTGGCCAGGTGCGATGGCTCACACCTGTAATCCTAGCACTTTGGGAGGCCGAGGTGGGTGGATCACCTGAAGTCAGGAGTTCAAGACCAGTCTGGCCATCATGGAGAAACCCATCTTTTAAAAAAAAAAAAAAAAAATTCACTCTGGGCCAGGCATGGTGGTTCCTCCCATAATCACAGCACTTTGGGAGGCCGATGGATTACCTAAGCTCAGGAGTTTGAGAACAGCCTGGGCAACACGATGAAACCCTGTCTTTACTAAAATACAAAAGAAATTACCCATGCGTGGTGGCTTGTGCCTGTAGTCCCAGCTACTCGGGAGGCTGAGGCAGGAGAATTGCTTGAACCCAGGAGGCAGAGGTTGCAGTGAGCCAAGATTGTGCCACTGCACTCCAGCCTGGGTGATAGAGAACTCGTCTCTAATAAATAAATAAATAGATAGATAGTCACTCTGCATAGTTAAAGCACAGGCATAGGATAAAATTGTTGAAGTTACAATTAGTTGTTGTTGGGTTTTTGTTTGTGTGTGTGGTTTTTGAGACTGAGTCTCACCCAGGCTGGAGGGCAGTGGCACTATCTCAGCTTACTGCAACCTCCAACTCCTGGGTTCAAGTGATTCTCCAGCCTCAACCTCCTGAGTAGCTGAGATTACAGATGCCCGCCATCACGCCTGGCTAATTTTTGTGTTTTTCATAGAGACAGAGTTTCACTGTGTTGTCCAGTCTGGTCTTGAACTCCTGACCTCAAGTGATCTGTCTACTTTGGCCTCCCAAAGGGCATTGCCCAGCCTAAAATTACACTCTGGTATGCAGACATAAGCGAATCTTCATATAATAGCTCTCCACTTTTCCCACCCCACTACCCTTTATGGAACAATCACTAACACCAAGTTCTTGTATATCGTTTCTGATTTTTAATTTGCATAAACATGTAATCCCAGCACTTCAGGAGGCCGATGTGAGCAGATCATTTGAGGTCAGGAGTTCCAAGACCAGCCTGGCCAACATGGTAAAACCTCATTTCTACTAAAAAAAAATATAAAAATTAACCGGGTGTGGTGGCGCATGCCTGTAGTCCTAGCTACTTGGGAGGCTGAGGCACAAGAATTGCTTGAACCCAAGAGGCAGAGGCTGCAATGAGCCAAGATCCTGCCACTACACTCCACCCTGGGCAACAGAGTGGAGACTCCATCTCAAAAATAGTAATTATTATTTTTTCTGTAAGCATAATGTACCCTTTATAAAAATATTTTACATAAGTAATAGCAAATTTGAACACACTGCTACTTTTGTTTATACATACATCTTGAAGATTAGACCATATTGGTACCTATAGAGCTGCCTCATTTTTTTTTTTAACAGCTCCTTAGGATTCCATCATCTGTGTGTTTCATAATTTAACACTGTCAGTTTTTGTTTTTGTTTTTGTTTTTTTGAGACAGAATCTCACCCCATTTCCCAGGCTGGAGTGTAGTGGCACAATGTCGGCTCACCATAACCTCTGCCTCCCGGATTCAAGTAATTCTTCTGCCTCAACCTCCCAAGTGGCTGGGATTAGGCACAGCCACCATACCCAGCTAATTTTTGTGTTTTTAGTAAAGATGGACTTCACTATGTTGACCAGGCTGGTCTGGAACTCCTGACCTTGTGATCTACCTGTCTCAGCCTTCCAAAATCCTAAGATTACAGGTGTAAGCCATCACGCCCAGCCTTTTTTTTTTTTTTCTTAGATAAGTCTTGATCTGTTGCCCAGCCTGGAGTGCAGTGGCATGATTTTGGCTCACTGCAACTTCTGCCTCCTGAATTCAAGAGATTCTCCTGCCTCAGCCTCCCAAGCAGCTGGAATTACAGGTACCCACCACCATGTCCAGCTAATTTTTGTATTTTTAGTAGCAACGGGGTTTTACCATGTTGACCTGGCTGGTCTCAAACTCCTGATCTCAAGGGATCTGACTGCCTTGGCCTCTCAAAGTGCTGGGATTACAGGCTTGAGCCACCACTCCTGGACTTTCTATCATTTTTTTGATTCCTTCTTTCTTTCTTTTTTTTTTTTTTGGAGACGGAGTTTCGCTCCGCTCTTGTTACCCAGGCTGGAGTGCAGTGGCGCGATCTCGGCTCACCGCAACCTCCGCCTCCTGGGTTCAGGCAATTCTCCTGCCTCAGCCTCCTGAGTAGCTGGGATTACAGGCACGTGCCACCATGCCCAGCTAATTTTTTTTGTATTTTTAGTAGAGACGGGGTTTCACCATGTTGACCAGGATATTCTCGATCTGTTGACCTCGTGATCCACCCGCCTCGGCCTCCCAAAGTGCTGGGATTACAGGCTTGAGCCACCGCGCCCGGCTCTTTTTTTTTTTTTTTGAGATGGAGTCCCGCTCTCATCACCCAGGCTGGAATGCAATGGCATGATCTTGGATCACTGCAACCTCCGCCTCCCCGGTTCAGTCGATTCTCCTGCCTCAGCCTCCCAGTTAGCTAGGATTACAGGGGCCCACTATCATGCCCAGCTACATTTTTGTATTTTTAGTAAAGACGGGGTTTTATCACGTTGGGTGGGCTGGTCTCGAACCCCTGACCTCAGGTGACCCACCCACCTTAGCCTCCCAAAGTTTTGGTACTATAGTCATTAGCCGCCGCACCCAGCCTATTTTTTGTTCTTTCAAACCATCACATAATACATATTTCCCTTGTACATAAATTATTTTGTACATGTGTAATATATCTTTAAGATAAATTCCTAGAAGTGGAAATGCTAGATAAAAATGTAAAATTTTTTAAACTTTCTATTGTGATTAAATGTGCACATATAAAAAAATACACAGAATTTTATAATGAACCCCAGAGGCCTCATCACCAGTTTCCAGAATTATCAACTCATGCCCAATTTTGCTTTGTATTCCCACCCACTTCTCTCATCTCCATGTCATTTTTGAAGTAAATGCCAGATACATGATTTCATCCATAAACATTTCATACATATCTCTAAAACACATCACAACTTTAGAAAAGATTTTGACTCCTTAAAAAAAAAATGGAGGCCGGGCACAGTGGCTCAAGCCTGTAATCCCAGCACTTTGGGAGGTTGAGGCGGGTGGATCACGAGGTCAAGAGATTGAGACCATCCTGGTCAACATGGTGAAACCCCGCCTCTACTAAAAATACAAAAAATTAGCTGGGCATGGTGGCGCATGCCTGTAATCCCAGCTACTCAGGAGGCTGAGGCAGGAGAATTGCCTGAACCCAGGAGGTGGAGGTTGCGGTGAGCCGAGATCGCGCCATTGCATTCCAGCCTGGGTAACAAGAGCGAAACTCCGTCTCAAAGAAAAAAAAAAAGACAAAATGGGCCAGGCACAGTGGCCCAGTACTTTGGGAGGCCGAGGCGGGCAGATCACCTGAGGTCAGGAGTTTTGAGACCAGCCTGGCCAACATGGTGAAACCCGTCTCTACTAAAAATACAAAAATTAGCTGGGCATGGTGGCAGGCGCCTGTAATCCTAGCTACTTGGGAGGCTGAGGCCAGAGAATCGCTTGAACTCAGGAAGTGGAGGTTGCAGTGAGCCAAGATGTTGCAGTGAACCGAGATTGCACCACTGCACTCCAGCCTGGGCAACAAGAGCAAAACTTTGTCTCAAAAAAAAAAAAAGGTCTGGGCATAGTGGCTCACGCTTGTAATCCCAGCACTTTGGGAAGCTGAGGCGGGCAGATCACGAGGTCAGGAGTTAAAGACCAGACTGGCCAACACAGTGAAACCCTGTCTCTACTAACAAATACAAAAATTAGCTGGGAATGGTGGCACGTGCCTGTAGTCCCAGCTACTTGGGAGGCTGAGGCAGGAGAATTGCTTGAACCATGACCCGGGAGGCAGAGGTTGCAGTGAGCTGAGATCACACCACTGCACTCCAGCCTGGGCTACAGAGCGAGACTCCATCTCAAAAAAAAAAAAAAGAAAAAGAATGATGTTACCACCTTAATGCCATTATATGTATGATAGTGTTCCAATTCCTATTTGTTTCATGTCAGTTTTAGAAAAAATTACCAGGATCCAAATAATGTCCACAAATTACAGTTGATATATCTCTTATTTCTCAATCCATTATTCACAATCTATTCTCCCTGTTTTTTTTTTCTTGCAACTTACTGTTTTTTGAAGAAATTAGGTAATTTGCCTCGTAGAGCTTCTTCGAATCTGGTTTCTGCTGAATGCATCTACATGGTGTAGTTTAACATGCTCCTCTATCCCTAGTATTTCCTGTAAAATGGTAGTTGAGATTTAGAGGACTGATCAGATTGAGGTGTTTTTTTGTTAAGATTATTTATAAGTGGTTAATATTAGGAGCTGTAATATCTAAGTGTTGCTCTTTTTGTGACATTGGTAACCATTGATGTTTAATTGATAAATCTGTTCATTAGAGGTTACAAAATGGTAATATTATTCATTCTTTCCTTATTAGTTAGAATATTCATATGAAGAAAAACTTTCCAGCCTGGTGTGGTGGTTCACACCTGTAGTTCCAGCACTTTGGAAGGCTGAGGCAGGTGGATCACTTGAGGTCAGGAGTTCGAGACCAGCTGACCAATATAGTGAAACCCCATCTCTACTAAAAATATAAAATTAGCTGGGAGTGGAGGCTGAGGCAGGAGAATCGCTTGAACCCGGGATGCACAGGTTGCAGTGAGCCAAGATTGCACCATTGCACTCTAGCCTGGGCAACAAGAGTGAAACTCCGTCTCAAAAAAAAAAAAAAAAAAAAAAAAAAAAAACCAACTTTCCTTCAGCTACTATTTAGTTACCTAATGATACAGTAAAGAAATGCAGAGTAAATGCTTCTTTCTCTTTACGGGTTTTCAAACTAATGAGTTGAGGCCAGGTGCAGTGGCTCACACCTGTAATCCCAGCACTTTGGGAGGCCAAGGCAGGCAGATAAGGTCAGGAGTTCAAGACCAGCCTGGCCAACACGGTGAAACCCCATCTCTACTAAAAATGCAAAAATTAGCCAGGCATGGTGGCACATGCCTATAATCCCAGCTACTCAGGAGGCTGAGGCAGGAGAATTGCCTGAACCCGGGAGGCGGAGGTTGCAGTGAGCTGGACGTTGCACCACTGCACTGCAGCCTGGGTGACTAGTGAAATTCTGTCTCAAAAATAGTAACAACAACAAAACAATAATAATGAGTTAGTGCCAGGCGCAGTGGCTCACGCCTATAATCCCAGCACTTTGGGAGGCCGAGATGCGTGGATCACGAGGTCAAGAGATCGAGACCATCCTGGTCAACATGGTGAAACCCTGTCTCTACTAAAAATACAAAAATTAGCTGGGCATGGTGGCGCATGCCTGTAGTCCCAGCTACTCGGGAGGCTGAGGCAGAGGAATTGCTTGAACCCAGGAGGCGGAGGTTGCAGTGAGCCGAGATCGTACCATTGCACTCTAGCCTGGGTAACAAGAGCGAAACTCCGTCTCCGAAAAAAAAAAAAAAAAAATGAGTTGGTTCCCCCAGCAGTCTGCCATGGTAGCTGATGAATTTAGATGCAGGAGTATGCGTGTGTTTCATGTTTAATGTGTTTCAATCCATTTAAGTTGCACCCTCAGTGATGCTCAAATGCTTCCATGTTGGGTGTGGAAGAGTCTCTTCTGGTTGGCTCCTGTGTTCTTTTGCTATGGCCCAGTCGTCTCTGATCATTTGCCCGCTGTCTCCCACCCCGAGAGGTTCCAAGCTCATCTTGCTGACTTCCTGTCTCTCAACTTTAAGTCGCCATTTTCCAAGGAGCTCTCTTCTTTCCTTTTGGTACTTTGGTACTTTCCCAGATGGTATTTGGAAACCACAATCAGGTTGTTAGGAGCACTTCTTGCTCCTAGTTGGCCATTTTTAAGAAGGATATACATTTTAAGCCATTCTATAGACATTGCTCAAGTGCCTTCAGGAAGATTATGCACCTGTGCATCTACCTACAGTAGAAGAGACCTCAAAGCCACGCTCATCCAATCCTGGAGAATCATTTATTTTGAACATAGACCATTGACAGGGTGAAAAATGGCAAAGTCTCTTTTGTTTACATTTGCGTTCCTTCAATAATGATTAAATTACCATTTGTTCACATATTTGTTGACCATTGGAATTGCTTTTAGCACAGTGCCTAAAACATAGTAGGTGCTAAATAAATATTTGTTAATTGAATAAATTACTTGTATATTCATATCCTTTGTTCATTTAATATGGGGAGGGGTCATACTTTTCTTAGAGCTATTTTTGAAAGGATTGAGTGTGTATAAAGTTCCTAGCACCATGCCTGATGCATGCATTGCCATTTATATCTCTGATTGGATGCCCCTTTTTTATTTTTTTCTACTTTAAGAGAGAAGGGGACTGGTGCAGTGACTCACTCATGTAATTCCAGCACTTCGGGAGGCCAAGGCGGGCAGATCACCTGAGGTCAGCAGTTCAAGACCAGCCTGGCCAGCATGGTGAAACCCTGTCTCTACTAAAAATACAAAAACTTAGCCAGGCGTGGTGGCATGTGCCTGTAATCTCAGTTACTTGGGAGGCTGAGGCAGGAAAATCACTTGAACCTGGGAGGCGAAGGTTGCAGTGAGCCGAGATCATGCCACTGCACTTCAGCGTGAGTGACAGGGCGAGATACTGTCTTAAAAAAAAAAAAGAGAGAGAGAAAAGAATAAGGAGGCCATGTGCAGTGTTTCACTCCTGTAATCCCAGCACTTTGGGAGGGGGCAGTGGGAGGATCACTTGAGGCCAGGAGTTAAGACTAACCTGGGCAACACAGCAAGACACTATCCCTAAAAAATATTTTAACTAGTCAGGTGTAGTGGCATGCCTGCAGTCCCAGCTACTCAGGAGGCTGAGGAGGGAGGATCACTTGAGCCCAGGAGTTCAAAGCTGCAGTGAGCTATGATCCTGCCTCTTGCACTCCAACCTGGGCAACAGAGAGAGAGAAAGAAAGATAAGCAATTTGGCCAGGCATGATGGTTCATGCCTGTAATCCCAACACTTTGGGAGGCTGAGTCAGGTGAATAGCTTGAGCCCAGGAGTTCAAGACCAACATGGGCAACACAGCAAAACCCCGTCTCTACAAAAAATACAAAAATTAGCCAGACATACTGGCATGCACCTGTAGTCCCAGCTACTCAGGAGGCTAAGGCGAGGACTGCTTGAACCCAGATCCCACCACTGCACTCCAGCCTGTGCAACAGACCAAGATCCTGTCTCAATAAATAAATAAAGAAAGAAAGAAAGAAAAAGAAAGAAAAGAAAGAGAAAGAAAGTGTATATGCAGCTCTGCTTCTGCAAGAAGGGCCTAGACTTGCCACCTCTTAAGAAGAGAATGGCCACTTCCTTGGGTGTCACTTTTTCATGCTGGGGGTAACCAGTGTTTGCAGCAGGCTGGGTTTAAGAGTATCTTCTTGTCTTCCATACGCTCCATTGAGGTCAGAGCCAGGGCCTTGTATGAAATTATTTTGGATGCACAGATCACTAGAACTTGAATCTATGTTTACACTTTTGTGCAGAAAACATCAGAACAGCTTCCAGTTCTGGAAGCGACATTTTTGATTCAGTGAAGCCAGGACTTTCTGCTTTGATCATTCAACCTAAACAGTGGGTTGAGATTGTTCCAGGACTCTTAGAGGTAGCCAAAGACTCAGTCCCCTAGAATCACTGGAATAGGACCCCAGTGGTCCTGAAGGCAACTGAAGGCAACTGTAGACCTGTGCTTAATGCCAGAATGGAAGAGCCAGGCTCTGTTCCTTGAGGTAAGGGAGAGCTTCAAGAAGTCACATTTGGGTCAGATTCAGTGGCTCACACCAGTAATCCCAGTGCTTTGGGAGGCTTAGGCAGGCAAATCACCTGAGGTCAGGAGTTTGAGACCAGCCAGCCAACATGGTGTAACCCTGCCTCTACTAAAAATACAAAAATTAGCCGAGCATGGTGATGCACACCTGTAATTCCAGCTACTCAGGAGGCTGAAGCAGGAGAATTCCTGACCCCAGGAGGCAGAGGTTGCAGTGAGCCAAAACCACAGCACTGTGTTCCAGCCTGGGTAACAGAGTGAGACTTTAAAAAGGAAGAAGAAGAAAAAGGAAGAAATAAGAAGAAGGAGCAGGAGGAGGAGGAGGAGGAGAAAGAAGAAGAAGGAAGAGGAAGAAGAAGAAGAGTAGCAGGCGCCTGTAGTCCCAGCTACTCGGGAGGCTGAGGCAGGAGAATCGCTTCAACCCGGGAAGCGGAGATTGCAGTGCACTGAGATTGCACCACTGCACTCCAGCATGGGTGACAGAGCAAGACTCCATCTCAAAAAAGAAAAAAAAAAAAGTGATACAATTTGAAGTATTCATGGATCAAAGGATATGATGATGCCCTGGCTTTTTTTTTTTTTTAAAGACAGAGTTTCACCATGATGGCCAGGCTGGTCTTGAACTCCTGACCTCAGGTGATCCACCCACCTCGGCCTCCCAAAGTGCTAGGATTACAGGCATGAGCCAAAGCATCCGGCCGATTCCCTGGCTTTGATTTAAAAATCCATTGTGGGGAAAAGTGGGTGGGGGTGTAGACGAGGCAAGTTTGCTGAGACTGGGTGATAGGAATGTGGGGGGGGGGGCAGAGTTCATTATTCTACTTGCTGTGTTTCTGTGTGTTTGACATTTCCCATGATTACAAATTAAAATCTATTTCCTAAGCCGGGCGTGGTGGCTCAAGCCTGTAATCCCAGCACTTTGGGAGGCTGAGGCGGGTGGATCACGAGGTCAAGAGATCGAGACCATCCTGGTCAACATGGTGAAACTCCGTCTCTACTAAAGATACAAAAAAAAATTAGCTGGGCATGGTGGCACGTGCCTGTAATCCCAGCTACTCAGGAGGCTGAGGCAGGAGAATTGCTTGAACCCAGGAGGCGGAGGTTGTGGTGAGCCGAGATCGCGCCATTGCACTCCAGCCTGGGTAACAAGAGCGAAACTCCGTCTCAAAAAAAACAAAAAACAAAAAACTGAAATCTATTTCCTGAGCACCTGTGTGCCAGGCACTGTTCTAGCCACTGGAAATTATCAGGGAACATTACTGAAAAACTCCATGTGTTCATGTAACTTAGATGCTGGTAGGATCATAACTAACCTTTTTTTTGTTTTTCATTTTTGAGACAGGGTCTCTCATTCTGTCACCCAGGCTGGAGTGCAGTGGTGCGATCCTGGCTCACTGCAACCTTCTCCTCTCAGGCTCAAGTGATTCTCCCACCTCATCCTTTCCCAGTAGCTGGGAAAAATCCCAGTAAGTGTGAGAATCACTTGAGCCTGAGATAATGTTTTTTTTTTGTTGTTGTTGTTGAGAAGGGATCTCATTATGTTCCCTAGGCTGGTCTCCAACCCCTGGGATCGAGTGATCCTCCTGCCTCAGCCTCCCAAAGTGCTGGGATTACAGGTGTGAGCCACTGCACCCGATCAGAAACAAATTACCCTTTTATTACTGGGAAAGGCTGAGCATGTTTTGGGGATTGTTCTTGGTGGTGGCGGTGTGCGTGTATGTGTGTTATTTGTTTGCTTTTGTATAAACATGAACTTTTCCCAGAAGGATACACAAGAAACAAATAACATAGAATGTTTCCCTTGGATGGAAAGCTAGACTCCCCAGAAAGAGGAAGACCCTATTTATCCTTATAAATTTTAAACCATGTGACTTTATCATCTATTCAGCAACTGGGAGAATAAAAGTTAAAAAATTTGAAAAGCAAGTTCTAAAACGTCAAGAATGGTTAGAGTATGGGAAGGTCCAGGTGGAAGGGCGGTTGTTTTTGTGCCTGCCACAAGATGGCAGCAGAGCAGCACCAAAGCCAAGTTCTGGACCCCTAAGGCAGCCGGATGGCAGGCCCCCTCCCCACCACAACCTGCAGTTTCTGTGGGCTTCCCAACTGCTGTGTGACTGTGATAAGGCTGAACCATCCACACATTCTCCACACACTGAAACTGGGATAATAAATATATTGTTGCCGGGTACAACGGCTCACGCCTGTAATCCCAGCACTCTGGGAGGCTGAGGTGGGTGGATCACCTGAGGTCAGGAGTTCAAGACCAGCGTGACCAACATGGTGAAACGCCATCTCTAAATAAATAAATAAATAAATTATATATATATATATATATATATGCAGCTGTATGCACAGAGACCAGAGAAGAGACCGGTGCAGTGAGACAGGAGGGAGATGATGGTTGGCAGGATTGGGGAAGGTGCTGGAGGGCGGAGAAGTGGCTGGAATGAGACTCAGGATTCCCTCCCAGGAACTGGGACTGAAGTTCCAGGCAGTTGCCATGCCAAGCTCTATCCATGAGTGGCAAACTCAAATGCCTTCAAGGACCAGGCAAGAAACAGGAATAAATGAAATAGATGGAAGACAATAGGGGTTGGTGGGGACTTTGGTGAAGTAGAAATGCATGTCCCTATGTCAATTAGCTTTTGTTTTATTAAAAAACACCAAAGGCAGGGGTGTTTTATTAAAAACACCAAAGGCGGCTGAGCGAGGTGGCTCAAGCCTGTAATCCCAGCACTTTGGGAGGCCGAGGCAGGTGGATCACGAGGTCAAGAGATCAAGACCATCCTGGTCAACGGTGAAACCCCGTCTTTACTAAAAATACAAAAAATTAGCTGGGCATGGTGGCACGTGCCTGTAATCCCAGCTACTCAGGAGGTTGAGGCAGGAGAATTGCCTGAACCCAGGAGGCGGAGGTTGCGGTGAGTCGAGATCGTGCCATTGCACTCCAGCCTGGGTAACAAGAGGGAACCTCTGTCTCAGAAGAAAAAAAAAGAAAAAGAAAAAAAAAACCAAAGGCCAGGTGAGGTGGCTCAACCCTATAATCCCCAGCACTTTGGGAGGCTGAAGTGGGCAGACCCCTGGAGGCCAGGAGTTCAAGACCAGCCTGGCCAACATAGTGAAACCATCTCTATTAAAAATACAAAAAGTAGCTGGGCATCGTGGCACATGCCTATAATTCCAGCTGCTCAGGAGGCTGAGGCAGGAGAATTGCTCGAACCTGGGAGGCAGAGGTTGCAGTGAGCCGAGATTGCACCACTGCACTCCGGTCTGGGCAACAGAACAAGACTCCATCTCAACAACAAAAAAAGAAAACTTGCTAACGTAGATTCCACTTGTACCATCTCCAGGCTGATAAGGATCGAGGGCCAGGCACAGTGGCTCATGCCTGTAATCTCAGCACCTTCAGAGGCTGAGGCAGGAGGATTGCCTGACTCCAGGAGTTAAGGACCAGCGTGGCAGCCTGGGCAATAAAGTAGGACCTCATCTCTATCAAATTAGCCGGGTATGGTGGTCTGCAACAGTAGTTCCAGCTATTCAGGAGGCTGAGGTTGGAGGATTGCTTAAGCCCAGTAGTATATGGAAGGAAGATTGAAAGATTAATGACAAGGAAGCTTGGAAGAAGTATGTGGATGGGTCTTTCAGACTCTGCATAGACCATGAAGAAATTTGTGTACCATAGGAGTGCCCACCCAAGGGGAGCCACTAAAGTGAAAATTCTTTTTTTTTTTAATTTAATTTAATTTTTTAGGTGGAGTCTTGCTCTTTTCCAGGCTGGAGTGCAGTGGTGCAATCTTGGCTCACTGCAACCTCCACCTCCCAGGTTCAAGTCATTCTCCCGCATCAACCTCCCAAGTAGCTGGGATTACAGGCACCTGCCACTACACATGGCTAATTTTTGTATTTTTAGTAGGGACAGGGGTTTCTCCATGTTGACCTGGCCTGCAAGACCTTATCTCTTAAAAAAAAAAGAAAAAGAAAAAGAAATTCATTTGAAATTAAAGGAAGTGCCGGGCGCGGTGGCTCACGCCTATAATCCCAGCACTTTGGGATGCTGAGATGGGTGGATCACCTGAGGTCAGGAGTTGGAGACCAGCCTGGCCAACATGATGACACCTCATCTCTATTTAAAAAAAAAAAAAAGAAAGAAAGTAAAGGAAGTGCAGCAATGGGCCCATGGAATCTCTAATAGAATCTTACTATCATCCCCATCACCCAGAAGCAACTGGCCTACATGAAAGGCAGAATGAGTCATCAATGACTCCATTAAAGTACCAACTGGGCGCCTGTAATCCCAGCAATTTGGAAGGCTGAGGCGGGTGGATCACGAGGTCAAGAGATCGAGACCATCCTGGCCAACATGGTGAAACCACGTCTCTACTAAAAATACAAAAACTGGCCGGGCACGGTGGCTCAAGCCTGTAATCCCAGCACTTTGGGAGGCAGAGGCGGGTGGATCACAAGGTCAAGAGATCGAGACCATCCTGGTCAACATGGTGAAACCCCGTCTCTACTAAAAATACAAAAAATTAGCTGGGCATGGTTGTGCATGCCTGTAATCCCAGCTACTCAGGAGGTTGAGGCAGGAGAATTGCCTGAACCCAGGAGGTAGAGGTTGCAGTGAGCCGAGATCGCGCCATTGCACTCCAGCCTGGGTAACAAGAGCGAAACTCCGTCTCAAAAAAAAAAAAAAAAACAAAAAACACAAAAATTAGCTGGGCATGGTGGCTCGCGCCTGTAGTCCCAGCTATTTGGGAGGCTGAGGCAGGAGAATTGCCTGAACCCAGGAGGCAGAGGTTGTGGTGAGCCAAGATTCCACCATTGCACTCCAGCCTGGGTAACAAGAGCGAAACTTCGTCTCAAAAAAAAAAGTACCAACTGGGAAACAATCCCCTGAAAGAATGGGAGTGACTTACAGGACATAGTCCATGCTTTGAATGAGAGACCACTCTATGATGTTTTCCCAGAGTGAGAATTTATGGGACTTGGGAATTGGGGAAAGTGAGTAGGAATGGGTCCTCTCTCTGTTATACACAATAACTTGGAGAACTGCTTCTCTCCTCAACAGCTTTGAGCTCTGCTAGTTTAGAGATTTTGGTCCTCATGGGGAGGAATGCTTCCATAGGGAGCACAACAATGGATCCATGTACTGGGAGATAAGAACTGCCTTGGCCTCCCAAAGTGCTGGGATTACAGGTGTGAGTCTCCATGCCTGGCCCTACTTGTGGCTCTTAAATGGAAAAACTTAACATTAAATTTACAAGCATAGTTTGAAAGTGTTAAGGGAATTTAAAAGTTATAAAAGCCCTCTTTAAAAGAGATTGTGGCCAGACACGGTGGCTCAGGCCTGTGATTCCAGCAATTTGGAAGGCCGAGGCAGACGGATCACCTGAGGTCGAAAGTTTGAGACCAGCCTGGCCAACATGGTGTAACCTGTCTGTACTAAAAACTACAGAAATTATCCGGGTATGGTGGGATGCCTGTAATCCCAGCTACTTGGGAGGCTGAGTCACAAGAATCACCTAAACCCAGGAGGTAGAGGTTGCAGTGAACCAAGATGGCACCACTACACAACACCCTGGGTGACAGAGCAAGATTCTATCTAAAAAAAATAATAAATAAATAAATAAGATTGTTAAAATCTTTTATAACCTGGGTGCAGAGTTCACACCTCTAATTCCAGTATTTTGGGAGGTAGAGGTGGGAGAATTACTTGGAGGAGTTGGAGACCAGCCTGGACAACACAGCAAGACGCTGCCTCAAAAACAGACAGACAAAGACTGTCTATTGGCTAGGTGAGGTGGGTCATGCCTGTAATCCCAGAGCGTTGAGGTTGAGGCCAGCAGATTGCTTGTGCTCAGGAGTTCAAGACAGCCTGGGCAACATGGTGAAATCCAGCCTCTACAAAAAATACAAAAATTAGTCGGGCATGGTGGTACACCCCTATACGTAGTCCCAGCCACTCAGGAGACTGAGGCGGGAGGATCGCTGAACCCAGAAGATCAAGGCTGCAGTGAGCTATGACTGCACTACTGCACTCCAGCCTGTGGGACAGCAAAACTCTGTCTAAAAACAAAAAAGAAAAGAAAGAAAAAAAGAGAAAGAAAGAAAAAGAAAACCTTTTAGACTCGGCCAGATCGTCCCTAGTTGCTAAAACCATGAGGACAACTGTGCTGCACCCGCTGCCTGCCAGAATTAGAGAGCTATAAATAGATACGATGTGTTTCTCAGGGTAAGTAACAGATACAAGACCGTTTTACCCCCAAAGACTTCAGCTTGTGTTTCCTAAAAATAATGACATTTAACGTCTCAACAAATCTCTGAGGAAGGTCCTGCCTTAGCCCTCACGTTACAGATAGGGAAACAGGCTCGGAGGTGCAGTCTCTGGCTGTGTAGACAGAACACGGGGTTTGAACTCGGGCTTGGTTAGGCCTTTTCTGGCTCTCCCATACCAGCGGGCAAGGAGAGACCTGGGAAAGAGTTGCACTTGCCCACAGCGAAATCTCCAAAAAGCCGCAAAAACGTATTCCCTGGTACCGCTTTCCGCTCTGCTGTGACCGGCCAAAATTCCGAGACCGAAAATAGAAGTGTGCTGCGGCCCCGGGCGTGGGGGCTGGGACCGCCTCCTCCTTGGTGGACGAATCCGAGGAGCAGGGCTTCCCCCAAAACCGCCCCAGCCCCAGCCCCACGTTCCCAGCCTACAGGGTGAGCACAGGGGGCGGGGCCTGGGGTTCCTGGACTGGTGAGGGCCGCGCGTGTCCTTGGGCAGAGACGGGAGGTGACCACGGCCGAAGAGGACGACGCAGAATGCTGGCCCCGCGGGTGAGGCCCCCATGGGCTGGGCCGGAACCCCCCACCCAGAAGCCCTCGCCCTAGTACAGGACTCTCCAAGCACCCCTGCATCCCGGGCCTTGGAACGTGAGCCCCCCTTCAGGGCCTGGGGCTCCCTGCTAAAGTCTTGAGTCCCCTCCCCGACAATCCACGCTTCGGAGACAGCTGGGGATCCCCAGCCTGGCCCAAAGCCCTGGGTTTGAACTTAACATCCCGAGGTGTTAACACTGGAAATATAACACCCTGCCCTCACCCGGGGCTTCTCAGGCAGCCGGGACGCTCCCGGGGACCTCCATATTCCGGTCCCCACGCTTCTGGGATCTGGTTTCCTCCCGTTAATCCAGGAAACCCTCCCCGCAAAAACGTCTCAGGACTTAGACCCCCCAGAACAAAGTCCCTCTGGGTCTTCTCCCTTCCAGGCCCCTCTAGGCAGCAGGGTCCACCTCCAGGCCAGACTCCAGGGCGAGTCCTCTCCTCACCCAGGCTGGCAGTTCGCGTCCCCCCTTTAGGACGCTTGCTACTGTCCCCACGTGCAGGCCTCAGAGAGCGGGATTCCCCTTCAGGACACCCCTCCAGGTGCCTCTAATACCCGGCCACCTTCCACCCCGCAGGTCTCCCAGGCGCTGATCCGCTCCTTCAGCTCCACAGCCCGGAACCGATTAAAGAATCGAGTGCCCGAGAAACAGAAGCTCTTCCAGGTGGGCAGGGCGGGGGAGGATCCGGGGCGCCCGCCGGGCGCGCTGTAAGGAGCAGCCGGCGCCCCTTTCTCATCAGACACCCCCACATCCAGGAGGATAATGGCATCCCGGTGTACCTGAAGGGCGGCGTCGTTGACCACATCCTGTACCGAGTGACCATGGGGCTGTGTCTGGGCGGTGAGAGCAGGGCCCGGCCCGGCCCGAGCGGCGGGAGAGGCGGGGCTGGACCCGGGCGCGGAGGCGGCTGACTTCCGGGCGGGACCAACCCGCGTCTGGCTGGGGGTTGGCGTTTAGGAGCGGGGCGGAGTGCTCAGCTGGAGCCGGGCCTGCAGGGAGCGGGCTACCTAGGACTTGGGCTCGCGTCCCAGGAGGGGAGCTGGGCTAGCGGCGGCGAGGCTGAGGCCTAGGGAGGAGTTGAGGAGGAAGCTCCCAGCCTGGTGCAGATCAGCTCTAGGGGGCTTTGCACTAGGGAGTCCAATTTGGGAAGGGAGCTGGGGTCCGGGCTGGGAACTGGGGAGGCTGAAGAAGGCCGTGAAAGCCCGAGATGTTCAGGGAGGTGACTAAGTCTCATTCTGTCTCCCCGACTTCCCCTTTCCAGGCACTGCCTACGGCGTGTACTGCCTTGCCTGGGCCTCCTTCCCCCGCAATAAATGAGACCAAGAAGCCTGGGGGGGTCTCAGGAACTTGGACAAGTGTCAATAAACGCTGGCCTCTCTGTGTGTGTGTGTGTGTGTGTGTGTGTGTGCGCGCGCGCGCGCGCACCCGTCCCCGCCAAACCCATCCTCCCGCCAACCAGGGATCTCTGCCCTGTGGACCAGCCCATTACCCCCAGCCCTTGGTGCCTTACACTCGACCAGGGCTACTCCTAGGATGTTGCCACCTCTTGACCCTCTGCTGAGTACCCCAAACAGCACCCACAGGCTGGCCCTCAGGACCCAGGGACATGGGGTGGTATCCTCAAGAGGGAAGGAAGACACTGAGCATGGCTGATGATACAACAGAAGCAGAGGCCAAGTGTGGATGTGTGGATGGAGAAGCTGCATGAGGGGCAAACGTGGCCTTGGGGAAGAGAGCCAGGTGTAGCACTGAGACCTTCCTCCATCCCAGACTCTGGAAGCAGAAATTACCCGCGCTTCTGGGTCCTGTCTCAGCCTCCACAGGATCTGAGAGGGATCAGCAAGAACAAGGCTACGCCTCAGGATAAGAAAACAAATGCAGACAAGAAAAAGACCAGGAGATCCATGAATCCAGCCCTGCAGACAAATCCACCACCTCCAGCGCTCCCCAGGACCCAGAGCCTGAGCCACCCCTCCTCTCTCAGATCAGGAGGCAGATCCCATAGAGAGCAGCAACTGGGGTGCATTTATTTCCTCCTGGGCCTGGCAGGCTGGGAGCAGAATATAGACAAAGGCACTCGGGCACGTGGGCCTGGCATGGCCTGGAGCTTGGCTGCCTGGGTGGCAACTGTGAAGGGTGTGCCAGGGCGTGCAGAGACTGGAGTCATCCTCCCAGAACTAGGAGAGGGCCCTTGGGGCACGGAAGCATCACAAGTGCTAGGCTTGGCACAGGGACACGGGAGAGGCTACAGAGCAGGTGTGCACGGGGCGTGGTGGGAGTGGGGAGACCCTTGGGCAGAGCTTGTTAGACTGTCCTAGAGCCAGGGGGAACTCAGGCAGGGATGTTGGGCCCTGGATGTTGAAAAGTTGGGTAACAATTGCTGGGAGAACAAAAGCTTGACAGGTCAACGGGCCCCACGAAGATGTGACTGTGGACCGGATCGGCCCTGGGAAAGACCGAGGCTCCAGGTGACTCCCACAGCGAGGCGGTGAGGGGGTGGGTCTGGGGGTTCCACTCAGGAATACATAGTCAGCTGCAGCCACTGGGGAGAGGAGGGCAGAGAATGAGGAGAGGGAACACCAGAGCACCAGCCCGTCTGTCCTCACCCAGGGGCTGCTGGCAAAATAGGAGGGACAGGACTGAAGCTCAGGACTGGTATGAAGGGCTGAGGGATGGGGTCCCCCCAGGCACCCACACCCCAAAATCGGGGTTCTTACCTCCTGGATGTTCACCTGGATTTGTCCAGTGCCATCTTTGTCAAGAGATTTGAAAGCGCCTGGAGGAGATGAGGAGGTTTGAGGGTAGGGAAGATAGGAGACTGGTTTTTAGCATAATAACATTACACAAGTATATGGGATGACACTAATAGCAGCTGGCACTTCCCTGAGTATTTACTGTGTGCCCAGCACTGTGTAAAGTGCTTTGCAGGTATTAACTCATTTAATCCAACTCTGTGATATAAGTGTCATTTTAAAATGAGGCACAGGCTGGGCGTGGTGGCTCACACCTCTAATCCCAACACTCTGGAAGGCCAAGATGGGAGGATCGCTTCAGCCCAGGAGTTCGAGACCAACCTAGGCAACAGAGACATCATCTCTGTTTTTTAAAAAACTAAAAAGTGGCCGGGCACGGTGGCTCAAGCCTGTAATCCCAGCACTTTGGGAGGCTGAGGCGGGTGGATCACGAGGTCAAGAAATCGAGACCATCCTGGTCAACATGGTGAAACCCCGTCTCTACTAAAAAAAATACAAAAAATTAGCTGGGCATGGGTGGCGTGTGCCTGTAATCCTAGCTACTCAGGAGGCTGAGACAGGAGAATTGCCTGAACCCAGGAGGCAGAGGTTGCGGTGAGCCGAGATTGCGCCATTGCACTCCAGCCTGGGTAACAAGAGCGAAACTCCGCTAAAAAGTGGTTGGGCACACTGGCTCACACCTGTAATCCTAGTACTTTGGGAGGCCGAGGCCGGAGGATCACGAGGTCAGGTGTTCAAGACTAGCGTGGCCAAGATGGTGAAACCCCATCTCTACTAAAAATACAAAAATTAGCTGGGCATGGTGGCACGTGCCTGTAGTCCTAGTTACTCAGGAGGCTGAGACAGGAGAATCACTTGAACCTGGGAGCAGAGGTTGCAGTGAGCTATCACGCCACTGCACTCCAGTCTGGGCAACAAAGCAAGATTCCATCTCAAAAATAAATATAAAAAGGAAAAGGAGAGAGAAAAAAATGAGGGGGCCGTGCCCCAGATCACATAGCAAGAAAGTGAAGAAATCAGGATTGGAATCCAAGCTGCTACCCCGCTCAATAATGGCCTCTGTGTACTGACATCACCTCTGCCCTGCCCCGGCCTCCTACTGACATCTCTGCTACTGGGAGGCTCTGCACACTTGACTTCCTGTCCCTAGCGTCTTGCAGGTCCCACTCCTGCCCTGAAACTTGACTCATGATCCCCACCCACAGCAAATCTAGACAAGATGCCTACACCACTGTCTCCGCTCAGTTACCACCCTCCGGTGTCCACACCCAGTGTCCTGCACTCTCTGGCCTTTTTTTTTTTTTTGGAGACAGAGTCCCACTCTGTCGCCCAGGCTGGAGTGCAGTGGCATGATCTCAGCTCACTGCAACCTCCATCTCCCAGGTTCAAGTGTTTCTCCTGCCTCAGCCTCCCAAGTAGCTGGGATTACAGGCATGTGCCACAAAGCCCAGCGAATTTCTTGTTTTTCTTGTAAGACAGAGTCTTAAACTCTGTCACCAGGCTGGAGTGCAGTGACACAATCTTGGTTTACTGCAACCTCTGCCCCCCGGGTTCAAGCGATTTTCCTGCCTCAGCCTCCCAAGTAGCTGTGATTACAGGCATGCCCAGCTAAATTCTGTATTGTTAGTAGATATGTGGTTTTGCCATGTTAGCCAGGCTGGTCTTGAACTCCTGACCTCAGGTGATCCACCTGCCTCAGCCTCCCAAAGTGCTGGGATTACAGGCATGAGTCATCAGGCCCAGCCTAGAGGCCAAGGGATCTTTCTAAAGCCAAACCTGACCCTGTCCCTCCCTCTGCCTAGAACCTGCCATGGCTCCCCAATGTCCCTGGTAGATCTGATCACCCCCAAACTTGGCACACACAATCCTGTATGACCTAATCATGTCTACTGCTCCTAACTCCTCTCACTCAGCTCAGAGCTCAGACAGATCTAAGTTCAAATTCTGGCTTTGCAACTTCCTAGCTGGGTAATTATGAACATGAAATTTTGCCTCCTTGAACCCTAAGTTCCTCCTCCATAAAATAAGGATAGTAATGGCTGAGCGCCGTGCCTCGTGCCTGTAATCCCAGCACTTTGGGAGGCCGAGGTGGGTGAATCACGAGGTCAAGAGATCAAGACCATCCTGGCGAACATGGTGAAACGCCATCTCTACTAAAAATACAAAAATTAGCTGGGCATGGTGGTGCATGCCTATAGTCCTAGCTACTTGGGAGGCTGAGGCAAAAAAATCGCTTGAGCCTGGGAGGCAGAGGTTACAGTTAGTCAAGATCACGCCACTGCACTCCAGCCTGGCAACATGGAGCGAGACTGTCTCAAAAAATAAATAAGGATAAGGCCGGGCGCAGTGGCTCACTCCAGCCTGGGTAAGGAGCGAAACTCCATCTCAAAAATAAATAAATAAATAAATAAATAAGGATAGTAATTCCTACTTCTCAGTGATGTCTTCAGTGTTCAGTACATTAACACTCATAAGGCCACATGCAGCCTATAATACCAAGGCTTTGGGAGGCTGAGGTAGGAGGACTGCTGGAGCCCAGGAGTTCAAGACCAGCCTGGGCAACATAGCAAGACCCTATATCCACAAAACATTTAAAAAATTAGCCAGGCTGGCCGGGCGCGGTGGCTCAAGCCTGTAATCCCAGCACTTTGGGAGGCCGAGGCGGGTGGATCACGAGGTCAAGAGATCGAGACCATCCTGGTCAATATGGTGAAACCCCGTCTCTACTAAAAATACAAAAAATTAGCTGGGCATGGTGGCACATGCCTGTAATCCGAGCTACTCAGGAGGCTGAGGCAGGAGAATTGCCTGAACCCAGGAGGCGGAGGTTGCGGTGAGCCGAGATCGCGCCATTGCACTCCAGCCTGGGTAACAAGAGCGAAACTCCGTCTCAGAAAAAGAAAAAAAAAGAAAAAAAAAAGAAAAAATTAGCCAGGCATGTGGGGAACATTCCCGTGCGAGACCCCCAAAAGGCGTGAGTCTCACTATACGGTGAGTTTGATCCCAAACACAGTTTCCTACTGGAGGCAGTCGAGCTATCCGGAAGAAAGGAACTTAAAGATGGATGATCAGTTTCTAATATCAACCACAATATCGTTTGGGCCTAAAACTATGCGGTGCTGCTAGACCAAGTGACCCCCTGCCAGCAACCCCCTGCCAGCAACCGGTTCCTGCTTTTAACTTTTTATAACTCTTTCTTTAAGAATAAGTTTAAACCTTTTCTTTACTTGCCTGACTGCCTGCTACCCTAGATAATGGTTTAACTGTCGGGATATTTGCAAAGCAAATGCCACCATAAGGGATGGCTTTGATTTCTGACTCAGAGACTCCTGAATGGGGAAGTTGAGATAAGTTGAGTCAGGAGTAGACAAAGGAGAATCCGGTTAAAAGATATTCTGATGAGGAAAACCAGAAAACCTTTTCACATCTCAGTTCTAAAACAAGATCAAACCAGAGATACCTGCAGCCAGGAGGAATAATGTCTGGATGTAAACAAGCTTTGTGATCACAGGAAATTCTGTTACTTTTTACAACCACTGATTGTGTATCTGACTTTTCAATTGTATAGGCCATGTAAGGTATACATTTGCATTTCCTCTTGCAATGACGTAAACCAGAGCCAAGAAAGTGTATTTATTCCTGGCCTTTGAAAAATAAAATTTGCTGTTTAGGCACGGCCTATCAGCCCTCCAGATCCCCGCTCAAGCGCACTCTCTCTTCCAGGTATTGGGACCCTCTTGCAGGTCGAGAGACCCCCGGCAGACGTGCCTACCCATCCCGGACGGTCCCCGACATCTAGCGACCACGAAGGTCGCCAACAAGGCATGGTGGTGTGTGCCTGTAGTCCCAGGTATTCAGTAAGCTGAGGCTGGAGGACTGCTGGAGCCTAGGAGGTTGAGGCTGTGTGAGCCATGATCGTGCCACTGCACTCCAGCCTCGAAGACAGAGACCTTGTCTCTTAAAAACAAACAAAAAACTCATAAAAGCCCTCATGATCTAGTCCCTACTGCGCCTCCCAACTGTCTGCTTCTCCACTGCACCCTAGCTTAAGCACTCTTTAAAATAAATCCTGGGCCGGGCGCAGTGGCTCAAGCCTGTAATCCCACTTTGGGAGGCTGAGGCGGGTGGATCACGAGGTCAAGAGATTGAGACCGTCCTGGTCAACATGGTGAAACCCCGTCTCTACTAAAAATAAAAAAATAAAAAAAAAATTAGCTGGGCATGGTGGCGCGTGCCTGTAATCCCAGCTACCCAGGAGGCTGAGGCAGGAGAATTGCCTGAACCCAGGAGGCGGAGGTTGCGGTGAGCCGAGATCGCGCCATTGCACTCCAGCCTGGGTAACAAGAGCGAAACTCAGTCTCAAAAAAAAAAAATAAATAAAAATAAAATAAAATAAAATAAAATAAAATAAATCCTGGCCAGGCGCAGCAGCTCATGCCTGCAATCCCAGCACTTTGGGAGGACAAGGTGGGTGAATCACCTGAGGTCAGGAGTTCGACACCAGCCTGGCCAACATGGTGAAACCCCTGTCCCTACTTAAAATAGAAAAATTATGGGCATGGTGGTGCCTGTAATCCAGCTACTCAGGAGGCTGAGGCAGGAGAATCACTTGAACCCAGGAGGAGGAGGCTGCAGTGAGCCAAGATTGTGCCATTGCACTCCAGCCTGGACAACAAGAGCGAGACTCTGTCTCAAAAAAAAAAAAAAAAAAGAAAGAAAGAAATCTAACAAAAAGCACCAGAAGCCCCAGCTTCTTTCCCTCCTAGGCCTTTGCACAGTCTGTTCCCTCAGCCTGCACCTGCATTCCCTACCTTCTCACTAAGTCTCTCATCCCTCAGGACTCAATGCTCCCTGTCCAGGAGCCCTCCCTGACCCCCTGGGCTGCATCAGGTGCCTCCTGGGTTGGATTTGCCCTCTAGGCTTCCCCAAACACATCTGAGCATGCTCTGCCCACTCTTTCCCCAACCAGAGCCCTAGACCTTTGGCCTGTGCTGCCCCCATCACAACCCATCACTCTGCCCTGAGCTTCCCCTCTCCCAGCCATCACCAGTCTGAACTATTAGTGTCTGGGGATTTATCTCTTCACCACTAGACTGTGCGCTCCATGAGGGCAGAAACGGGGGCTGATTCAGTCACTGCCATGCCCCCAGCATTGTCCACCTCAGTCAGGCTTAGAGGAGACATTGGCCCACAGAAGTCACAGGAATCCCCACCCAGGAAGACAGCTGGGGCGTCACTCACGGAACATGGCATCCAGCCTGACCAAGCAGCTGATGAAGTTGTCAAAATCCATGTTCCCACTTTCATCTGAGTAGCGTCTGATGATCATGTTGTAGAGATGCTCGTTGAGGTGGAACCCTGAGATGGATTTCGTCCTTCAGGTGTGGGGGTCACATGGGCCAACCCGCTCCCGTGCCCAGGAGTCAGGCCCAGACCAGCTGAGTGGAGCTTTTCTCACCCATCCCACTCCCAGCCCCACCACGTCCCTGCTGGCCATACCTGCAGCCTCAAAGGCCCCTGGGAGTTCACTGCTGCAGATGGTCCCTGACCGGTCAGTGTCAAACTGTTTGTATATGGCCTGAGGGGACAGAGAGATAGGGTCCAAGTGAGCATGGTGGGGCATGGTGTCTCTGTGGCTAGGGGGTCTGGGTACCAGCGATTTCAGAGGTTGCTACACACCTGCCACCTTTTGATGTTGTTCCACAGGTACTTGAACTCCTCGAATCCCAGCTTGCCTGTGGTGTCGCTCTGGTGGGAGGGTGTTAAGAAGAGTGACAGCTACACCCAGATGCACGCACCACATGCAGTGTGGACACGATGGTGACACAGCAAGCAGGGGAGCCAGGGCTGACACTCCAACTCCCGCTCAGCCCTCGTCACATCACCTGGCATGTGGTTTTATTTTTCATTTTATACATACATATTTTCACTTATATTTCTAAATAAGGATTCTCTTTAAACATAACCGTCAGAAATTATATTCAACTACTCTAAAGTACAAATTTGTTGCCTGAAAAGAGTTGTTAATTGCTCATTCAGAAAATTCTTTTTGAGACAGAGTTTCGCTCTTGTTACCCAGGCTGGAGTGCAATGGCACGATCTCAGCTCACCACAACCTCTGCCTCCTGGGTTCAGGCAATTCTCCTGCCTCAGCCTCCTGAGTAGCTGGGATTACAGGCACGTGCCACCATGCCCAGCTGATATTTTTGTATTTTTAGTAGAGACGGGGTTTCACCATGTTGACCAGCATGGTCTCAATCTTTTGACCTCGTGATCCACCCGCCTCGGCCTCCCAAAGTGCTGGGATTACAGGCTTGAGCCACCGCACCCAGCCAGAACATTCTTGATAGGCCAGGCACAGTGGCTCACACTTGTAATCCAGCACTTTGGGAAGCTGAGGTGGGTGGATCACTCTGAAGTCAGGAGTTCAAGACCAGCCTGGCCAACACGGTGAAACCCTGCCTCTACTAAAAATATAAAAATTAGCTGGGTGTGGTGGCACACACCTGTCATCCCAGGTACTCAGGAGGCTGAGGGAGGAAAATCGCTCAATCCTACGAGGTGAAAGTTGCAGTGAGCTGAGATGGTGCCACTGTACTTCAGGCTGGGCAACAGAATGAAACTCTGTCTCGGCCAGGCGCCGTGGCTCACGCCTATAATGCCAGCACTTTGGGAGGCCTAGGTGGGTGGATCACAAGGTTAAGAGATCAAGACCAGGCCGGGCGCGGTGGCTCAAGCCTGTAATCCCAGCACTTTGGGAGGCCGAGGCCGGTGGATCACAAGGTCAAGAGATCCAGACCATCCTGGTCAACATGGTGAAACCCCGTCTCTACTAAAAATACAAAAAAATTAGATGGGCATGGTGGCACGTGCCTGTAATCCCAGCTACTCAGGAGGCTGAGGCAGGAGAATTGCCTGAACCCAGGAGGCAGAGGTTGCGATGAGCCAAGATCGCGCCATTGCACTCCAGCCTGGGTAACAAGAGTGAAACTCCGTCTCAAAAAAAAAAAAAGAGAGAGAGATCAAGACCATCCTGGCAAACATGGTGAAACCCCGTCTCTACTAAAAAATACAAAAATTAGCCAGGCGTGGTGGCGCGCACCTGTAGTCCCAGCTACCCGGGAGGCTGAGGCAGGAGAATTGCTTGAACCCAGGAGGCGGGAATTGCAGTGAGCCAAGATTGTGCCACTGCACCCAAGCTTGGTGCCTGACAACAGAACAAGACTCTGTCTCATTAAAAAAAAAAAGAAAGAAAAAGGCCAGGCGTGGTGGCTCACACCTATAATCCAAACACTTTGGAGGCCAAGGCAGGCAGATCACCTGAGGTCAGGAGTTCAATACTAGCCTGACCAACATAGTGAAACCCTGTCTTTAAAAATAAATAAATAATTAAAAAAAAAAAAAAAAAAAGGCCAGGTGCAGTGCCTCACACCTGTAATCCCAGCACTATGGGAGGCTGAGGCGGGTGGATCACCTGAGGTCAGGAGTTCGAGACCAGCCTGACCAACATGGAGAAACCCCATCTCTACTATAAATACAAAATTAGCCAGGTGTGGTGGTGGCACATGCCTGTAATCCCAGCTACTCGGGAGGCTGAGGCAGGAGAATTGCTTGAAACCAGAAGGTGGAGGTCGCAGTGAGAGAAGATCGCGCCACTGAACTCCAGACTGGCGACAGAGGGAGACTTCATCTCAAAAAGAAAAACAAAGAACTAATGTGTACAGACCATGTACTATGCACTATGCACTGTGCTAAACCTTTTGCATGTAGTTCCAATTCAGTATCACCATTATCATTCACCCATTTTACAGACAGGAAAATTGAGGCATAGAGAGGTTCAGCAACCTGGTTAAGGGGCAGAGTTGAGATTGCTTCACTCAAATGTAATATGTCTGTGAATATCTCACATGACACAATATATATGTGTGTGTCTGTATTGCCCTGTGTGTTAAATGTACATGAGGCCAGGCACAGTGCCTCAAGCCTATAATCCCACTTTGAGAGGCTGAGGTGGGAGGATTTCTTGAGGTTAGGAGTTCAAGACTTGCCAAGTCAATATAGTAAAAGCTTGTCTCTGTATTTTTTTAAAACAAAAATAAATAAAAATGTACATGTATCCAAGATCAGGTAACTGCTGGCCCACGTACAAATGTCCATGTATTCCTGTGCACACTGCTTCATACACCTTCATGTATGTGGGTGTGCTCTTGGGGGTGTGTGTGTGTATATGTGCATGTGGCTGTTATAAACTGGGTTGTCAAGCCCAAAAGACCTGAGTCCAAATTCCTATCCTGCCACCTGCTCTTTATTTATAATCTTTTTTTTTTTTAGACAGAGTCTTCCTCTGTTGCCCAGGCTGGAGTGCAGTGACTCAATCTCCGCTCACTGCAACCTCCACCTCCTGGGTTCAAGTGATTGTCCTGCCTCAGCCTCCCGAGTAGCTGGGACTACGAGTGTGCACCATCATGCCCAGCTTATTTTTGTATTTAATAGAGATGGGGTTTTACCATATTGGCCAGGCTAGTTTTGAACTCCTGACTTCAGGGTCTCTCAAAGTGCTGGGATTACAGGCATAAGCCACCACACCAGCTCATAACTTTTTCTGAGATGGAGTCTAGCTCTGCTGCACAGGCTGGAGTGCAGTGGTGCAATCTTGGCTCGCTGCAACCTCTACCTCCTGGGTTCAAGTGATCCTCCTGCCTCGGCCTCCTAGGTAGCTGGAACTACAGGTGCCCACCACCATACCTGGCTAATTTATTTACTTATTTTTCCCGAGATGGAGTCTTGCTCTGTCACCTAGGCTGAAGTGCAGTGGCGTGATCTTGGCTCACTGCAACGTCTGCTTCCCAAGTTCAAGGGATTCTTCTCCTGCCTCAGCCTCCTGAGTAGCTGGGACTACAAGTGCCTGCTACCACACCTGGCTAATTTTTGTATCTTAGTAGAGATGGGGTTTCACCATGTTGGCCAGGCTGGTGTCGAACTCCTGACCTCAGGTAATCTGTCTGCCTCGGCCTCCCAGTTTTGGGATTACAGGTGGAGCCACCACGCCCGACCTTTATTTGTAACTTGAGACAAATGACTGTTTCTCTCTGAGCTTCAGTTTTCTCATCTGTAAAATGGAGTATAATAATTGTGCCTGTCCCGTGCCTGTAATCCCAGCTACTCAGGAGGCTGAGGCAGGAGAATTGCCTGAACCCAGGAGGCGGAGGTTGCGGTGAGCCGAGATGGCGCCATTGCACTCCATCCAGCCTGGGTAACAAGAGCGAAACTCCGTCTCAAAAAAAAAAAAAAAAAAAAATTGTGCCTGTCCAACAAGGTGGTTGTGAAGATTTGGTCACTTTATATAATTAAAATGCCAGCTGTGACAGTGGTATTTTTTTTTTTTTTTTTTTTGAGACGGAGTTTCGCTCTTGTTGCCCAGGCTGGAGTGCAATGGCGCCATCTCGGCTCACCGCAACCTCCGCCTCCTGGGTTCAGGCAATTCTCCTGCCTCAGCCTCCTGAGTAGCTGGGATTACAGGCACGTGCCACCATGCCCAGCTAATTTTTTGCACTTTTAGTAGAGACGGGGTTTCACCATGTTGACCAGGATGGTCTTGATCTCTCGACGTCGTGATCCACCCGCCTCGGCCTCCCAAAGTGCTGGGATTACAGGCTTGAGCCACCGTGCCCAGCCGGACAGTGGTATTGTTATGATTTACTGCCACATGTCTGTAGGTGAGTTTGTTCTGACGTATGCATTTACACATCTGCAGATAGGAATGCTACACTTTGGCTTCCCAAACATACTCTTCAAAAACTCCCTGTGCACCCAGAGCCTCCCCTACACTACCGCCAAGGATACATCCATCACGGCCACCATGCTGCGACATGTGTCAATGCCAAAACCATCAGTCTTCAGATCAGGGTCTGTGGGCAACAGGTTAAAAGTCAGAGGCCAGAGGTCAAAGCCACTCCAGCCCCTCTGCCTCTAAACCTGCTTTATGCCTTGACCCTGGTCACTTACGTCGTGTTACGACCTTGTTGAGAATGTTCATGAGTTCTGTGGCACTGACCTCCATGTCCTGCAGGCGGAAGTTAGGGGGAGGTCAGGGGTGACTGAAAGGGGTCTGAAAATGTCATGGAGAAAGGGAACACTGGGATTGTTACGTAACCACAAGGGAAGGGATGGAAGGGTTAGGACAGGGCCAGGGACCCCAGGTTACTTACATCTCCAGCCAGCTGGGCAAAGAGTCTCCGGAACTGCCGGACCTCCTCACTCTCGTTGGCCTCAATGTTGGAGTAATGTGTGCGTGGGGGCTGCAGAGGGAGGAGAGCTCAGAGCTGGTAGGGGGAGGAGACCCGCCCAGGACAGCTCCTCACATCGAGGCACCCTGGGTGGGGAAGTCATAGTGGGATGGGTGGCTCGATGAGAAAAAAAGAATGAGGAGTGCGGATGTCAGCGATGGCGAAAACCCATGGCGAAGCTGCAGACATGGCCCGGGAGGAACTGGCAGAGGAAAGTCACAAGAAGGGGTGGAAGGTGGGGCTCCCCAACAGGAACAGGGATGGGACCTTGAAGAAGCCTTGGAGGGAGAAATGGGGCTGGCTGCAGAGGGGCTTACCGGGGGCTCCGGGTTATACTGCGCGGCCGCCTCGCTGCAAAGAGATAAGGGGGAGGAGTTAGCGCCTGGTGGGGCCTCCAACGGGCAGAGCAGCAGAACCATTAGCCCCAAGGCCACCTTCCTTACTTGGTTGCTGTGCCCCTCACCTGTTCTTATCTTCACCTGTCCTAATCCACAATGCCCTGGTCTGGCCCCCTTCTCCTTTTATCAGGCCAACCCTGCCCTGGGAGGCTCCACTCCCGCCAGGCATACCTACCCAATGGCAGAGTCCAGTCCTCTTGGCCACCCTCAACCTAAAAATCCCACACAGAATCAATAGACCCTGCCCCTCGGAGAGCTCACTTTATAGAGGCTCTGCCCCAGCTTCCCAAGGCCTCATCCTCCTTCGGTGCCTTCTGCCCAAGACCCCACTCCATGGCCGGCTTTCTTTTTTTTTTTTTTTTTTTTTTTTTTGAGGCGGAGTTTCACTCTTGTTACCCAGGCTGGAGTGCAATGGCGCGATCTCGGCTCACCGCAACCTCCGCCTCCTGGGTTCAGGCAATTCTCCTGACTCAGCCTCCTGAGTAGCTGGGATTACAGGCACACGCCACCATGCCCACCTAATTTTTTGTATTTTTAGTAGAGACGGGGTTTCACCATGTTGACCAGGATGGTCTCGATCTCTTGACCTCGTGATCCACCCGCCTCGGCCTCCCAAAGTGCTGGGATTACAGGCTTAAGCCACCGCGCCCGGCCCTGGCCGGCTTTCTAAATGGCTATCTTCCCAACATCCTACCCCATCCATAGGTCCCCGCCCCTTCAAGGGATCACTGTTAAGTGGCCATGGCTAATTAGGCCAACCTGCCTTACCCCTATCAGGACATTTTTTTACGTGAATCCAGCCAGTTTCCAGCAGGCCCAGCCCATTTTGGGCCATTTCTCCTATCCCATTAGGCCTTGGTTACTCCTGAGCTCACATCCTCATTAACCCACCTAAAACCTCTCACCGCACTCATAAGTCGAGCCCCTTCTGTAAAATGTCACTCCGACGCATTGGCTCCGCCCCTTTAACGTTAGTTTCCAGGGTAGCCAATGCAGGCCGGGCCCAGATCCATAAGCCCCGCCCCCAAACCTCCAGATCAGTACTCTGAGGACCACATTGTCCTGAACCCACACAATCAGACCACTCCCATATTGTGTCCTGCCCCCAAGAACTGATATCAGCTTCATTGGGGTCCACCCCTTTATGGCAGGACTCCCAAACCAGGCCACCCCTGCCTAATTCAGGTACCCAGGTCTGCCTCAGGTTAATTCTAGTCTAGTTAGATGACGCTCCTCCCCAGGCCCCGCCCCTTCTGAGGCGCCCCCCCCCCCGCTCCTAGGCCCCGCCCCTCCAAGAGTCTCCACCTCACCTGATGGCGCTGATAACTCCGCCTAGGATGCGCATGGCCGTTCCACCGCCACCGCCGCCTCCACCACCGCCGCCGCCGCCGCCGCCGCCCCCGGCCCCGCTGATCAGGCCTCCAAGCACATTCCCCAGGCCCCCACCCAGGCCCCCGCCTCCCCCGCCGCCGCCGCCGCCGCCGCCCTTTAAGAACGAGTTAACCAGGAACATGGCTGCGACTCACTGCTGGGGGGAAAAAAGGGACGGGTGGTTGCGTCGGCCTGAGCCCACACCCTTCCCTCAAACACGCATTTCCGGCAGCTGGACCTCGAGGAGGAATCTGAGGCCCCCGGTGGGGGTCTGAGCCTGCGAGGGTGGACTGTCCTCGGATGGGTGGGGCAGGAACGGGGAATCAGGTTTGCAACCTCCTGGGGTCTAAAAGGCACCCGTGGGGCTTGAGGGAGCCTGGGCTGCGCGCACGCGTTAAGCGGAGGGTGCAGGTCTGGTGGGGGTTCTCTTGGTGGGGACTCCAAGTTGGTGTAAGACGTGCCCGACGGAACTGAACGGAGAGGTCCTTGGCGGGTCATGGGCGCGGAGCAAACATCCACGGCCTAAAGGGCCCCAGGGCGGGGTTTAGGAACTCCCAAAGCCGGCTTGAGAATTTACATGTTCCCAGCGGCAGGATTCCAGTGTCACCTTTGGGTCTGTGGGCTTGGGTCTAAGATCGTGGCTGTGATCCCCGGGGTCCCGGATAATGGGGTCCCCCGCTGGAACTGGGGGCACAGATCTTCGATCGCGGTTCAGAACGCACCAAGGAAGAATTCACGGGGTATCTCGGAAATCTATGGGCCTGCATTTTGGATCATGAGACAGAGGGTGGGGAAGGGTCCCCAGGACGGCTTAAAATTGGGTAGAACAGGTCTGGGGGTTTGAATCTGAGACCATGGATCTGGGGACCCCTGAGGCCGAGACTTCACGGTCTCGCCGGGTCTGGGGACCGCCAGGGCCAGGATTGCAGGGCGGGGAGGGGGTACGGGCCGGGCGCTTACCACCGCACAGGTCCGGAGGTCCCGTGGGGTCCGTTCCGCTGCCGCTCCCCGGCCTCCTGCTGCGTCCGGCTCCGAAGGGCGGGGCCGGTGACTCAGGCCGCAACTCTCCGGTCTGACTCTGCACGGCGGCCCCGCAGTTGCCCGCGCGGTCCTAGAGCCGAAGTGAAAACTGCGCAAACGCACCCCAACACGCCCAGGCTGGCGGGACGCGAATCTGGACTCCGCCCTGCGCGTTTCTAGCGCTGGAGGTCCTAAGCTCGCCCTGACTCGGTAGGCTGAGTCTGACCTACACCCCTCAGGTCTGGGTTGAGGCGCCCGCGGGCGAGAACTCGGAGGGGACCCGCCCCCCTCCCAGTGTCGTAATGTGAGTTTTCGCCCCAGGGCCTGCCTGCCTATACCCTTCCAGAGTTTCGGTTTTCGGTCCACTCACTAAGGAACTCCACACGGCCCTCTCCAGGTCTTGTCGCGACAAACAGCTCCTGGAGGCCTGGAGTATGGTTTGGCTGTACGCTCGAGTCTTTGGCGAGGACTTAGGCTGGACTGCCTTTGCCGGTGCCTGCAGCAGCGCGGATGGCGGTCAAACCGCAGGCAGGGCCTTCGCCGCCTTCCAAGCTCCCCTTAACGACGCTCCGCCCCGGTCAGGGGCCACCGGAATCGTTGTTTGCTGGACCAGCCCAAAGGGTATCCTCTATGCCAGTCTCAAAAGTCCTCAGACACAGGAAGATTCCTTTGGTCACGACCTGGTTTCTTTATTTACTTAAAAAATATGGCCAGGTGCGGTGGCTCACGCTTGTAATCCCAGCACTTTGGGAGGCCGATGGGGGTGGATCACGAGGTCAAGAGATCGGATCGAGACCATCCTGGCCAACATGGTGAAACCCGGTCTCTACTAAAAAAATACAAAAATTAGCTGGGCGTGGTGATGCATGCCTGTAGTCCCAGCTACTCAGGAGGCTGGGGCAGGATAGTCGCTTGAACCCAAAAGGAATAGGTTGCAGTGAGCCAAGATCGCACCACTGCACTCCAGCCTGGCGACAGAGCGAGCCTCCGTTTCAACTAAAAATACAAAAATTATCTGGGCCTGGTGGTACATGCCTGTAATCCCAGCTACTCGGGTGGCTGAGGCAAGAGAATCGCTAGAACTGGGGAGGCATAGGTTGCAGTGAGCCAAGATCAAGCCATGTGAGCTCCAGCCTGGGAGATAGCGAGATTCATGGCAAATCATGAATCATGGCGAATCATGATCAACATGGCGAAACCCCGTTGGTCAGGCTGATAAACTTCTGACCTTAGGCGATCCACTTGCCTTGGGCTCCCAAAGTGCTCGGATTACAGGCTACAGCATTTCAGGACTCCTGCAGGGAGCTAAATCTGGCCCCCATACAGGCTGGCTGACTCTTAGCCCCTACCCTGGAGGCTGGCTAGGCTTGAGTTGAATCCTGGTGTGCCTGTAATAACTGAAAGAGTGACTTGATGTTCTTGAGCAGCGATTTTCTCATCTGTAAAATGGGAACATGGCTTGCTCCATACCACTAGGCACCTATCAGAATTAAATGACAGCTGCAGGAATACTGATTTACAAAAGAAATTAAGCAACGACTGGGCACCGTGGCTCACGCCTGTAATCTCCACACTTTGGGAGGCTGAGACAGGAGGATCTCTTGAGCCCAGGAGTTTGAGACCAGCCTGGCTGATCTAATGAGCCCTTGTCTCTACAAATAATAATAATAATACAGAAATTAGCTGAGCGTGGTGGCATGCACCTCGTCCCAGCTACTCTGGAGACTGAGGTGGGAAGATCGACAGAGCCCAGGAGGTGGAGGTTGCAGTGAGCCAAGATCATGCCACTGCATTACAATCTGGGTGACAGAGTGAGACTCTGTCTCAAAAACATAAATAACCGATGCAGTGGCTCACCCCTGTAATCCCAGCACTTTGGGAGGCTGAGGCGGGTAGATTACCTGAAGCCAGGGGTTCGAGACCAGCCTGACCAACATGGAGAAACACTGTCTCTACTGAAAAATACAAAATTAACTGGGTGTAGTGGTGGGCACCTCTAATCCCAGCTACTTGGGAGTCTGAGACAGGAGAATCAGTTGAACCTGGGAGGCGAAGGTTGCGGTGAGCCGAGATTGCACCATTGCACTCCAGCCTGGGCAACAAGAGCAAAACTCCATCTAAATAAATAGGTGGTAAATGCTTTGTAAATAACAGCTACTAGCTCTGTGTCTGTGTCTGCCCAAGCTGTTCCCTCAGTCTGCAGGCCCCCTGTATTCCTCAGCTAGTGGACTCCTTAGTCATCCTTAAATAATATAAAAACACGTAATTGTCAAGCTCGTGCAAGTGCTTTATGTCCATCAGCTCCCTCGTTCTCCTAACAGCCCTGTGACATCCATGCTATTTATTATCCCCATTTTACAGATAAGTAAACCTCTGAGGTTAAACCCAGGCAGCCACGCTCCCTAGCCTGTATCCTTAACCACTACCCTATATGTTTTTTTTTTTTTTTGAGACGGAGTTTCGCTCTTGTTACCCAGGCTGGAGTGCAATGGCGCGATCTCGGCTCACCGCAACCTCCGCCTCCTGGGTTCAGGCAATTCTCCTGCCTCAGCCTCCTGAGTAGCTGGGATTACAGGCACGCGCCACCATGCCCAGCTAATTTTTTTGTATTTTTAGTAGAGACGGGGTTTCACCATGTTGACCAGGTTGGTCTCGATCTCTCGACCTTGTGATCCACCCGCCTCGGCCTCCCAAAGTGCTGGGATTACAGGCTTGAGCCACCGCGCCCGGCCTACCCTATATGTTAATAACATAATGAATATATTGGCTGGGCGCAGTGGCTCACGCCTATAATCCCAACACTTTGGGAGGCGGGTGGATCACCTGAGGTCAGGAGTTTGAGACCAGCCTGGCCAACACAGTGAAACCCCATCTCTACTAATAATACAAAAATTAGCCGGGCATGGTAGTGCATGCCTGTAATCCCAGCTACTCAGGAGGCTATAGCAGGAGAATCGCTTGAACTCAGAGGCAGAGATTGCAGTGAGCGGAGATCATGCCATTACACTCCAGCCTGGGTGACAGAGCAACACTCTGTCTCAAAAAATAATAACAATAATTTAATGCATATGATAGTAGCTCACATAACAAGATCACAACAGACAAAACTCGTTGCAGCTAGTGTTTCCTGAGGCCTTGCTGGAGCCAGGCCAAGGTAACTGCTACACAATCCTTATCTGCGAGGCAGGAGAGCAAATGGAGATTCTGAAAGGCAGGGTCACGGAGGGTGGCAGAACCAGATCTGGACCTGGCTTGGCTGATAACAAATCTATTGGTGATGACTAATCCAGATTCTCTTCTCACCACACCCCTCCCTGCCAGACTGACTGCTCCGCTCTCTCCCGGGCTGATTTGCTGCCAGGCTCCATGCCCTCAGCCGGGAACTCTCCTGCTGCCCCCCCCTTTTTTTTCTGGCCTCGTTGTGTAGCTACTCAAGCTTCGGGTGTCAGCTCAGGAGTCATCTCTTCCAGGAAGCCCTCCCTGTCTCCACCCAACCTGAGACTAGGTGAGGCTTCTTCCAGTGATTTGCTTTCAAAATGACTTGTACTTTCTCACAGCACTCACTGACAATTAACCATATTGTCATTTAGTTCTGGCCCCTAACCTCTTATTCCCGGCCAGCCCCAGGTGTCAGGACCCTGTCCTCTCTGTACCACTCATGCCATGAGGTACCTCCCCTACATGCACAGCTTAAATCCTATCTCTAGGCTATCGACACCCAGCTTTTTGTTTTGTTCTTAGAGGCAGGGGCTCTGTCGCCCAGGCTGGAATGCAGTGACACGATTGTAGCTCACTGCAGCCTGTAACTCCTGGCCTCAAGGAATCCTCCTCCTGCCTCAACCTCCTGAATAGCTACTGCTACAGGCACAAGCTACCATGCCCGGCCAACACCCAAATTTCCTTTGTCTTTTTTCTTTTTTCTTTCTTTTTTTTTTTTTTTTTTGAGACAGAGTTTCGCTCTTGTTACGCAGGCTGGAGTGCAATGGCGCGATCTCGGCTCACCGCAACCTCCGCCTCCCGGGTTCAGGCAATTCTCCTGCCTCAGCCTCCTGAGTAGCTGGGATTACAGGCACGCGCCACCATGCCCAGCTAATTTTTTGTATTTTTAGTAGAGACGGGGTTTCACCGTGTTGACCAAGATGGTCTCGATCTCTTGACCTCGTGATCCACCCGCCTCGGCCTCCCAAAGTGCTGGGATCACAGGCTTGAGCCACGGCGCCCGGCCTGTCTTTTTTCTTTTTAAGTTATTTGTAGACATGAAGTCTTGCTGTGTTGCCCAGGCTGGTCTTGAACTCCTGAGTTCAAGTGATCCTCCCACCACGGCTTCCAAAAAGGCTAGGATTACAGGTGTAAGCCACTGCACCTGGTCCTAACCCCCAAATTTCTATCTCCAGCCCAGACACCTCCTGCAAACCCCAGGCTCCTACATCCTGCAACGTGTTCAAAGGATGGCAGATCTTAGAGGCATTTTAAGCTTTATACATCCTAAACTGAGCTTCCTGCCTTCCTCCAGAACCTGCTCGCTTGCCACCTTCCCCACCTAGATCAGTGGCAGCTCTGTCCTTCCAGTGACTAAGGCCAGACACCCAGGGTGGTCCTTTGCCTCTCTCCTTCACACCCACTCCAACCTGTGAGCAGATATTGGCTCCACCTACAGAACCTAAACTCTTCTCCTCCATTGCCCCCGCCTTGGCCCAGCATCCAGCCTCTCCCACCTGGTCACCCCAGCAGCCTCTCCCTGGCCTCCCTGCTCCCTTCTGTCTGCTCCCCTCATGGAGCCAGAGGGAGCCTGGGACCACCTGAGTGAGGTGAGGGCCCTGCTGGCTCAGAGCCCTACCCTGGCTGTGCCTCACTCCAGGACAGAGTCAGAAATTCTCACATCAGGGCTGGGCATGGTGGCTCATGCCTGTAACCCCAGCACTTTGGGAGTCTGAGGCAGGAGGATCCCTTGAGCCCAGGAGTTTTAGACCAGTCTGGGCAATATGGCATGACCCCATCTCTACAAAAAATACCAAAAACTAGCCAGGTGTGGTGGAATGTGCCTCTAGTCCCAGCTAATCAGGAGGCTAAGTTGGGAGGATTGCTTGAGCCCAGGAGATGGAGGTTGCAGTGAGCCTTGATTGCACCACTGCATTCCAGCCTGGGTGACAGAGCGAGACACTGTCTCAAAAAAAAAAAAAAAAAGTACTTAGCTGGGCACGGTGTCTCACACCTTTAATCCCAGCACTCTGGGAGGCCGAGGCCGCTGGATCACCTGCGGTCAGGAGTTCGAGACCAGCCTGGCCAACATGGTGAAACCCTGTCTCTACTAAAAATACAAAAATTAGCTGGGCATAGTAGCAGGCGCCTGTAATCTGAGCTACTGGGGAGGCTGAGGGAGGAGAATCGCTTGAACCTGGGAGGCGGATGTTGCAGTAAGCCAAAATTGTACCTTTGCACTCCAGCCTGGGCAACGAGAGTGAATGAAACTCTGTTACAAAAAAAAAAGGTTCTCAAGACAGCCACCAAGTCCCTAGTGATCTGTCCTGTCATCTCTCTACCCTCATCTCTTCCTCCTGGAGAAAGGGAGAAGCCCTCCTGGCAGGGTCACCTGCATGTTACCAGCTGAACACAAATTCAGCATGGAAGCCCTGCAAACACAGCAACATCCAAACAGCCTCTCTCAGGGAAGACGTGAAGACAGGAGGCCACCGCTCCATTACCAAGGCCCTTTGCAGCCCCAGGTCTGGGGAGCAGATCTTCCAAGTCTAAACATCTAGTGATCTCTGGAAGGTCCTCTTCAGTCTCTGCTCTCTTACCATTTATCACCTGCTCACATACTGCGTACTTTATTTTTTATTTTATTATTATTATTGAGACAAAGTTTCATTTTTGTTGCCCAGGCTGGAGTGCAATGGCACAGTCTTGGCTCACTGCAACCTCCACCTCCTGGTTCAAGCCATTTTCTTGCCTCAGCCTCCCAAGTAGCTGAGATTACAGGTGCCTGCCACCATGCCCTGCTAATTTTTTTTTTTTTTTTTTTTTTGTATTTTTAGAAGAGACAAGGTTTCACCATGTTGGCCATGCTGGTCTCGAACTCCTAACCTGAGGTAATCTGCCCACCTCAGCCTCCCAAAGTGCTGGGCTTGCCCCTGTGTACTCTACCTATTTATCCAGTTTCTGTCTCCTCCACTAGAATGTGAGCTTGCCACAGACCGGGATTTCTATCTGTCTCATCCACTGCTATATACTCACTCACAGGTATGTATCAAGTTCCTAGAAGAGTGGTTGGCACATGGTAGGTGCCTAGTAAACATTTGCTGAGTAAATGAATGAAATATTTTGTGTGTATTTTCTCATTGGATTTTCAGCACCAGCAGTGAGACAGTAGGGAAAGCATTACTAATGCCCTCTGCCATCTCCCAGGCTCTGCTGAACTCAGGGATAGTTATGTGACTTACTTTGACCAATAAAACATTAAGTAGAAGTGTTGGATATAGAACACTTTATTTATTTTTATTTTTATTTTTTTTGAGACGGAGTTTCGCTCTTGTCACCCAGGCTGGAGTGCAATGGCGCGATCTCGGCTCACCGCAACCTCCGCCTCCTGGGCTCAGGCAATTCTCCTGCCTCAGCCTCCTGAGTAGCTGGGATTACAGGCACGAGCCACCATGCCCAGCTAATTTTTTTGTATTTTTAGTAGAGACGGGGTTTCACCATGTTGACCAGGATGGTCTCGATCTCTTGACCTCGTGATCCACCCGCCTCGGCCTCCCAAAGTGCTGGGATTACAGGCTTGAGCCACCGCGCCCGGCCCTGGATATAGAACACTTTAAATGCTCCTTGTAGAAGCATTTAGAAACCAGTGCAACCACTGCACTCCAGCCAAATGGACAGAGCAAGACCCTGTGTTTGTGGCGGGGGTGGGGCGGGGGAAAGCAGTGCAGAATGCCCCATGCTCTGTGTACTCCACCTGGGCTGCACTGGGAGCTAGACAAACCCAGAGGTGCCACATGAAGGAAGAGGGCTGAGCCCTGGCATTGAGGACTTCTGCCGTCAACAGTCACCCAGACCCACAGCTGACTTTGTATGAGCAAGAAAATTCCAGCACTTTGGGAGGCCAAGGTGGGAGGATCACGAGGTCAGGAGATTGAGACCATCCTGGCTAACATGGTGAAACCCCATCTCTACTAAAAATACAAAAAAATTAGTTGGGTGTGGTGGTGCACGCCTATAATCCCAGCTACTTGAGAGGCTGAGGCATGAGAATCACTTGAACCCAGGAGGCAGAGGTTGCAGTGAGCTGAGATTGCGCCACTGAACTCCAGCCTGGCAACAGAGCAAAGTAAATCTGTACCAGCTGGGCGCAGTGGTTCACACCTGTAATCCCAGCACTTTGGGAGACTGAGGCGGAAGGTTCACCTGAGGCCAGGAGTTGGTGACCGGCCTGGCCAACATAATAACAAAAACATTATCTAAACCTCAGCCTCTTTTTTTTTTTTTTAAGACGCAGTCTCGAAGTTTCCTGGGCTGGAGTGCAATGGCAATCTCAGCTAACTGCAACCTCTGCCTCACAGGTTTAAGCAATTCTTCTCCTGCCTCAGCCTCCCAGGTAGCTGGAATTACAGGTGCCTGCCACCATGCCAGGCTGATTTTATTTTTAAATTAAAAGAGACAAAGTTTTGCTGTGTTGGCCAGGTTGGTCTCAAACTCCTGACCTCATGATCTGCCCGCCTAGGCCTCCCAAAGTGCTGGGATTACAGGCGTGAGCCACTGCACAGGGCCATTAGCATCTTAAAACAGCCATTTTCTTTTTCCTGCATTTTTGTAGACTAGGAATTTGGTGTGGTTTTTTTGTTGTTGTTTTTTTCTTGAGATGGAGTCTCGCTCTGTTGACCAGGCTGGAGTGCAGTGGCTTGATCTCAGCTCACTGCAACCTCCATCTCCCAGGTTCAAGCGATTCTCCTGCCTCAGCCTCCCGAGTAGCTGGGATTATAGGCATGAGCCACCACTCCTAGCTAATTTTGTATTTTTAGAAGAGACGGGGCTTCACTATGTTGGCCAGGCTGGTATTGAACTCCTGACCTCAAGTGATCCCCTACCTCAGCCTCCCAAAGTGCTGGGATTACAGGCATGAGCCACCACGCCTGGCTGAAAAACTTTTTTAAATACATGCAATTTTTTAAAAAAATATTTAAAATTCTAAATTTATTCCACCCCCACCAAGATGGAATCTCACTCTGTCACCCAGGCTGGAGTGCAGTGGCATGATCTCGGCTTACTGCAACCTTTATCTCCCAGGTTCAAGTGATGCTCTTGCCTCAGCCTCCTGAGTAGCTGGGGCTGCAGGTGTGCACCACCATGCCCCACTAATTTTTGTATTTTTAGTAGAGACGGGGTTTCACTATGTTTGCCAGGCTGATATTGAACTCCTGATCTCATGATCCACCCACCTTGGCCTCCCAAAGGGCTGGGATTACAGGAGTGAGCCATGGTGCCCAGCCTAAAATTCTAAATTTCTAATGTGGCTAATCTCTACAGATTTAACACTGATAAAAAGCTCTTTGAGGTCATCAATAACCTTCAAGAGTGTAAAGAAGTCCTAAGACACAAATGTTTAAGAGCCACTCACAGGCCAGGTGCAGTGGCTCACACCTGTAATCCCAGCACTTCAGGAGGCCAAGGTGGGAGGATCATTTGAAGTCAGGAGTTCAAGACCAACCTGACCAACATAATGGAACCCCCATCTGTATTAAAAATACAAAATCAGCTGGGCGTGGTGGCAAGCACCTGTAATCTCAGCTACTTGAGAGGCTGAGGCAGGAGAATTGCTACTGTGGGCCAAGATCATGCCACTGCACTCCAGCCTGGGCAACAGAGCAAGACTTGGTCTCAAAAACAAAACAAAACAAAACAAACGAACTGCTCATCTAAATGTCAGCTGTTATTGCAGGAACAGTACACTGAGGTGGAAAATTGCCTTTTGAGTTCAGTAACAAAGGAAGGGCTTTTGCAATTAAGAAAGAAAAATTGTTTTTGTGCAGCAGAGAGAGGGAGGAGGAGGAAGTAACAGAACACCAGACCTCTTTTCTGAACTTTGACTATGGTTTTATAATGGATGGATCAGGCTGGCAACACAATTGAAAAAAATTATCTGCTTGGCTAAACTTTAGTCATGCTTCCAAACCTTCTCCCTGGCCCATGTGTTTACTTGTTTGTTTATTTATTTATTGGAGACAGAGTTTCGCTCTTGTTGCCCAGGTTGGAGTGCAGTGGCGAAATTTTGGCTCACTGCAACCTCTGCCTCCTGTGTTCAAGCAATTCTCATGCGTCAGCCTCCCAAATAGGTGGGACAACAGGCATGCACCACCACGCCCAGCTAGTTTTTTTTTTTTTTTTTGAGACAGAGTTTCGCTCTTGTTTCCCAGGCTGGAGTGCAATGGCGCGGATCTCGGCTCACTGCAACCTCCGCCTCCTGGGTTCAGGCAATTCTCCTGTCTCAGCCTCCTGAGTAGCTGGGATCACAGGCATGCGCCACCATGCCCAGCTAATTTTTGTATTTTTAGTAGAGACGGGGTTTCACTATGTTGACCAGGATGGTCTCGATCTCTTGACCTCGTGATCCACCCGCCTCGGCCTCCCAAAGTGCTGGGATTACAGGCTTGAGCCACCACGCCCGGCCTAATTTTTTTATTTCTAGTAGAGACGGGGTTTCACCATGTTGGCCAGGCTGGTCTTGAATTCCTAACCGCAGGTGATCCACCTGCCTTGGCCTCCCAAAGTGCTGGGACTACAGGCATGAGCACCTCACCTGGCCTGCAGCACTTTTTTTTTTGAGATGGAATCTAGCTCTGTTGCCCAGGCTGGAGTGCAGTGGCAAGATCTCAGCTCACTGCAACCTCCGCCTCCTGGATTCAAGCAATTCTCCTGCCTCAGCTTCCCAAGTAGCTGAGACTACAGGCACATGCTGCTATGCCCAGCTAATTTTTTGTATTTTAGTAGACAGGGTTTCACCGTGTCGCCCATGTTGGTCTTGAACTCCTGAGCTCAGGCAATCTGTGCACCTCAGCCTCCCAAAGTGCTGGGATTACAGGCGTGAGCCACTGCGCTAAGCAGCATTCTAATAAAACTTCTTTTTTCAAACCTATGCTGATCTTGGTAAACTCTTCTTACTTTTTTTTTGAGACGAAGTCTCACTCTGTTGCCCAGGCTGGAGCACAGTGGCACAATCTCGGCTCACCGCAACCTCTGCCTCCCAGGTTCAGGCAATTCTTCTGCCTCAGGCTCCTGAGTAGCTGGGATTACAGGCACCTGCCACCATGCCCAGCTAATTTTTGTATTATTATTATTATTTTTTTGAGACGGAGTTTCACTCTTGTTACCCAGGCTGGAGTGCAATGGCACGATCTCGGCTCACCGCAACCTCCGCCTCCTGGGTTCAGGCAACTCTCCTGCCTCAGCCTCCTGAGTAGCTGGGATTACAGGCACGCGCCACCATGCTCAGCTAATTTTTTGTATTTTTAGTAGAGACAGAGTTTCACTATGTTGACCGGGATGGTCTTGATCTCTTGACCTCGTGATCCACCTGCCTCGGCCTCCCAAAGTGCTGGGATTACAGGCTTGAGCCACCACGCCCGGCCCATTTTTGTATTTTTAGTAAAGACGGGGTTCCACAATGTTGGTCAGGCTGGTCTCGAACTCCTGACCTCATGATCTGCCTGTCTCAGCCTCCCAAAGTGCTAGGATTACAGGGGTGAGCCACCGTGCCCAGCCTCTTCTTACTTTTAAAAATAAGTTCTTGGTGCCACAGAGAAAGACGAACACTCAGGAGAAAAGTTTCTCAACAAAGTTTACTTCTACAGAAGGGTGCTGCCCGCACCTGTAACCGTCGCGAGAGCACATCTAACAAAGGAGAGCAGGGTTTTTTACCCTAACGCAGTTCCTACTTCTGTCTTTCCCCCATTGGCTGGGGTTGGACTGCACAATCTAAGCACTATTTCAAATAAGGGCAGTTTACAGAACCAAGGATAAGGAAGTTAGATTTCTGAAGAGGAACTCATTCTAACAATTTTTCCCCTTTTGATTTTGTAATTCTTCCTCTTCAAATACTTTTACCAGGACATGGCTTTTCTTCTCTTCTTGCTGATTTGGAAGTAAAAGTTTACCTGAATAGGGTAGGGGAGAGCTTCGAGAGGTTTTGGAAAGAGCTGTTGCTATGAGCTTTCGAACTAATCCACGGACACAAGGCATCAAACAACACCCTATGAGAATGAGCACACCTACTACAACTGCAAGGGAAATGAGAATAGACGCCCCGAGTACTTTCCATTCGCCAAACCATCTCTCCATTAAACTAGTGAAAGGGTCGTCTATTCCAGAGTTTTTGTCTAGCTCATTGGATAAACCAGTTAGACCTTCTAGCGCTTTAGTTATGGTTCCGTTGGGGCCAGTATTATCAGGGATCAAAGAGCAACATTGGGTTCTAATCACGCTGACAGTAGAATGAGGGAAGAAGAAGAGACAATATAAGAAATATAAGGTTAGGTTTTTCTTAGCTTTAGTTTCAGGGGACTTGATCCTGGAACAAAACATGATTTTGAAGGTAGCAGCGTGTTCTTGATTCAGATATGATGAGTCCACCCTCCTTCTGTGGTTCGGCCTGTGGTCTCGGTAGTTAGAAGCACTAGATAGCGTCCCTCCCAAGCCGGTTGAGTTTTCCTCCTTCCAACTCTTAATGAGGACGTAAGTTCCAGGCTGGTACCGGTGCACTGGGAACTCCAGTGGTGGCGTCTGTGCTAAAAGACCTTTGGTCCTGAGGGAAGAGAAAATAGAAGACAGACCAAGTTTATAGTTTTTGAGAAACCAGTGTTTCATTTCAAATGTGGGAATGTCAGCAGTGGAGTGTAAATAAGGGAACCTACATAGCATCTCATAAGGAGACAGGCCAACATCTTTCCCAGCGGCAGTTCTGACCCTTGGTATTTCCATGTTATGTCTAGCACTTGGGCCAGTTTCTTAATGATGTGTGCAGTGAAATGGGTCCCATTATCTGAATCAATATTTCCTATCAATCCAAATTTGTGTATAACATTTTCAATTAATGCTTTAACTACATTATGAACAGTTGCACTTTAAAAGGGAAAAGCTTCCACCCGGTGAGTGAGGTGATCTGCTACCACTAATCAGTAATTTAGGCAACCGATTGGGAGCATTTTGGTGTAATCAATTTGGACACTTTGGAACGGTCTTAATCCTGGACTTCTTCCCCCAAGGGGTGGTTTTCTTAGGGTCTGCTTATTAGTCTGGGGAGAAAGACAAGGGGTTAGGTGAAAAATGGGCATTTCAGAGGAAATGGCAGCTTGCTTGGCTATTTGATCCGCAAGGTTATTCCCTCAACTTTCTTTCCTTTTTTTTTTTTTTTTTTTTTTTGAGACAGAGTCTTGCTTTGTCGCCAGGCTGGCGTGCAATGGGCAATCTTAGCTCACTACAACCTCCACCTCCCGAGTTCAAGCGATTCTCCTGCCTAGCCTCCTGAGAAGCTGAGATTACAGGTGTGTGCCACCATGCCTGGCTAATTTTTAAATTTTTAGTAGAGATGGGGTTTCACCATGTTGGCCAGGATGATCTCAAACTCCTGACCTCGTGATCCACCTGCCTCAGCCTCCCAAAGTGCTGAGATTACAGGCGTGAGTCACTGCACCCAGCCTTCCCTTATCTTTCAAAAAGAGAAAAAAAAAAGACCTTTCTGGCATCTGGGGACATAGACAATAGCTATTTCTTCTGGCAGCTGGAGGTTATCTAATACTTGGGTGATTAATTCTTTGTGGACAAGGTCTTGGCCTTTGCTATTAATGAGAGCTCATTCAGTCCACATTTTCCCAAAGGTATGGGCTATCCGAAGGCATATTTGGAATCAGTATCAATAGTCCCCTCCTGGTTTTGCAAGTACTTCAAAGCTTGATTCAATGCAAACAGTTCACACGCTTGGAAGGACCAATTATTGGGAAATCTTCCCGACTCTACTGCCAGAGCTTTGCCATTTTTTACCTATTATGTATTTTTCCTTCAACTACCCGGGAGGAACCATCTATAAACAGGTGTTGCCCTGTTTTGAAAGGAGTCTCTCTGAAATCGGATCTAACCTTTACATGATAATCAATGAAATCTCAACACTTATGCTCAGGTCCTTTTAGATTTGGGTTCCCTGTTAGGAAACCTGCTGGGTTGAGTGAACTGTCGGTGATTAGTGCTAAGCCATCCCTCTCTCATAAGATAGCTTCACACTTCAAAATTCCATCTCCCTACTTTCTGGTTTAAGATAGTTCTGACTTGATGGGCTGTGCTCACAGCGAAATTTCCCTCAAAGGTTAGCTTTCTGCTTTTTTCAGTTAACAAGGCAGTAGCTGCAATATATTGAATACATTTGGGCCACCCATAGGTTACTGGATCTAAAACTTTCTATACGAAGGCTACAGGTTGCTGATGGCCCCCATGTTCTTGGGTAAGTACCCCTAAAGCTACACCCTTGTTTACATTAACGAAAAGGTAAAATGGCTTTTCTAAGGAAGGCAGAGCTAGGTGTTTTTGTTCCTCAACCTGGTAGATTTCTTCAGAAGCCCACAAGAGAGGGTCAAGTTTTTCTTGGGTAAACTTTAGGTATAAAGGTTTTGTTTTTAGGGCATATGAGTCAATCCATAAGAGGCAATATCCAACTAATCCTAAAAATTCCTGAGTTCCTGCTTAGTCTTAGACAAAGATAAGGACACCACTCAACTCGCTCAAGCCCTATCCTTTGTCTGCCTTTACTTATCAAGTGTCCTTAGGTATTTAACTTCTGGCTCTAGGAACTGAAGCTTTCCCTTTGAGACCTGTAACCCTTTTCCTTGCAAATGATTAAGGAGACTGATAGAGAAGCCAGATACCTTTTCCACAGCCTCACCAGATACCAGCAAATCATCCACATGTTGGAGTAGGCATATGCATTTGGGGGTAGAAATTTGCTCTAGAACTTGCTCTAGGATTTGACCAAAAAGATTAGGTGAATCTGTGAACCTTTGAGGCAAGAGTGTCCATCAGTACTGTTGCTTCTGTCAGAATGGAGATCTTCCCATTCAAAGGCATGCCCAGAAGGCATCCTTGAAATCTATTACTGTGAACCATTGATGGTCATATGGAATTTTGTTGTGCATGGTTTAAGGGTTGGGGACAACAGAGCGGGTAATCTGAACTATTTGGCTGATAGCCTGGAGATCTTGCACTAGTTGGTATGACCCATCTGATTCCTTTACAGGCAGTATTGGGGAGTTAGAAGGAGACATGCAGGGTTCAAGCAGCCTGTCTTGAATGAGACCTTCAATTACAGGCTTTAAACCTATTCTACCTTCTAGGGGAATGGAATAGTGTTCCTTCTCACTATTTCCCCAGGGGTGTTTAACTTAATATGTATTGTAGAGACTTGGAGTCTTCCCCAATTTCCCTTCCTTGACCAGACATCAGGATGAATGTATTTTTCCTCTGCGGTGGTGAGTGGATTTAATGAGCTAGGGAATCTCTCTGGGCCAACATGTAGGCTGACACTTAGTTTTAGCATTAAGTCTCTTCCTAATAATTCCTGCTTCAGGGATAAACAAAAATTTAATGTGGGTTGATTGGTCTTTGTATTTGTAGGGTGCCAGCCCCCACACACTACCCATGGGTACTCCGAGTTTGGTGGCAACAAAGGAATGAGACAAAGACAGGTTAAAAGTGCATGAAGTGGGAACAGGGGGCCAATGCAAAAGGGAGGCTGCAACGGCCCAGGGCTCTGGTTTCTGCAGTATTTATTGAATACGATCACTTTGATTGATAGTGCAGATGGTGTGGTGAATTGGTGAAAGGGAAGCTGTGTGTCAAACATAAAATTAATAGCAGTGAAGCCGGGTGCGGTGGCTCAAGCCTGTAATCCCAGCACTTTGGGAGGCTGAGGCGGGTGGATCACAAGGTCAAGAGATCGAGACCATCCTGGTCAACACGGTGAAACCCCGTCTCTACTAAAAATACAAAAAATCAGCTGGGCATGGTGGCACATGCCTGTAATCCCAGCTACTCAGGAGGCTGAGGCAGGAGAATTGCCTGAACCCAGGAGGCGGAGGTTGCGGTGAGCCAAGATCGCGCCATTGCACTCCAGCCTGGGTAACAAGAGTGAAACTCCGTCTCAAAAAAAAAAAAAAAAAAAAAAAAAAAAAAAAATAATAGCAGTGAAGGTTTATGTGAGTTTCCTAAGAGTTATGCTTTAACTCTTATGCTTATTTTATAGGTAATTATCTATGTGCAGCCGGTGGGAATGGGCTTAACAAGGAGCCTACATATCTGGCTACATTCCAGGGCTTCAGAGGAATGTTATCTCTTTGAGCACTGTTTCAAATGTCAGAGCTTGGCCTGGGCGCAGTGGCTCAAGCCTCTAATCCCAGCACTTTGGGAGGCCGAAGCGGATGGATCACGAGGTCAAGAGATCGAGGCCATCCTGGTCAACAAGGTGAAACCCCGTCTCTACAAAAATACAAAAAATTAGCTGGGCATGGTGGCACGTGCCTGTGATCCCAGCTACTCAGGAGGCTGAGGCAGGAGAATTGCCTGAACCCAGGAGGCGGAGGTTGCGGTGAGCCAAGATTGCGCCATTGCACTCCAGCCTGGGTAACGAGCGAAACTCCGCCTCAAAAAAAAAAGAAAAAAAATGTCAGAGCTTGGGTCATTCTGTACATGGGAACATGCTGGCATAGAGAGGCCTTCCTCCCCAGAGGCCTCTGTGGCCTTCTGCTGTTTATTTTTCCTGATTTCCTTAATACATTACTTATAACCAGTTTATGTGGGCACACTGTAACCCCTTCCTTCATTGCTGTTTTCCCCCAGCAGTATCTGATCTCTATGCCTTCTAAAATTTTTGCTTTAAGTCCTTCTCCCTTTACCCCTGAGATAAACAGCTCATCTGAGGAGCAGGTGACACTAGGTGGAAGGGAACAAACAGAGGAGCCAGCTGCTCCAGAATCTATTAAAAAGGTTATAAGTTCACGTTTGGGTCCCACCTCTAAATTTATCAAGGGCTCTTGGTGGGACTCAATGTAAAAGAGACAGAAGGCCATGCGTGGAATGATCTCTTTCTTTTTCCCATTCGGGACATGTCCTCTTGAAATGACCTATTCTTCCACATTTAAAATATTTATTATTATTTGTTTTTTGAGATGGAGTTTCACTCTTGTTACCCAGGCTGGAGTGCAATGGCGCGATCTCGGCTCACCGCAACCTCCGCCTCCTGGGCTCAGGCAATTCTCCTGCCTCAGCCTCCTGAGTAGCTGGGATTACAGGCACGGGCCACCATGCCCAGGTAATTTTTTGTATTTTTAGTAGAGACGGGGTTTCACCATGTTGACCAGGATGGTCTCGATCTCTTGACCTCGTGATCCATCCGCCTCGGCCTCCCAAAATGCTGGGATTACAGGCGTGAGCCACTGCGCCTGGCCTAAAACATTTATTTTGTCCTTATTCACTTCCAGTTCTAGAGTTCTTGGCTTTGCCTCCCTGTGTCCCTTATACGGCCTGGCAAATGAGGGCTTGCATCCTTTCTAAGTTTTGTCTCCCTGGAGGCTTTGTCTAGGAGTGTAGGGGTCTCTGGGCAACGGGCCCCATCTTTTGGAGCTCCCTGTTGGAAGCTGGATAACAGTCTTTGCTTTTTGTTTTTGCTTTTCTTTATTTCTTCTTACATAAACTTTTTGAGCTTCTTTCTTTTTTTCTTTTTTTTTTTTTTGAGACGGAGTTTCGCCCTTGTTACCCAGGCTGGAGTGCAATGGCGCGATCTCAGCTCACCGCAACCTCCGCCTCCTGGGTTCAGGCAATTCTCCTGCCTCAGCCTCCTGAGTAGCTGGGATTACAGGCACGTGCCACCATGCCCAGCTAATTTTTTGCACTTTTAGTAGAGACGGGGTTTCACCATGTTGACCAGGATGGTCTCGATCTCTCGACCTCGTGATCCACCCGCCTCGGCCTCCCAAAGTGCTGGGATTACAGGCTTGAGCCACCGCGCCCGGCCTTTTTTTCTTTTTCTTTTTTTTTTTGAGAAGGAGTTTCGCTCTTGTTACCCAGGCTGGAGTGCAATGGCGCGATCTCGGCTCACCGCAACCTCCGCCTCCTGGGTTCAGGCAATTCTCCTGTCTCAGCCTCCTGAGTAGCTGGGATTACAGGCACGCGCCACCATGCCCAGCTAATTTTTTTGTATTTTTAGTAGAGATGGGGTTTCACCATGTTGACCAGGACGGTCTCGATCTCTTGACCTCGTGATCCACCCGCCTCGGCCTCCCAAAGTGCTGGGATTACAGGCTTGAGCCACCGTGCCAGCAAGCTTCTTTCAAAAGCTCTTCCATAGCTCAATCTTTCCAATTCTCTCTTTTGCAATTTCTTAGCAATGTCTGGCCAATTGTTTGTAACAAAATGTAGCTTTAATTCCTTGCCAAAGGGGGTTCTCTAAATCCAGGCCTGCATATTTTCTCACTTGCTCTTTTAGTCTATCTAAAAATGCCATAGGCCTTTCATCTTTTCTTTGTTGTATTTCAAATGCTCGAGAAAGGTTTTGAGTTTGGGCCACTGACTCTTGAATTCCTCTATCATTTCTCTAAGATCTTTCATAGTTTATCGGTGGGCTGCACTGTTATTATCCCATTGAGGGTCTTGGGCTGGGAATTTTTGGTCTGCTGCAGGAATGTTTTGGCCAGCAGGGTGTTCATGTTCACAGACTACACAGCGGCTTTCTGGGTCCTGCTCCTTTCTTCCCCTGAAAAGACGATGCCTAACAGACATGAACTCGGCCCAAGTATACAACTGGGGCCCTAAAAATTGATCAATCAGGTCTGCCACTCCATATGGGTCATCTAATAGTGGCTTGAGCTCCTTTTTAAAATTTCGAACTTCTGAGCTGGTTAAGGGGGCATTCATGAAGCAAGTGCCCCCTCCTCCTCCCAGGGACACCTCTCTTAAGGGGAAGAGAGTTAGAGCTGATTCCTTAGAGGTAGACGGGAAGGGGAAGTTCTAAATATCCTTTTTACAGTGCTCTACCTTGAGTTCCAAGTTTTCTTTGGGGAGGGCATTTAGGCACTTCCCAAGCAAAATAAAACAACAATATTTTATCATTTGCTGTTTTTTCTTGTGTTTAGTCTTCTCATTATCCTTCCAATAATTTAACATGAAACCTAGAAGACTATCAGGAGGAGTGTTATTGCAACTAGCTTTATCCTTCCAATTTCCTGCCTTACTTGGCGCATTGCCCATCTTGGAAGTTTGGTATGAGGCTCAATCCTCGTCTCAAGAGATTTCTTGCCTTTTTTCCCTAGAGGCCCCTTACTGGAGATTTTTTGCACGGAATCATGCGTCTCACTCGCACACTTTCAACCTCCAAGATATCCCGACCACCAAGGAAATACTTTGTCGCCCCCGAGACGTTTCTTACCTTCGTCCAGAGGATCCTTTCCGCCCGCGTTGCTGGAAGTCTGGGTTTATTCCTCACACTGGGGGAAGTCTCGATCCCCGTGCCCCTGGGGCCACTGCAACAAGGCAGTGGGACGGTCTCCTCACGAGATGATCAGGGACTTCTCCCCAGAGGAGAAAGGGAATCCCTAACAAGCCTCCGAATTGTTAGAAATAAGTTCTCGGTGCCGCAGAGACCGGCACTCCGGAGAAAAGTTATGCAAAGCAAACTTTACTGCTGCAGAATGCTGCTGCCCGAGCCTGCGAGAGTCGGAAGAGAAAGGGCACACCTAACGAAGGAGGGCTGGGGTCTTTCCCTCAAAGGCTGGGGTTGCGAAATCTAGGGCGATTCCGATTGGCTATTTGAGAAGGTATGGGTTGCAGCAGCGGGAAGGGGCAGTTTTCAGAACAAAGGACAAGGAAGTTAGATTTCTTTCTTTCTTTTGTTTTTTTTTTTTTTTGAAACGGAGTTTTGCTCTTGTTACCCAGGCTGGAGTGCAATGGCGCGATCTCGGCTCACCGCAACCTCCGCCTCCCGGGTTCAGGCAATTCTCCTGCCTCAGCCTCCTGAGTAGCTGGGATTACAGGCACGTGCCACCATGCCCAGCTAATGTTTTTGTATTTTTAGTAGAGACGGGGTTTCACCATGTTGACCAGGATGGTCTCGATCTTTTGACCTCGTGATCCACCCGCCTCGGCCTCCCAAAGTGCTGGGATTACAGGCTTGAGCCACCGCGCCCGGCCGGGAGTTACCGATTTGTGAAGAGGAATTAATTCTAATATTACCAACACTTTCGCTCCCGGGGCTCTGACACCTCGCCCAGCAAAAGGGATTTTTTCTTTTTTTAAATGGAAACGCCCTGTGCTTGAACAGGCTTGGGAGGGGATCGGGAGCCCGGGAGAGGGACCAGTCCAGATGCAGGAAAGCAGAAGGACAAAGAGGCCCAGCCAGCTCCAGCCACTAAGGAGCTTGACCGCCTGAGTTCACCGTGGCCAGAAAGTCAGCTCCGGCGCCTCTCCCGGGACGCTGGTTCCCGACTGGGATTACGCTCGGCCTGCTGTACAGAAGCCCGCGCCTTTTTTTTTTTTTAAATAGAAACGCCCTGTGCTTGAACAGGCTTGGGAGGGGACCGGGAGGAGCCAATACCTACGTCCCACCATCCCCCCGCAACGCCGGGAGGAGCGAGACCTCAGCTTCCAGCTTCGGGCAAGACCAGACTAAAACGGTCGCGCAGTTTTCTGGGAAATGCCGTTTCCGTTCCAGGCTGGAACTACCGCGTATGCTGCCCTAGAGACTACGTGTCCCGTAATGCACCAGGCGCGCAGCGTCTGAACGGTGCGCTGCTGCCCCCTTGTGAGAGCTGGGCGGTCATTACAGAGGCTAGAGACGCTAAGGTTCCGGGACCTGGGAGGTGAGCCCAAGTCCTGGGAACTCCTGGGAATTCCCTCCCAACCCCAAACTTTGCACAGGAAAGGTGGGGTGGGGACGGCCACGGTGAAAGATTTGCGGATAGGGCCCACTGTGAGGATTAAAGGATACCGGCCCCGTTAACTGTTGGCTGTATATAGTCTTTAGTAACGTGACACGCAACGCCATAAGTGTCTTGGTGTAGGCACTTTTTTTTTTTTTTTTTTTGAGATGGAGTCTCCCTCTGTCGCCCAGGCTGAAGTGCAGCGGCGCGATCTGGGTTCACTGCAGCCTCTGCCTCCCCGGTTCAAGCGATTCTTCTGCCTCAACCTCCGGAGTGGCTGAGATTACTACAGGAACTAGCTGCCACACCCCGCTAATTTTTGTATTTAGAGACAGGGTTTCACCATGTTGGCCAGGCTGGTCTCGAACCTGTGACCTCAAATGATCCAACCGCCTCAGCCTCCCAAAGTGCTAGGATTACAGGCATGAGCCTCAGCCCCCGTTTTTTTTTTTTTTTGTTTGTTTTGTTTTGTTTTTTTTAAAGACAGACTTTCAATCTGTCACCCAGGCTGGAGTGCAGTAGTGTGAACACAGCTCACTGCAGCTTTTTATCTTCCCAGGCTCAGGTGATCCTACCATCTCAGCCTCCCAAGTAGCTGGGTCTACAGGTATGCACCACAACACCCAGCTGTTTTTGTTTGTTTGTTTGTTTAAGACAGCGTTTTTGTCATGTTGCCCAGGCTGGTCTTGAACTCCTGAGTTTAAGTGGTCTGCCCTCCTAGGCCTCCCAAAGTGCTGGATTATAGGCATGAGCCCCCATCCCTGGTCTTTTATTTTTCTTTGCTTTTTTTTGAGACGGAGTCTCCCTCTGTTGCCAGGCTGGAGTGCAGTGACATGATCTCAGCTCACTGCAGTCTCCACCTCCGGAGTTCAAGCCATTTTCCTGCCTCAGCCTCCCAAATAGTTGGGATTACAGGCGTGCACCACCACAGCCAGGTAATTTTTGTATTTTTAGTAGAGACACGGCTTCACCATGTTGGCCAGGATGGTCTTGATCTCCTGACCTCATGATCCACCTGCCTCAGTCTCCAAAAGTGCTGGTATTATAGGCGTGAGCCACCACACAGGGCCTCTTTTCTTTTTTTTGGTTTTGAGACAGGGTCTTGCTCTGTCATCCAGGCTGGAGTACCTCATCCTAACTCACTGTAGTCTCCATCTTCTGGGCTCAAGTGATCCTCCAACCTCAGCCTCCCATGTAGCTAGGACTACAGACACGCGCCACCACACCTGCCTCGTTTTTTTGTATTTTTGGTAGAGACAAAGTTTCGCCATGTTGCCCAGGCTGGTCTCAAACTCCTGGGCTCAAGCAATCCGCTAGCTTAGCCTCCCAAAATGCTGGGATTACAGGCATAAGCCACCATGCCTGGCTGAGTTGTACATAGTTGTTGTTGTTGTTGTTGTTTTTGAGATAGGGTCTTGCTCTGTTGCCCAGGCTGGAGTGCAATGGCATAATCTCAGCTCACTGCAACCTCTGCCTCTCGGGTTCAAGCAATTCTCCTGCCTCAGCCTCCAGAGTAGCTGAGATTATAGGCACGCGTCACAACACCTGGCTAATTTTGTATTTTTAGTAGAGACGAGGTTTCTCCGTGTTGGTCAGGCTGGTCTCGAACTCCTAACCTCAGGTGATCCGTCCGCCTCAGCCTCCCAAAGTGCTGGGATTACAAGGCGTGAGCCACCACACCCGGTATGAATTGTACTTTTTTTTTTTTTTTTGAGACAGAGTTTCGCTCATTACCCAGGCTGGAGTGCAATGGCATGATCATGGCTCACCGCAACCTCCGCCTCCTGGGTTCAAGCAATTCTCCTGCCTCAGCCTCCTGCGTAGCTGGGACTACAGGCATGCACCACCATGCCCAGCTAATTTTTTGTATTTTTAGTAGAGACGGGGTTTCACCATGTTGACCAGGATGGTCTCGATCTCTCAACCTCGTGATCCACCCGCCTCGGCCTCCCAAAGTGCTGGGATTACAGGCTTGAGCCACCGTGCCCGGCCTATTTTAATTTTTTTAAACTTTTTTTTCAGTTAGCAATAATCACACCTCGGATAAACCTCATTGGCTACGATACTGCCACTGCGCAAAGCTTGTACAGTTTCTTTTTTTTTTTTTGAGACAGAGTCTCACTCTGTCACCAGGCACCAGGCTGGAGTACAGTGGTGTGACCTCGGCTTACTGCAACCTCCACCTCCCGGGTTCAAGCAATTCTTCTGCCTTAGCCTCCCCAGTAGCTGGGACTACAGGCACGCACCACCATGTTCAGCTAATTTTTTTTGTATTTTTAGTAGAGACGGGGTTTCACCATGTTGGCCAGGATAGCCTCAATCTCTTGACCTCATGATCCACCTGCCTTGGCATCCCAAAGTGCTGGGATTACAGGCGTGAGCCACCGCACCCAGCCTCATACATAGTTTTTTTTTTTTTTTTTTTTTTTTTTGAGACGGAGTTTCGCTCTTGTTACCCAGGCTGGCGTGCAATGGCGCGATCTCGGCTCACCGCAACCTCCGCCTCCTGGGTTCAGGCAATTCTCCTGCCTCAGCCTCCTGAGTAGCTGGGATTACAGGCACGTGCCACCATGCCCAGCTAATTTTTTGTCTTATTAGTAGAGACGGGGTTTCACCACGTTGACCAGGATGGTCTCGATCTCTTGACCTCGTGATCCACCCGCCTCGGCCTCCCAAAGTGCTGGGATTACAGGCTTGAGCCACCGCGCCCGGCCGTACATAGTTTTTAAAGTCAAAGAATATCCTCTCCCTTTCCCTTCTTCCTGGTAGCCATAGCAGATGAGGTGGGAATGATAAGATGGGGTAGTAGCAATATATAAGGAGATGGAGGCTGGCCCCTGATACTGAAGGGCCACTATTTACCCAGCAACCCTGTGGGTCTCCAAATCAAGTCCTCCAAACACTTTCCAGGTTTCTAGTGAATTTAATGCATGAGTCTCAAAAATCAACGGCAGAGGAGAAATGAATAAAATTAAAATGGGGTCAGAGGAAGAGGGCCATGGGCACACACAGGAGGGGCAGTGAGTGGCCGAGTTATGAGCTGGAGCGGGGGAATTCCTGGGGTGTCACATCTCGTCCAACCCATAGTCCTCCTCCGGGAAGTCCCCCACTGTCACGACTGCTGGCTTGACGAAGGCGCCGTACTTGGCCTGGCATTCAAAGTAGCGTTTCCCATTCACACTGCAAGGCAGGATGGGGGTGGATGTGGTCTGAGGACCCTCACATGGCTCCACTCCAGATGCTGGCATGGGCAGCGCAGCCAACAGCACGCATGGACTTACACACAGACGCACGCACAGACACCTGAGTGGGAATGCTTGTTACCTGCCATCGTTTTTCCCCAGTGGCTCATCATAGCGGACGCCAATCCAGTAGCCAGGCTTGAAATCTGTGAGACCTGCCCACAGAAGAGAAATCCCCATGAAACTGCTGGACACAGAAGAAATCCCCATGAAATTTCAGGATCATCCTGGATCTGTGCCTGTCCATTGAGTAAAAGCCTGTCTTGGTGAAAACCGATTCTTGCTACCTCCACTGCTACCACTAGGACCACCTCCATCCCCTGCCCAGACTAATATGGTAGCCACTTCCCTGGTGTCCCTGCTCCCACCCCTGCCCCCTATTCCCTGGGTGAAGATACTAGCCAGTGAGGTCTTTGTAAAAACCTACGGGGATGGCGCTGCTGCACTGCCAGGGAGAGAGGCTTCCGAATAAATCAAACCTGCTTTATCTTAAACTTCCAGCCTCCATTACTGTGAGAAATAAATTTCTTTTGTTTAACTCGCCCAGTGCGTGGTACTTTGTTAGCAAACTAATCCACAATTCAGCAACAAAAGACAGCATCCCAGTGAAAAAGCAGGCAGAGGAATATATAAGGAAGTCAAAGAACTCAATACCAAAAAAAAAAAAAAAAGGGAAATAATCCCATTAAAAAGTGGGCAACAGGAAGCTGAGGCTGTGGTGAGCCACGATCATGGCCAAAGAATATGAACACACCCTTCTCAAAAAACCACATACTGGCCGGGAGCGGTGGCTCACGCCTGTAATCCTAGCACTTTGGGAGGCCAAGGTGGGTGGATCACCTGAGGTCAGGAGTTCAAGACCAGCCTGGCCATCAGGGTGAAACCCCATCTTAAAAAAAAAAAACAACCCACATACGGACTGGGCGCGGTGGCTCATGCCTGTAATCCCAGCACTTTGGGAGGCCAAGGTGGGTGGATCATGAGGTCAGGAGATCAAGACCATCCTGGCTAACACAGTGAAACCCTGTCTCTACTGAAAATACAAAAAATTAGCTGGGTGTGGTGGCGCACGCCTGTAGTCCCAGCTACTCGTGAGGCTCAAGCAGGAGAATCACTTGAACTCGGCAGGCGGAGGTTGCAGTGTGCCGAGATTGCTCCACTGTACTCTAGCCTAGACAGCAAAGTGAGACTACATCTCAAAGAGAAAAAAAAAGGGGGGGGCCAAGTGTAGTGGCTCATGCCTGCAATCCCAGCACTCTGGGAGGCTAAGGCAGGTGGATCACAAGGTCAGGAGATTAAGACCATCCTGGCCAGCACGATGATACCCCATCTCTACTAAAAATACAAAAATTAGCTGGGTGTGGTGACACACGCCTGTAATCCCAGCTACTTGGAGAATCCCTTGAACCCGGGAGGCGGAGGTTGCAGTGAGCTGAGAAATTTATACAAGAATGTTCAGGCCAAGCATGGTGACTTAGCCTGTAATCCCAGCATTTTAGGGGGCTAAGGTGGGAAGATCACTTGAGCAGGAGGAGTTTGAGACCAGCCTGGGCCACATGACAAAACCCCATCTCTATAAAAAAAACCGCAAAACTGTAGCCAGGGTGATGAATGCCTATAGTCCCAGCTACTCAGGAGGCCGACGTGGGAGGATGGCTTGAGCCCAGGAGGTGAAAGCTGAAGTGGCTGAGACTGCGCCACTGCATTCCAGCCTGGGCAACAGATAGACCCTGTTTCAAATTAGGGAAAAAAAAAAGTAGAAATGACCCTAATGTCCACTAACTGATGATCGAATAAACAACATGTGGCATATGTGTACAACGCAGTACTATCTGGCAACAGTGACACACGTGTGACATGAATGAAACTTGAAAATGTTTCTGCTCAGTAGAGGTGGCCAGTCACAAAAGGCCAGAGATTGCATGATCCTATTTCCATGAAACATCCAGAATCGGCAAATTAGAGACAGAATATACATCAGTGGCTGCAGATGACTGGGGGATGGGTACACACGGGCATAAAGATGGAAATAGCAGACAGTGGGGATGCCAGAAGCGGGGAGGGTGTTGAGGCTTGAAAAATTCCCTACTGGGTACAATGCTCACAATTTGGGTCATGGACATGCTAGAAGCCCAGTCCCCCCACATTAGCATGCAACACTCCCGTATAACAATACACACGTACCCCCCTGAATCTTTTTTATTTATTCATTCATTATTTTTTGAGACAGGGTCTTGCTCTGTCGCCCAGGCTGCAGTGCAGGGGTGTGATCATAGTTCCCTGCAGCCTCACCTCCCAGGCTCAAGCCCTTCTCCACCTCAGCCTCCCAAGTAGCTAGGGCACCTATAGGTGCTCACCACCACACTTGACTAAAGTTTTGTGGCATTTTTTTTTGGTTACAGATTCGGGTCTCACTATGTTGCCCAGGCTGGTCCCAAACTCCTGGGTTCAAGTGATCCTCCTGTCTCAGCCTCCCAAAGTGCTGGGATTATAGGTGTGAGCCCCTGCACCCAGCCTTTTTTTTTTGGAGACAGGGTATTTCTCTGGTGCCCAGGCTGGGATGCAATGACTACACAATCATAGCTCACTGTAACCTCCAACTCCGGGTCAAGCAAGCCTCCCACCTCATCCTCCCACAGTGCTGAGATTACAGGCATGAGCCATCATGCCTGGCCTGCTCTTTTTTAAAAAATCCACCCTGCTTTCCACTGTGACGTCCCCCTGCCCATGCCCTGACCTCACTTCTCCCCTCTCCTCCGCTCCCCTTCCCCGATGGACCTCCTGCTCAACTGCACCGGCTACTCCTGGGAACTCTTCCCCTCTTTTCACCTGGCTGCTGCCCCCTTTCCTTCAGAAGCTCCCAGCCCTCAGGTGCTTCCTCTGGGCTCACAGCCCCTGCGTTCCCCTCACTCCTGGTCACCCCGTTTCCCGGCAGCGACTGACACTGTGCCCTGCGCTTCCAAGCTGCACAGTTCGCAAGACTGGCCTGCTTCCTCCCTCGCCGGACAGATGACTCCACCTGTGCCTCCCACTTCCCTCCACAAACACTCTGGAGGTCAGTGTCGGCAGATGGGTCCGCCTACTCCAGAGACTGAGATAGTTTCAAGCCCCCCACCCAGCACCCCAAGGCAGAGCATGAGGCTCCTCTGCACGCACAGCGTTCCCTCCAGCCTTGCCACGCACCTACATACATGATGGTGCCCCGGCGAGGGGACTGCCCCGCTGCCCGCACCTCACAGCGGCTGCCCACTGGGATGGAGCTGGCCTGGGCCTTCTCCTCGGCGAGGCGCTGGGCAGCCTCGGCCTCCTGCTGCGCCCGCTCCTCCTCGTTGTACCTGCCGAGCTTGCTGCGCTTCAGGAAGGAGCGGACCGTGTCTGTGGGTGGAGGGGGCTGGGTCAGTTGGGGTGTCGGCTGGGCCTCTGGCCTAACACAATGACGCTCCACCCATGAGGGGCCCATTCATAGAGGAACTCTCTCTTCCAGGTGACAAAGGGCTGTCACCCAAGCCCCAAGTCTCCCAATGCAGTCTCAGCCTTTCCTAGGACTCCGGGGCCCCCTCATAACCCAGAAACGGAAGGGGTGTGGCTGGCATCCCCCACCTTGCCACAGGACCCATGCTCTCACGTCTTCAGCCACAGCCACCCTTACATCCTGCCTTCCTCCTCCGCCCTCCTCCCCGACTGAGGCCCCAGGATTCCCAACACTCTGATCCATCTCAGGTGCCCTCACTGACTGCCACTCTGTCCACTCACAGCCCGCCTGTCCCGCCCTCTACATGTTCCTATCTGACCCCGAGTGCTCCAACACCCAGCCCCCACACCTACCCCTCACCCCCTCCACTTTCCCGGTCCTCCACTCACCATGTCTGACTGCCTACACCTGGACACCTCCTAGCTCTGGTTCCCACCCCAGGCCCCCGCCAGCCCCCACTCCCAGCCTTACCCTTAAATCCCCCTGACCTCCAGCCCCGCTGCCCACACCACTGGCCTCCCTGCAGCGGCCCTGTCTACTTGCCTGCCCACTGCATGCACATTCTCCCTCTGGCCCCCACACCCCCCTCGACGCCCACCTGCCCGTACCTTGCCTCTGGTCGTAGGCTTCTTGTGAGATGGTGTACTTCTCCACCCGGGACACGTCCTCATACTCACCAAGGCGGGCGCCGCTGTGGTCAATGACCTGCGTGAGGGGAGGGGCTCGGTGGGGATCAGGGTCTGGCCAGGGAGGCCTGGGTGCAGGGATGTCAGCATCTCCTATCTCGGAAAACACATTCCTCTCCCTCGCCCCTGCTATGGCCTTCTCTCCTCTCCTGAGCCTGGTAGAAGGTAGAAGTAGGTACATACACTGGCCACCTCTCCTTCCTCACCCCCATCCAAACTCCTGGAGGCTGCCTCTGTTCCCAGAAGTCCCCCACATGCTGCCATCAATGTCACCAAAATCATGAAGCTCAACTGACAGAGCTCAGGCCTTGGCCACACCCCTCCGCCTGGCACATCTCCTCACTGGGCCTCTGAGACTCTCCTAAGCTGGCCCCAGCCTCAGGCCCCAGAGCATCTCTTCCTGTTCTGCTCCCAGTATCCATTCAGTCACTGGCTTCTGAGCTCCCAGGCACCCATCTGGGCCTCCTGCTGGGGATACTGTGCAAAAAAACAGACTCGCCCTGCCCTCAAGCTGTGCTCACTGTGCTGCGAGAAGGTCAACTGCAAAGGAACAGGTACCTACGAAACACCAGAGCGCGGCTATGACCTGAGAGACACCAGAGTGCAGCTGTGACCTGAGAAACACCAGAGCGCGGCTACGACCTGAGTAACACCAGAGCGTGGCTGTGACCTGTGAAACGCCAGAGCGTGGCTGTGACCTGTGAAACGCCAAAGCGCGGCTGGTCTTGAACTCCTGACCTCAAGTGTTCCTCCCGCCGCTGCCTCCCAGTGTGCTGTGATTATAGGCATGAGCCACCGCACCTGGCCTAGACTTTGATATTTACCTGGAGCTAGCTGCTGCTAGGGCAAGGCTCTGAGCCAGGAGGGCCCTGGCCTGACTCAGGTGGTCCCAGGCTCCCTCTGGCTGAGATGGGGAGTGGGGAGGGCATGGAGGAAGCTGCCGGGATGGTGAGGTTGGGGGAAGGATGGAGGCTGGACTAGGGTCAGGGAAGTTTTTGTAGGTGGAGCCGACAGGATTTGCTGAGACAGTGGATGTGGGGGTGAAGGAGAGAGAGGGTCCAAGGAACACCCCGAAGCATCTGGCCCAAGCCACTGGGCTAACATGGAAGTAGGAATGAGCTTTATCTCCGCATCGAGCAACCCTGAGAATTTCCACTATGTCGAGAATTTTCACAAATAGAAAGTTCGGATATTTTAAACAATGAATATGGGTGATATTTATAAAGAGAAAAAGGGTTTTAGAAAAAGTAAAATTTCCCTGGAGACCCCACCTCTGTGACAACTTCCTTGAGCGGCCGGGGAGGTCTGTGTGTACCTGAACCTCCCAGGTGTGCAATCTTGCTCAAGGATGCCTCCGCCTATGCCTCAACACTTGCATCCCTCAGCTTCAGCCGCCCAGGGTGGCTCTGACCCCAGCAGAGGCCTGACCCAGAGACCCGGGCCTCGTCCCCTTACCCGGACTCGCACCGCTGCCCCTCCTGCTCTCGCTCCCCTTCTTGTCCTCCCATCTGCGCCCTACACATAGCCAGAGGGGTCTGTGAACACTGGAGCCAGGTCAGAGTCCCCCACCAGCCTCCACGCTGTCTGGGCGCAGAAGTGACCTCTCTTAATCCCCACTGCGCTCCCTCCCGCCTCGGAGTGTTTGCTGTTCTGTGCCCCACTCCGGGAGTACCCTTTCCCCCTCTTCAGTTAACTCTTTTTTTTTTTTTTTTTGGTAAGACAGGATCTCGCTCTATCACCCAGACTGACGCACAGTGACGCCATCTGGGCTCACTGCAACCTCTGCCTCCTGGGTTCAAGTGATCCTCCTGCCTCAGCCTCCTGAGTAGCTGGGATTACAGGCACCCGCCACCATGCTCAGCTAATTTTTTGTATTTTTAGTAGAAATGGGGTTTCACTATGTTGGCCAGGCTGGTCTCAAACTCCTGACCTCAGGTGATCTGCCCACCTCAGCCTCCCAAAGCGCTGGGATGACAGGCATGAACCATTGTGCCCGGCCTGAGGGTCAATTCTTTTTATTCTTCGTGTCTCTGCTCTGGTAGCACCGCCTCCAGGATGTCCTCCCAGACCTCACTGATGCAGCAGGTACCCCAGGATAGGGTCTCCCAGCTCCATGATCTCCTACACAGCCTGTCTCCACTGACCCTTCACATTCTGTCCTCTGGTCATTTAGCCAACATCTACCTCATACCCTGGACCTTCTCAGATACAGTCCTAACTATGCCCATGGGAATAACACGGATGGGCAATGAACAGTTACTGATTCAATGAGAGAAAAAAGCAGCACTTTTCCAGACACAATGACCCCTGGAGTCATTCAAACTGGGGTCAAAGTACTACTGACAGCCACCCTTAAGAAAGTAAACTCTGGGCTCTTCCAGTTCCAGGTGCTGTGGGAACCACGGCTTAAGGTGCAGACCTGGCCAAGTCCAAGAACCACAACACACATCCAGTCCCCAAAATGGCAGAGAAATGGTTTCAAGAAACCCCGATCACAAAGATATGAATCTCTTAAGGGGGTGGACCCCAAGTTTCTGAGGAACATGCACTTTGCCAAGAAACACAAGAAGGGCCCAAAGGAGATGCAGGCCGGCCAGGCGCGGTGGCTCACGCCTATAATCCCAGCACTTTGGGGGACCAAGGCAGGTGGATCACTTGAGGTCAGGAGTTTGAGACCAGCCTGAACAACATGGTGAAACCCCGGCTCCACTAAAAATACAAAAATTAGCCGGCATAGTGCTGCACACCTGTAGTTCCAGCTACTGGGGAGGCTGAGGCAGAAGTACTGCATGAACCCAGGAGGTTGAGGTTGCAGTGAGCTGAGATTGTGCCACTGCACTCCAGCCTGGGTGACAGAACTCCCATCTCCAAAAAAAAAGATGCAGGCCAACAATGCCAGGGCCATGAGTACAGGTGCTGAGCCTATCAAGGCCCCCGTGAAGCCCAAGGAGGTTAAACCCAAGATCGTAAAGGGGTCAGATGCAAGTTCAATGGACTTGCCTACACTGCCCACCCCAAGCTTGGGAAGCATGCTTGTGCCTGCATTGGCAAGGGGTTCATGCTGTGCCAGCCAGAGGCCAAGGCCAAGGATCAGGCCAAGGATCAAACCAAGGCTCAGGCTGCACCTCCAGCTCAGACTCCCAAAGGTGCCCAGGCCCATACAAAGGCTTCAGAGTAGATATCTGTCTCGCAACGTGAAGACAGAAGGACTGGCTGACCTCCCCAGGGCTGCTGTCTATATGGGGCTGGGGTCCTCCTGTGCTATTTGTACATATAAACCTGAGGGAAGAAAAAGAAAGTGAATCTGGGGCTGGTGCAGTGGCTCATGCCTGTAATCCCAGCACTTTGGGAGGCCTAGGCGGGTGGATCACCTGAGGTCAGGAGTTCAAGATCAGCCTGACTAACGTGGTGAAACCCCATCTCTACTAAAAATACAAAAATTAGCCAGACGTAGTGGTGGACAGCTGTAATCTCAGCTACTCGGTAGGCTGAGGCAGGAAAATCACTTGAACCCAGGAGGCGGAGGTTGCAGTAAGCCGAGATCACACCATTGCACTCCAGCCTGGGTGACAGAGAAAGACTCTGTCTCAAAAAAAATAAAAAAAATAAAAAAATTAAAAAATCTATCTCGAAGTTAAGTTTTCTCTTCTGCAAAATGGAGACAATTACATTATCCCTGCACTATTACTTTAGGGATTCAATTAATCATTCAACAGTGATTCAAGAGCTGGGAGTGGTGGCTCATGCCTGTAATTCCAGCACTTTGGGAGGCCAAGGCAGGTGGATCACTTGAGGTCAGGAGTTTGAGACCACCCTAGCCAACATGGTGAAACCCATCTCTACTAAAAATACAAATTTACAAAATTAGCCAGGCGTGGTGGTGCATGCCTGTAATCTCAACTACTTGGGAGGCTGAGGCAGGAGAATCACTTGAACCCGGGAGGCAGAGGTTGCAGTGAGCTGAGATCACACAACTGCATTCCGGCCTGGGCCACAAGACCAAACTCTGTCTCAAAAACAAAACAAAACAAAACAATTCACAGAGTATTATCTCTGTCCCAGGCACTGTTCTAAGTGCTAGGGACACAGCAGTGAAATTAGAATGAGCAAAATTTCTGCCCTCAGCGCACTCAAATCGGGGGAGACACAGTAAATAAACCAGACCAATGAGAAAAATCCAGAGTGTGTCAGAGGAGAATTAGTGCTAAATACAAAAATCTAAAATAAAGCAAAGAAGGGGAAAGGGGTGAGGTGAACATTTACACTGAGGCTAATGAAGGCTTCACTAGAATGGTGACACTTTAAATAAAGGCCAGAAGGAAAGGTGGGCCGAGCAGGCATATGACAAAAGAACCATTCAGGCCAAGGATCCAGAGGCACAGCTCACCTGGGCTGTGCAAGGAGCAACACAGCTGCTACAGACTGAGTGAGGTGGGGAGGGAATGAGGACAGAAAGGGGCGGGCACGGTGGCTCACGCCTGTAATCCCAGTACTTTGGTAGGTCAAGGTGAGTTGATCACCTGAGGTCAGGAGTTCCAGACCAGTCTGGCCGACATGGTGAAAACCTGTCTCTGCTAAAAATACAAAAATTAGCTAGGCGGGCACCTGTAATCCTGGCTACTCGAGAGGCTGGGGCAAGAGAATGGCTTGAACCCAGGAGGTGAAGGCTGCAGTGAGCCCAGATCGTGGCACTGCACGCCACTCCAGCCTGGGCGACAAAGTGAGACTCTGTCTCAAAAAAGCAAAAACGATAGAAAGGACATGGTGAGCGGACACACAGAGAGGTTCTCTGTGTTCCGGTTTCTCCCAAGCTGTCCAGCATGGTCACTCACTGTGACCTACCTCACATTTCAGGCCTCTGTACACCCTGCTCCCTCCTTTCCACCTCTTTCTCTTAACTCACCCTTTCCTCATCCTTCAGGTCTCAGCTCAGACATCCCTTCCTCCAGGAAGCCCTCTCTGATTCTCCCAGGTGGAGTCAGGCACCTCTTCTGGGTGGCCCCAGTCCCCTGTGATTTCCTGATCCCAGCCCAGACCACTCTAGGCTGTCCCTGTCTAGTGATGGGTCTGTCTCTTGTCAGGCTGCACTGGAAGCCCCAGGAGGGCAGGACCTATCCTGGGTATCACTCAGGGCAAAACCCAGCAAGTATCTGTTGAATAACCAAATGAATGGTGGCGAGGGGGTTGCGGAGGGCTGGGGGGGGAGTGTCCCAGTTAAGGAGTCCTCACATGGATGCGGCAGCCGTCATCTACAGGGTAGGAGCCCAGCAGTGCATCCTCTTGATCCAGCTTGCTGTAGAACTTATCGTCAACTCCATACAGCTCCAATTCCATGCAGGAAGCAGGGCTGCCCACCAGCAACTCCAGTTTACACTGCAAGGAGGGGGCAGGGTGAGAAGGTGGCCAGGGGCCCCGCCCCTTGCATCAATCACCGTCTCCACACCCCTGTTCCTCCAAAAGACCCCCCAGTCAGGACCTACTGGGCCCAGCTCCTCATCTCTTGGCCCCCCCCTTGTCCCGCCCTCTGGACCACTGGATTTTTCGCTGGCCCCACCCCTCGTCTCTGCAATCTCGGGTTCTCTACGCCCCGCCTCGCCGCGACCCGGTCCCTAGCCTCAGCGCTTGGGATCACCTCCGGCCCCGCCCCGTAGCTCCCCGGCCCCTCCCCACCACCTCTCCGGGAAACCCCCCCATTTCTTCGCCCCGCCCCTCCGGACCCGCCCCCACGGCCACACCTTGAACTCAGCGATTGTGAGGCTGCGGCTGTACCGCTTCTCGGAGCGGAAGGTATTGAGGGAGCTGCTGATGAAAACGGTCACCGTGGGCGCCGACACCCCCGTCACCTCCATCTTGCCGCGCCCTGCCTGGGCCCGCAACGCGGTCCAGCCGCCTCACACCCGCTCCGCAGCCGCAGTCGCCGCCGCTGCTGGGCTAGCAGCCCCGCCCCCTGCTCCAGGCCTGACCAATGCGCGCTCCCCTGCCAGGAGCGTCCGCCAATCGCCGCCTCCCTTCCCCACTGCCAGGAAGCGAGCTCTCCGTATTCCTGGGCCGGCCCCAGCCAATCCCTAGAGGCTTCCCAGAGTTCACGGTTCTTTCAATAGCGGCCCGGAAACTGCCAGAACTGGGGGCGAAGACTGTAGCCAGGAGGAAGAACTGGCAAGAGCTCTCTGCGTCCGCGCGGTGTAAACTCGCGCATGCGCACTGGCCTTTGGCCATGCAAGCTCTGTGGCTTTTGCCCTGGGTGCTCAGCGTTATGCAGCTTACGATGCTCATCGTTTTCCTGGCTCTGACGCCAGATCCATACTATTCTGTAAACTGAGGCGGCGATGCCCAAAAAATGGAAGCAATTACTCTAGGATATCAAAAGACTGAAGCAAGCAATGAAACCTTTGCGCGGAGAGAAGGGAGATACAGCACGTGTGCGCAGCACTGCCTTCTTCTGGCGAAGCAACTAGGCCTGGCCCCTCCGGCGACCTGTAGCGCGGCGGAGCAAGCGCAGAAGGTTAGGCGGGCTGCGCGTCGCCATGGAGCCCGACGGGACCTACGAGCCGGGTTTCGTGGGGATTCGCTTCTGCCAGGAATGGTGAGGCTGAGGGAGCGGGTGATGTGGAAAGGGGGTGAGGAATGGCTCCAGGACTGACCCCTTAGCACCTCTCCCTCCCCACAGTAACAACATGCTATACCCCAAGGAAGACAAGGAGAACCGCATTCTGCTCTACGCGGTGAGCGCCCGGGTCTTCCCCGGCTGGTCCACCTGTTCCCAGTGTGGCCCCGCCCTGGCCCCTGCCTGTGTGACCCAACTCCCTCTTTGCCCCCTGCTGCACCCCAAGTTATCCCGACTCTCCTGTTCATCCCTAAAGAGCCCGTCCCGTCGTCATACCTTCCGGGATCATCCTGCCCTCCCCTCCCAGTCTCATCCGGAATCCCTCCGTGACCCCTTTTCCCCTACACTCGCCTTCTCGCAGTGCCGGAACTGTGATTACCAGCAGGAGGCCGACAACAGCTGCATCTATGTCAACAAGATCACGCACGAAGTGGAGTGAGTGGCGGTCCCGGAGCTGGGGGCGGGGGTGTTAGCTCTGGAGGCCGGGTCTAAGCCTAATTATGCACCCCCGCGTCCCTGCAGCGAACTAACCCAGATTATCGCCGACGTGTCCCAGGACCCCACGTTGCCGCGGACCGAGGACCACCCGTGCCAGAAGTGAGCGCTCAGCTGGTGCTGGGGAGGGAAAGTGAAGCTTGTCCTCACTGGGCGAAGGGAGGAGGGCAGGGTGTCAAGCTCCCAATGACTGAGCTCCCATCCCCTCAGGTGTGGCCACAAGGAGGCTGTGTTCTTCCAGTCACACAGTGCCCGGGCTGAGGTAAGTGGCACGAGGGCATTCTAAGTATCTGGGGCTTGCTTGGTCCTTCCCAGGGGTGGTGATATCAATATGGGTGTCCCTCCGTTTCTTAAATCCTGGGCCGGACCCTTACCTATTGGGGAAGTTCTCTTACCTGTTCTTTTGGGGTGAGGCGCTGCTGGGTTCAGAACTTTGCTAACCATGCATCCTTTCTGCCAGGACGCCATGCGTCTGTACTACGTGTGCACGGCCCCACACTGCGGCCACCGCTGGACCGAGTGACCTCACCTCTCCACCGAGTGTAATTAACACCAGATTCCATGTGCGAGTTTCCTGTGTTTATTTGCCTCGTGGGGAGGACACTGGCATGGGGTATCCGGCTGCGCGATGCAGGGCACGGTGCTGTGCGTAGGCCTCTGGCCGGGAGCTGGTAAAACCGCAATCCTCGCACACGTGCAGCTTTTCGCGGCGCTCACGGTAAGCGTAGCTGGCTGGCTGCCCATGCACCTTAGCAAGATGAGCTTCCAGGGAGCAGCGCTGCGTAAACGCTTTCCCGCAAGCACTGCAGCGGAAAGGCCGGATCCCTGCACAGGTGGGCACAGAGGAGAGGGCTGGACAGGAAGGGCAATGGGCTCTGGACTAAAGCACCCCCACCTTTTTTACAGCATTGAGCATTTCCAGTCCCTATTCTAAGCTCTTCAGATTCTTCCACCCATGACCCACCATGTGCTGCCCCTACCCAGTGCAGACATGGGCTAGACACCTGTTTCCCCACCTTCCTTCACCAGGATGTTCCCTCTCCTGGGGGACAGAGAGAGAGGCCTTCCCTTGCCCTCGGATCTGGAGCCTGAATCATATAACCCACATCTGTCTGCACTCTGCATCCCTTGCCATGCCCCTATCTTGGTGCCACCTTACACCCACCTGCTGGGGTCCAAGGGACATTATGTCTGGAGTCCCCACGCCCCACATACACAAACCCTGGACATTCCACATCCCAGCACCTCTCTCCATTTCCTTCCATCCCCACCTTGGGCCCAGCAGCCTTTTCCTGTCCCTACCACTGCTCACCAGTGTGCGTCCTCATGTGGCGCTTGAGATCGAAGGCGTCATGAAAGCCCTTGCCACAACAGCGGCACAGGTGGCGGCGCACAGGGCTGTGGCACTTGAGGTGCCGAGTCAGCATGCGCTGCAGAGGGAAGGCCTTAGGGCAGAGTGGGCAGCCCAGCGTCCCTGGGCCCCTGGGAGCAGAGGTCAGGTTGCCCTGTGTGGGCTGCTGGAGGGATGTGGGAGTTATTAGCCCCTATGGTTGGACCCTGCCCACCCTTCGTTACTCTGCAAATGAGTACCGAGTGCCCAGAGCCATAGAGGATTTAGGAAGGCAGAGACAGTGATTAGCATGTGTACCTGCCACTCTCCAGGGCCTTCCCTCAGTATCCCATGGCCCTTCTCCATGCCAAGTCCCATCTTCCCATGTGACATGAATTTTTTTTTTTTTTTGAGAGTCTTGCTCTGTCACTCAGGCTGGAGGTCAGTGCTGTGATCTCAATCTCAGTTCACTGCAACCTCTGCCTCCCAGGTGCAAGTGATTCTTGTGCCTCATCCTCCCCAGTAGCTGGGATTACAGGCATAGACTACCATGCCCAGCTAATTTTTGTATTTGTCACAAAGATAGGGTTTCACCATGTTGGCCAGGCTGGTCTTTAACTCCTGACCTCAAGCAGCCCACCCATCTTGGCCTTGTGAAGTGCTGGGATTACAGGCGTGAGCCACTATGCCTGTGCACCTAATTTTATTGTCTTTTTTATTTTTATTTTTTTTTAGAGATGGAGTCTCACTGTGTTGCCCAGGCTGGAATGCAGTGGCACAATGTCAGCTCACTGCAACCCCTGCCTCCAGGTTCAATTGATTCTCCCGCCTCAGCCTCCTGAGGAGCTGGACTTACAGGCGTATGCTATCATGCCTGGCTAATTTATATATATATATATATATATATATATTTTTTTTTTTTTTTTTTTTTTTTTGAGACGGAGTTTCACTTTTGTTACCCAGGCTGGAGTGCAATGGCGTGATCTCGGCTCACCGCAACCTCTGCCTCCTGGGTTCAAGCAATTCTCCTGCCTCAGCCTCCTCAGTAGCTGGGATTACAGGCACGCGCCACCATGCCCAGCTAATTCTTTGTATTTTTAGTAGAGACAGGGTTTCACCATATTGACCAGGATGGTCTCGATCTCTTGACCTCGAGATCCACCCGCCTTGGCCTCCCAAAGTGCTGGGATTATAGGCTTGAGCCACCGCGCCCAGCCTATATATTTTTTTGAAACAGAGTCTCACTCTATTGCCCAGGCTGGAGTGCAGTGGCACTATCTCGGTGCACTGCAGACTCCGCCTCCCAGGTTCAAGAGATTCTCCTGCCTCAGCCTCCCAAGTAGCTGGGATTACAGGCACGTGCCACCATGCCTGGCTACTTTTTGTAATTTTAGTAGAGACCAAAGTTACAACACGGCCAGGCTGGTCTCGAACTCCTGACCCCAAGTGATCCACCTGCCTTGGCCTCCCAAAGTGCTGTGATTACAGGTGTGAGCCACCACAGCTGGCTAATTTTATTGTCTATACCTGCAGCCCCCACCAGAATACAAACTCCATCATTTGTGAATTTTTGTCTTATTCCTGCTGAATATAAAACCCCGTGTCTGGAATAGTGCCTGGCTCTCATGAACATACATTCCAGCTGGCACTTTCCTTCCTCTAATGCATGCACAGCTGAAATAGCCCTTATCTCCCATCACACTCTTGTCACCTTCTCCCATGTTCTGACATAAGGCAGATCATCCACATGTGGGGTTGAATCTTGTTCTGCCCTCCTGGACAGAGAGGTCCCTGTGGCTGCCCACCCTGTTAGGTGCCTAGGGTGGGACCTAACAGTAGAGAGCTCACTACTAAGAAAGGAGAGGCATTCCCAACAGAGAGAAGCAGAGGTGGACAGGTCCTGAGGCATGAGGGCTTGTGCAAATGGGCCTGGGGAGGAAGAGGCCGTCAGCTTTATTAAGGCTGAGAGCAGGCAGGGGCGAAACAGCTGGCTTTGCGGGCCAGCTCCATACTCACCGCTGCCCACGGATCTCTGACACTGGATGACTGTTGCGCTGGTGGCCCCACCAGGCTGCTGCAATCTGAGGAGAGAAGCTGAATGGTGATGCTTTTCGTCTCCCCCGCTCCTTACCTCCAGGCACGGTGGGTGACCCACCTGGGATATAGGCATCTCCCCGGAGCTGGTCAGGCAGGTGGCCCCAGTTGGGTGGCTGTGGACGCCGACTCCTGACCAGGAAGGCACGGGGCATCCCCTCAGGAAGGCTCTCCACGCGCAGGGGCTGCCTCTTCTACCTGCTATCAGACCTCAGCCCCAGGATGACTATCGCTGGTAGGAAAGGAGGGAAAGCCTCAGAGGAGCCTCATTTTCTTCATGCAAATTTCCTGACTGGACCTGGGAGTGGACTAAGTTGGCTTGGGTTACCCCTGCCTGGGGACCTGCCTTCTTCTCCTAGGTTTCAGAGGGAACTGTCCAGCTTTCAGAGGTGAACAAGCACTAGGACCACCAAGCCGGGCCAGGAAAGGGGAGACCAGGCCTGGGGAGCTCTTTGGGATGGAGAGAGGAAGCATGGCCCCATGGGGGCCGAGTGTCTCCCAGGGGTTGAGGGTCTGTTTGCCAGGCAAATCAGTCACCAGGGGACAACCAGCAGCCCGCCTGGTTATTCAAATCACAGCAGCTGTCTGAGGACACAGAAGGGGCCCCCTGCTGTGATTGCCCTGCTCTATAGGGTACAGGGAAGACACCAGATCCAGATAGATCAGGGCAAAATGAGGATCTAGGCTGTGCATCCTCAGGCAGGACACCTCACCTCTCTGATCTTCAGACTCCCAGGGCTAACATTCAGCCAGAAGCACTATTCAGGTGTAGCAGGCACTAAAATTCTAGTTTGTTAATAATCTAGCTCTTAGTGACTACGTGGGACAATACTCCCTCTCCTCACAGTCTGGAAAGTAAAAGGGAGATGGAGTTTCACTCTTGTCGCCCAGGCTGGAGTGCAGTGGCGAGATCTTGGCTCACTGGAACCTCCACCTCCCAGGTTCAAGCAATTCTCCTGCCTCAGCCTCTCAAGTAGCTGGTACTACAGGCATGCACTACCACACCACCACACCTGGCTAATTTTTGTATTTTTGGTGGAGATGGGGTTTCACCATGTTGGCCAGGCTGGTCTTGAACTCCTGACCTCAAGTGATCCACCCGCCTCTGCCTCCCAAAGTGCAGTGATTTCAGGTGTGAGCCACCTCGCCCAGCCCAAAGGGGGTCTCTTGACACAGCCAGGGGCTCCCAGGACCCTACTCCAGCACACTGGCCAAGCTCTGTTCTACACTTGATTGTTAGCCAAAAGGCCAAGAAGCAATTCAAGCTGTGTTTTTAAAATTTATTTTAATTAATTAATTAATTTTGAGGTGGAGTTTCACTTATTGACCAGGCTCGAGTGCAGTGGCACAATGTCGACTCATTGCATCCTCTGCCTCGTCGGTTCAAGCGATTTTCCTGCCTCAGCCTCCCAAGTAGCTGGGATTACAGGCACCCACCAGCATGCCCAGCTAATTTTTTGTATTTTTAGTAGAGATGGGGTTTCACTATGTTGGTCAGGCTGGTCTTGAACTCCTGACCTCAGGTGATCTGCCCGCCTTGGCCTCCCAAAGTGCTGAGATTACAGGCATGAGCCACTGCACCCAGCCATTTGTTTTTGTTTTTGTTTTGAGACAGATTCTCACTTTGTCACCCAGGCTGGAGTGCTGGAATGCAGTAGTGCGATCTCTGTTCACTGCAGCTTCTGCCTCCCAGGTTCAAGCGATTCTTCTGCCTTAGCCCCCCAAGTAGCTGGGACTATAGGCATGCGCCACCACGCCTAGCTAATTTTTGTATTTTTGGTAGAGGCTGGGTTTCACCATGTTGACTAGCCTGGTCTCAAACTCCTGACCTCAAGTGATCCATCCGCCTCGGCCTCCTAAAGTGCTGGGATTACACGTGTGAGCCGCCACAGCTGGCCAACTCAACAATTTTCTAGGCTTCAGACCTAGCATAATGAAAACGATTGCATAAGTCCATGCAGGAGACACACCAGTGACAGCCCAGAATGACCACGCCAGTGAGGGAAGTGAAGCAGAGACCCAGCCATGTTGGAGAAAACAAGGGGTCCTGGGGACATGGACAGTCTAGGGGTGCAAGAATGCACCCTGCCCCTGATGCAGTCTAGGGGTGCAAGAATGGCTTCCTGGATAAGCCCTGAAAGAAGAGGTTTCAGATGAAAGGGGAGGGTGTTCTGGTCAGAGGGGAACATCTGTACAAAGCTTGAGGGTGAGGGGAGTGTTTCTTCATTTCTTCACATTGCCTGAGAGTTGTGCCAATTCATTTAGGGAAGCAAGGGTGGCAGTGCTGAGGGTCTGCTGGCCACGCATTGCCACTTGCTCTCTGTAGGACCCAGGGTAAGTCACTCCTTGAGCCTGTTTCTTCATCTGGAAAACGAGACTAAGGAATCTCCCTCTTCCTGGTTTGTACTGAAGATCCATGGAGAAAATGCTTAGCACATGAGGCCTGGCATATGGCAGACATATAAGCAGGGGGTAGTTAGGAAGGCTTTTTTTTTTTTTTTTTTTTTTTTTTTTTTTTTTTTTTTGAGACAGGGCCTTGCTTTGTCACCCAGGCTGGAGTAGAGTGAACACAGCTCACTGCAGCCTCAACCTCCTGAGCTCAAGCGATCTTCCCACATCAGCCTCCTGAGTAGCTGGGACTACCAGTATGCACCACCATACCCAGCTAATTTTAAAAATTTTTTGTAGAGGCCAGGCGCGGTGGCTCAAGCCTGTAATCCCAGCACTTTGGGAGGCCGAGGCGGGTGGATCACAAGGTCAAGAGATTGAGACCATCTTGGTCAACATGGTAAAACCCCGTCTCTACTAAAAATACAAAAAAAATAGCTGGGCATGGTGGTGCGTGCCTGTAATCCCAGCTACTCAGGAGGCTGAGGCAGGAGAATTGCCTGAACCCAGGAGGCGGAGGTTGCGGTGAGCCGAGATCGCGCCATTGCACTCCAGCCTGGGTAACAAGAGCGAAACTCCGTCTCAAAAAAAAAAAAAAAAAATTTTTTTTGTAGAGATGTAGTCTTGCTAGGTTGCCTAGGGCTGGTTTCAAACTCCTGAGCTCAAACCGTCTGCCTGCCTTGGCCTCCCAGAGTGTTGGGATTACAGGAGTGAGCCACTGCATTCTGCCTAGGAATCCCTCCTCTGGGCAATCCAGGCCTCAGTTGGGTCATCTGCAAAATGGGGTTTCAGGTGATGTCTCCATTTTGCCATTGTTGGTTTTCCTGCAGCCCTGATTGGAATGCCTGGCACAAGCCTGGCAGCACAGGACCAAGAAGCTGTCCTGATGGTACTGCCATGGGGAGGCCGAGAGTAGATGTGGGGGTGCATGCAGTGGGGGATTTGCAGTGAAAGGTGAATTGTTTTCCTTTCAGGGACCCAGTTCTCCATGCCCACTACCAGGAACCCTCTCAGTCCCGTTCCACCCTGCTCCATGGCCTAGGAGTTTGACTGGGAGGCAGGGTCACCTGGGCTTCTATGCAATCTGGCTTTGAGTAAGAGTTGGACCATGGGGTGCCCTGCAGGAGGGGAGTAAGGTCAGGGTGTTGATTCCCACTCCCTTCTGTGTGAGTCAGAGCCGCAGCTCCCTCAGCACTACACTCTCCCTGGGATTTGCTCTTTTGAGTTGTTCCTTCTCCTTGTGCCTGGTGGCCAAGTGCATGATGACGTCAAGAGTAACCAATGTCCCTCCATCTTGGGCCCTGAAAACCAGGTGTGTACTACTTGGAGCAGAAGGCTTTATTATGACACAGGTTGGAAGGGAGGGCAATTCCATGAGTGACAGAGGCCCAAGATGGTCTCCTGGGTGTAAGGGGCTGGACACTAAGCTTTGCCCGGGGATGTTGACGAAAGTTTTGGGCAGTGGTGGCTGAACTAGGCAGGGGGGTTTATAGTCTTGCGGTGGTGGTCTGTGGCCTTGGGTTCCCTAAGGCAGGGAAGAGTCATGAGAAATAAGCAATACTGGGCATCACCCCAAACATTAAGAGCAGAAACTTAGTAAAAAAAACAAAAACAAAACCTGTTCTGGATGTTCCTTGGACTTAAATGTCATGAAGCAACAAGGCCCTGTCCGGTGAGGCCCCGCTCCTCCTCACAGCTCATCTCCTGCCCTCTGCTCCCTCCATTCCAGCCGTCCTGGCTTCGCTGCTCTTCCTTCCACACAGACCACATGTGGCCACCACAGGGCCTGTGCACTGGCTGTGCTGTCGGCCTGGACGTGTTGCTGAGATGTCCTCTTTCAAGCTTCAGCCCAAACATAACCTCAGAAAGGCCTTCCTTGACCCTTCAGCAGCAATGAATCTCCCCACCCTACCTAGAATTACAGATAGAGCTCTAATTCCTGTGTCTGTTTTTCTAAAGGTGAGTGGCCACAAGGGCAGACGTGCTGCCTGATGTTCCTCCCTGGCATCTGGGTGGGAACTGGCAGGATTTTTTTCTTTTGAGACTTGCTGACACCCAGGTTGGACTACAGTGATGGCGTGATCTCAGCTCACTGCAGCCTCTGCCTCCTGGGTTCGTGATTCTCCTGTCTCAGCCTCCTGAGTAGCTGAGACTACAGATGTGTGCCACCACTCCCAGCTAATTTTTGTATTTTTAGTAGAAATGGGGTTTTGCCATGTTTGCCAAGCTAGTCTCAAATTCCTGACCTAAGGTGATCCACCTACCTCAGCCTTCCAAAGTGCTGGGATTATAGGCGTTAGCCATCGCACCCGGCCGAATGTTTTGAACTTCAAGATTGGTCCTGATGTGTGTCATGTCATGGAATCAGGCTGGCCTCAAACTCCTGGCCTCAAGTGATCCTCCCACCTCAGACTCTGGAGTAGCCAGGATTATAGGTGCAGGCCACCATACCCAGCTTGGGCAAGCCTGTTCATGTGTCCTTAGTTTCCCTTGTGGGATGTGGTATGGGCTTGACCCAGAGGCCCTGAGCCATGATGTGGCAAAGTGTGGGATGCTGGGCAAGGTAGGTACATGGTGATCACAGCAGCCCTGGTGAGTTCTCAGGCACTGACTGGGGGCAAGGAAGAGGGGCTGGCTCCTCCCTGGGGCACAGCTGGGCCCCACTGGGCAAGCACCTTGCACTGGTCTGTGGCAGCTCTGTGGGCAGTGTGGGAAGACTGGTCCTGAGGTCATGGCTGTAGTTCCTGAACTTCTTGGGAACGTTGGTCCCATGCTCCCTCCTACTGACAGACTTGAGTCCACTGGGCATCACCCTCTACCCTCCCCACTTCCACCTGAAGACAGCTTTGTGGATAGGCCCAAATAGGCACCAGGAACCATTCCTCCAAGCTGTCAGTTTATTCACGTAAAATACCTAAGTCCTCAGAAGCAGCAGGGCTGCGGTGGAGGGGCTGCACCCTCAGTGCCCCCGTGCCTTCCTCCGCACAGCCTGCACCAGCAGCTCTGAGTAGTGTTCCAGCAGGGCCTGCAGATCTGGGCTGGCCAGGGGGTACAGTGTTGGTGGGGAGGGGGGACCTGGGCTGGGCAGGGCCTGGGCTGGGGCCACACTGGTCCCCACCAGGCAGTTGGCCTCGAGTTGGCTGTGGATCCACAGGAAGGTGGAGACCAGCTCATTCCGTGCCTGCTGCTGCCTGGTGTCCACCTGGCCACTGGAGACCAACTGCAAGGGATGCCAACCTTGTCAGGGGCCACCAAGGCCGGGTGGTCCCGAGAGCCCCCTCAACCCTTTCCCAACCCTGGGGCTTGGCTCACCACACGGTAAAGGTCGAGGGCTTCTTGGAAGGCTGTCTGCAGCCTGTGCAAGATGTTCCCCACCCTGCTCAGCTCAAGGGGGGACGGGGACAGGGCTTCAGCCGGCACCCAGGGCTCACTCCAACAGGCAGGGCTGCCCTCAATCAGACCAAGTGCACCTGGGGTAGAGGAGGGAATGAGCAAGATGAGCTGCATTCCACTGGTGTCCGCGGCCAGGGTGGCTGGGTGGACTCCATGCTGTCCTTCTGTCTGGAACACTTCTCTGGGTCCCCAAGGCTCTCTCCCCTTCCCTCCTAAAGATCTCTGCTCCAATGCAGCCTCCTCCCTGAAGCCTCTTCTCGTCCTCTGGTTTACAATTACAACTCTTGTCCCTACCTCGCACTCCCTCACCCTCCTCTGTCCCTCCTGAGCACGTAACTTTGTGATGCATGTGTCGCTTTCCTTAAAAATCTAGTCTGGAAACTACCCCATGAAGATGTCAATTCTCTGTTTTGTTTACCACCATGTCCCATGTCCCAGGGTCTAGCCCTAAGCCCAGTACATAATGCTCGTTAAATATTTAAGTTAATGGCTGGGTGTGGTGGCTCACGCCTGTAATCCTATCACTGTGGGAAGTTGAAGCGGGTAGATCACCTGAGGTCAGGAGTTCGAGACCAGCCTGACCAACATGATGAAACCCCATCTCCACTAGAAATACAAAAATTACTCCGGCACGGTGGCGCACGCCTGTAATCCCAGCTACTCGGGAGGCTGAGGCAGGAGAATTGCATGAACCTGGGAGGCGGAAGTTGCAGTGAGCCAAGATCAGTCTGGGCAACAGAGCAAGACTCAGTCTCAAAAAAAATAAAATAAAAAAAATTAATGAATGAATGGCACAGTCCCTGTGGCCAGGTCAAGTGTCGACCTTTGGAGCTCAGCCAACTAGCACATGGGATGAGCTTAGGGGAGACACTACTTGTTCCAAGGCTATACTCACCAGAGGTGGGCTCCAGGAGGGAGGCAGTGGCACCAGGGACGCCAGGTCCGGCCTCTGGAAGCTGGGGGCTACTGGGGTGGGCAGGAATGCCAGGGGACTCAGAGACTGGGAGACTTGGGAGAAAGGCAGAGCCATGGAGCCTCAGGGCGCTCCCGTCTATGGGGTTAGGGGCTGAGAAACTCGCTTCCGGGACTGTGACACCAGGCTGGGCATCCACGGTGGGCAGCAGGAGCTCATCACAGACACTTGACAGGGTCAGTCTCAGGTTGGCCCGGGCCTCGTGGTTGCCCCAGGAGTGCAGGGCAGGCTCTTGGCCTTCACTGTCCAAATTGGGTGTCACCGTGGTGGTGATGGTCTGAAGCTCCTGGCCCAGGGAGGCCAGGTCCCCCACGGACGATGGCCTACAGAGGGGCCGGGCCAACTCCGCCACGATAGGGCCCTTGCTGTCCCCGAGGGAGATGCTGCGTGATATCCTGGCACGGGAGTTGGCAGGGGCCTCCATGTAGGAGCAGGTGGAGGGGGCGTGGACACCCTGAGCCGGGCCTAGGGTGAGTGCAGATGTGGGCGTTGGGAGCTTCCCGTCTGTGGGCAGCACGGAGGAGGCAGGGACACAGGGCACCAGGCCTGTAAGGCAGGGGGCTGCAACGAAAGCAGATGGCACTGACTCACCTGTGCAGAGCTGACGGCCAGGGCACCACCCCGCAGCTCGGCTGGACATCTGGCCACTTGCTAAGAAACCCCGGGCTGTCCGTCTGGGGCTGGGGAACTCACGTGGTGGGCGCCAGGCCTCCAGGGTCTCCTGCGCCTTCCCTGCAGTGAGGACCTGCAGGCACAGCTCTGAGGTGAGGACAAGGCCTCAGAGTTCCCAGCCCCGTGCCCTGAGGGAGGTGGCCCCAATACTCACGTGGGTCCCGTCTTGGGAGGTGTAGCCAGTACCTGCTCTGGGTTGGCTTCCACCTCGGTCTGTGGGCTTGACCTCCGGAGACTTCACAAGGTGCTGGGTTGCCCGAGAAGGGAAGGTGTGGGTGAACCTGTGGGGAGAAGAGCAGAGGGGATGATTCTCACTCAGCCCGCCCCGGGGCGCTGTCAAGGGAGCCAGAGGGTGGGCGGGGTTCACCAGCTTCTACCTGGATGCCTTCTGGAGGCTGGAGAGGAACTGCGTGGAGATGCTCAGGCGCGGGTTGAAGTAGTAGTCCTCAGTCTCAGAGGCCTCCGTGTCTCCCAGGGCTGTGGGGAAGAGCTCTAGGAGAAGATGCTGAAGGGACCCTCATAACCCCTCCCACCGAGCAGCCCCAGCCCCAGGTCAGCCCACAGCCCAGCAGGACAATCCCTAGAAACCCTTATGTACAGACACGGTAAAAGTCCCAGGAGCGGGGGCAGTGGGTGAGGAAGCATCATGAGGCTCAGGTCAAGACTGAAGCAGGGCAATGGGCACAGGGGCTTACACCTGTAATCCCAGCACTTTGGGAGGCCAGGGTGGGTGGATCACCTGAGGCCAAGAGTTTGAGACCAGCCTGTCCAACATGGTGAAATCCCTTCTCTGCTAAAAATACAAAAAATTAGCTGGGTCTGATGGTGGGCGCCTGTAATCCCAGCTACTTGGAAGGGTGAGGCAGGAGAATCGTTTGAACCAGGGAGTTGGAGGTTACATACAGTGAGCCAAGGTCGCACCACTGCTCTGCAGCCTGGAGACAGAGGAAGACTCAGTCTCAAAAAAAAAAAAAAAAAAAAAAAAAAAAAAAAGAAAAGGAAAAAAAAAAAGGAGAAGAAAAAAAAAAAGATCAAAGAAGCAGATACTCTCCACCCACCCTCCTGGCCCTGCTGGGGAACCGACTCCAGGGATGCCAATGCTGGGCCCAGGCTGCACAGATGGCCTTAGCGGGTTCGGGTGAGGCAGAGCCCTACCTCTGCAGGGGGACTCAGTCAGCGTCTCAAAGTGGTGACGGAGGAACTTCTCCTGCTCGGGAGTCTGGGGCAGGGAGCTGCTGGGGATGCTGGGTCCCTCAGGCAGGGACAGCTCATCTTCTGTGGGACCTGTGCATCCTGACAGGGAGGGAGGGCAGGGACAAGAGGAGCCGCCAACACCATGAGTCATAGCAGACGCCACCTGAAATGGAGAAAGCGGGCCCGCCCATCCCTGCCCTGTTGCCCTCAGGCTGAGAAGCAGGGATCCCCATCTTCCAGGCTCAGTGGGTGCCAAGTGCAGGGCCTGTGCTTAGACACTGTGCCTGGCCCTCAGCCAGGCCCAGGCAGCAAGTTCCCTGCGTGTCTGGTTCCTGCTTACCTGGGAAATGGGGCAGCAACGTGACAAACTGAGGGGTGGGGTGAGGTGGCGGAACTGGGGAGTGTACGGCCTCGAAGCTGCATTCCAGGTCGGCCTCGGACTCCCCTGAGTCTGAAGGAGAGAATTGGGGTCAGGAGCCCACAGCCCAACCATTCTGGTGAGTCAGGGCCAGGGTTATGCTTCCCTGGGCTCAATTTCTCCATCTGGAGGAGGGATGATAAGAGCACCCACCCCCATTTTATGGATGAGGGAAGTTTCACATCAAGGAGGTAACATCTCAGCTGTGGACAGCTGGGCCCAGAATCCTCAGGAAGTGGCAGGGACCATTTGTGTCTTCCTCGACAGACTCTGAGCTTCAGGACTGGGTCAAAGTCACTACTGGTGCCCAGAAAAGGGCCTGGCTGAGTGCACAGACTGTCACAGGCTCCCTACCTGCCCTGTACTTACCCTCAGGCGGGCTCTGATCCTTTGGGCTGATGGAGGACACCCTGAGGTAGGAGTCGCCCTGCTGGTCTCCAGGCCCGACCTCCGCCTCCTTCCCGCAGTACTGGCTGCAGTGCCAGTGGGGATGGAGAAGGAACAAAGACTTCAGCTGGATACTCAACAGCCAGCCCCACCCAGAGCCCCTAGGCACCTGCTGCTCCTGCAGGAGCACTGCCTCAGCCTCCCCGCCTCCTCCAAATATCCCCTTCTTCCCCAGGTCGGGCCCCCCCTGCACCCCATCTGGAACCAAGGAACTTAAGGCCTGGCTCCAGCCCCATCCCCACATCAATTGTCCCCACTCCCACAAGCCCAGTGGGAAGGCAGAGAGCAGTTAGTTCTTCCAGGGTGCAGCTATCAGCTGGGGCTTCCTCCAACTAAGTCTCCCTTGGCAGAAAGGACACCCACCTGTCTGTCCCTGTGACTGTCACTTCTGCCTCCAGGGAGTAGAGGATGAGCTCACTGGCCTCATTCGATGATTCCCTCTGTTGGGGCAGGAAGGAGGAGTGCCCGTGGCCAGCCTCCTGGGGACTCTCTGACTATGGGGAAAATAGCACAGACATTCTGAGGCAGCAGTGGTACCTGGGGCCATCAACGGTGTGCCAGAAACCATGCTGGCAGCCTTGCTGCTGGAGGCTGTGACCCAGGGCCTGTGCCATGCACTCTGCTCGCGACCAGCTTGTCCTGAGTTGCCCCTGCACTATCAGTCCCTTTACAGATGAGGAAGAGGTGTGGCACCAAAAATAGGAGGCCCAACCCTCTACGGGTCTATTTATATGAAGTTCAAGAATAGGAAGCCCAGTCCGTGGTGAGAGGTCAGAACACTATCTTGGTGGGAGGACCTGATGAGGACAGGCAGAAGAAACAGGTTTCTAGGAAGTAGAAAACACTCCAGATTTTACCCAGAGTAGTGGACATATACGAATGACACAGGTAGTTCATCAAGCTGTATACCTAAGATCTGTGCATGTTACTGGATGTATAGTATACCACAACAAAATAAAAATTGTAGGATAGGATAATAAGAATTTCGTTTGGCAAATAGTATAGTAAGAGCTAAAGCAGCTAAAGAGCTAAAGTAACCTTTAAGAGCCCAGGCCTATACTTAGCATGGATTCCTGTAAAGCCCTCTGGGGCAGAAGAGATTACTATGACCATTCAAAAACAGTTTTTTGTTTTGTTTTGTTTTGTTTTTGAGACGGAGTTTCGCTCTTGTTACCCAGGCTGGAGTGCAATGGCGCGATCTCGGCTCACCACAACCTTCGCCTCCTGGGTTCAGGCAATTCTCCTGCCTCAGCTTCCTGAGTAGCTGGGATTACAGGCACTTTTTTTTTTTTTTTTTTTTTTTTTTGAGACGGAGTTTTGCTCTTGTTACCCAGGCTGGAGTGCAATGGCGCGATCTCGGCTCACCCCAACCTCCGCCTCCTGGGTTCAGGCAATTCTCCTGCCTCAGCCTCCTGAGTAGCTGGGATTACAGGCACGCGCCACCATGCCCAGCTAATTTTTTGCACCTTTAGTAGAGACGGGGTTTCACCATGTTGACCAGGATGGTCTCGATCTCTTGACCTCGTGATCCACCCGCCTCGGCCTCCCAAAGTGCTGGGATTACAGGCTTGAGCCACCGTGCCCGGCCTTTTTTTTTTTTTTTTTTTTAAGATGGAGTCTCGCTCTGCAACCCCAGCTGGAGTGCAGTGGTGTGATCTTGGCTCACTGCAGCCTCCACCTCCTGGGTCCCAGTTCAAGCAATTCTCCTGCCTTAGCCTCCTGAGTTGCTGGGATTACAGGTGCATGCCATCATGCCCAGTTAATTTTTGTATTTTTAGTAGAGACAGGGTTTCACCAAGTTGGCCAGGATGGTCTCAAACTCCTGACCTCGTGATCCACCTGCACTGGTCTCCCAAAGTGTTGGGATTACAGGCATGAGCCACTGCACCTGGTCCTAAACAGAATTTTTTATTTAAAAAAAAAAAAAAAAAAAAAAGCAAACCAAAACAAACACATTTAAAAAATATTTTTGTAGAGGTGGCATCTTGCTATGTTGCCCAGGCTGGCCTTGAACTCCTCAAGTGATCTTTAAATGATCCTCCTGCCTTGGCCTCCCCATATGCTGGGATTACAAGTATTATTAGCCACTGCCCCTGACCCCATTATGACTATTTTTTAAAAATCTGAAGCCCAGAGAGGTTAAGTCTCTTACTCCAGGTCACAAAACCGGGAATGGGTATGGCCAGAGGTCAATCCACCCAAATGTACCCCACTTGGGTATAAGCCTGCTCTAGCATCTAAGCTCTTAACCCCCAAGTGACCCACTTTCCAAGAACTCCTGTCTGCCCTGGTAAGTCTTGCTGTGCACCAGACCTGGGGCTCACCCTCCTGCCCTTCACCATCTCATGTAATCCTCCCTTCCCCCATGGAGTGGGAGTCAGCCTGAGGCCCCAGGCCCTGGGGCCGTCATGGTACAGGGACTGCTGGCCAGGTTGGGGTGGAAGTGCGTACCTCACTCAGCAGGCCAGCCAGGCTCTGTGGCTCCAGTGAATCCAGAACGGAGTTCTCCAGATTCTCGGGCTTCATGGGGGTAAAGTAGCAATCCAGGTCCTGGGCATCAAGAATGGTCTTGAGGGGCTCCTGGCCGGCCCGCTCTGCCCAGCGGCCGTGGGGCTGGTAGCTGCGCTTGGCGTGGAAGGCCGAGCCATCTGGCACATCATCATCTCCTAGCTTGAAGGATATGGGACAGTCAGGAAGCTGGCTGAGTGCTCACCCACTGCAGGGAGCGCCATGGACATTTCAAACAGCCCATCTGGTCTCCTGACTTTCAACACCATTCAGAAACAACTTCCAGATACGTTATCTCCAGCTGGAACCTTTCTCTCTGCTTTTTGGGTTTTTTTTTTTTTTTTTGGATGAAGTCTTGCTCTGTCTCCTGGGCTGGAGTGCAGTGGTGCGACCTCGGCTCACTGCAACCTCTGCCTCCTGGGTTCAAGCAATTCTCCTGCCTCAGCCTCCTAAGTAGCTGGGATTACAGGTGCCCAACCCCATGCCTGGTTAATTTTTGCATTTTTAGTAGTGATGGGGTTTTGCCAGGTTGACCAGGCTGGTCTCAAATTCCTGACCGCAAGTGATCCACCCACCTCAGCCTCCCAAAGTGTTGGGATTACAGGCGTGAGCCAAAGCACCCAGCTTTTTTTTTTTTTTTTTTTTTTTTTTTTTGGTAGAGGTGGACTCTTGCTACGTTGCCTAGGCTGGTCTCAAACCCCTGGGCTCAGGCAATCCTCCTGCTTCGGCCTCCCAAAGTGCTGAGATTGCCTGGCCCTGAACCTTTCTCTGAAACTTCTGAATTGCTCTACATCTCTGTATGGATGTCTGGTGGGTATTTCAAAGTTAATGTGCTGACCGCTCATTTCCTCTCCACAAACCTGCTCCTCCTAGAAGCTTCTGTGTTTCAGTGATCTTTTTCCCAGTTGCTCAGACCCCAACCTTGGGATCATCCTTCATTCACCTCTCTTATTCTGTCTCTTATAATCCACATTGTCTTTCTCTCTTTTCTTTTTCTTTCTTTTTTTTTTTTTTTTGAGAGAGTTTCGCTCTTGTTACCCAGGCTGGAGTGCAATGGCGCGATCTTGGCTCACTGCAACCTCCGCCTCCTGGGTTCAGGCAATTCTTCTGCCTCAGCCTCCCGAGTAGCTGGGACTACAGGCACTCACCACCATGCCCAGCTAATTTTTGTATTTTTAGTAGGGACGGGGTTTCACCATGTTGACCAGGATGGTCTTGATCTCTTGGCCTCATGATCCACTCGCCTCAGCCTCCCAAAGTGCTGGGATTACGGGCGTGAGCCACTGCGCCTGGCTGTTTGTTGTTGTTGTTGTTGTTGTTTTGAGACGGAGTTTCGCTTTTGTTGCCCAGGCTGGAGTGCAATGGCGCGATCTCGGCTCACCGCAACCTCCGCCTCCTGGGTTCAGGCAATTCTCCTGCTTCAGCCTCCTGAGTAGCTGGGATTACAGGCACGTGCCACCATGCCCAGCTAATTTTTTTGTATTTTTAGTACAGACGAGGTTCACCATGTTGACCAGGATGGTCTTGATCTCTTGACCTTGTGATTCACCCGCCTTGGCCTCCCAAAGTGCTGGGATTACAGGCTTGTGCCACCGCGCCCGGCCTTGTTTTTTTTTTTTTTTTTTTTTTTAACAGACAATGCCTCTGTCACCTAAGCTGGAGTGTAGTAGCACGATCCTGCAGCCTCCAACTCTTGGGCTCAAGTGATCCTCCTGCCTCAGCCCCCTGAGTAGCTAGGACTACGGGTGTGCACCACCATGCCTGGCTATTTTTAAATTTTGTGTAGAGATGGGGGTCCACTATGTTGCCTAAGCTGGTCTTGAACTCCTGGCCTCGTGGCCTTTACATGTACAGGCTGTTATGACTGGAACATTCGTCCCAGTATCTGCCTGTCTCACTTGCTTCATCTCTGCTCAAATATTTTCCCAGTAAGGCCTTTCCTATTTACTTAAAACTGCCACCCCACCACATCCTGGCCAACATGGTGAAACCCTGTCTCTACTAAAAATACAAAAAATAGCCGGACATGGTGGCGCGTGCCTGTGGTCCCAGCTACTCGGGAGGCTGAGGCGGAAGAATAGCTTGAACCCAGGAGGTGGAGGTTGCAGTGAGCTGAGATTGTGCCACTGCACTCCAGCCTGGCGACAGAGCAAGACTCCATCTCAAAAACAAACAAACAAACAAACAAAAAAACTGCCACCCCCAACACTCCTTTTTTTTTTTTAATTTTTATTTTTTTATGAAACAAGTTCTTGGCTCTGTTGCCCAGGCTGCAGTGCTGTGGTACTATCTCAGCTCCCTGCAGCCTCACTCTCCCTGGCTCAAGAAATCCTCCCACTTCAGCCTCCTGAGTAGCTAGGACTACAGGTGTACACCACCATGCCTGGCTAATTTTCTAAAATTTTTTGTAGAGATGGGTTCTCACTATGTTGCTCAGACTGGTCTTGAACTCCTAGGCTCAAGCAATCACCTGCCTTGGCCTCCCAAAGTGTTGGGATCACAGGCATGAGGCACCATGCCAGGCTCTGTTCTTTTTCTCTTTTTTGAGACAGGCTATCACTCTGTTGCCTAAGCTGGAGTGCAGTGGTGCCATCTTGGCTCCCTATAGCCTCAATCTCCTGGGTTCAAGTGATCCTCCCACCTCAGTCTCCTGAGTAGCTGGGACCACGGACATGCATCACTGTACCTGGCTGACATGTTTTCCTTCTTGATTCTTTTCCCTCCACAGCACTTATCAGCACCCAACATGCTACGTCATTTACTTATTTACTTATTACACAAGTAAATGACGTAGACTCACAAAGCTCACTTGCCTGTGTGGGCAGGGGAAAATATCCCAGCCTCGGCCTCCCAAAGTGCTGGGATACTGTCCTCGCCCATACAGGCAAGTGAGCCTGTGAAGGGAGAGGCTTTTGTTTCCCCTGTTCACTGCTGTGTCTCTGACAGCCAGAACAATGCCTGGCACAGAGCACTGATCAAGAACAAAGGGCTGTCTCACTGAGCCTGCAAGGATGGCAGGGCTTCTCCAGGGCAAGGAGGGACATGGAAAGGAAAAAGGGCTTCCAGAAGGCAGAGCTGGGGAGGCCTCTCCTCTGCCAGCCCGAGCAATCCCCTCCCTGAAGACTTACCAGCCGCTTTGCCCACAGTGGCAGCTTGCCATTGGTTAGCAGGCACCGAGGATCTGAAGAGAAACACATGAAATCCATGAAGAGGACAAACGCCCAACAAACAGGCCACATGCACAACCGGGCAGTCCCCAAAGGGGCAACATCACAATCCACAGGTCAACAGCACTGGGTGTCAGGGAAATGCAAACTTAAACTGTGGGATGAGATGTTTGACTCACAAGACTGACTGAGGTGAAAATGCATAATACTAACAAAGGATGGCAGGAAAAGTGTGGGGGCAATAGAGAGCGTAATGCAATGCAGGGTGGGGCAGTAACTGGGTTTGGAGAACTCTTGGGGTTCTTTTTTAAAATAAAGGCCGGGCATAGTGGCTCAAGCCTGTAATCCCAGCACTTTGAGAGGCTGAGGTGGGAATGATACTTGAGGCCAGAAGTTCGAGATCAGCCTGGCCAACATGGTGAAACCTTGTCTCTACACACACCCCACCCCAACACACATACATTTATAGCTGGGTGTGGTAGCTTGAGCCTGTGGTCCCAGCTACTCCACAGACTGAGGAGGGAAAATCGCTTGAGCCCAGGAGGTCAAGGCTGCAGTAATCTATGATCGTGCAATTGCACTCCAGCCTGGGCAACAAGAAAAGTGAAATAAAATAATAAAACTTTTAAAGTAAAATAAAATAACCCTAGGACCCAGGGGTGCTACTCGTTAGTCTCTGTCCTGGAGAAATCCTCACATTTTGAGGAGGCCTAGGAGTGATCTTCATCTCCATAGCCTCATGAACAGGGGTGTGCAATCAGGAAAGACCTAAATGTCACCTGAAGGGGAAAAACTTAACATTTCGGAGGCCTCTGCTTTGTATTCACCAACATACAGGTGCGTGAGGGACTTTGCAGAGGAAAAAGATTATGGACAATATCTGCAGCAGAATTTAATTTATTATTTTTTATTTTTTTGAGAGAGAGTCTCACTCCGTCAATAGGCTCCAGGCTGGAGTGCAGTGGCACGACCGTGGCTCACTGCTACCTCCGCCTCCCAGGTTCAAGCAATTCTCCTGCCTCAAGTCTCAAGTAGCTGGGATTACAGGCATACTCTACCAGGCCTGGCTAATTTTTGTATTTTTAGCAGAGATGGGATTTCACCATGTTGACCAGGCTGGTCTTGAACTCCTGACCTCAGGTGATCCACCTGCCTCGGCCTCCCAAAGTGCTGGGATTACAGGTGTGAGCCACCACGCCTGGCCATAATTCAGTTTATGACCTAAGTGATATGATGTGTCTCCCATGGCTGTGCACGGAGGTAGATCAGCATGTAGGAAAAGGCCTGTAAGAATTCATAACATGAGGCCGGGCGCGGTGGCTCACGCCTATAATCCCAGCACTTTGGGAGGCCGAGGCGGGTGGATCACGAGGTCAAGAGATCGAGACCATCCTGGTCAACATGGTGAAACCCCGTCTCTACTAAGAATACAAAAATTAGCTGGGCATGGTGGCGCACGCCTGTAGTCCCAACTACTAGGGAGGCGGAGGCAGGAGAATTGCTTGAACCCAGGAGGTGGAGGTTGCGGTGAGCCGAGATTGCGCCATTGCACTCCAGCCTGGGTAACAAGAGCGAAACTCCGTCTCAAAAAAAAAAAAAAAAAAAAAAAGAATTCATAACATGAGAATAAAAGGGGCCAACCTGCAGAGGACACTGGATTGGGTATGAGGGTGGTGACAAGGAAAATGAGCTTGCTCTGCAACGTTTGATTTTCCCAGGGTGTCTTGCCTTGCTGCTGCCTTCCCGTCAGCCCCTGCCTTTGTCTCCCTTATTGGGAGAGCCCAGCCCCACCCTAAAATCACCCAGTGCTTATCACTGTTTCCCAGCTGCTCTCGAGTCTAGATGTATCATGGCCACTGGGACCTGACGGAAGCCTGTGGGGGCTTCTGGAAAACAGCATCCTGTCTAAAGGGGACTCTTAGGAGAGAACATCTCACCTCTTCAACTACATCAATCATTCGTTCATTTATTAAGACAGGGTCTCACTTTGTCACCCAGCCTGGAGTGCAGTGGCACAACACAGCTCACTGCAGCCTCCACCTCTGGTCTCAAGCAATTCTCCCGCCTCAGCCCCTGGAGTAGCTGGAACAATAAGGTGCACACCACTATACCCAGCTAATTTGTGTACATTTTGTAGAGACGAGATTTCGCTGTATTGCCTAGGCTGCTCTTGAACTCCTGAGCTCAAGCAATCCGTCCACCTTGGCTTCCTAAAGTACTGGGATTATAGGCATGACCCACCGCACTCAGCCTCAAACACATCTTTGATGCCTGGTCAGGTGGTGAGTGGATGGCGTTGACTACAGTCTCTGCCCTCAGGAGTGATCACATGCTCCGACCTGGACAGCTTTAGCAACTGACTCAGAAGTGAGCACAAGAGTCATGCCAAGAACATGAGCCACACAACCCTGAGATGGCTTGAGCTTAGGAAAGAGGTGCTTTCTTCTCTATGGTGTTTTATAAACCTGTAGCTACTGGGGGTATCTTTTCCCCTACTAAAGGGAGAGCCTGTCTGTTAGCAAAGCCAACATGAAGAAAAGCAGAGCCAAAGGCACAAAAAAACACTCCTTTTAACATCATCTTACCATCTGGATCCAGCCTTGTTGAAAGCCAATCTTATTGAATTTTCAGGCACTAAAAAATTATCTTCCTGACTTAAACCTGGTTGCTTTTATACTGAGAGTCTTGACTGATATGATTATTGAGTTTCTTTGTTTTTCTACAGACAGGGTCTCACTCTATTGTTCAGGGTAGAGTGCAGTGGTGTGATCATAGCTTACTATAACCTTGAATTCCTGGGTTCAAGCAATCTTCCTGCCTCAGCCTCCCAAGTAGCTGGGACTACAGGTGTGCACCACCATGTCCGGCTAATTTTTTTCTTTTTGTAGGAATGGGGTCTTGCTATGTGCCAGGCTGGTCTCAAACTCATGACCTCAAGTGAACCTCCTGCCTCAGCTTCCCATGTAGTTGGGACTACAGATGTGTGGCACTATGCCCGTCTAATTTCTTTTTAATTTTTTTTTTTTTGGCAGAGATTGGCTTTGCTATGTTGCCCAGGCTGGTCTTGATCTCCTGGCTTCAAGTGACCCTCCCATTTCAGCCTCCCAAAGTGCTGAGATTCTAGGTGTGAGCTACCATGCTCAGCCTGATTACTGAGTTTTATTTATTTTATTTTTATTACTATTTTTTTGAGATGGAGCCTCATTCTGTCACCCAGGCTGGAATGCAGTGGTATGATCTTGGCTTGCTGCAACCTCCGGCTCCCAGGTTCAAGCAATTCTCATGCCTCAGCTTCTCTAGTAGCTGGGACTACAGTCACACACCACCACGCCCAGCTAATTTTTTGTATTTTTAGTAGAGACAGGGTTTTACCATATTGGTCAGGTTGGTCTGGAATGCCTGACCTCAGGTGATCCACCCGCCTTGGCCTCCCAAAATGCTGGGATTTCAGGCGTGAGCCACCATGCCGAGTTGATTGGTGAGTTTTAATATGTTCCAGGCCCTGTAAACAAAGTCATGGGCAAAACCCAGCAATAATTTCCTACATTGATATAGTTCAAAATAGGGCCCTTTTTCCAACCTGGATTCATGCTGTCTTTGGATGGTGTCTTCAGCATCTCTTCTGGCTCACACTCTTCCTCCAGATCATCCTCTGTCTGCTCTCCAGGGCTCAGGGAGCGAATCTCGCTAGGTGTGGACACATAGGTATCCTGCCTAAAGCCAGGAATGAGGATGGTAAGGAGAGAATACAGGCAAATGGGCTGGTGGTAGGGACTTGCCTAGGGCCCGGACCTGTGCTAAGCTCCATGTGAACATATTCTTAGCTGCTTGTCAAGATGGTGTCGGCGAGTCTCTCACTGGACACCACCTCCCCACTAGAACCACATCATCACAATTCATGAGATTAACAAAGGCTGGGCTCCAAACGAACACAAAACTCTCCCAGGGCCACAGCAACGTGACAGAAAGCCAAGCAGACAGTGGGACTGCAGTCCTGTACTGGGCTCCCTGTAGGGAGTAGCAAGGACAGTGGCTCCTCCTGAGTGCAGGAAACTAAAACATCCTTGGTGTGAAGCAGGCACGGGAGTCAGGGCCCTGGTTCATAGCCTGGGGGTGGAATGGTATCTCCAATAGCACCTCAGGACCAGTGGCCCATGCCAAAGCCTGGTCCCCACAGTGCCCTAGGAGCCACATGGAGTCAGTGGCAATGACAGACATACTCAGAGGCAGGAGAGAAGACAAATGAAAAAACCTCCCACTCAAAATTAGCAACACCCAAACCAAAACCTCAAATCAAAAAGAACGTGAGTTCACTGAAAATAAAACTGACTTTGCTACTTAAAGACTTAAAAAAGAAGTAAGTTGGCCGGGCGCGGTGGCTCAAGCCTGTAATCCCAGCACTTTGGGAAGCCGAGGCGGGTGGATCACAAGGTCGAGAGATCGAGACCATCCTGGTCAACATGGTGAAACCCCGTCTCTACTAAAAAACTACAAAAAATTAGCTGGGCATGGTGGCGCGTGCCTGTAATTCCAGCTACTCAGGAGGCTGAGGCAGGAGAATTGCTTGAACCCAGGAGGCGGAGGTTGCGGTGAGCCGAGATCGCGCCATTGCACTCCAGCCTGGGTAACAAGAGCGAAACTCCGTCTCAAAAAAAAAAAAAAAAAAAAAAAAAGTAAGTTTAGAAGATTCAAAGAAGTGAACCTACAGCTTTCACATGGGAGTAAGAGGACACTGTGGCCCCACTGCAGCCCTCCCTTCAGACTCCTTGCCTGCCCACTCCTCCCCTTGGCTGGCTGGTCAGGGAACCCTCTGTTCCCACAGCTGCCTGGGGCATGCCCCATCACAGTGCTCAGAGGCTTGCCAAACACTTCGCTTTTGCACTTCAATACCCTTCTCGTGGCTGGACATTGTGGCTCACACCTGTGATCCCAGCACTTTGTGAAGCCAAAAATGGAGGATCACTTGGGCCCAGGAGTTCAAGACAAGCCTGGGCAACACAGCAAGACTCTGTGTCTATTATTTACGAAAATTAAAAACAAAAACAAAAACAAAAAAAACCTTTTGGATGTATTACTATAACTGCACATTCAAAATCTGTCTCCCCTACCCAGCTGCAAGTGTATTAATATTAAAGGCAGGGCCCAGGGCTGTCTTGGCCATGGCCATATCCCCAGAATCACTCCATGGGGCCCAGGGACGAACTCATCCCTCTGGTAGATGGACAGGGGGTGCCAGGACCTGGGGTGGCCACTCCACTTCCTGTCCTTCGTGTGCTGCTGCTGCTCCCGGCGGTCGATCTCCAGCAAGTGTTGCTTCATGCAGTTGGTGATCTCTGGGCCCAGGTGCCAGATGAACACACAGCTGCAGGGGCCAAAGAGACACATGCAAGGCAGAGGAAGAGTGAACATGGGAACCACTGCCACACTGACCCTGCAGCCTAGGCCCTGTCCTCCAGATGCTCCTGGAAAACACACCCCATCAGCTTAGTGCAGGGGACTAGACTCGCCACATCCATACCCCCTCGGCCTCAGGTCTGGGGCATGCCAGCAAACCAGGGCCTACTAGGGAGCCCTCAAGACCTGAGGAAGGGGGCTGTGGGGAAGAACTGGAGTAAATCAAAGGGAGTGACAAAAGGGACTTCCTTGAGCATCACCCATGTGCTAAAGAATGTATGTATATCATCTCATTCATTTCTCACCACACAATTTTCTTTTCCTTTATTTTATTATTTTTTTTGAGATGGAGTCTTGCTCTGTCACCTAGGCTAGAGTGCAGAGGCGCAATCATGGCTCACTGCAACCTCTACTTCCAGGTTCAAGTCATTCTTGTGCCTCAGCTCTCGCTGAGTAGCTGAGACTACAGGCACATGCACCATCACACATAGCTAATTTTGTATTTTTAGTAGAAACAGGGTTTCTCCATGTTGACCAGGCTGGCCTGGAACTCCTGACCTCAGGTGATTCACCCGCCTCGGCCTCCCAAACTGCTGGGATTATAGGCGTGAGCCACCACGCCCGGCCTCACCATACAATTTTCAAGGTGAACGATGTTGTCATTTACAGAGGAACAAACTGAAGCTCAAAGAGGGGAAACAACCTGTTCAAGGTGATATGAAAATATATTACAGAGCTGGGATTTGTTTAGTTTTTTTTTGAGATGGAGTTTTGCTCTTGTTGCCCAGGCTGGAGTGCAATGGCACAATCTCAGCTCACCACAACCTCTGCCTCTTGGGTTAAGCAATTATCCTGCCTCAGCCACCCAAGTAGCTGGGATTACAGGCATGCGCCACCATGCCCAGCTGATTTTGTATCTTTAATTTTTAATTTTTTTTATTTTTGAGACGGAGTTTTGCTCGTTACCCAGGCTGGAGTGCAATGGCGCGATCTTGGCTCACCGCAACCTCCACCTCCTGGGTTCAGGCAATTCTCCTGCCTCAGCCTCCTGAGTAGCTGGGATTACAGGCACGCGCCACCATGCCCAGCTAATTTTTTGTATTTTGAGTAGAGATGGGTTTCACCATGTTGACCAGGATGGTCTCGATCTTTTGACCTTGTGATCCACCTGCCTCGGCCTCCCAAAGTGCTGGGATTACAGGCTTGAGCCACCGCGCCCGGCCTAATTTTGTATTTTAATAGAGACAGGGTTTCTCCATGTTGGTCAGGCTGGTCTCCAACTTCTGAATTCAGCTGATCTGCCTGCCTTGGCCTGCCAAAGTGCTGGGATTACAGGCATGAGCCACAGTGCTTGGCCTAGATTTTTTTTTTTTTTTTTTTTTGAGACAGGGTCTCACTCTGTCACCCAGGTTGGGGTGCGTCGGCACAATCTGGGCTCACTGCAACCTCTACCTACCAGGCTTAGGATGTCTCTCCCCTCCTTAGTAGCTGGGACTACAGGTATATGCCAACACACCCAGCTAATTTTTTGTAGAGATGGTGTTTTGCTATGTTGCCCAGGCTGATCTCGAACTCTTGAGCTCAGGTGATCCACCCATCTCAGCCTCCCAAAGTGCTGGGGTTATAGGCATGAGCCATCATGCCCAGCCTAGAGCTGGGATCTGAACTCACAGCTGAGTGTGACACCAAAACTCACACAATTCAAATTGGGCAGCTCAGAAATGCTCTCTACACAGGCAGGCTGAGTGCAGTGGTCATGGTATCTGAGCCACAACTCTCCCATAGTCCATGTCCCACCCACTCCCAGAGGGAGGCCTGGCCAGGGACAGCCTCCAGGCCTGTCCCACCTGTCTCCGGATACTGTGATCAAGTGATGACAGTCATAGGTGAACTTCATGCTGGTAATAATTTCTGCAAACAAAACAAAGAGGCTGACTTCAGAGTCAGAGGCTGTGTGTGGGGGGCAGGCATCCAGAGCAGCAAGGTACACCCACCTGAATGGCCAAACATCTTGGCAATGCACTCGCCTGAGTAAAAGTCAATCACTGAGATGCTTTTGTCAGAGCAGCTAGTGGCCAGGAAGGTACCTGAGGGATCCACATGGACCTGCCAGGAAAGGGACCCATGTGTTACTCCAGCTGCCTGCTTCTTCCTTATGGTGAGGCCTGGGCCCCTCCTCCCCCGTGCTGGATGCACAGCACATGGAACCCTGGCAGGGCAGGAGCTCCCGCTCCCATTCAGCAGGTGAAGAAATTAGCCACCACTGCAGCAGTAACAACAGTAGCTAGGCCCTGTGCTAAGCACTGAATGTGTGCAAAATGAACTCCTGCAGAGAACAAGTCCATGAGCCAAGCTGTCTTTATATGCATTTTACAGGGCATAAAACAGGCTCAAGAGATAATGCTTGCCCAAGGTCACACAGTCAACCTGAGGCAGAGACTGAACCCATAACAATTGTCCTAGACCAGAGGCTCTGAGAAGGTCCCCCCTTGTCCTGAGTGATCCATGCTGGTGTGGGCAAGCCAGGAGGGGAGTCCATGCTTCTGATTCTTCCCACCATACACTGCTGCCACTCAAATGGAACCACCTTAGATGCCTCACATGGGTAAAAACTCAGTAAATAAAGGAAATGCAGCTAGGGTCACTCTCCCTACTCCCCTCGCAAGCATCCTTGTTTAACCAGGCCTGAGAAGGTGCTGGCCAGTGTGGTGCACTGAGGAAGCACCAAGGGCACTAGGTGGCCCATCAAAGCAGTAGGCAGGGGGCCCAAATCCTCACCTTCAGTAAGGACCCTTCGTCACCCTGGGAGCCCTTGTAGCACTTCTTCTGCTTCCCGTTCACGGTGTTGTAGACTCTGGGGAAGTAGGGGTATGTTGTGGCAAACAGGGTCCCAGCCCCCCGACCACCTCACCCTCTGGCTCCTGCTGTCCTCCCCTCCCCTGGAAGCCCCCTGCTGCCAACTGTTCCCATCTGATGCCTAAACTGAAACTGAAAACCCATCTCAAGCTGAAGTTGTGTCCTGGGGTACTCGCTGAGTTAATGCCCATCTCCCCTACAAACTGCAAGCTCAGCGCCCAGCACGCCATAAGAAGGAGTCAGGAAGGAGGTGCAGAGCCTCTTTGCACTCCTTTGCCTTCTGTCTTCCCCTTTGCCTTCTGCCTTCGCTCCTCCACATCCTCCCCAGGCTCAGATGTATCTTCCTCCAGGAAGTCCTGCTTGATCCCCAGGTGGGGTCAGGCGTCTCCCCAGGGGCCCTGGGCTCTGCCATCTCTGACCACTCTGTGCTGTCGCTGTCTGTGGCTGTGAGGTAGCTGTGTCCCCTCCACTGGACTGCGAAGTCCAGGGCCTGGGGCTATCCTGGCCACTGCCATGACCCCAGCACCATCTAGCCCAGCTAGGCGCTCAGAGAATACAGATGAATGCAGGAGTTTATGTGCCACATCAGCAACTCAGTCATCCCACACTGGCTCTAGGGAGAGCTAGAAGGAAGCCCTCTGCTGACCTGGAGACCAGGCCTGGGAGAGCCTACCTTCAGAGAAATACCAGGTAGTGGCCCAGCACGGTAGCTCACGCCTGTAATCCCAGCACTTTGGGAAGCTGAGGCGGGTGGATCACCTGAGGCCAGCAGATCACCTGAGGTCAGGAGTTTGAGACCAGCCTGGCCAACATGGCAAAACCTCGTCTCTACTAAAAATATAAAAATTTAGCCAGGCATGGTGGCAGGCATCTGTAATCCAGCTACTTGGAAGGCTGAGGCAGGAGAATCACATGAACCTGGGAGGCGGAGGTTGCAGTGAGCCAAGATGGTGCTACTGCACTCCAGCCTGGGCAACAGAGCGAGACTCTGCCTCAAAACAAAACAAAACAAAACAAAACAAAAAAAGAAACAAGAAACACCTGCTGGGTCCCTCAATCCCCTCCCAGCTTGTTGGGGACCAGAGGAACACGGGGAGGAAAGCAGCCAGCCTAGGACAAAGCAGACCAGGCCAGTCCCTGTTCAGAAACCAGCCTGGCCCAGTCCAGCTAAGGGCTCAGGGCCACTCCTCACCTCACATTTCGGTCCTGGCAGGCCACGGCCACATACTTCTGGGTGATGTCAATGTCCATGTCATACAAGGTGGTTTTCTCTGCTACGTGGTGGGTACGGACAAAGTGTAGTCCATCCGAACCCTGGCAGGGTGGCAGGACCTTCAGAGAATGCCCTGATAACCTCCCAACCCAGTCCCCAAGGAGGCCACGCCATCCTACCCGCTGGGCACTGCGAAAGTAGATGCTCTTGTCAGCCCCACAGCTGATCATCTGGATGTCTCTGTTGCCTGGGGGAGGAAGTGGCTGTGTGTTAGGCAGGGCTGGGCCACATGGGCAGGGGATCCTAGCTGGGGACCTCCACTGCAAGGGCCTTCAATCAATTGTGCTGGGATCTAGGAAGGCTTCCTGGAGAAGGTGAGGTTGGTGCTGGGTCTGGATGGGACTCTGTGAGATATAAGCTGTGTGTGAGGGAGCAAAGGTGGACCTGTGGGCAAAGCTGGCTCTGCAGAGTAAGGGCATATAGGGAAACAAAGGCTGGGGACAAAGAAGGGACACTCTCTCCAGTCTGGGATTGAGAAAGGTGACTTCAGCAGCAGAGTAGAGGCAGGACTATAGCAGGGACCAGTGGAGACAGGCTGGGAGGCTCACGCCATCAAGATCAATTGCAAGATCCACACAAGGCTTAGGCCAGGCCCCAGGCATGGGCCTAATCTTCCTGAATGCTCACCACCCATTCCACTGGACAAGTGTGAACACAGAAGTTCACAGAGTCCTTGTCCCAAGGTACACAGAGAGGACAGCTGGAGGACTGAACTCAGGCATTCTCTGGTGCTAGAGTCAAAGCTGTTAAACACAGCTCTGAACTGGGGCCTCCCCTCTGAGCCTTAGCTTCCTGTCCGTACAATGGGCGTCGTGACAGTCCCTTCCCTGGAAAGTGGTATGAAGTCATTGGAATAGGGGCTGCAACATGGTAAGTACTAGAAACATTCTTGCTTTTATTATTCTCATTTCTTTACAGAGTAAGAGTTTGGTGAGCATGAAAAGGCAGAACAAATATAAAACTCTTAGGGTCTCATCACATCAGACATGCTCCTTCATGACAGAATATTCAAGAGAGGGTCCAGGCCTGACATACAAATATTAGATGTTGCTCAAGGAGAGTCATTGGCTCACAGAAGGGAGTAAACCCCATATAGGGGAGGAAGTGTGACCTGCTGCAGTCTCCACCTCCCAGGTTCAAGCAATTCTCCCACCTCAGCCTTCCAAGTAGCTGGGATTACAGGTGCACCACCATGTCCAGCTAATTTTTTATTTTCAGTAAAAATGGTGTTTCACTATGTAGGCCAGGCTGGTCCTGAACTCCTGACCTCAGGTGATCTACCCTCCTCAGCCTCCCAAAGTGCTGGGATTATGGGCGTGAGCCACCGTTTCCTGCCTAGGTCATTATTCTTTATATTGTATACAGACACCATATTCACTTGTTTGGATACATATTTGACAGGGGTGTTAAAAGAACAAATTCTTTTTTAGCAGGGTAGCTAGCGAGGCACAGGGAGCAGGAAGGGGCTCACCAGCGAACTTGATGGCGGTGATGGAGGAGGAGTGGTCATCCAGCGTCTGTTCCAGGTTGTAGTTCTTCTCCACGTTCAGCACATGGATCAGCCGGTCCCGACTGGCTGAGGCCAGCAAGGTCATCCCTGTGAGAGGAGAGGATGAGATTGGTTCCTGAAGGCTGCCTGGGTGCCCTGGCCTCCCAAAGGGCAGTGTGACCAAGCTGCCCAGTCCTGGAGAAGGGGGCCAACTTGACCCAGGCCCGGCAAGGGCTACTTCCTCAGCTCCGTGTGGTCTTTCCCAGGGCCCCTACACCCTGACATTTCACCTCCTCACCACCAGCTCAGGGAGGATGAGTCTCAATGGGTTCTCCTCTAGGGACAGCCACAGCAGACACCCCAGCAGAGCCCAGCACTCTTGCCTGCTGAGTTCGACTCCTTGGCACACCAGGTAAATCCCTGGCAACCTCTCAGTCTCTCCTGAAACCACTGTCCTTTCACCCTCTGAGGTCTGGCTGCCTGGGCCTTGTCCAGGTCTGATTGACTGCCTGTGGCCAGACTCCCATCTGCCACCAGCCTTCCCTACTCTGGTCACTTGCTAGGCCTGAGGCTTAACAACATGACCCGAGGCAGAGGGGAGATCAGGAGAGGCAAACCAAGTGAAGAGATGTATAAAGACAAGTCAGTGGGGCACAGGTCATGGGGCATGGGAGAATGAAAGAAGAGCATGGGGAAAATCACATGAGGACCAAATACCACCAAATCCATAACTCCCAAAGTGCTGGGATTACAGGCATAGTGCCCAGCCTAGAAAAAATCTTGAGGAGCCAGGCATGGGGTTCATGTCATGTAATCCCAGCACTTTGGGAGGTCAAGACAGGCAAATCATCTGAGGTTAGGAGTTTGAGACCAGCCTGGACAACATGGTAAAACCCCGTCTCTACTAAAAATACAAAAATTAGCTGGGTGTGGTGGTGGGGTGCCTGTAATCCCAGCTACTCTCAAGAGGCTGAGGCAGGAGAACAGCATGAACATGGGAGGCAGAGGTTGCAGTGAGCCGAGATGGTGCCATTATACTCCAGGCTGGGTGATAGAGTGAGACTCTGTCCCATTAAAAAACAACAGGCTGGGCGTGGTGGCTCACGCGTGTAATCCCAGCACTTTGGGAGGCCGAGGCGGGTGGATCACGAGGTCAAGAGATCGAGACCATCCTGGTCAACATGGTGAAACCCCGTCTCTACTAAGAATACAAAAATTAGCTGGGTATGGTGGCGCACGCCTGTAGTCCCAGCTACTAGGGAGGCGGAGGCAGGAGAATTGCTTGAACTCAGGAGGCGGAGGTTGCGGTGAGCCGAGATCGCGCCATTGCACTCCAGCCTGGGTAACAAGAGTGAAACTCTGTCTCAAAAACAACAACAACAACAACAACAACCAAACAAACAAACCAGGTACGGCGGCTCACACCTGTAATCCTAGCACTTTGGGAGGCCAGGGAGGATGGCTCACCTGAGGTCAAGTTTGCGACCAGCATGGCCAACATGGTGAAATCCTGTCTTTACTAAAAATAGAAAAATTGGCCAAGCGTGGTGGTGGCTGCCTGTAATCCCAGCTACTTGGGAGGCTGAGGCACGAGAATCACTTTAATCCTGGAGGTGGAGGTTGCAGTGAGCCAAGATGGTGCCACTGCCCTCTAGCCTGGGTGACAGAGTGAGACACCATCTCAAAAAAAAAAAAAAAAAAAAAAAAAAAAAAAGCTTGAGGAATCTGGGTGAAGCCCATGTGGGTATTCATTATAATATTCTCCCAATATTTCTATAGGCTTCAAATTTTTTGAAAATAATGCCTAGGCTGGGTGTGGTGGCTCACGCCTGTAATCCCAGCACTTTGGGAGGCTGAGGTGGGTGGATGACCTGAGGTCAGGAGTTCAAGACCAGCCTGGCCAACATGGTGAAACCCCATCTCCACTAAAAATACAAAAAATTTTATGAAAACAAAAAAAAAGAAAAGAAAAGAAAAAGAAAAGAATGACTGTCAATCAATCTACCTTCTCCAGGAGAGGATGAGCTCATTCAGAATTCACTCATTCATACATCTACCCCATTGGCTTGGGGGCTGGCAACAGCAGTGGGCAAGTCAAGCTGAGTCCCAGCTGCTCTGGTTTCGGGGTCCAGCAACAGGGGCCCTTACCAAATACAAGACTCCCAGCTGCCATCCACAGTCCCACCAGACACCAGCTACCCCTTTCTGTGGCTCTGCCAAGGGGGCTCCTCCCTGCCTGACCCCCACTCCATCCCCGCTGTGGGCTCACCTGTCTCCGGCTTAGAGTACTCCAGGCACAGCACCTCAGCATCATGGGCCTCCACCTTGACCAGCTCGTCCATGAAGTGCAGCTCGTGGATCCTGGGAGACACACACTGCCTGCTAAAGCCCCCACACCCCAGCCCCCTGCGCTCTGCCACTGCTAGGAAAGGTCAGAATGGCCAGGCCAGCAACATAAGAACCCCTTATCATGGCCAAATACTCTAGAGATGCACAACCACTTCTCTCACTTAGAAAACTGCCATCGTAAATGGAGTCATGTTGAGCCAGGGGGCACCTCAGCAGACAGCAGCCCCTTGTGGTGCATGAGCCAGAATATAGCCCCAGGGACCTAGGACAGTCCTATAGAAGGGCAGGCACACACACAGGGCTGCATCAGAGGTGGTTCCTGGGATGGGGCAGGAGCCAGGGGTTAGGGGCCGGAGGCCATAGTCCAGCATAGGAGCTATGGATGAGAACATTTGATTCCAGTATCTCATTCTTTTTTTTTTTTTTTTTTTTTTTTTTTTTTTTGAGACGGAGTTTCGCTCTTGTTACCCAGGCTGGAGTGCAATGGCGCGATCTCGGCTCACCGCAACCTCCGCCTCCTGGGTTCAGGTAATTCTCCTGCCTCAGCCTCCTGAGTAGCTGGGATTACAGGCACGCACCACCATGCCCAGCTAATGTTTTGTATTTTTAGTAGAGACGGGGTTTCACCATGTTGACCAGGATGGTCTCAATCTCTCGACCTCGTGATCCACCCGCCTCGGCCTCCCAAAGTGCTGGGATTACAGACTTGAGCCACCGCGCCCGGCCTCCAGTATCTCATTCTTAAGAGTATCAAATCTAGACCTTCCTCGTTCTCCCCAAATGAAATCAGTCATCAGGTCAACCCAGCTTCTCCATTCTACCCATGTGATCTTGGTCCAGATACTTGGTGCCAATAACGTCACTTACATCAGAGGGTCGGTGAGAAGATTAAATTGGTCAACACAGTGTTCAGGCCAGCACTCAACAAGGGAGAAAAGTGCTACCCTATGTTAGCTCTTGGTACTGTTTTGCCACTCTGGACAGTGCCATGTCAGTGTAAAGAGCCCACTGACACAGAGCTGGTCTCACACAGTGAGTGGTATCAAAACAGATGCCAGTATTTAAAAATTATACAATTTCACGGAAAAAAAAAAATCAGCACTTTCTGCTCTTCTTGACAACAGGAAGATGTGATAACTTGGAACCTGCTCTCCTGGGACTGCCTGGTGGCTGCTGCCCCTTTATGTTTCCTCTAGTTCCCCCAACTCTCTTCCATTTCCCAGTGGCTCCAACACCCAGGTGGTCACAGCTGTCATTTGTCATCTTAAACCTGGCCCTAGTGACAGGGCCTATGTCCCACTAGCACCTACTGGGTTGGTAACATCTTGACAAACCTTGACAGGGCGCATGAGCAGCCTGAACTCTCAGATATCCCACCCTCATGGCCCCTCTCTTAGGGCCACTAGGACCCTTTTCCAGCTGGCATCTTCACGAGCACTTCAGCACTGGTACTACGTGGCCGGTGAAAGTGTCACTCTGCCCTAGAGTCATATGACCTTGCCTGTTTATAGGCAAAGTCTGCACACCCCAGCTGCTGAGGTCCTGGTAGCTACCCTGCTCTAGCCCTTCTGGAGGCCCCTTCCGAGCTTAAGTACCCAAGGGTGGCAGGTTACCAGATTGCTATTCACAGCCCTTCATTCCCAATGGGCAGCAGGAGGTGCCAAGGCCAGGGCTCCTGCCCACCGCCCTGAGAACCCGAGCTGGAGCTGGGAGGTGTATACTGGACACTGCCAGGACCCACTTGCCTCAGATTTCCACTTCGGTCGCCTGAAGCCAAATGTTGGCCGTCAGGACTGACCTGCATGACCCGCACCCCGGCTTTCACGTCCATGGGTGTCCCATTCTCGCTCCCCCGGTCTGGGAAGTGTGACATGTCCTGCAGGTGCTGGATGTCATTCTCCACATACACAACCTTCAGCAGGGTCTGCAGGAAGGACAGGGCTGAGGTCAGCACCACAAACAGCTCAGAAGCACTTCTGAAATTGTGTCCCTCCACAGCTAGTCTCTTCTACATTCATAACACAACTCTAATTTTGAGCTGGGAAGTTTGCCAATCAGAATAATTATTTCCTCGCCTCACCTCCCCTGAAGCTAGATGAGAACATGTGAATAAATTCTGAACAACTAAATATGAAGCAAGCATGTACTCTTCCAAGTCTTTTCTTCATCTTGCAGCCCGGAACTTGGATATGATAGCAGGAGCCCCACAGCCACACTGGGTTATGAGGACACAGGCTACTTCTTCAAATTACAGAGAGCTGGAAGGCCCTTGGATCCCTAAGGGCTTCCTGCAGAATGGTCTAAACTGGTTACCTTCAGACTCAGACTACTTTTATGAGTCAGAAGCCTGACTTTTACCTCTTATTTTGAGTTTTTCTATCGTGTGGAGCCAAAAACAGCCTGTATGTCACAGGTACAGAGGAGACGATGGTAGCACTACGTGGAGAATGAGGGGAGTAATAAAGGTGCACCTGCTACAGCCTCCCGCATCGAGGGCCTTTTTAGTTCCAGTTGCACTGACCTCTTTCATGTTTTCCAATTCACCCAGCTGTTTCCCACCCCATGGCCTTCGTACAGGCTAATGCCTAAGTATTGACCCTCTTCCCTTCCCTCTTCACTCCTCCCAATCTCAACTTAGCTGTCCCTTCCACGGGAAGCTGCTCCAGATGTCCCAGACAAGTTCACATGCTGCTGCTCTATGTCCTACTAGCACCCTGCACATTTCATGGTGCTTGTCGCACTTGTGATTGCGCATAACATGGATGGTTGTCAGTTCACTGTCTGCCCTCACTGGACTGTGTGTGCCACAGGGCAGGAGAAGAGTCTTAGTCACTGTTGTGTCCCTAGCATGCAGCAAAGCACGTGGCATGGACCTTAATAAATATCTGCAGAATAAATGAATGCATGACTCAGGTCTCAGCTACCAGAGAGGCTTCCTCGCTGGCGTCGCAATGGTAACCAAAATTTCTTCAGCAAGCTTTTCTCCCCAGCCTCCCATCATGGCTCTTGCCAGCATTCTGCCCGCACCTCCCTGAGGTCTCACTGTGTGGCAGCCAGTGGACAGAGGGAGCCCCAGAATAGCTGGGCTCATCAGCTGCTCTCCCAGGGAGTTCCACCTCAAGACTTAGAAAGCAATTTCACCTCTGCTGGGTGTGTTGGGGCTGCCTGGAGTGGCTGTGTCCACACATCTGGAAAGCAGGAGCCAACTGGCAGAGAATCAGAGGGGACAGACCATGCCGCCTCAGAGGGGGAGCAGGAGAAACAGAAACAAGAGGAAGGGACGCAGAGAGGGACCCGCCTTGGCTGCCAGTTCTTGCCCTGGTGGAACCTAACATCTAGGGTCCATCAGAGTCCCTCCTGCCCCTGCATCCACGCTTACAGTAGGTCTTTATTCCTCCTGAAAGATGACTCACATGCCAGGCGCGGTGGCTCACGCCTGTAATCCCAGCACTTTGGGAGGCCAAGGCAGGTGGATCATGAAGTCAGGAGTTTGGGGCCAGCCTAGCCAACGTGGTGAAACCTTGTCTCTACTAAAAATACAAAGATTAGCCAGGCACAGTGGCAGGCGCCTGTAATCCTAGCTACTCGGGAGGCTGAGGCAGGAGGATCACTTGAACCTGGAAGGTGAAGGTTGCAGTGAGCTGAGATCACGCCACTGCACTCTAGCCTGGGTGACAGAGCAAGACTCTGTTTCCAAAAAAAAAAAAAAAAAAAAAAAAAAAAGATGGCTCACAAAGGAAACCACTTACATTGCTGAAGATGTTTTTCTGCCAGTGAGAGTCAGGGCTACTGTCCAAGTTCCAGAAGCGAATGGTGTTGTCTGAAGAGCAAGTCAGAAAAGATCCTGATGGCAAACAAGCTCTCTGGTCTTCAAACTCAGGATACACCTATAGTTCCCAGACGACAAGGCAAAGAGTGACTCAATGACAGCACTACGACTTACTGTTGAATTTTCCTGAAAAAAAAATTTTTTTAAGTAAGTTACAGATAAACAGGTATCATGCAATACTTTCTATGCTAAAAATTAACAAGGCAAAAAAAAAAAAAGGACACAAAATGCTGCCATATATTGTACATGTCCCACCTTCAGCTTCGGTCTTAACACATAACCTTAAATAAACTTCCAAGGGAAATGCGGAACTCAGTCAAACATCACTGAGCACAAAAGAACAATGTACCATGAGCAAGAAGCAGCAGAAGCAACAGAGTGTAGCAAGGCTTCAAATACTGAAATTATTAAGTCAGGGGAGGTGGGGCATGCCTGTAGTCCCAGCTACTTGAGAGGCTGAGGCAGGAGGATAGCTTGAGGTCAGGTGTTCAAGCCCAGTCTGGCCAACATATGAGACTGTGTCTCAAAATAGACAGACAAACCAAAACAAAAACAAAAACAAAAATACCCAAATTGGAATTATCAGACAGAACATAACTATGTCTAACATGTTTAAAGAACTAAAAGACTAGCCGGGCACAGTGGCTCACACCTGTAATCCAAGAACTTTGGAGGCCAAGGTGGGCGGATCACCTGAGGTCGGGAGTTCAAGACCAGCCTGACCAACATGGTGAAATCCCGTTTTGTTTTTTTAAAAAGAAATAAAAGATATATATTTACATATATCATATATGTTTATGCATATTATATATATACATTTTATATATGCATACATATATATACACATACATATATATAAAATATGTAAGTATATATATGTATTTTTGAGACAGAGTCTTGCTCTGTCACCCAGGCTGGAGTGCAGTGCTGAGATCTCAGCTCACTGCAACCTCCATCTCCCAGATTCAGGCGATTCTTCTGCCTCAGCCTCCCGAGTAGCTAGGACTACAGGTGTGTGCCACCACACCCAGCTAATTTTTGTACTATTAGTAGAGATGGGGTTTCACCACATTGGCCAGGGTGGTCTCAAACTCTTGACCTTGTGATCTGCCCACCTCAGCCTCCCAAAGTAGTGGGATTACAGGCATGAGCCAACGTGCCCGGCCTAAAAGATAATTTTGACAAGATTAAAAGTATGAAGCCAACCAGAAATTATAAAGATTAACCAAGCAGGGCTGAAAAAGAACAAAATAGAACTGCATCTAGAAATTAATAAAAAAAAAACATACTAGGCCGGGCGCGGTGGCTCAAGCCTGTAATCCCAGCACTTTGGGAGGCCGAGGTGGGTGGATCACAAGGTCAAGAGATCGAGACCATCTTGGTCAACATGGTGAAACCCCGTCTCTACAAAAACACAAAAAATTAGCTGGGCATGGTGGCGTGTGCCTGTAATCCCAGCTACTCAGGAGGCTGAGGCAGGAGAATTGCCTGAACCCAGGAGGCGGAGGTTGCGGTGAGCCAAGATAGCGCCATTGCACTCCAGCCTGGGTAACAAAAGCAAAACTCCATCTCAAAAAAAAAAAAAACAAAAACAACAGCCGGGCGCAGTGGCTCACGCCTGTAATCCCAGCACTTTGGGAGGCTGAGGCAGGTGGATCACAAGGTCAGGAGATCAAGACCATCCTGGTCAACATGGTGAAACCCCGTCTCTACTAAAAATACAAAAAATTAGCTGGGCGTGGTGGCGCGTGCCTGTAATCCCAGCTACTCAGGAGGCTGAGGCAGGAGAATTGCTTGAACCCAGGAGGCGGAAGTTGCGGTGAGCCGAGATCGCGCCATTGCACTCCAGCCTGGGTAACAAGAGTGAAACTCCGTCTCAAAAAAACAAACAAACAAAAAAAACAAAAAAACATACTAAAAACCAAAGATTAGATATAATTGAGGAGAAAATTAAGTTAACTGAAAGACAGAACTAAAGATATTTAAAATGAAGCTGAAAGGGACAAACAGCCACCATACAAAGAGATTTCAAAATATGGAAGACTGAGAACCGGGAAGATGACAGTAGTGGCATTAATTTTTTTAATCTCCCAAAATCACCACCTAAGAAAAACATCAACCAGACAGCAAAACCCAAACTTACAGACAACATTTATAGCAAAACTCAGTAACAAAATATTCCCATCACCCTCAAAATACAAGTGTGTGGGACAAACCACCACCAGTCACAAGACCTACATATCATCAGTATGCATGTGGGAGACAGAGAAGCAATTAGGCAACTGACAGACCCAGCAGCAGGGTAATTCCAAAGCAGCCAACAGGTGTTCATTGGAAAGCACACTGGGCCAAACTGAACAGCAGCTGAAACGGAGGGTTTCATCCACCCCAACAATGCTTGCGTGCAAGGGGTAAGGCCTAAAGGGACCGGAGAAAATCCTGTGAACTCTCAAACTGAGCTGCCAGGCCTCCCCTTCAGGACAAAGCCCCATACTGAAGAGAAACTGCTGAGAGTAGAAACAAAATTTATCAATAACAACAGGGACAGAAGAAATAAACAGGAGATTCAGATTAAAGGAGAGACATAACACATAAAGAGGACCATAAAAAAGGAAGTATCAGAAAGCAGGCTGACATACACTATACAAGTAACAGAAGCATGTAATCCTAGCACTTTGGGAGGCTGAGGCAGGAGGATTGCTTGAGCCCGAGTTTAAGACAAGCCTGGGCAGCACAGTGAGACCGCATCTCTTTCAAAAATAAAAAATTAGCCGGGCATTGTAGTGCATGCCTATGGTCCTAGCTACTCAGTAGGCTGAGGCAGGAGGATTGCTTGTGCCTACAAGGTTGAAGCTTCAGTGAGCTGTGATCGTGCCACTGAAATCCAGCCTAGGCAACACAGTGAGAAACTCTTTGAAAAAGAAACAAAACAAAACAAAACAGGCCATCCTGTCCCCCGCGCCAAAAAAAACCAGAAGACAAGAGTTCTCTCTTGTGCAGTTGGATAAACCGTCCTTAAGCACACCAACTTCTAAAATTTCAGAAAAACTGGTATCGCATAAAAATGAACAACAGGAAAGGACCAAGGTCAAATCCAACAGTTACTCTTAAAAAAAAGCACACCAGACTTTGGGAGGCCGAGGCGGGTGGATCACGAGGTCAAGAGATCGAGACCATCCTGGTCAACATGGTGAAACCCCGTCTCTACTAAAAATACTAAAAAAAATTAGCTGGGCATGGTGGCGTGTGCCTGTAATCCCAGCTACTCAGGAGGCTGAGGCAGGAGAATAGCCTGAACCCAGGAGGCGGAGGTTGTGGTGAGCCGAGATCGCGCCATTGCACTCCAGCCTGGGTAACAAGAGCGAAATTCCGTCTCAAAAAAAAAAAAAAAAAAAAGAAATATTCAGGTCAGCGTGGTGGCTCATGCCTATAATCCTAGCACTTTGGGAAGCTGAGGCGGGTGCACTGCCTGAGCACAGGAGTTCGAGACCAGCCTGGGCAACATGGTGAAACCCTGTCTCTACTAAAATACAAGAAATTCACCAGGTATGGTGACATGTGCCTGTAATCCCAGCTATTCTAGAGACTGAGGCATGGGAATTGCTTGAACCTGGGAAGTGGAGGTTGCAGTAAACCAAGATTGTGTCACTGCATTCCAGCCTGGGTGTCGAGCAAGACCCCACCAAAAAAAAAAAGAAAGACAGAAAGAAAAGAAATACTCAGAACAGGGAAGTCCATAAAGACAGAAGCAGATTAGTCATTTCCAGGGATGGGAGGAGTGGGAAATAGGGAGGACTGCTTAACAGATACAGAATTTTTTTGGGGGAGGGGTGGGTGATGAAAATGTTCTGAAACTAGAGTAGTGATGGCTGCATGACATTGTAAGTGTACTAAATGCCACCAAATAGTACACTTTAAAATAGATGAAATGGTAAATTTTATGCCATGTATATTTTGCCCCTACATACATATACATATATATATAAATTCCCTATTCCAAAATAAATGGGGTTCGAAAGGGAGAGAATATAGTATATAATGGCTACATATTCAGATCCTGTAGATATAGTAAAATTATTTTAAAAATTGGACAGAATAGAGAAAATATATACAATACAATTGTTTTAACTGTCTTCAGAATTGAATAGTTGTCATTTTCAGATTGTTGTTTTTTTTTTTTTTTTGAGACGGAGTTTCGCTCTTGTTACCCAGGCTGGAGTGCAATGGCGCGATCTCGGCTCACCGCAACCTCCGCCTCCTGGGTTCAGGCAATTCTCCTGCCTCAGCCTCCTAAGTAGTTGGGATTACAGGCACGAGCCACCACGCCCAGCTAGTTTTTTGTATTTTTAGTAGAGACGGGGTTTCACCTTGTTGACCAGGATGGTCTCGATCTCTCGACCTCGTGATCCACCCGCCTCGGCCTCCCAAAGTGCTGGGATTACAGGCTTGAGCCACCGCGCCCGGCCTTCAGATTGTTGTTATGTATAATGTGGGAAAAAGCAAATGAGTTACTGGGGATATTCAAATTCCACCATCCCCTGTGTCCTTAAGAACTAGGCTCTGGAAGCATCAACTCAATAGCTATGAGGATCCCTGACACTCAGCCTGTGATTCTGAAATCCCAATTTGTACTAAAAAAATATACATGTCTTTTCTTTTTTTTTTTTGAGATATAGTTTTTGCTTGTTGCCCAGGCTGGGGTGCAATGGCGCAGTCTTGGCTCACTGCAACCTCTACCTCCTGGGTTCAAGCAATTCTCCTGCCTCAGCCTCCTGAGTAACTGGGATTACAGGCATGTGCCATCACGCCCAGCTAATTTTGTATTTTTAGTAGAGACAGGGTTTCTCCATGTTGGTCAGGATGGTCTTGATCTCTTGACCTTGTCATCTGCCCACCTCAGCCTCTCAAAGTGCTGGGATTACAAGTGTGAGCCACCAAGCCCGGCCAATTTCTTGCATTATTAGTAGAGATGGGGTTTCACCATCTTGGCCAGGATGGTCTTAAACTCCTGACCTCGTGATCCACCCACCTGGGCCTCCCAAAGTGCTGGGATTACATTGCACCAGGCCTGACTGGCTAATTTTAAAAAATTAGTTGTAGAGATGGGATCTTATGTTGCCCAAGCTGGTCTCAATCTCCTGGGTTCAACTGATCCTCCCGCCTTAGCCTCCCAAAGTGCTGGGATTACAGGTGTGAGCCACCATGACCCGCCTTCAACTTTAAAACAAAACAAAACAGTGAAATACATAAACATCCTCCACAGCAAAGCTCTCTGTGCCAGTGCATGTTCCTCCTGTAGGGCCTCTGCTTGTGGTTCTCCCCAGCAGTTGTAGGACTTATTCCTCAACTTCCTGCAGGTCCCAGCTCAAATGTCATGTCCTCAGGGAGGTCTTCCCTGATCTTGCTCCTCTCTAGAATACCATCTGGATTTCCCTTCCCTGCCTCATTTTTCTTCAGAGAGTTACTGCTGCTTGGCATATTATTCACCAATGATGTTTCTAGGTTTCCTTTCCCACCCACATGTGAGCTCATTAAGGACAGGGTTTTGGTCTGTGTCCTCAGCACCTAGGACAGGGCCTGATGCATAGGAGGGGATCAATGAGTATCTTCTGAAGGAATTACTGAATGGGTTCCCAAACTCTGTGGGGAACTGTGCAGAGGCTGAGCAGGGGCAGAGAGACGGAGGGGCTCACCTCCACATTCCAGACGTAAGAGCTGTGGAAGAGCTCTGACCACACCTTGCCCACTCTGTTGATGTCTTTGATGTCCCAAATGTAGATGCTGTGGTCCTTATACACGCAGGACAGCCACTGGTGGATGGGGTCGAAGGTCAGTGCCACTGTATCTGGGTAGACTGCTTCTGCCTTCCTGTGGAAGAGGAAGCTAACAAGACCACATGGGTCATCAATCGCCATCACCGTCACTGAGTAGTGACAGCCACCTCTAGTGACAGTGGAGCTGCCTCCCCAGCAATGCCATCCCTCATGGTGCTTGTGGCCATGCATCTCTCCTGCTCCAATTCCACTTCTCCCCTTTCCCTCTTCCTCTGCTTTGCTTCTCATGTAGAGGATACAAACTGGAAGCTTCTGCCTGGCCCTGAGAACAACTGGGTTTTTGATTCCTATGAACATTTCTCTCCCATCATTTCACCCAATCCAAGCTCCTGCTCTCTAAGCATAGAAAGATAATAAGCATATATTTAGGCCCCACCTCTTCTTGGCCTCACCAACACATGATAAAAAAACCCATGTCCTAAGGAGGCTGGGGAGCTGCCCCTTGGCCTGGGGTCTCCCTACAAAGGCTACAGTTTACTGAGCATTTATACTGTGCTAGCCAAGCGTTTTAGCTGCAACAAACTCTCACGACTATGGTAAGAGGTAGGTACTACATTTTACACATGAGAAAATGGAAGCACAGGAAGGTATAGTCACCTTCTCGAGGTCACACAGCACAACAGAAGGCAGCAGAGTGGCCAACCTTGCTACTCAATGCAACACTGCCTGTGAGTTGTTCACCCCTCCTTTCCTTCATGACACCCAGTTCCCCTGTTCAGGCTCTGTTGTGGAAAACGCACCCAAGAGTTAATATCCAGAAATCCACAAAGAGGCAGACCTAGATACCCGGCACCCGCTGGTTAGGTAGCCCCTGATTCCATAAAACAGACTTGCAACAAAGGGGAAGACAAGCCACAGCCTACTGCTTCCATCCACTCTTGATACAGCAGCCAAGGGACCTAACATGTAAGGCCTGGTCACTTACTCCAATGTCTGAAACCCCCAGCAGCTGCCCACAGACCTGAGGCTAGACTACAGGTGCCCCACGCTGGCCTCGTCTCCCACCATCCTCCCCTGGCATACTGGGCTCTGCCCACACAGTCCCTTACTATTCCTGCAACATGACAAGCACAGTGGGGGGTCACCTCTACTGCTGGGACCCAGCTCTGCACACACCTATAAGCAGCTCCTTCTCACCAGACACCCAATCAGCACAGTCTACCCTCGGCATTCCCAAAGCACTGATGCCGACCTGAAATGATCTTTTTTGTGTACTTGCTTATCATTGAGCCCCCCTGCTAGACTGCACAGAGGCAGCGATTTTGCTGCTTCATTATAGGTGTGTCTTGCTTCCAGCCCAGGGCTGGCACTTAGCAGCTGCTTAGTAGGGGTCAGCCATGTGGCTGGAAACACTTCACCACATTCACACCTGCTCCGCACTGTTCTTCACCACACTGACTGCTGTCTGAAATTATACTGTTTATTCCTTTGTTTTCTCACTGACTGTTTCTTCCCCCACACAGCCTTACTTCTCACTGTGAAGCTTGCCTCAGAAGGGAAGGACTTTTCTGCTTTGTAATACCCAGCGCTGAGAGTCATGATGGGTATTTGTGGAATGGACAGACAGATGAATGGATCTGGAAGCATGGATGAATGCCAGCAGAGAGACTCTGGTTGGGCCCCTCCAGTTCCCTCTCCCTGTAGGGCAGTACCTGGGCTCCAGTCCTTGTGCCACATCTACCCCAAGGTAGTGCGGCTTGGGCAGGTTGGCAAGGTAGTGCAGGCTGTGGGCCTGGAAGATGCGGACTATCCCATCTGTGCAGCCACAGAAGATGAGCTCCTGGCTGACACAGAGGCAGGAAGACAGGGAGACCTGTGGAGGCAAAGGGGACCCCAGTGGATTTAGTGCTTCACGTGGTCTGGCCCAGGGACATGGGGACTGACAGAGCAGCCTTAGGCCTCCAGAGAAGACTTACAGTTCCTTGGGTCTAAGACACCCATTTTAGCATATTTTAAGATTTTTGAGGCCGGGCGCGGTGGCTCACGCCTGTAATCCCAGCACTTTGGGAGGCCGAGGCGGGTGGATCACGAGGTCAAGAGATCGAGACCATCCTGGTCAACATGGTGAAACCCCGTCTCTACTAAAAATACAAAAAAACTAGCTGGGCATGGTGGTGCGTGCCTGTAATCCCAGCTACTCAGGAGGCTGAGGCAGGAGAATTGCCTGAACCCAGGAGGCGGAGGTTGCGGTGAGCCGAGATCGCGCCATTGCACTCCAGCCTGGGTAATAAGAGCGAAAACTCCGTCTCAAAAAAAAAAAAAAAAAAAAAGATTTTTGAAATCAGAATGTAACATATGGCCACTATTGAAAGACATAGGCCAGCAGTCAGACAGAAGCGTGAACAGGGACAGAGTTGTCACTGCTGTCTACAGGGAAACGTAGCTGTGAATGGAAAATAGCTGTTCAGCAGACTGCAACTTCAGTTAAGTCACTTGCAGTAATAGGGTTGAATTTTAGGCTTAAATCTTATTCCCTATTGCTTCCAAACAACTTCATAAAGACTATACTCCAAAGCGGTACAGAAAAAAGTTACAGTATCTAGGAAGGCTGTCTGTTCTATCAGGAAATGCTAGACCTCTAGACACCGCTTAAAGGAGTTTTTCCAAATCTACAAGGACTTAATTTATGAGTCATTTAGTGCTGAGGAATTAAACATCTATCTATTGAGAGCTTTTCACTTGGTTGAAAGAGACAAAATGAGGTTTGACCAACTAGGAAAGAGATAAAACTTGGAACCCCTCCATGTGCCATTAACCTCAAAGGTGATCTCCAGAGTGAGTCACAAAGGCAGGACAGAACAGGAGAGAAAACCACAATGCCCCAGCTGATAGCCAAATGGGCAACTGATTCCAGATGGGAAAACAGCTTGGACTCAAACCTTCAGATACTAAAGGAAAGGAGCTCTGCAATGTATCAATAGATTATGCTTTAGTTTAAAAGTTTATGGCCAGGCACAGTTGCTCATGCCTATAATTCCAGCACTTCAGGAGGCCAAGACGAGTGGATCATTGAAGGTCAGACCAGCCTGGCTAACATGGTAAAACCCTGTCTCTACTAAAAATTCAAAAATTAGCCGAGGCGGGTGACAGGTGCCTATGATCCAGGCTGCTTGGGAGGCTGAGGCAGGAGAATTGCTCGAACCTGGGAGGTGGAGGTTGCAGTGAGCCAAGATTGCGCCACTGCACTCCAGCCTGGGCAACAGAGTGAGACTCCTTTTCAAAAAAATAAAAGTAAAAATAAATAAAAGTTTGCATATTTTGTGTAGTCTTTTTTGACTAAAAAATTATTAAACTAATGTTATCTCTGATTTTTTTAAAAATGTAGTCCTCTACCAGCCAAGAGTGCTCAACTGAGAAGAGAAATGTACAGCAGATCAAATAGTGATGGGAAAACAACTGTCACCTTGAGCCCATTTCAGGGTACCAAGCACTGTGCTCACTGCCTTGCCTATATTATCTCACCAGACTTCCTTATCAGCTTTACGGGGAGGGCAGCAGTACTCCCATTTTACAGATGTGGAACCGAAGCTCAGAGGGGAAGTCATTCACCACTAGTCATATAAGCAGAACCTGTGTGGTCAATACTGATGAGCAGCAAAGACTCTGTCCCACTGATGGCAGAGAGGGAGGGTGGTACCTTGAGGTTGATCCACTTCTCCAGCACCCTCTTCTCATTGAACTGGCAAAGGAGGCCTGAGTAGGACACACAGAAGGTACTGCCCGCCATCCGGCCCCGACCACAGGCCACACCACAGAAAATGTTGTTGTGCAGCTCGCCCAGTATGCCTGAGCGCCCAACAAGGGGTACTGTGCCCGTCACCTGGAGACACAGAGGGCACAGTGAGATACTGTCCACACAGCTGAGCCCAAACAGGGCCACGATGGGCCCTGCATGACCAGATGATAGGACACATCTAAACAGGAGAACCCTAAGAAGCTCTTCTAAATGGAGGAGAAGGAAAGAAAACAGTAGAGCCCTGCCCCTCTGGTTAGAGGGGCTGGACAGCAGCAGTCCAACAATGAGAGCTGGTCCCAGGGTCAGGGGGTTCCTGACAGGGCCTGTGCATCAGCACCCTGAGAGTAGGTCCAGAAGCAGCAGCTGGGCCCTTGAGATGCCAAATGGTCCGAGACCACTGCCCCCAAATCTCAGGGAGAAACGGGAGCCCATGCTGCCACCGATGGTGACTCCCTCAGGGCCTGGCTGAAAGGGCAGGGACAGAAACTCACCTTTGTCTCAGTGGAGACTTCCAAGAACCAGAACCTCACATGCCGGTTCCCAACAGTGACAAAATAGCTGCTGTCCTCTGAGAAGGAGAGAGCAATGACTCTACAAGATACCTTGTTGGAGGCCACCACGATGTCTTTCTGGAAAAATAAGCACAGAGAAGCTCATGCCAGCACTCATTCCATTGAACTATCGGTGCCCTTGCTCTCAGCCTGGACCTCCCTGCTCATCCCCGCTTCAAGTCTGTCTTCCTGGGACCCTACAGAGAGCTGCTGTTTGGGGAAACCTATGTGGGGCACTCTGCCCATTCCTCAGCAACAAAGGAGGGGACAGAGGCTTGGAAAGGTCCCCATGTGAGAATATGTTCCAGAATTCTCCCCAAGGGTCTAAGCTCTGCAACCCACACACAGTGTTGGGGACAGTCATGGCTGGGATGTAAGGATGACACAACCTCTGGCTGTCACAGATAGGGCTCTTGCTCTGGGCCTTGCTCTGAGTCCTTCACAGGATAACTCACAGAATTTTGTCAGTGGCCCCATGAGGGAGGTGCTTCTCCACAATGCTGCCAGGCTCAGAGGCAGAGATGTCATGTGTTCAACTCAAGGTCACACAGTGGGCTATGGGCAGAGCCAGGACTTGGTACCCACTTCTGCTGGCTCCACAGCTGTTCCAAAGCCCAGCCTTCCAGTGCTTATCAACTCACTGAAGTCTCACAACTCAACAAGGTAAGTACTACTATATCTTCTAACAAAGGAGAAAAAAGACTCGCAGAGATGTTAAGTCACTCGCCTAAGGTCACAGCTGGTCAATACAAAAATATTTATAATTCTTCTAGCTGGGAGCCTGTCTTGTGCCCTACAATAAGGGATCAGCATGCAGCAGGTGCTCAATAGCTGTCATCTGTTGGGTGAGTGGGCATTTTACTACATTCTCTCATATAGCTCTCCCAGTGCCTGAGACACAGGATGCTCTGGCAGCCGGCTGCCTGCCACATGCCCACTGGTCAGCTCTTACCTTCCAGTCCCAGACGTTGAGCACCATGTCATGTTGGTAGCCCATGGACACGATGTGTTTCATATTGGGCGAGAAGGCCACACAGGCCACACCATACTTGTGGCCTAGCATCTCCGCCACCTGATTTTTCTCCTCCACATCCCAGATGCGCACGGCAGGCCTGTGTCCATTCTAGGAAAAGTGGGATCATTACTGCTGCTAGACTCTGTACCAGGCAAGGCTAGAGGGGTTGTCAAGGCTGAAGATGGCACTGCCACAGGCTGTGCCCAAAAGCCACCTCCCTCATCTGCCACTGGGCTGTTCTGGCCCAGGAAGGAGCTATTTCAGCGACTCCCAGGCCTGCTGGGAGCAGAAGGAATGACCCCCCAAGGCCCCCCAGGCCCCCACTCCCACTCAATCATGATCATGACTCACCTCCCCTGTCACTATGTACTTCCCATCAGGGGAGAAGGCCAGAGCACTCAGAGACTTCCTGCGGATAAGGAAAAGAGCTGATCACTGGTTCCACTGAGGGTGGGCAGCCAGATCCCATCCTGGTGACTCCCATAGCACTCTGCCCTCTTCTGCCTCCCAAGCCTTGGAAGAGGCCAGGAGGGGTGAGCTCAAGCAGCTCCCACAAAACCAGTGCTGCTGGCGTGTCCAGCACAGCACACAGAGAAATGGGGGTAAAAGCAAAGGCCCCTTTCACCCTGAGACACCAAACCCAAATGGGGTAGACACTGTATGAGGACTCTGCTTTCTTCTCCTTCTACCACAGTGGTTACCCTAAGATCCCACCCACCCTACAACACTGGGAAATAGAGATGCAGGAGATGGTACAGGCCTGGCCTAACTCAAGGGGTGGTGCTGATGGGAGGACCCTGGCAGGCATCATATCAAGGGAGCCTTGCAGCGTGTGCTCCACTGCTAAATGCTGAAGGTGTTCTGGAAAATCCATAAACAACCAAAACGTTTCTGATACTCCTAGCTAGCCTGCACAAGGACTGAATGAGCAGGCCAGCTAGTATGTTTTTGGCAGCAAGATTCACAGAATCAGACAGAATGGTTTCCTTCTTCTCCTCCCTTTCTTTTAATCTTATTTTTACCTTGTTCCTTAACAATCTAATAATTGTTTCCCTATGTGAGATGGTAAATTAGCGTGCAGATAACTAAGTAAATGCCTCTAAGTGAGACTCTGGCAACTTTAAGGAGTATTCATCATCAAGTCAACCTGTTTCCCGGGCTTCCTGTAGCTCCTTACTCCAGCAAACAGGGCAAGCTGCCTCCTGGATATCCACTTGCCTCTCTTTCCTCACTGACATGAGCCCACTTTTATGCTTGCAGCTACACAGATATAGCTCTATGACTTAGTCTGGCCAATGAGAAATAAACTGACATGCTGTGTGGACTTCCTGAAATGCCCCTCAAAGGGAACCCTTTGGCCCTGCTTCCTACCAGTTTTCCTCCTGAAATAAGCACACAACAGCCAGAACTCCATCTTGGGCCATGAATTGACTTCAAGACCAGAAGCCTCACAATAAATGAGGCAGAGCAGCAGGAGAGAAGGAATGGGGCCGGGAATGGTGCCTCATGCCTGTAATCCCAGCACTTTGGGAGGCAGAGGTAGGTGGTCAGGAGTTTGTGACCAGCCTGGTCAACATGCTGAAACCCCATCTCTACTAAAAATACAAAAATAGCCGGGCATGGTGGTGGGTGCCTATAATCCCAGCTACTTGGGAGGCTGAGGCAGGAGAATCATTTGAACATGGGAGACAAAGGTTGCAGTGAGAGGAGATTGTGCCATTACACTCCAGTCTGTGTGACAGAGTGAGACTCTGCCTCCAGGAAAAAAAAAAAAAAGTAGCCAGGTATGGTGGCACGTGCCTGTAGTCCCAGCTACTTAGGAGGCTGAGGCAGGAAAATCGCTTGCATCTGGGAGGTGGAGGTTGCAGTGAGCCAAGATTGAGCCACTGCACTCCAGAATGGGCAACAGAGCAAGACTCTGTGTCAAAAAAAAAAAAACAAAAAAAAAGGAGTGGGGTCCCTGGTGACCAGAGACACTGACTCTGGGCTGCCCACCTCTGGACATGCAGGAAGAGCATGCCCTTGGGTTTTGAGCCACGCTGTGAGGGGTTTCTGTTGTCTGTAGCTGCCCCTAACCTGTTGCATGCCCTGACCTTGTGCCTGGCCCTTTGACAAATGCTGTGTGGCTATCACTGCACTGATTCCTCATGCATGCTTCACCGAGTCAGGGCTCTCATAAGCCAACTTTGCAGATGACGTGACTGCAACAAAGGGAAGTCGACTGCCTGCAGTTACCTAACCAGACATGGCAGAGCCCCAACCTCTAAGCCAGTAGTTCTCAGTCCTGGCTGCACATTAGAATTCCCTGGGGAGCATCTAAAACATGTCAAAGCCTAAGATTAGTTGAGTGAAAGTTTCGTGAGGAACAGGGTAGCTTTGCTCAGTCTCAGAAAAGATGTCCCCAGAATACTTGCTAGTGACAAAGGGAAAAAGACAGTCTTGGAAGTGGAGGAATCTGGCAGGCACTATCTTGGCAAATTGCTCCCAGTCAACAAAACCGGTCTCGGGAGACCTCCTGAGAGGAGGCACCAAGAAAACACAGTACCCTTCTGGTCTATTCCTGTCAAAGATGCAGAAGCTGAGTCTACCTGGGAGGAGGCATCGGACAAACCCAAATGCTGGGACACTCTACAAAATACCATGTCTACAATCCTCAAAAGCATCAAGTTCCTGAAAGTCGAGAAAAGACAGAAGAGTCATGTCAGCCTGAAGGAGACTGAGGTGACAACTCAATGCAATGTGTGGTTCCACACAGAATCCTCTGATCATAAACGACAATTGTGGGACAATGGCTGACTCCTGAATGGAGCCATCTGTGGAGTGCATGGGAGTGATGCACCCATTTTCATTTCCTGATTTTGCTGGATGTATAACAGTTTGGAAGGACTGTCACATTTTTTTTGTAGGAAATACACATTGACGTATTTATTTTATTTTACTTTATTTTTTTTGAGAGGAAGTCTTGCTCTGCTGCCCAGGCTGGAGTGCAGTAAGCGATATTGGCTCACTGCAACCTCTCCCTCCCGGGTTCAGGCGATTCTCCTGCCTCAGCCTCCTGAGTAGCTGGATTACAGGCACCCACCACCACCCCAGGCAAATTTTTGTATTTTTAGTAGAGACAGGGTTTTCCTACGTTGCCCAGGCTGGTCTCAAACTCCTGACCTCAAGTGATCCTCCTGCCTCCAAGGCCTCCCAAAGTGCTGAGATTACAGGTGTGAGCCACCACACCCAGCCTGAAGTATTTAGCTATATAAGGGCATTAGGTCTACAACTGATTCTCATAGTTCAGAACAATTGAATATGTATATAGACAACATTTGGCTAGGCGCGGTGGCTCCCACCTGTAATTTAGCACTTTGGGAGGCCGAGGAGGGCACATTGCCTAAGCTCAGGAGTTCAACACCACATTTGGCAACATGGTGCACCCTGTCTCCACTAAAACACAAAAAATTAGCCAGGCATGGTGGCACACGCCTGTAGTCCCAGCTACTCAGGAGGCTGAGGCATGAGAATCGCTTGAACCTGGGAGACGGAGGTTGCAGTGAGCTGAGATTATGCCATTGCGCTCCAGGCTGGGCGACAGAGTAAGACTGCGGGGGGGAAAAAAAAAGCTAACATTTGGGAAATATGGAAAAAGTCTTTGTGCTATTCAAAGTCTGAAATTATTTCAATACAAAAAGTCTAAAAACTGCCAATGCCCAGGTTTCACTCCAGAACAACTGATTTGGCTTTCTCTTGGGGTGAGGCCCATGGGCTAGGTGATCCTGATATGCAGTTAGGGTGAAAACCGCCACACTGGCCACACCACCTCCTAACACAGACCCACAGGTGGTCAAGGGTGGGCACCTGCATGCCACCTACTACAGATCCAGGCTACCCAATCCACTGCCTACAGGTGAGAGGAACTGGCCACAGGAGCCTGACAAATGTCACTAAGCTCAGCCCATCACTGTCACAGGGGAATGTGGGCCCCAGAGGCCAGTATTTCTCACTTTTCCAAACAACAGGGACATTTGGATTTTTGTATTGAAAAACTTGAAATGTCCACTCATCCAACCTTTAAAACACACTGTGTCTGGCAAGTCTATGAGACTCTGGTTTGCTCTCCCAATTGAAGGTAGTTATTTTATTTCCAGTGGTTACCAAGGCTCTGAAAGAAGTGTCTCACCTGAGATTCCACAGTGAACAGACGCTTGAGCCAGGAGACTGGAACCCAGCTCTGCCCTTACCACCAGTGACAGAACCCACAGTTAGGAGCAAAAGGTCCAAAAAGCCACTTTCAAGAGGGAATGCAATTCTGCCATATAACAGGAACCTGATGTAGCTTAAAGACCGTATCACAGGAACCATAAGGGCAAAAGAAAACCCACTCCTTATCCAACCACCTGGAGAACTGGGCCAAAGGAGCTGAGCCTAAGCTATGTCAAGGCGGGACATGGGGTGCCTTCCAAAGGTCACAGCCCTATTGGGACCATATCCCCAGGGTAACACAAAGATCACTTAGCCCCAAGGCAGAGGAGTGGGCTCTTTCCCAATAAACTTACAGCTGAAGGGATCTTTCTAAAACCCAAATCACCGGGCGCGGTGGCTCAAGCCTGTAATCCCAGCACTTTGGGAGGCTGAGGCAGGTGGATCACGAGGTCAAGAGATCGAGACCATCCTGGTCAACATGGTGAAACCCCGTCTCTACTAAAAATACAAAAAATTAGCTGGGCATGGTGGCGCGTGCCTGTAATCCCAGCTACTCAGGAGGCTGAGGCAGGAGAATTGCTTGAATCCAGGAGGCGGAGGTTGCGGTGAGTCGAGATCGTGCTATTGCACTCCAGCCTGGGTAACAAGAGTGAAACTCTGTCTCAAAAAGAAAAAAAAACCTAAATCATGTTCAGTCTTTCTCTTAGGAAATGGCCATTAGGTCAGGCACGGTGGCTGACGCCTGTAATCCCAGCACTTTGGGAGGCTGAGGAGGGTAGATCATGAGGTCAAGAGATCAAGACCATCCTGGCCAACAGGGTGAAACCCCGTCTCTTTTTTTTTTTTTTGGGACGGAGTTTTGCTCTTGTTACCCAGGCTGGAGTGCAATGGCGCGATCTTGGCTCACCGCAACCTCCGCCTCCTGGGTTCAGGCAATTCTCCTGCCTCAGCCTCCTGAGTAGCTGGGATTACAGGCACGTGCCACCATGCCCAGCTGATTTTTTGTATTTTTAGTAGAGACGGGGTTTTACCATGTTGACCAGGATGGTCTCGATCTCTTGACCTCGTGATCCACCCACCTTGGCCTCCCAAAGTGCTGGGATTACAGGCGTGAGCCACCGTGCCCGGCCCTGAAACCCCGTCTCTTTGGAAAAAAAAAAAAAAAAAAAAAAAGCCATCAATGTGCCAGACACTGCTCTTTGGTGCTAGGGACACAGAAATGAACTCAGAGAAAGTCCCTGCTCTCAGAGCACTCATACTAATGAAGGGAGACCCACTGAGGAAATTGAACAACATATCAGAAGGGAGCAAATTTTGTGGAGAAAAGCAAAGCAGGGAATAGAGCTGCTGGAGGGCTGGAGGTGAAAAGCACATCCCTGGCCTGTGGCGCCCTCCTGTGGCTGCTCTCTGTACTCAGCATGCTATCCAGCCCCTCCCCAAGGCTACAAGGCCTGGGGGATGTGGCTTCTGCCTGTTGCAACCTCATCTCCCCTGCTTCCTTTCTCCAGGTACCCGGATCCCTGGCCACTTCTAAACCACCCAAGATTCTTAACCACTGCAGGGCCTTTGCCTTTGTTGTGCCCTCTGCCTGAAGCGCTCTCCCTACAGCTTCTTATGGGTCACCTCTCACTTCCTTCAGGCCTCAGACTTGGGGCAGCGTTCCCTGAGCCCTCTGATACGGCTTTTCTCCTATTCTCTGCCCACAAAGCTGCCCGAAGACATCCCCCATCATTTCCTCCATAGCACTGATTATGATCAGCCAGTAATTAGCGGACTGGTTTACAGTCTGTCTCACTCTAGCCAACAGAGATTCTTGTCTCCTCTGGTCACTGCTGTGTCCCGAGCACACAGAACAGCACCCAGCACAGAGCAGACACCCGGCAAATGCTGCTGAGCCAAGAGGTGAGTGAATGAGTAAGCACCTACCCATGAGTACCTCCAGGCTGTGTGGGGGAGGGGAGGGATGCTGAGCGTTTGTCTCACCCTTGCCCCCCACCTCAACCGTCCAGGCCTCAGCCTACCTGGCGGTGTTAAAGATGTGCTGCTGCTTGTTCTCCTTGGGGTCCAAAATCACCACCACACAGCTGCGGAGAAAGAGGAAAATACACTTCAACTGGAGGGAGTGTTGGGGTCCTGGGATAATTCTATTCCCACCAGAAAAGCCCACAAATAAACACGCTCCCTCTGCATAGATGGTCCTCTTTGGTCTCCTCCTCCTCCCCCTCCTCCAGGTGTTTCTGCTGAAAATTCTAGGACACTTAACATGACTATGTTCTTAAACAGAAACCAATATTTCCTCTGAGGTAATGTCTGTCAGGCCCTAGGCTAATAAAGACCTTAGGCTGGCTATAATACCAACACTTTGGGAGTGGGAGCGGGAGTGGGGGAATCACTTGAGCCCAGGAGTTTAAGACCAGCCTGGTCAATACAGTGAGATCTCATCTCTACTAAAAAAAACTGGCTGGCTGTGGTGGCATGTGCCTGTAGTCCCAGCTACTCGGGAGGCAGAGATGGCAGGATAGCTTGAGTACAGGAGGTTGAGGCTGTAGTGAGCTGTTATTCATACCACTGTACTCTAGCCTGGACAATACAGCCAGACCCTGTCTCAAAAAAAAAAAAAAAAAAAGGAGACAGAGAGAGAGATGTAATTGTTTTAAATCCTCACAACTGCCAGATCAGGTCAGGTCAGGACTCTGTTTTTTTTTTTTTTTGAGACGGAGTTTCGCTCTTGTTACCCAGGCTGGAGTGCAATGGCACCATCTCGGTTCACCGCAACCTCCGCTTCCTGGATTCAAGCAATTCTCCTGCCTCAGCCTCCTGAGTAGCTGGGATTACAGGCACGTGCCACCATGCCCAGCTAATTTTTTGTATTTTTAGTAGAGACGGGGTTTCACCATGTTGACCAGGATGGTCTCGATCTCTCGACCTCGTGATCCACCCGCCTCGGCCTCCCAAAGTGCTGGGATTACAGGCTTGAGCCACCGCGCCCGGCCAGGTCAGGACTCTTTTTTTTTTTTTTTTTTTTTTGAGGCGGAGTTTCGCTCTTGTTACCCAGGCTGGAGTGCAATGGCGCGATCTCGGCTCACCGCAACCTCCGCCTCCTGGGTTCAGGCAATTCTCCTGCCTCAGCCTCCTGAGTAGCTGGGATTACAGGCACGTGCCACCATGCCCAGCTAATTTTTTGTATTTTTAGTAGAGACGGGGTTTCACCATGTTGACCAGGATGGTCTCGATCTCTCGACCTCGTGATCCACCCGCCTCGGCCTCCCAAAGTGCTGGGATTACAGGCTTGAGCCACCGCGCCCGGCTTCAGGTCAGGACTCTTTAGGCCCATTTATAGATAAGGAAATAAACCCAGAGAGGGGATGTCCTTAGCACAGTGCCAGGCTACATGAGTATTTATGGAATGAACAGCTGTAGCATCTCCTTCAGTCCTCTCAACTAGGCAAGCAGAGGGGTCACTAGCTGTTTTACAGAGGCAGAGGAAGAGGCTCAGGAGCAGCATACACAACAGAGCTGTGACACAAATCCAGGTTACCTGACACCACAGTGTGGACTTTAACCACCTGTCTTTCCCAGAATCGCTGTCACCTCCCCGCTGTAGTCATAATAAAGGCTTTCACTGCACTCACTACATGCCAGGCACTGTTCTAGACAGAGTGTGGGCTATGGAATCCTCTCCACAGTCCTCAGAGGCAGGCCCCATTATCCACATTCTACAGGGGAAAAAGATGAGGCTCAGAGAGATTCACCGATGGCTTCAGGCTCTGAGCTCCAAATTCCCTAGCAACGATTAGACGCCAAAGCCTTCATCTGCTTACCCTGCCAGGTAGGCCACATGGCCTGTGCCAGGGTCACAGGTTAGGCCACTGCTGTTCTGGGCTGTGATGCCAAGCACCTTCTCGAGTGACACCTGCAAAGAAAAGGCCCAAGTCAGAGGCACCCACCCCAGCTGGCACCACATGGTGCAGCCGTCTTGGCTACCCATTCAGGTCCTGCTGCATTCAATGCCCATTCACTGAGCTGCTGTGGCCATGCCATCCACCAGCAGCTAACACTTGTTCTCTCAACATTCCATTGACAATACAATGCTAGGTGAAGAGCAGAGTGGTGAGGAGGAGAGACAAATTCCTGCCATTGTGGGATACCCTATGAGAGATTTCTACATCATTATTCTCATTTTACAGCCACATTCTGCTGCTGATGGGGATGGTGGACATAGAAAGGAAGCAGAACAAATATGTGAAATAAATGCCAAGTAATGACAGGTGCAAGAGAGAAGAATAAAGCAGATAAGGAGGTTAGGAGTGCAAAGGAAGTGGGAGAATGCCGCAGTGAGCAGGTGACCTGTGAGTAAGTTTCTAAATACTTGTTTTTTGAGATAGAGTCTTGCTTTGTTACCCAGGCTGGAGTGCAGTGGTGAGATCTTGGCTCACTGCAACCTCTGCCTTCCAGGTTTAAGTGATTCTCCTGTCTCAGCCTCCTGAGTAGCTGGGATTACAGGCTCATGCCACCATCCCTGGCTAATTTTTGTATTTTTAGTAAAGACAGGGTTCCACCATGTTGGCCAGGCTGGTCTTGAACTTCTGGCCTCAAGTGATCCGCCCGGATCCTCAAGTGACCTCGGCCCCCAAAGTGCTGGGATTACAGGTGGGAGCCAATGTGCCCAGCCTCTTAGTACTTTTATATGTATAAAAGACTTGAATCCTCACAACAGGCCAAGAAGGCACTATTATCACCCCTGTTTTACAGGTGAGGATTCTGAGGCCCAAGATCTTACATCTGTGAGTGGCCATGTTGATATGCAAACTCAGGCAGTCTGGCTCTAAGGCTAGCACTTTGGGCTGTACAGGAGAGACACAGGAGTGACCAAAGGTAGACAGTTTTCCCACATCAAATTCACAGTCCAGAAATTTGAGAGGTTTCAGCAAGTAAAAAAACACATGAACAGTAATATTTAAAATTTAAACAAAGCAAGCCAGACATGGTGGCTAATGCCTGTAATTCAGCACTTTGGGAGGCCGAGGAGGGTGGATCACGAGGTCAAGAGATCAAGACCAGACTAGCCAACATGGTGAAACCCCGTCTCTACTAAAAATACAAAAGTTAGCCAAGCATGGTGATGGGTGTCTGTAATCCCAGCTACTCAGGAGGCTAAGGCAGGAGAATCGCTTGAACCCAGGAGGCGGAGGTTGCAGTGAGCCAAGATCACGCCAGTGCACTCCATCCTAGGAAACAGAGCAAGACTCCATCTAAAAAAAAAAAAAAAAATTAAAGAAGATTGGGTGTGATGCCTCAGTCTGGAGTTCAAGACCAGCCTGACCAACATGGAGAAATCCTGTCTCTACTAAAAATGCAAAAAATTAGCCAGGTGTGGTGGTGCATGGCTGTAATCCTAGTTACTCAGGAGGCTGAGGCAGGAGAATCACTTGAACCTAGGAGATGGAGATTGCAGTGAGCCAAGATCGCATCATTGCACTCCAGCTTGGGCAACAGAGTGAGACTCTATCTCAAAAAAAAAAAAAAAAAAAACTAAACTAAACAAAATAGATGAGGAAACAGAGGCCAAGAGGGGTTACCCATCCAGGAAAGGGCAGTGTTAGGATCCCAATATAAACCACCAAGCAATGGCACTCATGTTATTTTATCTGTTGAGCAGCATTACCGAGCATTAGTATGAATGGTTACTTTTAGACTAGATCTTTGCAAGATCAATCAACACTGTGCTGTCAAACAAGAAAAATAAATATTACCCCAAATACACAGTAATAATATCAGTATTAGCTAACATTAACAGAGTACTTGCCGTGTGCCAGTGTTGTTCTAAGTGCCTAGGATGTGATCTCATTTAATCCTCACAAATACCCTACGAGAGATTTCTACATCATTATTGTCATTTTACAGATAAGAAAACTGAGGCACAGATAACTGCGTAACTCGGCAGGGCACAGCGGCTCTCACGCCTGTAATCCTAGCACTATGGTGCCACGCGCTTGTAGTTCCAGCTACTCGGGAGGCTTGAGGTGGGAGGATCACTTGATCCCAGGAAGGCTGAGACTGCACCGAGCTGAGATCACCCCGCTGCACTACAGCCTGCATGACAAAGTAAGATCCTATCTCAAAAAAAAAAAAAAAAAAAAAAGGAAGAAAAAGAAAAGTTTATAACCTGACAGGAAGACTAGGACTAAAGTTTAAGCTCAGGCTGCCTGCGTCCAGCCATACCATCAGCAGTCTGTGCTCTTAGCCACCTTGCTATGCCACCTCTCTGAATTTGCTATTGTTATTCTTATACACAGTTTAAGAGCTCATAAGGCACTTTCAGGAACATACAAGATAAAGGCTATGAAGTATAGGGTGCTTGGTGAGAGATGAAGGTGAGTGTCTCCTTAAGAATGGGGTTCGACGCCGCGTGCCCAGAGCTCTCAGCGCCGCTCCCAGCCACAGCCTCCCGCGTGCCTCGCTCAGCTCCAACATGGCAAAAATCTCCAGCCTCCCGGGCGTGGTGGCTCAAGCCTGTAATCCCAGCACTTTGGGAGGCCGAGGCGGGTGGATCACGAGGTTGAGAGATCAGGACCATCCTGGTCAACATGGTGAAACCCCGTCTCTATTAAAAATACAAAAAAATTAGCTGGGCATGGTGGCACGTGCCTGTAATCCCAGCTACTCAGGAGGCTGAGGCAGGAGAATTGCTTGAACCCATGAGGCGGAGGTTGCTGTAAGCCGAGATCGCGCCATTGCACTCCAGCCTGGGTAACGAGCGAAACTCCGTCTCAAAAAAAAAAAAATCTCCAGCCCTACAGAGACTGAGCGGTGCATTGAGTCCCTGATTGCTGTTTTCCAGAAGTATGCTGGAAAAGATGGTTACAACTACACTCTCTCCAAGACGGAGTTCCTGAGCTTCATGAATACAGAATTGGCCACCTTCACAAAGTACCAGAAGGACCCCAGTGTCCTTGACCGCATGATGAAGAAACTGGACACCAACAGTGATGGGCAGCTAGATTTCTCAGAATTTCTTAATCTGATTGGTGGCCTAGCTATGGCTTGCCACGACTCCTTCCTCAAGGCTGTCTCTTCCCAGAAGCGGACCTGAGGATCCCTTAGGCCTGGCCTTCAAATTCACCCCATTTCCTTCCAGCCTTTCTGTCATCATCTCCACAGCCCATACATTACCCCTTGAGCCCAGCACACCAGCCACCTCATGCAGGCCCCACCTGCAGATAGTAATAAAACAATGTTGCCGGGCGCGGTGGCTCAAGCCTGTAATCCCAGCACTTTGGGAGGCCGAGGTGGGTGGATCACGAGGTCGAGAGATCGAGACCATCCTGGTCAACATGGTGAAACCCCGTCTCTACTAAAAGTGCAAAAAATTAGCTGGGCATGGTGGCACGTGCCTGTAATCCCAGCTACTCAGGAGGCTGAGGCAGGAGAATTGCCTGAGCCCAGGAGGCGGAGGTTGCGGTGAGCCGAGATCGCGCCATTGCACTCCAGCCTGGGTAACAAGGGCGAAACTCCGTCTCAAAAAAAAATAAAAATAAAAAATAAAAAAAATAAAAAATAAAACAGCCGGGCGCGGTGGCTCAAGCCTGTAATCCCAGCACTTTGGGAGGCCGAGGCGGGTGGATCACGAGGTCGAGAGATCGAGACCATCCTGGTCAACATGGTGAAACCCCGTCTCTACTAAAAATACAAAAAATTAGCTGGGCGTGGTGGCACGTGCCTGTAATCCCAGCTACTCAGGAGGCTGAGGCAGGAGAATTGCCTGAACCCAGGAGGCGGAGGTTGCGGTGAGCCGAGATCACGCCATTGCACTCCAGCCTGGGTAACAAAAGCAAAAACTCCGTCTCAAAAATAAATAAATAAATAAATAAATAAAACAATGTTACTTTTTTAAAACATGAAAAAAAAAAAAAAAAGAATGGGGTTCAAGAAAGCCTTTCAAGATAATGACTTTCAGGCTGAGATCTGAGGGATGGGAAGGAGCCAGCCAAGTAGATTACAGCAAAAAGCCCAGGTTGAGGATTCACCAATCACAAAGGCTAGGAGAAGAGAACCTGGAGCCTCAGGAAAACTGAAAGCAGGCCAGTATGACTGAACCTTGGTGACAGGGAGGACATGCGAGGTACAGCCTGTACACCCTGTAGCCAGGAGTGGGCAGTATAATCACAGTGCAGGAGAAAGCCATGGGGCAGGAGCAAACTCCACCAGCAGCTACCAGGTATCCACCCTTTATCTGGACTCTGTGCCAAGAAGAGATCACAGTTAAAATTTCTTTCCTTCCAATGTGATGGTGTGGTGCGTTCTTTTTTTTTTTTTTTGGAGACAGTCTTACTCTGTGGCCCAGACTGGAGTGCAGTGGCATGACCTGACTCACTGCAACCTCCGCCTCTTAGGTTCAAATGATCTCTCCTGCCCCAGCCTCCTGAGTAGCTGGAATTACAGGTGTGTGCCGGCACACCTGGCTAATTTTTGTACTTTGTAGAGACGAGGTTTCACCATGTTGCCCAAGCTGGTCTTGAACTCCTGATCTCAGGTGAACAGCCCACCTCGGCCTCCCAAAGTGCTGGGATTACAGGCATGAGCCACCGTGCCCGGCCAGTGGTATGGTTCTTATCATCTCCATTTTATAAAAACAGATTTTGTGGCTAGAGAGCTGGAAAACAATTTTTTAAAAAAGTGCTGCTGTGCTGATGGAATTCCTTCTACCTACTGTGAAATCATTTCCTTCTATGTTTCTATTTCAGGATGTAGGAAACTGTTGTGTACGCCCTCCTCCCTAGGCAGCACTGCAGAGACTTTACAAGTAACTTCTCACGTCTTTTTCATAGTTTTGAGAGGCAATATGGATTAAGAATACCACCTTGGTGAGGAAAAGGGATAGAGTCCGCAGAAGGTGAGAAAAGGCGGGGTAGACGAGAGGAAAAGTTGGAGCGGGTAATACTCTGGACTGAACCCAGGAAGCGACCTTCACGACCCAGCGGGGGCCAGGGCAGTGAGGTTGGAGAGCGCTATGATCGTGACGTCTAAAGGCGATCCAACGGGGGTTAAAGTATAGCAGGACTAGGCTGTGATTTGCGAAAGTAAAATGCATTCCTAGGGGTGGGAACCAGGGAAGAACCCAGGAATTGCTCCAACACAAGAAGGTGGAGCCGGCAATACTGCGAGGAGAGGGAAAGTGGGAGGGACCGTGGCTAAAGGGACGGGGCTTAGGAAACGAGGCGGGGCTTAAGGGAAGAGGCGCGGCAGAGAGCAACCTGAGCGGATTGGCCGCGGGGCCGATAGCCGGGGCCACAGTTCTCAGGGCGAAACTAGGAGACCCAGGAAACCTAAAACTGGGGTAGGCATGGCGAGCTGCTCCTCACCCGGTTCTGCACCGTCTCCTCGGGGGCCGTCGAGAATCGCGTCCGCCGCCGCAGGCAGAGCGGTGGGGCGGGGGGCGGGGAGGACTGGCCCCTCCGCGCCGGAACTCCCGCCATGACAGAGGTCAGCTTCTCCCCCGCATCGTTCCGCGCATAGCCTCCGGACCCTACGGCCGCCATCGTCGCGCCGGAGCCGGGCGACCGTTACATCCCCTAACCGCCGCCGCCTCCACGACTCACTGAAACAGCAAACAACCGCGGGAAAGCCGGCGCCGCCGCCTATTGGACACGACGGGCCCGGTCTGGCCAATCTCAGGGCTGCCGGGCGGCGCTCCTAGGACCAATGGGGACGAAGAAGCGCAGCGAGTGCCTGGCGGGGCGGGGCCACAGCTAGTGTACAGGATGGGCCTGATCAAGCGTCATGGGGTCTTTCATCCAGACTGCGTTTTCATTACTCGCTGGAACATACAGATTTTAACTTTTACAAGGCTAAGGCCACAGCCGCCTCACCTCGATTTTTGCCGCCACCCAGAGGAACTAGGTGAGATCTGACGGTCGCCCGGATGTAAGCAAAGGGTGGGGCAAGTTGATTTGGTTGGCGCAGGCTCAGAAACGCCGTGACGCCGCCTCTCCACCAACACGTGATGAAAGTCGGGTTGGCGAAGGGCCGGCTTTGCGCAGGCGCACAGTACTCGCTTTGGCTCATTCGCCACGTGACGAGGGCGTGGCTGTGAGACTGTGGAGGGGGCACCTAGTAGACAGGCGCGCTCAGCTCTCCCGGGTACGTGACGAGACTCCAGGGACGTCACGTGAGGCAGGAAGCGAGCGCGCGGGCGAGGCAGGGTTCGGCGGCGCTCGGCGAAAACCAAAGTGCAGCCGCTGACCTGGCAAAAGTCAGCGGGGCTGGTCAGCCATGCCCAAGTACTGCAGAGCGCCGAACTGCTCCAACACTGCGGGCCACCTGGGCGCGGACAACCGCCCTGTGAGCTTCTACAAGTGAGCGCAGTGCGGGGCGGGGCTTGGGGGGCGGGGCCTTGGTAGGGGCGGGGCCCGAGATTTAGCGCTGTTGTGCGGGGCTTTGGGTCTCGCTTGATGGTGTAAGGAAGTGGGGTTCAACCGTGAGGAGACTGCATACCCGGCAGTGGACGCACATGCAAAGGTGCAGGCGTGGGAAACAACAGGAGTAGACAATTAACTACAGCTAGCGAACGGAGCGAGCCGAAGAGATGTCCACTCGCCCTCCTCACGCATTTGAGCCATCTGAAACTCATAACATCCGAAACTGAGCTTGCGATCTTGTCTCCCCCAAAACCTTCCAGTTTGTCCTATCTTAGTGCTGTACTTCATTCTTCTTGTTGCTTAGGCTAAAAAATACAGTCATCCTTACCTCTTCTCTTTCGTCATACTTGGGAAACTCAGAATTAGCTTGGACTGTGAAAGATCTGTCCTCTTGTTTTTCGGCTGACATAAGCCAACTGGCGGAAGAATTACTGGGAAAAAAATTTCTTTCCTTTTTTTTCTTTTTCTTTTTTTGAGACAGGATCGCTCTGCCGCCCAGGCTGGAATGTAGTGGCACGATCACAGCTCACTGCAGCTTCGACCTCCCGGGCTCAAGTGATCCTCCCACCTCATCCTACCAAGCAGCTGGTACCAAGGCACGCGCCACCAGACCTGGATAATTTTGAAAAAAAAATTTTTTTGGCCGGACGCTGTAGCTCACGCCTGTAATCCCAGCACTTTGGGAGGCCGAGGTGGGCGGATCACCTGAAGTCAGGAGTTTGAGACCAGCCTGGCCAACATGGTGAATCCCCGTCTCTACTAAAAATATAAAAATCTGGGCCGGGCGCGGTGGCTCAAGCCTGTAATCCTAGCACTTTGGGAGGCCGAGGCGGGTGGATCACGAGGTCAAGAGATCGAGACCATCCTGGTCAACAAGGTGAAACCCCGTCTCTACAAAAAATTAGCTGGGCATGGTGGTGAGTGCCTGTAATCCCAGCTACTCAGGAGGCTGAGGCAGGAGAATTGCCTGAACCCAGGAGGCGGAGGTTGCGGTGAGCCGAGATCGCGCCATTGCACTCCAGCCTGGGTAACGAGCGAAACTCCGTCTCAAAAAATAAAAATTAAAAAAAATAAAAAAAATAAAAATCTGTGCCTGGTGGCTTATGCCTGTAATTCCAGATACTCAAGAGGCAGGAGAATCACTTGAACCCAGGAGGCAAAGGTTGCAGTGAGCCGAGATCATGCCACTGCAGTCCAGTGTGGGTGACAAAAGCAAGACTCCATCTCAAAAAAAAAATTTTTGTTTTTTGTTTTTTGTTTTTTTTTTTTTTTGAGACAGAGTGTCGCTCTTGTGACCCAGGCTGGAGTGCAATGGCGCGATCTGGGCTCACCGCAACCTCCGCCTCCTGGGTTCAAGCAATTCTCCTGCCTCAGCCTCCTGAGTAGCTGGGACTACAGGCACGCGCCACCATGCCCAGCTAATTTTTTGTATTTTTAGTAGAGACGGGGTTTCACCACATTGACCACGATGGTCTCGATCTCTCGACCTCGTGATCCACCCGCCTCGGCCTCCCAAAGTGCTGGGATTACAGGCTTGAGCCACCGCGCCCAGCGAAAATTTTTTTTTTTAAAGAGAGAGATAAGATTGCCCTGTGTTGCCGAGTCTAGACTCAAAATCCTAGGCTCAAGTGATCCTCCTGCTTCGGCCTCCCAAACTGCTTGGATTACAGGCGTGAGCCACTGCACCCAGCCAAGAAAAAATATTTTTCTTGGACATACTGCAGATGTAAAGTGGCAGAAATCCTATCCCTTGAGTGACTACTGCTTTCTTAGTAGGAAACAGTTGTCTAAAGTCAGAGATGATCACACACTTTGCTGTTTGAAATTACATCAAGTAAGAATGAAACAACTCACTTTTGCCTGGAGGAGCTAAGTCACTTTGACACAGAAAAGCAGTTCCTATTTACAATCCATGTTTGGAGCTTCAGATAAGGAAACAATATTCTACATTGATCTAAACTTTATTGCTTCTGAGAAGACAGAACACTGGGCCCACTTCACCATCCAGACCTGATATTGATCCCTTTATGCACAGTTCTGATTTGCTTTGAGCCAATCCAAACACTGCTTCATTTACATTTCACCTAAAAAATAACTGTTTGTTGAGACTCCCTCTTCAAACAAAGGCCCATAGGGCCTATGGCAGCAGTCCCTAACCCTTATGGCACCAGCAGCTGGTTTTGTGGAAGACACTTTTTCTACGGATGGGGTGGGGTTGGGGGAATGGTTTTGGGATAAAACTCTTCCGATCATCAGGCATTAGATTCTCATAAGAAGCAGGCAACCTACGTCACTCACATGCCCAGTTCAGAATAGGGTTCACACTCCTGTGAGAATCTAAGCTGCTGCTGCTGTGACAGGAGGCAGAACTCAGGTGGTAATGTGAGTAAGCCCCTGCTGAATGCAAAGAACCCTGACATATCTTTGCCGTTACAGAGCTCATGGATAGGTGAGGGGTCAAACACTGAGGAACTGAATACATGACCCTGGAGTTACACATGATCTTTTTCATCCACCGCTAGTCCATTAACCTGCCCTTTGGCTCCACCTTCAAAACATGTCTCCATCTTGCAACAGCCACAACAAAGTCTCCAACACCTTGATAAGACAGAAACACAAATGAGAAAATGCTAAATAAATAATTAAGAAACAAGAAAAGATAGGCTGGGTGTGGTAACTCACTCTTATAAGCCTAGCACTTTAGGAAGTCGAGCCAGGAGGATTGCTCCATCCCAGGAATTCAAGACCAGCCTTGGGCAACATGGCAAAAACCCCATTTCTACAAAATATAAAAAATTAGCTAGACATGGTGATGTGCACCATGTAGTTCCAGCTACACGGGAAGCTGAGGTGGGAGAGTCACTGGAGCCCAGGAGGCCTAAGCTGCAGTGAGCTGTGATGGGGCTGCAGCACCCCAGCCTGGGCCTTGTTATTGTGAGACCTTGTCTCAAAATAAGGAAAAAAAACCCATTCCCAGACTACTAATCACATCTACTGTCATCATGTAGTCCAGGCTGCCCTCATTTCTTTTTTTTGAGACAGTCTTGCTGTGCCACCCAGGCTGGAGTGCAGTGGTGTGGTTCACTGCAACGTCTGCCTCCCAGGTTCAAGCGATTCTCCTACCTCAGCCTCCAGAGTAGCTGGGACGAGAGGTGTACATCACCATACCCAGCTAATTCTTTGTATTTTTAGTACAGGTGGGGTTTCACTATGTTGGCCAGGTAGGTCTTGAACTCCCGACCTCAGGTGATCCACCTGCCTTGGCCTCCTAAGTGCTGGGATTACAGCTGTGAGCAACCACACCCAGCTTGCCAGAATGTCTTAACAAGACACAGTGATAGCTGCTTGCTGGCTTCCTTGTTTCTATTCTTTCATTCTTCTTTTTCTTTCTTCCTTTCCTATTTCCTTTCCTTTTGACGAACTTTTGCTCTTGTTGCCCAGGCTGGAGTATACTGGCACTATCTCAGCTGACTGTAACCTCTGCCTCCTAAGTTCAAGCGATTCTCCTGCCTCCTGAGTATCTGGAATTACAGGCATAAGCCACCAGGCCCAGCTAATTTTTGTATTTTTAGTAGAGATGGGGTTTCACCATGTTGGCCAGGCTGGTCTTGAGTTCACCACCCTCGGCCTCCCAAAGTGCTGGGATTACAAGCATGAGCCACTGCACCTGGCCCCCCGTTTCCACTCTTTTTTTTTTTTTTTTTTGAGAAGGAGTTTCGCTCTTGTTACCCAGGCTGGAGTGCAATGGCGCGATCTTGGCTCACCGCAACCTCTGCCTCCCGGGTTCAGGCAATTCCTGCCTCAGCCTCCTGAGTAGCTGGGATTACAGGCACACGCCACCATGCCCAGCTAATTTTTTTGGATTTTTTAGTAGAGACGGGGTTTCACCATGTTGACCAGGATGGTCTCGATCTCTTGACCTTGTGATCCACCCGCCTCGGCCTCCCAAAGTGCTGGGATTACAGGCTTGAGCCACCACACCCGGCTGCCGTTTCCACTCTTAACCTCTCTCATAACAACAACAATAGTTACTTAAGAGAGTATTTACCTTATGTCAGGCACTGTTCTAAGTGCTTTGTATGTAATAATGAGGGGCCGGGCGCAGTGGCTCACACCTGTAATCCTAGCACTTTGGGAGGCCGAAGTGGGTGGATCACCTGAGGTCAGGAGTTCAAGACCAGCCTGGCCATCATGGTGAAACCCTGTCTTTATAAAATAATAATAATAATGAGGAGAAGGAGGAAAATGATGACAGCTGTATACAATAGCCAGATGACTATATAAAAATCAGTTCATGTCTTTATTGGCACCCACCAGTGACTAGCCCATTTTCACCTCAGGGCCTACCCCTGAGTCAGTCTTGCAGAAGCCACTTAATTAAGACTTTGATGAGAAGCAGTTTCCAAAAGAGGCTTAGGAGAGGGCCTGGATGCCACGTGGGAGATAAGATGAGACACGTTGAGGAAAGTGGCTGCCAGGAAATAACTTGAAAGCCTGCCTTGGCAACCAAAGGGAACACTCATTAGTTTGTTCTCATTTTCTCTCTCTCTCTGTCTCTCTGTCTCTCTTTCTCTCTCTCTCTCTCTTTTGAGACACGGTCTTGCTTTGTCACCCAGGCTGGAGTACAGTGGTGCAGCATCAACCTCCCAGTCTCAAGCAGTCCTCCCATCTCAGCCTTCTTTTTAATTTTTTTTTTTTTTTTGAGACAGAGTTTCGCTCTTGTTACCCAGGCTGGAGTGCAATGGCGCGATCTCGGCTCACCGCAACCTCCGCCTCCTGGGTTCAGGCAATTCTCCTGCCTCAGCCTCCTGAGTAGCTGGGATTACAGGCACGCGCCACCATGCCCAGCTGATTTTTTGTATTTTTAGAAGAGACGGGGTTTCACCATGTTGACCAGGTTGGTCTCGATCTCTCGACCTTGTGATCCACCCGCCTCGGCCTCCCAAAGTGCTGGGATTACAGGCTTGAGCCACCGCGCCCGGCCTTTTTTTAAATTTTTATATATTTTTTTGAGACGGAGTTTCGCTCTTGTTACCCAGGCTGGAGTGCAATGGTGCGATCTCGGCTCACCGCAACCTCCGCCTCCTGGGTTCAGGCAATTGTCCTGCCTCAGCCTCCCGAGTAGCTGGGACTACAGGCAGGCGCCACCACGCCCCGCTAATTTTTGTATTTTTTTAGTAGAGACGGGGTTTCACCATGTTGATCAGGATGGTCTCCATCTCTTTTTTTTTTTTTTTTTTTTTTGGGGGAGACGGAGTTTCGCTCTTGTTACCCAGGCTGGAGTGCAATGGCGCGATCTCGGCTCACCGCAACCTCCGCCTCCTGGGTTCAAGCAATTCTCCTGCCTCAGCCTCCTGAGTAGCTGGGATTACAGGCACACACCACCATGCCCAGCTAATTTTTTGTATTTTTAGTAGAGACGGGGTTTCACCTTGTTGACCAGGATGGTCTCGATCTCTCGACCTTGTGATCCACCTGCCTCGGCCTCCCAAAGTGCTGGGATTACAGGCTTGAGCCACCGCGCCCGGCTGGTCTCCATCTCTTGACCTTGTGATCCACCCGCCTTGGCCTCCCAAAGTGCTGGGATTATAGGCGTGAGCCACCACGCCCGGCTTCATTTTATTTTTAAGCTAGCCAAGCATGGTTGTCGGGGGAGGCAATGTTAAATCAGCTTAACAATAACCCACAACATTCGGACCAACTCCATCTCAGCCTTCTGAGTAGCTAGGACTACAGGCATGCACAACCATACCTGGCTAGTTTTCATTAGCTCTGTCTTTGGCCCTTTCAGGGACAGTGGCAGTGGGGTCATCTCTTATAGGGGATTTATCACTTAGAATCTGCTTCGCAGTAACAGCGTCCTGTAATAAGAGTTGCTGAAACAGATTATGTGGTCTATAGGAATCGGTGTGGGTGAGTTATGCTACACTAACAAACTTCTCAGATCTCAGTGGCTTACTCCAACAAAGGCATATTTCTTTTTTTACGAAGGGGGTCTTTATCACCTGAGCTGGAGTGCAGCACCATCATAGTTCACTGTAGCCTCAAACTCCTCGGCTCAAGCAGACCTCCCACCTCAGCCTCCTGAGTAGCCGGGCCTACAGGCGGGCACCACCTTGTCAGGCAAATTTTTCTAATTTTTGTAGAAATGAAGTCCCATTGGGTGAGACAGAATGGCTCATGCCTGTAATCCCAGCACTTTGGGAGACCAAGGCTGGTGGATCAACTGAGGTCAGGAGTTTGAGACCAGCCTGGCCAACATGGTGTGACCCGTTTTTAATAAAAATGCAAAAATTAGCCAGGCATGGTGAAACCCTCTCTTGGCTAGGCACAGTGGCTCATGCCTGTAATCCCAGCAATTTGGGAGGCTGAGGCGGGTGGATCACCTGAGGTCAAGAGTTTAAGACCAGCCTGGCCAACATGGTGCAACCCTGTTTTTACTAAAAATACAAAAATTAGCCAGGCATGGTGGCGTGGGCCTGTAATCCCAGCTACTCAGGAGGCTGAGATGGAAGAGTCACTTGAACTGGGAGGCAGGGGTTGCAGTGAGCCAAGATTGTACCATTGCACTCCAGGCTGGGCGACAGAGCAACTTGGTCTCAAAAAAAGAGAGGGAGAAGGAGGGAGAGAGCACACCCCATCTCTAATAAAAATATGAAAAATGGCCGGGCGCAGTGGCTCAAACCTGTAATCCCAGCACTTTGGGAGGCTGAGGCGGGTGGATCATGAGGTCAAGAGATCGAGACCATCCTGGTCAACATGGTGAAACCCTGTCTCTACTAAAAATACAAAAAATTAGCTGGGCATGCGTGGCGCATGCATGTAATCCCAGCTACTCAGGAGGCGGAGGCAGGAGAATTGCCTGAACCCAGGAGGTGGAGGTTGCGGTGAGCCGAGATCGTGCCATTGCACTCCAGCCTGGGTAACAAGAGTGAAACTCCGTCTCAAAAAAATATATATAAAAAATTAGCTGGGCGTGGTGACAGGTACCTGCAATCCCAGCTACTTGGGAGGCTGACGCAGGAGAATCACTTGAACCCGGGACGCGGATGTTGCAATCAGCCAAGATCGTGCCACTGCACTCCCCCTAGGCAACAAGAGTAAAACACCGTCTCAAAAAAAAAAAAAAAAAAGAAAAGAAAAGAAAGAAATGAATTCCCACTATGTTGCCCAAGCTGGGCTTGAACTCCTGGGCTCAATCAGTCCTCCCGCTTTGTCCTCCCAAAGTGCTAGGATTCTAGGCATAAATTATCACAACTGGCCTAAAGGTGTATTTCTTGCTAACACTATGTTAGGTCTTTTGTTATCCTACTCTCTAGTATCTTAATTGGGATCTCAGGCTGAAGAAACTGTCCTTATTTGGAATATTGCTGGTCTTGTGGGAGAAGGAAAAGAGAAAGTGGAGTGAACCACCCAATGGCTCTTGTTCAGTTTTATATTTAGAAGTGCCCCATGTTACTTTCACTGGCATTCTGTTGGCCGGAGCAACTATATGGCAAGCCTCAAGTCAGTGGAGTGGGGATGTATAATCCTTATGTGGAGAGAGGCAGCAGACATTCTGAACAGTAATGTCTATCACAGGGTTTATTTTCCCTCTTATAGAACAAGTACAGAGGTTGGCAAACCAGCACTGGGATGGTAGCTCTGTAGTCATCAGAAATGAGAGTCCTAGCTTGCTTGCTTGCTTGCATGACAGTTGCCTTCTGTCGCCTGAGCTGGAATGCAGTGGCACAGTCTCGGCTCACTGCAACTTTCACCTCCCGGGTTCTAGGGATTCTCGTGCCTCAGCCACACAAGTAGCTGGAATTACAGGCACATGCCACCACACCCACCTAATTTTTGTATTTTTAGTAGAGGCAGGGTTTCGCCATGTTGGCTGGGCTGGTCTCAAACTCCTGGTCTCAAATAATCCTCCCGACTTGGCCTTCAAAGTGCTGGGATTACAGGTGTGACCCACCATTCCTGGCCTCTTTCTGCTCTGTCATCCTTAGTCTGTGGCTTCCATCCAAGGTGGCTGCCAGTATCCCAGCCACCATTGCTGCCATTCCTTATAGCAGGAAAAGGGAAGGGAGGAAGAGCAAAAAGTGTTCAGGTCTAAACTGAATCAACCTCTATAAGGCCTTCCCAGAAACCCCATTCAATGGCACTTTTTTTTTTTTTTTTGAGATGGAATCTCACTGTGTCACCCAGGCTGGAGTGCAGTAGTGTGATCTCGGCTGACTGCAACCTCCACCTCCTGGGTTCAAGCGATTCTCCTGCCTCAGCCTCCCAAGTAGCTGAGACTACAGGCGTGTGCCACCATACCCAGCTAATTTTTGTTATTTTTAGTAGAGATGGGTTTCACCATGTTGGCCAGAACGGTCTCAATCTTTTAACCTCGTGACCTGCCCGCCTTGGCCTCTCAAAGTGCTGGGATTACAGGTGTGAGCCACTACGCCCAGCTTCAGTGGCACCTTTTCATCATTGGTCACCCCAACTGCAAAAGAGGCTGGGAATTCAGTTATGTTAGTAAGAAAATAAAAAAGGACTTCTGGCAGTATTTGCCACTCCATGCTCTGGACAAGATGACCACCAAGACTAAAATAGTTTCTGCAAAGGGGAACATGGGGGTATAGCTCAGTGGTGGAGCATTTGACTGCATACAAAGGGGAACACTTGCTGTCTGCTTAAGGTAGTTTTTTAGAAAGCAGTATTGCCCATTATAAATGCTGCTATCCAGAGGAACAAGAGATAATAAGACCAATTAAGGAAACGCTTCTTAGGATATTGACTTTCTTCCTTTGCCCTTTGAGCTGCTGAATTCTGTTGATCATCCCTTCCATTTAAGGCACCATCCCAGAGGTCCCACACAACACTAATGCATTCATCAACCAGAAGGTAGTCACATAGCCCCACCCAGCTGCAGAGGATCCTGGGAAATAGTCTTTTAGCAGGACACAGTATGGCCTCAAAGAAAGTTGGAGTTCTTAGTAAGGAAAGTGCAGAAGAATAGATATGAGTAGTCCAGTGGCAGACTTTGCCTGGGAGATGGTGGTGATGAAAATAAGAGGAATGCTGTTGCAATAGATCTCATGTTTGTGTCCAGAAAGAATGGGGCTGCTGAGAACATTGGGATCTTAGAGGGAGGCTGACTGCAGCAGCCAGATTCCCTGGCTGGGTGCCCCGAGGTTTTGCTCTCTGGGTGCCACGGCTCTTCTCTGCGTCAGCCCTTCTGTGCGCTTTCACCAGCTGCCTGCCCCCTCCACCTCCATCTGCCTTTGTCTGAGAAGTCTTGGCGCTCCCATCTCCGTTCATCCCATTCGCCTCCTCCCCAGTGGTAGCCTCTTTACTTGCTTTTGTGTCCTTCATGTGTGTATTAGTTTGTTCTCACGCTGCTGTAAAGCACTCTCTGAGACTGGGTAATTTATAAAGGAAAGAGGTTTAATGGACTCACCATTCTGAATGGCTGGTGAGGCCTCAGAAAATTTACAATCATGGTGGAAGGTGAAGGGGAAGCAAACATTTTACATGGTGGCAGGACAGAGAGAGAGCAAGAGGGGAACTGCCACTTTTAAACCATCGGGTCTCGAGAACTCACTCACTATCATGGAAACAGCATGGGGGAAACAGCCTCCATGATCCAGTCACTTCTCATCAGGTCCCTCCCTTGACACATGGGGATTACAGTTCAAGATGAGATTTGGGTGGGGACACCAGAGCCAAACCACATCACCATGGTTTCTTTTTACAAATACCAACAAATGTGAATAGACGTTCTTAGTTCTCCCTTTATTAGTTTCCCATGCTGCTCTAACAAACTTGGTGCCTTAAAACAAGACAAATTATTTCCTAACAGTTCTAGAAGCCAGAAGTCCAAATTGGTTTTCCTGGGCCAAAACCAAGGTGTCGGCAGGGCTGTACTCCTTTGGAGGTTCTGGGGGAGAATCTCTTCTTTGCCTGTTCTGGTTCCTGGTGGCTGCAGGCAGTCCTTGGCTTGTGGCCACATCTCTCCAGTCTCTGGCTTCATGGTTGCATTTCCCTAGCTTCTTGTCTGTGGTAATATCTTCTACTCCTTCTTATAAGGATACTTGTAGTGGCATTTAGGGCCAGATGATCCAGGATAATCTCTCTATCCTTAACTTTGTCACATCTTTTGTCATACGAGGTAATATTCAGGCCGGGTGCAGTGGCTCATGCCTATAATCCCAGCACCTTGGGAGGCCGAGGTGTGAGGATTACTTGAGCCCAGGAGTTTGAGACCAGCCTGGGCAACAGGCAAAACCTCATCTCTACAAAAAAATAAGAAAATTAGCCAGGCATGTGGCACATGCCTGTAGTCCCAGCTACTTGGGAGGCTGAGGTGGGAGGATTGCCTGAGCTTGGGGAGTCTGAGGCCACAGGGAGCCGAGATCACGCTACTGCACTCCAACCTGGGTGACAGAGCAAGACCCTGTCTCAAAATAAATAAATGAATAAAGTAAGAGACACAGTTTCCAGGAATTAGGACATGGATAGGTTTGGGGGGTCTACCACAATGACTAAAAGCTGAGATAGTCTATTTCGAACCTTGCTTTTTTTCACATAATAGGTGCTTGACAAAAGTATGTCAGTTCACAGAGTGCATCTACATTCTGTTTTTTTTTTTTGAGACAGAGTTGCATTCTTGTCACCCAGACTGGAGTGTGATGGCGTGATCTTAGCTCACTGCAACTTCCACCTCCCGGGTTCAAGTGATTCTCCTGCCTTAGCCTCCTGAGTAGCTAGGAATACAAGTGCTGACCACTACATCCGGCTAATTTTTGTATTTTTAGTTGAGATGGGGTTTCACCATGTTGGCCAGGCTGGTCTTGAACTCCCAACCTCAAGTGATCCGCCTGCCTCAGCCTCCCAAAGTGCTGGGATTACAGGCCTGAGCCACCGCACCTGGCTTGTCATGCACTATTTTAAAGGAAATCCCAAATATCAGATCTTTTAATTATTTCAGACTCATTTTCTAACAGAAGACTGTTTCAGAAGCATAAATCCAATATGGTTATCACATCTAGGAAAACGATTTTTTTTTTTTTTTTTTTTTTGAGACAGGGTCTGGCTCTTTGACCCAGGCTGGGGTGTAATGGCGTGATCTCAGCTCACTGCAGCCTCTATCTCCCAGGCTTAGGTGACCCTCCCATCTCAGTCTTCTGAAGAGCTGGAACCACAGGGCACGTGCCACCATACCTGGATAATTTTTTTTTTTTTTTTTTTTTTGTTAGAGTCAAGGTCTCCCTATTGTTGCCCAGGCTGGTCTTGAACTCTTGGGCTCAAGCAATACTCCCATCTTGTCGTCTGCTCAAAGTGCTGGGATTACAGGCATAAACTGCCATAACCGGCCAGTTTCTTACAATCGTCTAATACCCAGTGCATGATCAGTTTTCCCCAATTGTCTTAAAATGTCTTTTTACTGAATTGTTTGTTGTAGGCGAGGTCCACATTCTGCCTTTTTGCTGATGTTTCTTAAATCTCTCTCAATCTAGAAACTGCACACCCCCCCATATTATATGGTTGTAGAAGAAATGTTTTGTTTAGCTGTACAATCTCCCACATCGTAAATGTCTGATTTTATAAACTGCCCCAACAAGTTGATGTAGAAGAACAAATTGGGAGTGGAGGGGAGGGGCGGTGGGCAGGGAGACCAGGAAGGAGGCTGGAAAGGGGTAGTGGATGGGGCAGAGGTAAGCTGATGCTGGGTGTTTAAAAGGTGGAGCTTTTAAATTAATAATAAAGGCCAGGCATGGTGGCATATGCCTGTAATCCCAGCACTTTGGGAAGCTGAGGTGGGTGAGTCACCTGAGGTCAGAAGTTCGAGACCAGCCTGGCCAATGTGGTGAAACCCCATTTTTACTAAAAATACAAAAATTAGCCAGGTGTGGTGGTGTGCACCTAAAATCCCAGCTACTTAGGAGGTTGAGATGGGAGAATCGCTTGAACCTGGGAGGCAGAGTTTGCAGTGAGCCAAGATTGAGCCACTGCACTCCAGGCTGGGCGATACAGTGACTCCATCTCAAAAAATGATAATACTACTACTACTAAAAGATGGAGCTGAAGAAAGGGTTATGGTTGTGAATATGAGATAGAGAAAGCCTGGGCACAAGACAGGTCTACTTCCTGGCCCTAGGGAGGCATAGGCTTGGAGCCCAGAGACCTCCAGTGTGGGTATCCTCCAGGAGGGATGGGTCTGAACCTCATAGCACTGACCCAGCCCCCTGCCACCCATGCAGGTTCCCACTGAAGGACGGTCCCCGGCTGCAGGCCTGGCTGCAGCACATGGGCCGTGAGCACTGGGTGCCCAGCTGCCACCAGCACTTGTGCAGCGAACACTTCACGCCCTCCTGCTTCCAGTGGCGCTGGGGTGTGCGCTACCTGCGGCCTGATGCGGTGCCTTCAATCTTCTCCCAGGCACCACCTGCCAAGGTAAGTGCCAGGAGGTCTTACTGCTGGAATCTGACCCCCAGACCTCCCCTCCTAAGGGAAGTCCCTCCTTGAGTCTGACCTTCGGCCCTCCCCACTGACGACAGTTCCTACCTGAGGTCAGGCCTTACCTGGACAAGTCCCCCTTGGAGACTGACCCTCCAGCCCTTTCCTCCTGAGTCGAAGTCTGGCCGTGGCACCCCTTTACCCCATGCCTTGTCTTCCAGAGTCAGCGGAGGACCCGATGTACCCAGAAGCCAGTCTTGCTGCCGCCTCCCCCACAAGAGAATATACCCCTGCCCCAGGGCCCTGCCATCCCAGTCTCTGGCCCAGTGCACCTAGTGGTGCTGGACCCCACACCGGTGAGCCCTGAGACTGCGGCCACCATGCTCCTGACCCCCCTGGCCCCTGCATCCACTGCTGAGGAGTCACAGCCTGAAGTCCCTGCCCAACAGGCCTGGACTGGGCTGGGCGCAGTGCTGGGAGCACTGCAGCGCCGGGTGCAGAGGCTGCAGCGATGCCAAGAGCGACACCAGGCGCAGCTGCAGGCCCTGGAACGGCTGGCACAGCAGCTGCATGGGGAGAGCCTGCTGGCACGGGCACGCCAGGGTCTGCAGTGCCTGGTGAGTGGCACCCCAGCCTGGAAGCCCCATCCATGGGTGTTAGCCTGGCCTGCAGTGTGTTTTCATTTTGTCTAGGATCCCCTATTCAAAAATCAGAACATTCACCTGTGTTTCCAAATTTCTGACTTGGCCGGGCTCAGTGGCTCACACCTGTAATCCCAACACGGTGGGAAGCCAAGGCAGGAGGATTGCTGGAGGCCAGGAGTTCGAGACCAGCCTGGGCAACATAGCAAGACACTGTCTCTACAGAAAATTAAAACAAATTTCTTGAAAAACAAAATCTGGCAATGCCAAGCAACTATTGGTTGGAGCTGAGTAATGATTGGTCCATTTATTAATGCTAAATACTTAATATTTGAGGAGCCAGACACAGAACTATAACACAGTGAGTTGAAAACTCACTATGATCCTTTGAGCTGGAGCTACAAGGTTAATTTTCAAAATGCAGTGGGTCATGTGTGTAATCCTAACATTTTGGGAGGCCAAGGTGGGCAGATTGTTTGAGCTTAGGAGTTCAAGACCAGCCTGGACATGTTGAGACTGTGTCTCAGTAAAATACAGGAGGCAGAGGCAGATAGATCAGTTGAGCCCAGGATTTTGAGACCAGACCGGGCAACATGGTGGTAAAACCCCATCTCTACAAGAAATACAAAAAGTTAGCCAGGTGTTACACCTATAGTTCCAGCTATTCAAGAGTCCGAAGTGGGAGGATTGCTTGAGCCCAGAAGGTCAAGGTTGCAATGAGCTGTTGATTGTGCTACTACACTCCAGCCTGGGTGACACTGTGAGACCCTGGCTCAAAAGAAAAAGTCTGATCTTTCCAGAAGGCTCTGCAGATGTAGCAGTACTGGGTTTGTGTTCCCAGGTTATAGCAGTTGGCTGGAGCTACAGTGTGACTGCCTCTGGGGGCTCGAAGTTTGAGACTGTGGCCTGGGACACAGAGGGACAGTGGGGCAGAGACAGAGCTCAGACTCGGGCCTGGGGCTCTCTGGAGCCTGCCAGAGTCCCTGGGCTGACTGCCTCTCTCCACCTCCCCTCCCCTCATTCAATTTCTGTCTCCCACTCATCTATCCCTACCTCTCAATCTCCTTCCTCCCCAACATTCATTGTCTTTCTTCCCATCATCTCTGTCCCCTACCTGTTTCCTCACCTCCCTGTGTCTCTCTTCATCTGCATATTTTCTCTCCTCCATGTCTCTGACCCTGTCTCCACATCTGTCTGCCCCCACATCTCTCTTCCCCGCATGTGTCTGTCCCCTTGCATTTCTCTTCCCATTTCCCCATCCTTCTTTCCTCTCCCATGAATGTCTCTCTGGCCCTCACAGCTGCTTTCCTGTCTCCTCATATCTCTGCCACATCTCTCTCTGTTTCCTGACATGCCCCCCACCTTCGCCTCCCTATTCTTCACCATATCTGTCTCTCCCCCAACTTGCTCCATAATGTTCCCCATCTCTACCATTTTGCCTTAGACGAGGGTCCTTGGACCTGAGGAATCCCAAACCTTCACCATCATCTGTGGAGGGCCTGACATAGCCGTGGTCCTTGCCCAGGGCCCTGCACCTGCCACAGTGGATGCCAAGCCGGAGCTCCTGGACACTCAGACCCCCAGTGCATAAGGATCAAGACAGACAATGTCAAGGGACAGAAGATAGAAGATGGAGGAGGAGAGACATTACACATGGGCTTGGCCCAGTGCCACTGCCCATGCCTGGGGAGTGGCAGTGCCTCCCTCAAGGGCCTGGGTTCCACTACCCCATTCCTAGGGACCTCTTGAACCTTCAGGGTGACCTGGGCTCAAGTCTCTCAGCCCCAATCCCTGGGTACTCGGCTTCTGCCACCCCCAGCTCAGATCTTTGCAAATCAGTACAACCTCAGAGCAGAACAAGGGTTTGGGAGAATTCTACCTGGTTCTAAGGAGCCCCATGGCTTTGGCCAAGCCTGATACTGAGTTGAGGGTACCATGGTGAACACAGCTGAGAAAATCCCTGCCCTCATGGTGCTCATTCTACTTGAGTAGACGATCTAGTAAACAAATAAAAAGAACATTGCAGACGCGATGAGTGCTATAAAGACTGAAAAACAATTCGGTTTGGGCCCAGGGTACAGCTCTCTAAAGCCAGGTTTTAGCAGAGACCTGGGTGATGAGAAGGGGCTGTGCTGGAGGGCTGCAGGCCTGGGTTCCAGAGGATGAACAGCCCCTGGAGAGACAGCCTCCTGTCAGGGGTGTGTCAGGTCTGGGAGGCAGTGTTGCTATGGAGAAAACCATAGCAGGGAAAGGAGGAAGGGGTGCAGTTCTAGAGCAGAGAAGGTGAAAAGACACCAACAGGCAAGATCCTAAAATGGGGCAGAGAGGGAGCCATGCAGAGATCTGGGGGAAGAGCATTCCAGGCATCACAAAGAGCCAGTGCAGGACTGGTGAGGTGGCTCACACTTGTAATCCCAACACTTTGGGAGGCCGAGGCAGGCAGATCACCTGAGGTCAGCAGTTCGAGACCAGTCTGGTAACATGGTGACATCCTGTCTCTATAAAAAATACAAAAATTAGCCAGGCCTGGTGGCGCATACCCTGTAATCCCAACTACTTAGGAGGCTGAGGCAGGAGAATTATTTGAACTTGGGAGGCAAAGGTTATGTGGTGAGCTGAGATTGCGCCATTGCACTCCAGCATGGGCAACAGAATTAAACTCCATCTCAAAAAAAACGAAAACACCACACACACTAAGAGCCACTGCAAAGGTCCTGGGGTAGGGAGGAGCAAGGAGGCTGGTGTGGCTGGGGTGGAGTGAACGAAAGGGTGATTTGCAATGAAAAACATGAAATTAAAAGATGAAAAAGGGTGAGAGGAGGCGAGTACAGAGATGATGGGGCAGGTTCACACAGGGCCTGTGGGTTGTGGCTGAGAGCCTTGACTTCTGAGTGCAGCGCTATAGGCGGATCCCTCTGAGGGAAGGAAGACTCCAAATCGACAGGTGTTCATGGGTCCCTGTGGCTGCATGTTGGGAGGGGACAGGACAGCAGGTAAGAGGCTGTTGTCATAGTCCAGATGGCAGAATATGGAAGGATGGGCCACGATGAGGGCCCGGGTAGTGGTGGGGAGAGTGAGATTCTGGAAGTCTTTTGGGGATGGAGCTACTGGGCCTGTGCATTAGAAGGATGAGGTTTTCAAGGCTGTTACCTGGCCTGGTCCACGCTGGGATGATTTGAGGCAGAGCAGACTACAGCCTACCCAGGTGAGAGGTCAAGCCATGACAATGGAGCCAGGACCCTTGGCTGGTTCCAGGAGGCCTCCAGTGGGGAGATAAGAGGTTCTGAGAGAGTTAAAAGGGTCAATCAGCAGATCTGTTTCCCACACACTGCTACAGGCATGTAGCATGGTGATTAAGAGTCAAAGCTGGGCACGGCGACTCACACCTGTAATCTTCACTTTGGGAGGCTGGGGCAGGAGGATCCCTTGAGGTCAGGAGTTCCAGACCAGCCTGGGCAACATGGCAAGACCCCCCCATCTCAAAAAAAAATTGCCAGATGTGGTGGCATGCACCTGTGGTCCCAGCTACTCAGGAGGTTGAGGTAGAAGGATGGCTTAAGCCCAGGAGTTTGATGCTGCACTGAGCCGAGATCACAACACTGCACTGTAGCCTGGGGGACAGAGTGAGACCTTGTCTAGGAAAAAAAAAGAACCAGACTCTAGGACTGTCTGGTTTCAAATGTTAGCTCCATCACCTGCTCATGTACTTTTGGGTAAGCAGCTTAACCTCTGTGGGCCCAAATGTGTGAGCCTTGCATGATGAGGGTAAGGATGAGATGATCATGATAGGAGTCTTTAGAGAATCACCCTCTGAAACACCTTTTATACATGGTTAGCTTGGAGAAGGGGTCCGGTCTAGGGTCCTAGAGAGAGAGAACACCCATCGTCACCACGCCCCGAGACCACTGGCCTCACCGGCCTGGTTTGCAGGCTTTGGGGAAGGGAATGGAGATCTGTGCCCGCTCTCTCAACCCTCTGTTTTGCCGCTGTATCTGCTCATCTCGCACCTTTCCGTAGCCATCTCTTCCTATCTCTGTGTTCGGAGGCTTACTCCTTCCCGTCGCCGCCTCCGCCCCTCCATCAATGTGAGCGCCTCCCGGTCCCTCCTCCCCCGCCCCCGGTGGGGGCAGCACGCGCATGCGCCGTCGTGCCCCTCCCTCTCCGCCCCCACCCCCCGTCGGCGTCTGGGCCTCGTCCCCTTCTCTCTGTCTCCCTCGCCTCCCCCATCAAGTCCCCTGACACCGACACCCCATTGCTCCCGCGGTCTCCCCAGTCTCCGCTGTGGTCTCCAGCGCTGTCCACCCGAGGTAAGATGGGGAGGGGGAGGCCCGCGGAAAAGGGGAGGGGCGAAGCATCCTGCATCCTGAGATAAACAAACCCGGGGAGGGGGCGGCCGAGACTGAGGGGCCTGCCGCGGGAGGAGAAGAATGCGGGGCTGGGCCTGGGGGAGGTGGCAGGCGCTGGGCGCACACACCGGGACCCTGTTTGGGTAACCGGGGTCCGTATGGTTGCCCAAGATACAGTTGCGTGGAGGCCACCCGGGGCCCTGGGAGCTCCTAGGGGCTTGGACCCAGGAGCCTGCGGGGCACCCTTTCCAGCTGACCTGTGCCTCCAGGATTTGCCTGAAGGCCGCCCCCAACTCTGCGCTCGCCCCCCGAGGGCCACCAAAGACCATGACTAAGACAGATCCTGCCCCGATGGCCCCGCCGCCCCGAGGAGAGGAGGAGGAAGAGGAGGAGGAGGAGGAGCCCGTCCCTGAGGCCCCCAGCCCCACCCAGGAACGCCGGCAGAAGCCTGTCGTGCACCCCTCAGCACCTGCCCCCCTCCCTAAGGACTACGGTAACCACTGTCCCCACCCTGGAATCTGGCCTGGAGCCTTGGGTGGCCGGGGAGGGTGGGCTGTGCTCTGCTGGTGGTGATGGTCGGAGAATTCTGGGGAATTTGAAGGTGGTCCAGAGGAGTCTTGGCTGCAGAGCACCCCTTGCCAATTCATTCATTCGCCCACTGGAGAACGGAACTGTAATACTCCTAGTCTTTGATTCATGACACATCATCCCATCATTTAGTCATTTGATAGTCATTTATGAAAGTGGCTGTGGACCTGGCTCTATACTAGGGGCTGGGGCCACAGCAGGGGGCAAGACAGACCCAGTCTTTGCCCTGAGACAACTCACAGGTCTCAGTAACAGCCACACAAATAGGTATTAAACCATAATGTAATTTTAGCTCATATTTAGGTTTATATGCAAGAAAAGAAAAATATAATGTAATATAAATATGTAATTACAAGACATGATGAAAACTGGATTTACCAAAAACAAGCTGCTGCAAGTTTTTAAAGACATGGTTTCCCTGAGGAGGTTACATGTGAGGGAGACTGGAGGGTGAGTTGGGGTTAACTAAGGGAAGGGTCAGGGGAAGGGGGGTCCCAGGAGAGGTAACTGCTGCATAAAGGATCCGAGGTAGGAGGGTAAGAAGCTGAGAGGGCAGCCTTTTGGAGAAGCTGAAAGTGTCTAATCATTGACTGACCAGTATTTATTAAGTGCTGATACTCTGATGAGTCTTACGCCGGGTGCTGGAGATTTAATCCTGGGTGATTCAGGCATGATCCCTCCTGTCAGGACAGAAGGAGAAACTAAACAAGTGAATGAATAAATCGGAAATCAAATAAATTCAGATTGGAGTGAATGCTATGAAGGAAAGAAAAGGTGGGCCAGGCACGGTAGTTCACGCCTGGAATCCCAGTACTCTGGGAGGCTGAGGTGGGCGGATCACCTGAGGTCAGGAGTTTGAGACCACCCATGGCCAACATGGTGAAATTCGATCTCTACTAAATATACAAAAATTATCTGGGCGTGGTGACACACGCCTGTAATCCCAGCTACTTGGGAGTTGAGGCAGTAGAATTGCTTAAAGCTGGGAGGCAGAGGTTGCAGTCAGTGAGCCAAGATCGAGCCGCTACATTCCAGCCTTGGTGATAGAGTGAGACTCTGTCTCACAGAAAGAAAGAGAGAGAGAGAGAGAGAGAGAAGAGAGAGAGAGAGAGAAGAGAGAGAGAGAGAGAGAGAGAAGGAGGAGATATGAAAATGACCAGGGGGCAGCTACCTGCAGAGGTAGTCAGGGCTGGTCTTTCTGAGTAGGTGACATTTAGTCTGGGACCCAGAGCATGGGGAGAAATCAGCCATAGGAGAGCTGGAAAAGGAGTGTTCCAGGCAGACAGTAGCAAGTGCAAAGGCCCTGAGGCAGAATTGAACTTGGAACAGAAAGACCCTGGAGCTGCATTCAGGGAATGAATAAGATTGAGATGAGAGGTTGGAATAGGCCAGATCTGGAAGTCCTTCAAGGCCACAGTGAGAACTTTGGTTATATTCTAAGTGGGATGGGGGAGAGGTGTGGCAAGGGGAGTGTTAAAGTTTATAAGAAGAGGAGTGACAGGTCTGGTGTAGAGTTTTTGAAAGCTTCCTCTGGCTACTGGGTAGAAGGGAATGGAGCGCAGCCAGAGTTGGATGTAGGAGGGGAATTTGGAAGATATGTAGGCTGGGAATTCCCGGCAGCTGTGAGGTTCAGAAACCAGGTTCAGAGAGTTAGCGTTGCCAGGATAGAGCAGGAGAGATGGCATCCGTAGATATATCACCCACTAGAGGTGGAGCAGAGAGACTACAAGTTGACTCCAGTCTCATAGGAAAATAAGAACATTGGCCAGGCACCGTGGTTCTGGCTTATAATCTTAGCACTCTGGGAGGCTGAGGTAGGCGGATCACTTGAACCCAAGAGTTCAAGGCTGTAGTGAGCTATGATCATACCACTGCACTCTAGCAAGACCCTATCTCAAAAAAAAAAAAAAAAGTAGGAGATGGAGAAGGGTGGGTGCTGATTTAGACAGCGTGGTTTGGGGAGGCCTCTCTAAGGAGCTAACATTTGGGCAAAGATCTGTAAAGCATTGTGAAGATGTGCGGGAAGTCCATCCCGAATGGGAAAAACAGCAAGTGCCAAGAGCCTGAGACAGGAATTTGCTTGGCACGTGGGAGGGACAGAGGGAGCCCAGTGTGGGAAATGAGGGAAGGGGAATTAGTGAGGGGAGAAGGCTGAGAATTGAGGGGCTGGATGTGCAGAGCCCTGAGGGCGGTGGGGAAGACTTTAGTCTGTACTCTGGACGGGTTAGGAGCTGGAGGAGGGTTTTGAGCCAAGCAGGGCTATGATGTGACTGCAGTTCTAAAAGGAGCACGCCGGCTGATTCCTGGAGACACCTTCTATGTGGCATTTCCCTGAGCTGTGTATAATCTGATCATTCATGTACTCATTCATTCACCACTCACTGAGTTCGTGCCACATGCCAGGGCCCTGTGCTGGGTGCGGACGTCACAAAGAGCCGCACTCCTTAGAGTCGAGTGGGAGGAGACAGAAGTGCCTCTAGGCACCACCCTGGCTAGTCACAGGTTGCCTGCTGCTCACGGATACATTTTATTTTATTTTATTTTATTATTATTTTTTTTTTGAGACGGAGTTTCGCTCTTGCACTCCCAGGCTGGAGTGCAATGGCACGATCTCGGCTCACCGCAACCTCCGCCTCCTGGGTTCAGGCAATTCTCCTGCCTCAGCCTCCTGAGTAGCTGGGATTACAGGCATGCGCCACCATGCCCAGCTAATTTTTTTTTTTTGTATTTTTAGTAGAGACGGGGTTTCACCATGTTGACCAGGATGGTCTCGATCTCTTGACCTCGTGATCCACCCGCCTCGGCCTCCCAAAGTGCTGGGATTACACGCTTGAGCCACCGTGCCCGGCTGTATTTACTTTTTTTGAGATGGAGTCTCACTCTGTCACCCAGGCTGGAGTACAGTGGTGCCATCTCAGCTCACTGCAGCCTCTGCCTCCCGGATTCAAGCAATTCTGCTGCCTCAGCTTCCTAAGTAGCTGGGATTACAGATTCCCACCACCAAGGTTGGCTAATTTTTGTATTTTTAGTAGAGTTAGGGTTTTACCACGTTGGCCAGGCTGGTCTCGAACTCCTGACCTCAGGTGATCCGCCCGCCTCGACCTCCCAAAGTGCTAGGATTACAGGCAGTGAGCCACTGCCCCCCGGCGGGCATTGAGATTTTTATGTGAGCCCACCTCAGTTTGAAACCTCATGCTGGCCACACAGAAAATGTCTGTTAGTTGACTGTGGCCCGTGCGCTACCAGTTTGAGACCCTGCATTAGAGACTCTAAGAGGCAAAGACCTAGAGCTCCCCTACTGAGGCTGGAAGAAGGGGGTCAGTTACATGGGGTGACCTTGGACCTCTTGCCACCCCAGCTTTCACCTTCTTCGATCCCAATGACCCGGCATGCCAGGAGATCCTGTTTGACCCTCAGACCACCATCCCTGAGCTGTTTGCCATTGTGCGCCAGTGGGTGCCCCAAGTCCAGCACAAGATAGACGTCATCGGCAATGAGGTGAGAACACTGGGGAAACCAGGGAGAGGGGGATGTAGTCCCCCACATGTGTATGACCCTCCTGCTCCCCTGGTACTCACAGATTCTGCGCCGAGGCTGCCATGTGAACGATCGTGACGGGCTGACTGACATGACACTGCTCCACTATGCGTGCAAAGCTGGGGCCCACGGAGTCGGTGAGAGCCCACACCCCCAAGTCATGAGCCCCAAAGCCTAGGCCCCCAGACCCAACACCCTCAAAACCACCCGAACTCAGGGCCCATCTGGAACCCGAAGCTTACGATCCCAAAGTATATTTCCTGAGGCCCAGGGCCCTCCCCATGCACTGGGCCCATGCTCTGGAATGGGGGTTCCAGGCTGACCCCACCTGTTGCGCAGGGGACCCCGCGGCAGCGGTGCGCCTCTCGCAGCAGCTGCTGGCACTGGGCGCAGATGTGACCCTGCGCAGCCGCTGGACCAACATGAACGCGCTTCACTACGCGGCCTATTTCGATGTGCCCGATCTCGTGCGCGTGCTGCTGAAGGGCGCGCGGCCGCGAGGTGAGGAGGAGAGCCCTTACTGGGAGGGGACAAGGACCTGTGTGAGGGAGGCGGAGACCCCGGTGAGGCCAGGCTGGGAGGGGAGGAGGACTGGGATTCAAGGAGATAGTGGGAGGCTGGAGGCGTGGGAGAGGGGGCTCCACGGACCACCACTCCAGGGAGGGGCGGGGTCGCGAAAGGAGGGATGGGGTTCCGGGATGGGGGCGGGGCTCTGCGTCGGAGGCCTGGGACCTGCAAGTTAAAAAAGATGAGCCCTGAGGTGGGAGGAGGGCTGGGGGCGCTCACTCAGAACCCCTCCTCTTGCCCACTTGCAGTGGTGAACTCCACGTGCAGTGACTTCAACCACGGCTCAGCCCTGCACATCGCTGCCTCCAACCTGTGCCTAGGCGCCGCCAAATGTTTGCTGGAGCACGGTGCCAACCCCGCGCTGAGGGTACTGCCATCCTCGCCCAGAACCCGTTACCCTCCTGCTCCCTTCCTCCCCCACTTCCCTCCAGCACATCTCTGCATTTCCCGTGACTCCCCAGATACTACAAATGCCGTCTATACATTCAGCAAATGCAATAACAGCTGAAATTTGCCTAGTGTTCATTATGTCAGGTGAAGTCTATTATAAGCCTTGTTTTACAATGGGGAAACTGAGGCAGAGAAATTAAAGGATCTCCTCAGGGTCATCCAGCCTACCCCGTGGCAGTGCCTGACAGCATTTCAAGGTAATAAGGAAAGTAGGGCTAGGCCTTCTGTGAATGAGAGAGTTGGGCCCTCCTAAGCCCTTGATATGATCTCTGACCCCGACCCATGCTCCATCCCCAGTGCTAATTACCTTGCAGCTGTCCAGGCAAGGATATCTTGGGGAAACATGGCCTGTGCCCCTGAGATCTGCCCACTCTCTCTCTCTCTTTTATTTTTTTTTTTTGAGACGGAGTCTGGCTCTGTCATCCAGGCTGGAGTGCAGAGGCAGGATCTCAGCTCACTGCAACCTCTGCTTCCTGTGTTTAAACACTTCTGCCTCAGCCTCTCGAGTAGGTGGAATTATAGGTATGTGCCACCATGCCTGGATAATTTTTGTATTTTTAGTAGAGATGGGGTTTCACCATGTTGGTTAGGCTGGTCTCGAACTACTGACCTCAGGTGATCTGCCCACCTCAGCCTCCCAAAGTGCTAGGATTACAGATGTGAGCCACCACACCCAGCCCACAGGAGCCCATTCTCAATGTTCATCCCCCACATGTCCCCATTACAGGTTTGGAGTCTCCAGAGATTGCCTCCTTGGGGGCATGACCTACAGCACTGAAATGTGGCCTTCATTCGTACAGCTTCTGCCCCCAATCCCACCCTCAAATTATTTGATACACCCCCAGGCCTGGGTCTCAGGGGTAGGTTTCCCTGGAGATGTGGTCTGCACCTTTCTGCTCTGCCCCTTCTTTTTTTTTTTTTTTTTGGAGACAGAGTTTTGCTCTTGTTACCCAGGCTGGAGTGCAATGGCTCGATCTCGGCTCACCGAAACCTCCGCCTCCTGGGTTCAAGCAATTCTCCTGCCTCAGCCTCCTGAGTAGATGGGACTACAGGCATGTGCCACCATGCCCAGCTAATTTTTGTATTTTTAGTAGAGACGGGGTTTCACCATGTTGACCAGGATGGTCTCAATCTCTTGACCTCATGATCCACCCGCCTTGGCCTCCCAAAGTGCTGGGATCATAGGCGTGAGCCATCGCGCCTGGCCTTTTTTTTTTTGAGATGGAGTCTCGCTCTATCACCCAGGCTGGAGTGCAGTGGCACGATCTCAGCTCACTGCAAACTCTGCCTCCCAGGTTCAAGTGATTCTCCTGCCTCAGCCTCCAGAGTAGTTGGGATTACAGGCGCGTGCCACCACACCTGGCTAATTTTTGTATTTTCTTTTTTTCTTTTTTTTTCTGTGAGACGGAGTTTTGCTCTTGTTACCCAGGCTGGAGTGCAATGGCGCGATCTCGGCTCACCGCAACCTCCGGCCCCTGGGTTCAGGCAATTCTCCTGCCTCAGCCTCCTGAGTAGCTGGGATTACAGGCATGCACCACCATGCCCAGCTAATTTTTTGTATTTTTAGTAGAGACGGGGTTTCACCATGTTGACCAGGATGGTCTCGATCTCTTGACCTTGTGATCCGCCTGCCTCGGCCTCCCAAAGTGCTGGGATTACAGGCTTGAGCCACCGCGCCCGGCAATTTTTGTATTTTCAATGGAGATGAGGTTTCACCACGTTGGCCAGGCTGGTCTCAAACTCCTGACCTCAAGCGATCTGCCTGGCTTGGCTTCCCACAGTGCTGGGATTACAGGCGTGAGCCACCGTGCCTGGACTTCCTCTATCCCTTCTTATTCTTAGATTGGCCCAGGGTATGACCTAGTCCTACCCCTGCATCGCCCAGACTGGTGTTCTCTAGGGGCAGTGCCTCCACGGGGGTGTGGTCTGTGCCACTGAGTTCCCATCCCCTCTTCCCATTGTCCCCCCAGAATCGAAAAGGACAGGTGCCGGCAGAGGTGGTCCCAGATCCTATGGACATGTCCCTGGACAAGGCAGAGGCGGCGCTCGTGGCCAAGGAGCTGCGGACACTGCTGGAAGAGGCGGTGCCACTATCTTGCGCCCTCCCCAAGGTCACACTACCCAACTATGACAACGTCCCAGGCAATCTCATGCTTAGCGCACTGGGCTTGCGCCTGGGAGACCGCGTGCTGTTGGACGGCCAGAAGGTCAGGGGCTGGGGTTGGTGTGTATGGTGGGTGGGGTTGGGACTCAGCCCTTCATCCCTCGGAGCTGGGTCCTCAGGCCAAGGGCAGTGTCTCCCGTTTGTCTGCCTGCCATCCTAAACCATCCCCCCGGTACTTGATTTCATCTCAGTTGTTCCTGAGTGTCTCCTTTGAAACTTACCATGTGCTGAGCTCTCTGCCTTGGGTGGGGAGGAGAGCGGTCACAGCTGCTGTGGGGAGGGGTGAGCAGAGTGATCTGTGCAGCTCTGTGCACCTGTGGCTCCTCCTGGGTTTTGTGGTCCTTGATCAGGCCCCTCTGCTCTCAGAGGCAAGTCTAGGTAGGTGAGTCCAGGCCAGAGTGATTGGGGTGTGATGGGGAATGCACACAAATTGCAGATGTGGAGGAGCAAGCTGGGAAAAAAAAAAAAAAAGAAAGGAGTCTCAGGTAGGGGGAGTGGATGTCACAGCCCCAGAGGGCAGAGAGAATCTTTATCCAGGGACTCCAACTTCATTCATTTCCTGAGTGTCCCTCAGGCTCCATGCAGGACCCAGTCAGTCCCTTAGGGAGAGAGTGCTGTGTCTGCCCCTGCCCTGCTTTCATGGTGCTCCACTTGTAATGAAGGCGAGACAGTCAAGAAAGTAAACCTGCCGGGCGCGGTGGCTCAAGCCTGTAATCCCAGCGCTTTGGGAGGCTGAGGCGGGTGGATCAAGAGGTCAAGAGATCGAGACCATCCTGGTCAACATGGTGAAACCCCGTCTCTACTAAAAACACAAAAAATTAGCTGGGCATGGTGTTGCGTGCCTGTAATCCCAGCTACTCAGGAGGCTGAGGCAGGAGAGTTGCCTGAACCCAGGAGGCGGAGGTTGTGGTGAGCCGAGATCGTGCCATTGCACTCCAGCCTGGGTAACAAGAGCAAAAACTCCGTCTCAAAAAAAAAAAAAAAAAAAAGAAAAAAAAGAAAGTAAACCTACAGTTGAGATAATTTCTGGGCTGCGCATGGTGGCTCACACCTGTAATCCCGGCATTTTGGGAGGCCGAGGTGGAAGGGTTGATTGAGGCCGGGAGTTGTTAGAGACCACCCTGGGCAACATAGCGAGATCCCACCTCTACTGAAAAAGAAAAAAAAGTAATTTCTGGTAGCAACTAGGGCTGTGAACACCATTATATGTTTGGATTTAGTAAAGTTTCCCTGGCTGAATGCCAGGGTGGTTTTAGCCGGGGTGTTCTGAGACAGCTTCTCTGAGGAGGTGATGTCCAAACTGAGATGGGAAAGAACTCCGCCTGCAAAAATAAGAAAGCAAAGGATGCAGTAGGTATGGAGACCCCAAGAAAGGAAGGGGCAGAGTGATGGGAGTTATGGGAAGAGGGGTGAGGTGGAGAGGTCAGCCGGGCTGCATCACAGCAAACCTGTAGGCCACTGGAAGGAGTTTGAATTTTGTTTTTGTTTTTGTTTTTTTTGAGACAGGGTCTTGCTATGTCACCCAAGCTGAAGAGCAGTGGCATGATCTTGGCTCACAGCAAACTCCCGGGTTCAAGCGATTGTCATGTCTTAGCCTCCCGAGTAGCTGGGATTACAAACATTCACCAACAAGCCTTGCTAATTATTTATTTATTTATTAGTTTTAATTTTTAGTAGCAACGGGGTTTCGCCATGTTGGCTGGGCTGGTCTAGAACTCCTGGCCTCAAGCGATCTGCCTGCCTTGGATCCCAAAGTGCTGGGACTACAGGTGTGAGCCACTGCACCTGGCCCCATCTAGAAAGCATTCTGCTGTGCATGATCTAATCATTTCCATTGCACAATTCTGAAAGAGGGTTGGGTTGACTCTTCCCATTTTACATCCCAGAAGACTATAAGAGGCTCCAACAGGTGAAACCTTTGTCTGAAGACATGGAGTACCAATCACTGCCCCTTAGAGAAGCAGCTTAGCACAGTGTAAAGACCTCAGGCTCAGGGACCTGCCCGAGTAAATCTCAGCTTTGCAACATACCAGCTATGGGACCTGGAGCCAGTGATTCTGCCTTTCTGGGTGTCAATGTCTTCTTCAACTGTAAATGGAGATAATACTAGTACCCACCTTAGGGGGTCGCGTGAGGTTTAAACTAATTAAAATGTGTAAGGTCATTAGAGCAGAGTCCAGTGCATACTAAATGTTCTTTGTGTGTCAGGCACTATTGTGGTCCCTCCATCAACCCTCTAAGATCAGCACTAATTAATTATAGCCCATTGTATGAACAAGGAACTGAGGCATGGAGAGGTGAATGAGCCTCCCATAATGATAATCACCACACTCACTAAAGGCTCACTGCAGCTAAGCAACTTTACATGTCTTAAAAGTGTTTCTGGCTGGGCATGAAGGCTATGCCTGTAATCCCAGCAGTTTGGGAGACCAAGGTGGGTAGATCACAAGGTCAGGAGTTCAAGACCATCCTGGCCAAGGTGGTGAAACCCTATCTCTACTAAAATACAGAAAACCAGCCAGGCGTGGTGGCACACACCTGTAGTCCCAGCTACTCAGGAGGCTGAGGCAGGGGAATTGCTTGAACCCGGGAGGCGGAGGTTGCAGTGAGCTGAGATGGTGCCACTGCACTCCAGCCTGGCGACAGAGCAAGACTCTGTCTAAAAAAAAAAAAGTTTCCGCCCAATGTGGTGGTTTATGCCCTTAATCCCAGCACTTTGGGAGGTTGAGGCAGAAGGATCGCTTGAGCTCAGGAGTTCAAGACCAGCCTGGGCAATAGTGAGACCTTATTTGTACTAAATATGAAAAAATTAACCAGGCATGGTGGCACACACCTGTAGTCCTAGCTACTTGGGAGGCTGAGGTGAGAGGATCGCTTGTGCCCAGGAGTTTGAGGCTGTACTTTACTGGTATTGTGCCACTGTAGCCCTGTCCTGGGCGACAAAGTGAGACCCTGTCTCAAAAAAAAAAAAAAAAAAACTCCTTGGAAACTTTGTTCATTTAAAAAATAAAAAATGTTTCCACCAGACAATCACTCCATGAGGTGGCTTACTATCTCTATTTTACAGATGAAACTGAGGCTCAAGAAGTCCCCTGACCAAAGTTACAGCATGATAATAGCTAACAGGCTGGGCACAGTGGCTTCACACCTGTAATCCCAGCACTTTGGGAGACCAAGGTGGGGAGGATCACTTGAGGTCAAGAGTTTGAGACTAACCTATGCAACATAGGGAAACTCCGTCTGTATTTTTTTTTAAGTTGATTTTTTTTTTTTTTTTTAATGAGACGGAGTCTTGCTCTGTTGCCCAGGCTGGAGTGCAGCAGCACGATCTCAGCTCACTGCAACCTCTGCCTCCCAGGTTCAAGTGATTCTCCTGCCTCAGCCTCCTGAATAGCTGAGATTACAGGCATGCACCACCATGCTCAGCTAATTTTTGTATTTTTAGTAGAGATGGGGTTTTACCATGTTGGTCAGGCTGGTCTCAAATTCCTGACCTCATGAATCCACTGGCCTCGACCTCCCAAAGTGCTGGGATTACAGGCATGAGCCACTGAGCCCGGCTTTTTTTTTTTTATTTTTTTTAATTAGCCAGGCTTTCGTGGCATGCACCTGTATTCCCAGCTACTTGGGAGGCTGAGGAGGGAAGATTGCTTGAACCCAGGAGTTCAAGGTTACTGTGAGCTCTGATTACAACCACTGCATTCCAGCCTGGGCCACAGAGTGAGACCCTATCTCTAAAATAGAACAAAAAAATATTTTTTCAGTAACTAATACTTGCTGATCCTTTACTTAATACTAAGCCCTGTTCTGAGGGCTTTAATTTCTCTATGACAGCCCTGTCCAACAGAGCTTTCTGTAATGGTAGAAATATTCTGTGTCTGTGCTGTCCAGTAAAGTAGCTACAAGCCACATGTGACTATTGAGCACTTGAAATTTGGCTGGGGAAATTAAAAGTGTGACTGGGGAAATGCACTTTTAATTTAGTTTAAATTTATTGTTATTTATTTATTTATTTATTTATTTTTTTTTTTTTTGAGATGGAGTTTCGTTCTTGTTACCCAGGCTGGAGTGCAATGGCGCGATCTCGGCTCACTGCAACCTCCGCCTCCTGGGTTCAGGCAATTCTCCTGCCTCAGCCTCCGGAGTAGCTGGGATTACAGGCACGTGCCACCATGCTCAGCTAATTTTTTGCACCATTAGTAGAGACGGGGTTTCACCATGTTGACCAGGATGGTCTCGATCTCTTGACCTCGTGATCCACCCGCCTCGGCCTCCCAAAGTGCTGGGATTACAGGCTTGAGCCACCGCGCCCGGCCTATTTATTTCTTGAGATGGAGTCTCACTCTGTTGGCCAAGCTGGTATGCAGTGGCACGATCTGGGCTCACTGCAACCCTCCTGGGTTCAAGCGATTCTGCTGCCTCCGCCTCCCGAGTAGCTGGGACTACAGTTGCACACCATCATGCCTGGCTAATTTTTATATTTTTAGTAGAGACGGGGGTTTTACCATGTTGGCCATGCTAGCCTCAAACTTCTGACTTCAGGTGCTCCTCCCACCTCTGCCTCCTAAAGTGTTAGAATTACAGGCATGAGCCACCATGCCCAGACTAAATGTATTTATTTTTAAATTAAAAATTATAGCCAGGCACAGTGGCTCATGCCTGTAATCCCAGCACTTTGGGAGGCCAAGGTGGGCAGATCATGAGGTCAGGAGTTCAAGACCAGCCTGGCCAGCATGGCGAAACCCCATCTCTACTAAAAATACAAAAAATAAGCTGGGTGTGGTGGCATGTGCCTGTAATCCCAAATACTCAGGAGGCTAAGTCAGGAGAATCACTTGAACCCAGGAGAGGGAGGTTGCAGTGAGCCGAGATTGTGCCACTGCACTCTAGCCTGGGCAATAGAGTAAATTATCTGAGTCTTCTTCCTAGGGTATGTATTTATTTTTGAGACAGGGTCTTGCTCTGTTGCCCAGGCTGGAGTGCAGTGGCATAATCATAGTTAACTGCAGCCTTGAATTCCTGGGCTCAAGCTATCCTCCCACCTCAGCCTCCTGAGTAACTGGGACTATAGGCTTGAGCTACTGCACCTGGCTACATTTTTTTTCTTTTGTAGAAAACAGGGTTTTGCTGCTTTTGTTTTTTGGAACAGATTAAGATGAGAGAGTCTTAGGCTGGGCACGGTGGCTCATGCCAGTAATCCCAGCACTTTGGGAGGCCGAGGTGGGTGGATCACCTGAGGCCTGGAGTTCAAGACCAGCCTGGCCAACATGGTGAAACACCGTCTCTTAAAAAAAAAAAAAAAAAGATGAGTCTTGCCATTTTCACCCAGGCTGGTCTCAAACTTCTGGCCTCAGATGATCCTCTGGCCTTGGTCTCCCAGGTGTGAGCCACTGCACCCAGCCTTAGTTTAAATTTAAATTTTTGACCCAGTACCGTGGCTTATGCCTATAATCCACTTTGGGAGGCCGAGGCGCGTGGATCACCTGAGGTCTGGAGTTTGAGACCAGCCTGACCAACATAGTGAAACCCCTTCTCTACTAAAAATACAAAAATTAGCTGGGCATGGTGGCAATCACCTGTAGTCCCAGCTACAGGTGAGGAGGCTAAGATGGGAAAACTGCTTGAACCCAGAAGGTGGAGTTTGTAGTGAGCCAAAATCACACCACTACACTCCAGCCTGGGTGACAGAGCAAGACTCCCTCTCAAAAATTAAATAAATAAATAAATTTAAGTTGTCTTATGTGGCTAGTCACTATTCACTATATGAGACAGGGCAATGCTGTAACAATCCTATAAAATGAGTATAATTTCTGTTCCCATTTCACAGCAAAGGAAGTTCAGACACAGAAAGGTTAAGTCATCTAGCCAGCAGATGGTGATGTGTGACCTGGGGTTTGGGCCCAGGGTGGCCTCATGCACCCACCTTGCTGCCTGTGTGCAGGCACTCCACGGGTGCCTCTCGGCCTTCCTTCCCCAGCCATTGCTTCCCTTCTCTCCCCAGACGGGCACGCTGCGGTTCTGCGGGACCACGGAGTTTGCCAGCGGCCAGTGGGTGGGCGTGGAGCTGGACGAGCCTGAGGGCAAGAACGATGGCAGTGTTGGGGGCGTTCGGTACTTCATCTGCCCCCCCAAGCAGGGTCAGTCCCACCTGGGGCCCAAGAGGGGTGTGGCCAGGGGTCCACTCAGTAGTTCTGATGCTGCTGACGATGGGGGATGGGGGCCGAGGGCAGAGGCTAGGACGATACCAAGCTCGGGCTCTGCACTTCTAGGTCTCTTTGCGTCTGTGTCCAAGATCTCCAAGGCAGTGGATGTGCCCCCCTCCTCTGTCACCTCCACGCCCCGGACTCCCCGGATGGACTTCTCCCGTGTCACCGGCAAAGGCCGCAGGGAACACAAAGGTCAGAGAGGGGATCCCTGTGGTGGGAAGAGCCAGTTTGGAGATGTTCTGTGGGTAGCTCTGTTTCTGTGACTCAGTTTCTCCTCAGGTGCAAACTCCAGTTTTGGAAGAATAGCTCTGAGTTCCTGACTCCTATGACTCAGTTTTCTCTTTGGCTCAGTACTGGCCCCACCCAGTTCTTATAAGGTCCTGTGGGTTCCCTGCCCACTGTGACTTAGTTTCCTCTCAGGCCCAAAGGTCTCCCCTAGTTTTAGGGAAGAATCTGTGGAGATCCTGGCTTTTATTATTTTATTTTTTGAGACAGAGTCTTGCTCTGTTGCCCAGGCTGGAGTACAGTGGCGTGATCTTGGCTCACTGCAACCTCTGCTTCCTGGGTTCAAGCAATTCTAGTTCTGCAGCCTCTCGAGTAGCTGGGATTACAAGCACCTACCTCCACGTCTGGCTAATGTTTGTATTTTTTTTTGTAGAGACAGGGTTTCATCATGTTGGCCAGGCTGGTCTCAAACTCCTGATCTGCCCACTTTGAACTCTCAAAGTGCTCCAGCACTAATGTTTCTATTTTTTTTTTTTTTTTTTTTTTTTTTTTTTTTTGTAGAGACGGGGTTTCACCATGTTGGCCAGGATGGTCTCAAATTCCTGACCTCAAGTGATCTGCCCTCCTTGGCCTCTCAAAGTGCTGGGATTACAGGCCTGAGCCACTGCGCCTGGCCTGATTTACTCTCGGATCCAATTCTCCCTTCATTTTAAAAGGACAGTTTCTGGGCTCCTAACTTCTGACTCAGCTTTTCCTTGGCCCACATACCCTCAGCTTTCAGAAAGGATTTTGGAGTTCTTTGTGTTCTCTGACTTGGTTTCCCTTCAGGCCTAAAGCCCCTTCCTAATTCTCTGGCATCTGGGATTCAGTTGTTCTAAGTAGAATTTTTGATGCTGCAAAAGAAATGGCACTTGAATATAAAGTTCCTCAGCAAGGCAATTTACTTCTGTAGAAGGGTGCGGCTCACAGATGGAACAATGGCAAGCACACACCTGGACAAGGAGGGGAAGGGGTACTTACGCCTGGTGGGGTTGGCCCTACTGCTGTGTTGTTCCCCTCTTGGCTAGGGTTAGACCACACAAGCTAGACTAATCCCCACTGGCTATTTTAAAGGGAGCAGGGGTCAAAGCTGGAGTGGCAGGGTGGGTGATTTGGAAGGAAGGACAGTTATGGGTGGGTCAGAGCAGATAGCCCGGGTGACCTAGGTCAAGAAGGTGACTGGAGCAGGTGACCAGGATGAGTCAGGACAGAGCTGGGGGCTGGGGGAACAGATGTGAAATACTGATTAGAACTGGTGGAGAAGGTTGTTTACTGGAACTCCAAGGAAGTTCACTTTAAAATAGAGAATTAAAGAATAATAAGAGAGCTGAAGATACTGACATACTGATTCTTTGAAGAGAAACATGGGGTTCACTATATCTAACACAGTTTCACTTCAAACTAAGAACAGGGTTTCTACCTTGGGGTTTTCCTGGTGGCACGGGGTCCCCAAAGTTGACATCATCCCCCCACCTCCTGTACCTTCTACCCTTAGGCAAGAAGAAGACTCCATCATCCCCATCTCTGGGCAGCCTGCAGCAGCGTGACGGGTCAAAGGCTGAGGTTGGAGACCAGGTCCTGGTCGCGGGCCAGAAGCAGGGGATTGTGCGCTTTTATGGGAAGACAGACTTTGCCCCAGGTGAGGCTGGGGACTCTGGGCCGGGGGGCAGGCAAGGCCTTGAGAAATCCTGACACCTTCACGCTGCAGGTTATTGGTATGGCATTGAGCTGGACCAGCCCACGGGCAAGCATGATGGCTCTGTGTTCGGCGTCCGGTACTTCACTTGCCCCCCGAAGCATGGGGTCTTTGCACCAGCATCCCGTATTCAGAGGTGAGCCCAAACTTCCATCCCTAACCCAGGGTACCAGCTGGAGCCCTGATCTCCCCCCTCAGATGGCCTCCTCCTCCCAGACCAGCATGACAGTGTGGACACCTGCCAACCCCAGCCCTTTCCTCATAGGTTCCTAGGGCCCAGCTCTCAAGTCAGACCCCAGCCTCTTGTGGCTCTGACCTTTCTCTCTCCCCATGTCTCCCCAGGATTGGTGGATCCAGTGATCCCCCTGGGGACAGTGCTGGAGCCAAAAAAGTACATCAAGTGACAAGTGAGTTGGGGGATGATATGTGGGGAGGAGTGTAAGTTTGGGATGGAAGGAAGGGTCATGGATTCTCAAGTGCATACTGGTGACAGTCTCTGGTATTTAACTGGGGACACAGGGTCCAGGAAAATGATGAGACAAGGTCCCCAAAAGGATAGGTGCTAGAGGGTATGAGGAAGTTAGTGACAAGGCTCTTTGGGGACATGAGGTTGAGCAGATGCTGGGGACAGGGGTAGTCACTAGGGGACATGGTGGGAATTACGGACAAGAGGGCCAGATGGGTATTGGGAATGTGGGACCCAGGTGGGAACTGGAGACATAGGGAGGTATTAATGACAAGGAGTCTGGATGTACTGAGGACACACGTGGTCTGTCACCCCCTAATTTTACACCTTGCCCTCCTCTTCAGTGACGCAGCCCAAACGCACCTTCAGCACAGTCCGGACCCCAAAGGATATTGCATCAGAGAACTCCATTTCCAGGTGTGTAGCCAACCCCAGTCCCCTCTCCCATGGGACATTCAGGGAGAGGGATCCACAAGGCAGTTGAACCTAGAGGTCTGGAGCTCTGGTCAGGGCTGGAATGAGAGGTTAGGAAAACTTGTGACTTGTAAGCATATGCAGGAACAGTCTTTAGGGTGTAGGGCCCCACACTGAATTCTAGTGACTTCCACTTTCAAGGGGGCCGGTAAAGGAAGTGGAACACTCTCCATTCCACATGAGCCTCAGAACAACAGCCAGAGGTCGGGTGTGGTGGCTCACGCCTGTAATCCCAGCACTTCCAGAGGTTGAGGCGGGTGGATCACCTGAGGTCAGGAGTTCAAGGCCAGCCTGGCCAACTTGGTGAAACCCTGTCTCTACTGACAACACAAAAATTAGCCAGACACGATGTCATACAACTGTAGTCCCAGCTACTTGGAAGACTGAGGCAGGAGAACTGCTTGAACCTGGAAGGCAGAGGTTGCAGCGAGCCAGGATTGTGCCATGACATGCCAGCCTGGGCAACAGAGGGAGACTCCACCTCAGAAAACACACACACACACACACACACACACACACACACACACACACACACCCCACAGCCAGAGAGGTAGAGGCGGAATCCAGAAAAGCCTGATGGCAAACGCTTGGGGAAAGGCTGGCAGTGATGGGTGGAGATGTCCCTGCTGCCTGCCTCAGGACGTGACCCCGTCGTCCTCCTTTCCAGGTTGCTGTTCTGCTGCTGGTTCCCCTGGATGCTGAGGGCGGAGATGCAGTCTTAGAGGCCCTGGACACCCGACAAAGAGACAGAGTCCCCACTAGCATCTCCTGATACCCGAGGAGCCCTGAGTCACCCTGAGATAGAGATTCCCAGTAACTCATCCAGAGTAGAGACCCCTGTTAGCCAGCCCTCGATCACTGAGGTCCCATTATTAACAGATGCCCCCATAATAACCCCCAAATGCAGACCCCGTGTCACCCAGAAAGATTCCCTGAGTAGCACCTTCAGGCTAGTCCCTATCCCTAACCCCTCAGAGCAGATTCCCAAATTAACAGATTTCCACATCACCCCAAATGATGGTGACCCTCTCGACATAATATACCACAACAGTACATTCTCGAATCACCCAGCCCTGGATCAGAAACCTCCCATTAACAAACACTCCCCCTAGGTCCTCTTGAAATAAACATAGGTCATACCCCCAGAGCAAAAGAGTAACAGACTTTCATGTCATTGTTCCCCACTTAACATTAGTCCCCTCAAGATGTCGTGACCCCAGGGTCACTGTGAAGCCCTTACACTCCAGCCCCTCAATCAGAGACTTCCTTCATTAACAAAGACCCTTGTTCTTACCCTCAAAAAGAAACCCACCATAACCAGCCCACTGTCACCCCTAATTTACAGACACCAAAACAGTCCTGGAAGTGCTAATTACAGGACCCCCAAGTCTTCCTACTCTCTGCACCCTTAAGAAACCCCCAGTGCCTTGTATGACGCCCACCCGACATGGCCCACATCTCCTGTGCTGGCCAGACTCCCAGAAAATTCTCTATTTTTTAAGTAATGACTTCCCCCTTTGGGGGACCCCAAAATTTGGAGGCCCCATTCTAGGACTCTGGGGATCCTAGATCCTAGAGTACACATGTCCCAAACTCCCCTGTGCCCTCAAGTCCTACAGCCCCTAGAAAACCCCAATGCCCTAACTCCTAGGACCCCCAAATCATGGAATCCCCAAATCCCCAGGGAATCCCAAATTTGAAAATCCAATCCCAAGCCCTCAGGAAACCCAATCATGAGGTCCTTGTGCCTGGAATAGAGGAGACTGCAGTCAGGATATCCATTCCAGGCTCCCAGGTACCTCAAGCCCTATTCACAGGCACCTGGAAAACCCCATACAGGAATTCCCATCGCTGGAAACTGGAGAACTTCAATGCCCTGAGTCCACGGATCTCAAGATACCAAATTCCAAGAGCCCCAGCCCCAAGGGAATCCCAAATCCTAAAGCCTTTATCTCTGATATATTGAAGGCCCCAAGGCCCTGAGGGGATCCCAAATCCTGGAACCCCGATTTCAGTCTACATTCTGGTCACTGGCCTCAAAGGACCCCACAGCACCTGGGCCAGACCAACAGCCTGAGGGAGAACCTGAAGGCCCAGGGAGTCCAGGGCGGACCTGGGGCCCCGACCACCAAGGACAGCTCACGACTGCCCCTTCACTGCATGACCCCAAACTCAGCATGACTCCTGTCCTCTTCAATAAAGACGTTTCTATGGCCTCTCTGTGTGGGGTCATTGCTTGGGGGTTTCGGCCCTGCCTCTGTGCCCTTGCTGGGAGAAGACAGGAAAGGAAGTGGATCCTTCAATCCCGCCTCCCTGAAGTGTGGGCATGGGGTGGCGGTGGCCGCGGGAAGTCCTTCTAACAGCCTCTTCTGTCTTACCGAGGCTGTCCCGGCTGCCGTCCTGGTCCCACCCATCAGGGTCGACTCCGCAGTTGGCGGGATCGGTTCCTAAGTTCTGATTGGCCAGTGCCAGACGACGATGCTCCGCCCACGCCCTCCTGCCAATGGCTAAGAGGCCAGGAGCCAGGAGGCGCGGCCTATCCCTGGGCGAGGATGAAGGGGCAGGCGAATACGGAGTGAGAGCGCCGATTGGGTGGAAGGCGGGCCCTTGAGGCCTCTGGGAGCTTCTATTGGCCTGCGAATTCTGCGTCTGTAATGTGGGACGGAAATGGCTGGGAGGGGGATGGGGATTTTGAATTTGGAAATTGGAGGGGACACTGGTGGACGGTCAGTTTTAGGGGGTGCTGGGGGTAGAGATGGGTATCAAGAAGGCTGGAAGTGGAGATCTGGGAGAGCCCAGAGTAGGAGTCTGAGGAGGCTCAGAGCTTAGAGTCCTAAAAGGCTCGGAGTCGGGGGTCTGAAGGGTTCAGGGAAGGAAAAAGGCTTGGGAGTCAGGCTCAGAGCTAAAGATCCCAGGGTGCTGGAGTGAAGGGGCTCTCAGGAAGGGAAATCCGAGGGGCGTTCAAATGGGGAGATCCGAGAAGGCTGAAGGTGGACATGTCTGAGGAGGCTCAGATTAGGATCACAGAGGTTCACAGAATGGGGTTCCGTGGGGCGGGGGGCGCTGAGCGTTGATAGCCGGGCTCATGGTTGCAGGTCTGAAGTGGGGTCTCAAGGTGTTTAAATGGGTTCTGGGGTGCAGTGGGGGCTATATGTGGAGCTTTTGAGAAAGGCTCCCTGTGTGTGAGGCCAGAGAATGTTTTCCGTGGGAGGATTCAGAGGGCATATGCATTGTTTGATGGGCCCTTAGCGGACAGAGTAATGGGGGAATATTCTTGGGGCTCATTGTGTCCGGGCATGGAGCCTAGGGCTCTCTATGTGGCTTGTAAGATGCTGAAGACTCAGCTTTTAGAGGCCAAATGAGTTTCAAATGGGAGCTGAAGTGAGGCCTGGTCTGTCTGTGATGGGGTGGAAGGCTGCATCGTGATGTTAGGGTGGGAGGCTTAGTGACTTCAGCATGTGTTCTCTCTCCCTACAGGATTGGGTGCAAGGAGTTGGTGTTGATGGAGGAGCAGGACGCCAGAGTCCCAGCCCTGGAACCGTTCAGAGTGGAACAGGTTGTCAGAACTCGGGGTGCAGAGGGTGAAGGAGGCAGGCTGACTCCTGAGTTCCTGGGTTGGGAGTGCCCCCTCCCTCCAAATTCATTCTAACTGTCAGAGGCTATCTCGGAATGGCACTGGTCCCTTGACTTCAGACCCTGACCTGTCTGAGGACATCCTGGGCCTGTCTCCAGGGGTAGGGGTTGTTCTGTGAAGATACGGCCTCTGTGTGGGTTGAAGAGCTGTATCTTCAGGGGGTCTCTTTATCCTAGGCACCACCTGTAATCTACTATGTCCCTGACTTCATCTCCAAAGAAGAGGAGGAGTATTTGCTTCGACAGGTGACGTCAGTGCCCTTCTGGTCTGTTTTCCCACTCTTCCCATACCCCTCCCCAGTGCCTTTCCTCTGTATGAGAGCCCCAAAGGCTGCAGTAAAGACCCTGGCAAAAGGAAGAATGCCATATAGCACCCATCCTTCACCCTCCCTGTTCCTTTCTCAGCACCTTTGAGGGCCTGTCAGAAAGAGATTTTTTTTCAGCCAGGCATGGTGGTGCATGCCTGTAGTCCTAGCTGTTCGGGAAGCTGAGACAGGAGGATCACTTGAGCCCAGGAGTTGAAGGCTACAGTGATCACACCACTGCATTCTAACTTGAGCAACAGAGTAAGACCATCTCTAAAAAATAAAAATTTAAAAAAGCGATATTTCTGGCCAGGTGCGGTGGCTCACACCTGTGATCCTAGTACTTTGGAAGGCCAAGGCGGGCAGATCACTTGAGGTCAGGAGTTCAAGACCAGCCTGACCAACATAGTGAAAGCCTATCGCCACTAAAAATACAAAAATTAACCGGGTGTGGTGGCAGGCACCTGTAATCCCAGCTACTTGGGAGGCTGAGGCAGAAGAATCACTTGAACCCAGGAGGCGGAGGTTTCAGTGAGCCGAATTGCACCATTGCACTCTAGCCTGGACAATAAGAACAAAACTTTGTCTCAAAAAAAAAAAAAAAAAAAAAAAAAAAAAAAAAAGGCCAGGTGCAGTGGCTCACACCTGTAATCCCAGCACTTTGGGAGGCTGAGACGGGCAGATCACCCGAGGTCAGGAGTTCAAGACCAGCCTGGTCAACATAGTGAAACCCCATCTCTATTAGAAAAAAGAGAGAGAGAGGTTTCTCTAGGAGGCTTTGGAGAAACCAAACTGATTCTTAGCAAGTGGTTTTTATGAAGTTTAGACTCCCTGTACTGAGATAGCCCAGTCCAGCCTTCAAAATAAGAATGTTATTGAGATCATATTCCTTGTCCAGGAATAGACCAGTGCATCCCATCCCAGAGTCTCAGGAACGAGGAAGTTACAGAGCTCATACTTCCTTTACTGAGATAGCCCAATCCCGCTAGCTTAGAGAATAGGGGGTTATAAACATAGGCTGAGATAGCCCAGTTCAGATCATTGAGACTGGGGAGTAAAGAATTTAGTACTCAGATTTCTGTGCTGAGATAGCCCAGTAAACTCTTGCCTGTGCTAAAATAGCTCAGCATAGACCCAGAGCCTTAGGAATTAGGTTACCAAGCACAGACTATGCTGAGATGGCCCAGTCTATATTCTATTCTTAAGGTTTGTGGAAAGAAGAATTCACAAAGCTCAGAGTCCCTGCATGGGGACAGCCCTTTGCAGCCCCAGAGCCTAAGTTACAGAGCACAGGTATTCCCTGTGTTGGAGTAACTCACTGAGCTTGAGTCCAGGAAAAAAACTAGCTACAGGACTTTTTTTTTTGCTGATGTAGCCCATTCGAGACCTTTGGGTTCTTGTGACTGAAAAATCTACATTTAAAAAAAAATTTCCTTCAGCAAGGCAATTTACTTCTACGGAAGGGTGCAGCTCACAGATGGAACAATGGCAAGCACACACCTGGACAAGGGAGGGGAAAGAGTACTTATTCCTTATGGAGGTCACTCCTACTGCTGTGTCGTTCACCTACTGGCTCGTGTTAGACTGCACAGTCTAGTCTAATTCTGATTGGCTATTTTAACAGAGTGGATAGTTTGGCAGGAAGGATGGTTATGGGCAGGTCAGAGCAGGTGACTAGAGCAGGTGACCAGGATGAGTCAGGACAGAGCAGGGGACCTGGGATGGGGGAGGGAAACAGACGTGAACTACTGATTAGAACTGGTGGAAAAGGTTGTTTACTGAAACTACAAGGAAGTTAACTTTAAAATGGAGAATTAAAGAATAAGAGCTGAACATACGACATACTGATTCTCTGAAGAGAAACTTGGGGTTTACTGTATCTCAGAATCCCTCATCCTGAATTTTTACACTTTTTTTTTTCTCTTCAAACTTCCTTAACATGTCTTGGCTTAATTGTTCTGCTATCCCTTTGAGCACATCCATAGTGTAATTAATAAACCGCTGCTGATCATAGTAGATATAATTTATTTAATTTACATGATTAATAATTGTCACCTGTGAAAATATTGACTGAAATCCTGCAGCTATTTGGTCTTGGGTTTTAAATTTACTTGGTAACTCCAATAGTGTTTATATAAATATGAGGGTTAAAGGACCCATGTAAGGCACTTCTTTTTACAAAAATCTACATATTATAGGCTAACGCCCATAATCCCAGCACTTTGGGAGGCTGAGGCCGTCGGATCACCTGACGTCAGGAGTTCAAGACCAGCCTGACCATCATGGTGAAACCCTGTCTCTACGAAAAACACAAAAATTAGCAGGGCATGGTGGTGAGTGCCTGTAATTCTAGCTACTTGGGAGGCTGAGGCAGGAGGACTGCTTGGACCCCAGAGGCGGAGGTTGCAGCGAGCCAAGATTGCACCATTGTACTACAGCCTGGAGCACAAGAGTGAGGCCGAGTCTTAAAAAAAAAAAAAAAAAAAAAAGGCAAAAATCTACGTACTGGAGAATTCCTGGGCTGAAATAGCCCAGTTCAGCTCCATAACCATGAAGGGAATGCGTAGATTATCAATTAGAGCATAGATTTGTTGAACTGAGATACTCCATTCGAGACCATTAGGATCTTGGCAGTGGAAGATTTTCAAAGTACTTTCTTTGCTGTGCTGAGATAGCCTAGCTTTGCACAGTCCCTCCCCCAGGCAATAGAAACAAGGAAGTTGCAGAACTCAAATTGTCCTCAGAAAGCCCAGGAATCAGGATTTTTTTTTTTTTTTGAGACAGTCTCACTTTGTCACCCAGGCTGGAGTACAGTGGTGCGATCGCAGCTCACTGCAGCCTCCACCTCCTGGGTTCAAGCGATTCTGGTGTCTCAGTCTCCCCAGTAGCTTGGATTGCAGGCATGTACCACCACATGGCTAATTTTTGTTTTTATTTTTTGAAATGGAGTCTCAGTCTGTTATCCAGGCTGGAGTACAGTGGCACGATCTCGGCTTACTGCAACCACTGCCTCCCAGGTTCAAGCAATTCTTCTGCCTCAGCTTCCCAAGTAGCTGGGATCACAGGTGTACACCACCATGCCCAGCTAAGTTTTGTATTTTTAGTAGAGACGAGTTTCCCCATGTTGGCCAGACAGGTCTCAAACTCCTGACCTCAAGTGATCTGCCTCAGCCTCCCACAGTGCTGGGATTACAGGCGTGAGCCACTGGGCGTGGAATCAGGAAATTAGAAAGCTGACTATGCTGGGCTGAAAGAGTCCTGTCCAGCCCCAGAACTCTTAGACCATGGTTGTGCAGCCCTGATTCTTAAATCCTGGTAGACATGGGTGGGCTTTGGGGCCGAAAGTGTTCCCAGGAAAGAAAGCAAACCACAAAATCCTAGGAACCCACTGCCCCAGGGAATGGTCCCACAGACACTGAGATGACCCATTTCTACCCCAGAGGTAAAGGCCCTTATGTTGGCCTGGGTGGGAGAAACTTAGAGGGGTGATCCTGAGAAAGGAGTGACCCCTTTTCCACCTCCTAGGTTTTTAATGCCCCAAAGCCAAAGTGGACCCAGCTCTCTGGGAGAAAGTTACAGAACTGGGGTAAGTGTCCCTGGCTGGGCATGAGTGATTCTGGGATGTAGGCGGGGGCAAGGGACTCAGGTCCAATACCCTCAAGACATCAGAGGGTTCCTGATGGCTCAAGGGGCCCCAAGAGCCAGGAGGATTCCGAAGGGATCAGTGGAGGTCCTGAGGGGTTTGGGAGATCCTGATGAGTTGGGAGTATCTGAAAGGGGCCTGTGGTCTGGAGAAGTTAGGAAACCTCTGAAGGGCCCAGTGGCTATCTCCAAAGGGTGAGGGGTCCCTGAGGGTATCAGGGTGCTTCCAGCCACTGTGGAATCCCTAATGAGGTATCTGTGTGCTATGGGGAGCCCTCTCCATTGCCTTCTCCAGGTGGGCTTCCCCATCCCCGGGGAATGGTTCCTGAGCGGCTGCCTCCATGGCTCCAGCGCTACGTGGACAAAGTATCCGACCTCAGCCTCTTTGGAGGCTTCCCAGCTAACCATGTACTTGTGAACCAGTATCTACCTGGGGAGGGCATCATGGTAACCACACACACTCGGCCCATGTCCTCCCACCCAGATTTCTAAGCCATCCTGGGGCAGGGGACCCTGTACCCACCCTCACTCATTAGGCAGCCACATCCCCCAGGTAGGCATTCACCTCCCTGTCCCTGGGTTGGGAGCCCCCTATTGACCTAGAGGGTGGGGGGTGTGGACTCCTGCCCTGCCCAGCCCTGGTGCCCACTCCCCAGCCCCACGAGGATGGACCACTGTACTACCCGACTGTCAGCACCATCAGCCTTGGTTCCCACACCATGCTGGACTTCTACGAGCCGCGGCGGCCGGAGGATGATGACCCTACAGAACAGGTGGGCCCCCAGACACTGCCCCAAGCTCTTGCAGACACTTCAACCTCACACATCCTCCAAGATGACCTGGTGCCATGTGCCTTTGGGATACTCCTGGCACTCTTCCAGATACCTTCCCTTGTCCCCTCATGGAGTGTACCCACTTTGTCCCAGATGCCCAGCCCATCTGCCTACAGGGTGCCCTACACACCATGATTTCCACAGGCTCTCCAATGCCTCAACCTGCTGGTCAGATGCCCCTGACTCCCCAGCAGACACTAATATCCTCAGATACCCCACCGCCATTTACTCAGCGGGGCCTCACGTCCTCCCAGATGCCCCATCTGCCCCTGCTCAGGGTGCCCTAGACATCCTGCTACTCTAGGAATGTGATTTGGGGTGCAGGACACCCCCAGATTCTCCTTGGCCCCTTGACAGGATTTCTCTGAGTGATGCATTTCCAGCACCCTAGTGTTCACAGAAACGCCCCTGAACACCCTGACCCACTCCTCTTTGGGGCTTGCCCTGGAGCCCTGCGTGCTCCTGGATGCTCTGACACCCTCTCAGCTGTGCGGTTGTCCTCTAATGTCCTGATGTCTTTGGGGACCCCCACTGCCTCTAACCTCTGCCTCACTGTTCTCACCTGGTCCTGGCTTCAGCCATGCTCTCTCAGCCCAGCTCTGTCTGCATTTCCTGGGGACTGCCCATCCCTGGTTCCCAGCCCCTTGGAGATCCCAGGGGCGCTGACCCTCTGACGCCCCTATCTGCCGCCTAGATCCTGCCCCCTCTCGAGGGACTGCAGAGCCCTCGCCCTCCCTTCCCAGCAGCCCCAGCCCAGGCCGCAGCAATTTTCACTCCTGAACCACCAGTGCCTCCATCACTGTGAGCACACTTGCTCTTCAGCCTATGCCCCTGGGGACCCGCTGCTCCCCAGAGCCTGCCAACGTCTCGCCCACCCCTTCCCCCGACTTCCTGAGCCCCGCTAACCCTCAACCCGCCCTGCAGCCCCGGGCCCCGCCCCGGCCCACCACGTCGCTGCTACTGGAACCGCGCAGCCTGCTGGTGCTCCGCGGCCCTGCCTACACGCGCCTCCTCCACGGGATCGCTGCTGCCTGCGTAGACGCGCTGGATGCCACCTCCCCACCGCCCAACGCAGCCGCCTGCCCGTCAGCGCGGCCCGGAGCCTGCCTGGTGCGCGGTACCCGGGTCTCGCTGACCATCCGCCGCGTGCCCCGCGTGTTGCGCGCCGGCCTCCTGCTGGGCAAGTGACCGCCATGGCCGGGACCCCTTGGATCCCCCGGCTCCTGCCCGCCTGGGGCTGCTGTGACTCTGCGACCTTCGAACCCTCTTGGGCAGAGGGGGGCTCCCCTGGGTTATTTATTTTCCTAATAACTTCGTGGGAGCCACAGAAGACCCTATACCAAATAAAAAAATCTTTCCTTGGTTTTAAATTTTTATTTTGGTGGGGGGGGCAGATGCTTGGGCTCCTGAGGGGCGCCGCATGTAGGGTCTTAAAGGAATGGGATAGGCCCTGGAGGTCAGATGTCTGGGTCCTCAGTGGGGCAGAATCCAAGGCTCTTGGGGAGGTGGGGGAGTGGTTCTATCTGGAACTCCCTTGGATGGCAGAGTGATGCTGGGAGGTTTAGCTACTGGCCTGCTAGGCAGTAAGGAGTTAAGTGGCTCTTCTGTCACCTGAGCCGGGCATCAAATGGCCTGGTCCAGGTTCCTCTTGGAAGGGGCGGAGCCAGGCCTGTCCTGGGCCTCTCCTGCAGCCTCAGGCCCCGGTGAATCCAGCGGAGGAGCTCTGGGATACTCTTGTCGAGGGAAGAGGTCTTACTGGCTGCGCTCACCTGACTCTGTGTCTCCAGGCCCCAGCCATGGCCCTATCCCTGCCTCTGGGCACTGGACTTGTCTCAGAGCCCCTCAGCCACCCCCCGGGAGCCCCTAGGGAGCCGGACTTTGTTGGACGCACGGTCTGCCCTGCATCCGGAGAGGAGAGCACCAGGTGGGGGCCGGGGCTTTTTGGAAGCTTGTTCCAAGAGGGTAGACGCGGGGGCAGGGACCATGCGAGGGTAAGAGGCGCCATGGCTGTGGTCACCTGGGGACATAGGAGAGGCTGCCGGGGTTTGGGTGAGGGTGGGCTGGAAAGTGAGGTGTCTTGAGACTCACCCAGTCCTGCCCCCTGCCTCCCAGCCCAGAGCAGGCCCAGACCCTGGGACAGGACGCCTTGGGCCCTCCCGAGCACTTCCAGGGTGGGCCAAGGGGTAATGAACCCGCCGCTCGCCTCCCAAGATGGTCAACACCCTCTTCCCACGAGGACCCAGCTGGGGGCAGACATTGTGAGGTGAGCTGAGGTGACCCAGACCCCTTGTGCCAGCCCCACCTTCTCTCTGTCCCCCGGAGTTCGACCTCCACACTGAGGACTGGGTGATGATTCCAGAAAGGTGTTGGGTGTCAGTAGGAGGAGGAACCCTCTGGAAAATGTTTCTTTCTCTTTTTTTGAGATAGAGTCTCACTCTGTTGCCAGGCTGGAGTGCAGTGGTGCAATCTTGGCTCACTGCAACCTCCGTCTCTCAGGTTCAAGTCATTCTCCTGCCTCAGCCTCCTGGGTAGCTGGGACTACAGGCGCAAGCCACCATGCCCAGCTAATTTTTATATTTTTAGTAAAGATGGGTTTCACCATGTTGGCCAGGATGATCTCGATCTGACCTTGTAATCTGCCAGCCTTGGTCTCCCAAAGTGCTGGGATTACAGGGGAAATGTTTACCAATCAGTAGAGAAATGTTTTTCCTTTTTCTTTTTCTTTTTTTTTTTTTTTTTGAGACGGAGTCTCACTCTGTCACCCAGGCTGGAGTGCAGTGGTGCTATCTCAGCTCACTAACCTCCTCCTCCCAGGTCCCAGTGATTTCTCCTGTCTCAGCCTCCCAAGCAGCTGGGATTACAGGCGCATGCCACCACACATGGCTAATTTTTGTATTTTTAGTAGAGATGGGATCTCACCACGTTAGCCAGGCTCGTCTTGAACTCCCTGGTGATCCACCCGCCTCAGCCTCCCAAAGTGCTGGGATTACAGTCATGAGCCACCATGCCCAGCTGTATTTCTTTTTTATTACAAAAAAAGAGAGAAAGAGATGAAGTTTCACTATGTTGTCCAGGCTGGTCTTGAATTCCTGGGCTCAAGCCATCTTCTGGCCTCCTAAAGTTCTGGGATTACATGTGTGAGCCACCGCACCTGGCTGAGAAGCATATCATCAGAGCTCCCGGTGTAGTCCCATTCTTCTCAGGGGGTACCCAGCCCCATTACCCCCTTCCTGCCCTGAGCTCCCACATTGGGCCTCACACATCCAAGTTTCCAGGAGCTTTGAAAACCTGGAAGGCCCCCCCAGTGGGAGCAACCCTGGTGCAGACAGACCTGGAGATGGACTCTGCTGCAGAGAAGTTTCCAGAAGCTTACAGAAGAGGGGTGAGGAAGGGGGCAGGGGTGATATCTCGATTGGCCCACTGGCCCTGACTTGGATCCTATGTTTCCCCAGCACCCTGCTTCTGGCCTGGAGGTACTGGAGGCTGAGCAGGACAACCTATACCTGTCCCTGCTGGGGCTGGGCCTCTGGCTGCAGGACCTGGATCGAGGCCCAGGGCGCTGGGCGTTGGCCCAGAGCGGGATGGTGCAGCTGCGGGTAGGCAGGGGAGGCCAGGATGTGGGGGTGGGTAGGGCCCCAGCTGTGAGTGACAGCCAGCTTTCTGGGGTGGGAAATGGGGTGTCTGTTCCAGGCCTGTGGATGGGAAATGGGGGAGGGGGTAACTCCAGGTTGTGGGTTCCTGGTGTCCCTGGAGTGCATGTGGAGTGATGTCCAACCATGGGTCCCCAGGCCCTCCAGGCGGACCTACGAGGGGCAGCTGAGCGTGTGGAGGCGCTGATAACGTTTGGTGAGGGGCTGGCACAGCGGAGTGAGCCGAGGGCCTGGGCAGCCCTGGAGCAGATCCTGCGGGCCCTGGGAGCTCACCGAGACACCATCTTCCGGAGGCTCTGGCAGCTGCAGGCCCAGCTGGTCAGCTACAGCCTGGTAGGGCCCATTCCGATACCCCCCACCCAACACAGGCCCCAACCTCACAGCCCCCATGACCTCTGTCCTCTGACCCAGGTGTTCGAGGAGGCCAACACACTGGACCAGGACTTGGAGATCGAGGGAGACTCGGACTGGCCAGGACCTGGTGGGGTGTGGGGGCCCTGGGCACCCAGTAGCCTTCCCACTTCCGCAGAATTGGAGTGGGATCCGGCGGGGGACATTGGGGGCCTTGGGCCCTCAGGACAAAAGACTGCCCGGATACTAGGAGTGCCCTGTGAGCTGTGTGGCCACAGAGGCCCCCAGGGCAGGGGACAAGGCCTTAAGGTGAGAGCAGACCCCCTGGAGGGACCTCATGCCAGGCACCCTGAGGACATGTCTGCGTACCTTATAGCGGGTCCTTCCCTTGCAAGGAGGTGTCAGTGGCTCTGTCTCTTAGTGTCTCCTTCTATCTCACTGTTTCTCACTCTCCTGTCTGTCTCTGTCTACATCCTCAAGCTCCATCTCAAATTCACTCCCATCCCGAAGCCCCCAGATGATGCCCCGCTCACTTCCTGACTGTCCCAGTCTCTCCACCTCTTCAGAGAGGCCTGCCCTCACCTCCAAACATGAGCACTCTGATCTTCTTTATTCCCTAACAGCACTCACCACAGCTTGACTTTGTACATTTACTTAGTTTATTTTATTTTTTTGAGACGGAGTTTTGCTCTTGTTACCCAGGCTGGAGTGCAATGGCGCGATCTCGGCTCACCGCAACCTCCGCCTCCTGGGTTCAGGCAATTCTCCTGCCTCAGCCTCCTGAGTAGCTGGGATTACAGGCATGCGCCACCATGCCCAGCTGATTTTTTGTATTTTTAGTAGAGACGGGGTTTCACCATGTTGACCAGGATGGTCTCTATCTCTTGACCTCGTGATCCACCCGCCTCTGCCTCCCAAAGTGCTGGGATTACAGGCGTGAGCCACCACGCCCGGCTACTTATTTTATTTTTTTGAGACAAAGTCTTACTCTGTCGCCCAGGCTGGAGTGCAGTGGTGTGCTCTCTGCTCACTGCAACCTCCACCTCCCAGGTTCAAGCAAATCTCCTGCCTCAGCCTCCGAAGTAGCTGGGATTACAGGTGTGTACCACCAGGCCCAGCTAATTTTTGTATTTTTAGTAGAGACAGGGTTTTACCATGTTGGCCAGGTTGGTCTCAAACTCCTGACCCCAAGTGACACGCCCGCCTTGGCCTCCCAAAGTGCTGGGATTACAGGCATGAGCCACCACACTGGGCCTCATTTACTTATTAATTTATGGTCTGTCTCTCTCCTGTCAAATGTAAGCTCCCTGGAGGCCAGGTATTTGCCTATTTCCATCCCCATTGTGTCCCCAGCTCCTAGAACAGTTCCTGGCTTGTAACAGATGCTCATTACATATTTATTGAATGAATGAATAAATAATGTCTCTCCTCTCTTGGTTTCTTTGGCTCTGCCCTTGTCTGTCTGTCCCATGAGAGCTCGCTGTTCCCCCAGAATCTCATCTCTATGACACCTCCTATCCTAGCCCTCTCCCAACCACATTTCTCTTTGTTGCTGGTTCTCCAGGAACCACACACCTCTCACTACCGACAGGACATGCTGGAGTCCAGCCTCAGCCACCGGAAACACTTAGCAGGTCACCGAAGACGCTCCCTGCTCCGAAAGCCTCAGGTGAGCCGGTTCTCAACCAGGTGTAGCACTCAGGAATCTTGATGGTGAGTGACAGAAACCCAACAAGTCGAAAGTTACAAAAAAAGGGATGCTATTTTTTTTTAAATGTAACCGAAAGGTCCAGGTGCTGTTGAATTCAGAGCTTCAAACAACACCAGGGCTCAGTCCCTCCTTTTCTTGGGCTCTAATTCCCCAAGGTGGCTTCCTTCTCAGCAAAATAGGCTCGCCAGTGGCTACACGGTCATTCCCACTGGTTTACCCAACCCAGGGCATGAAGCATGCCTCCGACCCTGCTGACAGCTGCCAAAGTCCCATGACTGACTTCCACTTTCTGGCTGGAGTCATGGGCGGCACCTTGAATAAACCAGAGTGCTCGGATTGGCCAGGTATAGGTCACACCAATCATGGAAGTGGGGAAGGCAGGTGTCAGCTTCACTTGAACCTGGTCTGGGAGTGGACGGCATGACAGCAGCCCACCTCCGACTGAGCCACTGCTATCAGAAAAAGGGGGAATGTGTTGGATGAAGGACAGATACAACCAGATATCCACTATACTTGGAGATATTCCAAGTCCATGCAGGGTCCTGGGGATGAGGAGGTACCAGAAAAGGAGAAGAATTAACACCAGCCCTATCAGTCTTACACTAGCAGAGAAAAGACCATATGAAGTGTCACTTCTGGCTGGATGCCATAGTTCACACCTGTGATCCCAACACTTCGGGAGGCCAAGGCAGGATTGCTTTAGGTCAGGAGTTCAAGATCAGCCTGAGCAACATAGTGAGCCCCACCTCCCATCTCTACAAATCTTTTTTTTTTTTTTAAAGTAGATTTGCAGTGGCATGTGTCTGTGGTCCCAGCTATTAGGAAGGCTGAGGTGAGAGGATCACCTGAGCCTAGGAGGTTGAGGCTGCCATGAGTCATGATTGTGAAACCACACTCCAGCATGGGTGACAGAGCAAGACCCAGTCTCAAAAAATAATGTGTCAGCCAGGCATGGTGACTCATACCTATAAACTCAGCACTTTGGGAGGCAGAAGTGGGTGGATCACTTGAGGTCAGAAGTTCATGACCAGCCTGGCCAACATGGTGAAACCCCATTTCTACTAAAAATAACAAAAATATAAGCCAGGTGTGGTGGCAAGCACCTGTAGTCCCAGCTACTTGGGAGGGTGAGGCAGGAGAACTGATTGATCCCAGGAGGCGGAGGTTGCAGTGAGCTGAGATCGAGCCATTGGAGTTCAGCCTGGGCAGCAAGAGTGAGACACCTTCAAAAACAAAAAAATGTATCATTTCTATCCATTCTGCTGCTGGCTTCTGTCCCTCCTTAGGACAAGAAGAGGCAAGCATCTCCCCATCTCCAGGATGTGAGGCTGGAGGGGAATCCTGGGTGAGATGCCTGGAAGATGGGACTGGGTTGTGGGGGACAGGACTCCTGGCAGCAGCCCACTTGTATGTTTAACACTGCATTTCCCTTCACAGGGCTCCCGATCCTGCATCCAGGTGGCCTCTGACCTTCCTCCTTATCCTTTTCGTCCTCTTCCTCCTCCTGGTGGGTGCCACGTTTCTCCTGCCTGTGTCAGGAGGCCCCTGTTGCTTTCATGCCCGAATGCCCCGGATACCCTACTTGGTGCTCAGCTATGTTAATGGTCTCCCCCCAGTCTGATGTGTGTAATAAATGGTCACTGTCAAAGGAAGTGTGAGGATACTGGGTGCTTGTGTACCCAGAATCTAGAATGTGGCCTGGATATGTCTGGACAGACCCTTTTGCGATGAGCACAGAACACAGAACTGCATCAGCGCATCTTGGGTGGGGCTGCTCCAGACCCTGACACAAAGGGTCAAATACCAGTTCTTTATTTAGGTGTGGCACAGGAGCCAAGATATAAGCTCAGGAGGGGAGAAAGCCAAAACTGGGTGAGTTACTGGTTGCTGTTCTGGGCACATGGGGTGCCATGCCATTGGGGAGCTCTGGGAAACTGTCGAACACAGTTCAAACTGGTTCTACCCTAGGGGCAAAGAAGTTGTGGCTTTTTTTTTTTTTTTTTTTGACAGAGTCCTACTCTGTCGCCCAGGTTGGAGTGCAGTGGTGCAATCTCAGCTCACTGCAACCTTTGCTTCCAGGATTCAAGCAATTATCCTGCCTCATACTCCAGAGTACCCGTGATTATAGGCGTGTGCCACCATACCAGGCTAGTTTTTGTTTGTTTGTTTTGTTTTTTTTTGACACAGGGTCTAGTTCTGCTGCTCAGGCTGAAGTGCAGTAGCTTGATCTCGGCTCACTGCAACCTCTACCTCCTGGTTTCAAGCAATTCTCTGGCCTCAGCCTCCCAAGTAGCTGGGATTATAGGCATTAGCCACCATGCCCAGCTTAGTTTTTGTATTTTTAGTAGAGACGGGGTTTCGCCATGTTCACCAGGCTGGTCTCAAACTCCTGACCTCAGGTGAACCACCTAGACCTCCCAAAGTGCTGGGATTACAGGCATGAGCCACCGCGCCTGATCCACATTTCTATACTAGCTCTCATCTCTCATTGTTGAAGGCTTTTCCTGGACACTTTAACACCCCAGTATTCCCAGCCCTCTGGCCTGTGAAGGCCCCTCCCTCAAGCAAAGCCGCACAGGTGCTTGCCACAGGAAGCTAGAAGCAGGCACAGGAAGGTGCAGGTGATACCAGGGGAGCTGCTGTCGGCATCTGCTGTGGCCTGACTTGCATCTTTAGAGGTGCTCATTCAAATATTCTATGTAGTGGGCTCCTGGGTTGGGCCATCAGACTCAGGACTGTGAAATCCCTCTTCCCGCTGTCTTCACAACACCAGGCTAAATTGCTTATAGTCTAGTTTCCCCAGAGCTTAAGGTATCGGGACAAGATATAGGGGCAGAATCAGACTCAAGAACAGATACAGGAGCCCTGTGTGGGGCTCCAGAATGCAATCTTCACACAGATCCACGCTCCTGTAATTCTCAAAACTGCTAGCAATGTGGCCCCACTTTACAGCATAGGAAACAGGCTCAAAGAGGGGAAGTCACTGGCCCAGGCCACACTAGTGAGAGCCCAACTCTCACTGACATTAAAACAGAAATGGGAATTAACTAATTTAAGACTGAGTTTCTCTCTGTCACCCAGGCTGGAGTGCAGTGGCATGACCTCGGGTCAGATCTCTGCAACCTTGGTCTCCTGGGTTCAAGAGATTCTCCTGCCTTAGTCTCCTGAGTAGCTGGAACTACAGGCACACGCCACTGCACCTGGATAATTTTTGTATTTTTAGTAGAGACGGAGTTTCACCATGTTGGCCAGGCTGGTCTCCAACTCCTGATCTCAGGTGATCCGCTCGCCTTGGCCTGCCAAAGTGTTGGGATTACAGGCGTGAGCCACCGTACCCAGCCTGGGAATTTATTTATATAGAATAGAAGTTCAGGACTTCAGGGCCGGGTGCAGTGGCTCACACCTGTAATCCCAGCACTTTGAGAGGCCAAGGAAGGATCACTTGGGCCTAGCAGTGCAAGACCAGCCTAGCCAACATAGTGAGACTCTGTCTCTATAAACAACAAAACAAAACAAAAATATGAGTTAAGGACTTCAGGCAGAGTTAGATGGTGGGGCTCAACTGCTGTCTCGTCTCTCATTTCTTCCCTCTATTTTGGCTTCATTCTTATCCTAGTGATGGCCAGAGTGACCCTCAAAACCTCTAGCTATACGTAGCTGAGTCCAAGCTCATATAATTCACTGCGCAACAGGCAGTAAGTAGAGAAAAGTGTTGGGGCAAAGAAAGCAACTTCATCTGAGGCCGGGTGCAGTGGCTCACGCCTGTAATCCCATCACTTTGGGAGGCTGAGATGGGTGGATCACCTGAGGTCAGGAGTTTGAGATAAGCCTGGCCAACGTGGTGAAACCTGGTCTCTACTAAAAATATGAAAAAAACAAAACAAAACAAAAAAAACAACCCGGGTGTGGTGGCATGCACCTGTAGTCCCAACTACTCAGGAGGCTAAGGCAGGAGAATCGCTTGAACCTAGGAAGCAGAGATTGCAGTGAGCTGAGACTGTGCCACCACACTCCAGCCTGGGTGACACCATCTCAAAAAAAAAGGAAGCAACTTCATTTGGAGACACAGCAAACCAAGATGGCAGACTAGTGTCCTAAAGAACCATCTCAAGTTAGAATAAATTTTAAGTTTCTTTTTATGCTAAGGCAAGAGGGTTGAGGTTAGAAGGTGACCAATGGGCCAGACTTGGTGGCTCACGCCTGTAATCTCAGCACTTTGGGAGGCCGAGGCAGGTGGATCACCTGAGGCCAGGAGTTTGAGACCAGCCTGACCAACATGGTGAAACTCCATCTCTACTAAAAAATACAAAAATATGAGCCAGGCATGGTGGCATGTGCCTGTAATCCCAGCTACTTGGGAAGGTAAGGCAGGAGAATTGTTTCAACTTGGGAGACAGGTTGCAGTGAGCCAAGACTGTGCCATTGCACTCTAGCCTGGGTGATAAGAGCAAAACTCCATCTCAAAAAAAAGTTACCAATGACTGTAGACATCTCCATGCCAGAAGAAAACTTCTTTGATGATGCAGGTCAAGTCACATAAAATATTCTTGTATCTTTATTATAACATTGTTACTTGTGTGTAGTTTCCTGATCTCCTGGTGGGGTGGTTAGTTTTGGGAAAGGAACTGTTATTTTTTTCTAAAGTTGAACTATAAATTTCTTCTATAATTTATAGCTGGTCTACACCCAAAGCTAAGCAGAAGCTTTTAACCTAAAGGATATTACTGCAGGCCATCAGACGCAAAATGGAGTCAGTCATGCTAAGCCTCCCTCCACTGTGACACACATACACTACCAATTTAGCAGCCAAAAGGAGAGTCACTGTTCCTTTGTCGTTCCAACCAAAGTCCCAAGGCTGCTTCTCTGGCTTCAGTCACATGCCCCACCTTTGCTGGGGGGTGCAGTCAGCCCCGCCCTAACCATGTGGACTGAAAATGGCAGAAGAGTGGGTCTCCAGAGAGTATCAAGTTGTTGCTACTAGAAGAGGGGAACAGACACTGATGGGGTGGGAGAAGCTGCAGATTCTGGGAGAGACTCCAGATTCAGGGAAAAGTCAGGATGCAAACCGGATTTGTCCTGTTTCAAAGGCCAGGCCGAGACTCTGGCATCAACCAGAGAGGAGGCATTGGTCCCTCTGAGATCACCAGCAAATAGTGGGGACAGATTTGGCAATATTGACCCGAGAGGCACTAATGGAGCACATCTGTGTCATTCATTCATTTAACAAATATTGACAGTCTGCTATGAGTCAGGTCCTGGTCAAGGAACAGACAGGACAATGAACAAGATGGATTAAAATCCAGGTCCTTCTGGAGCTGACATTCTACTTGGGGAGATGGACAATAAAAGAAATAAGTGAAATATGTATTGGTGCAGGGTGTTAAGTGCTGAGGAGAAAAATAAAGTGAACAAGGGGAAGGGGAGCACAACTGAAACTGTGTGGTTGAAGAAGGCATCAGCGAGTCAGTAGAATGGAGTCATTATGTTAAAATTATGCCATGAGAGCAGATTGTAGTGAGGAAACAGGACTCCTAGAATAGGGCTGTCCAATAGAAATAGAATGTGAGGCCGGGCACAGTGGCTCATGCCTATAATCCCAGAACTTTGAAAGGCCAAGGTGGATGGATCACGAGATCAGAAGATCCTAGGCCAGCCTGGCTAACAGGGTGAAACCCTGTCTCTACTAAAAATACAAAATTAGTCCAGTGTGGTGGCACACGCCTGTAATCCTCCCTTCCCTGGCATCTTGGCTCACTGCAACCTCTGCCTCCTGGGTTCAAGCAATCCTCCTGCGTCAGCCTCCCGAGTAGCTAGGATTCCAGGTGCCCAACACTGAACCTAGCTTTTTTTTTTTTTATTCCATCCTCCCTTTGATCTGAGGTCTGTGCTCCTTACCTGTGGTCATCCTCCCCACAGCTACATCCGCAAGAACTCATTTCCACTTATTTCACTGACATGGGTGCAAATCCAGCTCAGGGATGCAAAATGCATCGCTCCACAGAATGTCTAGGGCAGGCCCATACGGGGACACAGGATGAAGTATGCCTGTGATCTATGGGGTTCTTCTCCACTCCCCTGCCCCATGGCCTTGTCGTTGTAGCTGAGGCTGGACCCTTCAGTCAGGTTTAAGAAACTTCCATTCATTCCTGAAATCTTTGCTAAAAGAAAAAAAAATAAAGAAATTTCCAGGTCTGAGACCCCTACTACTGCCTGAGGTGTTCTGAGCCAGTTCTCACTCCACCATTTCCTCTTCAGCACAGAGATGTTAAATCGCTTGCCCTCCATTAGGGAGCCAACTGGGGTGTCTTAGGGGGGTAAGCCAGGATGAGCCCCCCTCCACAGATCTGCCCAGGGTAGAGAACTATGCCACTTCAATCAATGTGCCAGTCTAGAGGGTTCTGGAAGGAGTCAAATCCCCACACCTATCACCTCCCAGATGTTCCCTTCCAGGTGTGTGTGTGTGTGTGGTGGGAGGGGGATTCAAAAATCCCCAGATATAAAAAAGCATTAAGACCATCAACAGGAGGCTGGGCATGGTGGCTCATGCCTGTAATTGCAGCTTTGGGAGGCCAAGACGGGAGGATCACCTGAGGTCGGGAGTTCGAGATCAGCCTGGCCAACATGGAGAAACTCCTTCTCTACTAAAAACACAAAATTAGCTGGGAGTGGTGGCGCAGGCCTGTAATTCCAGCTACTCTGGAGGCTGAAGCAGAAGAACTGCTTGAACCCAGGAGGCGGAGGTTGCGGTGAGCCGAGATCCCAACATTGCACTCCAGCCTGGGCAACAAGAGTGAAACTGCATCTTAAAAAAAAAAAAAAAAAAAAAAAAGCAAAAAGACCACCAACAGGGAAGTAGACACACCCCCAATTTTATTCCCTTTGTGCAACATCTGAGAGGGAAGGGGCAAAGGAATCAAGGCTGCCCCTCAAAACAATCAAGTAGGGGCCTTGATGAGTCTTCAGTTGATCAGACAAGGTGAGAGACCCCTAGCCCCTTCCTCATGGTCCTGGCTTGTTACAATCAATGGGGGAAAGTTTTCCAAATGGGGATTCCGGGTTTCTCACCGCTCATCAGGGCACCTTCCCAAAACGTTCTCAGCAAGAAGTCTGCACTTCTCAGATTTAAATACGGAAGAGGGGAGTCTCTTGAGGAGCCAGAGGTGGATATGTTCTCAGGGGTCAAGAAAAGGGTGTCTCAAACTCTCCCCGTCCATCAGGGGGGCGTCCTGGCTCCCCATACTTTGGGGCGAGTAGCTCTCCGCTTGACACTGTCCAGCCCGCCGGCGTCCCAGGCCGTTCCAAGCCCTCCTGGGGGAAGAGAGACGACTTGTCTTCAAGCATAGGAAAAGGCGGGTCTCTCTTGCCGTTCACCACGGGGCTCCCTAGGCCCCCTGCGTCGCCAAGGGGGAGTCTCTGACATCCCCAATCCGTCGAGCTAGTGTCTCAAGACCTCTCACCTTAGGCGGGTTCTCTAGTACCCTCCCCCCATGCAGTCAGGCGAGCCTCCTGGCTCCACCGCGCCAACGAGCAAGTTCTGCTCTTCGTCTGTCACCGTCCGGCCGGCCGGGTCTCCGGTGCCCCCGTGCTGTCCTGGGGGTTCCTTGGACCGTCGCCGTCGTCAGGCTGGGAACCCACGCCCCCAGGTTCCTCGGTCCGGGCCCGCGGGCGTACGAATGCTCCCATGGCGGTGGCGTGGCCCGAGCGCAGCAGCTGCAGCTGGCGCCGCCCGCGGCGGTACAGGTACTCGATGCGCAGCACGTCAGAGCGCGGCAGACCCGCGTGCTGCCGGAACTCGGCCCGCACCCGCGCCTCGGCGCCCGGCTTCCCGCGCCCAGCGCGCAGGAGATCGCGGTACAGGCTCAGAACCTGCTTCTGCAGCCGGCTATGCCGGCTCATAACCGCGGCTGGGCAGAGACGCGCAGCGAACGCCCTGCGAACAAGAGCAGCCACACAGCCCCCGAAGGCCAAAGGGCAAAGCCACAGCTACTTCCGCCCCGCGCTTCCCTTTGGCCTCCAACTTCCGCCTCCCGCCATCCGGCGCTGCCGCGTCTAATTGGCTGTCATTGCAGTTACGTCACAGCGGCCAGTGCGAGGGGGGCGGATCCGCTGGTCGCTGCGTCCCCCCCAGGGAATTTGTAACAGTTCTGGAGACCCTGGCACCTGCGTCTTGTAGGAGGAGGGCGCTCTGTGTTCGTACTCCTAGGTCTTGGATCGGAGGGAACAGAGGGTCCTGACCTAACTCCTGCATCCTGGGAGAAGAGGAAGAGAGGGTTCGTTTGTTTTTGTTTTTTGTTTCTTTTTGTGACGTTCTCGCTCTGTCCCCCAAGCTGGAGTGCAGTGGCGAGATCTTGGCTCACTGCAGCCTCGAACTCCTGAGCTCAAGCGATCCTCCCACCTCAGCTTTCCGAGTAGCTGGAACCACAGGTGCGCGTAACCGCGCCCGCTATTTATTTTATTTTTATTATTATTTTGGGTTTTTTTTTTTTTTTTTTGCAGAGATGGGGTCCCGCTGTGTTGCCCAGGATGGCCTCGAATTCCTGGGCTCAAGCTATTCTCAGCTTCCCAAAGTGTTGGAATTCCTGGCGTGAGCCACCGCTCCCGGCTATGGGTTCAGATTTTGGGTCCCAAGGGCGAGGGGCACTAGGAGAGACGCCGGGAACAAGCATGCTTTTGCTGCCAGTTACTGATTCAAACAATCTCGGGGAACTTCGTGCATTCCCTTATCCGGGGCAGGTCTGTGTCGGGGGTCCGAGCCCTGGGCACGTGCAGGGACAAGGCCCCCGCAGGGAATGGCTGACGGCGGGTTGGACAGGCCTCTCCATACTGCGGAAAGACAGGCAGAGAGGGTGTGGTCGCCAAGCCCCCAGAGGCAGCGTGTGGCTCTAGGAGCTGGGTTGGTCTCGCCCTCTGTGGGTGGGAGTCGGGGCACGGGAGAGCTGTGTTTGGGTCCTCACCGGCTCTTAAAGCCCTGCGTCCGGCATGCCCTAGGCAGTCTGCTAGACCGGCACCCCGGAGTCCTCCCGGGAGCTTCAGGTCGTCGGCCACAATTCCGTTGTTGTCCCCGCGGGCCGCCTGGAGGCGTCCTCGTATCGCCAGGGAGGCCCGCAGGGACACGGCCTCTTTGAGCCCCACCAGCTTCGGAGCTTAGGGAACCGTTTGGTGACAACCCCGGACCCTTCCACACAGTGCGCAACTGCGGCTCCGCACACTAGGGCCGGCAACCAGCTGGGGGTCTGTTCCCCTGCAGAGAGGAGAAGCTGGTCAGGGGCGGGGATTAGGCTTGGAGTCTTGGAGTCAAGGGAGGCTCAGAAACCACTGTGAATCCTGCTTGGCTGGTGTGTGTATCTCTATCAAAAATACATGTCCTAGAACGCGGTGGCTCACGCCTGTAATTCCATCACTTTGGGAGGCTGAATCAGGCGGATTATCTGAGGTCGGGAGTTCGAGACCAGTCTGGTCAACATGGTGAAACGTCTGCCTCGGTTCAAGTGATTCTCCTGCGTCAACCTCCCAAGGAGCTGAGACTACAGGCACCCACTACCACCCCCAGCTAATTTTTTTATTTTTTATTTTTTGTATTTTTAGTAGAGATGGGGCTTCACTATGTTGGCCAGGCTGGTCTTAAACTCCTAACCTTGTGATCCGCCCACCTCAGCCTCCTAGTGTTGAGATTACAGGTGTGAGCCACCGTGCCTGGCTACTCACCCTTCTAATAATAATACCTGCATCTCCTTTTTGGCAGCTGCCCATATGTTCAGCATGTGCACTGAAGGTATTTCACATCCAGGATCCAGTGATATGTACAGGACCCAGGCTGCCTAATCAGATTATTTCTCACTCCTCTGGGCCCCAATCATTGGCCGGGCAAAGCCTACCAGAGGCAACCCTCGGACCTTTGCAGGAACCAATGGAAAAAGGTGTTAAATTTTCTCCAGGGGCCGGGCATAGTGGCTCATACCTGTAATCCCAGCACTTTGGAAGCCTGAGGTGGGCAGATTGCTTGAGCCCAGGAGTTTGAGACCAGCCTGGGCAACATGACAAAACCCCATCATTACAAAAAATACAAAAATTATCTGGATATGGCGGCATGTGCCTATAGTCCCAGCTGCTTGGGAGGCTGAGATGGGAGGATTGCTTGAGCTCAGGAGGTTGAGGCTGCAGTGAGCTGAGATCACGCCATTGAACTCCAGCCTAGGCAACAGAGCAAGACCCTGTTTTAAAAAGGAAAGAAAAGAGAAGAAAATAAAAGAGAATTCTGCCTGATAGAGTACCCACAAAGATGGTACTGTGGACTGCCCATGTCATGGTCCCGCGTGACTGAAGTCACTGCATAGGTCTGCCTTGTGGGAGTGGGAACCTTCAGCCATGCGCAGTGATGTTGTAGAAGAGCCACATTCTGCCAGTTGTGGAAGAGATGCAGCTCTTCCTCCAGACCTGCCTCTGCCCATTGTTCTGAGATGCAGAAGTATCCTGTCTGTTGTGCAGGATAACTGGCAGCCTGAGCTGCTGTGGGTTCACCTGAAGGGGTGACTAAGAGCTGGGGTCTCCAGAGGAGCTCAATTCCTGAGCATTTGGGGAGGGGTGGGGGAATAAGGAGGTTGAGGAGGTTGGACATTGGGATACTGAGAGTGGGACCTTCAAAGATCTAAGATGCCTCACCCTCATCTACTAAGCAGGAATCTTTGTGTGTGTTTAAATAGAGACAGGGTTTCGCCATGTTGCCCAGGCTGGTCTGGAACTCCTGAGCTCAAATGATCTGCCCACCTTGGCCTACCAAAGTGTTGAGATTATAGGCGTGAGCCACCATGCCTGGCCTCTCTGTCAGAGTCTCACTCTGTCATCCAGGCTGGAGTGCAGTGGTGCAATCTCAGTTTACTGCAATCTCTGCCTCCCGGGTTCAAGTGATTCCCCTGCCTCAGCCTCCTGAGCAGCTGTAACTACAGGTGTGCACGACCATGCCCTGCTAATTTTTTGTATTTTTGCAGAGACGGGGTTTCACCTTGTTGGCCAGGATGGTCTTGATCTCCTGACCTTGTGATCTGCCCACCTTGGCCTCCTAAAGTGCTGGGATTACAGGCAGGAGCCACCATATTTTTATTTATTTTTTAAATTGGGAATCTTGATTCCAATATCCAGATTTTCCTAACACGATACTTGCAAGTCCTCTTCTCAGGAATCTTGATAAGTAATCCTACCAAGGAGCCAGGTGTTCCACCTCATCCAGTAAACAGGAGAGCCTTCAGACAGGACCCAAGGGCTTCCACCATTACCACCAGCCTCCACTTGTCCTTCCAGATCAAGAGGCACCTCCTTTCTCTCAGTCCATGATTTCCTTCTTTTGCCTCACTAGGTGGTTTCCAGCCCACATTTCACCTGCATTCACCGCCCCATCCTGGTTCAAGCCCCATCATCTCCTGCTGGGATTACTGCAGCAGCCTCCTCACTGGTCCTCCAGGGCCCATTCCTTCACAAGCCCGGTAATCTGTTCTCACATGGCAGCCACAGGGATCTTGTTAGTGTCTGATATAGTTTGGCTATTTGTCTTTGCCCACATCTCATGTTGAATTGCAATCCCCAATGCTGGAGGTGGGGCCTGATGGGAGGAGTTTTGATCATGAGGTTGGATCTCTCATGGCTTGGTGCTGACTTCATGACTGTGAGTTCTCTAGAGATCTGGTCATTTAAAAGTGCATGACACCTCCTCTCTTTCTCTCTCTCTCCCACTTTCTTTTACTTTTGTTTTTTTTTTGTTTTTTTTGAGACGGAGTTTCACTCTTGTTACCCAGGCTGGAGTGCAATGGCGCGATCTCGGCTCACCGCAACCTCCACCTCCTGGGTTCAGGCAATTCTCCTGCCTCAGCCTCCTGAGTAGCTGGAATTACAGGCACGTGCCACCATGCCCAGCTAATTTTTCTGTATTTTTAGTAGAGACGGGGTTTCACCATGTTGACCAGGATGGTCTCGATCTCTCGACCTCGTGATCCACCCGCCTCGGCCTCCCAAAGTGCTGGGATTACAGGCTTACAGGCTTGAGCCACCGCGCCCGGCCTTTTTTTTTTTTTTTTTTTTTTTTTTGAGACAGAGTCTCACTCAGTCACCCAGGCTGGAATGCGGTGGCTCAATCTCAGCTCACTGCAACCTCCACCTCCCGGGTTCAAGCAATTCTCTGCCTGAGCCTTGTGAGTAGCTGGGACTACAGGTGCCCACCACCACACCCGGCTAATTTTTGTATTTTTAGTAGAGATGGGCTTTCACCATATTGGCCAGGCTGGTCTTGAACTCCTGACCTCTCTCTCTCAATCTCGTGATCCACCCACCTCAGCCTCCCAAAGTGCTGAGATTACAGGCGTGAGCCATAGCACCCAGCTCTCACTCCCACTTTCACCATGCGATGTGCCTGTTCCCCCTTCACCTTCTGTCATAATTGAAAGCTCCCTGAGGCTTCACTGGAAGCTGAGCAGATGCCAGCCCCATGCTTCCTATACAGCCTGCAGAACCATGAGCCAATTAAACCTCTTTTCTTTATAAATTACCCTGTCTCAGGTATTTCTTTATAGCAATGCCAGAACAGACTGATACAATACCTAAGTGTATCTTGTTCCTCTTTTGCTCAGAATCCTTCCTTGTCTCTAACCTCATACGGAATAAAAGGCAAAGTTGTTGCAAGGTCTGTTTGTGGTGGCTCATACCTGTAATCCCAACACTTTGGGAGGCCGAGGCAGGCAGATCACCTGAGGTCAGGAGTTCGAGACCAGCCTGGCCAACATGATGAAACCCAGTCTCTATTAAAAAAATTGGCCGGGCGCGGTGGCTCAAGCCTGTAATCCCAGCACTTTGGGAGGCCGAGATGGGTGGATCACGAGATCGAGAGATCGAGACCATCCTGGTCAGCATGGTGAAACCCCGTCTCTACTAAAAAAAAAAAAAAAAATACAAAAAATTAGCTGGGCATGGTGGCATGTGCCTGTAATCCCAGCTACTCAGGAGGCTGAGGCAGTAGAATTGCTTGAACCCAGGAGGCGGAGGTTGCGGTGAGCTGAGATCGCGCCATTGCACTCCAGCCTGGGTAACAAGAGCGAAACTCCGTCTCAAAAAAAAAATAAAATAAAATAAGATACAAAAAATTAGCCGGGCATGGTGGTGTATGCCTGCAATCCCAGCTACTAGGGAGGCTGAGTCAGGAGAATCGCTTGAACCTGGGAGGTGGAGGTTGCAGTAAGCTGAGATTGCACCATTGCACTCCAGCCTGGGTGACAGGGTGAGACTCTGTCTCAAAAGAAAAAAACAAAAAAAGGTTGTTGCAAAAGCCCTCATGGCCCCTACACGATGTGACACCGATCAATTCCCTCTCCCTCTGTACCACATTCCCTCTGCATCAGCCACTTTGGGCTTCTTGCTATTCCTCCAACGTGGCTGGCAGATTCCCACCTTAGGCACTTGCTGTTTTCTCTGCCTGGAAAAATGCTCTTTTCTCAGATATCCATGTAGCTCTCTCCCTCACTTCTTTTACCACTTGGCTTCAGTTTCACCTTCTCAGGGAGGCCTTTCTGTTTAAAACTCTCAGAAATCCTGATCCCTCTGTCCTTTCTATATTTTGTTTTCTCTGTAGCATGTGTTACCTTCATGTACTACCTATTATAATGAACTTAATTATATTTATTGCTTATCTCTCTCTGCTAAAACTTAAGCACCAGGAGGACCAAGTTTTTTGCTTTATTTTGTTGTTGTTTTTGAGACAGAGTCTCACTCTTGTCACCCAGGCTGGAGTGCAGTGGTGCAATCTCAGCTCACTGCGACTTCCGCCTCCTGGGTTCAAGAGATTCTCCTGCCTCAGCCTCCTGAGTAGCTGGGATTACAGGCACCCGCCACCACACCTGGCTAGGTGTGAGAACAAGGATTTATGTGTCTTGGTCACTGACCTGTCCTCAGTGTCTTAAGCAAGGCTTGGTACGTGATAATAAAACATTCCAATTAATTGAAGAATACAAGAGTGTCAAGTCCTTGGGAAAAGAGAGATTATGTTGGTGACAGTATAAGTCTGGAGCCCTGAAGAATCTGAAAGTTCCGGATACCTGGAGTGGAGACTGCTGGATACTGGGGAGCCTTAAGAGCAATGGGGGAAGTCCTGACCCCTGAGTGGCAGGGTGAGCTCCCAGGCGGTGTGGAGGTGGGTGTGCAGCATCATGGCTTCATGGATCGGATCCTAGCATCACATATTTTCTGTGCTTTCCAGATATTAACTCATTTAGTCCTCACTACAGCCCTATGAATAAGCTCTTTTCATCATTCTGATTTCACATATGAAGAAACTGAGGCCCAGAGAGGTGACATAATTTATCCAAGGTCACAAACCTATCAAGAGCCCAACTGGGATTTGAACCCAGGCCATCTGCCTCTAGAGTCCATTGTTTTTCTATAGCGGTGCTGAGGGGTGGCCTCGTGTGGCAAGCCAAGTCTCATGAATGCAGGCCTCCGTAACAACTGTTTTAGCACTGACTGAGTGGTTAGGTTAAATATTAAAAGCTGATAGAGGCTGGACGCAGTGGCTCATGCCTGTAATCCTAGCACTTTGGGAGGCTGAGGCAGGTGGATCATCTGAGGTTAAGAGTTCGAGACCAGCCTGACGAATATGGGGAAGCCACGTCTCTACTAAAAACACACAAAAAATTAGCTAGGCATGGTGGTGCACACCAGTAATCCCAGCTACTTGGGAAACTGAGGCAGAAGAATTGCTTGAACCCAGAAGGAAGAGGCTGCAGTGAGCCAAGATGGTGCCACTGCACTCCAGTCTGGGTGACAGAGTGAGACATCGTGACAAAGAAAAGAAAAAAAAGTGCTGATAGAGCCAGGGCCCTCATATAAGGCTGGAATGTAACAAAAGTCCACCAAGAGTTTTCCCAGGCCTTTCCTGGACCATGAAGCATGACAAGATCACAAAGGAATTTTTAACAGGACCTGTTTAAGATTAAACAAGTTTTGGCCGGGCACGGTGGCTCAAGCCTGTAATCCCAGCACTTTGGGAGGCTGAGGCGGGTGGATCACGAGGTCGAGAGATCGAGACCATCCTGGTCAACATGGTGAAACCCCGTCTCTACTAAAAATACAAAAAATTAGATGGGCATGGTGGCGCGTGCCTGTAATCCCAGCTACTCAGGAGGCTGAGGCAGGAGAATTGTTTGAACCCAGGAGGCGGAGGTTGCGGTGAGCCGAGATCGCGCCATTGCACTCCAGCCTGGGTAACAAGAGTGAAACTCCGTCTCAAAAAAAAAAAAAAAAAAAAGATTAAACAAGTTTTTACAAATCAACCAGAAGTTGGGGAAAAATAAATAAATAAATAAATAAATAACTTAAAAAAAATAAGGTTAAACAACTTTTATTGGGGGCCTGAGGGAACTCCCCAGACCTCCACAAATAAGCTTTATTGAAGACTAAAGGAACTCCCCAAATCTCCATGATTTAGCCAGAGACAAGATAACGGTAATCACCCCAGCACCCAGACCTATTTAGATGAAGTAAATTTACTCATGTCATCTAAAGACATAAGTGATTAATTTCTTCTAATATAGACTAGAAGGTATATAAGCTCTGGAAAACTTTGTAATTTTGAGTTGGTCTGGGGATAATTTCCAGGCCTTCTCCCTGTAACGGGTTACAGAAATAAAAACTCTTATTATTAGCCAGGCGCGGTGGCTCAAGCCTGTAATCCCAGCACTTTGGGAGGCTGAGGCGGGTAGATCACGAGGTCAAGAGATCGAGACCATCCTGGTCAACATGGTGAAACCCCGTCTCTACTAAAGATACAAAAAATTAGCTGGGCATGGTGGCGCGTGCCTGTAATCCCAGCTACTCAGGAGGCTGAGGCAGGAGAATCGCTTGAACCCAGGAGGTGGAGGTTGCGGTGAGCCGAGATCGCGCCATTGCACTCCAGCCTGGGTAACAAGAGCGAAACTCTTTCTCAAAAAAGAAAAAAAAAAACAAAACTCTTATTATTAGGCTGTGAGAATAAGTAGCTGAACCCTAGGTTTGGTCTGGGAACACTAGTACATCATAACCATCATCAGGCCCTCAAACCAGCAACCCTGATTAAACATGCTCTAGCCCCCACAGCCTTCTTCTTTTTTTTTTTTTTTTTGAGACGAAGTTTTGCTCTTGTTACCCAGGCTGGAGTGCAATGGCGCGATCTCGGCTCACCGCAACCTCCGCCTCCCGGGTTCAAGCAATTCTCCTGCCTCAGCCTCCTGAGTAGCTGGGATTACAGGCACACGCCACCATGCCCAGCTAATTTTTTGTATTTTTAGTAGAGACGGGGTTTCACCGTGTTGACCAGGATGGTCTCGATCTCCTGACCTCATGATCCACCCGCCTCGGCCTCCCAAAGTGCTGGGATTACAGGCATGAGCCACCGCGCCCGGCCGCCCCCACAGCCTTCTAACCAGAGCAGCGCCCCTACACCTTCCTGAAGGAGAATTGGGGACATGCTAGTGGCCGCACGTGGTCCTAGGATATGTTCCCAGCTCAGGGAATTTGGAAGCTTCAGATGCCTGTGTCAGGAAAGAAACACAGCAAACACCCCTCATATGACACTTACCACTAGTTGGACTCTGTTCCAAGTGCTTTTCGTGTGTTAACTCATTCTCACCTCACAGGAACCTACTGAGGGAGGAGCTAGAGAGCCACAATCTCTTATCTACCATCTATAAATGCAAACAACAACAACAACAACAAAAGACCTGAAGACTGAAGATGTTTTGTGTGTTTGATGTTAAAACTCAATTATCAGCAAAAGCTAACCTGAACTCATGTGCCGCTGCTATAGTCTTAATTTATCCTGCTTCATGTGAATGTTCAGACATTTCACTGCAGAGATATTAATGTTTGTGATTATGTAACACACACTGGGAGTGTTATATAATATGTGGGATTTGCCTGGTATGACCATTCTAAATTCCAAAATCTGAAATGCACCTGGCCCCAGGCATTTTCGATAAGGGACTTTGGACCTGTATAATTGCTGCTGCTGCTTCTTTTTTGAGACAGTCTCACTGTGTCCCCCAAGCTGGAGTGCAATGGCATGATCTCAGTTCACTGCAACTTCCACCTCCCAGGTTCAAGTGATTCTCCTGCCTCAGCTTCCTCCCCAGTAGCTAGGATTACAGGTGCCCACCACCACTCCTGGCTAATTTTTGTATTTTTAGAAGAGACCGGATTTCACCATGTTTGGCAGGCTGGTCTCGAACTCCTGACCTCAAGCAATCCGCCCACCTCGGCCTTCAAAAGTGCTGGGATTATAAGAGTGAGCCACCATGCCTAACCACACACTTAGGTTTGTGCTTCACAAGCTGATATGTGGTCCCATCAGAGCATGTATGGAGACCTGGAACTGGAATGGTATCACCAGGGAAGACTCTAGGAGGGGATGGGACTTTATGGAAGGGCTCAGTCCCTCCTCGGTCAGATCTGGAGATGAGGTGAGGGAAGGATGCTATAGAATTGGATCCTGGAAGGCTGGGCACTGTGGCTCACGCCTGTAATCCCAGCACTTTGGGAGGCCAAGGTGGGCGTGTCACAAGGTCAGGAGATTGAGACCAGCCTGGCCAACATGGTGAAACCCCGTCTCTGCTAAAACTACAAAAATTAGCCGGGCATGGTGGTGGGCACTTGTAATCCCAGCTACTCTGGAAGCTGAGGCAGCAGAATCACCTGAAGGCAGAGGTTGCAGTGAGCCGAGATCATGCCATTGCACTCCAGCCTGGGTGACAGAGCCAGACTCCACCTCAAAAAAACAAAACAGGCCGGGCGCGGTGGCTCAAGCCTGTAATCCCAGCACTTTGGGAGGCCGAGGCGGGTGGATCACGAGGTCGAGAGATCGAGACCATCCTGGTCAACAAGGTGAAACCCCGTCTCTACTAAAAATACAAAAAGTTAGCTGGGCATGGTGGTGCGTGCCTGTAATCCCAGCTACTTAGGAGGCTGAGGCAGGAGAATTGCCTGAGCCCAGGAGGCAGAGGTTGCGGTGAGCCGAGATCGCGCCATTGCACTCCAGCCTGGGTAACAAGAGCGAAACTCCGTCTCAAAAAAAAAAAAAAAAAAAAAAAAAAAAACAACCAAAAAAAGAATTGGATCCTGGAATTTAGCCTCATCCCTGACATGCCTCCATACCCCAGGCCCACAGGGTCCCTGGCACTGGAGACTCAACAGAAGCTATCAATGTTCCCAATTTAAAATAAACTGGGTCTGTATGTATCAGCAGAAAGAAAAGAGTGAGACTGAGGGACAAAATGATCAGCACAGCCTGGGTGTAGAATAGGTCTGCAGGGAGCTTGAGAGCACAGGCTGCATCTGAAGACAGCCAGATTCAATTATGTGAACATCTCTATGCCAGTGCAAATGTACCGTGCATTGATTTTGGCCGTCAAGGACTTCAACTTGTTACATTAAGGAGAATTGAGAATAGATGTGTGTGTGTATGTATGCTGTGGGGAACTGGAGACGTATATTCCTTTCTTCTTCCCAGGCAGGGATGTTATTTGTTTATTGCTATTGGTGCATGAAGCTGGCCACCTACAAAGTAAAGTTATTTTTTTTGAGACAGTCTCGCTCTGTCGCCCAGTCTGGCATGCAGTGACGTGATCTCAGCTCACGGCAAACTCCATCTCCTGGGGTTCAAGCAATTATGGTGCGTCAGTCTCCCGAGTAGCTGGGATTACAGACATGCACCACCACACCTGGCTAATTTTTGTATTTTTAGTAGAAATGAGGTTTCACCACGTTACCCAGGTTGGTCTCGAACTCTGACCTCAGGTGATCTGCCCACCTCAGCCTCCCAAAGTGCTGGGATTACAGGCATGAGCCACCACACCCAGCCCCAAAGTGAACTTTTAAGCATAATCTTGTGTTCTGTAGAGCTTTGCATATTTTCTATCACAATGAAATACAGGAAAAAAAAAAGGGTGGAATATAGAGTTTTCGTATGTTTCATATGGATTGAGCTCCCTGAGGGCAGGGATGTTGTCTCTGTTGCTCACTGTTACGTTTGCATGCCTAGAACAGGCCTAGCCTGAAGAAAAAAAAATTGTTGAAAAATAATCCTGGCAAATATTTACTGCATGCCAGACGTTGTTCTATTAAGTCATTTTTAAAATGCTGGCAGGGTGCAGTAGCTCAAGCCTGTACTCCCAGCACTTTCAGAGGTCAAGGTAGGAGGATAACTCAAGCCCAGGAGTTGGAGACTAGCCGGGGCAAGATGATGAGGCCCCATCTCTACTTTATTTTAATTTTAATTTTTATTTATTTATTTATTTATTTATTTTTGGAGATGGAGTTTCACTCTTGTTACCCAGGCTGGAGTGCAATGGCGCGATCTCGGCTCACCGCAACCTCCGCCTCCTGGGTTCAAGCGATTCTCCTGCCTCAGCCTCCTCAGTAGCTGGGATTTCAGCATGTGCCACCATGCCCAGCTAATTTTTTGTATTTTTAGTAGAGACGGGGTTTCACCATGTTGACCAGTATGGTCTCGATCTCCTGACCTCGTGATCCACCCGCCTCGGCCTCCCAAAGTGCTGGGATTACAGGCTTGAGCCACCGCGCCTGGCTTATTTTAATTTTTAAAAAATAGGCGGCTGGGCACAGTGGCTCATATCTGAAATACCAGCACGTTGGGAGGTTGAGGCAGGTGGATCACAAGATCAGGAGATCCAGACCATCCTGGCCCACATGGTGAAACCCATCTCTACTAAAAATACAAAAATAAGCTGGGCGTGGTGGCACACACCTGTATTCCCAGTTACTCAGGAGACTGAGGCAGGAAAATTGCTTGAACCTGGGAGGTGGAGGCTGCAGTGAACTGAGATCACACCACTTCACTCTAGCTTGGGTGACAATGTGAGATTCTGTCTCAAAAAAAAAAAAAAAAAAAAAAAAAAAAAAAGCAAGCTTGCACTGTGGACACAAACAGACCTGGGTTCAAATCCAGACTGCCACTTTCTAGCTATGTGAGCTTGGCAAGAGTCTTGAGCTCTGGCCCCTTCCCCTCTTCCCAGGGAAAAGCAATCATTACAATATTATTATAGGCTGGGGGTGGTGGTTCTTGCCTGTAATCCCAACACTCTGGGAGGCCGAGGTGGGTGAATTGCTTGATCCCAGGAGTTTGAGGCCAGCCTGGTCAACATAGCAAGACCCTGTCTGTACAAAAAATAAAAATTAGCCGGGCATGGTGGTGCATACTTGTAGTCCCAGCTACTTGGGAGGCTGAGGCAAGAGAATTGCTTGAACCCAGAGGGTGGAGGTTGCAGTGAGCTGAGATTATGCCACTGTACTTTAGCCTAGGCAACAAGAGCAAAACTTAGAACAGGCCAAACAAGCACACCGGAAATTCCAGCACTTTGAGAGGCTGTGATGGGAGGATCCCTTGAGCCCAGGAGTTCAAAATCACCCTGGGCAATATAGGGAGCTTCTGCCTCAGTTAAAAAAAAAAAAAAAAAAAAGTGCTTAAATGGTTAAAAAAAACCACATTGCTCTTAAGAATGTATGTGTCGTAGAGTGATAATAGAAAAGGTAATTATACAGAAAGTGATATATTCTGTGAAAAATTTCAGGGAAAGGGCTAGGTAATGTTGGGGGTGGGGGGTTGTAATTTTATTTTATTTTTGAGACAGAGTCCTGCTCTATTGCCTAGGCTCGAGTGCAGAGGCACGATCTCTCCTCACCGCAACCTCTGCCTCTCAGGTTGAAGCAATTTTCCTGACTCAGCCTCTGAGTAGCTGGGATTACAGGCAAGTGCCACTACACCTGGCTAACTTTTATATTTTTTGGTAGAGATATGGTTTCTCCATGTTGATCAGGCTCGTCCTGAACTTCTGACTTTGTCAAGTGATGCACCCACCTTGGCATCCCAAAGTGCTGGGATTACAGGCATGAACCACTATGTCTAGACTGGGGATTGCAATTTTAAATTAAGCAGTCAGATTGGCCTCAGTGAGGAGGTGACATCTGAGCAAAGGCTTGAAGGAGGTGGCAGAATGATCCACAGGGATATCATCGGGACAGCCAGTGCAAAAGCCCTGGGGCAGGAAGAAGAAAGTAAGGTGGCCAGTGTGGCTGGAGTTCAGTGAGGCAGGGACACCGTGGGGAGAGATGAGATGAGCAGGGTACTGGGAGCACATCCTGTAGGAACTCTTAAACCACTGTAAGGAGTGCTTTTGCTGCAAGATAGGATAGTTGCCTAGGGAATTTTGAGTGGAGGAGGAATAGGCTTGTATTTTTAAAACTACCTCTCTGGGCCAGGTGCGGGTGGCTTATGCCTGTAATCCCAGCACTTTGGGAAGCCGAGGCAGGTGGATCACCTGAGGTCAGGAGTTCAAGACCAGCCTGACTAACATGGTGAGACCCCATCTCTAGTGAAAATTAAAAAAAAAAATTAGCTTTATTTTTTACAGCTAATGTGTGGTGGGTGTGGTGATGGACACCTGTAATCCCAGCTACCTGGAAGGCTGAGGCAGGAGAATCGTTCGAACCTGGGAGGGAGGTTGCAGTGAGCTGAGACGGGCCACTGCACTCCATCCCGGGTGACAAAGCGAGACTTTGTCTCAAAGCAAAAACAAACGACAACAACAACAAATCAAATAACAACTACCTCTGGTTGCTTTGTAAGCAGTGGAATGTAGTGCTATGATTTTCTCCAACCCTAATATCCATGAATCCTATTGCTGGCTCACCTCCGGAAGCCCTTGGGCTCCAGGGCTGCTCATCCGCTGCCGGCTGCCCCACGGCCTGAGTTCCGAAGCCCGCGCCTTGGGCGACGCCGAAGCTGAACATGCCCTTGGACGCCCCGCTCCTGTCCAGGTCGTGCACTGCGCTGCACCTGCACCCCTAGGCCCCCCTCAGTCCAGGCGAAGCCGTGAGTCGGGACAAGCTTTTGGCCAGAATGCTGCTCATGACGCGGCTCGGGGCCAGCAGAGACTGGGCACCAGTGCAGGCCAGGGAGTGGCCGGCAGTCCAGGAGCACCGGGCAGGGGCAGATTCCTCGTTGGAAAAGTCCGGCTGCGCCATGCTCGCAAAGCTGCGGCTGTACGCGCCCACCAGGGCATAAGCGTGAAGGAGGGATCGTAGGTGTCAACTCCCGCGGGCCGCGGCGGCCTCAGGGAAAAGCACCTGCCCACCAACCGAAGAGGGCAAGGCCAGAGGGTGCACGGGTCCACTGTAGAGCGCACCGCGCAGAACCGGCCCCCGTTGGCGTCGCCGCCCCAGAAGCGCAGGCTACCCGGGCAGCTAGCCGCCAGGAACACGGGGTCTCGGGGCCCGGGACGCACCAGTGCAAAGTGGGGCACCGTGTGAAGACCATTCCAGAGATCCTGGTGCGGCGGTTGTCCGAATGCTTGGCCAGAGGCCTTGCTTCTCGCTTGCCGACAACTGAGGCCACCCAGCAGCGCGACGGGATGCGCGGCCACGGCGCGGGTGCCGGGTAGGTCTCCTGCGCGGGTGCCGGGTAGGTCTCCTGCTCTCGGCAACTGCAGCGCGTCTGAAAGCCTTCAAGGCTCCACAGATGGGGCCAGCTGGCAGGGTGCCCTACGCGGTCGAGCAGAACAGGGACGAGAGGCGCAAGAGCGTGGGCCCAGCGCCCGCCACCACCCCAGACAGGTTGTGCCCGTCGCCCAGCAGCAGCGACGGCCTCATCATCGAGTAGCGGGTGCCCAGCAGGTGGCACCTCAGAGCCAGCGCCGTGTCCAGCGAGGCCCGCCCACGCGGGTTCACCGCCTCCACTCCCACTGGCCGCGACGTGGCTGCTTGCACAGCGCCGCCTGCCGCGAGCCCTGCAGCTCCCCTGCGCCGGGCGGGCGCACCCACACCGTCGTGCCTGGCTGCAGGCGCGGGGCGCTCAGGGAGAGTGGCGCCCACGCAGGGAGCGTTGTCACCAGCACCGCCGTCGGGGGACCCGTGGGCGGTAGCGACAAATATAGCTGGAAGCTGGGCTTTTCAGCGCCCCCGTTTTCCAAGAAAGCCGTGATAAAGCGGCAGCCCTGGAAACTCGTAAATGCACACGTCCATCGGGCTTGAGGGGACCAGGAGCCCAGAGGAGGCAGTCAAGAATAATCCGGTGGATTCGGAAGTTAAATGCGTCAGATTCTAATTCTGACTGCCACTTTCTCTCCCACCCTCCCTCTGTTTCTCCCTCCCCTCCTCTCTCCCTCCCTCCTTCACTTCCTTCCTTTTCTTTTTCTGTTTTAGAGAGGAGGCTCACTCTGTTGCCCAAGCTGTGCTTGAACTCCCAGGCTCATGCAATCCTCCCACCTTGGCCTCCCAAAGTGCTGGGATTACTTGCAGGCGTGAGCCGCCTTGCCCAGCCAACTCGACCACTTTCTTTCTTTTTTTGTCTTTGAGACAGAGTCTCGCTCTTTCGCCCAGACTGGAGTGCAGAGGCGCGATCTCGGCTCACTGCAACCTCCGCCTCCTGGGTTCAAGCGATTCTCCTGCCTCAGCCTCCTGAGTAGCTGGGACTACAGGTGTGTGCCACCACACCCTGCTAATTTTTGTATTTTTAGTAGAGACGGGGTTTCATTGTGTTAACCAAGATAATCTCGATTTCCTCCTGATCTAGTGATCTGCCTGTCTCAGCCTCTCAAGGTACTGGGATTACAGGTGTGAGCCACTGCACCTGGCCTGGACTTGGCCACTTTCTAGCTGAGTGAACTTGGGCAAGGCGCCTCACTTCTTGGGGCCTCAGCTGCATCTGTAAAGGGGTATTGGTGCACACTTCACAGAGCGGTGGGGAGCTTGATGTCAAAGCCACGGCATGAAGTCAGCTATATCAATATTAGCTTAAAGTTGCTTCTTTTTCACCATCTGTCCCCAGAAGGCCTGCCCAGCTGCCTTCTCAGAACCAGTTTTGCCAATCCCCTGGCACAGAGTTCTGCCCAAATAGCCCCTTATCCCAGCTTGCCAGGGCCCCGTCCCAAGAAGTTCCACTGTGGCCAATCCCCTGTCACAGAGCCATGCCAGACAGCCTCCCAACCTGAGCCAGCACAACCAGCTCACTCTGTTGCAAATCCAGACCAACTCACCAGCTTTCTGCATTCCCCCTGGGGCACTCGTCCTGTAGGAAACCCAAGGCACTGAGGCACAGCTGGGGGTGGAGGGAGGGAGACTGGTCAGTGTGGTCCCTCCTGCCAGCCTTCCCTCCAGGCCTTCCACTGCAGAGGCAGTAGGGGGCACAAGGGAGACCTCAGAGAAGGGCTGGGCCTCAGAGCCTAGGTTGGGGTGGGGACGCTCACTTGCCAGAGCAGGTTTGAGGCCAGCCACACTGCAGGGCCATTTATAGTCCTAGGTGTCTGGACCTGGCCCTCAGCACCCACCCTAGGTCTGCACACAGATGTGCCCGTTAGTACTGGCTCCAGCCTGACCTAGTGCCACTGATCATACAGAGTCCAAGTATGGGGGTGCTGGGTGGGGAAAAGAGGGTGGATGGAGGGAGAAAGAAAGAAAAGGCAGATATGGGGAGGTGGGAACAGATCGACCTAGAGAGTAAAAATGGGAGAGGGAAAGGTACACAAAAGTTATGGTGAAGGCCAGGCACGGTGGCTCATGCCTGTAATCTCAGCACTTAGGAAGGCCAAGGTGGGTGGATCATCTGAGGTCAGGAGTTCGAGACCAGCCTGGCCAACATGGTAAAGCCCCATCTCTATTAAGAATATAAAAATTAGCTGGGCATGGTGGTGCAGCACCTGTGATCCCAGCTATTTGGGAGGCTGAGGCAGGAGAATCGCTTGAACTGGGGAGGTGGAGGTTGCAGTGATCTGAGATTGTTCCACTGCACTTCAGCCTGGGTGAAAGTCTGTTTCAAAAAAAGGTTGCCAGGTGTCGTGGCTCACACCTGTAATCCTAGCACTTTGGGAGGCTGAGGTGGGTGGATCACCTGAGATCAGGAGTTCAAGACCAGCCTGTCCATCATGGTGAAACCCCATCTTTAAAAAAAAAAAAAAAAAAAAAAGATTATGGTGAGATGAAAGAGATAACAGATGGATGAGACAGAAAGACAGGGTAAGGAATGGAGAGGGAGAGAAGGAAAAAACCAAAGACAGACGGGAAAGTGATTTCTTCTGAGAAAGGCCTTTTTTTTTTTTTTTTTTGACACAGAGTGTCTCTATTCCTTCCCAGGCTGGAGTGCAATGGCTCGATCTTGGCTCACCCCAACCTCCACCTCCCAGGTTGAAGTGAATCTCCTGCCTCAGCCTCCCAAGTAGCTGGGATAACAGGCATGTGCCACCACACCCAGCTAATTTTGCATTTTTAGTAGAGACGGGGTTTCTCCATGTTGCTCAGGCTGGTCTGGAACTCCCAACCTCAGGTGATCCACTGGAGTTGGCCTCCCAAAGTGCTGGATTACAGGCATGAGCCACCACGCCCCTGTCCATTTTTTTTTTTTTTTTTTTGGGATGGAGTCTTGCTCTGTTGCCCAGGCTGGAGTGCGGTGGCACAATCTCGGCTTGCTGCAACCTCCACCTCCCAGGTTCAAGTGATTCTCCTGCCTCAGCCTCCTGAGTAGCAGAGACTATAGGTGGGCACCACCATGGCCAGCTAATTTTTGTATTTTTAGTGGAGAAGGGGTTTCACATGTTGGGCAGGCTGGTCTTGAACTCTTGACCTCAGGTGATCCGCCTGCCTCGGCCTCCCAAAGTGCTGGGATTATAGGCATGAGCCACCCTGCCCAGCCGGAACCCACTTTCCTTCAATAGCTTCATCTGTCACTTGCTTGGGATCCTCCTTCACCATAAGCAGAGGACGTGGTTAGTGTTTCCTTCCAGCTTGAAGTGGGGAACAAACATATGTGCTAGAAACAGAGCTGGGGGAGAGGGATGGTGTGGGTAGGGCTGGTACGCTAGAGGCTGAGGAGCTCAGACTGTCCCAAGAACCCTGGGGAGCCATGGGGGCGTCTGTGAAGAGGCGGGTTTGGCTTTAGGAAGATCTTGGACCAGAGAAGAAACTGAGGCCGGGAGCCCAGTGCAAGGACCGAGATGGGTGAGGCCAGAGCTAGACCAGGATGGGCCCAGGGCAGGGGAGGGGGAGGACATTCAGCAGGCTGAATGGGGGTTGCTTTCCCAGACAGGACCTAGGAGGAGGCATGAGTCTGGGAGGAAGCTGAGGTGGTGCCGGATCCAATGGGTGTGAGGGCCCTGGGGGATGTCCAGGAAGAGGCAAGCTGAGGCAAGCCAGGTCTGGGCTTACTTAGAAGAGATGCTGAGGCTGAGGATGAAAATATGGAGGTGGTGGCTGGGTGGAGTGGCTCACGCCTGTAATCGCAGCACTCTGGGAGGCTGAGGCGGGCAGATCACCCGAGGTCAGGAGTTCCAGACCAGCCTGGCCAACATGGGGAAACCCCATCTCTATTAAAAAGACAAAAATGAGCTGGACGTGGTGCCACATGCCTGTGATCCCACGGGAGGCTGAGACAAGAATCACTTGAACCCAGGAGGCAGAGGTTGCGGTGAGCCGAGATGGTGCCATTGCACTCCAGCCAGGATGACGGAGCGAAACTTTATCTGAAGAAAAAAAAAAAAAAAAAAAAAGAAAGAAAGAAAAAGGAATATGCAGGTTGTCAACAGAGAAGAAAAACAGGTGTTGGGGTCAATGTCCCTGAATGTGAGTAAAGAAGCGAGAAGGGGCTGGTTCCCAGCTCCTGGGGCCACAGCATTTGAGGGAAAGCTGAAGGGGAAGTTCCTAAGGAACTGCTGTTTTACCCAGCGGGCTGTGGGGAGTGATGTGCACTCCAGGGGGTCCGTGGTGTTGAAGCCAGAGCATACCCAGAAGAAAGTCCTTTGAAACCTCACATTTTATACTCGAAATTCTTGCCAATTTTGCATTCACCTCCATCAGCCTATCCATGTGAGTTTTCATATAAAAAGATTTTCCAGTACTTACCAGTGGCATCCTGTAACCTACCCTTCTGCATCCCCCGCCACCCACGGTAAAAATTTGCAAGTGAAAATGAGGCTCTGGGTTCATCCTGTGGTTTGGGGGTCTCCCAGCCTCTCTCCTGCACTGGGATGTCTGTCACCCATGTTGGCCTCTCCTCCTCCGGGTTGTCGACACCTCCAGCTCCTTCCACAGGCAGCCAAGTCCCCCATTTTCTGGTCATGTGCTCACAACCACTCTCCCTACAGTGGCCAGATGGATCTTTCTAAAGTGCAAACCTGACCCTGTCCCTTCACCTCATCACCCTCCACGGCCCACAGTGCCCTTCTCCCATGGTGCTCCAGCCACACCGAACCGTGGCTCGTTCTTTGAGCGTGCAGTCCCCTCCCTTCCTCTCTTTTTTTCTTTTCTTTTCTTTTCCTTTTTTTTTAGTTTTGAGATGGAGTCTCACTCTGTTACCTAAGCTGGAGTGCAGTGATGCGATCACCGCTCACTGCAACCTCCACCTCCCGGGTTCAAGGGATTCTCCTGCCTCAGCCTCCTGAGGAGCTGAGGTTATAGGTTCCCGCCACCACGTCTGGCTAATTCCTTGTATTTTTAGAGATGGGTTTTCACCATGTTGGCCAGGCTGGTTGCAAACTCCTGACTTCAGGTAATCCATCCGCTTCCACCTTCTAAAGTGCTGGGATTACAGGCGCCAGCCACTGTGGCGGGCCCTCTCTTGGCTTTTCTATCTATCAAACACTCTCTCTCCTGGGAAGGCCCTCTCTGCCTCAGGCTCTCTCTGTACATCCCTCAAGTGTTCACTCCTCCAGGCAGGACTGGCTACATAATTTGCAGGGCGCAGTGCAAAATCAACATGTGGGGGTCCTTGTTCAAAAATCATTAACAATTCCAAGATGGTGACAGCAGGGCATTAAACCAAGCATAGGGTCCTTCTAAGTCTGGGTCGCGGTGTAACCCCATAGTCACACTGCCATAAAGCCAGCCCTGCCTCAGGAAATCTTGAACTGTCTCCCCACCTCCCATCCCAGGCTCAGTTAAAAACCTCTGATTACTTCTTGGCCTTCTGGCTAAGATAAAGTGTAGTGCCCTCTAGCTCTGGGAATCCCCTGGGCTCCTGCAAAAGCCCTAATCATTCTTGCCTGTTCTTTCCCCATCCCTGACCACTTTGGATGCCATTGTTTGGTGATTATCTATTTACTCCACTAGAAATAGAATTCTCTTTTTGTTTTGTTTTGAGATGGAGTCTCACTTTGTCATCTAGGCTAGAGTACAGTTGCCCAGTCTCAGCTCACTGCAACCCTCACTTCCCAGGTTCAAGTGATTCTCCTGCCTCAGCCTCCCAAGTAGCTGAGATTACAGCGCACACCACCACACCCGGCTAATTTTTGTATTTTTAGTAGAGATGAGGTTTCACCATGTTGGCCAGGCTGGTCTTGAACACCTGACCTCAAGTGATCTGCCTGCCTCAGCATCCCAAAGTGTTGGGATTACAGAAGTGAGCCAACGTTCCCAGCCTTGAGCTAGAACTCTGAGGGCAAGGGTTAGGGCTGTGTTGGTCACCACAGTGTTCCCAGCGTCACTCCGCACAGGTCAGGACAACATAAAGCACTGATACCTATCCTTGCTTCCACGAGGTATGAGAGGGCACAGCCACTAGGGAGGAGCCAGCAGCAGGAGGCAGGCCCAGGTTCCACCCAGAACAGAAGCATCCTTGGGAGCACCTTTTATCTGATTATCTCACATATGTGCCCATGCAAAGAGCTGCAAAAGCATGGCATTAGCCTCAGCCTCGCAGGAGATCACAGGTGTCCCCAGACACTCAGGGCCTGTGTCAGACATAGCCACCCCAAGACACAAAGGTTGGATCTGGCAGTACACAGACAGGGGAGAGTCCTGGTATTGGGGCTACAGTCACTTCAAGAAAATGCTCCAGCAGCTGGAGCTTTGATCTAAAAGATCTGCGGGACCAAGGCCAGATGAGAAATGGACAGCAGAAACAGTCATACTCCCTGAGGTCAGGAAACTGATGGAGTTAGCTGGGCAGTTGCACAAGCTAACTTTTTTTTTTTTTTTTTGGTAGAGATGGGATCTTCCTGTGTTGCCTGGGAGGCCACAGCATTTTGGGGGAAGTTAAAGTTCCCGAGGAACTGCTGTTTTATCCAGAGGGCTGGGAAGAGTAAAGTGCACCTCAGGGGGTCTGTGGAATTGAAGCCAGGCTGGTCTTGAACTCCTGGGCTTAAGCAATCCTCTCCGAGGGTGGCCTCTCAAAGCACTGGGATTATAGCTGTGAGCCACTGTGCCTGGCTGACAAGCAAAATTTTAACCTTAAATCCTAGACACATGTGATTGTGTGTTTCTGCATGGGGGTGGGGGTGGGCCAGGCACCCTGTGGGGGAACATGGAGGACTCATGCTAGAGGGACCAGCCTGCTCTCCTCCCATCCACTCTGCTTCCAAACTTGCAATAAGCTACCACCAAAAGGTGTCCTTTTTCCAGCTCCGCATTTCCCATGTTCACATTCCCCCGACCACCCACGGCCTCTGCCCTCAGTCTGCATCCACTGCTTGCTTGCTACGTGAGCCTGGAAAAGGCCCTGCGTCCCCATGCTATGCAGAAGTCAGTTTCCCCATCTAAGGGGCGGAGCCATGAATATCAGAGCCTAGCGTCCCACAGCTCTTCTTCCCACCTCTCTGAAATATTGCTGGAGAACTGGGTAGCTATACAGTAGGGCACACTGTTCTCTGCTGGGTAGGGGTCGGAGGCCTCTGGTAAGGTAGTCTCAAATCTTTCTTCAACCACTTCAGGCCCAACTTGGTCCGGATCACCCTTCTGCTTGGACTAATGCAGTATCTCCTCCCCCCGGAGCTTCCTTGAGATCAGGGACTACTGTTCTCATTAGAACTGAAAACCTGGCTGGGCGTGGTGGCTCAAGCTTGTAATCCCAGCACTTTGGGAGGCCGAGGCGGGTGGATCACGAGGTCGAGAGATCGAGACCATCCTGGTCAACATGGTGAAACCCCGTCTCTACTAAAAATACAAAAAATTAGCTGGGCATGGTGGCGCTTGCCTGTAATCCCAGCTACTCAGGAGGCTGAGGCAGGAGAATTGCCTGAACCCAGGAGGCGGAGGTTGTGGTGAGCCGAGATCGCGCCATTGCACTCCAGCCTGGGTAACAAGAGCAAAACTCCGTCTCAAAAAAAAAAAAAAAAAAAGAACTGAAAACCCTTCAATGGGCCAGGCACGGTGGCTCACGTTTCCGGTAATCCCAACACTTTGAGAGGCTGAGGCAGATGAATCACTTGAGGTCAGGAGTTCAAGACCAGCCTGGCCAACATGGTGAAACCCCATCTCTACTTAAAAAAAAAAAAAAAAATTAGGGCCAGGCGTAGTGGCTCACGCCTGTAATCCAAGCACTTTGGAGGCCAAGGCGGGTGGATCACCTGAGGTCAGGAGTTCAAGACCAGCCTGACCAACATGGTGAAACCCCGAGGCTGAGGCACGAGAATCACTTGAACCCAGGAGGCAGAGATTGCAGTGAGCCGAGATCGTGCCACTGCACTCCAGCCTGGGCAAAAGCAAGATATTTCAATAAATAAATAAATAAAAACCCCTTCAACAGCTTCTCATGCCACTTAGAGGACAATCCAGACTCCTCCTAGCAGCCTACGGGGTCCTGCAGCATCAGTCCCCTTCCCGCTCCCCAGCCTCAACCCAAGGTCACTCTCTTCCCTTCCCTCCCCTACTTCAGCCCCCTGGCCTCGGCTCTTTCACTCATGCTTTCCTCAGCACAGGCTGTTCCATTTGCACGGAATGCCCTTCCCATCCCTTGCATGGTTAACGCCAACCTGCACACCCATAAGGTCTCGGCCAGGCCTCCCCTCCTCCAGGAAGTCTTCCCCAATCTCTCGTTTGGTGAGGTCCCTTGGTTACAGCGTCACACACTTCTGTACCTGTCTCCTGCATGGCGCCCCTTGGTCACCACAGATGCTTACACTTGCTGGTGTGATTATTTTTTATTTTTTATTATTTTTTATTTTTTTGAGACGGAGTTTCGCTCTTGTTACCCAGGCTGGAGTGCAATGGCGCGATCTCGGCTCACCGCAACCTCCGCCTCCTGGGTTCAGGCAATTCTCCTGCCTCAGCCTCCTGAGTAGCTGGGATTATAGGCACGCGCCACCATGCCCAGCTAATTTTTTGTATTTTTAGCAGAGACGGGGTTTCACCATGTTGACCAGGTTGGTCTCGATCTCTCGACCTTGTGATCCACCCGCCTCGGCCTCCCAAAGTGCTGGGATTACAGGCTTGAGCCACCGCGCCCGACCGCTGGTGTGATTATTTAACATCTGTGGTCAGATCTGTAATCCCAGCACTGTAGGAGGAGGACCACTTGAGACCAGGAGTTCAAGACCTGTCTGGATAACAGTGAGATCCCATCTCTACAAAAATATAAAAATTAGCTGGGTGTGGAGTGCATGCCTGTAATCCCAGTTACGTGGGAGGTTGAGGCTGCAGTGAGTCATGACTGCACCACTGCACTCTAGCCTGGGGCCATGGCGAGTCGCTCTTAAAAAAAAAAAAAAAAACTCAGAAAATATTTGTGTCCCCACAAATATTTTGTGAGCTGTATGAAGGCATCACCTGTGCTGTATTTGCAAAGCACTGAATTCCCAGCACATTGCACACAGCAAGGAGTGCTCATATTTAAAAATGAGGTTTGGCTGGATGTGGTGGCTCACGCCTGTAATCCCAGCACTTTGGGAGGCTGAGGCAGGTGGATCATGAGGTCAGTTTAAGACCAGCCTGGCCAAGATGGTGAAACCCTGTCTCTACTAAAACTACAAAAATTAGCCGGGCGTGGTGGCAGTAGCCTGTAATCCCAGCTACTCAGGAGGCTGAGGCAGGAGAATGGCTTGAACTCGGGAGGCAGAGGTTGCAGTGAGCCGAGATCTCGCCATTGCACTCCAGCCTGGTGGCAAGAGTGGAAACTTCACCTCAAAAACAAACAAAATAAAGGGTTTAGGAACAGCGCCCTCTGGCTCCCCCTCATGGCAGCAACTGGTAATTGTACCTGGCACTAGGCCCCCAACATCCTCACTCCCTAGGTCCCTTTTCTCTTTTCTTAGAGACAGAGTGTCACTCTGTGGCCCAGGCTGGAGTGCAGTGGCGCAATTCTAGCTCACTGCAGACTCCAACTCCTGAGCTCAAGTGATCCTCCCGCCTTAGCCTCCCAAGTAGTTGGGACCACAGGCTTGACCCACCATGCCCCGCTCCTAGACCCCTTTCCCCAAGACTCATGCCCTCACTCTTCTTGATGACCTCACCTGGCTTCAGCTGCCCAAGGGTAACAAACAACAAGAAGGACCTCATGATGCTGCTGGGGACTTGGGGAGTGGGGGGTGGTCAGATCAGGTCCCCCAGGACTCAGGCTGGTCCCATGACGCATGGCGTATGGTGCACCATATTCAAGGCCTAGATTCCCCAGAAAAGCTGTGGCATAGGAGTTCAAGACCAGTCTGAAAACACAGTGGGCTCTGTCATCCCATGACGTCACGGTCATGTGCCCCAGGTCATGAGAAGGGCCAGTTCAGTCTTTGGCTGTCTTCACCATGGCCTCACACCAGTGTCCCTCCAGAAGGTGACAGGACCCAGGTTCCTCCGCACTTCTGCCTGTGGGGACATCAGTAGCCCTGAGTTCGGGGGGTGCTATTCCTCTCACTGCCAACCCCGTTCCTGGATCTCCAAGGAGGCTCAACATCTTTTAGGCCAGGGTTTGGTTCTACAAACCTCCAGGTGTGGTGTCCCAAGGGGCCTAGGGCAGCCTAAGACAGAGTAAGGACCCACCCTGCAGAGACATGGGGCTGAAAATTCCAGAACAACACAGACTCCAGGCCCACAGGATCGCAGGGGCTGCACTTGCTAGCTCCACTTTCTTACCCCTCCTCTCAAATCAGCTGAATCTGCCATCTGCCCTAACCAACCCCCTAACACTGCTCTCCGGGGAGGGGGTCACCGCAGCCTTTATTTATATAATTGAACACAAGAGTCTCTTGGGTCTGAATTGCTTAGTCTTCTTCCCCCTGCTCCTCTGCCTGCTCTTCCTCTTTAGTCTGTGCTGGGTTTTTCTTTGCATCACCCTTAAATATGGAAAGTCCCTAGCCAGGGGCAGCGGCTCATGTCTGTAATCCAGTGATTCAGGAGGCTGAAGCTGGCGGATCACTGAAGGCCAGTTTGGGATCAGCCTGGGCAATATAACCGGACCCTATCTTTAAAAAAAAAAAAAAAAAAAAAAAAAAAAAAAAAAAAAGGTCCCATGGTGGGGACTTGGAACCACCCCTCACAAGAAGCCATCTTAATCCAGCAGCCTGAGTTCCCATCTCAGCTGACAAAGCCCTCATTCTGTTCCTAGCTTCAGCCTCAGACCAGGGGTCCTGCAGCCTCCTGGATGCCACACCCTGGACAGACTCAGGGCCCCCTTCATCCACCAAGTTCCCCACTGGCCATATCATCTTTCCCAAACCTGCTCCTCCTCCCTGGTCCTGTATCAGGGCTGCCCCGACCATCTCCCAGCCCTACTCCATGGCCCCTCAGCTTCCTGCAGCTTCTGGAGTGTCTCTATCAACCCACTCCCTTTTCTTGTCCCCCCGTCCTGCCCTGGTTCAACTTCGTCCTCACCCACCCAGGTCCCTGCCCCGGCTTCCCCTGGGTCTCCCAGCTTCAGTCTTCCCCTCGGGTCCACCCTCCTTATAGCACTAGAAGGATCTTCCTAAAGCCCCAACCTAACCCCATCCCTCTCTTGCATACAATCCTCCATGGCTCCCAGTAGCATCAGGCCACAGTCTGAACTCCTCAGCCTGGAGGTTCTAGACCCTGCTCAGCCCTCCTGCCTCACCTCTACCATACCACCCCCAGTGCCCGGGGCACACCACCACCTTGCTTGTGCTGTGCCCTCTGCCTGGAAGAGCTTTCCTTCTACTCTTTGCCCAGTGATCTCCTTCAGATGTCATTCTCAGATCACATGTGTCTTCCTCCAGGAAGCCCTCCCTGACCACACCTGGGGCTGAGCAGGATACCTCTTCTGGACTATCACAATCCCCAAGGCGTCCCTCATCCCCACATCCCTGGTCACTCTGCGCTATCACTGCCTGGGGACATATCTGTCCTCTATGAGACGTTAGGCCCCTGTAGGCAGGGCTCAGGGCTGTCTGGGTCACCACAGCATCCCCCCACCCAGGGCATGCCCAGAGCAGACACACAGGGAACATCTATTGTCTGAATGGATCGCTATCCTCAGCCTCCTCCGGCGTACTCAGACTGAACTTGGAGGGGGGGGGTCTCTCCCCAAAGGAGGCATTCCCCAGCGCCAGACCCCTGCCCCACCGGCAACCCCCATAGACAGAGACGAGGGCAAGGATCTAGGCCCAAGCTTAGAAAAATAGGACTTTCTTGTTGTGCCCTGGTGTCCCCGACACCCTCCCCATCAGAGTTTTAAAAACCATGAGCAATTTGGTGAGTCTGAGGCCAGGTCCCACAGGGTGTCCGGGTCCTGCTGTCCGTGGGGCCAGAGGAGACTTAGATGGGGGGAGGGGCACCTGGCTAGGGTCCCACAGGTTCATGGCCTGGCCCCCAGGGCTCGCAGTCCAGCTGGACCACAGTGTGGGCCCTGGGCGTCGTGGGCTCCGGGGCAGGTGGGGTGGGCGTGGGGCCCAGGGCGCCGTTGGTCTGGGAGCAAACGCTGCTGACGGGCGCAGGAGTCTTGGCCTTGCCGGGTGGCTGGCCGCCGTGCACCTTGTAGCGCATCAGCAGCACGAAGATGAAGACCAGTACCGAGGCCACGATGACGCCGCCCAGAGCGATGATCATCGTGCCGCCCAGGAAGGGAGCGTGCGGCGCTCCGCACGGCCGCAGTGCGGGCTCGGTGGAGAAGCGGGCGCAGCCCACGGGCCGCGTGGCCGTGAGCCCCGTGGCGCTGTCCTCGTACACGGCGAGCACGCACAGATCGTAGGTCCGGCCCGACGCCAGGTCCGTCAGCAGGAATGAGCTGCTGTCCGCCGGGATCATCCTACAGGGCAGGCAGGAGGGGGTTAGATCTCAGGCTACCTAGCCTCCACCCTGTGCTTCCCCCACCAAACTCCCTGCAGGGCTAGACTTCTCACCGGTCCGCTGCCTCATTTCGTTCTACCCAGTGAGCTCCTTCTCACCACCATCCCAATTCCCTTTGATCTGACACTCCATTCAGCCACCGACTGCTATTCCTCCCGTCTGCTGGCCAATGTAACGGTCCTCACAGCCTGCCGCCCAATTTCACTCTAGTCCCACCACCCAATTTCTCTAACAGCTCACCATGTGAGTTCTTCCAATCCATCCTGTTTCTTTTCTTTCTTTCAGTTTTCTTAGAGACAGGGTCTTGCTCTGTTGCTCAGGCTGGAGTGCAGTGGCATGATCACAGCTCACTGCAGCCTCCAACTCCTGGGCTTAAGTCATCCTCCCACCTCAGCCTCCCGAGTAGCTGGAACTTCAGGTGTGCATGCTCAGCTAATTTTAAAATTTTTTGTAGAGATGGGCTCTTGCTATATTGCCCAAGCTGATCTAGAACTCCTGCCCTCAAGGCAGTTCAGCCTCCCACCTTGGCCTCCTTAAGGGTTGAGAATACAGGCATGAGCCACCTCAACAGGCTGCTGTTTCATTTTTTTCCTAACTGCGCAATTTCTCTTTTGCACTGCCCACCCGATTTCCCTGCAGCCTGCAGCCCAGCTCCACTCTAGCCTCCCTGCCCAATTTGGCCCCAACCCTCTGGCTGATTTCACTCTGGCCCCTCTGCAGTCATCTCTCCAGTTCACCACCCAATTCTGGTCTAACCCTGTTCAATTTCCCTCTAACTTAATCCTTTTGTCTTCTAGCCGCCCCCTGCATCCAATTTCCCTCACATTTTACCTCCCAATCTCCTTCAGACCCTTGCCAATTTCCCTCTGGTTCCCCTATTTCCTGCAGCCTATGCCAAATTTCCCTCTTCCAGCTGCCTGATTTTCCTCTAGTGTACAGCTAGGATTCTCTCCAATCAAACCGCCTGATCTCCCTGGACCCCTGTTGCCCGATTTCCTTGTAACCTGCCAGTAATGTCCCTCTAGCCCTATTGCCTTGTTATTATGGCTGTATTGGTAGCTTGTTTTCCAGTGAGTCCTGTCGTCTGATTCCCTTTTCATTAAACTCATGTGCCTCTGTCACCACTGCTTTCTTTTCCTCCCTGTTGCCTTCTTTCTTTCCAGCTCTGTCACCTGCTTCTCTTTGATCTCTGTGGGCTGGTTTCTATTTATCTCTGTCTTTCTTGTTTCCTTTTAATCCTTACCACCCGATTTCACTATAGTTTCTTTTGTAGTCAAGCACCCTGTTGGAGAGTTGACTTGTTTTTTTTGAGACGGAGTTTTACTCTTCTTGCCCAGTCTGGAGTGCAACGGTGTGATCTCGGCTCACTGCAACTTCCACCTCCCGGGTTCAAGCGATTCTCCTGCCTCAGCCTCCGGAGTAGCTGGGATCATAAGCACGTGCCACCAGGCACAGCTAACTTTGTATTTTTAGTACAGACAGAGTTTCCTCATATTTGTCAGGCTGGTCTCGAACTCCCGACCTCAGGTGATCTGCCCGCCTCAGCCTCCCAAAGTGCTGGGATTACAGGTGTGAGCCACCACAACAGGCTGACTTGTTTTATCACCTGTTTCATTCCTAGGCTACCCTAATGAGAGGTACAAGGAACTCCGGCTGCCTGGGGCAGGGAGACTATAGGGAAGCATTCATCCCATTCCCCACCCAGCAAGGTGGCCAGGACTTGGGTGATTTTCTGGGGCTGGCCTTCTGTGAAATCTTCTGAGTCATGTCTGAGAAAGGGAGTAGAATGAGCTTGGTGGGTTGCCTGGACTGACATGGAAATCAAGTGGCCTTTTCTTGAGGCGATGGCCCCAAGGGAAGGAAAGGACATCCAGGTACTGGGTTCTCACGGCACAGACCTCAGCCCTGTGGAGGTCCAGTCTTTACAGCTAGGCCTTGGGACCGCACCCTTAGCCCAGCCTGGCCGTGATGACAGACTCACTCACCCACAGCCAGAGTCTATCCTTGCAAGCGTGGACTTCGGCAAGGGGTATCAACAGCACCTGGGTCAGCAGCCACCACTGCTGAACACATGGTCACAGCAGATGTGCCGAGTGCTCTCCAGCTTGGGGGGCAAGTTGGACTGAGCCACCTTTTGGAGAGTGTAAACCCCAGGTTCTGTGTTTGCAACAACAGAAGAGAGAAGCGAACCCCCACCCCAAGGGTGGCAAACTGGACATTTCTGTTTACCTGGCAAAAGGGACTTGAACTAGGTTTGATTTGATTTAGAAAAAAAATCTACACCGGGTATGATGGTTCATGCTTGTAATCCCAGCACTTTGGGAGGCTGAGGCAGGTGGATCACCTGAGGTCAGGACTTTGAGATCACCCTGGCCAACATGGTGAAATCCCATCCCGTCTCTGCTAAAAATACAAAAATTAGCTGGGCCTGGTGGCAGGTGCCTGTAATCCCAGATACTCAAGAGGCTGAGACAGGAGAATCACTTGAACCTGAGAGGCGGAGGTTGCAGTGAGCCCAGATCGCACCACTGCGTTCCAGCCTGGGTGACAGAGCAAGACTCCTTCTCAAAAAAAAAAAAAAAAAAGCAAACATTAGCCATGCGTGGTGGCGGGCGCCTGTAATCCCAGCTACTCAGGAGGCTGAGGCAGGAGAATCGCTTGAACCCGGGAAGTGGAGGTTGTAATGAGCTCAGATTGTGCCAATGCACTCCAGCCTGGACGACAAAGTAAGACCCTGTCTCAAAAAAAATCTGGATGTCACCATATTAGAACTTGAAACGTGGACTGGTTCACACACACACGCGCGCACATACACACACACAGACACACACACACACACACACCCCGGAAGCCACGTCTCTACCCTCTTCCCTGCAATTTTCCTTCTAACCTCTGGTCTGATTTCTTTTCTAACAGGGCTGCTTATTTCATTTTTTCCGGGCTCCCTGTGCTTTCCCGTTTGATCTCCTTTTCTTCCTGCAGCCCGGCTAGTATCTGGAAAACCTGGAGTTTCTCTTTATCTTTACAACTTAAATTTATTTTTATCCCCTTATCTCCCCCCACCCGCCCTTGCCCATTAGCGTTTTGCTCTTCTGGCCTGATTACTGTCTGCTCCTGCCACCACTACTATTTATTCTTGCTGCCTAATTTCTTTTTACCCATGCAGCCTGATTTCTTTTATCGTTATTGCTTGATCTTTTTTAGCCCTGTAGCCTGATTTATTTTAACATTTGCTGTCTCATTTACTTGGTCCTTCCTGTCTGACTTCTTTTTATCACGGTTGTCAGATTTCATCGACCCTTTCTGCCTGATTCTTGTTATCCTTGCTGCCTGATTTCTTTTATTTTTGCTGTCTGATTTCTTTTGGAAACTTCCAGTATAATTTCTCATGATATCTTCCAGTATCATTGGTGTGGGGTATTCATAGGTGGGCCCCACCCTCCCCTTGCCTCACTCCCCGACCCAAGCTACCCCAGTGTCTGGACCCTGCACCTGTAGACGAGGATGTCATCGGCTGAGCTGTTGTACTGGATCTGGTACATGCGGATGCCTGGTATAGGCCGCTGATCAGGCCACTGGACGAGAGCAGCTGTGGCCCCGTGCTCAGTCACCTGGACACCACGGTCGGTAGGGGGCCCCGTGTCGGCTGCCTTGGCAGAGGCAGAGGCGGCGGAGGGCGGGGTGAGAGCATCAGGATCCCCGTCCCTCGGGGGGTCACAGCTAGTGCTGTTGGCTAGCTGGGGAGGCGGCGGGGGACCCACGGTCAGCTCCACAGCAGCTGTGGCCTCGCCAGCTGCATTGGCCGCGATGCAGGTGAAGATGCCCCCATCCCCCGGCTCGGTGACCAGCAGCTCCAGCGTCCCATTGGGGAAGGCACGGGCACGGCTCGAGTTGCCCAGCAGCCGGCCCTGGGGTGACACCCAGCGCACACGGGGCTCCGGGTCCCCCACTGCCCGGCAGCGCAGGGCAGCCGGCCGACCTGCAGGCACCGCCAGGGGCGGTGAGCGGTGAGTCACCACCGGCGGCTCACACACAAACTCCTCCTCGCCCACTGCCCAGAAGTAGCGGCCGCCCAGAGCGGGTGGGGAGGCGCAGGCCTCAAGGTCATCCTCCCGTGCCAGGCGACGCAGCCACACCAGCTCGCAGTTGCAGTGCAGCGGGTTCCCGCCAAAGGCCAGCACCAGGGCGGAGGCGGGCGAGCCCCGGGGCCTGGCGAGCAGGGGCAGGCGGGAGAAGAGCGGGTCGGGTGGGATGGTGGTCAGGCGGTTGGAGGTCATATCCAGCCGGGCCAGCTTGTGCAGGCGGGAAAAGGCGCCGGCAGGCACGGATGCCAGCAGGTTGTGGTCGAGGCCCAACGTGTTGACATTGCCCAGGCGGCCCAGGGCCTCCCAGGGCAGCTGCTCGAGGTTGTTGTAGGAGAGGTCGAGGTCCTCCAGCGTCTCGGAACAGTCATCCAGGGCGCCGGCCGCCAGCGCTACCAGCTGGTTGTTGCTGAGGATGAGGTGGCGCAAGTTGACCAGGCCGCGCAGCTGGCCCTCGCTCAGTGAGGTCAGCCGGTTCCCATCCAGGTGCAGGGCACGCAGGGCCCGCAGGTCGGCGAAGGCGCCGGCGGCCACGTGTCGGATGGTGTTCCGGGACAGGCTCAGATGCAGCAGGCCGGTCATGTTGGCCAGGTCGCGGCGGCGCACGGCGGCGATGAAGTTGTCTGCCAGCCGCAGCTCCGCTGCCCGACGGTCCAGTGAGGGTGGCACAAACAGAAGACCTGCCCCTGGGCACAGCACGCTTAGGGGCAGCGACTGTGTCTGGCAGCGGCAGCGGCGGGGACACGGGCTGGGTGTGGCTGGCTGGGGTGGAGACGAGGCAGGGGCCAGCGGCAGCAGGCACAGGAGCAGCGGGAGGATGGCCATCTCGGGCAGGGGCGGCCTGCGGGGAAGAAAGGAGAAGAGCGGTTCCACAGGAGCTGGGGGTGGTCTGAGACCAGGAGAGAAGGTCGCAGTGGATTGAGGGCGGAAGGGCTGGTCAAAGACCATCAGATGTGACCAAAAGCCAGAGGAAGGCCAGGCGAGGTGGCACACAGCTGTAATCCCAGCATTTGGGGAGGCTGAAGCAGGAGGATAGCTTGAGGCCAGGAGTTCAAGACCAGCCTGAGCAACAAAGTGAGACTGAGTATCTATTATACAAAAAAATGTTTAAAGTAGCCGGGCATGGTGACACCCACCTGTGGTCCTAGCTGCGTGGGATGCTGAGGTGGGAGGATCAATTTGAGCCCAAGAGTTTGAGGCTGCAGTGAGCTATGATTGCGCCACCACACTCCAGCCTGGGCAACAGAGCGAGACTCTGTTTCTCCAAAAGAAAAAAGAAAAGAAATCATCAGAGAAATAACCGTTGGTCTGGGTGGGTGGCAGGTATACCAGAGGGCTTTAGACGTGGTCAGAGATGCCCAAAGCTGGCCATGGGGAGACAGGGCAGCCAGGGTGGCAAGAATGATCAGAAGTGGTCAGACGTGAGCAGAGAAGAGAAGTGGTTAGAGATGGTCAGGAAGATGAGCGGTGGACAAAGAGAAGGGAGGGGCGTGGGGTAGGCTCAGATCTAGGGGAAATGACCACGTCAGAGAGATGTGGTCAGAAACGGTCCAAAGCCAGCAAGTTGGTTAGCGAGAAGGAAAAGGCCAGACAATCAGTGGGAGCCCAGGACAGCTGCTCAGGAGGATGGTATGGTGAGAGGTCATCAGAGAGAGGAAGGGCAGCCAGAGATGTTCCAGATGAGCAGAGGGCATCATCGAGCATGAGAGAGAGAGAGGAGAGGTGGCCAGAGATGGTCAGAGGGTTGCAGACTGGGAGTTAGGGTCGGGTGGGAGGAGGGCAAGAGCAGTGGAGAGATGGCCAGAGAGAAGGGAAAGGTGGCCAGAGGCGGCCGGAGAGGAGTGGTGGACAGCAATGTCAAAGACAGATGGAGACGGTCACAGAACCAGACTTAGATTCAGGGGTGGACAAAGGGCAAGAGAGCTGGTGAATGATGATTAGAGAGAGGCACAGTGGACACAGATGTCAGCGATGGTCACTGAGAAGCAGCAGACAGAGGCGGCTGGAGAGAGGACCTGTGGACAGGGGTGTCACAAAGATGATGATGAGAGAGAAAAGGGGAACAGAGATGGCCATTGAGAGGACAGGTGGAGAAACGGGACCAGAGAGGAGTGGGGGAGACGGTCAGACAGGACAGAGAGTTCGAGGGGGTCAGAGACCTGGAGGTCCCATGAACTGGGGCAGGAGAGGTGAGTCAGAGAGGGGCAGGGCTGGCCAGTGTCCAGATAGTGTTTAGGGTAGAGCAGGAGCTGAAGGTGGAGCCATGGGAGAATGCTTTTTTTCTGGAGAAACCCCAAGAGTGCCAAAGGGTACCTGGTACTGTGACCCGCAGCCACAATGCTCCTCCCAAACTCTCCCCACCTTGAGGTTTCAGCAGCCTTACCTGAGCTGGAAGTCGCCCCAGAGAGCAGAGTTCTAGCTCCAGGGGAGTCAGAGGTCAGGGCTCTGGAGGGAGCCAGAGTCACGGCTTTCCTTTCCCCAAGGTTTCTGTAGAGGGACTGTGTCCTGACTCGGCTCAAATCTGTGGCAACAGAGTTTCCAGACCTTAATACTTGGGGTTTCAGACCCCTAAATATTGGGCCTCTAGGGTTCAGTTTTAAGGGTCCAGTTTGGGTTGTTCAGGGTCAGGGTCTCCCAGCTCCAGTGCTGGGATGCTAAGCAACCGAACGTGGAGTTTAGGATCTGAGATCCGATCCCCGGGTTTTGCATTCAGACATGGGGGTGCTGAGTCAAGATTGGGAGGTCTCAAGCCCCAGATTTCAGCATTCAGGTCTGCAGCAAGGACTTTGGGCCCAAACTCGGGTTCAGGCCCCTTGGAATCCCACGGTCCAGAACTTGGAATTTGAGGCCTGAATCCCAGGGTTCAGGTCCCCAAGAGTGGGTTCCAGGGTACAGTATTGGAAATCCAGTCCCAGATTTCAAGGTCCCAGGCGCAGAATTCAGAGTTCAGCTCTAGGCTTGAGGTTTTAGATGTCAAATCTTGGGGTTCTGCTCCAAATATTGGGGTCGGTGTTCCAAATTGTAGGGTTCTAGCTCCAAATCTTGGGGTCCCAGTAACCGATGTTGAGATTCCAGCCCCATATGTTGGGGTTCAGGCTCCAGGTCCTGAGGTTCCACGGCCGGATCTCGGGGTGCTGGTCCCAGATCAGGGTTCCAGGCTCGCGTTTCCGGATCTCCCGGTTCAATCTCGGGGTGCAGGCCCCCGAGGTGGAGGTTAGAGAGCCGGGTCTGGGGTGGCGGCGTCCCGGCTGGCTTCCCGGGCTGCAGCGGAGGCTGGCTGGGAGGGAGGGTACCGGCTTCGGTGGGGATGGGGGCGACCGGGCAGCCCCACGGCCGGGTGGGGCGAGGCCTGGGCGCGGAGGGACGGACAGACAGACAGGGACACGCGGGATGGGGGCACCGCAGCGCAGGCGGGGCCGCAGGGGGGAGGGGCCGCGCTCAGAGACCCCTCCCCCGCCGGGGCCGGGGCGGGGGCCGGGCTGGCGGGCCGGGTCCGAGCGCTCCGGCGGCCTCCTCGCCGGGAACCCAGGGCCGCGCGCGCACCCGCGCTTAAAGGCGCAGGCTCCGCGCGCACCCGCGCTTAAAGGCGTAGGCACCCGCCCCTTCTCTCAAAGGCGCGCCCCGGCCCCACCTCCCATGGATTCGCCCTGGAGCTGCTGGGAACGAGAATCCCTGGATACAGAGGCTGAGACAGAGAGACAGAGAAGAACAGAGACACAGAGAGGCAGACAAAAAGATGGACAGGATTAGACTGATGTGCAGAGAGGAGAAGAATGGAAAGAGGTAGAGAGATTGAAACAGATGGAGGCCGGGCGTGGTGGCTCACACTTGTAATCCAAGCACTTTGGAGGCCAAGGCGGGTGGATCACCTGAGGTCGGGAGTTCAAGACCAGCCTGACCAACATGGTGAAACCTCGTCTTAAAAAAAAAAAAAAAAAAGAAAGAAAAGAAAAAAGAAACAGATGGAAATACACACATATTTGAGAGATGGAAAGGCAGAGAGAGAGCGCGAGATACGCGCGCGCGCACACACACACACACACACACACTCTAAGACTCAGCACCTGGGCTGTGAGAATGGATATGTGTGTATGTGCATTCAGTAACCATTCAGCCTTGAGTGTAGCGCTTCATTCTACAGCCACTGGCCCCCAAACCTGTCTCTTTCTGCTCCCCTATCTCAGCACCACCTCCCTGGAATGTCCTTTCCACCGGTGGAGTTTCCTTACCTGGCCATGCCCAGCAACAGGCTTTATCTTTGAGGCCAGATGGACTCCTTTCCAAGGCTCCTTTCTCTGCCTGCAAGGGGGAAAACTCGTGCGATCTGGTATTAGGGATAGACCTCAAGACACACTGACAGCCGGGCGCAGTGGCTCACGCCTGTAATCCCAGCTTCTTGGGAGGCCAAGGTGGGAGGGTCACTTGAGGTCAGGTATTGGAGACCAGCCTGGCCAAGATGGAGAAACCCCATCTCTACTAAAAATACAAAAATTAGCCGGATGTGGTGGCAGCTACAGTAATTCCAGGCCACTCAGGAGGCTGAGGTAAGAGAATCTCTCAAATCTGGGAGGCGGAGATTATAGTGATCCGAGATTGCACCATTGCACTTCGGCCTAGGGGACAGAGCAAGATTCTGTCTCTAAATAAATAAATAAATAAATAAATAAATAAAATTACCTGGGGGTGGTGGTACACACCCACCTGAATAGCTGTAATCCCAGCTATTCAGGAGCCTGAGGCAAAAGAATCTCTTGAACCTGAGAGGCTCAGGTTGCAGTGAGCTGAGATCCTGCCACTGCATTCCAGCCTGGGCAACAGAGTGAGAGCCTATGTCAAAAATAAAAAAATAAAGGAAAGAAAAAGAAAAGCCTGGGTGCCGGGGCTCACGCCTGTAATCCCAGGGGAGGCTAAGGTGGGTGGATCACGAGGTCAGGAGTTTAAGACCAGCCTGGCCAACATGGTGAAACCTTGTCTGTACTAAAAATACAAAAAAAAAAAAAAAAAAAAAAAAAAAGAAAGAAAAGAAAAAAGAAAAGAAAAAGAAAAAAGACAAAAAGGCACATTGACCAAATATTCTAGGGAGTGGGGAGAAGATAGGAAATGGAGTAGAGACAGGGGGCTGGCCAGATTGACCCAGAGAAGTGTGTCTACTGTCTTCCCCTCCCCTCCCCATTCAGGTCCACCACCCCACAGAAGACTCTGGATGTAACTGCAGCAACACCTGACTCTGCAGGAATGGAGTCTGCCTGTCCTGGCGCTTGGGAGAGAACAGGGGAGGGAAGGCTGGGTTTGGGTCCCAGGCTCTCCTGGCAGATATGTCACAGGAAGCAGGATGTGAGTGACCATCTCCAAGTCTGGCCTCAGAACTTGGTTATAGAAATGTGGGGGATGTGATCTTTTAGGAGCCCTGGTCCAAAGGGGACAGGGCCTTGGCCTGGGTGGTCTGAAGGGGGCATGGCCCTGCTCTGGGGAACCTGAGTGGTCCTGGAAGCCACCCTCAGGATCCCCCATCTGAGTGGAGGAGTAAAGTGACCTTGGAAGGGGGTTATGGGTCCTTCTACCCTGGCATCCCTAGCTCTGCTGAACGTTTCAGAATAGACTCTTGGCTCCTTCCACTTATATACTGAAAAATTACAGCTAAAATTAACTCAGCCCCAGGGCCCGCCTTTCTAGATCACTAGCAAAGTTCATCAGTGCTCCTGGCCGAGCACAGCGGCTACTGGTCACTCAGACACTCAGAAAAAGGATGCAGAAGCTTCAGGGCTGCTACAGAAGTGGTGGAGACAGAGGGAAAGACATGGATTTCATCCCAAGAACAGCACTGGGATTAGAATTCAGTGGAACCGGCCGGGCGCAGTGGCTCATGCCTGTAATCCCAGCACTTTGGGAGGCAGAGGCGGGCAGATCACCCAAGGTCAGGAGTTCAAGACCAGCCTGGCTAACATGGTGAAACCCCATTTCTACTAAAAATACAAAAAAAAAAAAAAAAAAAAAAAAAAAAAAAAAAAAATTAGCTGAGCGAGGTGGTGGGCACATGTAATCCCAGCTACTTCGGAGACTAAGGCAGGACAATTGCTTAAGCCTGGGAGGCAGAGGTTGTAGTAAGCTGAGATCACACCATTGCACTCCAGCTTGAGCAACAAGAGCGAAACTCCGTCTCAAAAAAAAACCCAAAAAACAAAAAACCATCCGCCAGTGGAACCAGTTAATGTGTTGGGGGTGATCCCAGGAAACAAGGGCAAGGGAGAGGGAAGAAGAAAATGGAGACAGATGCTAACAGACTAACAGAGGATGTGTTGATGAGGAACAGGTCACTTCCCTGGACAACTGGGGCTCAACTGTGCTGAACTTCAAGGAATCTTCTAGAACACATTAGAATTGTTCCCCTACTCTCTCAGCAAGTTCAGAGAGACGAAGGCATTTATCCACCAACTCTTACCTACCTTGGGTATGGTTATCTCTGTGGGAGGAGGCAGTGGTACTGAGAACCATCTGGAGATTTTTTGTTTGGCTCTGTAGCCCAGGCAGGAGTGCAATGGTGCGATCACAGCTCACTGCAGCCTCAACCTCCTAGGCTCAAGCAGTTCTCCTACCTCAGCCTCCTGACTAGCTGGGACCACAGATGTGTGCCACCATCCACCATGCCTGGCTAATTTTTTGACTTTTTTGTAGAGGTGAGGTCTCCGTATGTTGCCCAGCCTGGTCTCGAACTCCTGGGCTCAAGTGATCCTCCCGCCTTGGCCTCCCAAAGCGCTGGGATTACAGGCGTGAGCCTCCATACCCGGGTGAGAGCCATCTGAGATCTGAGGTAGAAAAGCAGAGAGGAGCTCAGCATGGTGGCTCATGTCTGTAATCCCAGCATTTTGGGAGGCCGAGGCAGGTGGATCACTTGAGGTCAGAAGTTCAAGACCAGCCTGGCCAGCATGGTGAAACCCTGTCTCTACGAAAAAATACAAAAATTAGCCAGGTGTGGTGGCAGGCACCTGTAATCCCAGCTACTTGGGAGGCTGAGGCAGGAGAATCACTTCAACCCAGGAGACAGAGGTTACAGTGAGATGAGATCCAAACTACTGCACTCCAGCCTGGGTGGCAGAGTGAGACTTTGTTAAAAAAAAAAAAAAAAAAAAAGAAGAAAGGAAGAAAGAAACAAGGAAGGTAGGAAGGAAGGAAGGAAAAAAGACAAGCAGACTGGGATGGCTTGCAGGAGCCAGACCAGGTGTCCTTGCAGTGCAGCCCATCAGGATCAGCTGGGGACAACAGAGACCTCCAGGTCCCAACCTCAGAGTTTCTGGTTCAGTGGATCTGAGGTGGGACTCGAACATTTGTACTTTTAACAAGTACCCAGGTGATGCTAATGTGACTGTTTCAAAGACCATACTTTTTTTTTCTTTTTTTTCCAACAGGGTCTTGCTTTGTCACCCAGGCTGGAGTACACTGGTGCAATCATACATAACTTACTGCAGCCTCAAATTCCTGGGCTCGAGCAATCCTCCCGCCTCAGCCTCCAGAGTAGTTGGGACTACAGTCATGTGGCACCACATCCAGCTAATTTTTAATTTTTTTTGTAGAGACAGGGTCTCGATATGGTCCCCAGGCTGGTCTTGAACTCCTGGCCTCAGGTGATCCTCCCTGCTCCCCGGCCTCCCAAAGTGTTGGGATTAAAGGTGTGAGCCACTACACAGTCAGGGAGCACATTTTGAGAATAGCAGGGCTATCTGGATGCACATGGAACTGTCTGCCGCAACAGCTATGCTAAAGCTTGGTGGGTTGAGGGGAGGTAGCATCCCAGATATGTGCCAAAGAGACCAACATATTTAGAGACATAAAGAGGATTTCAGTCTATAACAGATTTAAACAATGCAACAAGCAAAAAACGACCCCATTTTATTACTTATGTTATTTTTTTGAGACAGAGTCTTATTTTGTTGCTCAGGCCTCTGCCTTCCCGGTTCAAGCGATTCTCCTCCCTCAGCCTCCCGAGTAGCTAGGATAACAGGCGCCTACCACTGCGGCTGTCTAATTTTTGTATTTTTAGTAGAGATGGGGTTTTGCCATGTTGACCAGGATGGTCTTGAACCCCTGAATTCAGATGATCCACCTGCCTTGGCCTCCCAAAGTGCTGGGATTATAGGTGTGAGCCACTGCACTCAGCCCAAAAGACCCCATTTTAAAAAGGACGCGAACAGACTACTTGAGTGTCTCAAAAGACATCCAAGTAGCCAAGAAATTTATTTTTAAAATTCTTGGTATCACGAATCATCAGAGAAATACAAATCAAAACCACAATGAAATACCAATCTCAGGCCAGTCAGAATGGCTGTTATTAAAAAGCCAAATTAACAGATGCTGGCAAGACTTCAGAGAAAAGGAACACTTACACAGTTGTTCCCACCAGCAGTGTGTAAGTAATCCCAGCTACTTGGTAGGCTAAGGCAGGAAAATAAATCACTTAAATCCAGGAGGCAGAGGTTGCAGTGAGCCAAGATTTCACCACTGCACTCCAGCCTAGGCAACACAGCGAGAGATTGTCTCAAAAACAAAAGTAAACAAAACAAACTGTCTCTAGAGAAGCAAATTTCTGTAGGAATGGGTTTAGGGAGATATAAGAAGCCAACAGAGGTTGAGTGCAATGGCTCATGCCTGTAATCCCAGCACTTTGCCGGGCTGAGGCAGGTGGACCACTTGTGATCAGGAGTTTAATACTAGCCTGGCCAACATGGTGAAACCCGGTCTCTACCAAAAATACAAAAAATAGCTGAGTGTGGCGGTGCATGCCTGTAATACCAGCAACACAGGAGTCTGGGGCAGGAGGATCAGGAGTTCGAGACCAGCCTGGCCAACATGGTGAAACTCCATCTCTACCCAAACTGCAAAATTAGCTGGGTGTGGTGGCAGGTGCCTGTAATCCCAGCTATCCTGATTGCAGACAGGCTGGAGTCCAAGTGGCACGATCTCAGCTCGTGAAAACCTCCATCTCTCAGGTTCAACCGATTTTCATGACTCAAGCCTCCTGATTAACTGGAATTACAGGCACCTGCCACCACACTTGGCTAATTGTTTTTGTATTTTTAGTAAAGAAAGGGTTTCGCTGTGTTGGCAAGGCTGGTCTTGAATTCCTGACCTCAGGTGGTTCGCCCATCTCAGCCTCGCAAAGTACTGGGATTACAGGTTTGAGCCACTGCGCCTGGTCCCCACCTCAAAAAAAAAAAAAAAAAAAAAAGTCCATACTCCCTCTGCATAGTTGTGGCTGGAGCCGCCCAGTTTGGGAATATGTTCTCAGGCCCCCTGCATCCAGGTAACCACATGACTAGTTTTCTCCAATAAAACATGGGCAAAAACCAAATTTATAGGTCACTTCTGGGTCAAGTTTCTTTTTTTCTTTATTTTTCTTTATTTTTTGAGATGGAGTTTTGTTGTTATCACTCAGGCTGGAGTGCAATGGCACGATCTCGGTTCGTTGCAACCTCCACCTCCTGTGTTCAAGCGATTCTTCTGACTCAGCCTCTCTAGTAGCTGGAATTACAGTCATGCACCATCAGGCTTGGCTAGTTTTTTGTTTTGTTTTGTTTTTGTTTTTTTAATTTTTAATACAGATGGGGTTTCACCATGTTGGTCAAACTGGGTTTGAACTCCTGACCTCAGGTGATCTGTCCACCTTGGCCTCCTAAAGTGCTAGGATTACAGGCCTCAGCCACTGCGCCCAGCCATTTTTTTTTTTCTTTAAGAGAAAGGGTCTTGCTCTGTCACCCAGGCTGCCATGCATTGGCACTATCCTAGTTCTCTGCAGCCTCAAACTCCTGGGCTCAAGAGTTCCTCCCACCTCAGCCTCTCAAATAGCTGGGACTACAGGAGCATGACACCATGCCAGGCTAATTGTCTTGTTTTTCATGGAGACAAGGGGTCTCACTATGTTGCCCAGCTTGGTCTCAAGCTCCTGGACCCAAGCAATCTTCCCACCTCAGCCTCCCAAAGTGTTGGGATTACAGCCGGGAGCCACTAAACCCAGCTGGGACATTTGAGGAGAAGGTCACCTGGACATAAAGGAACAGGTCTATTTAGGCAAAAACTTAATCCCTGGGTGGAGATCCCGGTGCAAATCAGGAACCTAAAGTCTCCAGCTTTCGACACAAACTACTGCTGATTCAAGTGCTAATCAGAAATCTGATCCCTGTGAACAGAAACCTGTGCTGATTCAGGTGCTAACTGTAAATCTATGTTGATTGTCAACTTTGTCCTGGAGCAGGACTAAATCATAAATTTGGGCAGGAACAAACGCTGACAATCAGCGACTCAAAGAGATTCACATGTTAATGACCATCTTGACTTGATTCATGCGCTAATTACAATTTTAGGATAACTGAATAGGCTGATCAGATATTTCCATGAAGAAGAGCACAGACTTGGAGCAGGGAGAAGAGGAGGAGAAAAAAAAAAAGCACAGACTTGGAAACCCAATGGCCTGGTTCAAATCCCAGCTCTGTCATTGACGCGTTGAATGACTTTGAGCAAGTGATTGGCTTTTCTGGGTTTCAGCTTCACTCCTAGAAAGGAGAGCTGATAATACTACCTCAAATGGTGGCTGGGAGGATTGAATAGGCTAAGACACGTGAAGCGCAGGGAGGGCACGTGGCCCAGGAAAAGTGCTTACTGTGTAAGTCCCAGGTGTTAACAGTAGCCTGATTAGCATATGCAGCCAACAGGTGCTGCTGTCATTCAATCCTCGTGGAGGGCCCCACCTCCAATTTCTTCAATATTACCACCCTTTCTTGCCCCAGGTCCAGGGGCCTTACCCTCTAGAAAATCTTCCCAGAGGTTCCCAGGGCGACCCTCATCATCGTCAGCACCGTCCCCGCCCCTACCCCCGCCCCTGTCCCCGCCCCTACCCCCACCCCTGTCCCCGCCCCTACCCCCACCCCTGTCCCCGCCCCTACCCCCACCCCTGTCCCCGCCCCTACCCCCACCCCTCTGGGCTCCATTCCCAGACCGGAGCATGACCGCTCAGCCACCACGTGGGGGCAGCAACGCATCGCTCAGCCGCTGCGCGCGCGGCGCATTGTTGGGTGCACAGTTTCGTGAGCAGGTTGAGCGGTGGTTCCGGCTTGTCAGGCGAACTACATTTCCCAGAAGGCCAAGCAAAACACCCTCTGCCTCACCTTGCTCCAATCTGGAGGCGGAGGCCACACCCATTCCTAGCGCGCCGCCGGAACGGCGCGGGGGATTGTGGGCTAAAGGGACTGGGCGCCGCGCCCGAAAAGGGCGGTGCTGCGGCCGCAAAGTCCCCTTCGACCTCAGCGCGTGGGTGGGGACCCAAGTCCAGGTCCAGGACGAGGCGCTGCAGCCTTCGGAGCTGCAGAGACGGAAGCTGCGGGAGCGAGAGTGAGGCCGACGGTTGAATGTGCCCTGCAGCCATAAGGCGCCTCGTCAGCTCTGGAGCCTGTTCAAGGCGCTCCGATCTTGTGAGAAACACACACACTTCCTCTTTTTTCTTTTCACAGCACTCCCCCTTGTAAAGCCTTATTATGGTAATGTTCAGTCGTACACAGAAATAGAATAATATAATGATCCTCTAAGTACCCATCACCCAGCTTCAACAATTATCAACATATGGCCCATCTTGTTTTATTTATTCCGCCTCCCCTCAAATTAGTTTAAAGCAAATCCCAGACGTCATATGATTTCATCCGTTATGTATCTCTAAAATACCAGGTTCTTAAAAAAAATTACTCTAACATTTTTATCACACCTAAAAAATTAAGAGTTCCTTAGTAGTGTCTTAACGTTCATCCTGTCTCCAAATTTCCCTAATTGTCTTAGAAATGTATTTAAACTCTTGGTTTGTTCAAATTAGAATCCAAGCAGGGTGCGTGCATTGTATTTGTTTGTTACCTCTTTAAGTCGTTTAATTTTATAACTTCCTCCTCCCTGTCGTTCATCTCAGCCTAATTTTCAAATTTTCTTTTTTTTTTTAATTTTATGCTTTTTTTTTTTTTTTTTTTATGAAAGGGATTCTCACCTTTGTTACCCAGGCTGGAGTGCAATGGCATGATCTTAGCTCACTGCAACCTCCGCCTCCCGGGTTCAAGCGATTCTTCTGCCTCAGCCTCCTGAGTAGCTGGTATTAGAGGCACGAGCCACTATGCCTGGCTAAGTTTCGTATCTTTAGTAGAGACAGGGTTTCACTATGTTGGCCAGGCTGGTCTCGAACTCCTGACCTCAGGTGATCCACCCAGCTCGGCCTTCCAAAGTGCTGAGATTACAGGCATGAGCTGCTTGCTGAATCTGGCCAAAATTTTTTTATACTTTTTTTTTTTTTTTTAATAGAGACAGGGTCTCACTGTGTTGCACAGGCCAGTCTCAAACTCTTGAGCTCAAGCGACCCTCCTGCCTAGCCCTCCCAAAGTGTGATATATATATATATATATATATATATTTTTTTTTTACAAATTTAAATTTTTTTTTTTTTTTGGACACTATCCACCTGTGAATAATCTCTTCTCAGTCTGATTAGACTGGTTGCCCCTCTTAGTGTCCTTTAATACGTTCTGCCATCCCCTGTATGTCTTGCAAACTGGTAGCTCTAGAGGCTGGGGCAGATTTCACGTTCAATCTGGGGTTAAGTATACTTTAGGGATTATGTTATGATCTCCTATCAGAAGGGACATAATATGTGTTTTTTTTTTTGTTCTTTTGTTTTTTTGTTTTGAGATGGAGTTTCGCTCTTGTTACCCAGGCTGGAGTGCAATGGCACGATCTCGGCTCACTGCAACCTCCGCCTCCTGGGTTCAGGCAATTCTCCTGCCTCAGCCTCCTCAGTAGCTGGGATTACAGGCACGTGCCACCATGCCCAGCTAATTTTTTGTATTTTTAGTAGAGACGGGGTTTCACCATGTTGACCAGGATGGTCTCGATCTCTCGACCTCGTGATCCACCCACCTCAGCCTCCCAAAGTGCTGGGATTACAAGCTTGAGCCACCGTGCCCGGCCGTGGTTATCTTTTTTTGTCCTGATAATATCTAGTGTTGGTTTTGAGTTTTGTTAGCCAGATCCCTCTATTGGTGTTAAAACCACAGCCAGACTTCAGGAAGGAAGTGTTCATATACTCTTCATTCCTCTCTTTCTGCTGCACAAAAATGAAACTTTTTATTGCTGAAGCTCATCCTTGTTGCTAAATTCAAAAGGCAAGTCTCCACCTTCAACTCACTGTACCTGCAACAGCAGCCACCATTCCAAGCCTGTCCTGTGCTGTCCAGTATGGTAGCTTCTAGTCACACAGGTGGCTATTGAAGACAGTCCTAAATTGATCCTAATTGAGATGTGTTGCAAATATAAAATATACACAGGGAATTCAAAGACTTAGTATGTAAAAAAGAATGTAGGCTGGGTGGGGTGGCTCACACCTGTAATCCCAGCACTTTGGGAGACCAAGGTGGATGGATCACTTCAGGTCAGGAGTTCAAGACCAGCCTGGCCAACATGGTGAAACCCCAACTGTAGTGAAAATACAAATTAGCTGGTCGTGGTGGCATGTGCCTGTAATCCCAGCTATTTAGGAGGCTGAGGCAGGAGAATCACTTAACCCCAGGAGGCAGAGGTTGCAATGAACCGAGATATAATGCCACTGAACTCCAGCCTGGGCAAGAAGAGCGAAATTGTCTCAAAAAAAAAAGGAAAACTTATTTTCTTGGCTGGGTGCAGTGGCTCATGCCTGGGTGACAGAGAGACTCAGTCTGAAATAAAAAGAAAAGAATGTAAAGTAGCTCATTAGTCATTTATAAAATATTGATAACATGTTAAAATAATGGTATTTTGATATGTTAATATAAATCTTATCTATTAATTATTAATAAAATTATTAAATTCAAGTGAAATATTTTATTAAATTACTTTCACTTTTGGCTGGGCGTAGTGGCTCACAACTGTAATCCTATCGCTTTGGGAGCCTGAGGCAGGAGGATCCCTTGAATCCAGGAATTTGACATCAGCCTAGGCAACATAGTGAGACCCATATCTCCAAAAATTCTTTCAAAAATTAGCCAGGTGTGACGGTGCACCCCTGCAGTCCCAGCTACTCAGAAGGGTGAAGCAGGATGATCACTTGAACCCAGGAGGTTGAGGCTACAGTGAACCATGATTGCACCACTGCGCTCCAGCGTAGGCAAGACAAGACCCTCGTCTCAAAAAAAAAAAAAAAAAGGTGTTTTTCTAGACCATTGGTTTTCAAAATGTGGGCCCTGCCAGCGCATCAGCATCACATGACAACTTGTCAGAAATGCAAATTCTCTGTTGCTCTAGACCTACTGAACCAGAATCTCTGGGAGACCCAGCAGTCTGCATTTTAAGAAGCAGACCGTGCCTGTCTTTTTAAACTTTTTTTTTTCTGAGACGGAATCTTACTGTTACCCAGGCTAGAATGCACTGGTGCCATTTCGGCTCACTGCAGCCTCCACCTCATGGGTTCAAGCAATTCTCCTGCCTCAGCCTCCCGAGTAGCTGGGGCTACAGGCACGTGATACCATGCCTGTCTAGTTTTTGTATTTTTAGTAGAGACAGGGTTTCACCATATTGGCCAGGCTGGTCTTGAACTCTTCTTGCAATCCGCCCACCTCAGCCTCCCAAAGTGCTGGGATTACAGGTGTGAGCCACCATGCCCAGCCAGACCAGGCCTGTCTTAAAGCTGCCCTGTGTATCTGTGACACAGTACCCTCCCAAACCCACCCACTTATCATCCCTTCACTGTGAACACCCTGGTCCAAGCACCATTTGTTCCCACTTGGACTAACAGTCACTTGCAAACTGGTTTCCCTGATTTTGTTCCCTGCTTGTAATCCTCACATCACAATGTGGGGGATCTTTTCAGAAACATAAATCACATCACATCGCTTCCCTGCATAAAGCCTTCCAATGGCTTCTCACTGCACTTAGAATAAAATCCAAACAAAATCGTCCCTGTAGAGTTAAAAATTGTATGCTGCCTTCTGAACAGAAATATAGTGTGTTTTTTTTTTCCTCTGTCACCCAGGCAGGAGTGCAGTGGCGTGATCTCTGCTCACTGCAACCTCTGCCTCGCAGGTTCAAGCGATCCTCCTGCCTAAGCCTCCTGAGTAGCTGTGATTATAAGCGCACACCACCACGCCCAGCTGGTTTTTGTATTTTCAGTAAAGACAGGCTTTCACCATGTTGGTCAGGCTGGTCTTGAACTCCTGAACTCGTGATCTGCTGTCTCTGCCTCCCAAAGTGCTGGGATTACAGGCATGAGCCACCACAGTCGGCAAGACTGGTGTTTCTAAAGAGATTCAGGAGTATGAGAAATGGATTGTATTTCACAAGCACTGTTTGTTAGACAGGATATAGGAATGGTAGGATATGAACCCTGAAACAGAACTCGATATAATAGTGGCTTAGGCAAAGATGGACTTTATTTCTCTCCTACAAATATAGTAAACATAAACAACACAGAACTGGTGTGCAGACTTCATGGCATCAGAGATCCAGGATGCTTCTACTTTTGTGCTGCTATTCCTGGGAATACACTGGCCTGAAGGATCCAGTATGGCTCCCAGGCTGGGGGAAGCAGAAAAGGGAAACAGATTCACCCTATAGCTCTTTCTAAATACAAGTGAACTGAGAAGTAAAATCTTAGCTTCAGGGTTTAATTTATTCTGCCCTGGCCAGCTGTGGTGGCTCACACCTGTAATCCCAGCACTTTGGGAGGCTGGGGCAGGTGGATCACTTGAGTCCAGGGCTTTGAGACCAGCCTGGGCAACATGGCAAAACCCCGTCTCTACTAAAAATACAAAAATTAGCCAGGTGTGGTGGCACATGCCTGTAACCCCAGCTACTGGGGAGACTGAGGCAGAAGTACTCAGGAGTTGGAGGTTGCAGTGAGCCACCGCATTCCAGCCTGGCCGACAGAGTGAAAAAAAGAAAATAATAATTTATTCTGCCCTAAGCACTATGAGGATCGTCTATTTGGTTACTTTCCAGGGCAAAAAGGTGATGTACAACAGTGAGGTCAGGTCATATTTGAGTAGTTGAAAGAAATATAGCTGTTCATTCCAAGTTAATAAAAATTGTTTGCAAAAATGGGCCAAATGCAAATTTGCACAAAAAGTATGGTCAGAATGCAAATTAGCATATACAGAACGGTCAAAATATATAAAAATGTGCCTGGGAAGACAGGAAATATAATGAAACATTAATAGGCACTGTCTCTTAGAGGTAGGTGACTTTTTTTTTTTTTTGTATTTTACCCCATTTTTCAATTTTTTTATAATGAGCAAGCATTATTAGTTTTTTGTTTTTTTTTTAGGAGTCTCGCTCTGTCACCCAGGCTGAAGTGCAGTGGCATGATCTTGGCTCACTGCAACCTCTGCCTCCCAGGTTCAAGTGATTCTCCTGCCTCAGCCTCTCGAGTAGCTGGGATTACAGGCATGTACCACCATACCCGGCTAATTTTTGTATAGCTTTTTTTTTTTTTTTTTTTAATTTTAAAGGCAGGGTCTCCCCAGATTGGAGTGCCGCCACACAATCATGGCTCACTGTAGTCTCAACCTCTTGGGCTCAAGGAATCCTCCTGCCTCAGACTCCTATACAGCTGGTATCACACGTGCACATCACCATGCCTGGCTAATTTTTAAATTTTTTTTTTTTTTTTTTTTTTTTTTGAGACGGAGTTTCGCTCTTGTTACCCAGGCTGGAGTGCAATGGCGCGATCTCGGCTCACCGCAACCTCCGCCTCCTGGGTTCAGGCAATTCTCCTGCCTCAGCCTCCTGAGTAGCTGGGATTACAGGCACGCACCACCATGCCCAGCTATTTTTTTTGTATTTTTAGTAGAGACGGGGTTTCACCATGTTGACCAAGATGGTCTCGATCTCTTGACCTCGTGATCCACCCGCCTCGGCCTCCCAAAGTGCTGGGATTACAGGCTTGAGCCACCGCGCCCGGCTAATTTTTAAATTTTTGTATAGAGGCAGGGTGTTGCTATGTTGCCCAGGCTAGTCTTGAACTCCTGGGCTCACGTGACCCTCCTGCCTCAGCCTCCAAAGTGCTGGGATCACAGGCATGAGCCACCGTGCCTGGCTAGATCTTTTAAACTTTATCTATTGTGACATATAGAATGCCTATAGATGCAAATGCACAGCACAGTGAATCATTGAGTAAAAATATTCAGGCATCTACTTCTACATGAAGAAAGAGGGCAGAGGCGGGAGGATCACCTGAGCTCAGGAGTTCAAGACCAGCCTGGGCAACATGATGAAACCCTGTCTCTACCAAAAATACAAAAAAAAAATTAGTTGGGCGTGGTGGCTCAGGCCTGCAGTCTCAGCTGCTTGGAAGGCTGAGGTGGGAGGATCACTTGAGCCCGGGAGGTTGAGGCTGAAGTGAGCTGAGATTGTGCCAGTGTACTCCAGTCTGGGTGGCAGAGTGAGACCCTGTCTTAAAAATAAATAAGTAAATGTAATTGATGTATTCTAGAACATTCCTCTTTTGTCTCTTTTTATTCACAAAGCCTACTGCAGGCATCCCCAAACTTTTTACACAGGGGGCCAGTTCACTGTCCCTCAGACAGTTGGAGGGCCGCCACATACTGTGCTCCTCTCACTGACCACCAATGAAAGAGGTGCCCCTTCCTGAAGTGCGGCGGGGGGCCGGATAAATGGCCTCAGGGGGCCGCATGCGGCCCGAGGGCGGGCCGTAGTTTGGGGACGCCTGGCCTACTGTCCCCTGAAAGGCAACCACCATATTTGTTCTGATGGAACACTCCTTGATTTTCTTAGTAATTTTACCACCAGCTGGGCATGGTGGCTCAGGTCTGTAATCCCAGCACTTTGGGAGGCCGAGGCAGGTGGATCACCTGAGATTGGGAATTCAAGACCAGCCTGACCAACACGGAGAAACCCCATTTCTACTAAAAATACAAAAAAATTAGCTGAGCGTGGTGGCACATGCCTGTAATCACAGCTACTAGGGAGGCTGAAGCAGGAGAATTGCTTGAACTTGGGAGACGGAGGTTGCTGTGAGCCGAGATCGCGCCATTGCACTCCAGCCTGGGCAACAAGAGCCAAACTCTGTCCCAAAAAATAAATAAATAAAATAAACAATAATTTTGCCACCTAATGCCAGGGAAAAGTGACTCACTCCTGTAACTCCAGCACTTGGGGAGGCTGAACAAGAGGATCCCTTGAGCCCAGGAGTTTAAGACCAGCCTGGACAACATAGTGAGAACCCCATCTCTACAAAAAAACTTTAAAAATTACCCAGGCATGGTAGTGTGCGCCTGTAGTACCAACTACTCGGAGGCTGGAGCCTGGGAATTTGAGGCTGCAGTGACTGTGCCATTGCACTCCAGCCTAGGCGACAGAGCCAGACCCTGTCTTCAATAATAATAACAATTTTGCCACCTATGCATGCTTCCTAAAACAGTGTAGCCTAATTTGGACTATTTTGTAAGTCAATGTAAGGAGGAACCATATTGTATATACTCTTGTATGTGGCTTCTTTCTTCTTGCACTCAACATTATCTTTGAGAGATAAATTCACATTGTGGGAAATGGATGGAGGGTATGTATTCCCATGGTTACACAGTGGTCCATTGTGTGATATGCCCCAAGGTATTTATCCTTTCTCCTGCGATGGGCATTTGGGTTGTTTCCTTTGAAAGGCATTACAAATAGGGTGATAAGCCAGGCGTGGTGGCGCACACCTGTGATCCCAGCTACTTGGGAGGCTAAGGCAACAGAATCGTCTGAATCCGGGAAGCAGAGGTTGCAATGAGTCAAAAGTGAAACTGTCTCCAAAAAATAAAATGAAATAAATAAACAAATTGTCTACTTGAGAGCTTGCCAATTTTTCTTCTGGGGGTTGCTGTTTGTTTTTAAGGAGCTACCTATGTTTTCAGGATATGTTCAGATTCATTGTATTATATGTTACAAATTTATTTTCCCACTCTGACCATTTTTGAATGGTTATCTTTTTGTTAATAAAAAATCTCAAGCACACAAAAGTAGAGAGACCTGTATAATGAATTCTCATAGACTTATTGCCAGCTTCAATTATTGGCAATGCATGACTAATCTTATTTCCTCTCTATCTGAACCTACTTCTTTACTGAATTATTTTTAACACGTTTCAGACATCTTATTATTTTAACCTCCCAAATTTGTAGGAAGTACATGTCTCTAAGTCATAATGACCTTTTAAAATATGGAACTAATTACCTGAGGTCAGAAGTTTGAGACCAGCCTGACCAACATGGAGAAACCCCGTCTTCACTAAAAATACAAAATTAGCCAGGCTTGGTGGTGCATTCCTGTAATCTTAGCTACTTGGAAGGCTGAGGCAGAAGAATCGCTTGAACCCGGGAGGTGGAGGTTGCCGTGAGCCGAGATCATGCCATTGCATTCCAACCTGGGCAACAAGATCGAAACTCTGCCTGAAAAAAAAAAGAAAAAGAAAAAGAAAAAAAAGGCCGGACACTGTGGCTCATACCTATAGAAGAAGAAGAGAAGAAAAAAATATTGGTGGGACCAGGTGCAGTGACTGATACCTGTAATTCCAGGGCTTTCAGAGGGTAAGGCAGGAGGATCACTTGAGGCAAGGAATTCAGGACCAGCGTAGGCAACATGGCAAAACCCCGTTTCTATGAAAACTAGCTGGGCATGGTGGCGCCCACCTATAGTCCCAGCTACTTGGGAGGCAGAGGTGGGAGGATTGCTTGAGCCCAGTAAGTTGAGGCTGTCGTGAGCCATGATTGCACCACTGCACTCCAGCTTGGGTAACAAGAGCAAGACCCTGTCTTTAAAATAAAAATAGTCCCTTCCTTTTCATTGCTGAGTAGTGTCCAACCGTATGGATTAGCCCAGCTTGTTTATCCATTCATCCACTTAAGAACACTGGGTTGTTTCCAGTTTGGGGCAATTATGAACAAAGCCACTATTCATATATTTGTACTAGTTTTTGTATAAATTCTAACTTTCACTTCTCTTTGGTAAATACCTAGGAGTGGGGAGTGCTGGGTTGTATGGTGTGTATATGTTTAAATTTCTTAGAAACTGCCAAACTTTCCCCAGTGTCTGATGCAAATGACAGAGGTCATAGCAGAAGGTCCCTGGTCACTTCAGCAGTGGAGCTGAGGTGTTTGCTCCCCAAGACAGGAGTAGGATCTGTGTAGCCCCGGAACTGATTTCTTGGCCCTCCTAGAGATTCAGTGGGTTCCCTAATATCCTTGAACACATCACACATCTCCTTCTCTTTTATTATTTATTTATTTGAGAAGGAGTCTTGCTCTGCTGCCCAGGCTAGAATGCAGTAGTGCCATCTTGGCTTACTGCAACCTCCAGCTCCCAGGTTCAAGTGATTCTCCTGCCTCAGCCTCCGGAATAGCTGGTATTACAGATGCCCACAACCACACCTGGCTAATATATATATATATATATATATATATATATATATATATTTATATTTATATTTATATTTATATTTTTTTTTTTTTGAGACAGAGTTTCGCTCTTGTTACCCAGGCTGGAGTGCAATGGCGCCATCTCGGCTCACCGCAACCTCCGCCTCCTGGGTTCAGGCAATTCTCCTGCCTCAGCCTCCTGAGTAGCTTGGATTACAGGCATATGCCACCATGCCCAGCTACTTTTTTTTTGTATTTTTAGTAGAGACGGGGTTTCACCATGTTGACCAGGATGGTCTCGATCTCTTGACCTTGTGATCCACCCGTCTCAGCCTCCCAAAGTGCTGGGATTACAGGCTTGAGCCACCGCGCCTGGCCATTTTTATATTTTTAATAGAGACGGTGTTTCACTATGTTAGCCAGGCTGGTCTCGAACCCCCGACCTCAGGTGATCCGCCTGCCTCGGCCTCCCAAAGTGCTGCGATTAAAGGTGTGAGCCACCACACCTGGCCCCCTTCTCTTTTAAAGCTAGTTACAGTGACTTCTATTGTATGCAAATAACAACCTGTTATGTTTGGGTCAGGTGTAAATCCTGGCTTAATCAATTAGGGCGGGGTGTGGGCATGTCTAGTTCCTACTTTCTAGCTACGAAAGCAGCAGGCTCTTTGAGAAGCGGTAAGGGATGTGGAGATATCATGGGTACCTACTTATTGTACTCTTGGCCCATTGCCCTTCCTTTCTCTTGGGAATTACACTTCCTTTGTCTCAGTGTGGGTTCTCCCAGAACTGAACATTGAGGATTCAGATGCAAGTCATTTACTTGGGAGTTTCAGAATAGACTTGGTGAGGAGTAGGGAAGGCGGGCCAGGACAGGCAAGTCAAGGAAGGGTGTGTTTTCTGGGCTAATCTTGCTGGGATTTCTGGGAGACAGTGTATATATGCACCCTAGAACTGCCCCAACCAAGGGGTGAAGGAGCTGGGAGCTGTTTCTGGGTGCTGGGTGGTTCCCACTCTGCCCATGGGTGGGGCTAGGAAAGTAACTGATGAGAGTTGGTGATAAATACCCCAGCAGATGGTCATTTTTGTTTTGTTTTGTTTTGTTTTGTTTCACTCTGTCTTCAAGGCTGGAGGGCAGTGGTGTGATCACAGCTCACTGCAGCCTCAAACTCCTGGGCTCAAGCAATCCTCCTGCCTTATCCTCCTGAGTAGCTGGGACTACAGGTCCACAACACCACACCCAGCTAATTTTTATTTTTTGTAGATACAGAGTCTCACTATGTTGCCCAGGCTGGTCTCAAACTCCTAGGCTCAAGTGATCCTCCCACCTTGGCCTCCTGAAGAATTGGGATGACAGGCGTGTGTCACTGCGCCCAGCCTTAGAGGCTGCTCCTGACCATCTCGGTTTTCATGGAACCTATCTTCCTTCCTTTCTTTCTTTTCTTTCCTTCTGTTCCTTTCTTCTTTCCTTCTTTCTCTCTCTCTCTCTCTCCCTCCCTTCCTTCCTCCTTCTTTTCTTCCTTCTCTTGAGACAGGCTGTTACCCAGGCTGGAGTGCAGTTGTGCCATGATGGCTCACGGCAGCCTCCAACCCCTTGGTTCAGGCAATCTTCCTGCCTCAGCCTCCTGAGTACCTGGGACCGCAGTTTCGCTCCACCACGCCGAACTAATCTGAAACAATTTTTGGAGCCAGGTGTGGTGGCTCACGGCTGTCATCTCAGGGCTTTAGGAGGCTGAGGTCGGGGGCGGTGGGGGGGGCGGCGGGATAGCTTGAGGCCAGGCATTCAAGACCAGCCTGGCCAACATGGGGAAAACCTGTCTGTATTTTAAAAATATAAAAATTAGCCTGGCGTGGTGGCCTACGCCTGTAATCCCAGCTACTCGGGAGGCTGAGGCAGGAGAATCGCTTGAACCTGTGACGTGGAGGGTGCAGTGAGCCAAGATTGAGCTACTGCATTCCAGCCTGGGCAACAGAGCGAGACTCGAACTTAAAAAAAAAAATTGGGCCTGGGCATAGTGGCTCATGTCTATAATCTCAGCACTTTGGGAGGCCAAGGTGGGCAGATCACTTGAGGTCAGGAGTTTGAGACCAGCTTGACCAACATGGTAAAACCCCATCTCTAAGAAAAATATAAAAATTAGGCCAGGCACAGTGGCTCACACCTGAAATCCCAGAACTTTGGGAGGCCGAGACGGGTGTATCACCTGAGGTCAGGAGTTCAAGACCAGTCTGATCAATGTGGTGAAACCCTGTCTCAACTAAAAATACAAAAAAATTAGCTGGGCATTGCTGTGATCCCAGCTACTTGGGAGGCTGAGGCACAAGAGTCACTTGAACCTGGGAGGCAGAGGTTGCAGTGAGCTGAGATCATGCTCTGTTCTCCAGCCTGGGTGAGAGAATGAGACTCTGTCTCAAAAAAAAAAAAAAAAAAAAAAAGAGTTTTTGTAGATACAGTGTCTTGCCATGTTGCCCAGGCTGATCTTGAATTCATGGCCTCAGGTGATCCTCTCACCTCAGCCCCCACAAGGCACTGGGATGAGAGGTGTGAGCTACTGCAGAATGTTTAAAGGAAACAACCAACTATTTTCTAAAGTGGTTGCTCTATTTTGCATTTCCACCAGCAGCGTCTGAGATTTCCAACTGCTCCACATTTCAACTGACACTCAATAGGGTCAGTCTTTTTAATTTTAGTCATTCGAGTGGGCGTGCAGTGATATTTCATTGAGGTTTTCATTTGTATTTCCCTGATGACTAATGGTGCTGAGCACTTTTTCACAAGCTTCCTGGCCATTCACTTCTCTTCTTCTTCTTCTTCTTTTTTTGAGATGGAGTCTTATTCTTGTCACCCAGGCTGGAGTGCTGTGGTACAAACTCAGCTCACTACAACCTCTGCCTCCCAGGTTCAAGGGATTCTTCTGCCTCAGCCTCCCAAGTAGCTGGATTAAATGCACCTGCCACCATGCCTGGCTAATTTTTGTGTTTTTAGTAGAGACAGGGTTTTACCATCTTGGCCTGGCTGGTCTTGAACTCCTGACCTCGTGATCCACCCTCCTCTGCCTTCCAAAGTGCTGGGATTACAGGCGTGAGCCACTGCACCTGGCTCTTCTTTTTTGTTGTTGTCGTTTTTACTTTTTTTTTCTTAATAGCCCTGGAGTCAGAAGCACATTTTTGCTTTTTTTTTTTTTTTTTTTTTTTTTTTTGAGACGGAGTTTCGCTCTTGTTACCCAGGCTGGAGTGTAATGGCGTGATCTCGGCTCACCGCAACCTCCGCCTCCTGGGCTCAGGCAATTCTCCTGCCTCAGCCTCCTGAGTAGCTGGGATTACAGGCATGCACCACCATGCCCAGCTAAGTTTTTTGTATTTTTAGTAGAGACGGGGTTTCACCATGTTGACCAGGATGGTCTCGATCTCTCGACCTCGTGATCCACCCGCCTTGGCCTCCCAAAGTGCTGGGATTACAGGCTTGAGCTACCGCGCCCGGCCAACATTTTTGCTTTTTGAGATGGAGTCTTGTTCTGTCAACCAGGCTGGAGTGCAGTGGTACAATCTTGGCTCACTGCAACCTCCGCCTGCTGGCTTCAAGCAATTATCCTGCCTCAGCCTCCCGAGTAGCTAGAATTACAGGTGCCCACCACCACATCTGGCAATTTTTGTGTTTTTAGTAGAGATGGGGTGTCACCATGTTGGCCAGGCTGGTCTCGAACTCTTAACTTCAGGTCATCTGCCCACCTTGGCCTCCCAAAATGCTGGATTTACAGGTATGAGCCATCGTGCCTGGCCCCCAGGCTGATCTTGAAATCCTGAGCTCAAGTGATCTGCCTGCCTTGGTGTCTCAAAGGGTTGGCATGACAGGCGTGAGCCACTATGCCTGGCCTATTTTTAAAAACAGAATTAGAGACAGGGTCTTGCTACGTTGCCCAGGCTGGTTTTGAACTCCTAGCCTCAAGCAATCCTTCTGCCTTGGCCTGTATTCATCTGCTGTTTTACAAAGCTTCCAGGTGCTGTGAGGAGGACAGGCTGTGGAGGGGCTGATGTGGAAGCTGGGAGAGTGGGGAGGGACTGTGGCTCCCACAGAAGCAAGCTGGTCACCGGTCCAACACACTGCCTAGTTCCTGGGAAAGTCAGTGTTGGCTTTCCCAACTCTTGGCCTGCTGCCCAGAGTGGTTGAGACACTAACCTCTTGATTTTGTGTGAAGGCCCTCACCCCAGCTTTTGGGAGTCAATACTCAGCGCTGTGCCCTGTCGGCTGAGTGTCCTGAATCTCAGCTTCTTCCTTCATCCAAAGAGGGAGAGTTTTATTTTGTTTTGTTTTGTTTTGAGACGGAGTCTCGCTTTGTTGCCCAGGCTGGAGTGCAGTGGTGCAATCTCAGCTCACTGCAACCTCCACCTCCCGGGTTCAAGAGATTCTCCGGCGTCAGCCTCCCGAGTAGCTGGGATTACAGATGGGCAACACCACGCCTGGCTAATGTTTGTATTTTTTAGTAGGGATGGGGTTTCACCATGTAGGCCAGACTGGTCTCAAACTCCTGACCTCAAGTGATCCATCCACCTCGGTCTCCCAAAGTGCTGGGATTACAGGCGTGAGCCACTACTCGCAGCCAAACAGGAAGTTTGATCCATCCTCTGGCCCAGAGGCCAGCCCAGATCTGCCAGCTGTGGTCTGCACCACAGTTGTACTGGTTGGTAAAATATTGAAATACTCCACTTCTGGTTAGTAAAGAGCCCACATAGCCCACATATGTCTGCTACCAGCCGAGTCCATTCCCTGGGGACCCCTTGGACTTTCCCACATCTCAGCAGCTAACACTGGGGCTCTAGGTCCTGACTTAGCCCCTGTGGCCACGACTGTACAACTGGATGGTGCTTGGGGAATATCTTCTGGGGACAGCCCAGGCCTGGCTGGAGTCGGGAGGACGAAACTAGGAGGCTGATGCTTAAGGATTGAGTGAGGATTTTTATCAGTGAGCCCAGAACCTGAGACTAGACATAACTAATTGTTAGCAGTAGAACATAGCCAAGTCAATGGTGTGTTCACAACAGTATGAATCTGTCGGGATCTGCAGCAACCTCAGTTCTTGCCTCCTCAAGAAGGAATCTGACCAAGGGACATAAGGCAGAGAGAGAACCCAAGGCAAGCTGTAGAGCAGGAATGAAAGTTTATTAAGAAGTTAGGCTGGGTGCGGTGGCTCTCGCCAGTAATCCCAGCACTTTCGGAGGCCGGGATGGGTGGATTGCCTAAGATCAGGGGTTTGAGACCAGCCTGACCAACATGAGGGAATCCCATCTCTACTAAAAATACAAAAATTAGTCAGGCATATTGGCGGGTGCCTGTAATTCCTGCTACTGGGGGAGCTGAGGCAGGAGAATCACTTGAACCCGGTAGGCGGAGGTTGCAGTGAGCCAAGATCGTGTCATTGCACTCCAGCCTGGGCAACAAGAGCAAAACTCTGTCTCAAAAAATTTTTTTAAAAAAAGAAGCAGCAGCAGCTTTAGGCCAGGTGCGGTGGCTCACGCCTGTAATCCAGCACTTTGGGAGGCCGACGCAGGTGGATCACCTGAGGTCAGGAGTTCAAGGCCAGCCTGGCCAACATGTGAACCCATCTCTATTAAAAAAATAAAAATTCAGCCTGGGGTGGTGCATGCCTGTAATCACAGCTACTCGGGAGGCTGAGGCAGGGAGAATTGCTTGAACCCAGGAGGTGGAGGTTGCAGTGGGCCAAAATCACACCACTGCCCACCAGCCTGGGTGACAGAGCGAGGCTCTGTCTCAAGAAAAAAAAGTTTTAGAGCAGAAGCAAAAAAAAGTAAAGTACACTTGGAAGAGGGCCAGATGGGCACTGTGAGAGATCAAGGGTGCAGTTTGACCTTCGACTTGGGGTTTTCTCCGTTGGCATGCTTGTGGGGTCTTGTGTTACTTGTCGCCGACCCTTCCCTTGGGATGGGCTGTCCGGATGTGCAGGGGCCCGCCAGCATGGGAAAGGTGTGCAGTGTGTTTACTGGAGTTGTGCACATGCTCAATTGAGGTGGTCTTCACTTACCAGCTGAATGTTCCCAGAAGATCCTAAACCAGGGAAACACCACCATTTTGTCTCTTAGTGCGCATACTTGAGCCCACTCACCCAACTCTTGAGATTTTCTGGGGAAGCTGCTGAACACCAATTTCAGGTGTTTTTTTTTTTGTTTTTTTTTGATTTTGAGTTTTGCTCTTATCGCCCAGGTTGGAGTACAATCATGCGATCTTGGCTCACTGCAACCTCCGTCTCCCAGGTTCAAGCGATTCTCCTGTCTCAACCTCCTGAGTAGCTAGGATTACAGGCGCCTCACCACACCCGGCTAATTTTTGTATTTTTAGTAAAGATGGGGTTTCTCCATGTTGGCCAGGCTAGACTTGAACTCCTGACTTCAGGTGATCCACCCACTTTGGCCTCTCAAAGTGCTGGGATTACACGCATGAGCCACCGTGCCTGGCATGGTGTTTCTTTTTCTTTATTTCTTTATTATTATTATTATTATTATTATTTTTTTTTTTTTTTTTTTTTTTTTTTTTTGAGACGGAGTTTCGCTCTTGTTACCCAGGCTGGAGTGCAATGGCGCGATCTCGGCTCACCGCAACCTCCGCCTCCTGGGTTCAGGCAATTCTCCTGCCTCAGCCTCCTGAGTAGCTGGGATTATAGGCACGCACCACCATGCCCAGCTAATTTTTTGTATTTTTAGTAGAGACGGGGTTTCACCATGTTGACCATGGTTGGTCTCGATCTCTCAACCTTGTGATCCACCCGCCTCGGCCTCCCAAAGTGCTGGGATTACAGGCTTGAACCACCGCGCCCGGCCATATTATTATTATTTTTGAGATGGAGTCTCACTCTGTCACCAAGGCTAGAGTGCAGTGGTGCGATCTCAGTTCACTGCAACCTCCGCCTCCCAAGTTTGAGCTATTCTCCTGCCTCAGCCTCCCAAGCAGCTAGGACTATAGGCGTGAGCCACCACACCCAGCTAATTTTTGTATTTTTAGTAGAGATGGGGTTTCACCATATTGGCCAGGCTGGTCTTGAACTCTTGACCTTGTGATCCACCCACCTTGGTCTCCCAAAGTGCTGGGATTACATGCCCAGCCAGCTGTTTCTATCTGTTGGGGAGATGGCCTTTCCCTGGTGCCAGCTGTGATCAATTATTATTTTATTTTATTTGTTTATTTTTTGAGAGAGCATCTCTGTTGCCCAGGCTGGAGTGTTTGGTGACTATTTCCTCCACTAGAACTAGAACTTTTTTTGTTTGTTTTGAGACGGAGTCTCGCTGTATTGCCCAGGCTGTAGTACAGTGGCACAATCTCAGCTCACTGTAACCTCCGCCTCAAGCAATTCTCCTGGGTTTCAAGTGATTCTCCCGCCTCATCTTCCTGAGTAGATGGGATTACAGGCACCCGCCATCATGCCTGGCTGATTTTTGTATTTTTGTAGAGACGGAGTTTCACCATATTGGCCAGGCTGGTCTTGAACTCAACCAGGCATTATTCTAATAGACCTCACCATATCCTTGCAAAAAGTCCCAGCAGCCTGGCCTGCCTGCTCCAGTCCCGACCTACACAGTCTGCTCCCCACCTGCGGCCAGAGGGAACCTGTGAACCCCTGAGTCAGGTCAGAGCCCTCCTGGCTCAGAGCCGTGCCCTGGTCTCTAACTGCCCCTCGCCCACTCTGCTCGGACATCTTGGGCGGCCCGGTGTGCCCAAGAGGACCTACCAGGTCTGTTCCCTCCATGCTCGCTCTAGATACGATGGGAGAGGCTTGGGTTTTTCAGGGACAGGACTCAGCCAGGACCAAGCAGTGGTGACCGTGGCTGAGCTGGGCCCTGATCTTCCTCCAGCCTCCAAATCTCCTCCTCTCCCCTCCCCCACGGGCCACTGGGCTTCTGTCCTGTGACCAGAATCCAGTTTCCTCTTTTCTCTCCTGAGCCCCGGCCCAGGGAGCAGTGGGTGTGACATGTGGATGGGGGAGGAGGGCTTCCTGCAGCTGTCTCATCCCCCAGTACCCTAACCTCAGGTTCCTCCTTCCCCAGCGCTCTCAGTCTCCGGCTAGAGGGTAGAAGTCCCCGTCTCCTTGGGGTGGCCTCCCTCAGGCCTTGCTCCCAGCCACTTCCTCATTCAGCAGGGCAGCCAGCCACCTGTCTCCTGAGCTGCCAGCGCCGTCTCTGTGTCTGTCACCGCCTTATTCTCACCCTCTTTCTCGGCTTTGCCTCTGTTTTCTCCTTCCCCATCTTTCATCTTTTTTTTTCCTCCCTGTCTCTTCCCCAGTGAAAAACCTGCTTTTAGATCTTGGGTTCCGTTTCCATCTTGATTTGCTGTGCAGCCTTAGGCAGGTGTCTCTATCTCTCTGAACAATGCGGACGATAAGAGTATGTGCCCCGGAGATAAGAGCACGTGCCCCAGAAGTGCTTTGCAGGGACTGAATGATTTAACGTTTGGGACAGAGTGCCTGCACGTCATGATGGCTCTTTTAATATCCTTTAAACAGCACAAAGTTCTGATGATTAAATAATACTCATCATAGCTGATGCTTTAAAAAAAGCTGACAAGTGTCAGACCCTGCTCTAGGAACTTTAATCCATTTAATCCCCGCAACAACTCTAAAAAGTAGGTCCCGTTTTACTCCCAATTTTACAGATTAAGAAACTGAGGCTCAGAAAGGTTGGGGCTGGGCACAGTGACTCATACCTGTAATCCCAGCACTTTGGGAGGCCGAGTTGGGTGGATCACCTGAGGTCAGGAGTTCAAGAGCAGCCTGGCCAACATGGTGAAACCCTGTCTCTGCTAACTAAAAAATACAAAAATTAGCCAGGCGTGGTGGCGTGCGTCTGTAATCCCAGCTACTTAGGAGGCTGAGGCAGGAGGATTGCTTGAACCTGGGAGGTGGAGGTGGCAGTAAGCCAAGACCGTGCCATTGCACTCCAGCCTGGGCAACAAGAGTAAAACTGTCTTAAAAAAAAAAAAAAAAAAAAAGTTGAGTGACTTACTCAAGGTTGCCCAGCCAGGAAGAGTCAGAGCTGGTTTCAATCTAACCAGGCGAAGGTCATTACACTGACCCTCCTGTTAAGACGATGTCTGATCCTGACTGGGGGTGGAGGTCAAGTTTGCATTTCATGTACCCTTTGCCCTTCATGTCCAGTTGTTGGTGGGGGGAGCTGGGGCATGGCCCCTGGGTGACTGGGCCTGATTCTTTCTTGCGTTTTGTTTCTGTCTCTCCTCCTCCCCTGTCCCCTCCTCCCTCTGCCACCACCCACCTCAGACTTCCTCCTTCACTTGCCTGGACGCCGCGCCACATCCCACCGGCCCTTACACTGTGGTGTCCAGCAGCATCCGGCTTCATGGGGGGCCTTGAACCCTGCAGTAGGCTCTTGCTCCTGCCTCTCCTGCTAGCTGTGGGTGGTGAGTTGGGGGCTTCCGTGGCTGCCTCCCCGGTGCCTGGGCTCAGCTTGGGACAGGGCAGGGAGCAGGGTGGAATGAGAGAACCAAAACGGGGTGTTGGGACGGAAGCAGGTCCCCGGCCTCCCAGAGCCTGAGCCCCCAAGGTTTGCCCCCCGCTACAAGCAGCGGGCAGGAGGGGACATCTAAGGGTGTCACCCCAGGACAAGTTGTGCAGAAGTAACACACACATTCTGATGGCCCAGACACCAGCCCCCGAGTCCTGCCAGGCCCATTCTCCCCCTTGGTAACCTCCTGGCTGTCAGAATCCACCCTCCTCGGCTTCTAAACTTGTCCCCCTACCCCCATCATAGCTCCATGCCTCAGTTTACCTTTTTTTCTCCTCAGGTCTCTGTCCTGTCCAGGCCCAGGCCCAGAGCGGTAGGCCTAGACCCATCAGTCCCTCTCCCTACCTCCCAAAGACCTCCCTGTCTCCATCCCCCCCTCACCCTTTCCAAACCTCTCCCCCACCCCACCACCTGCTGACCTGCTCCCCACTCTTCCCAGTGCACACATGCTGACCTCCCCTGACCCCTGTGTCACAGAATGCAGCTGCTCCGCGGTGAGCCCGGGCGTGCTGGCGGGGATCGTGCTGGGGGACCTGGTGCTGACAGTGCTTATTGCCCTGGCCGTGTACTTCCTGGGCCGGCTGGTCCCTCGGGGGCGAGGGGCTTCTGACGGTGAGTGGAGCTGGCAGGAGAAAACCTGAGGATGTGCCTGGATGGGGGAGGGGGGTCGGGTAAGCTCCCAGATCCCAAACATCCAAAGGGCTGGTAATGGAGGTGCTGATTTGGAAACGACAAAACAGCCCCAACTCATCGCTCTGCCTGTCTCTGCACCCCATGACACCCCTCACCTCCAGCAGCCACACGGAAACAGCGTATCACTGAGACCGAGTCGCCTTATCAGGTGAGCAAACCATACTGTCCTCCTCACATCTCGCTCCTGCCTGGGGATGTCTGCCCCAGATTCTCCTTCATGCCGTCATAGGGACCTCAAAGTCACTCTTCTTAAAGCACCCCGAACCTTGAAGGCACACAGGTCATCTGTCTGAAACTGAGCTGAATGATCGACCACAAGCCTATGGTCAGCTTAAAACGTGTGAAGACTGGCCGGGCGTGGTGGCTCATGTCTGTAATTCCAGCACTTTGGGAGGCCAAGGCGGGTGGATCACCTGAGGTCAGGAGTTCGAGACCAACCTGGCCAACCCTGACTCCACTAAAAATACAAAAATTAGCTGGGCATGGTAGTGGTGGGCACCTGCAATCCCAGCTACTTGGGAGGTTGAGGCAGGAGAATTGCTTGAACCCGGGAGGCAGAGGTTGCAGTGAGCCAAGATCATGCCACTATACTCCAGCCGGGGTGACAGAGCAAGACTTTGTCTCAAAATTTAAAAAAAGGTTAATTAAAAAAAAATTTTTTTTTTTTTTTGAGATGGAGTCTTGCTCTGTTACCAGTCTGGAGTGCAGTGGCGCAATCTTGTCTCACTGCAACCTCCGCCTCCTGGGTTCAAACGATTCTTCCGCCTCAGCCTCCTGAGTAGCTGGGACCACAAGTGTGTTCCACCATGCCCGGCTAATTTTTTTTGTATTTTTAATAGAGATGAGGTTTCACCGTGTTGGCCAGGATGGTCTTGATCTCTTGACCTCGTGATCCACCCGCCTCGGCCTCCCAAAGTGCTGGGATTACAGGCGTGAGCCACCACGCCTGTCAAAAAATTTTTTTATTTGAAGAAATAAGACAGGGGTCTCATTATTTTGCCCAGGCTGGTCTCCAACTCCTGATCGCAAGTGATCCTCCTGCCTCAGCCTCCAAAAATCCTGGGATTACAGGCAGAAGCATCCATGCTGGTTGAGTATTCTTGAAGCTCTTTGTTCTTTCTTTTCTTTTAATTTTTTTTTTTTTTTTTCTGAGATGAAGTCTCACTCTGTCACCCAGGTCGGAGTGCAATGGCATGGTCTCAGGTCACTGCAACCTCTGCCTCCCCGGTTCAAGCCTCAGTCTCAGCCTTTCTGGCCACAGCCTCCTGAGTAGCTGGGATTACAGGCACGTGCCACCACACCCAGCTTATTTTTGTATTTTTAGTAGAGACAGGGTTTCACTCTGTTGGCCAGGCTGGTCTCAAATTTCTGACCTCATGATCTGCCTGCCTTGTCTTCCCAAAGTGCTGGAATTACAGGCGTGAGCCACCACATTCGGCCTAAATTTTTTTTTTTTTTAAAGTAGAGGCCAGGCGTGGTGTCTCAGGCCTGTAGTCCAGCACTTTGGGAGGCCAAGGTGGGCGGATTGTGAGGTCAGGAGTTCGAGACCATCCTGGCCAACGTGGTGAAACCTCGTCTCTACTAAAAATACAAAAATTCGGTGGGCCTGGTGGTGTGAGCCTGTAATCCCAGCTACTCGGGAGGCTGAGGTAGGAGAATCGTTTGAACCCGGGAAGTGGAGGTTGCAGTGAGCCGAGATCGCGCCATTGCACTCCACCCTGGTGACAGAGCGAGACTCCATCTCAAAAAAAAAGTAGAGCTAGGTTCTTGCTATGTTGCCCAGGTTCATCCTGAACTCCTGGGCTCAAGAGATCCATTACCTCCGTCTCCCAAAGTGCTAGGATTACAGGCATGAGCCACCATGCCTGGCTGAAGCTCTTTTTAAAAACTATGGTATAGACAAGAGAATCTACCCATCTGTCCCCTTCCCTGTCAATGTTTCTTCTTAGCCCTTTGGGGGGTCATGAGATCCTCCAAGACCCTTCCCCTGAAAAATGCATGCCCAGACTAGTCATTATATATGATTTTAGGGTTTCTGTCAGAGGCCTGCCCCTGGGGGCCACATAGATCCTCCCCACACCCCAAGTGGGAACCCTTCTGTGTGAAGTCTAACATATTGTCTGCAACCAGCTTTGCCCATATGTCTCACTTGTGGATAAAGTTTCTTTGTGAAGTCTAAGAATCTCCGGGTTGGCTCTGTGATGTCCAGAAGACTGAGGGGCCTTTCCAGTCACTGGTGGCAGTAACTGAAATTTTAGGACAGAGTGTTACCTGAATGTATTCATTCTTTCTGTGGCTACGTCCAGCACCTATAAGTGCTAGATGCTGGGACCCAGTGACAGAGTTTCTATCCTAGTTAAGACCAACTTGAAGGAAATGAACAAATACAATAATTTGGGGAAGCGGGGTAAAGGAAATAAACAGGGTTTTGCGACTGGCTGGAGTATGGGGGGAAGAAACTACAGAGGGGAAATTGAGAAATGCCTCCCTGAGGCGGTGACGTGACCCGAGACTTGAAGGCAGAGATCTAGGGGAACAGAGTTTCAGGCAGAGGGATCAGCACATCCACTGGCCCTGAGGTTGGGGCACAGTGGTGAGCCAGAGGAGAAGGGGGGGTATTGAATGCACTTGAATAAAATCCAGATCTCTTCCATGGCTCTAGGGCTGAAGAAGCTGCCAGGGGCCTTGTAGGGCACTGGCAGAAGGCTGAATTTTATTTGGTGGATCCTTTCCACTGATGGCCCCCATCCCTTTAGGAGCTCCAGGGTCAGAGATCGGATGTCTACAGCGACCTCAACACACAGAGGCCGTATTACAAATGAGCCCGAATCATGACAGTCAGCAACCTGATACCTGGATCCAGCCATTCCTGAAGGCTACCCAGCAACTCATTCCAACTCCTACCGCCATAAAGACCCACAGAGTGCTGTCCCCAAGAGACCAGACCTCTCCCCAGTGCTGCCCCCAAATAAACATGAAGCGCAAAAACATGGTGCCAGATCCCAGGGCTGATGGGATGGGGACATGCGGGGTCCTGAGGGGGTCTTAGATCCAGACACAGTTCATGGGAGGAGGGTTCTTTGAGGAAGAATACAACAACAGGTATTTCAATTGCTTTATTTCAACACAAAAGTTGGGGGGGAGATTCCTGTGCCACCACACACCATCCAGGATGAGAGGGTCAGAAGTCAGAGGTCCGAGTTGCAGGAGGGTCAGCCCCTGCCTGGCATGTTGATGTAGACTTTGCCATCTTCTGGGGATAGGGGAGAGAAAGCATGAAGCCTGACCACCCACATATTCACTTCCTTAGGGACCCTCTGCTTCAGGGGTTTCCTCAGGGGTTCCCCCAGGCACCTCCCCCAGGGTTTCCCCAGCACCTCCTCCAGGGCTTCCCCAAGGGTCCCCTCCCTGGGACCCCCTCCCTAGGGACACCACGCACCCTCCAGGCCCCTCCCATTCCTGCCCTCACCTTGGGCGGGGCTGCGGCGTGGGCGGGCGCACAGGAACACCGCCCCAACGATGAGCAGTGATACTACCGCGTCAGCTGCCACGAGGCCTGCCAGGAGCGGCAGAGAGAGGGGCCCACATCCGGAACAGGAGCCTGGAGAGTGGGGGCCGGGACAGGGAGACAGCTCAGGTTCTGCGTTCTGGGGCTGTGTTTTGGCCACAGGGAGGAGAGGAAGTCCCCCTGAGGGGCGGGTCCCAGGTTCTCTGGGGTTGCAATGAAAGGGGAGACAGATGCAGAGAGCCTGGGGTGCCCTAGGACCCTTGGGGCTGTGCGGTGGGTACATGGGGTACTCCTAAAAAGAGGCTGGGGGTCACTGATTCTGGGACTCGGAGAAGGACACAGAGCCTCTGATTTGGGGACGGGAGGCGAGATAGTGACCTGAGAGCCACTGGTTTCTGGGATGGACGAGATACCTGAAGTGCCGGGGTAAAAGGCAGGAGTGATCTCTCACCTGGGGTCGTTTGAGCTGCAGCCACTGTGGAAAGAGAGAAGGGGGATGAGGGTGGAGAGAAGGTCCATGAAACAGCTGGGCACAGTGGCTCACACTTGTCATCCCAGCACTTTGGGAGGCCGAGGCAGGAAGATCGCTTGAGCCCAGGAGTTTGAGACCAGCCTGGGCAACATAGTGAGACCCTGTCTCTGCAATACAAAAATTAACTGGACGTGGTGGTTTGTGCTTGTAATCCCAGCTACTCTGGAGGTTGAGATGGGAGGATCACCTGAGCTGTGATTGCGCCACTGCATTCCAGCCTGGACAACAGAGCGAGACCCCATCTCAAAACAAACCAAAAAATAGGATGTAGGGAAGGAAAGGTACTGTCCTGAGAAGTGACCTCCACACTGGAGAGATGGAACAGGGTCACATGGGAAGGGAACTCCCAGAGACACAGAGAGTGACAAGAAATCGGAAGTGGCAGCAGAGACCCGCCCATGAGAAGGGGGCGCTCACAGGCAGCTCCTCTAGAACTCCCTGCCTTGGCTGGGTGTGGTGGCTCACGCCTGTAATCCCAGGCCTTTGGGAGGCCAAGCTAGGCAGGTCATGAGGTCAAGAGATCGAGAGCATCCTGGCCAACATGGTGAAACCCCATCTGTACTAAAAATACAAAAATTAGCTGAGCATGGTGGCGCACGCCTGTAGTCCCGGCTACTCGGGAGGCTGAGGCAGGAGAATCGCTTGAACCCGGGAGGCAGAGGCTGCAGTGAGCTGAGATTGTGCCACTGCATGATCTGAGCAACAGAGCAAGACTCCGTTTCAATAAAACAAAAACAGGCCGGGTGCCGTGGCTCATGCCTGTAATCCCAACACTTTGGGAGGCTGAGGCAGGTGGATCACAAAGTCAGGAGTTCAAGACCAGCCTGGCCAACATGGTGAAACCCCAGCTCTACTAAAAATACAAAAATTAGCTGGTTGTGGTGGCACACATCTATAATCTCAGCTACCTAGGAGGCTGAGGCAGGAGAATAGCTTGAACCTGGGAGGCGGAGGTTGCAGTGAGCTCAGATCACACCATTGCACCCCAGCCTGGTGACACAGCGAGACTCTGTCTCCAAAATAATAAAAATAAATAAATAAATAAATAAATAAATAAATAAAACGAGCAAACAAAAAAACTCCCTGCCTCACCTCCTCCCACCCCCAAGGACCTAGGCCCTGAAGCCAAATGGATCTCCCAGAAGGGAAGGGGCACAGGGAGAAGAACCCCACTTTCAGCACCCGTCCCTGCAGATGTCACCCAAGCACCCCTCTCACAAACGCTCTGCCTACCATCCCCTGTAACCACTGGCTCTACCTGGGAGCAAAAGCAGGAAGAAGATGTGAACCGGAAGGACCATGGTGGGCTGGGGTCTGGCAGGGGGTCTGGCAGAGGACTGTGGTCCAGAGAAGTCCCGAGGAACCGTGAGTGAGCAGAGAAGTAGCAATAGCGGATGTCACCCTGCTGGTGTCAAGGCCATCTACTTCCTGTGCGTGTTGAGGGGGTGTCTCTGTTGTTGCCTTTGGTGAACTAACTCAGGGGGAGGTTCAGAGAGACCAGGGAGGCTGCTGTGCTGGTCCAAGTGGGAATGACAGGTGGCCCAGGGTGTGCTGGCTAGGGAGATATGAAAATATTTTGAAGGTAGGGTCAACAACATTTACTGATGAAGTAGATGTGGGTGTTTGAGAGGGATCCAGGGCAGCCAAGCCTTCTGGCCCCAAACGCTGAGAAGATGAAGGGTCCATTGGCAGAGAGGAAAGGCGGGGAAGTGGGTTTGCGGGGAAAGTGCCGAGGTTTGGGCACAGGGCGTTGGAAATGCCTGATAATCTCCCTGTGGAGATGCTGAATGATCTCACTGCATTTAGTAGTTCAAGGGATAAGGCTCGTCTGGAAATGTAAATTTGGGGGTTGATGGTTTATGGATGGTATTTAAAGCCGAAAGCCTGGGTGAGATCACCAAGGAAGTGAGTGCAGACAGGATCCCGCCCCCATCCCAACACACACTGAATGGGGGAAGGGGAGGAACCTTGCCAGGGAAATGGAGGAGGAGGAGGGAGTAAGGGAGGAGACCCCGGAGAACATGGCATCTTGAAAGCAGGGGAGAGGCTGCCGAGGTGGCTCACGCCTGTCATCCCAGCACTTTGGGAGGCCAAGGCGGGAGAATCACCTGAAGTCAGGAGTTCAAGCCAACATGATGCGGTGAAACCCCATCTGTACAAAAACACAAAAGTTACCCAGGCGTGGTGTCGGGTGCCTGTAATCCCAGCTACTCGGGACTGAGGCAGGTGGAGGTTGAAGAGACCTGAGATGTCGCCACTGCACTCCAGCCTGGGCAACAGAGTGAGATCTTGTCAAGAAAGAGAAAGAGAGAGAGAAAGAAGGAAAGAAAGAAAGAGAAAGAAAGAAAGGCAAGCAAGCAGGGGAGGAATAGGGCCCACGTGGTCAGCGCTGTGAAAGGTCACCAAGTGAAACTGAGGGTGGCCTCCCACTGGAATGTCAGCTCCAGGGCTGGGAATTCCTGCCTGCTTAGTTCCCAACACGCAGCAAAACGCCTCCTCTGCTGCGACCAATTATTTTAAATGATGGATGAGTAAATGAAACCAGACCTCTGAAAAGGGTCATGCAGGGGAGAGGGAGAAGTTGAGCCACACCCTCAACCCTTACCCATAGGCCCTCCCTCTGAGAGTCTGACCCCCAGTACCCTCCTCCCTCGGGACCCAGTAATAGTCTCCCTGCTCCTATCCCTACCTCCATCCCCACCCCTACCCCTACCTCCGTGGGCAGGACCCAGGAAACAAAGCATTCAGCACCCCCTTGGACAGAGACTCAGAAATCCAGGCCCCAGCCAGGTGCTATGGCTCAATCCTGTAATTCCAGCACTTTGGGAGGCCAAGGCCGGCAGATCACCTGAGTTCAGGAGTTGGAGACCAGCCTGGCCAACATGGTGAAACCCCACCTCTACTAAAAATACAAAAATTAGCCGGCGTGGTGGCGGGCCCAGCTAACTGGGGAGGGTGAGGCAGGAGAATCGCTTGAACCGAGGAGAGGGAGGTTGCAATGAGCCGAGATACCGCCATTGCGCTCCAGCCTGGCGACAGAGACTCCCCAAGAACAAAACAAAAGAAATTCCAGCCCCCTTCCCCCCCGCCCCAGTGTCCCCCTCCTCTTGGAGCCCAGTACCCTAGGCTGCTTTAGACCAAAATCTGGACCCCAGCTCCCTCCTTCTCCAGGGACCCTGGAGTCCGCCTCCCAAGTCCGCCCCGCCCACTCAAGGGCTGCGTTTGCCCAAGCGCGACTCGGGGACTCCCAGGTCTGTGGGCGGGCCCTGCCCAGGACTGGGTGGTGCCAGAACCCTTAGTTTAAAAACTCGCGGGTAGCGGACTCAAGATCGGGGACCCCGCGGCGGCTCCGCGGGGGAAACAGCGAGGCTGGCGCAGCGCCGAGGCCGCGGCCCTGGGGGCCAGCAATCCGCGCCACGGAATCCCCGAGGTAATGGGTGCGGGTAAGGCGCGCTTGGCCTCCTAAGAAAGTGAGGGGCTGAGGATCGAAAGACTCCTGAGCTCCTGAGGGATGGAGCTGGAGCTGCAGTCCTGGGTCCCGAGAGTGAGGGGTGTTTGGAGGAGGAGGGGTCCCGGACTCCTGGATCGTGACGGAGGGGCGGCTGGGATCCCGGACTTCTGGGTCCTTGGGGGCGCAGGGGACTGGGGATCCAGGATCACGGGTCCCCGAGGGTGAAAGGGCTGGGAGGCTGGGAGGCTGGACCCCTGCCTGGGTCCTTGGAGGTTGCTGGGGGTTGCTGGCAGCCGAGAATCACCCTGGAAGGAGGGGCTCTCGGACTGAGTGCTGGGGGGCGTCGTTGCTTAAAATCGGCGAGGGTCTCGGTGGGGAAGGGTCCGGAGCCTGGCCTTAGGGTCTATGCTGACGGCGAACCTGCCTCTGCCCAGCTCTTGGATTTTCGGATCGCCATTCGTGCGGGGCTGAGCAGGAATTCCCCTTTCGCGGGGATTCCACTAGCGCCACGCTCGGCCGCGCGCCCCACCTCGGAGCAGGACACCTGGGGTGAAAGAGGGGGGAAGGGGAGAATGGAAGATTCCCTTGCGCGAGCGCCTTGGCGTCAGCGCGCCGCGTCCGGGCTGTTTCCGGGCCGCCCCCTCCCGCCCCACCGCAATCGCCGCTTAACCCTTCCTCCGCCGGAACCCGGGCGCGGAAGGTTGAGGGTTTTTGCCTTTCTGGGGACCCAGGGCTCCCAAATCCTAGAGAGGAGGGGACTGAGGGTCCAAACTCCTGGGGCCTGAAGAAGAGACTGTATGGGTGGGACTTTGTTTTTTGAATAGCCTTTTTCTGTCACCCCGGCTGGAGTGCAATGGCGCGATCTCGCTAGCTGCAACCTCAACCTCCGCCTTCTGGGTTCAAGTGATTCTCCTGCCTCAGCCTCCTGTGTAGCTGGGATTACAGGCTCCCGCTAGCACGCCTGGCTAATTTTTATGGTTTTAGTAGAGACAGGATTTCAACATGTTGGCCAGGCTGGTCTCGAACTTCTGACCTCAGGAGATGCGTCCGCCTCGGCCTCCCAAAGTGCTGGGATTACAGGCAAGAGCCACTGAGCCAGGCCCCTTATGGGGCCTTTGACTTCTCGACATTCCTCGGGGAGGGGTGCTGGGGACTCCTGATTTCTAGAGGTATAGATTCTAGGGCAGAAAAACGTTGGGAACCTGAATGTGTGCCTTTAGGTAGTGACGCCTGGCACCCGCACCCCACCAACCCGATGGCTTCAAAACTGGGATATCTGGGGGTGGAATTTTTTTACGGAAGTGGGGTGGTTGCTGCCGAGGGGTTCCCTCCTCCCCTTTCCCCACTTTCCGCGACGCTGGTGGAAAGTTGGGTCAGAGGGAAAGTGCAAAGCAGAAGGAAGGAAACGGCGGAGGCGGACGCCCCACCCCCGTCTTCTAATGGCTTTGCAGGAGTCAGGCGGCATCCACTGCCAGTTTTTCCGCGCGGGAGGGCGAGGAGGGCGCCCAAACCCACCCCCCCCCCGCGCCACGCCCGCCGCATTTAGTTGACTTAAGGACCCTGATGACTTCCGCTCCTCCTCTTCCGCACAGTGAGTAGGGGTGAGCGCAGCCACTGTCCAACGCAGACTGTGAAGAAGCTTCTGGAAGAGCAGAGGCGCCGCCAGCAACAGCAGCCCGACCCTGGCGGCGTGCAGGTGAGGCCAGGGAGCGACAGCTCTCAGGGGTTCCCCCCCATGCTGTTCCGCAGGGACTCAGCAGCTTGCCGGATCCGAGTGGCCCTGACCTAAATGCCCTATAGACCCGGAGGAATCTGCCAGATAAAGTCACTAGGGTTCCTTTTTGCTTTTGTCTCTACAGGGACAATTTCTCCCTCCCCCAGCGCAGCCCCTGACCCACTCTGTGAATGAGGCCGTGACTGGTGAGTTCTCTCAGCTCCTGGGCCTCCCCATCTCTCTTCCCTAAGGGACTCAAGACATCCCAGCTCTCAGAACTTTGGGACACCTAGGAGTCAGGCCCTCATTCTTCCCTCTTTTTTTTGAGACGGGATCTCACTCTGTTGCCCTGGCACTGGAGTGCAGTGGTGGTATCTGGCTCACTGTAGCCTCAACCTCCTGGGTTTTAGTGACCCTCCCGCCTCAGCTTCCCAAGTAGCTGGGACCACAGGTGATGCCACCTTCTCTGCTAATTTTTAAAATTTTTGTAGAAACAGGGTCTGGCTATGTCACCCAGGCTGGTAGGCCCTCATTCTTGCTGGAACTCAGTAACAGTCTGATTTCCTAGGTTCTATGCGTCCTACAGAACCCCAGGGCCCAGTCTCCAGCCTTAGGAGTGTGCTAGGAGGCCAGGTCCTGGGCTCTTAGTGTCCCAGAAATACCTTGGGAAACAACAGGCCCTCTAGTCCTGGCTGTGACGTCCCCAACTCTAGTAACCTGCCCCTGCCCCTGCTCTTACACGCAGGCCACCCTCCCTTCCCAGCACACCCGGAGACTGTGGGTTCTGGAGTTAGCAGCCTGGGTGCCCCCATGGGCTTTCCAGACTGGGACCCCAACACGCACGCTGCCTACGCAGACAGCCCCTATTCGTGCCCTGCTCCTGCTGCCGAATGTTTCCTGCCTCCTGACTTCTACCCACCCTCGGACCCAGGGCAGCCGTGCCCACTTCCCCAGGGCATGGAGGTGAGATACAGAGTGGGTACAGGATGCCGAAGGGCCCCTAAAAATTCGCAGTTGTGCTCCTGCACTATTCTGAGGGGTCCAGAGCTCGGTTACGGTCGCCTTTTCCAGGCCGGGCATGGTAGCTCATGCCTATAATCCTAGCGCTTGTGGAGGCCGAGGCAGGTGGATCACTTGAGGTCAGGAGTTTGAGACTAGCCTGGTCAACGTGGTGAAACTAAAAATACAAAAATTAGCTGGGTGTGGTGGCACTCGCCTGTAATCCTAGCTACTCGGGAGGCTGAGGCAGGAGAATTGCTTGAACTCGAGAGGTACAGGTTGCAGTGAGTGGAGATCACACCACTGCACTCCAGCCTGGGTGACAGAGTGAGACTCTGTCTTGGAAAAAAAAAAAAAAAAAAAAAAAAATTCCCTTTTCCAGGTGAGCAAAACTGAGGCCTAAAAGTCCAAGGTCACTTGGCACAGATGGGATACCCAGGGGATCTGCATGCAGATGTGACAGTGTGGTGAATTGGGATGGGAGAGTTCTCAGCTGACTGGCTCTCCCCACCACTTGCACCCCTCAGGACCCCCAGGACACCCGGCTCTATGCAGGATCTTCCCTGCCACAGGCGGGACCCTGGAGAGTTTCTGCACTCCCTTCAGGACCCCCTCAGTTCCCCACTGTGGTCCCTGGACCATCGCTGGAGGCGGCCCGAGCTCACATGCTGGCTTTGGGGCCACAGCAGCTGCTAGCCCAGGATGAGGAGGGGGACACGTGAGTATAGGGGGCAGGTTTGTTTGCAGACTCTTGGCTTGGCGGGGGCTGTTCTCATGGCTGTCCCCCACCTGTCCTCAGGCTCCTGCACCTGTTTGCGGCTCGGGGGCTGCGCTGGGCGGCGTACGCTGCGGCTGAGGTGCTCCAGGTGTATCGACGTCTTGACATTCGTGAGCATAAAGGCAAGGTGAGGCCTGGGGCCTGAATGCTCCTTTGTTCAGGGGAGGAGGGAGCCAGGGGCCTGGACCCCTGGATGCTAGAGAAGAGAGGAATGGGGGCTCATCTCCTGGGTCTGAGGGGTGATGGGGCTGGGAGCCTGGTTTTCCAACGGGAGGGAACCAGGGGCCCAGCCTGACCTCTCCTGTGACCTGCAGACTCCTCTCCTGGTGGCAGCTGCTGCCAACCAGCCCCTGATTGTGGAAGATCTGCTGAACCTGGGAGCAGAGCCCAACGCCACTGACCATCAGGGACGTTCAGTCTTGCACGTGGCTGCTACCTACGGGCTCCCAGGAGTTCTGTTGGTATGCCCAGCTGGCAGGTGGGGCTGGGGGGGGGGTCATATGAGGGTAGACTGGTTGCCCAGATTTTGGCTTCCAGAGCCAGGAGGCCAAAGGAGACCCTTACCCAGCACTCTAACTTCTCTTCCTCCCAGGCTGTGCTTAACTCCGGGGTCCAGGTTGACCTGGAAGCCAGAGACTTTGAGGGTAAGCTGGGTGTGGGCAGGGCTGGTGTGGCTGGGTGGGGTGGGTGCATCAGATGCAGGTCCCTCACTCTCTCCATTCTGCAGGCCTCACCCCGCTCCACACTGCCATCCTGGCCCTTAACATTGCTATGCGCCCTTCCGACCTCTGTCCCCGGATGCTGAGCATGCAGGCCCGAGACAGGCTGAATTGTGTCCACATGTTGCTGCAAATGGGTGCTAATCACACCAGCCAGGTGAGCTGGGAGTGGGCGGTCGGTCCCTGGGAGATTGTATGGGATGGGGCCACCTGGATGTCTGAGAGCTCCAGACAGATGCTGACTTTGCCTCTTCCTTGCTATGTGCCCTTGGGCAAGTTACTTCACTTCTCTGTACCTTAGGAGTTTTTTTTTCTTTATCGGGTTTTTTTTTTTTTTTTTTTTTTTTTGAGATAGGGTCTCACTCGGTCACCCAGGCTAGAGTGAAGTGGTGCAGTCTCGGCTCACAGCAGCCTCTGCCTTCCAGGTTCAAGCGATTCTCCTGCCTTAGTCTCTTGACTAGTTGGGACTATAGGCGTGTGCCACCACGCCTGGCTAATTTTTTTTTTTTTTTTGAGACGGAGTTTCGCTCTTGTTACCCAGGCTGGAGTGCAATGGCGCGATCTCGGCTCACCGCAACCTCCGCCTCCTGGGTTCAGGCAATTCTCCTGCCTCAGCCTCCTGAGTAGCTGGGATTACAGGCACGCACCACCATGCCCAGCTAATTTTTTGTATTTTTAGTAGAGACGGGGTTTCACCATGTTGACCAGGATGGTCTCGATCTCTCGACCTTGTGATCCACCCACCTCGGCCTCCCAAAGTGCTGGGATTACAAGCTTGAGCCACCGCGCCCGGCCCTAATTTTTTTTTAATTTTTATTTTCAGTAGAGATGGAGTTTCATCGTGTTGGCCAGGCTGGTCTCAAAGTCGTTACCTCAAATGATCCTCCCTACTTGGCCTCCCAGAGTGTTGGGATTACAGGCATGAGCCACGTCGCCCAGGCCCTGGTTGTTAACTGGGAATGATATTACTGACCTTAGGGTGTGTTATCAGGCACTTCCTATTCAGTTATCAAGCACTGAGTTTCATCGATCAGCTTACTGAAACCTCACAAACACACCTTGCTTGACATGTGTACTCTATTTTCTCTATTTTACTGATAAGGAAACTGAGGCATGGGAAATCAGAATTTTTTTTTTTTTTTGAGACAGAGTTTCCCTCTTGTTGCTCAGGCTGGAGTGCAATGGTGTGATCTCGGCTCACTGCAACCTCTGCCTCCCAGGTTCAAGCGATTCTCCTGCCTCAGCCTGCTGAGTAGCTGGGATTATAGGCATGTGCCGTCATGCCCTGCTAATTTTGTATTTTTAGTAGAGATGGGGTATCACCATGTTGGTCAGGCGGGTCTCGAACTCCCGACCTCAGGTTATCCGCCTGCCTTGGCCTCCTAAAGTGCTGGGATTACAGGCGTGAGCCACCGCGCTGGGTCTTGTTTTCTACTTTTTGTAGAGAGGGGATCTCGCTGTGTTGCCCAGGCTGGCCTCAAACTCCTGGACCCAAGTGATCCCCCCACCTTGGCCTCCCAAGTGCTGGGATTATAGGCGTGAGGGGCTCTGCCCGGCTACCTATAATGTTTTAATAAGAAAAGACCATGCTCCTGTACTTTTAGACTTTACAATTTAATGGAAAAGAGAGGAGAAGATAAGTAAACAAAGAACTGAACATAATTACAAACCGGGATTCGAGCTGCCTAGGAAGAATAGGAGCTCTTAGACAATAAAAAGATTTGGCTTTATATTGTGTGGGGCTCACAATGAAGGTCGTTGGGAGGAAATTACATTTAAGTTGAGCGAGAAATGATGAAGAAGAAGAATTAACTGCGTGGTAGGGTTCTGGGAGAACTCAGACATCAAGGAGTATTTCTCTGAAAAAAGCACAAATAAACATTATTGTTTTTGAGATGGAGTCTCACTCTCTCACGCAGGCTGGAGTGCAATCTCAGCTCACTGCAACCTCCCGGGTTCAAGTGATTCTCCTGCCCAAGCCTCCCAAGTAGCTGGGACTACAGTCGTACGCCATCACACCCCAATAATTTTTGTACTTTTAGTAATAATAACAAATAAATTTTTAAAAAATAATAAAAGATGGCTGGGTGCAGTGGCTCAGGCCTGTAATCCAAGCACTTTGGGAGGCCTAGCTGGGCGGATTGCTCAACCTCAGGAGTTCGAGACCAGCCTGGGCAACATAGGGAGACCCCCATCTCTACAAAAAAAAGTACAAAAATTAGCTGGGCATGGTGGCACGTGCCTGTGTGTCCCAGTTGCTCAGGAGGCTGAGGTGGGAGGATCACCTGAACCCGGGGAAGTCAAGGCTGCAGTGAGCCATCATTTTGACACTGCACTCAAGCCTGGGCAACAGTGAGACCCTATCTCTCAACAATAATAATAATAATAAAAGATAACTATTTTCCTGTAATTCCAGTGCTTTGCATGGCTAAGGTGGGAGGATCACTCGAGCCCTATAGGTTGAGGCTGCAGTGAGCTGTGGTCAGACCACTACACTCCAGCCTGGGCAACAGAGTGAGACAGGATCTCATTCTGTTGCCCAGGCTGGAGTGCAGTGGTGCAATTTTGGCTCACTGCAGCCTCTGCCTCCCAGGTTCAGGCGATCCCTGTGCCTCAGCCTCCAGAGTAGCTGGGATTACAGGGATGTGCCACCATGCCTGGCTAATTTTTGTATTTTTCATAGAGAGAGGATTTCACCATGTTGGCCAGGCTGGTCTAGAACTCTTGACTTCAAGTGACCCACCCGCCTCAGCCTCCCAAAGTGCTGGGATTATAGGCATGAGCCCCCTTGCCCTTCCAAAAAAAAAAGAACTTTTTAAACCTCAATGTCATTCATTACTCTGTCTTTAAAAAATTAAAGATTATATTGTAATACCAAATATCCTGGCTGTAGTCAAATTTACTTTTGGCTATAAAATAATTTTTAATTGCCGGGTGCGGTGGCTCAAGCCTGTAATCCCAGCACTTTGGGAGGCCGAGGCGGGTGGATCACGAGGTCGAGAGATCGAGACCATCCTGGTCAACATGGTGAAACCCCGTCTCTACTAAAAATACAAAAAATTAGCTGGGCATGGTGGCACGTGCCTGTAATCCCAGCTACTCAGGAGGCTGAGGCAGGAGAATTGCCTGAACCCGGGAGGCGGAGGTTGCGGTGAGCCAAGATCGTGCCATTGTACTCCAGCCTGGGTAACAAGAGCAAAACTCCGTCTCTTAAAAAAAAAATAATAATAATAATAATTTTTAATTAAAAAAATCAAGATCCAAATAAGCACACATATTATGATGTTATATCGTTTCAAAACACTTTTTTTTTTTTTTTTTAATCGAGAAGGAGTCTCACTCACTCTGTCACCAGGCCAGGCTGGAATGCAGTGGCACAATCTCGGCTCACTGCAACTTCCACCTCCCAGGCTCAAGGGATTCTCCTACCTCAGTCTCCTGACTAGCTGGGACTACGGGCGTGCCCCACCATGCCCAGCTGATTTTTGTATTTTTAGTAGAGACAGAGTTTCACCATGTTGGCTGGGACGGTCTCGATCTCTTGACCTCGTGATCTGCCTGCCTTGGCCTCCCAAAGTGCTGGGATTACAGGCGTGAGCCACCGCGCCCGGCTTCAAATCACTCTTAATCCAGAGATTTGGTTTAGTCTTCATCATTTTTTGGATGAACAAACTAGGTGGTTTTCCCCTGTTATGAGCACATAAAATGTTTAATGTTTATTATCATCACAGACTCCTTACAGACACATAAAAAGTTTTCATTTTCAAAAATGTCTTTTATTTTCCTCCAAATATGATGGGAACAGCTTGATGTTGTGGTGCAGTATTTTAATATTAGCTAGTCTGCAGATGAATGTTGGCAGCTCCTGTGCTTGTGGATAAAGTACAGCCTCTGTGGGACGGGATGCAGTTTAATGTGTTGAATGGATGCGGGTAGCCAGGGCAGTTGCTAACCTGGAGAAAAGGAGTCTCTTTCTCAGACACTTTGGTGGGAAATTGTCATCAGAAATGTACAGTCCTGGGAGGTGTATGGTGTGAATGGTACACCCTGAGACGTGGTGTTGTGCAGTACACAACACATACAACTGAATAAGGCGCTCTTGGTGGGGCTTGCAGAGGAGGGTCAGCATCTTTTTTTTTTTTTTTTTTTTTTTTTTTTGAGACAGCGTGTTACTCTGTCACCATGCTGGAGTGCAGTGGTGCGGTCATGGCCCACTGCAGCCTTGAACTCCTAGGCTCAAATTATTCTCCTGCCTCAGCCTCCCAAGCAGCTGGGACTGCACACCGCCACGCTTGGCTAATTTTTCTATTTTTTGTAGAGATGAGGTCTTGCTGTGGTGTCCAGGCTGGTCTTGAGCTCCTGGCCTCAAGCGATCCTCCTTCTTCAGCTTCCCAAAGTGCTGGGATTGCAGGCGTGAGCCACTGCACCCTGCCCAGGGTCTCTAAAGGCTCCTGGATTCTGTGGGAGGGTATCTGGGTGTGAGGCTGGGCCTGACCTCTGCCATTCCCCTCCCCACAGGAGATCAAGAGCAACAAGACAGTTCTGCACTTGGCCGTGCAGGCTGCCAACCCCACTCTGGTTCAGCTGCTGCTGGAGTTGCCCCGGGGAGACCTGCGGACCTTTGTCAACATGAAGGTGGGGGCCGGAGCTGGGAAGTGCAGGTTGCATGGGATTCGGCAGAGGGGGGCAGTGAGTGGGATGTTATGGGTCCTGTGGGCTGTGGACGTGGAGGGGACGATGTGTGGGATCTGCAGGGGAATGTGTATGAAGCAGATGTAGATTGCTCTGGAATGTGTAGGCTGTGGACACAGGGATGCATGCACCATGGCCGTGGCCAGGGGAGGTCTGCGATGTGAAGGGACAAGTGTAAGACGTGGACAAGGCAGGAACTGAAGTGCAGTCTAGAGGCCTGGGCGAGCTGAGCCCGGATCCCCATCAGCCCTCCCCTTGCTGTTCCAGGCCCATGGGAACACAGCCCTTCACATGGCGGCTGCCCTTCCCCCTGGGCCAGCCCAGGAGGCCATCGTGCGGCACCTGTTGGCAGCTGGGGCGGACCCCACACTGCGCAACCTGGAGAATGAGCAGCCCGTTCACCTGCTGCGGCCCGGGCCAGGCCCTGAGGGGGTGAGTAAGCCCTGAGCCTGCCTGTGGAGAGGCCTCTGAGCTAGCAGGATTGGCCTCCCTGCCCTACCCAATGCTCACTTTCAGAGAATGACTTCTAATCACGGAAGGTGACTTCAACCCTCACACAACTCTGACTTTCTAATGTGACCTCTGACCTCAGTGTTTCATCCCTTACCCCAAAATGGTGACTTCTCTGATCTCTACCCCAACCCTGACCTCAAAGTGTGACCTGTACCCGCAACCCTGAATCTCGCTTGACCTCAAGGTGTGACCTTTGATCCCCAAGTGTGACCTCCTACTCCTTGCCCCTAGCCTTGGGTCCTGACCTCAGATGTGACTTCTGGCCTCTTACCTGTTCCCTTCAATTCCCTCTCAATCCTCACTCCCAGGTGGGAAGCCCCTTTCCCTTCACCGTAGTCCTGCTTCCTGACCCTTTCTCGGTGCGCGGACCCAGGCCTTGACCTCCTTCCCATATCTTTATTTTTATTTTTTTATTTATGGGTTTTTTTTTTTGAGACAGTCTCGATCTGCTGCCAGGCTGGAGTACAAGGTACGATTCTCAGCTCAACTGCAACCTCCACCTCCTGGGTTCAAGCGATTCTCCTGCCTCAGCCTCCCAACTAGCTGGGACTATAGGCATTGCCACCACGCCCAGCCAACTTTTGTATTTTTAGTAGAGATGGCGTTTTGCCATGTTGGCCTGGCTGGTCTCGATTTCTTGACCTCATGACCCGCCCACCTTGGCCTCCCAAAGTGTTGGGATTACAGGTGTGAGCCACCGTGCCAGTCTTATACTTTTATTTTCTGTTTTTGAGGCAGGGTCTTGCTCTGTTGCCTAGGCTGGAGTGCATTGGTGTGATCACAGCTCACTGCAGCCTTGAACTCCTGGGCTCAAGGGATCCTCCTGCCTCAGCCTCCCCAGTAGCTGGTACTACAGGCAGGCACCATCACACCCAGCTAATTTTTTTTTTTTTTAAGAGATGGGGTCTCACTATCTTGCCCAGGCTGGTCTCAAACTCCTGGCCTCAAGTGATCCTCCCATCTTGGCCTCCCAAATTGTTGGGAATCACAGGCATGAACCATCACGCCCAGCCTCCTTCCCAAATCTCTGTCACCCTGGCTGGAGTGCAATCTTGGCTCACTGAGTGAATCTGCACACTCTACCTCCTGGGTTCAGGATCTTTTGCCTAGGCTGGAGTACAGTGGTGCAATCTCAGATCACTGCAACCTCTGCCTCCAGGGTTCAAGCTGTTCTCCTGCCTCCCCAGTAGCTGGGATTACAGCTGTGCACCACAACACCCTGCCAGTTTGCACATTTTTAGTAGAGACGGGGTTTCACCGTGTTGGCCAGGCTGGTCTCGAACTCCTGACCTCAGGTGATTTGCACACCTTAGCCTCCCACAGTGCTGGCATTACAGGCGTGAGCCACTACACCTGGCTCTTCCAAAATCTCGACTCCAGACCTCTGACCTTCAAATCCAGTGGGCCCCACTCAGCCTCTCTTCTCTAGCCCCTCCCTCCGTGTGGCGTGCCTTCCCCACCTCTCCTTCCAACCTGACAGACTGCTCTCCCTGCCTTGTCTACAGCTCCGGCAGCTGTTGAAGAGGAGCCGTGTGGCGCCGCCAGGCCTGTCCTCTTAGGACTCAAGCCCAGACCCTGGACTGATTTTCCAGTCCCCACCGTCCTGCGGGACAGCCAGCGTATGCTAATGTTGCAAATCCATGATAATGTATGTGGAATATCCTGCCATTAGGGTCTTACATTAAAACCCCAGAATGGCTGCAGGAAGGTGAACAGTCCCCAATATTTGGGGTGCTGTGATACCCCTCTTCCACCCACAAGGAGCCCTCTTAATGATTTCTGTGAAATCGAGGCCCCTTGATTGTTTCTGTGAAACACCCTGTACCCCTAGTCCTTTCCCCACTGTGATCTTTCAGGTTCTCTCCCCTGACTCAGCTCTTTGTTCCCAAAAACCCAGATGTAATCCCCCTACGTGGTGCTTGGGGCATCCCAATACCATCTCAGTAAGGCTCCTTATGATGACCTCCTCGCTCTCCCTGGGACCCACATCCTTCAGATCCTCACCCTGAGACAGGAGGGACCCTCGGGTCCCACTGCTCTCTGATTCAGAATTCAGCTGGCCCCACTGGGACCCCAGCATTCCCGGTCACTCCCTCCCTAATCTGAGCATCACTCAAGCTCTTTATTAAACTCAATTTGGGCCAAGTGCAGTGGCTCATGCCTATAATACTAGCACTCTGGGAGGCCAAGGTGGGCAGATCACTTGAGGTTATGAGTTTGGGACCAGCTTGGCCAACATGGTGAAACCCTGTCTCCACCAAAAATACAAAAAAAAAAAAAAAATTAGCCAGACATGGTGGCACACACCTGTAGTCCCAGCTACTCGGGAGGCTGAGGCAGGAGAATTGCTTGAACCCAGGAGGCGGAGGTTGTAGTGAACTGAGATTGTACCACTGCACTCCAGCCTGGGCAACAGATCAAGACACTGTCTCAAAACAAAACAAAACAAATTAAACTCAATTTGGACTAGAACTATTGTCGTCTGATCTCTGAGGGCACTGGTGCAGGGGAGTGGCTGTGATGCCCGCTGAGGAGTCATATTGGGATGAATGTACCCGAGTGGGGAGGATGTAGCAGCCACCATGAGTGCCAAGTCCATAGCCCGTCACCCTCATCCCGGTGACACGAACAAGACTTTTGGGAGGCCAAGGCATGAGGGTCACTCAAGTCCAGGAGTTTTGAGACCAGCCTTTGGGCCATCTCAGAACACTGGTGCGGCTCTGCCCTGGATACGAGTGTTGAAAGGCAGGAAGTTCTTACCCTCTTCTGACTCCAGCAGCCCTCAACCCGTTACCGATAGGAGATGGTCCCCCACCTGTCTATTGGGCTAACTTGGTAGTACATGGCCTATGTGGACTCCCAGAGTTCCCCAGTGGATGAATCACCAGTTCCCCACAGTGGTCCAGGCTTTGATACAATACCCTCTGTAGGCTGCTCTCCCTTCTCTGTGTCTCTTCCTCCCCTACCAACGTCCTCCATCCCATCCAAATGAACTTTCCCCCCATCCTTCCCTTGGTGGCTACTTTTGGAGAAACCCAAACTAAGACCTCCACAAAACCCATTCTCAGCCAGGTGTGGTGGCTCACGCTTATGATTCCAGCACTTTGGGAGGCCAAGGCGGACAGATCACCTCAGGTCAGGAGTTTGAGACCAGGCAAAACCCCATCTCTACTAAAAATACAAAAATTAGCCAGGCATGGTGGTATGCACCTGTAATATCAGCTACTCAGGAGGCTGAGGCATGAGCATCGCTTGAATCTGGGAGGCAGAAGTTGCAGTGAGCTGAGATTGTGCCACTGCACTCCAGCCTGGGCAACAGAGCAACAAGACCATCTCAAAAAACATACAGCAAAAAAAAAAAAAACACCAAAAAACAACAACAACAAAAAACTGAAAAACCCCAAATGCCGTTCTCATACTTGGTCCACAGCCTCTGCTCTGGCCTCTGCAATAGAATCACCCAAGCAGCCCCCATCCCAGAAAGCCCTCAGACCCATCATAGCCCCTGCAGCTAGGAACGTTTCATGGACCACAAATGTATGTATTATTAGCACATTCCAGTCCTCCGGCCAGTGTCTCCACCCCAAAGCTTAAGGCTTAAACCAACACCTTAATTTTTTTTGCGGGGAGGGGGTGCGGAGATGGAGTCTTGCTCAGTTGTCCACACTAGAGTGCAACGGCACAATCTCAGCTCACTGCAACCTCTGCCTCCCGGGTTCAAGAGATTCTCCTGCCTCAGCCTCCCGAGTAGCTGGGATTACAGGCACCTGCCACCATGCCTGGCTAATTCTAATTTTTGCATTTTTTAGTAGAGATAGGTTTACAGCATGTTGGCCAGGCTGGTCTCGAACCCCTGACCTCAAGTTATCTGCCCACCTCAGGCTCCCAAAGTGCTGGGATTAAAGGCATGAGCCACCGCTCCCAGCCCCTCTTAATTGTTTCTGACTGCACTCTAGGCTGGGTTCAGCTGGCCGTTCTGCTGTCTCTCTTTGGTTCCTTATGTGGCTGCAGTTAACCTGAGGCCTGGGCTGGAAATCCAAGACACCTTCACTCACATGCTTGATAGCTTGGCTGAAATACTGGAGCTTCCAGGAGTGAGCCAAGAGTCTCTCCATGTGGTCCAGGAGGGCAGGTGGATCTCTTCACTTCAGGTGGTGGCTCAGGGGCTCCAAAAGGGAGAGATCCAAAGGGACAAGCCCCTGCTTGTAACATGCTCGTTGACATGCCATTGATCCCAGATCAGTGTGGGAGGCATTACACAAGGGTCTGAATATTGGGAGACAGAGTTATCTGGGGCCCCAGCGAGGTGCCTCACGCCTGTAATCCCACCACTTTGGGAGGCCAAGGCAGGCAGCTCAGAAGGTCAGGAGTTCAAGACCAACCTGGTCAACATGGTGAAACTCCATCTCTACTAAAAATACAAAAATTAGCAGGGCATGGTGGGCTTCTGTAGTCCCAGCTACCTGGGAGGCTGAGGGAGGAGAATTGCTTGAACCCACAGGCGGAGGTTTCAGTGAGCAGAGATCATACCACCGAACTCCAGCCTGGGAAACAGAGCAAGACACCCTCTTCAATAAATGAATACTGTAAATAGGCTGACCTCGCTCAGTAATTAATAAATTACTGGCTCACACCTGTAATAAATAGGCTTAGCGAGGTTAGCCTTATTTAACAAATTACTGGCTCACACCTGTAATAAATAGGCTGACCTCGATCCCTGAGGTCAGCCTATTTATTACAGGTGTGAGCCAGTAATTTTTTACAAATCCTTAATTTTTACAAATAACTATCCATGGATGAAGCTTTTAAAAGCCCTTTAAAAAGGACTTTTATTTGTTCTTTTCACGTGAGGGAAAAGTCATGAGTATTACTCAGTATGAGAAATGGCCATGGCCACTCGATGTAATTTTTTACTTATCCTATAGCTACACAAAGAAAACAGCACCGAGCGTAGTGGAGGAAAATCTATTAGACCTCAAGCCTGGCTTGAATTCAATTCTGTACTCTAATTCAGACTTTGTCTTTACCTAGCTGAGTCAGATAAATTATTTAATTTTTCTGGACTTTTCTTTCCTTTCTTTTTTTTTTTTTTTTGAGATGGAGTTTCACTCTTGTTACTCAGGCTGGAGTGCAATGGCGCTATCTCGGCTCACCGCAACCTCCGCCTCCTGGGTTCAGGCAATTCTCCTGCCTCACTCAGCCTCCTGAGTAGCTGGGATTACAGGCATGCGCCACCATGCCCAGCTAATTTTTTGTATTTTTAGTAGAGACGGGGTTTCACCATGTTGACCAGGATGGTCTTGATCTCTTGACCTCATGATTCACCCCCCTCGGCCTCCGAGAGTGCTGGAATTACAGGCTTGAGCCACTGTGCCTGGCCCCTTCTCTTTCTTTTCTTTCTTTTTTTTTTGAGACGGAGTTTCCCTCTTGTTACCCAGGCTGGAGTGCAATGGCACGATCTCGGCTCACCGCAACCTCCGCCTCCTGGGTTCAGGCAATTCTCCTGCCTCAGCCTCCCGAGTAGCTGGGATTATAGGCACGCGCCACCATGCCCAGCTAATTTTTTGTATTTTTAGTAGAGACGGGGTTTCACCATGTTGACCAGGTTGGTCTCGATCTCTCGACCTTGTGATCCACCCGCTTCGGCCTCCCAAAGTGCTGGGATTACAGGCTTGAGCCACCGCGCCCGGCCTTCTTTTCTTTTTTTTTTTTTAGACTGGGTCTCACTGTGTTGCCCAGGCTGTAGTGTAGTGGCGCGATCTTGGCTTACTGCAACTTCCACCTTCCGGTTTCGCTTACTGCAACTTCCACCTCCCGGTTTCCAGTGATTCTCCAGCCTCAACCTCACAAGTAGCTGGGATTACAGGTATGTACCACCCAGCAGGCTAATTGGACTTCTTTTTCTTTAAATACAAAAGGAGAGGGCTAAGAGGTCATCCCTCCAGACTGAAAGTTTGTATGTTGATGTGTTCCTGTCTTTCAAGAGTCAGTTTGCTCCTCCTCAAGAATCTTTCAGGGGTCTGTTTGCTCCCGGTCAAGAATCTGAGGTCTAGACTTTTGCTCAGCGTTGTTGAACCTCTCTCCCTTCCCATGTATTTTACTCTTCTTAGGATGTTCTCTACCCTCCCCTCCCCTCTCCTGTCCCTACCACATCCCATTCTACAACCCCATCTGAAATATCAAGGGTGACCATAACTCACTGGTAGGTTGGAGAGGGATAAAGACTTCTGAGCAGTTCTCATAGACACCTCCTGTTCTCTGGTGCTGGCTGTGACTGGTACTGCTAGAGTGGATATTGATCATTGCTTCTGGCATGGCTAGCCCATACCAGTTGTTCTTGTTGGCAGCGGAATTTTGAGGTCTGCTACTCCCAGCTGCTTTCTCTTGGAACCTTAGAACAGGCAGCTTCTATGTTCCGGAGCTTCTGGGCAGTTCCTTTACTCTACTTCCTCTAGAGGGCAGCACAAATTACAGTCTCTGTCAAGCATATGGAGTTGGGATCAACACTGTGACTCAGGACTGTCTTGTAGAATTCTTAAAAATTCCCCTAGCCTGGTATGAGTATGGGAGCAAGAATGAATAGGTCAGGCACAGTGGCTCACACCTGTAATCCCAGCACTTTGGGAGGCTGAGGTGGGTGAGTCACTTAGATGGCGGGAGTTCGAGACCAGCCTGAGCAACGTGGCAAAACCCTGTCTCTACTAAAAATACAAAAATTAGCCAAAGGTGGTGGCACACACCTGTAATCCCAGCTACTCGGGAGGCTGAGGCAAGAGACCTGCTTGAACACAGGGAGTGGAGGTTACAGTGACCAAGATTGTGCTACTGCACTCCAGCCTGGGTGACATTCTGTCTCAAAAATAATAATCAATAAATTAGAATGAATAGATTTATTAATAAAAATATATTATTAATAAATCTATGTATTGTTAATAATAGATTTATTTTTATTCATAATAAAAAATAAATCACACCCATTGGCCTTAACTTGAAGACAGTTCAGCATGGTGGAGTCAGATGGAGCTGACTTCAAGTCCCATGCCCACTTCCAGCCTTAGTAACAGAGTGGTTTTAGGAAAAGTTACTTAGTAACAGAGTGGTTTTAGGAAAAGTTACTGAACTCCTCTAAGTCTTGGTTTTTTATTTTTCAAGTGGGAATAATAATGATTGCTTCTTAAAAACACATGATTATTTGAGGATTACACAAGTTTATACATGTTTTGTTAGACTCTGTGGACTGGCTATCTAGGGTCCATCACAACTTCCTTTTCTCTTGCCCTCTGAGACTTCCCTGAAATCCCCAGAACTAGCTAAATGTAAAATGAGGGCTTGATTCTGAAAACTGTGAGTTCCAAAAGATACCTAGTGGTAGAAATACAGCCCCATCTAAACTCCCTCCATCACTCATGTGCTCCTCTCTCTGCGTCCTCCCTCTATCTACAGCATTCTTCTCTCTTTCTAGTTCCCTCCTTCGATGAGCGAGGTCAGCCTATTTATTTAATAAATTATTGGCTCACACCTGAAATAAATAGGCTGAGCGAGGTCAGCCTATTTATTTAATAAATTACTGGCTCACACCTGCAATAAATAAGCTGCGAGAGGTCAGCCTATTTAACAAATGACTGGCTCACACCTGTAATAGATAGGCTGAGTGAGGTCTATTGGGAATTCAAGACCAGCCTAACCAGGTCCATGGTGAAACCCCATCTTTACTAAAAATACAAAAATTAGCGGGGTGTAGTGGCAGGTGCCTGTAATCCCAGATACTCTGGAGGCTGAGGCAGGAGAATCACTTGAACCTGGGGGTGGAGGTTGCAGGGAACTGAGATCACGCCTCTGCACTCCAGCCTGGGCAACACAGCAAGACTCCACCTCAAAAAAAAAAAAAAAATTACGAAAAATTAACCAGGCGTGGTGGCGGATGCCTGTAATTCCAGCTACTTAGGAAAATCGCTTGAACCCGGGAGGCAGAGGTTGCAGTGAGCCAAGGTTGAGTGCCATTGCACTCCAGCCTGGGCAACAGGAGTGAAACCGTCTCAAAAAAAAGAAAGAAAGGAAGATGGTGTTATCAGGGGCTCCTGGTGTTAAGTCGCTCATATCAGCTGTCTTGTACCAGCATGTATGTGCTGTTGTGTGTATTCGCACACAGACAGCAGGTCCAGAAAAATGTCCTACAAATGTACAGTATTTTATTGATACTAAGCAGAACTGAATTGAGATGGATGTGGTGGCTCATGCCTATGCCTGTATTCCGGTACTTTTGAAGGCGGAGGTGGGAGGATTGCTTGAGCCTGGGAATTTGAGACCAGTAACCTTGTAAGACACTTACTCTACAAAAAAAAAAAAAAAAAAAAAATAGCTGTCTGTGGTGGTGTACGCCTGCAGTCCCAGCTACTTTGGAGGCTGAGGCAAGAGGATCACTTGAGCCCAGGAGTTCGAGGCTGCAGTGAACCATGATTGCAGCACTCCACTTCAGTCTGGGAGACAGAGCGAGACACTGTTTTTAAGTAAATAAATAAATAAATAATAATAAAAAAATTAAAAATACAGAATAACTTAATTGAAATCATCTTACAGTCAATTGTGTGACCTAGTGTATACTTTGCCTTTTTTTCCTATTGTGATACCAAAAGTAATGCTATTTCTTATCACTGATGGCATCTGAGGTTTTTGTTTTGTTTTTTCTTTTTTTCTTTTTTTTTTTTTTTGAGGTGGTTTCTTGCTCTGTCCCCAGACTAGAGTTCAATGATGCAACCTTGGCTCACTACAATCTCTGCCTCTTGGGTTCATGCAATTCCCCTGCCTCAGCCTCCCAAGTAGGGTTACAGGCATCTGCCACCATGCCCGGCTAATTTTTTTGTATTTTTAGTAGAGACAGAGTTTCACCATCTTGGCCAGGCTGGTCTTGAACTCTCGACCTTGTGATCCACCCGTCTCAGCCTCCCAAAGTGCTGGGATTTCAGGCCTGAACCACTGTACCCGGCTGGACATCTGAGGTTTTGTTGACACGTATGCTGTCTATGTCAATTTGTATTGTTATGAAGTGCATGTTTATGTCCCTCTAAAATTTATTTGTTGAAACCGTAAGCCCCAGTGGGGTAGTATTTGCAGATGGGGCATTTGGGGGGTAGTTAGGTCATGAGGGTGGAGCCCTCGTGAATGGGACTAATGTCCTTGTTAGAAGAGGTGGGAGAGAGCTTGCTTTCCTGCTTTCTACTCTCTGCCATATGAAGATGCAGAAAGAGGATGGCCATTGTGGGCTGGGCACACTGGATCACGCCTGTAATCCCAACACTTTGGGAGGCCGGGGTAGGAGGATAGCTTGAGCTCAGGAGTTTGAGACCAGCGTGGGCAACATAGTGAAACCCTGTCTCTACTCAAACAAAAAACAAAAAACAAAAAACCAACCAAAATAGCTAGGTGTAATGGTGCACATCTCTGGACCCAGCTAAGGCAGGAGTATTGCCCAAGCCTGGGAGATCAAGGCTGCAGTGAGCTATGATTGCACCACTGCACTCCAGCCAGGTGACAGAACAAAACCTTGTCTCAAACAAAGCAAAGCAAAGCAAAACAAAAAACAAAACAAACAACAACAAAAAAAACAAAGACCATCTGCAAACCAGGAAGAGGGCTCTCTTCAGACTTTGGAGCTGCTGGCATCTTGAACTTGGACTTCTCAGCCTAGAGGCTGAGAAATAAATGTGTGTCGTTTAAGCCACCCAGTCCATGGCATTCTGTTATAGTAGCCCAAACTAAGACATGTATCCACATACACATGTGCACACATCCACCCCACTAACACGATAAAATGTCCCTTAGAAACTTTGTTGTTACTGTTTTAAGTAAGAACAGGGTCTCACTCTATCATCCAGACTGGAGTACAGTGGTGCAATCTCAGCTTACTGCAGCCTTGACCTCCTGCCTGGACTCAAGTGATCCTCCCACTTCAGCCTCCTGAGAACCTGGGACCACAGGTGTGTGCCACTACACCTGGCTAATTTCTTCTTCTTCTTCTTCTTCTTTTTTTTTTTTTTTTGTAGATATGAGGTCTCACTATGTTGCCCAGGCTGGTCTCCAACTCCTGGGCTCAAGGGATCCTCCTGTCTTGGCCTCCCAAAGTGCTGAGATTAGAGGCATGTGCCACCGCACCTGGCCATATATTCTTCTTCTTCTTATTGTTATTTTGAGGCAGGGTCTCACTCTGTCACCCTCGGCTCTCTGCAGCCTTGACCTCTGAGCCTCAGGCAATTCCCCCACTTCAGCCTTGTGAGTAACTGGAACTACAGGCACTCACCACCATGTCTAGCTAATTTCGTTTTTATTTTTGTAAAGACTGTGTCTCATTATGTTGCCCAGGCTGGTCTTGAACTCCTGGACTCAAGCAATCCTCCCACCTCAGTCTCCCAAATTACTGGGATTACAGGCATGAGCCACTACACATGGCAGAAACTGAATTACTCTAAGAAAAATTGGCCAGGCACGGTAGTTCATGCCTGTAATCCGAACACTTTGGGAGGCCAACACAGGTGGATCACCTGAGGTCAGGAGTTCAAGACCAGCCTGGCCAAAATGGTGAAACCCTGTCTCTACTAAAAATACAAAAATAGCTGGGTGCGGTGGTGGCAGCCTGTAATCCCTCCCAATTATTTGGGAGGCTGAGGCAGGAGAGTCCCTTGAACGTAGGAGGTGGAGGTCGCTGTGAGTCAAGGTTGCACCACTGCATTCCGGCCTGAGTGGCAGAGCAGGACTCTGTCTCAAAATGAATAAATAAAAATAAATAAAATAAAAAATAAAAGAAGAATAAGATCATCTTCAGTGGGAAAAGAAGGTTTAGGAGTGCAAGAATATCAGATAAGTAACAGCAAAAGCATTTTTCCTGATGGAATTTGAATAACAACAATGTTTTAAAATTAAATACTCAAGTATTGCCATTATAATATAAACATTATGGCAAAGCGTGGTGGCTCATGCCTGTAATCCCAGCACTTTGGGAGGACAAGGTGGGCAGATAATCTGAAGTCGGGAGTTCGAGACCAGCCTGATCAACATGGAGAAACCCGGTCTCTACTAAAAATACAAAATTAGCAGGGCATGGTGGCATATGCCTGTAATCCCAGCTACTCAGGAGGCTGAGGCAGGAGAATCGCTTGAACCCAGGAGGCAGAGGTTGCAGTGAGCTGACATCACGACATTGCACTCCAGCCTCGGCAACAAGAGTGAAATTCTGCCTCAAAACAAACAGACAAAAACAAAACAACAACCAAACAAATGAACAAAAACCTTTATTTTACACACTGACCCTATTGAGCAAAACAGCCTTACTTTTCTTGTTTCACCTGCTTGGAGCTCCTTACCTATTGTTACTATGTTGATCACTCTTGGTTGTGAAAACACAAAAGCAGCTTTCAACCCCTGTGGGTGCCTGTGGTGTTAATGACGGATTCCTGTTGGGCTCATCTGAGTATAACCAAAGATATAACCAATATCAGAATGATGGTGCAAACTGAGTTCTCTACAGAAATTGGCATTGCATCCAACCTGCACCATGAAGCATCTTCTAACATCTACCAGGTATATATTTAATATACACGACCTATATTTCTAGTTATATATTATGAGGAACCACAGCCAGCTCATAGGCCCTTTGGGAGAATTAGAAATAGATGCTCCTTCTTCAAGCCATCTGTCAGAAAATTGTGCGAGATACTGACATTAAAACATGACATGTTACTGCCATCTGCTGGGAAGCTGTGGCAAAAAAAAAAAAAAAAAAAAAAAAAGAAATCTATAATGTCTGGGAGGTGAATGGTATCACTTGGATTTTTTTTTTTTTTTTTAAATAGGGTATCTCTATGTTGCCCAGGCTGAAGTGCAATGGCTATTCACAGGCGCTATCCCGCTATTGATCAGCATGGGAGTCTTGGCCTGATCCATTTCCTGGGCCGGTTTCCATTTCCAGGAGGTCATCATATTGATGCCAAAGTTAGTGTGGACACCCGATTGGTATAGTGCACTACAGTCCTGAGCCGCTGGGCTCAAGTAATCCTCTTGCCTCAGCCTCCTGAGTAATGGTTAAGTGTGCCAATGCATGTAAAGCCGTCAGAGTAGTGCCTGGCATAGGGTGAACACCACATGAGTGTTCGCCACCCTAATGCCTTAAAATGTATTTAACAAATACTTGCTAAGTGGCAGGTGCAGTCATAACATCCCCACGAATATGAACCCTTTTAATCCTCCTAACAACCCTCTTGAGAGAGATAACAGCAGATGTAGAGGGCCAACTACAGCCAGCATAATGGAACCTGTGAGGGTATAAATTCCAATACTGGGCACCGTGGTGCATACCTGTAATTCCAGCTACTTTGGAGTCTGAGGTGAGGGAATCACTTGAGGCCTGGACTTGGAGACCAGTCTGGGTAACATAACAAGACCCCATCTCTAACTTTTTTTTTTTTTTTGAGATGGAGTTTTGCTCTTATTGCCCAGGCTGGAGTGCAACGGGGTCTCTACCAAAAATACAAAATTAGCCGGGCATGGTAGTGGGTGCCTGTAATCCTAGCTACTCGGTAGGCTAAGGCACGAGAATCACTTCAATCCGGGAGGCAGAGGTTACAGTGAGCCGAGACTGCACCACTGCACTCCAGCCTGGGCAACAAAGTGAGACTTTGTCAAAAAAAGAAAAAAAAAAAAAAAAAAAAAAAAAAAAAGGGTGAGAAAAAAAAGAAATTCTTCTCTTCTGCATTATTTATACGAGCAGTAGGGGGAGAAAATAAAACGAATTTCAGTTGGCACGTGCAGACATCATATATCCCTTTCTGGGGCATGTGACTGGAATCTCCACATTCCAGGAGGGTTCCTATAGACTCCCCAAGAAGAAATGAAGACTTTGGGGAATGGAAAGGGTGATTCACGATTCATAGTCTCTCACAGGGCTCTTGAAGATTGGGGTGGGTGCTGCGTGTGATTGTGTGAGGCTGAGCAGATGGCAGGGGAAATTCACTGGAACCCAGCCTCTTCAGGGTCCATTCTGGTACTCAGCAGACAGAGAATTAAAAGGAGCAGCAAGTTCAGCACCGCGGAGAGCTCCCGGACAGCGGCCGATCCCAGGTCTCTGGGCACCGCCCCCCGCCCCCGGGCGCCCCAGCCCTTCCTGCAGGCCCCGCGCAGATTTAAAGCTCTGTCATCCCGTTTAAAGAGGCCAAGAGGGGCCTAGGGGGCGATGATACCCCGTCCAGCTGCGATTACACACTAATTCTTCCACAGAGACTCAGGCTGGCCTCGTAGGGAAGAGGACTTTATTGGGGTGTTAATAGGGAAACATGAGAGGGTGAATTCCAGGGAACAGACACTAGGACCAAGGTGGCGGTCACCTTAAGGAGCCATGAATTAAAAAATAAATTAAGGTCAGGAGGTGCCATGTGGGGAGGCTGCTGGGGCTATTGGGGAATTTCTTAAGGATGGAATTTGGAATTGAAAAGCAGAAATAAGAATTTCCAGCCCTCTCACAAAAGGGTGTGAAATGATCGCTTCAAGACTCCCTGCTGCCCTAGGCTGGGAGTTGGGCTTATGGGGCTCCAGGAATAGGGGAGGTCTGGGCTTGGCTGAAGGGGTAAAGGGGTTTGGGTCAGGGTCGTTCCTCCAAGAAGCGGTAGGTGGGGTTCTCATAGCCGTGTCGCTGCAGTTCGCGGAGCTGCTGCTCCTCCAGGGTCAGCATGGGGTCCACCTGCAACAGGCAGGGAGGGGAGGGACAGGACAGTGTGGTGCGGGACTGCCTGCAGGGTCTCTCAGCTTGCGCATGCTCAGGCTCAGGAACTTTTCCCACACGCAGTCCTTGTGGTTCTCACCTCCACCACACCATGGCTGATAGTCCCGTAGGGCTTCTTCCTTCTCAGGAGCAGCATGGAGAGGACGATGAGGGAGCCTCCGCCGGCTCCCATGATCAGCAGACCCGACACAGCCTCACGGGACACGCCTGTCCCAGCTGGTGCCTGCGGGGAGAGGAGATGAGGCAGAGGGCATCTTTGAGGGTCCTGTGTGGCTTTGGGTGTCACAGCCTGGCCACTGATCTCTGCCCTTTTCCCCTAGGTACCCAGCTATCCCTCCTCTTACCAGTTCATCCCTCTGAATCTCCGATGAGTGGAAAGGGAAACCCCTTGGAACAGACGCATTCACCTGGGGGAGCAGGAGGTGTCAAGGACCCAGAAGTCTGGCCCCTGCCTCCTCCTCCCCAGGGGCCCAAGAGGACATCCCCTATCCTTCTCATTTTCTAGCATCTCAAAGTGCATGTCCTCAGCTCCCTCTTCCCTCGGGACAAGGAATCCAAGCCCCCAGCATCTCCTCCCTCAGACCCAGCCGCATACAGCCCCATCTTCTTCCCCTTTGGGAGCCCACAGTCCTGACTAACTTACCTTTCGCCCATACTGTTCCAGCGGGGACATCTTCTCTTTCCCAGGGGATGCAGCATCCTGTTCTGTGGACCCTACCCCCCAGTCTGATCTCATTCTTTTTTTTCTTTTTTGAGACAGAGTCTCACTCTGCCACCCAGGCTGGAGTGCAGTGGCGCAATCTCAGCTCACTGGAGCCTCAACTGCCTGGGCTCCAGTGATCCTTCTAAGTCAGCCTCCTGAGCAGCTGGGACTACAGACACGCCCCATCACACCCAGGTAACTTTAAAATTATTTGTAGATACAGGATATCATTATGTTGCCCAGGCTGGTCTCGAACTCCTGGCCTCAAGGGATCCTCCTGCCTCGGCCTCCCAATGTGCTGGGATTACAGGGATGAGCCACCAGTGCCTGGACCTATCTCATTCTTTAGGGTCCAGGGGAGGGGGTTGGAAAGTACACAGGACTCCACCCCAGGGGGTGTGGGATTCCCAGTGGATGAATCCTGTTCCATTCTGGGTTCAGGGATTCAGTGGGATTTGGAGGCTGGGGTCAACTCTGAGACACTCACCTTTTGGAAGGGTCATGGGGGTGTCTGCTGGCAGCCAGAGGAAGCAAGGCAGTAGAACAGTGAAGAGAGAAGGGTATCAGTAAAGAAAGGTGGAGAAATATCCTCCCAGAACCAAAAAGAAGGATTGGGAATCCTACAGGGGCCCTACAACCTTAGACATTCCTCCCCATCCTCTCCCAGTCACTGTGGTGGCAAAGACACCCTCAGACTGTAGGGGATTAGAAATTAGGCTGGGTGCCTGTTCCCCGGTGTCTGGGGTCATCTATATGAAGGCTCACTCACCGTCCTTGGAATCTGGAGACTGCAGCCCACCCTTGTCCTCACTGCTGCCCCCAGGGGCAGGGGCTTCCAATTCACTGGGACCCAGGTGTTCAGAGTGGAGGAGTTCCTCTGAGGGGGACATGCAGAAAGGTGGCAGAGGTTGTGAGCACTGGGGTGAGTGAAGAGCACCCTAACAATAGAGCAATTGGGAGTTCATGCAGACAGCAGAGTCAGCCCCAAGTGTGGGGTAGCCAGAAGTGTGATCTGAGAAAGTGGGGAGCTGGATGGAGGCACAGCGGGCAGGAAGGATAGAGGCTGAAGTTTCAAGATTATGGCTGGCTTTTTTTTTTTTTTTTTGAGACAGAGTTTTGCTCTTGTTGCCCAGGCTGGTGTGCAATGGTGTGATCTCAGCTCACTGCAACCTCTGCCTCCTGGGTTCCAGCAATTCTCCTGCCTCAGCCACCTGAGTAGCTGGGACTGCAGGTGCCTGCCACCATGCCTGGCTAATTTTTGTATTTTTAGTAGAGATGGGGGCTTCACCATGTTGGCCAGGCTGGTCTCGAACTCCTAACCTCAAGTGATTTACCTGCCTTGGCCTCCTAAAGTGCTGGGATTATAGGCATGAGCACCATGCCCAGCTCAAGATGATAGCTTTTTTAAATGCTAGGAGAATCAGGGTTATGTATCAGATATCCAGGAGGAAACCACAACAGATCTGGGGGCTGCGGTAGGTCACACTTTCTGGTATGAATATAGGTTCCTTCCCTTGAATCTGGACTGGGTTTGTAACTTGCTTTAACCAATAGAATGTGGGCCCTAGCCTTAAGACCTGGCAACTTCCACTTTGATGTTTTAGAGAGCATGAATCACTATGTAGAAAATCCAGCTACCCTGCTGGTAAGACCATATGAAGAGGCTCCATGGAGAAGAGAGGCCCTGCGCCTCCTTGGAGAGGGAGAGAGGCCCATTTGTGCTAGACTCCCAGCCCCTAGATGATCTGCTAGCTAAGTACAGCCGCATGCTTGACCACTGGCAAGACCACCGAAGAACCACTCTGTTGAACCCAGACCAGATGGCAGAATCATGAACAAAGAAAAATGGTTGTTGATTTTCACGGCTAAGTTCTAGGCTAGTTTGTTACAGAGGAATAACTGAAACTGGGGGATCAACACTTAGGAATCAAGATCTGCCCTCAGAGATCGGGAATGGGGGCTGGGATAATAGGCACTCACGGATCTGGGGCCGCAGCTCCTGAGCCAGGTGGGGGTGCTGATCAAGCAGGCCCAGGCTCTGATTCACCCTCTCCTCAATCACTTGAAGGTGGGTCTGCACCTGTGGGCAAGTGGACATGAAGGATGAGCTGAGGATGCAGGCTGGAGATGAGGAAACTGAGGCAGTAGGAAGGACGAATTCAATAGCAGCCGAGGAAAAGCAGCACATATAAGGGACAGGAAGTATGGTATAAGGGTCAGGAACTGGGCCACAGGAAAAGGAAATTGAAGAATGAAGTCCAAGGAACAGAAAGTGGGGTTTGAGGGGATTCTAGAGACAGGGATTGAGGATTGGAGGGTCATATAGAAATTATGTGGTTCAAGGCAAGATTTGCAGTTTAAGAGCAAGAAAACATCCAGAAAAGGGGAATTTGAATCTGAGCGCACAGAACAGGGGTTCCAGGGAAAACAAGTGGGGTTATGGAGAAAGGAGGCTGAGGAACAGTTCCTTCGAGGAACAAGAAGGGGATTCTCGGCTGGGCACGGTAGCTCACGCCTGTAATCCCAGCACTTTGGGAGGCAGAGGCAGCGGGATCACCTGAAATCAGGAGTTCAAGACCAGCCTGAGTGACATGGCAAAACCCTATCTCTACTAAGAATATTGGATTGGAAATTATTGCGGTTTCTGGCCAGGCGTGGTGGCTCATGCTTGTAATCCCAGAACTTTGGGGGGCCGAGGGTGGATCACCTGAGGTCAAGTTTGAGAGCAGCCTGGCCAACATGGTGAAACCCCGTTCTACTAAAAATACAAAACTCAGCCAGATGTGGTGGCATGCACCTGTAATCTCAGCGACTCAGGAGGCTGAGGCAGGAGAGTCGCTTGAACCTGGGAGGTAGAGGTTGCAGTGAGCTGAGATCACACCACTGCACTCCAGCCTGGGCAACAGAGCAAGACTCTGTCTCAAAACAAAACAAAAAAGTTAGCTGGGTGTGGTTGTGGTGGTGGGCTCTTGTAATCCCAGCTACTGTAGAGGCTGAGGCAGGAGAATTGTGAGGCAGAGGCTGCGGTGAGCAGAGATCAAGCCATTGCACTCCAGCCTGGGCGACAGAGCAAGACTGTCTCAAAAAAAAAAAAAAAAAGTTATTGCGGTTTTTGCTATCACTTTCAATAGCAAAAACCACAATAACTTTTGCACCAACCCAATACAAAAGTGAGTTGGGTGTGGTGCTGAGCACCTGCAATCCCAGCTACTCGGGAGGCTGAGGCAGGAGAATCACTTAAATTCAGGAGGCGAAGGTTGCAGTGAGCTGAGATCGTGAACTGCACTCCAGCCTGGGCAACAGAGTGAGACCCTGCCTCAAACAAACAAACAAACAAACAAAAAAAGGGATTCTGGGAAAGGCAGTGAAAATCCAAGGAACAGAATGTAGGATCAAGGGGATGGTAAGTAGGAATCCAGCCGACAAGAAATAGGGGTCAAAGGCACAGCGTGTCGGGGGCCATGTTTCAGGGTCAGGAAGTAGAGCTGTAGAGCTGAGGGACTGGGAAGAGGCAGAGAAGTGATATTCGGGGGGATAGGAAGGGCTCCAAGAGACAGAAAGAGGGTCTGAGGGACAAGAGCAGAGAGCCTGAGGTGCTGGGGTCTGAGGATAGCTGCGTGTGCGGGAGCTGGAAGGATCTGAGCACCTGGAAGCGCATCTGCTGTGCCTTCTCTGGATCCACGGCCGCCACGTGCTGGTAGTGGCGCAGCGTGTGCCTCTGCTCCTTCTGCTCCGCGCGCAGGTAGCGCCGCAGGGCCATAAAGACGCGATCCGCCTGAGGAAGGGACACAGGCTGCCCAGGTCTGCCCTCACCCTTCTCGCCCTCTGCTCTCTGCCCCCACGGTCCCCACACCTGAGGCGGATCTCCCTGCAGGGCCGCCAGGAAGCCCTCCAAGGCGGCTCGCCGCTGGTCGTTGATAAGGGCGATGACACGGGTGGCATGAGTCTCCACCAGGCGCTGTCGCTCACCAGACACCTGCTCCTCCAGGGTCTGCAGAATGGACTGGAAGTGCTGGGGAGTGGGTAGGGCACAGGGTCAGGAGAGGAGAAGATGGATCAAAGGCTGGCCAAAGACAGCCTGGAAAGGCAGGGTTACATGGGGTTGGGGGTCATTCCAGGGGTCCAGGCCTGGGCAGAACCAAAGGGTAGGGATTGGAAGGGGTAGGTTCCAGGGCCAGGTAGAGTGGAGGTGGGACCAGGCCCAGTGGGAGCCAATCTGAGGGTGTAACTGTAAGATTGAGTGGGAACAGTCTGGGAGCAGAACTGGCCAATGTTAAGCTGAAAGGGACAAAGCCTTGCAGGGCTCTGGGCTGGGTCAGGGTCAAACTGGAGACAGGCTGTACCTAAATGACATGATAAGGGTGGAACCAACAGCTAATGGGGGTAACATGAGTGGGGTCTCCATGGGGTAGGTCAGGTTGAGAGAGGTGAGACAAGTAGGCAGAGCCAGGTTCGGGGGCGGGGCCTGATAGAGATGATACATCAAAGAGAGACCAAGAAGGCTCTGGCTGTATCTGCAGGGGCCCCGGCTTGGTACAGGACTCTAGAGCCGGCCCTGAGAGGCAAGTCAAGGGCAGATGGGCCAAACATGGCCAATCGGAGGAGTAGAGCAGTGTCAGGTCAGATGGTGGCTTAAGAGGAGTAGAGCCACATGTAGGCGTGGGGCCAGGAAGGGCAGAGATAAGTGGGAAGGGGTGGAACTGGATGGGCAGGGCACGGCCAGAACCACGTGAAGCTGAGCATGCTCCAGGTCGGGGACGGTCACGAGTAGGGCCCCCCTGGGGCTGTCCTACCTCATTCAGGGCCTGTCTGTCAGCTTTAGGCAGGTTCTTGGACTGGTTGTCAGCCATGGCCCATTCACGCATCACCTGCGTGGGAAACAGAGCTTCAGGATCCCAGAATCCACCCTGATCCACCTGGTGAGTCCCCCAACCCCTCTAGAAGATTTTTAGAGGCCCCAGATCCCTTAAGTCTCGGTGGTTCTTAGGTTCCCGAGAGAGAAGATCTAGAAGGAATTTAAAGTGAAAGAGAGGCTGGGCATGGTAGCTCACGCCTGTAATCCCAGCACTTTGGGAGGTCAAGACAGGCGGATCTCCTGGTTCAGGAGTTCAAAACCAGCCTGGCCAACGTGGTGAAACTCCATCTCTACTAAAAATACAAAAACTAGCTGGGCATGGTGGTGGGCACCTGTAGTCCAAGCTACTTGGGAGGCTGAGGTAGGAGAATCACTTGAACCCAGGCGGCAGAAGTTGCAATGAGCCAAGATCATGCCATTGCACTCCAGCCTGGGCAACAAGAGTGAAACTCCAACTCAAAAAACAAAAAAATAAAGTGAAAGAGTGCCATAGACCAGAGTCTCCATATAATCTGGTGGCATCTCAGTCGGATTCTAGATGGGCCATGGGTCTCTGGTCATGTTAGGGGGTGATGTTGAGGGCTCACAGTCAAAGGGGCTTAGGGAGCCTTTGCAAGTACTATCAATGTGTTCTGGAAGTTTCCTGGTATTTAGGGAGCTCTGTACTGTAGTGGGTCCTGGGGCCCCCGGTATCATCACCTCATTAATCTGGCGCATCCTACGCTCCTCCAGGTCCATCTTGGCCCTCAGGAACCCCTCGTGCTCACTGATTTCCCCAGGCATGCCGAAGTAAATATCCACACCATCTGTGGGCCTTGGGGTGGGAGTGACTACAAGACCAGGGATCAGGAGGTCAGTCTGCTGCCCACCTCCAGGCCCCCTTTTCTACTTAGAGAACCATGTTTCCTGGAGTGCACCAAAGACCATCATGTGTCCAGTTTGGCCATCGCTGCTGCCTGGCATTTTGGGAGATGTAGTTCTGGACTGGGCCTGTTCTTGCGAAACTTAGGAATCTATTACACCATCTTGTAAGCTTTCCTGAAATGATCCTCAGGACCTACCCAATGGCCCCTCTACTCCCAAGTACCCCCAGGTTAGCCCTTCTTCCTCTGTTTTATCCAAAGCTACTCCCATCTTTTCCCCTCAGTTGGGTCTTTCCCTTAGTCCCTCCCAAAGACACCCCCAGCAAGACTCTGCCAGATCCTTCTACCTCCATGGTGGAGAGGCCTAGGGGTTCAGAGACTGTCTCACCTTTGCTGACCACTGCAAGGGTATGGGAGCTTGGAGGTGGCACCCTTTCCTCCTCCTCTTCCTCTTTAGCCTGCGGAGGCTCCACGAAGTAATCATCGACTGGCTGCGGGAAAGATTCCTCCTCTTCCTCATCCTCAGCCCCCTCTGCTTTGCCCCCCGGGGGCCAGGACCGGGTGGAGGGGTCACTGAGGGAACAGGAGAGGACTCAGACAGTAAGAACCCAGGCCGAGGCTCCCAGACTGCCATCCCCTTCCTCAGGAACCTTGGGAAGGGCATGGAGGGTTCCCTCCCACTCACCCAACTGCTGTCCCAGATGGGTCAGGGGTCCCTGGAGGGGGACAGCACACATACTCCACACCACGGAACCGATCTGAGCCACAGGGCAAAAGCATGCCCGAGCCGTGCAGGATGAGGCCCTGGGAGCTGCAGGCCTGTGGGAAGAGTGGGCCCAGATGCCAAGATTGTGGGGTATGGGGTGGGTAGATGGGGAGCCAGGCTGCCTGGATCTAGGGGATTGATGAGGCTAGGAGCCTGGATTCCTGGTTCTGGAGGAAGGGGTTGGGGGCATGAAATTCCTAGATCCCAGTGGGAAGAGGATGCTGGTGGCCCAGACTCCTTGGTTCTGGTGGAGGAGGGTGTTAGGGGCTCGGGCTCCTGGGTTCTAGCGGGGAGGGGACAGGTGGGCCAAGGTCCTGACCTCCTGCGCCTCCTGATGCCTCCGGGTTGAACTCTCACATTCGTCCATGCGCTCCTGGTGCAAGAACCGGCAGCCTTCGGGCACCAGCAGGGCCTCACTCACAAATTCACCAGCTGGGAGCGTGGGACACCAGGGTGAGATCCTCCCACAGCCACCAACCCCACCCTCCTAAGAATCCAGATATTTTATCCTCAGAGGCTTCTCTGCCCCACTTAGGACACAAGCTCCCAGCCCCTTAATGTGGGCCTGAGAGAGGGGCTCAGAACCTCGCCTCTCGGAAACTCCCATCTCAGTGTCCCCCGGCCCACCCCAACCCCTAGCCACATGGACTCACGCAGGCAGTGGAAGGGCACAACCTGGTGGTGGGGGTGGGCGCAGTGGCCGCTCCGGGGACCCCCGCACCAGTGCTCCATGGGGATGGTCTGAGTAGCCTGCTCTACACGTGCAATCTGCAGCTCCGGGTACATCTGGGGGGATCAGGTGGGAACAATCAGTCCACTGCCCCGCCCCTGCCAGGCACCCCTCTCCACTGGCCAGGTCCTTTTTTTTTTTTGAAAGGGAGTTTTTGCTTTTGTCACCCAGGCTGGAGTGCAATGGTGTAATCTCGGCTCACTGCAACTTCCACCTCCCAGGTTCAAGAGGTTCTCCTGCCTCAGCCTCCTGCGTAGCTGGGATTACAGGCACGCACCACCATGCTCGGCCAATTTTTGCATTTTTAGTAGAGATGAGTTTTCTCCATGTTGGCCAGGGTGGTCTCGAACTCCTGAGCTCAGGTGATCCACCCCACTCAGCCTCCCAAAGTGCTGCGATTACAGGAGTGAGCCAACGCGCCTGGCCAGGTCCCTTTTCAAGGCTCTAATATTCATGAGGACATCGCCTTCCTCGACCCTGCCTCTCCAAAGCACCAGCCTTAGATATCCAAGCCCCTCGTGCCCATTGGCCACGCCCACTAGCAGTTTTCCTTTAAAAGTCCCGTCATCTTTAAGGCTTATCCCTTTTCCTGTGCTGTTTCTTTCCGAAGGTCGGTCTAAGCCCACCTCTTTGGTTACTCCTCCCCGCAGTCAGGTTTGTCTCCCCAGGTCTCACCCTCCTTTGGGGCCCCACCTTTTTATCTGTTCCGCCTCTCCAAAACTCTTCCCTTTACAGAGTCCAGGCTTTTCATAGCCACGCCTCCCAGCTCTCCGCGCTTTCATTGGGCTCCACCTCTTTCCCCATCTTGCTGGTCTTTAAGGTCTTTTTATCTTAGCCCCGCCTCTCCTTTCGCCACTCCCCACTACACCTCTACTTTTTACGAAGACCACCAGATTGCTAAGCCCCACTTCTCTAGCCATCTCGCGGTTCTCCCCACTTTCCTGACTTAGTATCTCAAAACAGGTTCCCTGCCCTGGCGTAGCGGAGCCTCTTTGTTGGCCACGCCCCCCAGTCCCCACGCCTTAGATCGTGCAGCACCTTGGACCACGCCTTTTGCAAGTCTAGCTTTCTAAGGGCGGCCCCGCCCCATTTGGGGCCCACTTTCCGATAGCCCTGCCCCTCCCGCTCGGCCCCACCCACCTGTCTGCAGTACTCCAGCACGCGCTGCGGGTCCCGGAGACAGCGCCGAGAGCGCTGTGGGTCTGGTTCCCAGCGGCCGGTGCGCAGGTCCCGGTGAAGGGTTGGGCGCCCGCATAGTCCAGCCACCTGGGCTGACCCTGGGGCCTGGATGGAAGTGGAGGAGGGGACAGTGAGGGCCCGGGGGACGTTGGCACGAGGGTCCTCTGGTTCTTTACTCCCTGGGACCGAGACCTCCAGAACCAGCCACCTCCCCCCAAGCATCGCACACCCGCCTCCATGGAGGCACGGTTCCCTGGGAAACAGCTCCCGTAGGGCGGGGGCGCCCCAGCTCTCCCGTTGCTATCGCTACCCGAGTCCTCCGGGATTCTCTCGGCCTTGTTGCCGCGGAGACAGACTCCGCCCCCACCCCAGTGCAGTCGCGCTGGAGACGGAAGGGGTTAAACCTGAATCGCGGAGGAGGCCAGAACCCAGGCGTTCTGTCCCCTCCTCCCTCCATCCCCTGCTCAGGCTCCGGTTGCAGGGTGCAAAGCTGACAAGGCCTGGCTTCAGGGGCCTGCAGTCCTGGACACCAGGCCCTTGAGGACTAGGGAGCTACATCTGGTTGGGGTGGGTGGTGACTGGAGGACTGAAGTCCTGGGTCCTGGGAGGCTGCGAGGGCCCCCCATATGGGTCCAGAGGATACAAGGGGTCTGGATTTTTGGATCTAAGTGCCTCACTGCTTGGTGGGTCCTATGTCCAGGCGGGAGGGGGCTGGGGCCGAGTCACCTGGGTCTGGAGAGGGGCTGGACTTCTGGGACCAAGGGCTGTAAATAGAGCAGCTCCTATGCCCGGAGTGGGAGGGGGCTGGGACGTCAGATGATGGGGGAGCTGGGGCCTGGAGCCCTGAGTTCGTAAATGCGTTTGGGGGGCGCCTGGGGGCTGACCACCAGGCTGGAAAGACCGCGCTTTCGGCCCTGGACATGTCCGCGCCGGCGTCCAGAGGCCCGGTCCCGCCCCTTCCCCATCCCCCAGGACCCGGCCCGGCCTCACCTCGGCCGCGCCGGGGTTCCCACCGGCCAGGCTCCCGACGGCGGGATGCGCGCGCAGAAGCAGCAGTAATAGTGGCAGCAGCAGCGGCAGCGGCGGCTGGCCCCGGCGGCGACCCAGACAGCTAGCAGCGGGGTTGGCGGGCCCCATGTCCCGGCCCTTGCGCCCTCACGTCCCCTGCACTCCCGCCCGGCCCGGCCCCAGCGGTGACAGGAGCTCCCAGAGCCACCGCCGCCACTTCCTCCTCCCGCCGCCCCCGGGCTGCGCCGGCGCCGCCAGCCCCGCCCCGCGCCGGCCCCGCCTTCCTGGCCAGGACAATAGCGTGGCGGCTCCGCACAGAGTGGAACAGCTCGGGAACCCCAGGCGGGAGCCTGCGCCAGGCCCCCGCCCCTCGAGATTCCAGGGGTCCCGCCCCTTGAAGGGCTCAGCCAGGAGTCCGGCTACGGGCTCCGCCCGTTGTGGATTTTGAACCATCTCGCAGGACTTTCACCCTCTTAGACCCAGATACACACAATCAGTTTTGTCCTCCAAGGATGCAAGCGTCGGCGACCCTCGTACCCCAGTAAATTCCTCTGTTAAGGGCTCAGGAATACAGGTCTCCAAAATGTCCCCAATCAAGAAGGCAGCAGGGGAGGGTGAGACCCAGTCCCCTCCTCTTTCAGATCCAGGAGTCAGGGCACTAGGTTCCTTCTCTCAGGACCAGAGACCAAGCCCCCAGGACATTCTCCCTCAGACCCAGGAGTTCAGTCTTCCTGCTCTGCTTCCCAAGGGTCCCAGGGGCGTGTACCTTTAACTCCTAGCTCAAGGATCCATGAACCACAGCCCCCAGGACCTTTCTTTAAGGATCACCTAAGCAGACACCAGCATCATGCCCACTGTGGATGCAGCGCCTCAGGATTAGGGTCTGGACCTCCACCCTTGCTGTAAGGACCAGGGGATTGTCATTTTCCTACCCATAGTCTCCCCTTCCCTGCCCCCCTTCAGGGCTCACTTGTTTGCCTCCTCTAATGAGAGTGTAGTATTCTGTCTTCTCCAGAACCTCTGGGGCAGCCCTGTCACATGTATGCAACTGTGTGGACATCTGTTTGTGTGTCTGTGCATACATGCCCATGTGTGTGTCTGTTTCTGTTTGCAGCTTGTGTGTGTGTGTGTGTGTGTGTGTGTGTGTGTGTGTGTGTGTGAAGATGTATATAAGCCCATGGTCAGGCACAGCGGCTCTCGCCTGTAATTTCAGCACTTTGGGAGGCCTAACTGGGCCAATCACTTGAGGTCAGGAGTTTGAGACCAGCCTGGCCAACATGGTGAAACTCCATCTCTACTAAAAATACAAAAATTAGCCAGGCGTGGTGGCGGGTGCCTGTAATCCCAACTATTGGGAGGCTGAGACAGAAGAATCACTTGAAGCACGGGAGGTGGAAGTTGTTTTGAGGCAAGATCACACCACCGCACTCTAGCCTGGGTGACAGACTGAGACTCCATCTCGAAAAATAATAATAATAAAATAAAAGAGCCTAGACCAGGTGTGGTGGCTCATGCCTGTAATCCAGCACTTTGGGAAGCTGAGATAGGCTGATCACTTGAGCTCACAAGTTCAAGACTAGCCTGGCCAATATGGTGAAACACTGTCTCTACAAACAAATAGAAAAAATAGCCGGATGTGGTGGCATGTACCTGTAGTCCCAGCTACTTGGGAGGCTGAGGTGGAAGGATGGCTTGAGCCCAGGATGCGGAGGTAGCAGTGAGCTGAGATTATGCCAGTGCACTCCAGCCTAGGTCATAGAGCCAGACCTTGTCTCAAGAAGAAAAAAAAAGCCTAGAGTACTTTGCAGGTAGCAAGAGACTGACAGGTGGCTCACAGTTTTACTCCTACAGCCACCTCATAGGCTAGCGTAGAGGAGGGACCTTGGGACAGGTCTAATGGACCCTTCCTTGATGGAGGGTAATAATGCCAGTAGACTCCCTAAGACACATTTGCCTCTTTGACTTTTCTTTATTATTAAACATAAATATTTTTATCCAGAGATTCCCCTTTGCCCCCACAGTGATAATTCTCACCGCATCCCCACTCCTTGGGTCCAAGTCTTTCTAAGTCTTTTTTTTTTGAGATGGAGTTTCAATCTTATTGCCCAGGCTGGAGTGCAATGGCACGATCTTGGCTCACTGCAACCTCCACCTCCCAGGTTCAAGGGTTCTCCTGCCTCAGCCTCCTGAGTAGCTGGGATTACAGGCACGCACCCTTTTCTAAGTCTTTAAGGAAAGTGGAATCAAGATGGTGGCCATCTTCGGTTCCTAGGGAGTGTATGGTCATCTTGGTTGCACTTCCATTGGCCAAGCAAAGTTCCCCTCAGGGAGAGCCAGGGTGGGGCCTGGTATGCTCTTCATCTTCATCTATCCTATGCGACCTTTCTTCTCAATGCAGATGGTCATCTTGAAATATCTTCTTTCAGTGGCTAGAAACAACTCCCATCTCTGCCCCAAACTCTCAACACCTGCTGCCCTGTCCCTCTCTCTAGTCAAAGGGCCTACCTGCCATCTGGAATCTCTTTTACACCAGGGAATAGGTGGGCATATTGGGCGGTCATGTTGCTTCCACTTGGGGCATCCCCTTTGGCTGAGCTGACTATCCCCAATGCTCCTGGCAATTGTCATGATCCTTCCCTCCCCCAAGTGTTCAATTTTAGAGTAGTAAGATTGCCAACTTGTTCTGGCTACTCAGAAATCAGGACACTTCGTTATGGCAAGTTGGAGATCCCAGGCCTCTTCCATTACAGAGGTGTCACACATGAGTCTGGAGGCGCGGGTGGCTAGGTGTGGGGAAGGCAGCATACGGGAGGTGGGGAGTCCCGGGGGCCAGATCTGGGGGTCCAAAGGATGTGGGTTTGATGTAGCTGGTGAAAGCCCGAGGGTGGGGTGTGGTGAGGTAGCCTGCCCGGGCTCTGTACAGTCTGCAGGGGGGGACTATGCCCAGGTGTGGGTTGAAGTCATAGAAGGTAGGGGTCTCTGGGGGCCCAAGGGGGGAGGTGGGTGGCAGGAAAAGGCCTCCTCCAGGGGCTTCGCCAAGACTCAGGCTCACACTGACTCCTCGGACCTTGTAGTAACCATTAGTTGGGTCCTGAGGGGACAAATGGGGCTCAGTTAGGTGTGTGAGCGTTCGGGGTGGTGGTGGGGGGAAGGGTCACTGATGGAGAGACACACTGAAATAGACCAGAACTTGAGAGAGATGAAAAGAGACAGGAGTGGGCAGAGAGGGGGTGTCAGTGTGGAAGGTGCAGAGGGAACAGGACAGAGGCACTCGCCTGCCCAACAGCCCCTAGGCTTTGATTCAGTGTCACACCCTCTGTTGCTGCTGCAAGACATGTCACTAGGATAGAAGTGGACCCTGTCCTCACAGAGATCCCACACCAAGGGAAAAATGACAAATCATGAGATAGCACCCAGAGGGGTCAGGGCTGTGCCTGGGAAAGGCATAGGCACGGACAGGGGCTGTGATTGGGGAGCCCTTAGCATAGTGGGTGGGATAGGGAAGCCCAGGTCAAACTGGTCATGGCTGTGATGGGCAGAACACAGGCAGAATGATTGGGCTGTCATGACAGAAGCACGGGCTTCCTAGGGCAAGAAATGTTTGAGCTGAGACCGGAGGAATAACGGAGGGAATTAGGTAGACATGGAAAGGAAAGTAGGAGTGTTTCGGGCTAAGAGAATGACATGTTCATTGGGCGTGGTGGCTCATGCATGTGATCACAGCACTTTGGGTGGCTGAGGCAGGTGGATCATCTGAGCTCAGAAGTTCGAGACCAGCCTGGCCAACATGGTAAAACCCCATCTCTATCAAAAATACAAAAAAAAAAAAAAAAAAAAAAAAAAAAATTAGCCAGTTACTTGGGAGGCTGAGGCAGGAAAATGGTTTGAACCCAGGAGGTGGAGGTTGCAGTGAGCTGAGATTGTGCCACTGCACTTCAGCCTGGGCAACAGATCAAGACTGCATCTCAAAAAAAAGAGGAAAAGAATGGCATGTGCTAGGTACATGGTATGTGCAGAGGAGAGAGAGGAGTGCTCCGGCCTGGAGATGGGCTAGGGTCAATGAGATAGGACCCCAGAGGAAGGACAGGTTTGGGAAGATGTGGGGCCAGTGTAGGACCTGGTGGCTGAAAGGGGTTTGATAGTGATGAGGAGAGCACAGGCAGAGCGAGCCCCAGTCTGGGCTTGGGATGGAGGCTGGGGCTGGGACAGATGTGTGAGCAGAGTCCACAGATAGGCAAACTGAAGCTGGGAGCTGGGTAAGATGGCCCAGGGGTAGGAGGAGGGGGATGAGGAGCTGGGTCCCAGTTCTGGGGGCAACAGAAGGAAAAAGGAGGGGACAGGCATGGGAGAGAAATGGAGATACAGAGGAGGGAGCTCCGCCCCACCCAACACTCACCTTGGTCTGCAGAGCTCCTTCTTCCTCCAGAACCAGATCACTGTGGTCAGTGTGCACAATGGGGCCCTGGGGTAGGGAACTTAGTGAGAGGAAATAATCAGAGGATCCCCCCACCCCAATGCCAGACTCCAAGGACCTTCAGCCAGCCAGTGGGAGCCTGGCAGGAGACAGTAAGAGCACCAGAGCTGGGGACTGCACTCAGAACAATAAAAGGGTTATAGGAGGCTAGTCAGTGGCTCATGCCTGTAATCCCAGCACTTTGGGAGGCCGAGGTGGGAGGATCAGCTGAGGCCAGAAGTTTGAAACCAGCTTGGCCAACATGGCGAAACCTCTACTAAAAATGCAACAATTAGCCAGGCATTGTTACAGGTGGGGGGTGCCTGTAATTCCAGCTACTCAGGAAGTTGAGGAACAAGACTCACTTGAACTGGGAGGTAGAGGTTGCAGTGAGTCGGGATCATACAACTGCATTCCAGCTTGGACGACAGAGCAAGACTCTGTCTCAAAAAAAAAAAAAAAAAAAAAAAGGTGGGGTGGCTGTGGGGATATACTAGGCCTAGGGAATAACTGGGTCAGGGGAATGGACTTGGGTGACATTGGAGTTTGGGGTCATTGTTAAGACTAGAGCCCTCAGGCTGGGCATGGTGGCTCATGCCTGTAATACCAGCTCTTTGGGAGGTCGAGGCGGGTGGATCACCTGAGGTCAGAAGTTCGAGACCAGCCTGGCTAACATGGGGAAACTCCATCTCTACGAAAAATACAAAATCAGCTGGGTGTGGTGGCAGGTGCCTGTAATCCCAGCTACTTGGAAGGCTGAGGCAGGAGAATCACTTGAACCAGGGAGGTGGAGGTTGCAGTGAGCCGAGATTGTGCCACTGCACTTCAGCCTGGGTGATAGAGTGAGACTCTGTCAAAAAAACAAAAAACAAAACAACAAAAATTCATAGAGACAGGGTCTTGCTCTGTCGCCCAGCCTGGAGTGTATGGTGCAATCATAGCTCCTTGCTGCCTCTCCAGGCCCACTTCGGTGTCCTGAGTAGCTGGGACTATAGGCGTATGCCACCATACCCGGTTCATTTTTTATTTTATTTTGTATTTTTGTAGAGATGAAGTCCCCCTATGCTGCCCAGGCCGGCTTTTAATTCCTGACCTTAAGTGATCCTAGTGTCTCCGCCTCCCAAAATGGTATTACAGGCGGCAGCCACCACGCCCAGCCTTAGGGCCCTATTTGAGTTTGGGGGCCCTCTTGGGACTGGGCTATTACTTGGGTTTGGAGACACGGTAGTGTCTGGGGACCCTGGCATCCTACCCGGTCCTCTCCGCTGCCCATCTCCTCTTCCTCGGGTCCTCGCGAACTGGAGCCGTCGCTGCTGCCCGGGATTCGCATCAGGTTCTTCTGCTCCGGGAAAGAGGCTGAGGCTGACGAACAGCGAGGGGCGGAGTTAGAGGGGGGCGGAGTTAGCGATGGGCGGGGTGACAGTGTGTGCAGACCAATAAGTGGGAAGAGAGAGGACTGGGAACCAACGAGGCGGATCGGGTGGGGCTGTTGAGAACCAATGAGAATCCTTCCCAGGCCGAAGAGCGTGACCCTGGGAAGGTCGAGTTAGGGCCTCAGGAGAGCTAAGCCCGATTCCGGGGTAGAAACCTGAAGGCGACCTGCAGGACTGGAGCCAGGGCCCAAGGCCAGGTCAGGTCACTGGGCAGGCAGGGTGTGTGTGGGGTTACGGTGTGTGTGGGGTTGGGGACTGAGGAGCAGGGGCGGGGCTCAGGCACTGACCCTTGCTGTGGCGCCAGCAGCAGAGGGCCACCCCAGTGATGACCATAAGGAGAGTCGTGGTGGCAGCAGCCACTCCGGCCACTATCCGCACAGTGGGTAGCAAGTCTGCAGGGAGCAGAGGGGCATCCTGAGAAGGCTGAGGGGGAACCAGGAAACGGGGGGGCTCAGGGACTGAGTTTGGGATCCCTGGGTTCAAAACGTCTCACATTTGGAGAGTCAAAGACCCTTGAATTTGGGTCTTTGAATTTTTCAAGTATGTGAGTTTAAATTCCCTGGCTTTAGGGAGTCTTAGAGTTTGAGGGGTCCTTTACTTTGCAATTTGCTTTGCAGTCGTTGGAGGTTCCCTTTTTGGGGCCCCTCAGTGTGAGGGGTCTCTCAGTTTAGGATTCAGAATGTGAAGGCATTTGTGGTTGCGGGTCCTGGGAATCCATGAGTCCACAGTTTTGAGACTCCCAAGGTTTGGAGGTCTCTGCATTTGAGGGTTTGAGGTTTGACAGCCCTCGGTTGGGGGAATCCCTGCATTTGTGGGGTTTAGACTCAAGATTTGGGGTCTTCAGGCTGGGGTCTCACCTCTACGGCCCAGGCTGGCCCTGGCACCTCCCTCACCCAGTCGGTTCCGGGCACTGCAGTTAAAGCTCCTGCTAAAGTCAGACTCCTGGGTCCCCGAAATGTGTAGCACAGAGATCAGGCCTGGACCCTGTCCCTCATGGCCCTCCGGGGCAGGGAATGTCTCCACCAGGAAGCGACCCCGAGACCCTGCTTCCAGGAAACCCTCATCCCAAGACCAGACCTGGGGGCACAAAAGAGGGAGGACATCGAGGAGACTGAGGAGTGGGGGAAGAAGGGGGAGTGATGTCTGGGAAGTCAGAGACGGTCACAGCAGTTTCGGAGGGCCAGGTGGGAGGTCAGGGATCACGGCTGGATGGGTCACGAGTGGAGTGACATTTCCTTACCACAGCGTCTGGGGCGGGAGAGGCGAAAACCAGACACTGGAGGCGGGCGGGACCCCTCAGGAAGGCAGGCGAAGAGTGTAGGGCCGTCACTACTGGGGGAGCTGGGATGGAGACAATGGGTCACTCAGGAGAGATCTTGCCCCAAAGACTGTAACAAAGCCGGGCCGGGCCAAGGCACTCTCATCCAATCAGGCCACGCCGTTTCCAAACTCAGATTCCCCTAAAAGCCTCGCCTTCGTTAGGTCCAGTCTCCATGCCCCGCTGGGTGTAAAGCTCTTTCCAGGCCACTCCCACTGTATTAGGCCTGGTCCCCCAGTCCACTCCCAATCCAAGGGCCCGCCAGGTGCCCTAGGAAGCCCCGCCTTCTCACCGTTCACGGTCAGGCGAGCCTCCGCGGCGCCGCCCCCCAGGCCCGAGAGCCCAGGCTCAGCCCTGCACACATAGTCGCCTGCGTCCTCGGGCCCCACCGACCGAAGGCGCAGCGTGGGTCCAGAGCCCAGCACCTGCGACAGGGAAGGTGCGTCAGAAGCCGGATTTGCAAGGAAACCCGGTTCCCCGCTAGCTACTGCCTCAGATTTAGGTTTGCACCTGCGCGCCACCGCGGCGGGTCCAGATTACGCGTGGAAGCGGGTTCCCGCGCCAGGCACAGATGAAGGAAGCGTCTTCCCCCGCGTCCACCGACACGGGCTCCGGCTTTGCCTGTAGAATCGGCCCAACTGGACGAGGGAGACGAGGGGTCACATGGCCAGGGCAGCATGCAGCCCCTGACCCGGGATCAGCCCCACAGAAACACGACACCCTCTAGGGCGCAAGAATAAGCCCCAAATTCACACGCTTCTCCTCCTCCTAATAATCCACGCCCACTCTCCCGGCCCCGCCCCTCCAGGTGCCGCCCCAACAGCCCTGAAAATCACACCCACATTTGACCACACCCACAGCCCTGCCCCCACTCACACAGCACATCCAGCGCAGTGGTGCGGTTGGCGCTACCCACGGCGTTGCTGACCTCGCAGGAAACGGGCTCAGTTAGGAACGAGGCATCTGCCACGACTTCCAACCTTGGCCCGCGGGCCCCGAGCACCGGGGAGCCCCCTTTTGCCCACCTGAGGAAGTGGTGGCGCAGTTAGTGTTGTCCCTGCTCTCCCGCACACCTACTCTGGTCCCAGCCCTTCCCAAGCTCGTCTTGGGGCTGGGGAGAGGTGGTCTTGGTCCTCACCTGTAGCCTGTGACAGGAGGCTGGGCTGTGGCGTGACACAGGAAAGTGACCTTCTCTCCCTCCTGTACAGTGTGTGGCTCAGCAGACAGAGTTACCTCTGGGGGGTCTGTGAGGGTGGGACGATGGTCAGGACCAGGAACACCTCTGTCACTGGCCTAGGGGTCCAGTCCCTAGTTCCTCCACCCCAGGAGTCTAGGCTCGTAGTCCCCTTCTTTCTTTGAGCCAGGAGTCTAGGCTTTCAGTTCCAAGTTCCTCCAGGTACCCCAATGTGCCAGCCTTCTGTCCTCTCCTACTCTCCCAGATGTGGGAGTCTAGGCCCAGCTTCCTCTTTCTCCAGGGACCCCAGCCATCTGTCCTCTCCTGCTCAGAGTCTCACTTTGTGACCAAAGCTGAAGTGCAGTGGCACTATCTTGGCTCACTGCAACCTCTGCTTCCCAGGTACAAGGGATTCTCCTGCCTCAGCCTCCCACGTAGCTAGGATTACAGGCATGTGCTACCTCGCCCAGCTAATTTTTGTATTTTTAGTAGAGACGGGATTTCAACATGTTATCCAGACTGGTCTCAAACTCCCGACCTCAGGTGATCCGCCCACTGTGGCCTTTCAAAGTACTGGGAATACAGGCATGAGCCACCATACCCGGTCCTCTCCTGCTCTTTTAGATCCAGGGTCCAGGCTCCAGTTTCCTGGTTCCCCAGGGGCCACAGTCCTCTCCTTCCTCATACCCAGGAGTCAGGGCCCCACACCCCTCTTTCCCAGGGCTGGCTGCACTCACACTGCAGGCTCAGTGTGATAGCTGTGTCCCTTCCCGCGGGAAGGGCCTGGCTCCAGGCCCGGCAGACCAAGGTGGCTCCATCATCATGGCTGGAAGGAGTCAGGGTTAAGGTGCTCTCCACTGACTCAGGGGTCCCTTCCTTCAGCAGGGTCTGGAGGGATGGATAACAATAATAATACCATCTACCGCTTATATCGGGGGTGTTCAATCTCTTGGCTTTCCCTGAACCACATTGGAAGAAGAATTGTCTTGGACCACACATACTAACACTAATGATAGCTGATGAGCTAAAAAATTACAAAAAAAAAGTCTCATAATATTTTAAGAAAGCTTACCAATTTGTGTTGGGCCTCATGTGGGAGTCCAGACCCATGGGCCACAGGTTGGACAAACTTGCCTTACTTATATAGTGCTCACTATGTGTTGGGCACTCTTCTGGGCATTTATGGGTATTTATTTAATTCTCACAATACCCTGTGACATGCATGCTATTATTATCCCAATTGTATAGATAAGGCAACTGAGGCACAGAGAGGTTAACTAACTTAATAGATCAGTCAAGTAGCAAGTGGCTGAGCCATGATTTGAACCTAGGTAGTCTGGCTCTAGAATCTTTCCCCTGCATCATATTCCAAAAGTCCAAACCCTTGAACCCCTGCCCTCCCATGTCTTCTTCTCCTCTGGATGAGCCTGTGGTTAGAGTGGATCCCAAGTATCCCTGAATGGGCAAAGGCTAGAACAGGAATTTGGATCTGACCTGATGGAAGGTGATTCCATCCAACCGGACCCCATCTCGGAACCACAGCAATTCAGGAGTAGGGCGGGCATCCCCACGGCTCCGACACGTCAGGTTTGCAGGAATTCCAGCAACCAGAGACACAGAGGGGCCGCCCAGCACCTGGGGGGCTTCTGGGGGAACTGCAAGGTGGATTTGGGGTCAGAGATGGATCCTGATCTTCTCAGCTCCAATTGACCACTCCCATGGGCTCCCTGGGCTCTGAAACTCCCAGCTAGTACTGGCTGCCCCCTTGGGCTCCCAGTGGACAAGTGGGTGAGGTCCTCACCCAGCACGTGCAGTTGGGCTGGTCTTGAGCGGAGGCCTGCTTGTGTAGCCTGACATTCATATGATGCTTCATCCTCTAGCTCCACAGGCCTAATATGGAGGTCATGCTGGCCTTTGGCTGCGTTCCCTGATATCCAGTACCGGGACCATCCTGGAGTCAGAGAGGATGCAGTCAGCATGCCATGGTTCTGAGATCCTGGCCTCAGGCCTCCAACCCCTAGACATCCCCCACTGGAAAACTGGCTCACACCCTTGGTGGTAAGACACTATTAGAAACTGTGTACTGGGCCCGGAGAAGCTCTAACTTCCTCCTAACCTAGAGTCACTGCAAACTTGGGGGTAATAAAGTCAGAAAGGAAAGCAAGAAAATGATTGCCATAAAAGTAAAGTTAGATAGTACTTCTGGAGTGAGGGGGAGGCGTGCTGTGACAGGGGAAAGGAATATTTTTGGGGAGCTTCTGGGGAGCTAGCAATGAATGGACTTGAGTATTGGCTGTGTGAGTGTCTTTTATTTGTTTACTGTACTTTTTTGCATTTATGTTTTCTCTCTCTCTCTCTCTCTCCCCTTCTCCCCTTCTCTCTCTTTCTCTCTTTCCATCTTGCCATTGCCTGGAGTGCAGTGGCTTAAGCATGGCCACAGTGATGAGCCATTTGATGAGCAATGGTGAGACCTTGCAGTGGCTTGATCATGGCTCACTGTAGCCTTGAACTCCTGGGCTCAAGCAAGCCTCCCACCTCAGCCTCCTGACTAGGACTACAGATGCACACCACTGCGCCCAGCTAATTTGTTTATGTACACACACACACACACACACATACACAGAGTAGAGATAAGGTCTTGCTATGTTGCCCAGACTGGTCTCAAACTCCTGGCTTCAAGTGACCCTCTGACCTCAGCCTCCCAAAGCGCTGGGATTACAGGTGTGAGCTACCGCATGTGGCCTATGTATTATTTCACAATAACATGATAATTCTCAAACTCTATTCTCACCCCCAAAGAAACAGCTCAAAAATCAGGAGTTCTAAATGTTTACCCGAGCCCATCCATTTCCCAAACTTGAAAATGTCAAAATAGAAACTTCAGATACAGCCGAGCCTAGGACCTCCACTCCTAGCCGGCCCGTCCCAGCGTGGAGAGAACAGCCTTACCTGGCAGGTCCCGTTGGCCCCCTAGGGCCAGCCCACTCTTAGTCCACTGAACCAGCCCCCGGTAGGCGCCCAGAGCACACGGCAGCCTGGCCTCCTCCCCCAGCAGCACCACCAGGTCCTCCGGCTGTTGCAGGAAATGGGGCGACGGGCCTAGGAGAATGGGGGGGCAGCAGGGCTGAGCCTAGCACCTTCTAGAGCCCCCTCATTCAGGATCCAGGAGTTCCAGCCCCAGCCCCTTTCTCCCTAGTGAAGCGGCAGTCCGCAAGCAACCCCTCCCCACACCCCATATTCCTCTGATCCCCTCGCGAGGTACCTGCGCGCCCTCTGAAGCAGATGAGGAGGATGAGGAGGGCGGGGCCCCGCATCCTGAGCGTGTGTCTCCCAAGGTTTACGAGATTTGCCGTCGTAAGGGCCTCCCCGCCAACTTCTTTTTCGGAAGCACGCCTCCTGTCACCCTGGTCTGGAGCCCCCTTCGCGCTCGACTCTTCGCCCTAGCCTAGAGAACCCCTGTTTCTGGCCTGGAGTCCTCCAAGGCTGCTCATCTGCCGCCTGTGACGCTCCGAAACTTCTGCCAGTCCCGCGCCCTGGGTCTCTGGGAGACCCCAGGAGGGCCCGGTCCTGCTCGTCCCGCCCCGATCCGCCCCCTGGAGCTCCGCCCTCTTCCCATTGACAAACTCCCGCGGCCCGGACCCGAAGAATGGAGGACGCAGGGCGGGGTCCCCGGCGGGAGGGCGCCCCCAGCTCAATTGGGGTCTGGGAGCCGGAACACCTGGATTCGAGGAGGGGGTCCTGGCTGGGTGGGACATCTGCGCGCTGCCGGGGTTGGGGGGCAGGCATGGGGGTGAGGAGGAGGGAAGGGAGAGAGTGGAAGAAACTTGCTTAGCCCAGGTCCTGGAGGGACTGCACTCAGTGGAAACCGAGCTATAAATGGAAGCCCCTGGGGCCTCGCCAGTATCCGCGTCCTGGGGGAGGCGGGGTCAGGGGCTCCCCCGGGCCTGCCCCGGGCCTGCGGGTCGGGAAGAGGGCATGCCAGTGCCTGGGGGACAGCTGGGACCCCTGTCTCGACTCCCCCAGCCTCAAAATCCGTCCTCAAAATATCCCTCTGTTCCCTTGTAACTGCTGCAAACTGCAGCGTGTTCTAAGACCCAGGAATCCAGGCCCCCGGCCCCTCCTTTCCCAGGACCCCGCAGTCCCGACCCAGCCCCTCTCCCCACTGGGCCTGCTGGGCCCCTCGGCCTGGTTGCCGGGCGACGGCTGGGAGGCGACGGTGCCGGTGCCGGGCCCGGGCAGGCAGGGAGGCTGGGAACCACGCAGCTTGTCCTGACGGCTCCATGCAGCCCAGCTGGGGCGTTCCCACGCTGCGCAGCTGGCCGAGCAGGTGGGAGGGACCCCGAGCAGCCTGAAGGAGGGCTGGGGGGCTGGGACGCTGCTCTGACATTCCTGGACCTCTAGGAGCTGGGGACTCCAATTCTTGCGTCCCTAAATGGTGGGTGGGGTTGGGAGTGGGGTTGGACTTACAGGATTGTAAGGGACTGGTAGTTTAGGACTTTGCTGGCTGATACTCTGATGGCCTGATCTCCCGGTTCCTTGAGAGGCTGGAGACTCAGTTCCTAGGTCTCCTGCCTGCAGCATGGTGCACTTGGAAGAGGGTGACAGGGGTCAGAATATCTGGTCTTAAGTCTTAGAGTCAGTGGATTTAACCACCAATCTCTCCCCACCCCCACACAGGCCCAGGAGGATTTGAAAATCAGACAGTGAACATCTGTCCTAAGTCCTCTGTGTGTGTGTGTGTGTGTGTGTGTGTGTGTGGAGGAGGAGGAGGAGGCATGGGGGCTGGTAGGGTGGGCAGAAGGATCAGAGGCCCAAATTCCTAAGTCCTTGGAGAGAAGGGACTGAGATTCCAGGGTCTGAGAAGGGAGGGATCTGGAGGCCTGCACTCCTGGCTTCTATGTGGCATATCTAGTGCCTGGCTTTTGAAATCGGACGAACATGGGGCCAGAACTCCTGAGTCCTGGGGAGGAACCCAAGTAGTGGGGCTGTTTTTCCAGACACTTGACACCGCTTCCCCTTCCTGGCCCTCTAGGGCTCCGGGCATGGAAAAATGGAGAACCCAAGGTCCCAGGAGCATTTGGAGGAGGAAAACAGCCAAGGTGGAGGGTGGAAGGTTTGAGCTAATTAAAGGTTTCAGCAAGGGACAGCTCCACATTCTGGCCCCTAGGGACACCATCTGGCGAGGGCCCCCAGGACAGAGACGCCCCCACAGCTCAGCTGGGCATCCAGCCCATTTCCCAGGGGTGTAAGGGGCAGTTGGGAGAGGGGAGGTGGGAGGAGGGCAAGAAGTCGAGCATGTGAGGGAAGAGGGAAGGGCAGCATCAAGGATGAAGCTGGGGGCTCAAGCCAGATGCTTCATCTGCTTCCTGGGGAATGAGATGAGGCGGGGGATCTCAGGGAGGCAGAGAGAAAGCCAGCATTTCCAATTCCTGCAGGAGATAAGCAGGCAGAAGAAGCTTATCCGAGGCGAGTGTATGTGCATGCAGGGAGGGCAAGCCCACCAGCATATGGTTATACAATTCAGGGATGTGATGAGCAGAGCCACTTGGAGACAGAGAGACATGTAAGAGAAAGAGGAGCGATCAGTGTGGCTGAGAACAAATATTTATGGAGTTCCTGGTGTGTGTGAGACAGAGTTTGGGGTGAGGGGAGTGACAGAGGTGAGAACAGACAGAGAAACAGAAGAACAGAGACATGTAGAGACAGAGAGACACAGTGAAATAGTGACTGAGATTTAACCACTTAATACAGAGAGTTTCAAACAGATGGAGAAAGATAGAAAGATAAATTGGCCAGGCGTGATGGCTCACGCCTGTAGTCTCAGCACTTTGGGAGGCCAAGGCAGGCAGATCACCTGCAGTCAGGAGTTCAAGACCAGCCTGACCAACATGGTGAAACCCCGTCTCTACTAAAAACACAAAAAAATTAGCTGGGCATAGTGGCAAATGCCTGTAATCCTAGCTACTCAAGAGGCTGAGGCAGTAGAATTGCTTGAACCCAGGAGGCGGAGGTTGCAGTGAGCTGAGATTGCATCATTGCACTCCAGCCTGGGCAACAAGAGCAAAACTCCGCCTCAAAATAAATAAATAAATAAAAATAAAGGACAGAAAGACAAGCCAAGGGCAGGGTGCAGTGGCTTATGCCTGTAATCCCAGTACTTTGAGAGGCAGAGATGGGAGGATTGCTTGAGCCCAGGAGTTCCAGACCACCCTGGGCAACACAGCAAGATCCTGTCTCTACAAAAACGTTTAAAAAATTAGCCAGAGTGGTGATTGGGACATGTAGTCCCAGATACTCAGGAGGCTAAGGAGGAAAGAACACTTGAGCCCAGGAGGTCGAGGCTGCAGTGAGCCATGATCACACCACTGCACTCCAGCCTGGGCAACAGAGCAAGACTCTGTCTCTACAATATATATATATTTTTAATTAGCCAAAGTGGTGGTGTGCACCTGTAGTCCCAGCTACTCAGGAAGCTGAGGCAGGAGAATCACTTGAGCCCATTAAGTTGAGGCTGCAGTGAGCCATGATCATGCCACTGCCCTCCAGCCTGGGCAACAGACCAAGACCCCATCTCAAAAGAAAGAAAGATAGGCCAGGCACGGCGGCTCATGCCTGTAATTCCAGCACTTTTGGAGGCTGAGGTGGGCGGATCATGAGGTCAGGAGTTCAAGACCAGACTGGCCAACAGAGTGAAACCCTGTCTCTACAAAAAAAAAAAAAAAAAAAAGGAAAAGAAAAAAAATGAAAGATAAATCAAGATGGACAGAGGGAGGGATATATATATATATATGAAAAGAAGAGATGGGGGAGAGGGCAAGAAAAAGAGACAGAAGGCCGGGCGCGGTGGCTCAAGCCTGTAATCCCAGCACTTTGGGAGGCCGAGGCGGGTGGATCACGAGGTCGAGAGATCGAGACCATCCTGGTCAACAAGGTGAAACCCCGTCTCTACTAAAAATACAAAAAGTTAGCTGGGCATGGTGGTGCGTGCCTGTAATCCCAGCTACTTAGGAGGCTGAGGCAGGAGAATTGCCTGAGCCCAGGAGGCGGAGGTTGCGGTGAGCTGAGATCGCGCCATTGCACTCCAGCCTGGGTAACAAGAGCGAAACTCCGTCTCAAAAAAAAAAAAAAGAAAAAGAGACAGAAGAAAGCTCACACAGTCCTTGCCAAAGGGCACCCACACTGCGGGCTGGCAGACTTGGACTCTGCCTCTTACTCCTACCCACACCCCGTGCACTCCCACTCGAGACACTGTCACACACACACGATCTCCACGTGCTTATTACAGATCACGATTCACTCTCACCTTCCCCACTCTCACGCCCCTGTGCACACACGGTTACTTTCCCTCTCCCACACGCTCCCAGCCTCTCACACTCATTCTTGCATACTCCCCAGCAGAGATCCCTGACGTCATTGAAGCACTGATGTCTACTCAAGAAAGGAAAGGAGGCTGGGCATGGTGGCTCACGCCTGTCATCCCAGCACTTTGGGAGGCTGAGGTGGGCAGATCACCTGAGGTCAGGAGTTCCAGACCAGCCTGGACAACATGGTGAAATCCCGTCTCTACTAAAAATACAAAAATTAGCTGGGCATGGTGGCATATGCCTGTAATCCCAGCTATTCAGGAGGCTGAGGCAGGAGAATTGCTTGAACCTGGGAGGTTCAAGCCACGGGAGGTGGAAGTTGCAGTCAGCCAAGATCATACCACTGAACTCCAGCCTGAGCAACAGAGCAAGACTATCTCAAGAAAAAAAAAAAAAAAAATAGAAAGAAAGAAAGGAAGAAAGGGACTTGCCAAGGTCTTGTATCAAGGCAGGGAAGAGCTGAGAACCCAGCTGGCTGCTCCCTTGCCAAGCTGGGAGACCACCCAAATCTGACCTCTCCCATTTTCCCAGCCTAAGCCAGGACTTGGGGTCATGGAGGCTGGGGAGGCACCGAGGAATGTGCCTGGCATGTGCTGACAGGGGATTTCCCGCTCCAGCTCGGATGGGAGGAGCCTGCAGGACAGAGGCTGGAGCTGGGAGCTCTGGAGGGCACGTGGGGGAGGCTGCACTCTGAGGATGAGCTCACACTGGGTCAGAGAGCAGAGCTGACTCTGCCAGTGCCTGCATCAGCCTCATCACTCTCCTGGGCTCCTGAGGCCTGTTGGACTCTGGGCCATGGGTCCTTCTTGAGGGGCCGTGAGTAGTGAGACAAGAAGCAGGGGTGAGGGGTGGCAGGAGAGAAGACAGAGACTCAGAGAGAGACAGAGACAGGAAAAGACAGAGACGAAGGGGGAGAAAAACGCCTTAGACGGGGAGAGAAACGTGGAAAGATAAAGAGACAGGCTGGGCGAGGTGGCTCATGCTTGTAATCCCAGCACTTGAGGAGGCCCAGGCAGGAGGACGGCTTGAGGCTGAGTTCAAGACCAACCTGCCCAACATAGCTAGACTCTGTCTCTAAAAAAAGAAAAAATGGTTTTTAAAGAGACAGAGAAAGGGACCTAGAGATTGAGACTGACAGTGAGGCAGCGATAGACACAGGGGGAGAGGAAAACAGAGAGAGAGGCAGGAGAGTGACGGAGAGACAAGAAGAAAAGCAGGAGGCAGAGACACAGAGAGAAGGGCCCAGAGGAAGCCAGAGACAGACTCAGGTGGCTGGCAGAGGGCACCTCTGGGGCCACCGTAGGGGGACCAGCGATGGCCCCAGAGATGCTGCTCAGGGCTCCTCTGCTGCTCCTGGAGCTGCTGACTGCAGGTGAGTGGAATCTCAGCCTTGTACGCAGTGCCGAGTGGCCCCATTTCTCATTTGCCTTCCCTAGACAGATTCTCTGCCCTTTTCTCGCACCCCACTGTCCCCAGGCCTGGCGCAGTTGGCGATTCCTGCCTCTGTTCCCCGGGGCTTCTGGGCCCTGCCTGAAAACCTGACGGTGGTGGAGGGGGCCTCAGTGGAGCTGCAGTGCGGGGTTAGCACGCCTGGCAGTGCCGTGCAGTGGGCCAAAGATGGGCTGCTCCTGGGCCCCGACCCCAGGATTCCAGGCTTCCCGAGGTACCGCCTCAAAGGGGACCCTGCTAAAGGTAAGAGATCAGAGCCTGAGACCCTCAGCCACCAGCGGACGCTGTGGCCCTGACCTCAGGCTCCTCCTGCAGGTGAATTCCACCTGCACATCGAGGCCTGTGACCTCAGCGATGATGCCCAGTATGAGTGCCAGGTTGGCCGCTCTGAGACAGGGCCCGAGCTCCTGTCTCCCAGAGTGATCCTCTCCATCTTGGGTATGGGTGAGAGACCCCCAGGACTCACGAGTCTGGGCTTCCAGCACTACCCTACCCCAGGACCCAGGAGTCCAAGCCCCCAGCCTCTCCTCTCCCAGCCCCTGGGTACCGAACTCCAATCCTCAAATCCTTCTCAGTGCCGGAAGCTTACCCCAGACCCTTCTCACTAGTTCCCCCCAAGGTGCTCCAGCTGACCCCAGAGGCAGGCACCCTGGTCACCTGGGTAGCTGGGCAGGAATATGTGGTCAGCTGTGTGTCTGGGGATGCGAAGCCAGCGCCCGACATCACCATTCTCCTGAGTGAGTGCGGGTGAATGGGGCGGCGGGGGGCAGCAAGAAGCCTCTGGAATAGCGACAGGGTGTGTTTCTAACCAGTGCCCTTCTAAGGGCCCCACAAACGACATCATCCCTGAGATGGGGACCCAGGAGCAGGTATGGGGAGATGCTGAGGCCAGTGTGGGACCCGGTGGATGGGAGGGCGCATTGAGGGGTCAGCATCCAGCACAAGGCTGAGGCCCAGATAGAGATATGGGCAGACGCGCTGGTGCAGACATGAGAAGCTGAGGGATAGGGTGCATGGCATGACCCAACAAGGATTTGACAAGAGAGGGGAGACCCAGGACCCAGCACTGAAGACTGCAGGATTCAGGCTGTCCAGAAAGTCGGGAGGGGATGCAGCTCTGCCCCAGGCCCTTTTCCTCCAGAACCAGGAGGGAGGGGGCATCACATTCACCCTGAGGACTTCCAGGCCATGCTCCCCAGAATCTATCTTATGGGGAGCCCAGAACTCCTCTAGCCCTCTTGTTGCCCCAAGGTGGACAGACAATATTTGACATCTCTGCAAATGTGAACGAGGGATCCCAGCAGAAACTCTTCACTGTGGAGGCCACAGCCAGGTGTGGAAACTGAAACACCCCCCTAACTTTGACCCCTAATTTTCCCCATGGGAACCCCAGACCACAGATATGCAAGCATGAAGCTTGAGCTAGACATGAACATCTGGGACCCAATTCTTCACCCTGACTCTCAAAGCTTCTTCATGGTGGCCAGGGATGGTGTCTCACACCTGTAATCCCAGCACTTTGGGAGGCTGAGGTGGGTGGATCATCTGAGGTCAGGAGTTCGGGATCAGCTGGGTCAACATGCTGAAACCCGTTTCTATTAAAACTACAAAAATTAAGGCTGAGCGTGTGGCTCATGCCTATAATCCCAACACTTTGGGAGGCCGAGGTGGGTGTATCAAGAGGTCAGGATATTGAGACCATCCTGGCCAACATAGTGAAACCCCTGTCTCTACTAAACATATAAAAATTAGCTGGGCATAGTGGTGTGTGCCTGTAGTCCCAGCTACTTGAGAGGCTGAGGCAAGAGAATCGCTTGAACCCAGGAGGCGGAGGTTGCAGTGAACTGAGATCATGCCAATGCATTCCAGTCTGGCGACAGAGTGAGGCTCCGCCTTAAAAACAAAAAGCAAAAATTAGTCGGGCGTGGTGGTGTGTGCTATACTCCCAACTCCTCAGGGGGCTGAGGCAATAGAATCATTTAAACAAGAGAAGTGGAGGTTGCAATGAGCTGAGATCATGCCACTGCACTCCAGCCTGGGCGTCAGAGAGAGGTTCTGTCAAAAAAAAAAAAAAAAAAAAAAAAAAAATGCCAAGTGCAGCGGCTCACACCTGTAATCCCAGCACTTTGGGAGGCCGAGATGGGCGGATCATGAGGTCAGGATATCGAGACCATCCTGGCCATGGTGAAACCCCGTCTCTATTAAAATACAAAAAATTAGCCAGGCTTGGTGGCACATGCCTGTAGTCCCAGCTACTCTGGAGGCTGAGGCAGGGGAATCGCTTGAATCTGGGAGATGGATGTAGCAGTGAGCCGATACCATTCCACTGAACTCCAGTGAAAGAGCAAGACTCTGTCTCAAAGAAAAAAAAACTTCATGGAAACCTCAGCTCCAGAGGCCCAAGCAACAAAGTTTTGGTCAGATGTGGGTCTCTCTCAGCTCCACTTCTCACTGCTCACCCCCAAAATCTCTCCCATGGAATGCCGGATCCCAGAGGAGATCAGCACGGGAACTTAGACCAGGTGTGGGCACCAGAAGTAGCATCCCTACCTCTTCTCCCTGACTCCCCAAGTTTCAGATGACTGACTTCAGAACCCCAACTTCTCATTCCAGGGTGACGCCCCAGAGCTCAGATAATGGGCAGTTGCTGGTCTGTGAGGCATCTAGCCCAGCCCTGGATGCCCCCATCAAGGCCTCATTCACCATGAATGTTCTGTGTAAGTGGAGAATTGAGCCAACTAGAGGTGCTGAGGATGGGGAGCGGGCATTGGGGGTGGGGTCTGCGGGGATCACAGGGATTATGGAAATTCAGACACTCAGAGAAACATGGGGGTTCAAAGGTAGGTTGAGCCTGGAAAGAGTGGATGGGCTACTCCAGGCCCACTGAGTGACTGATATCCTCCAGTCCCTCCAGGACCCCCTGTCATCGAGTGGCCAGGCCAGGATGAGGGGCATGTTCGGGCAGGACAGAGCTTGGAGCTGCCGTGCGTGGCCCGAGGGGGGAATCCCTTAGCCACACTGCAGTGGCTGAAGGTGAGGGCAGACGTGGGTATGGGGACTGGGGGGACAGCAGGGTCTGGGAGCTGGTCCTGAGCTGGCCCAGGCCCATCCCTGTCTCTAGAATGGCCAGCCGGTGTCCACAGCGTGGGGCACGGAGCACACCCAGGCGGTGGCCCGCAGTGTGCTGGTGATGACCGTGAGGCCAGAACACCACGGAGTGCGACTCAGCTGTGAGGCCCACAACAGTGTGTCTGCAGGGACCCAGGAACGCGGCATCACACTGCAGGTCACCTGTGAGTCCTGGTACCAGCTACCAACCTGTCAGTCCGTGCCCCAGAGTACCATCTGTGTGTGCCCCAAATTATGCCTATTGGACACCAAAGATCTCAGCATCTGTCTCCAGTTCTCTGTTGGTCTGTTGGGGCTGGTCCATGAGAAATCCAGCCTAGCTTAGTGTCTGCCCTCTGTCCCCTGTAGTTCCCCCTAGTGCCATTATTATCCTGGGATCTGCCTCCCAGGCTGAGAACAAGAATGTGACGCTCTCCTGTGTCAGCAAGTCCAGTCGCCCGCGGGTCCTGCTACGATGGTGGCTGGGCTGGCGGCAGCTGCTGCCCACGGAGGAGACGGTCATGGATGTGAGGCGGGGGCCAGGCTCCTGGGTCTGAGCATGGAGGGGGCTGAGGGGGGCTAAGGGCACGACTTGTGGATTGCAAAGCGGGTGGGTCCTGCAGCCTTGGGGGGCTTTCTCCTTGAGGACCATGGGTCCAACAGAGGGGAGGTAGAGATGTCTCATGTGTCCCTGCTGGCGACTGGGATGGACTCAGGCCTCTGGCACGATGGATGGGGGTGCTGCGGTCCCCACTTCTGAAGTTCACTCCCTGCCAGGGACTGCATGGCGGTCACATCTCCATGTCCAACCTGACATTCCTGGCGCGGCGGGAAGACAATGGTCTAACCCTCACATGTGAGGCCTTCAGTGAGGCCTTCACCAAGGACACCTTTAAGAAGTCGCTCACCCTGAACGTAAAATGTGAGCCCCTGCCCCAGCCCAGAAATGCCCTCAGGTCTCAGGACCCAGCCCAGAGAAAAAGTCACTCTTCCTGCCTCTCCCCACAGATCCCGCCCAGAAACTGTGGATTGAGGGTCCCCCAGAGGGGCAGAAGCTCCGGGCTGGGTCCCGGGTGAGGCTGGTGTGTTTGGCCATCGGGGGCAACCCAGAACCCTCCCTCACCTGGTACAAGGTTGGTGCCATGCCAGGGCTATGGGATTGGCCAGGAATGTCGGGGAAGAACCAGGCCCCTTCTCTCCTTCAGAATATTGGGCAACCTTGGAAAAAGATTAAATTTCTTGAAAAATACTAGAGATTCTGAGGTTTGGCAGGGAATCAGGAAAGACACAAACACCATGAGAATTAAATGGAATCCTAGGAAAATTCTGGGGAAACAGTGAGAATTCTAGGATAAACATTGAAATTCCGAATCGACATTAGGCATTCTAGAGAAAAGGTAATTAATTCCATTAAAATTAAAGAAAATTCAGATGAAAAACCTCAGAATTCAGGTGAAATGTCAGTTATTTTAGGAAAAGATTTGGAATCCCAGAAAAAAGGACGATTCTAGAAAATTTGGAGAGAAACTAGTAATTCCAGACCATTGAAAATTCGTTACTAAATTGAATTCTTGGAATTTGGAGGCAAGAAAATGAAATTTCATTAAAATGAAAGAGAAGCCTGACAGAATTCTGGGAAAATCATGAGAAATTAGGGAGCTAGGTGCAAATTTGGGGGGAAGACTAGGAATTATAGAAATAACAATGGAATTTCATTTTAATTGGATGGAATTCTGGGGAAGTGCTGAGAATCTGGGCAATACAAAGGGACCTCTTAAGAGACCGAGGTCATAAGATATAATATTAGGAAAGATTCAGAAATCTATAGAAAATTTAATTTGTGCAGCAGCAATAATAAAAAAAGAAAGAAATCTATGGAAATACACTGAATTAAGGAAAATTTCAAAGGAAATCTTTGAGTACAGGGGGAATTTTAAGAAAAGGGACTGGCAGGATGCGGTGGTTCATGCCTGTAATCCCAGCACTTTGGGAGGCCGAAGCAGGCGGATCACGAGGTCAGGAGATCGAGACCATCCTGGCTAACAGGGTGAAACCCGTCTCTACTAAAAATACAAAAAATTAGCCAAGCTGGTGGCATACGCCTGTAGTCCCAGCTACTCAGGAGGCTGAAGCAGAAGAATCGCTTGAATCTGGGAGGCAGAGTTTGCAGTGAGCCCAGATTGTGCCACTGCGCTCCAGCCTGGGTGACAGAGTAAGACTCCATCTCTAAATAAATAAATAGGAACTGAGGAATTCTGGGAAAGGCTTGGGAATTTCAAGGGAGTTTCCAGCACGTGGTGTTGGGTAAACACAGCAGAAGTAGATTTTCAGGAGTGCGCTGAGGGTCTGCAGGTGGCTGCGGAGGCGGAGCGGGAGCGGGGCGTGGGACGGAAGGAGGATTCAGATCCGGAAAACTGCCATGCGCAGGGGCCCGGGGAGGCAGGAGAGATTCCAGGGCGGAGGTCGCTCAGTTCCACTCCCCACCGCGTTGCCCTAGGCGGGTGGCACTGACGGGGGTGCTTTTCCTTATCACAGAAAGGCTTTGTCTGGGCTGGCGGCACCAACCCAGTGGACGGGGTTGGGGGGTCGGGGGTTGGTGGAAGCGGCAGGGCTACCCGCGGCCCCCAGTCACTCCCGGGCCCACAGGACTCGCGCCCCGTGACGGAGTCGCGGCCGCCACAGGAGTCGCAGCTGCCGCAGGAGCCGCGGCGCGTGCAGCTCAGCAGCGTGGAGAAATCTGGGAGCACCTTCTCCCGCGAGCTGGTGCTGGTCACAGGGCCGTCGGACAACCAGGCCAAGTTCACGTGCAAGGCGGGACAGCTCAGCGCGTCCACGAAGCTGGCGGTGCAGTGTGAGGGAGGGCGCGACAGCTGCGGCCCGGGGCGGACTCGACAAGGGCGGGCTCCGCGTTATGGGTGGGGGAGGGGAACAGAGCCAGAGCCAGGTGGGGCAGGGACCCAGCGAAGAAGCCTGGACCCGAGGGGTGCGGGCCGGAGCCCTGTGGGGGACGCGAGAGTGGGCGGAGCCTGGAGGTGCAGGCGGGGTGGACGCATACCAGGCCGCCCCGAACCTGAGTCTCGCTCCTCCAAACCCCTCTGCCAGTTCCCCCAACTAACGTGACTATCCTGGCCAACGCATCTGCCCTGCGCCCGGGGGACGCCTTAAACTTGACATGTATCAGCGTCAGCAGCAACCCGCCGGTCAATTTGTCCTGGGACAAGGAAGGGGAGAGGTGGGAGTTCGAGGGATCCCCCTCTCTGGTCTGGCCTCGCCCCCTCCGCGCGTGTCCTGCCCCCGTCCAGCCCCTCTCCAGCCTCTGGCTCTGCTCCCAGCCCTGGCCTGATTCCACCATCCACCGACGACGGGTCCACAGGCTGGAGGGCGTGGCCGCCTCGCCCCGGAGCGCGCCGTTCAGAGGCTCTGCCGCAGCCAGGAGCGTCCTTCTGCTAGTGTCCTCCCGCGACCATGGCCATCGCGTGACCTGCAGCGCCCACAGCGCCGAGCTCCGTGAAACCGTGAGCTCCTTCTATCGCCTCAACGTGCTGTGTATGTGCCCCGGCCAGAAAGCCCCTCTTGATGCCTTCCTGACCCTAAACTACTCCTTGGATCTTTACTTTTTTTCTATTTTTTTCTTTTTTTTTTCTTTTTGGACGGAGTCTCCCTCTGTGCCCAGGTTGCAGTGCAGTGGCACATTCATAGCTCACTGCAGCCTCCAACTCCTGGGCTCAAGTGATCCTCACGCCTCAGACTCCTGAGTCTCAACTCCTGAGACTACAGCTGTGTGCCACCACATCTGGCTAGTTTATTTCTATTTTTCTAGCAACCTGTAGCAATGTGTGTCGGGGTGTCGCTATGTTGCCCAGGCTGCTCTTGAACTCCTGGGCTCAAGCAGTCCTCCTGCCCTGGCCTCCCAAAGTGCTGGGATCACAGGCACATACCACTACACTAGGATAATTTTTTTGTAGTTCTAATTTTAAATAGAGATGGCTGACTCTATGTTGCCCAGGCTGGTCTTGAATACCTTGGCTCAAGTGATTTTCCTGCCTCGGCCTCCCAAAGTGCTAGGATTATAGGCATGAGCCACTGTGCCTGGCCCAGGTCTTCACTTTGACACTATCACTCTATCATGAACCCCATCTTGAAACTTGAAACTCCGACCTTCATCCTGACGCGCGGTCCTGGCCAAGTCCTATGCTGCCCACTGCCATCTTGCCTTTGTTCTCTTTCCTATCCACGATCCCTATCATGACCCCTCTTACAATTCCTTCAACCTGACTCTGACTTCTACTCTTTTCCTAAACTATATTCTAATCTAACCCAAACTTTATCCCTGAGCTCAGCTCTGAACTTGTTACCTTGTCCACAACCTTAAACCCGGTCGTGACCCCAACTTTAACCCTTGAACCTGTGCCTGATCTCCAATCTGTCCTTGACCCTGACCTTAACAACAACCTTGACTCCCTGCGGCAACCCCTCTGAAGACCGTCCAGAGTTCCTGGGGGAGCAGGTGCTGGTGGTGACCGCGGTGGAGCAAGGCGAGGCGCTGCTGCCCGTGTCCGTGTCCGCTAACCCCGCCCCCGAGACCTTCAACTGGACCTTCCGCGGCTATCGCCTCAGTCCAGGTGCGGGAAGTGGGCATAGGGAGGAGTCCCGGGGATGGGAGGGGCTGCCAGCTCCCTGATTCTGACCTTCCCCAGCGGGCGGCCCCCGGCATCGCATCCTGTCCAGCGGGGCTCTGCAGCTGTGGAATGTGACCCGCGCGGACGACGGCCTGTATCAGCTGCACTGCCAGAACTCCGAGGGAACCGCGGAAGCGCTGGTGCGGCTGGACGTGCACTGTGAGCCCCGCCTCCCTCTGCATCACTCTGGGAACCGGGGTAGCCCTGGGAGCCCCGCCCACCACGGAAACCACACCTACCCAAGGAACCTTGCCCAACGTGGAGTCTCCCCATTGTGGGAGCTCCGCCCACCCAGGGATAGCCATCCATTCTGGAACCCTCCCCTCTGGAAGTAGTCCCAGCCGAGGTGTAATCACGCCCACCCCGGAACCCCTCCTACTAGAGAGACCCAGTGTGGAATCTCTGCCCAGAGAAGGGGGCCCACCTACACACGGAAGCTGCTCCCATAAGGGATGGGAACCCACTGTAGAACCACCCCCCACACACAATTCTGGAAGCCCACCCAACCCACTCTATCACAGAGGCATGGTGGAGGGTGGAGACAACCTCACTAACCCTGAGAACTCTCCTCCAACTCCTTGGTATCAAGGGCAGATTGTGTCCACACCCATTACTTTCCTGGAACCCCTAAGACATCCCTCCCACCTGGGGCCCAATTGCCTTCCCCAAGCTTCTGTCTCCCACCAGATGCTCCCACCATCCGTGTCCTCCAGGACCCCACTGAGGTGAACGTCGGGGGTTCTGTGGACATAGTCTGCACTGTTGATGCCAATCCCATCATCCCGGGCATGTTCAGCTGGGAGAGACTGGTGAGGACTCAGCCTTTGGTGAATGGAGGTCATCAGGTCAAGAGGTTGTGGTTTCTTGACTGTGAGCTCCTTGGGAGTAGGGACCACATGTGTGTGACCCTGTATAACTATATGCTCATCAGAGCATGCTCCCAGACCGAATAACTGTTGATGGCAAAATGAATGGATGGATGGATGGCTAGACAGCCAGGTGAGTGAGTGTCTAGCCATTCATCCATCCATTCATTTTGGATAGATGGGTCAATAGGTAGGTAAGTGGATGAACAGGTGGATGAATGAGTGAGTGGATGGAAGAACATATGGACAAGTGAACGGATGGATAAATGGGTGAGTGGTTGGGTGGCAAGATGATTGAATGAGAAAAATTAGTGGATAGATAAAGGGTAGATGGATCTACCATCCATCAGAGGAAAGATATCTATGAAAGAATAATGGGTGAATCGATGGGTGGATAGATCAATGGAGAGATGGATAAATAGGTAGCTGGGTAAATGGCTGAACAGATGCATGTATTTATGGGTGTGTAAGCACGAGGGAATAGTTGTGTGAATGGGTGGAGAGCTACAAGGGTGGATACATGGGTGCAGAGAAGGAAGACAAATGGGTGGGGGAATGAGTGAGTGAACGGATGAATGGATGGAAGGATTAATGGATAAATGGATAGATAGGCAGATGGATAAATGAATGGATAGATGGATAGATGGTTCCAAGCATAAGTGGTTGGGTGAGTGGTTGCCTGGATTGGTGGATGAAAAGATGGATTGGGTAAATCTACCTTTTTTCTTCAATACCTCTGTGGAGGGTGATTGTGGCTAGGAGAATGAGGCTACAGAAGGGGCAATTTGGGTGGTGATGGATATGGGGCTAGAATGGGAGGCCAACTCTTGAGTCTTGGGCCTCCAGGGAGAAGACGAGGAGGACCAGAGCCTGGATGACATGGAGAAGATATCCAAGGGACCCACGGGGCGCCTGCGGATTCACCATGCCAAACTGGCCCAGGCTGGCGCTTACCAGTGCATCGTGGACAACGGGGTGGTGCCTCCAGCACGAGGGCTGGTCCGTCTTGTTGTCAGATGTAGGTAACACCCAAACACCTGACTTCAAGCCCTGCCACTGGACCCACAGCCTCATGTCTTCCACATAGCTCATGTTGACTCCCCATCCCTTTCCAGTTGCCCCCCAAGTGGAGCACCCCACGCCCCTAACTAAAGTGGCTGCAGCTGGAGACAGCACCAGTTCTGCCACCCTCCACTGCCGTGCCCGCGGCGTCCCCAACATCGTCTTCACTTGGACCAAAAACGGGGACCCTCTGGATCTCCAGGATCCCAGGTGAGCCCAGGCCGAGCCAGGCAGCACTCCAACCGAACTTCCCTTCCCTGAGTCCCTGCAGAGAAGGGTGCAGAGAAGGAAAACTAATGGGTGGAGGAATGAGTGAGTGAATGGAGGAGTGGATGGAAAGATAAATGGATGAATGGATTGATAGGCAGATGGCTAAATGCATAGATGGATGGATGGATGGTTCCAAGCCTAAGTGGTTGGGTGAATGGATGGGTGAGTGGTGCCCTACCTTCTCTCTAGGTACACGGAGCACACTTACCACCAGGGTGGTGTCCACAGCAGTCTCCTGACCATTGCCAATGTGTCTGCAGCACAGGATTATGCCCTCTTCACATGCACAGCCACCAACCCCCTTGGCTCGGACCACACGAACATTCAACTCGTCAGCATCAGTATGGAGAGGCTGTGAGGGTGTTGGGGAGGGGATGCTCCCTGGATCGATTCCCATGTCCCTTGTTGGCCCTGGTCTGCCCGTGTTCCTGAAACCGGAGAACCTGTGTATGTGTGAGGATGGAGTTTTTGCCTGCCCTGAAAATCCTAATGGAGATGGAATCTTCAGGGAAACTGGCAAAAAGACAAAGGAAAAAGAAAAGAAAAAAGATGGAGAGGGGTACTTACAGGCTCAAGTAACTGAAAAGTAGATTTTCAGGGGTTGCTGGATGTAGTAGTTTCAGCTGTCATCAGCAACTTTCCATTCTATTTTTTTTTGAAAGAGTTTCACTGTCACCCAGGCTGGAATGTGATGGCGGGATCTTGGCTCACTGCAACCTCTGCCTCCTGGATTCAAGCAATTCTCTCACCTCAGCCTCCAGAGTAGCTGGGATTACAGGCACCCACCACTACACCTGGCTAATTTTTGTATTTTTAGTAGAGACGGGGTTTCACCATGTTGGCAAAACTGGTCTCAAACTCCTGACCTCAGGTGATCCGCCCACCTTGGCCTCCCAAAGTAGTGGGATTACAGGTGTGAGTCATCACACCCAGCCCTCTTTATTCTTAAGTCTGCATTTCTTTGTGTTGACTTTATTCTAATGCCCCTTCACAGTGAATCTGTTAGAATTTCCAGAGGAAACAGAATCGTTTCTCTTCCTAACAGTGATATGAAAATACTAGGATTAGCTGGACACAGTGGCTCTTGCCTGTAATCCCAGCACTTTGGGAGGCAGAGGCTGACAGACCATGAGGTCAGGCATTTCAGACTAAACTGGGCAATCAGTATGGTGAAACTCGTCTCTACTAAACAAACAAACAAACAGCTGGATGTGGTGGCGCATGTCTGTAATATTCTAACTACTTGGGAGGCTGAGGCAGGAGAACTGCTTGAACCTGGGAAGTGGAGGTTGCAATGATCTGAGATCACACCACTGCACTCCAGCCTGGGCGGCAAAGCAAGATTCTGTCTCAGAAAAACAAAAAAAGAACATCATGTATCAATTGCTTGATGCAAATGCTATGATAAGACCTTTAAAGAAACCTAACCCTGCATTTCCCAAAGAAGCAACTGTTTGGTCTTGAATTTTTTTTTTTTTTTCCTGTTTCTTTTGGTTTTGTTTTCACTTACTCTTTTTAAAATTAGTTTTAATTTTTAATGTTTAATTTGAGACAGGGTCTCGCTGTGTTGTCCAGGCTGGTCTCGAACTCTTGGGCTCTAGTGATCCTCCAACCTTGGTCTCACGAAGCGCTGGGATCATAGGAACAGTTTGGTGTTTGTCAGAGCAGTATCCACAGTGACCTTATAGAACACGACTACACTGTGAAGAATCAGAAGCGATTCTATATTTAAAATCATTCCTAGGGAAAACCTGGACGGTATCTTCTGGAATTCTTTTGTGTCCTCTGACTGCTTCCCCATCTTTCCCTACGTAGGCCGCCCTGACCCTCCATCAGGATTAAAGGCTGTGAGTCTGACTCCGCACTCCGTGGGGCTGGAGTGGAAGCCTGGCTTTGATGGGGGCCTGCCACAGAGGTTCCGCATAAGGTGGGTCCTTGTCGAGGCAAGAAGGAAGGGGTGGCAGCCAATATGGGCTGGGGAACTTCCCTGAACTTACTGTCCTCCCTGTCCTGCAGGTATGAGGTGCTGGAGACTCCAGGGTTCCACTATGTGGATGTCCTACCACCCCATGCCACCGCCTTCACACTGACTGGTCTGCAGCCTTCTACACGATACAGGGTCTGGCTGCTGGCCAGCAATGCCCTGGGGGACAGTGGACTGGCTGACAAGGGGACCCAGCTTCCCATTACTACCCCAGGTGGGAAGGGAGCCTTGGGCAGGTTGGAGTGTTCCTCAGAAGATGTGTAGTGTAGTATAGTGAAGCCGATACTTTTCCCCTTTTATGATGAGATACAGAGGCCCAGAGCTGTTAAGCAAATTGTTTAAGGTCACACAGCTAGTAACAGATAGAGATGAGATTGAAACAGGCAGATGAACCTGAGACCAGTGTTAATCACAACGCATACTGTCTGTTTAATGACCAAGGGAAATTAGAAAATAGTTTGAATTAAATGAAAATGAAAACATAACAATTTCAGGCTGCAGTTAAAGTAGTACTTAGAGAAAAATTTATAGCATTAAAGTGCTTATATTAGATTTTTTTTTTTTTTTGAGATGGAGTTTTGTTCTTGCGTGCCACCACACCTGGCTAATTTTTTTGTATTTTTAGTAGAGGTGGAGTTTCACCATGTTGGCCAGGCTGGTCTCAAACTCCTAACCTCAGGTGATCCACGGGCCTCGTCCTCTCAAAGTGCTGGGATTACAGGTGTGAACACAGATTACAAAAATCTGTGCCTGACCTAGATTTTTTTTTTAAAAGAGAGAATGACCTGCTAGGTGCAGGGGCTCATGCCTGTAATCCCAGCACTTTGGAAGGCCAAGGTGGGTGGATCACCTGAGGTCGGAGTTTGAGACCAGCCTGGCCAATATGGTGAAACCCTGTTTCTACTAAAAATACAAAAATTAGCTGGGCGTCGTGGCACATGCCTGTAATCCCAGCTACTAGGGGGCTGAGGCAGGACGATTGCTTGAACCTGGGAGGCAGAGGTTGCAGTGAGTCAAGATTATGTTAATGCACTCCAGCCTGGGCAACAGAGGGAGACTCCATCGCAAAAAAAAAAAAAAAAAAAAAAAAGAGAAAGAGAATGACCTCAAATGCATATTTTAAGTTTTCATCTTAAGAAACTAATAAAAGAAGAACAAATTAAACCCAAAGTAAACAGAACGAAGAAAATAATAAAGAACATAAGTAAATGAATTAGAAAACAGAAAAGCAATCAAAAGTCAATAAAACCAGAAACTAGTTCTTTGAAAAAAATTATTAACATTTATAAAGCTGATTATGACAAAAAAGAGAGAAGACACAAGTTACCAAGGACAGGAATGAAAGAAGGGGTGTTACCACAGGTCCCACAGACATTAAGAGGATAATTAGGGAATATTATGAATAACTTTAGTCCAGTAAATTCAGCAACTTGGATGAGAAAGACAAATTCCTTCAGTATGATGAATATGTTATGATTCTGATAGGCACAGTATTGTAGTGGTTAATCCCACAGAGCCTGGTTCAGAGAAGTCTGGGTTCAAATCCCCTCTCTGCTGTCTCTGAGATGTGTGACCTTAGGCAAGTGTCTTAGTTTCTAAAAATAAGGTTTGGCCAGGCGCGGCGGCTCACGCTTGTAATCCCAGCACTTTGGGAAGCCAGGGCGGGCGGATCACAAGGTCAGGAGTTCGAGACCAGCCTGTACAATACGGTGAAACTCTGTTTCTACTAAAAAATACAAAAATTAGCTGGGCATAGTGGCACACACCTGGAGTCCCAGCTACTCGGGAGGCTGAGGAAGAATTGCTTGAACTGGGAGGCAGAGGTTGAAGTGAGCCGAGATTGTGCCACTGCACTCCAGCCTGGGCAACAGAGTAGACTCCATCTCAAAATAAAATAAATAAAAAATAAGATATAGCACAGGTCTTTGTGGCTCTGTTTCTTTTTTCTTTTCCTTTCTTCTTCTTCTTTTTTTTTTTTTTTTTTTTTGTTTGGTGATGGAGTCTTGCTCTGTCACCCAGGCTGGAGTATAATGGCACGATTTCAGCTCACTGCAACCTCTGCCTCCTTGGTTCAGGCAATTTTCCTGCCTCAGCCTTCCAAGTAGCTGGGATTACAGGTGCATGCCACCAAGCCTTGCTAATTTTTGTATTTTTAGTAGAGATGGGGTTTCACCATGTTAGCCAAGCTAGTCTTGAACTCTGACCTCAAGTGATCCACCTGCCTCAGTCTTGCAAAGTGGTGCTGGAATTACAGGTGTGAGCCATTATGCCCAGCTAGCTCAGTTTCTAAAAATAAGGTCTGTCTTAGGGAGCTGTGCAGATTAAATGAGTTAATATATCTAAAGGGCTTAAATAGGGCCCAGTGCAAAGTAAGAGCTATCTAAATGCTAGTTTAAAGAAATACTCCTTACCTTCTGTTTATTTTACCCTGAGCAAGCTGCTTCTTTCTGTTTTCCTCTTCCTGACAGAGCAACTTTTTTCTCTGTGGAAGTAAGGACACTTTCTCATCCCTACAATCTTCTTTGCTCTTCTCTCCACTCCATTCCAGTCTTCCCTTTGAACACTAAAACATAAAGTATGATATTTGCCTCTTTTGCTCTAGAACTTATACCTCTGTTAAGGGATGGAGAGCCCAAAGTCTTTTTTAGTTAACTCAACAAATTGATCATTCGGGTGAAAAGGACCTTGCACAGCTAAGGTGCTCATCAACAATTTTTTGGCCAGGTATGGTGGTGCATACCTGTAGTCCCAGCTACTCAGGAGTCTAAGGCGGGAGGATAGCTTGAACCCAGGAGTTCGAGTCTGCAGTGAGCTGTGATCATGCTGCTGCACTCTAGCCTGGGCGACAGAGTGAGACTCTGTCTCTTAAAAAGAAAAATTGTCCAGGCATGGTGGTTCACACCTGTAATCCCAGCACTTTGGGAGGCTGAGGTGGGCAGACCACTTGAGGTCAGGAGTTTGAGACCAGCCTGGCCAGCATGGTGAAACCCTGTCTCTACTGAAAATACAAAAATTAGCTGGGTGTGGTGGTGTGTGCTTGTAATCCCAGCTACTGGGGAGGCTGAAGCCCGAGAAATGCTTGAACCCAGGCAGAGGTTGCTGTGAGCTGACATTGCACCACTGTACTCCAGTCTGGGCAATAGAGCGAGACTCAGTCTAAAAAAAGAAAAAAGAAAAAAATCATTATTAGCATTAGCACCACTATTAGAATTGCTATTTTTTTTTTTTTTTTTTTTTTTTTTTTTTTTTTTTTTTTGAGACGGAGTTTCGCTTTTGTTACCCAGGCTGGAGTGCAGTGGCACGATCTCTGCTCACCGCAACTTCCGGCTCCTGGGTTCAGGCAATTCTCCTGCCTCAGCCTCCTGAGTAGCTGGGATTACAGGCACGCGCCACCATGCCCAGCTAATTTTTGTATTTTAGTAGAGACAGGGTTTCACCATGTTGACCAGGATGGTCTCGATCTCTTGACCTCGTGATCCACCCACCTCGGCCTCCCAAAGTGCTGGGACTACAGGCTTGAGCCACCGCGCCCGGCCCTAGAATTGCTATTAATATTTTGTCATTATTATCAGCAATTTCTGGCTGTCTTTGAAATATTCATAAGCAGCCATATACCAGTTCCCATGAGTCTAATAAGCTTAAGAAGAGGCTGAGAAACATGTAAAGGTTATCTCAGATTCTTAGTGTTAAGTCACAGTCTCTATATCTACCCCCTAGGCCTGGACCAGCCTTCTGGAGAACCTGAAGACCAGCTACCCACAGAGCCGACTGCAGGCAAGTCCTCAGTCCCCTGATCCCTCCTATCTCCCCTGAGGATGGAACCTCCTGGTCTCTGGCCCTGCCTCCTCTGCCCCTTAATGACTTAGTTCTAGCCGAGTTCAGTGGCTCATGCCTGTAATCCCAACACTTTGGGAGGCCAAGGCATGTGATCATTTGAGCCCAGGAGTTTGAGACCAGCCTAGGAAACCTAGCGAGACTCCATCTTTACAAAATTAAAAATAAAAAATAGCTGGGTGTGGTGGCATGTGCCAATAGTCCCAACTACTCAGAAGGCTGAGGTGGGAAGATTTCGTTAAGCCCAGGAGTTGGAGGCTGCAGTGAGCTGTGATTGAGCCACTGCACTCCAGCCTGGGCAACAGAGAGAGACCCTATCTCAAAAAACAAACAAATGAAAAAAAGACTTAGTTTTGTCCCTGCAGACTTGCAGCCTCCTTAGATCTTCCTTTTTTTTTTTTTTTAAATTGAAATGGAGTCTCGTTCTGTTGCCCAGGCTGGGGTGCAGTGGCGAAATCTCGGGTCATTGAAACCTCCACCTCCTGAGTTCAAGTGATTCTTTTGCCTCAGCCTCCTGAGTTGCTGGGATTACAGCCACCCACCACCACACCTGGCTAATTTTTATACTTTTTTTTTTTTTTGGAGACGGAGTTTCGCTCTTGTTACCCAGTTACCCAGGCTGGAGTGCAATGGCGCGATCTCGGCTCACCGCAACCTCCGCCTCCTGGGTTCAAGCAATTCTCCTGCCTCAGCCTCCTGAGTAGCTGGGATTACAGGCACATGCCACCATGCCCAGCTAATTTTTTGTATTTTTAGTAGAGACGGGGTTTCACCGTGTTGACCAGGATGGTCTCGATCTCTTGACCTTGTGATCCACCCGCCTCGGCCTCCCGAAGTGCTGGGATTACAGGCTTGAGCCACCGTGCCCGGCCCAATTTTTATACTTTTTTAGTGGAGACAGTGTTTCACCATGTTGACCAAGTTGGTCTCGAGCTCCTGACCTCAAGCGATCCACCCACCTTAGCTTCCCAAAGTGCTGGGATTACAAGCATGAGTCACCGCGTCCAGTAATTTATTTTCTTAGATCTTCCTCTTGCCTGGAGCGATAAATCTTCCTGTCTTCCAAATTTAGTTTAATTCTGAAAGAATTAACTGACTCTGTGTCCTGTAAGAAGCCTGCATCAATTAGTTTTTGCTGTATAAGGAACCACCCCAAACACGGGTGCTTATAGCAACATTCTTTCTCCTGATGCTAAGAGGCTGGCGGAACAGTGCTGGTCTGGGCTGGCTTGAATCATCTCTGCAGTCAGCTGGCAGCTCCACCTGACTGGGTGGTCTAAGATGGCCCCCTTCCCACATGTCTGACAGTTGTCCTGCTCTTGGTTGGAACAATGGGGATGACTGGGCACATGTCCCTCCTTGGCTTCCTCCATGGAGGTGGTCACAGGGGTCAAAAGCAGCAAGAGGAAGTACATGCCAATTTACTAGCTGATTTTGTCACAGTTGCTATTGTTTCATTGGCCAAAGCAAGTCACATGGCTCAACTCAGCGTCAGTGTGGAAAGGCCCTGCACTCAAGGATGTGAATACCAGGAGAGGATTACATACAGCCTTTTGGCAAACAGTCCCCTCCAGAGCCTGAGAAAAAGGTTGCAAGTGACAGAAATGCAGCTGTTTTGTCAACACTGAAAAGAATAGCGTGGCTGGGCATGGTGGCTCATGCCTATAATCCCGGCACTTTGGGAGGCTGAGGCAGGTAGATCACTTGAGCCCAGGAGTTGGAGACCAGCCTGGGCAACATGGTGAAACCCCATTTCTATAAAAACAACAACAACAAAAAATTAGCCAGGCATGGTGGTGCGTGCCTGTAGTCCCAGCTACTCAGGAGGCTGATGTCGGAGGATTGCTTGAGACCAGGAGGTTGAGACTTCAGTGAGCTGAGCTTATGCCACTGCACTCCAGCCTGGGCAACAGAGTGAGACCCTGTCTCAAAAAAAAAAAAAAAAAAAAAAAAAAAAGCTTGGAACATGAAATCAAAAACTCCAAGTGTGACCGGTTTCAGGTGCTCAAAAATCTCACCAGCGATCTGTTTCTCACCCTCTGTCAACTTTGCCTTCCTTCATCTGTGGTGGCTTCTTTCTGAGTTTCTTTAATCAGGGGGTCAGAGAAGCCGTCCCCAACCTCCATCTTCTTGACAGCTAGTAGAATTGTCCTAAATATTTTGTTTAAAAGACACATTTGGTCAAATGCTGTGTCTAAATAATCACTGTGGAGAGGAAAATGGAGGCTCTTATTGGCCAGGCTGGGTCATGTGCCCACAGTGGAGTCCTGCCTGAGCCCAAGACTGAAAGTGGGGAGTGGCTGTTTCCCTGGGAAAATAAAGTGCCGATAGTAGAGGACAGGGAAAATGGCCACCCAGCAGATGCCTGCACGGAGGGTTTCCGCCTTGTCCTCAGGGATACAGCAGCCAGGTTAGCCTGATATTGGCTGGAATGGAAGTTGGTGAAAAGAAGTCATTTGAGGCCGGGCACCCTGGTTCATGCCTGTACTTTGGGAGGCTGAGGTGGGTGGATCACTTGAGGCTAGGAGTTCGAGACCAGCCTGGCCAAATGGTGAAACTCTGTTTCTACTAAAAATACTATCTATCTATCTATCTATCTATCTATCTACCTACCTACCTACCTACCTATCTACCTACTTACCTATCTACCTACCTACCTATCTATCATCTATCTATATATATATATATATATATTTGGGCACAGTGGCATGTGCCTGTAGTCCCAGCTACTCAGAAGGTTGAGGAAGAATCACTAGAACCCGGGAGGTGGAGGTTGCAGTGAGCTGAGATTGTGCCACTGCACTCCAGCCTGGGACACAGAGTGAGACTCCATCTTAATTAAAGAAAAAAAAAAGGGGGCCAGGTGCAGTGACTCACACCTGTAATCCCAGCACTTTGGGAGGCTGAGGTGGGCGGATCACCTGAGGTTAAGAGTTTGAAACCAGCCTGGCCAACATGGCGAAACCCTGTCTCTACTGAAAATACAAAAATTATCTGGGCGTGGTAGCAGGTGCCTCTAATCCCAGTTACTAGGGAGACTGTGGCAAGAGAATCACTTGAACCCAAGAGGCAGAGGTTGCAGTGAGCTGAGATCATGCCACTGCACTCCAGCCTGGGAGACAGATCCAGACTCTGTCTCAAAAAAAAAAAAAAAAAAAAAAAGTTTGGTGGTCATGGCTGGAGGCGTGGGACAGGGCCGGATCACAGAGTCTTCAGTGCCCAGCTAAGGAGCTAAAGCTCCCTCCTGAGTCCATGGGCAGCGTTCAGGTAAAGGAAGGACATTTTGCTAATGGCTTGACTTGAGAAAGACGCCACCTGCCCTTGGGTGGCAGAAGGGGTGGGCACAAAGACTCTTGCCCATCTCTTTCTCCGACCCTGGGGGAGGGACTTGGTCAGGGCCAGGCTTTCTTGAGGAGCCCCACTCCTGGCCTAGAGCCTGTTGTCTGGAGCTCACTGAGGGGTATCTTCCATCCCTAGGACCCTCGGGGCTGCCCCTGCTGCCTGTGCTGTTGGCTGCTGTGGGGCTTCTGCTGCTCTCCAATGCCTCCTGTGTCGGGGGGCTCCTCTGGCAGCGGAGACTCAGGCATCTTGCTGAGGGTAAGAAGAGACCCTTCCCTGCCAGGGTGGAGACCTGAGGGTGATGGGGAACCCTGGGGTTGCTGTGTATTGAAGGTCTTCCCGGGGCCGGGGTTGGGAGAGTTGTATGGGGTCCCTGAGCCCCTCATTCCTGTTTCCTTCAGGCATCTCAGAGAAGACAGAGGCAGGGTAAGTGGGGATATTTTCTGTAAAGAAGGCTCTGAGGGAGGAGGTTTGGGGCTGATGGGTAGGGGAGGGCCAGCACTCAACTATCCCCCCAACACCTGCATCCTGGAAGGTCGGAGGAGGACCGAGTCAAGAATGAATATGAGGAGAGCCAGTGGACTGGGGATCGGGACACTCAGAGCTCCACAGTGAGTGCGGGAGGCCTGGGTGACCCCACAGTCAGGGCACCGATGGGGACTGAAACCCTGCTGTTAGCATCAGGCTGATCATGGCCCTTCCCAGGACCATGGGGCCAGAGGATGGAAAGGGCTTTGTCTGTTTTGCGTGTGGGGAACAGGTCAGCACAATGGAGGCAGAGCCGTATTACCGCTCCCTGAGGGACTTCAGCCCCCAGCTGCCCCCCACGCAAGAGGAGGTGTCTTATTCCCAAGGTGAGTTAGGATCACATCGGGACTCCCCCACTCGGAGGTACCCCTGACACCTGGACTAGGTGCCTTGCTCACGTCTCCCTTCCACTCCAACTCCAGGTTTCACAGGTGAAGATGAGGATATGGCCTTTCCTGGGCACTTGTATGATGAGGTAGAAAGAACATACCCCCCATCTGGAGCCTGCGGACCCCTCTATGATGAAGTGCACATGGTGAGGAGCTTTGCATCAGCAGCCATCCTTCCTGGCTAGCGCTGGGATCCCACCTCCTACTGCTTATATTAGGTAGGGTCAGCTAGCTACTGTGACAAAGAGGCCTGACTGTGATCCAGTGGCTTAAAGAAGACAGTTGGCTGGGCATGATGGCTCACACCTGTAATCTCAGCCCTTTTGGAGGCCAAAGCAAGAGGATTGCTTGAGCCCATAAGTTTGAGATGAGCCTGAGCAATATAGTGACTTGTCTCTACAAAAAAATTAAAAATGAGCCAGGCATGGAGGTGCAGATCTGTAGTCCCAGTTAATCAGGAGGCTGAGCCAGGAGGATCCCTTGAGCTCAGGAGTTGGAGGCTGCAGTGGACCATGATGGAGCCACTGCACTCCAGCCTGGACAATAGAGCAGGACCCTGCCTCTGAAAAAAAAGAAGGCAGTCTATTTCTTTTTCCCAGTCAGACGTGAGTGGCCCTGCTCAAGTCATCCGAGTCTACAAGAATGAGCTTGTTCACTAGGGGTTCAACCCATGGGAAAAGGTGAAAGAATGTGGAGGAGGCACAACCCTGCCTTGTGGCCCAGGCCCAGACATGGTGCACACCACTCTGCCCTCACTCCCCTGGCAAAAATAGGATCACATGGTCACACCTGACTGCAAAGCAGGCTGTGAAATGTGGTCTTGCTTGGCAGCCATATGGCTTGCTACAATTCTGCTGCTGTGGAAGGAAATAGACATGCTTTTTTTTTTTTTTTTTTTTTTTTGAGATGGAGTTTCGCTCTTGTTACCCAGGCTGGAGTGCAATGGCACGATCTCGGCTCACCGCAACCTCCGTCTCCTGGGTTCAGGCAATTCTCCTGCCTCAGCCTCCTGAATAGCTGGGATTACAGGCACGTGCCACCGTGCCCAGCTAATTTTTTTGTATTTTTAGTAGAGACGGGGTTTCACCATGTTGACCAGGATGGTCTCGATCTCTCGACCTCATGATCCACCCGCCTCGGCCTCCCATAGTGCTGGGATTACAGGCTTGAGCCACCGTGCCTGGCATAGACATGCATTTTTAAAGATAATTAGCCATATCTACTCCACCGGCTAAAGAGAGAGAATGAGAGAATTTGGGGGCCCATTCAACTGAAAAATCAAGGCATAGAATTGTCCTTAGGCCGAGCTGGATCTAGAATTTTCTCGCTAAAAAATGTTTCTATGGCTAGGTGTGGTCACAGCTCACATCTTTAATCTCAGCAGGCTGAGTGAGGTAGAGGGATCACTTGAGCTCAGGTGTTGGAGACCAGCCTGGGCAACATAATAAGACCCTATCTCTTAAAAAAATAAAAGTTAGGCCAGGCGTGGTGGCTCACACCTGTAATCCCAGCACTTTGGGAGATTGAGGCGGGCAGATCACCTGAGGTTGGGAGTTTGGGACCATTCTGGCCAACATGGTGAAACCCTGTCTCTACTTAAAAAAATACAAAAATTGCCTGGGCACAGTGGTGCATGCCTGTAATCCCAGCTACTTGGGAGGCTGAGGCAGGAGAATCACTTGAACTAGGGAGTTGGAAGCTGCAGTGAGCCAAGATCATGCCATTATACTCCAGCCTGGTGACAGAGGGAGACTCCATGTCAAAAAACAAAAACAAAAACAAAAGCTAGGCTGGGCATGGTGGCTCATGCCTGTAATCCTAGCACTTTGGGAGGGCGAGGTAGGTGGATCACCTGAGATCAGGAGTTCAAGACCAGTCTGGCCAACATGCTGAAACCCCGTTTCTACTAAAAATGCAAACATTAGCCAGGTGTGGTGGCATATACCTGTAATCCTAGCTATTTGGGAGGCTGAGGCAGGAGAATCGCTTGAACCTGGGAGGCGGAAGTTGCAGTGAGCTGAGATCACGCCACTGAACTCTGGCAACAGAGCGAGACTACCTCAAAAAAAAAAAAAAAAAAAGTTAAAAAAAATTAGCTGGGCATGGTGGCACGTGCCTGTGATCCCAGCTACTCAGGAGGCTGAGGTAGGAGGAACGCCTGAGCCACGGAAGTTGAGGCTGCCGTGAGCCCTGATTGTGCCACTGCACTCCAGCCTGAAAGACCATGTTTCAAAAAGGGAAGTGAAAAAATGTCCCTAGAAAATATAGATTTGTATCCTATGAGATTAGAAATCTTCAAAGAAAGATTTGTAATTTTTTCCAGTGGCCCCAAATGCCCAACGCTGACAACTTATTGGTCTAGCTTGTGTCACATTCTCATCCCTGAACCCATCCCTGAGTCAGAGGATGGATTATGCTAACAGGATAGGCTTGGGTCAGTTAACCATGGGATCAGGGAATAGGGACCAGCCCCACTTGGTTCACTGGGCTGAGAATGGGAGAGGGGCAGAGAACCCAGAGGGAAGTGAAGATGATAGTTTTGCAGGCAAAAACAAGGCAGGCACTTTGACCACCAACCAAACCCCATCCATTGCTGCACAGTCAGGGGGATGGGATAGAACTCCTCATTTCCTGTGTGGCCTTGGCGCCTCTGGGTCAAGGATTTCCCTTTATCTCTGTGAACAACCTCCCAAACCCGGCACTGTTGTCAGATCCTAGCTCCGCACCAGCGTGGCGCAAAGCGCTGTCCATGGTGCTGGACCATATGCGCCCTCCAAAGCGCAGATGGAGGCCGCAGGCTTTTTCTGAAAAGGGCCAGATAGTAAATGCTTTGGGCTGTGTGGGACATACGGTCCTCCTCAAAACTCTACGCAAAATCTGCCACTTTAAAGTAAAAGCAGCCACAGACAATGCATAAATGAATGAGTGTGGCGATGTTCCAACAAAGCTTTATTTTTGGACACTGCAATTTGAACTTCATAAAATTTTTTCCATGTCACAAATGTTATCTTTTTTCCTTTTACCCCCAACAGTTAAAAAGTGAAAAACCATTCTTAGCTCTTGGGCAGTAAAAAAAGCAGGCTGCAGGCCATATTTGGAGCCCAGGCCAATCTGCTCTAAAACTTACTGAACTAAAACAAAATTTTCTCCCAGCTCTAGAACAAAACACATCCCCAGTAAGGGCCACCCATCATGGTCTTTTTTTTCTCTCTCTCTCTTCTATTATGATGAAGGAACTATTTTGGAAATTCATAGGACAATAGAATCATAACTTAAATTCCACAATTGCCATAGCTGATAACATGGACTTTTAAAGTTTTCATTTTTAAATTTTTATGTATTTATTTATTTTTGAGATGGAGTCTCACTCTGTCACCCAGGCTGGAGTGCAATGGCACGATCTCAGCTCATTGCAACTTCCACCTCCCAGGTTCAAGCGATTCTCCTGCCTTAGCTTCCTGAGTAGCTGGGATTACAGGCATGTACCCCCATGTCCAGCTGATTTTTGTATTTTTAGTAGATATGGGGTTTAGCCTTTTGCCCAGGCAGGTCTCTAACTCCTGACCTTAAGTGATCCACTTGCCTCAGCCTCCCAAAGTGCTGGGATTACAGGCATGAGTCACCAAGCCCAGCCTAAAGGTTTTATGCTTCTGATATTTACTTTTCTAACATTAAATCATTGGATATCTTGGGCTTGCTTAAAAATAACTCAGTTAGGGCTGGGTGCAGTGGCTCAAGCCTGTAATCCCAGCACTTTGGGAGGCCGAGGCGGGTGGATCACAAGGTCGAGAGATCGAGACCAACCTCGTCAACATGGTGAAACCCCGTCTCTACTAAAAATACAAAAAAAAAAAATTAGCTGGGCATGGTGGCGCCTGCCTATAATCCCAACTACTCAGGAGGCTGAGGCAGGAGAATTGCCTGAACCCAGAAGGCGGAGGTTACGGTGAGCCGAGATCGCACCATTGCACTCCAGCCTGAGTAACAAGAGCGAAACTCCAAAAAAAAAAAAAAAAACTCAGTTAGTGAGGGAGGAGAATAAAATAGAAATATAGATAAATCAATTAACCAATAGTTGATACTAATTTTTTTTTCTCTTTTTGAGACAGAGTCTCACTCTGTTACCCAGGCTGGAGTGCAGTGGCACGATCATGACTTACTGCAGCCTCGACCCCCTAGGCTCAAGTAATCCTCTTACCTCAACTTCCTGAGTAGCTAGGACTACAGGCACTCACCACCACACCTAGCTAATATTTTTATTTTTATTTTTTTGAGATGGAGTCTTGCTCTGTCGTCCAGGCTGGAGTGCAGTGGCGCAATCTTGGCTCACTGCAGGTGAGGTTCCAGCCTCAGCCTCCTTGGTAGCTGGGATTACAGGTGTACGTTACCACACTGGTTAATTTTTGTCTTTTTAGTAGAGACAGGGTTTCCCCATGTTGGCCAGGCTGGTCTTGTACTTCTGAACTCAGGTGATTCCACCTGCTCCAGCCTCTCAAAATGCTGGGATTACAGGCATGAGCCACTGTGCTCGGCCACCTAGCTATTTTTTAAAAATATTTTTTGTAGGCTGGGTGCAGTGGTTCACACTTGTAATCCCAGAATTTTGGGAGGCTGAGACAGGTGGATCAATTGAGCTCAGGAGTTCAAGACCAGTCTGGACAACAATGGAAGCCTCATCTCTAAAAAAAAAAAAAAAAAAAAGCTGGGTGTGGTGGCTCATGCCACTACCTCCTAAGTAGTCCCAGCTACTTAGGAGGCTGAAGCAGGAGGACAGATCAAGCCCAGGAGGTGGAGGTTGCAGGGAGCTGAGATTGTGCCATTGCACTCCAGCCTGGGTGACAGAGCCAGATCCTGTCTAAGAAAAAAAAAAATATTTTTTGCCGATATAGGGTCTCACTATGTTGCCCAGGCTGGTCTTGAACTCCTGGCCTCAAGCAATCCTCCTGCTTTGGCCTCTCAAAGTGCCGGAATTAAAGGCATGAGCCACAGTTCCCAGCCTGATATTGTTGAAGTTAGGTGATAAGCACATGAGGTTTGTGATGAGCGTTCATTATCATCACATTCCTTTTTGTATATGTTGGAGTTTTAGTAAAAGCTAAAATATTGTGTGGGATTTTCACTGAGAAAAAAAAAGGCTAAAACATTTTTTCCTGGGAAGTTAAGCAGGGGCGTGTATCCCTCAGATCTTCGATGAAGACCTGCAGGGCATCTCTCCATGATTCTAACTCCACTTTTCGCCTCTCAGGGCCCCTGGGACCTCCGATGGCCTGCAGACACATATCAGGATCCAAGAGGAATCTATGATCAGGTGGCAGGAGACTCGGACACTCTGGAACTCGATTCTCTGCCCTTTGAGCTGAGAGGACATCTGGTGTGACAGCCTTTCGACCCCTGTGTCCTGCACCTACAGGAATTTATACTCCACTGGTCCCTCTTATTGCAGCCTGGGCCGAACTCATTAGGTGAGCTCCATAAAACCCAAAGGGTCTCAGCTTTGTCAGGAGAAGACATGGAGGGGGTTGAGTGACAGAAGATGGTTCAGCTGGTACCAGAGTAGAAACAAGGTGCATCCTGGGGTTGGCTTTAGGAAATAAACTTCTCCAAAAGGACAGGGAAGATTGTAAATGACTTCTCAAAAATGAAATGCTGCTGGGTGTGGTGGCTCACTCCTGCAATCCCAGCATTTTGGGAGGCCGAGGCAGGCAGACCACCTGGGGTCAGGAGTTCGAGACCAGCCTGGCCAACATGGTGAAACCCTGTCTCTACTAAAAATATAAAAATTCAGCAAGGGGTAGTGGTGCATGCCTGTAGTCCCAGCTACTTGTGCGGCTGGGCCATGAGAATCACTTGAACCCGGGAGGCAGAGGTTGCAGTGAGCAGAGATCATGCCACTGCACTCCAGCCTGGACAACAGAGTGAGATTCTGTCTCAAAAAATAAATGCAAAATAAAATGCTATTCTGAGGGTCCCTAAGTGCTTCATGAAGTGGTTTTCAGAAGTGGGAAAAGACTGTTCATTCTGCATTCCATGACATCTGAAATAGCTAATAATAAGTGGAATTTATGAACCCATGTTGTATACTACCTATTCTTTTATTATTTCCCATGGTTATCTACCACAGGAGGCATAAACTATGACATGTGTAAACATAAGTATGCTCTATAAGCATTAAAATAAACAGACAATCAAAAGAAACTAGAGGAAAAGAATAGATACTGTGTGCTTTCCTTTATAGAAATTCTAGAACAGGCAAAACTAATCAATGGTGGCAGAGAACACAGCAGAGGTTTCCTGGGGCCATGAGAGGAGGGTTGATTGCAAAAAGGCATGGGAGAACTTTCTGAAGTGATGGAATATTCTATATCACAATTGTGGTGGCGGCAGGGGTGCACAGATTTGTCAAAACTCATTGAGCTGTACAATTAAGATGGGTGCATTTTTATTGTACATAAATGATATCTCAATAAAAGTGATTTTAAAAATAGGCTTCATAATAAAGCATCCAGTAAGAGGATTGATTCATTTTTTCCTCTCTTCCTTCTTCCTTTCCTTTCTCTCTCTCTCTCTCTCTCTCTCTCTCTCTCTCTCTCTCTCTCTCTCCTTCTTCTTTTTGAGTCTCACTCTGTTACCCAGGCTGGAGTGCAGTGGCACAATCTCAGCTCACTGCAACCTCCGCCTCCCAGGTTCAGGTGATTCTCTTGCCTCAGCCTCCCCAGTAGCTGGGATTACAAGTGTCTGCCACCACATCCGGCTAATTTTTTGTATTTTTAATAGAGATGGGGTTTCACCATGTTAGCCAGGCTGGTCTCAAATTCCTGGCCTCAAGAGATCTGCCCACCTCAGCCTCCCAAAGTGCGGGGATTACAGGCATGAGTCACTGTGCCCCACAAAACTTATTCTGTTCCACATTGGTTTAAGCAGGAAAGGAAATTTATTGGCTCTTGCAGCTGAGAATTTCAGGGGGCAGCACTGGCTTCAGAAACTGCCAGCTCTAGTATTGAAACACAGGTCTAGCTGTCTGTATCTCTCAGCTCTCCTCTGTGTTGGCTTCATTCTCAGGTAGACTCTTTATTTGGGAAACAGAGAAGACCACCTGTAGTTCTAGGTTGGTATCCCACAAGCTCAGCAGCCAGAGTGCCTCTTTTTGCCAATAGTTCTGGAAAACTCTGTGACTGTCTTTCATCAGCCCAGCCTGGGTCTTGTACCTAGCCTGGAACCAACCAATGTGGCCGAGGAATATGCTGATAAGCCAGGTCCTGGGTTGCTCAGTACCATGAACCACATGGATGAAGCTCTCCAAAGTAACCCCAGGCTATGGCTGGATCTCTTCAGGCACTTCCTACTTCCTTCTTTCCTGTTTGCGATTTACTGTAGCAGACATCGCTTGCTTCTGCCTTCCAAGGATCTAGTCCCCCTTAATCTCTACAGACACTGATGAACAAGACAAGTGCCTAATTGTACCAAGCCACTAGATCCAGCCACACCTGAGGTCAGAGTTACTTCTAGACGACAAATTCCCCTCCCCACTTAGGTGAATGTCATTTTCAGTTAGTTGTAACCATAAATGTCCCTCACTCTTAAACAAGTTTGAATGGGGTCTTTAGTTAACTGAGGAGAAAATAAGTAATTTTCAAGGGGCAGAAACGCAAATTAGTAGAGCTTAAAAGATTTTGTTGCATTAGTTACTAAGGGGTAAAACCTGACAGATGTCACTTTCACCAGATGATCAAAGTTAATGCCCCAGTCATGGGACAAACTGACCCAAGAGACCCCCGATACAAAATAGGGGCCAGCTGTGGTGGCTCACTCCTGTAATTCTAGCACTTTGGGAGACTGATGTGGGTGGATCACCTGAGGTCAGGAGTTTGAGACCAGCCTGACCAACATGGCGAAACCCCATCTCTACCAAAAATGCAAACATTAGCCAGGTGCCTGTAATCCCAGCTACCTGAGAGGCTAAGGCGGGAGAATTGCTTGAATCTGGGAGGTGGAGGCTGCAGTGAGCCAAGACCTTGCCAGTGCACTGGCAACAGAGCGAGACTCTGTCTCAAACAACAACAACAAAACCTGAGAAGGATACACCCACATGGACTAATATTACTGACTATAAAGTGCATAACCAGAGCTGGGTGTGGTGGCTCATGCCTGTAATCCCAGCACTTTCGGAGGCCAAGATGTGTAGATTGCTTGAGACCAGGAGTGTGAGACCAGCTGGGCAACATGGTGAAACTCCGTCTCTGCAAAATAATACAAAAATTAGCTGGACATGGTGATGTGCACCTGCAGTCTCAATTACTCAAGAGGCTGAGGTGGGCGGATCACTTGAGCTCAGGAATTCAAGGCTGCAGTGAGCCGTAATCACACCACTGCACTCCAGCCTGGGCAACAGAGCCAGATCTGGGAGACAGGGGGATAGTGATTGAAACTGGCACCAGGAAGGCTTGGGGTGAGAATGCTCATAATGTTTTCTTTCTTTTCTTTTCTTTTTTTTTTTTTTTTTTTGATATGATGTCTCACTCTGCCTCCCAGGCCGGAGTGCAGTGATGCCATGACGGCTCACTGCAGCCTCCAACTCTTGGGCTCAAGCGATCCTCTCAGCTCAGTCTCCTGAGTAGCTGAGACTACAGGTGTGCACCACCACGCACGGCTAATTTTTCTTTTTGAGATGGAGTTTCACTCTTGCTGCCCAGGCTGGAGCGCAGTGGCATGATCTTGGCTCACTGCAACCTGCGCCTCCCAGGTTCAAGCAATTCTCCTGCCTCAACCTCCTGAGTAGCTGGGATTACAAGTGCATGCCACCACACCACAAATACACCTTTGTGTATTTTTAGTAGAGACGGTATTTTGCCACTTTGGCCTGGCTGGTCTTGAACTCCTGACCTCAGTGATCCGCCCGAGTTGGCCTACAAAAAAAGTGCTGGGATTACAGATGTGAGCCACCATGCCCAGCCTAAATTTTTTTTTTTTTTTTTTTTGGGCAGAGTTTCGCTCTTGTTACCCAGGCTGGAGTGCAATGGCGCGGTCTCGGCTCACCGCAACCTCCGCCTCCTGGGTTCAGGCAATTCTCCTGCCTCAGCCTCCTGAGTAGCTGGGATTACAGGCATGCGCCACCATGTCCAGCTAATGTTTTGTATTTTTAGTAGAGCCGGGGTTTCACCATGTTGACCAGGATGGTCTCGATCTCTTGACCTCATGATCCACCCGCCTCGGCCTCCCAAAGTGCTGGGATTACAGGCGTGAGCCACTGTGCCCGGCCCTAAATTTTTTTTTATTTGTAGAGACAGAGTTTCACTATGTTGCCCAGGCTGGTCTCAAATGCCTAAGCCCAAGTGATCCTCCTGCCTTGGCCTCCCAAAGTGCTGGGATGACGAAGTTGTTTGCTCAACTTGGGAAAAGTTATTCAGGTGTCACTTCGGTCATATTTACTTTCTGCTCACCCTCTGAAAATTCATACTGAACGTGTGATATGGGCGCATTGCTTTATGTGTGTTATACTTCATTCAGAATTTTACATCACATCTCATAGGTGGCATTGCGGATGGAAGTGTGATTTTCTGCTATGGTGTACAACCATTGGTAACATTCTGAACAAAAAAGTACATAATCTTCACTTTATTTACAGAAGCTGGGCATGGTGGCTCACACCTTTAATCCCAGCATTTTGTGAGGCCAAGGCGGGAAGATCACTTGAAGTCAGGAGTTTGAGACCAGCCTGGCCAACATGGTGAAAACCCATCTCTACTAAAAATAAAAAAAATTAGCTGGGCTTGGTGGCGCAGGTCTGTAATCACAGCTACTATGCTGGCTGAGGCAGGAGAATCACTTGAACAGAGGAAGTGGAGGTTGCAGTGAGTAAAGTTGGCACCACTGCACTCCAGCCTGGGCAACAGAGCAAGGTTCTGTCTCAAAAAAAAAAAAAATTAAAAATTAATTTACATCATAGTTTCATTTCAGAAAATGTCAATATATTTTAAATCACATCAAAATTTTGTACATATGTGTATATGTGTTATATTAATAATTTCAGATAACTATAAACTTTTTTTAACCACAGAAGTGCCTGTAAAAACATTTACAAACTTCCAGATGCAGATTTCAGCGTCCTGCATTCCTGGTCCCTGACCTCCGGATGCCTGTACCGCCCTCCAATCTTTGCATCAGCCAAAATCGATTGTGCAAACTTCCCAAGCTCCCACCAGGGTGCGGTAGTGTCTCGTTTGAGAGGAGCTAGTCCATGAGGGGATTCTGAATGACACTCGTGTGAGAAAGGAGAGAGAGAGAGAGAGAGAGAGAGAGTGAGAGTGTGTGTGTGTGTGTGTATGTGTGTGTGTGTGTGTGTGTGTGTGTGTGTCTGTACATTGGGTTCAGGAGCTCAGGGGAGTGGTCTGATCTGTGCTGGAGATTAAAACTGGCGGACGTGTCCTCTGCATCTAAGCTGTCAACTAAACTCCAGTATTAAGAGGTAAGTAGCTGTGCAGGGCATTGAGGCAGAGAGGACTCCAGGAGCACAGTGCAGGATGGGATTTTCCTAAAACCGTTGCTGGAGAATAACCCCCGAGGCAGGGAGTGGCAGGAATTAAGGCTAATGGGATGGCCGAAGACGAGCCACAAAGGTCATCTTATGGGTTTGAGCTTTATCCCTGTGGGTGACAGGAAACCATTGAGTCATGCCAGCAGCAGTGACAGCATTTATGAGCTGCTTACGCTTGCCAGCCTACACTCTACATTCTGTGTACATGTCACCTCCCGGAACCATCGGAGTCATGCATGAGTCCAGTTTTTTGCTTTGTGTTTAATTTTTATTCATTTATTTATGTATTTTGAGACAGAGCCCACCTGTGTAGCTGTTGGAGTGCAGTTGTGCAATCTTGGCCCACTGCAACCTCTGCCTCCTGGGTTCAAGTGATTCTTGTGCCACAGCCTCCCCAATAGCTGGGATCACAGGTGCCCGCCTGTGCCCAGCTAATTTTTGTATTTTTAGCAGAGACTGGGTTTCTCCACGTTGGTCAGGCTGGTCTCGGACTCCTGACCTCAGGTGATCCACCCGCCTCAGTCTCCCAAAGTGCTGGGGTTACACGCGTGAGCCACTGTGCCTGGCCTAATTTCTACTTTTGAGACTTTGATTAATACCTGATATATGCCCCACTTTCATATATCCATCTCTGTCTCTCTGTGCTGGATCATACTGATACGGCTTTGATGAGTGGAGGAACACAAGGTTCTTTGTCTGGAGTCGAATTAGATAAAATGACATGGACACACATGGGGTGGTTTTAAGGAGTGGAGAGTTCAACAGGCCAGAAAGAAGGGAGAAGGCAGAAGGAAGAAGCTCCTCTGTACAGAAACAGAGGGAGGGGGGCTTCAAAACCGAAGGAAGAGACCCCCAGCTGGAGTGGAAACCAGCCAGGTTTGTATAGAGTCTGGAGGGTGGTGTCTGATTTGCATAGGGTTCAGGGGATTGGTTTGACCAGGCATGTTATTCATGTAGCCCACTTAAAAGCTGGGGGCCTCATACTTTGGGAGGGTGAGGCAGGCAGATCATGAGGTCCAGAGATCAAGGCCATCCTGGCCAACATAGTGAAACCCTGTCTCTACTAAAAATACAAAAAAATTAGCTGGGCGTGGTGGCATGCGCCTGTAGTCTCAGCTACTTGGGAGGCTGAGGCAGGAGAATTGCTTGAACCCGGGAAGTGGAGGTTGCAGTGAGCCAAGGCTGTGCCACTGCACTCCAGCCTGGTGCCTGGTGACGGAGTGAGACTTTGTCTCAAAAAAAAAAAAAAAAAAAAAAGCTGGGGGCCTCCCACCCTAGTCTTTTAATATGCAAATGAAGGGGCCATGATGTTCTACACACATGGTGCTGGAATCACCATGTTTGGGTGGACCCAGTTTCTAATGGCCGGCATTTGGACACCAAAGGTTGCTGGCCTGGCTCTAAGAGCTGCTTTAAAAACAAAAACTTCCCAAAGACCCTTTTCCTCTCTATCTACCTAAAGTAATTTCTTAATAACTCCTACAACAATTTGATATATTTGGGTGTATGATGATTGGACAGAGCTTCCACTTCAATTGTTCTGTCTTCCATCATGTCCAATCCACTGAGTTTTTATTTTCCTTCCTGATCCTCTCTTCTTGCTTGCTTATTTGTGATTTTGTGTTATATATATACATATATATATATATTTTTTTTTTGCTACCATTTGCCAACTCACTGAGCAGTTACATTTCTTTAGACAGTTCTTAAAGGCTAGTTTATAGTGTGATTTTGACAATTTCAGTGTCCAAAATTTTTCAGGTCTCTAATCTTTTTTCGTTGTGGGAGATTGTATTTCTCAAAGATTTGCTCTTCTTACAATGTGACTGGACATTCTCCATTGAGACTGGGTTTCACTACCTTGGTCAGGCTGGTCTGGAACTCTTGACCTCGTGATCCACCTGCCTCAGCCTCTCAAAGTGCTGGGATTATAGGCCTGAGCCACCACACCTGGCCTATTTCTTTACTTTCCTAATAAACTTGCTTTTCCTTTGTACTGTGGACTCGCCCTGAATTCTTGCTTGCTCGAGATCCAAGAATCCTCTCTTCCGGTAACAACATCAGATGGTTGGTCCTTATCATTACCCCCGAGGTGCAGGGCTTGCTGACCAGCAGGAAAGTGCATACCTTCTTCAGAGGAGATGTGAAGGACAATTGAAAAGCAAAATAACGTCAAGCTTGCTTTGACCTGAGGGCAGGATTTCCAGTAAGTACCTACTTTTACATAGGATCAGTAAATGAACTAGAAATCTTAGAGACCTTCTCAGAACTCGGGGTAATCAGAAGCCAATAAAATGGATTAGCATCCAAGATAGGGCTGCTGGTCGGGGGCGGTGGCTCAAGCCTGTAACCCCAACAATTTGGGAGGCTGAGGTGGGAGGATCGCCTCTTGGAGCCAGAAGTAAAAGACCAGCCTGGGCAACCCCGTTTCTATAAAAATTTAAAAATGAGCCAGGCATGGTGGCATGTGCCTGTAGTCTCAACTATTCAGGAGGCTGAGGCAGGAGGATCACTCGAGCCCAGGAGTTCAAGGTTACAGTGAGCCATGATTGTGCGGCTGCACTCCAGCCTGGGTGACAGAGCAAAACACTGTCTCTTAAAGAAAAAAATGCAGTTGCTTTAGCCTCCACATTGTGTGATTCCATGTATTTCATAATCTCAAAAAGACTAAATTAAAAAGATGGAAAATAGACCAGTGGTTGTTGGAGGTTAGGGATGGGGAGAGGGTAGGACTGTAAAAGAAGTTTTGGGAGTGATAGAACTGTTCTTATCTTGATTTCAATTGAGGGCAGTGTCTAAAGGAATTTATACATGTGCTAAAATTCATTGAATTGTATGGCAAAGGGAAAAAAAAAACCTCATTTTTATTGCATAATAATTAAAAAGGTAACAAGAAAGAGGCTCCCCAGGGGATCTCAGTGGCAGGCCAGGTGGGCCACTGATGCCGGGGGTGGCAGAGCATTTCAAGGAGTTTTTCCTTTATTCTCAGAGCACTGGGGAGCACAGGTGGAGTGCTGCTGGGATGGGAGCCCTTCTGGGAACCATTGGTGAGCCCGGGACAGGGAGGAGACACTCATTCGTCGGAACATGTCAGAGGGTAAGACATCACTCTTAATTCATTTCATTTCTTTTTCTTTCTTTCTTTTCTTTTCTTTTTTTTTTTGAGACGAAGTCTCTCTTTGTCAACCACTCTGGAGTGCAGTGTCTCGATCTTGACTCACTATAACCTCCGCCTCCCAGGTTCAGGCAATTTTGTAGCTGAGATTACAGGCACCACCATGCCTGGCTAATTTTTGTATTTTTAGTACAGACAGGGTGTCATCATGTTAGCCAGGCACTGGGGACTCTGGAGGCAACATAGTGGTCACCAGTAGGTGATCTAATAAATTATGCTCTAGACCAAAACTCTGGTTTACAGGAAATACAGGATAAAGGAATACATTAAATGACATCACAAGGATATAATCAGACAAATTCAATACAGGAGGCATTCTACAAGATGACTGGCCTGGGCTCTTTAAAGAAGCCAATATTGGGCAGGGGGCGGTGGTAATCCCAGCCCTTTGGGAGGCTGAGGCAGACTGATCACTTGAGTTCAGAAGTTCAAGACCAGCCTGGGCAACAAGATGCAATCCTGTCTCTCCTAAAAATGTAAAAATTAGCTGGGTGAGGTGGCACATGCCTGTACTCCTAGCTACTTGGGAGGCTGAGGCAGGAGAATCACCTGGACCCAGGAGGTGGAGGTTGCGGTGAGCCAGATTGCGCCACCGCACTTTAGCCTGGGCAAAAGAGAGAAACTCTGTCTCAAAACACAAAAAACAAACAGCCAGTATTGGTTTTTTGAAAAAAATCAATAAGATTGATAAAATTCCCCATTAGAGTAAAAAAGAGAGAGAATAGGGATTACCAGTATTAAGAATGAAAGAAAGGTTATCACTACAAATTCTGGAATCATTAAAAGAACATAGAGGGTATTATGAACAACTTAGCATCAACAGATTTGACAAAATGACATTTCTCTGAAAAACACAACATACGAAAAAAAAATTTTTTTTTTAATAAATAAAATAAAATGCCAGGCACGGTGGCTCATGCCTGTAATCCCAGCACTCTGGGAGGCCGAGGTGGGCTAATCACCTGAGGTCGGGAGTTCAAGACCAGCCTGACCAACATGGTGAAACCCCGTCTTTAAAAAAAAAAAAGAAAAAAGGAAAACACAACATATAAATGCTAACACAGATGAAACAAAAAACTTGAAGAGCTCTATATTTATTAAAGAAATTGAACTCATTATTAAAAACCTTCCCACAAAGAAAATTCCAGGTCCAGATGGCTTCACTGGTGAATTATCAAAGACAAAAAGAAGAAATAACAAAATCTTTCGAATTTGAGATAGAGCTATATGTGCTGAGATGGCAATGATCCTTCAAAATAATTGTTAAAAAATAATAATAATAAAAAGGCCAGGAGCAGAGACCCACACCTGTAATCCCAGCACTTTGGGAGGCCGAAGCAGTAGATCACTTGAGGCCAGGAGTTCGAGACCAGCCTGGCCAACATGTTGAAACCCCCCCTCTACTAAAAATACAAAAATTAGCCAGGCATGGTGGCACATGCCTATAATCCCAGCTACTCAGGAAGCTGAGCCAGGAGAATCGCTTGAACCTGGGAGATGGAGGTTCCAGTGAGCCGAGATCCCGTCATTGCACTCCAGCCTGGGTGACACAGCAAGACTTTATCTCAATAAATAAATAAATAAATAAAATAAAAGGCTGAGTATGCAGGCTCATGCCTGTAAACTCAGCATTTGGGAGGCCAAGGTAGGAGGATTGTTTGAGTCTAGGAGTTTGAGGCTGCAGTGAGCCGAAATCATACCACCACATTCCAGCCTGGCAACAGAGTCAGACCCTGTCTCAAAAACAGATAAATAAAATAAAATAAGTAAAAATTTCAAAAGCAGTGTGCAAAAGCACAAGTAATATTTTATCATTCATGTAATAAATAAAGGTAACGTACAGGTGCTGGAGAGATATAGCTGCTATAGAAACTAGAAAGTTTGGCCGGGCACAGTGGCTCAAGCCTGTAATCCCAGCACTTTGGGAGGCTGAGGTGGGTGGATCACCAGGTCAGGAGTTCAAGGCCAGCCTGGCCAACATGGTGAAACCCTGTCTCTACTAAAAATACAAAAATTAGCTGGGTGTGGTAGTGGGCGCCTGTAATCTCAACTACTTGGGAGGCTGAGGCAGAGAATTGTTTGAACCTGGGTGGTGGAGGTTGCAGTGAGCCACGATTACACCACTGCACTCCAGCCTGGGTGATAGAGTGAGACTCTGTCTCAAAAAAAAAAAAAAGAAACTAGAAAGCTTATGCAACTTTCTATGCATAAACTATCTCTGCAAGGATACTCTGTTGCCTTAGAGAGAAGAGACTGGTGCACAGAAATTCAGGAGAGAAAGACTAACTTTTCACTCTGCTTCCTTTGGTATTTTAATTTTTAAAAATATGAACCATTTATGTAATTAAAAAAAAAAAAAGCGGCCGGGCGCGGTGGCTCAAGCCTGTAATCCCAGCACTTTGGGAGGCCGAGGCGGGTGGATCACGAGGTTAAGAGATCGAGACCATCCTGGTCAACATGGTGAAACCCCGTCTCTATTAAAAAAATACAAAAAATTAGCTGGGCATGGTGGCGCGTGCCTGTAATCCCAGCTACTCAGGAGGCTGAGGCAGGAGAATTGCTTGAACCCAGGAGGCGGAGGTTGCAGTGAGCCGAGATCGCGCCATTGCACTCCAGCCTGGGTAACAAGAGCGAAACTCCGTCTCAAAAAAAAAAAAAAAAAAAAAAAAAAAAAAAAAAAAAAGCTTAAAGGCAGCTGGGTGGGGTGGCTCAGGCTTGTAATCCCAGCACTTTGGGAGGTCAGGGTGGTCAGATCACAAGGTCAAGAGATTGAGACCATCTTGGCCAACATGGTGAAACCCCATCTCTACTAAAAATATAAAAATTAGCTGTGCGTGGTTGTGTGGCACATGCCTGTAGTCCCAGCTACTCAGGAAGCTGAGGCAGGAGAATCACTTGAACCTGGGATTCAAGGCTGTAGTGAGCCGAGATTGTGCCACTGCACTCTAGCCTGGTAACAGAGTGAGACTCCATCTCAAAAAATAAATAATTAAATAAAAGCTTAAAGGCTTCATTTTCAGGGCTGGGCATGATGGCTCACACCTGTAATCCCAGTACGCTGGGAGCTAAAGTGAGAGGATTCCTTGAGGCCAGGAGTTTGAGACCAGCCTGGGCAATATAGCAAGACCCTGTCTCTACAGGAAAAAAAAAAAAAAAAAAATTAAAAGGCTTTTTTAGCTCAGGTTTTGCTGGATTCTAACTCCGGCTGTTGTCAATCAGCTCTGTGGATTGTGTACTAAAGAAAAGACAACAGAAAGAGGTCGTAAAAATCTCACAGGCTGCGGATGGTGGCTCATGCCTGTAATCCCAGTGCTTTAGGAGGCCAAGGCTGGTGGATCACTTGAGGTCAGGAGTTTGAGGCCAGCCTGGCCAACCTGGTGAAACCCCATCTCTACTAAAAATACAAAAATTAGCTGGGCATGGTTGTGGGTGCATATAATCCCAGCTACTCAGAAGGCGGAGGCAGGAGAATCCCTTGAAGCCAGGAGGCAGAGGTTGTAGTGAGTCAAGATCGCACTATTCCACTCCGGCTTGGGTGACAGAGTGAGACTCCTCAAAAAAAAAAAAAGTTATAGTCTGGTGTCTAGGGGAAAGAGGTCTTACATCAGCACTTGGCTGATAACTGGCTGTACAACTTCAGGCAGGTGTCTCCATCTCTCTGAGCCTCCACTTTTTTTTTTTTTTTTTTGAGACAGAATTTCACTCTTGCCGCCTAGGCTGGAGTGTAGTGGCATGATCTCAGCCCACTGTAACCTCCACCTCCGGGGTTCAAGCAATTCTCCTGCCTCAGCCTCCTGAGTAGCTGGGATTACAGGTGCCCACCACCATACCTGGCTAAGTTTTGTATTTTTAGTAGAGACTGGGTTTCACCATGTTGTTTGGACTGGTCTTGAATTCCTGACCTTAGGTGATCCCTCCGCCTTCGCCTCCCAAAGTGCTGGGATTACAGGCGTGAGGCACTGTGCCCGGCTGAACCTCCACTTTTTTTTTTCTTTCTTTTTTTTAAGACAGAGTTTCACCGTATTGATCAGGCTGGTCTCCTGACCTCAGGTGGTCTGCCCGCCTCAGCCTCCCAAAGTGCTGGGATTACAGGCGTGAGCCACCATGCCCAGCCTGAGCCTCCACTTTTAACATCTGTGAATTGGGGGTTGTGTAGTAAAGGATTAACACAGCCCAGTTCCTGGGAGGAAACCACTAAGCCCTTGTACTATCCTTCTTGATAAGAGTATTTTTGTTCAGGAGGCTGAGGCAGGAGAATTGCTTGAACCTGGGAGGCAGAGGTTTCAGTGAGCCAAAAATCACACCACTGCACTCCAGCCTGGGTGACAGAGTGAGACTCCATCTCCAAAAAAAAAAATAAAACAATATATTTGTTTAGGCCAGACGTGGTGGCTCACGCCTATAATCCAAGCACTTTGGAGGCCAAGGCAGGTGGATCACCTGAGGTCGGGATTTCAAGACCAGCCTGACCAACATGGTGAAACCCTGTCTTTATAAAAAAAAAAAAAAAAAAAAAAAAGAATATCTTTGTTTATCTGGGGACCTTGGGCCTTGTAGTATCAGCTTGAGCTCTGGAGGGGCTAGAGACAAGGTCAGTCATTCGAGCAGTCAGCCATGCCCATGTGACTAACCCCAGTCAAAATTATCCTGGGTGTGAGCACACACACCTGTAATCCCAGCTACTTGGGAGGTGGAGGTGGCGGGGGGATTGCTTGAGCCCAGAAGTTGAAGGCTGTAGTGAGCAGTGATCACCCCATTGCACTCCAGCCTGGAAGACAGAGCAAGACTCTGTCTCAAAACAAAACAAAACCTTACAATGTGAACAACTGTGAATTATCATCCATGTTAAGACCGAGGACTTCAGGCCTGTAATCCCAGCACTTTGGGAGGAGGAGGAAGGTGGATCGCTTGAGTTCAGGAGTTGAAGACGAGCCTGGTCAACATGGTGAAACCCCATCTATACAAAAATGCACAAATTAGCTGGGAGTGGTGGTCGGTGCCTGTAATGCCAGCTACTTAGGAGGCTGAGGCAGGTGTGTATCACTTGAACCTGCGAGTTGGGGGTTGCGGTGAGCCAAGATCACACCACTGCATTCCAGCCTGGGCAACAGAGCAATGATCACTCTAACAAATCAAAACAAAACAAACAAAACAAAACAGACCTAGGACATATGGTTTCCATTTAAAAAAAAATAGGACATAGAAGCCCCCATAAGCCTCTATCCAGTTACAACTCCTCCCATCTCCACAGGCAATCAACCACCTCACTGACCTCTGTGATAATCGTCTCCTTACTTTTCTTATCTTTATAGTTTGACCACCCATACAAGTATTCCCAAAATTTTGCTGTAGTTTTATTTTCCTTGCTTTTATAGCTATTGAAAAGAATAATACAGCTTGCTCTGTTTGGTGCCTGGCTTCTTTCACTTGACACTGTGAGATTCAGCCACACAGCTGTGTGTATCAGTATCCATTATTTTTCATAACGGTATAGTACGCCACTGCATAACTACACCACTGTGTATGTATCCATCATCCTTTCTTTTTTTTTTTTTTTTTTTTTTTTTGAGACGGAGTTTCGCTCTTGTTACCCAGGCTGGAGTGCAATGGCGCGATCTCGGCTCACCGCAACCTTCGCCTCCTGGATTCAGGCAATTCTCCTGCCTCAGCCTCCTGAGTAGCTGAGATTACAAGCACGCGCCACCATGCCCAGCTAATTTTTTGTGTTTTTAGTAGAGACGGGGTTTCACCATGTTGACCAGGATGGTCTCGATCTCTTGACCTCGTGATCCACCCGCCTCAGCCTCCCAAAGTGCTGGGATTACAGGCGTGAGCCACCGCGCCCGGCTCCATCATCCTTTCGATGGACATTTGGGTGGTTCAGACAGTGCTCCTTTGAACGTCCTTTCCTATACATGTTTCCTGCTATCCATGTTCAAGGTCTCTAGGATATGTACTTAGCATGAAACCACTGGGTTATATAGGTTATTTGTCTGTTCTTTTTTCTTTTTTTAGAGACAGAGTTTCACTTTGTCACCCAGGTTGGAGTGCAGTGGTGCAATCACATCTCACTGCACCCTTGACCTCCTGGGCTCAAGAGATCCTCCTTCCTCAGCCTCCCGAGTAGCTGGGACCACAGGTGCGTGCCACCATGCCCAGCTTCTGTATTTTTCGTAGAGATGGGGTCTCACTATGTTGCCCAGGGTGGTCTCCAACTCCTTGGTCTTGGCCTCCTAAAGTGCAGAGATTATAAATGTGAGAGCCATATTTTCAAATGTATTCAATGACACTACAGCATTTCCAATTTTAAGAGGAAGCAGTTGCCACAAAAGTGGTTACATAGCTTGCCCCAGATCACAAAGCCCAATGTCTTGGGACCCTTGCCCCAGGGCCCCTGCTCTCCCCAGTACAAGGCGGTCACCTAATAAGCGCAGGCTGTTGTGCTGAAGATTGTTGGAGGCTATTACTGGGGATTTGCCTCCTGTTACCGTTACTCTGAACTCTGTCCCCATTGGTTAATAATTAATTCCCCCTCCCACCCCACGCCACCAAAGAGCCTGTGATCCTGAAGCTTTGCCATCAGTCACTGCCCCCAGCCTGGGCAAGGGGCAGTTGGTGAACCTGCTGCTTCCAGAGTCCCTTCACCTGGTGTGGATGCAGCCAGGAACCCAGGATGCTCCAGACCTGCCGCGCGCTCTGTTCTCAAGCCGGTCCCCCCTCCAGGAGCTGTCCACCCCTGAAATTTGATGGCGGCGCCTTCCAACTCAAGCACACGAAAGAGCTGACACGGGCCTTGCTGGTTCTCCGGCTGTGTGCCTGGCCCCCACTAGTCACCCACGGGTTGGCGGTAAGCAGTGACCCCGAGGACCAGCCTGAAGGCTCCCCGAAGCCTGGCGCTGAGCCTTCGCTCCCTGTCACCCAGCTCCAGGCCTGGTCTCAGCGACTCCTGGGCTCCCGGCTCTCGGGCGCGTTTCTCCGAGCATCCTTCTACGGGCAGTTTGTGGCCGGTGAGACAGCAGAGGAGGTGAGGGACTGCGTGCAGCAGCTTCGGACCCTCGGCCTCCGGCCGCTGCTGGCAGTGCCCACTGAGGAGGAGCCGGACTCCACTGCCAAGACTGGGTGAGTAGGGGACAGGGCCCAGGGAGGCTGGGGGGATGCAGGAAGGGGCTTCGCAGGTCGGGCCCTGACGCCTGCTGGCTGGGCAGTGAGGCCTGCTACGAGGGGAACCTCGGTGTTATGCTGCGGGGTGTGGACCTGTCACGGAGTCTCCTGGAGCCCCTCAGCCAGCCCAGCTTCATGCAGCTGAAGGTGACGGCGCTGACCAGCACTCGGCTCTGTGTAAGGGGTGCAAAGATGGGGGTGCGGGGAAGGGGCAGCTGCCCACTGGGCTCCCCTCACCACCCCACCAACCAACCCATTTCAGAAGGAGCTAACCTCATGGGTCAGAAGGCCAGGGGCCTCCTTGGAGCTGAGCCCTGAGAGGCTGGCCGAAGCCATGGACTCTGGGCAGGTAAAGATCTCAAGCGTGAGTGTTGGGAACAGAGTGCTCTGGCCTGGGATGTGACCTCACTGCACGCCAGATGTTCAAAATGCTCAGGCCACCTCCGGGCTTGGAACAGCCAGCAGAAATGCAGCTGTAGCTCCAGAGCATGGCTGAAATGGATGGAATCAGGGTCCCCTGGGGTTCTCAGGGAGGGGCCTGGAGGCTGGAGGCTCTCAGAGGCGGGATTGGGATAGAAGCTGTTTATGAACTGGAAGGAGGTAAATCAATGTGTCTTCAGTCAACACAGCCACGTGGGTGACAGCTGGCTGCATGTAAGCTCTGATTAGGCCAATGGGATCTTTGTTCATTCATTCATTCATTCCTTTTCATCTCTATATGCTATTTCAACATTACTCCATCTTTCTTTCTCTCACTCCTTCTTTCCTTTTTCTTTCTCTTTCCTTCCTTCCTCTTTCTCTTTCTCGCTCCCCTCCCTTCCTTCCTCCCTTCTTTTCTTTTCTTTCCTTCTCTCTCCCTCCCTCCTTCCCTTCCTTCCTTCCTTTTCTCCTTCCCTCTCTCCCCCCTCTTCCCTCCCTCCCTTTCATTCTGTCTCTCTCTTTCTTTGTCTTACTGTGTTGCACACGCTGGCCTCTAACTCCTGGCCTCAAGCAATCCTCCAGTCTCAGCTTCCCAAAGTACTGAGATCTCAGGTGTGAGCCACCATGCCCAGCCTTCCGTTTTGTATAATGTATATCTTTTTGTTCCTATGATTTTGTTTTGCCAGGTGTATACCTTCCATGAGGGGCATAATTTCCCCAATATGCCATTATAAAAATTTTCAAATATACAGAAGTCAAAAGAATTGTACAGTGAACATCCACGTACCTGCCACCTTTAACTATACTCATCTATCCCTTTCTTCATTCCATCCCTCTCTTCTCTCCATCCATCAATCCATCTGATTTTTTGATGCATTTCAAAGTAAATTGCAGACATCAGTACATTTTACCCCTAAATGCTTCAGGATGTGAATAATGGGTTCATTAATTAGAGCCCAGTGATTATTTGCAGCACTTATTTTCTTTGGAGGTAAAACAATGAACTACACACATTGTAGTTGTGTCCCTTGATGAACCTTGACAAATATACACACTTGAGCAATCCAAATCCCTATCAAGATTTCAAACATGGGCAGGCACGGTGGCTCACACCTATAATCCCAGCACTTGGGGGAGGCCAAGGCAGGCAGATTACTGGAGGTCAGGACTTCAAGACCAGCCTAGCCAACATGGCAAAACCCATCTCTACTAAAATACAAAATTAACTGGATGAGTTGGCATGCACCTGTAATTGCAGCTACTCGGGAGGCTGAGGTAGGAGAATCACTTGAACCTGGGAGGTGGAGGTTGCAGTGAGCCCAGATCGCACCACTCTACTCCAGCTTGCACAAAAAGAGAGGAACTCTGCCTCAAATTAAGAAAAAAAAAAAAAAAAAAAAAAAAAAAGATTTAGAACATTTCCAGCTGGGTGCAGTGGCTCACACCTGTAATCCCAGCACTTTGGGAGGCCAAGGCAGGTGATCACCTGAGGTCAGGAGTTCGAGACCAGCCTGACCAATGTGATATTTTTTGTTTCTTATTTTTTTGTTTATCTTTTATTTTCTCCAATGTGATATTTACTAAAATGTGGTATCTACTAAACATACAAAAATTAGCTGGGCATGGTGGTGGGCGCTTATAATCTCAGCTACTTGGGAGGCTGAGGCAAGAGAATCATTTGACTCCAGGAAGCAGAGGTTGAAGTGAGCCAAGATCACACCACTGTACTCTAACCTGGGTGATGAGAGTGAGACTATGACTAAAAAAAAAAAAAAAAAAAAAAAAAAAGATTTAGAACATTTCCATCACTGCGAAGTTCCCTCCTGCCCATCTCCATCAGTTGAGACGATGTTTTAAATTTACATGAAAGCATTATATCAGCTTTCTCATTCTACCGCTTATTTTTTCCACTGATATTAAGATCCACAAAGTTTTGTTTCGTTTTAGTTTTCGTTTTTAGACAGGGTCTCTTTTTGTCGCCCAGGCTGGAGTGCAGTGGCATGATCACAGCTCACTATAGCCTCGAACTTCTGGGTTCAAGCAATTCTCCTGCCTCAGCCTCCCAAGTAGCTGGGATTACAGGCATGAACCACCACGTCTGGCTAATTTTCAAAATTTTTGTAAAGAAGGGGTCTCACTATGTTGCACAGGCTGGTCTCTAACTCCTGGCCTCAAGAATCCTCTTGCCTCAGCCTCCTAAATTGTTGGGATTACAGGCTGAGCCACCATGCCCAGCCCCCACTGTTTCCAATAGTTGCATCTAGCTGCATGGTTTACCTCTCCTGGGGTGGACCCCTGGTGGCCTCTGAGTCTCCATCCCCCAAACGATGCTACAGTGGACATGCTGACATTTCTTTCTCATCTTTTTTTATTTGTAATTTTTATGTATGTATGTATTTATTATTATTATTATTATTATTATTATTATTATTATTTTGATACAGAGTCTCACTCTGTCACCTACAGTGCAGTGGCACGATCTCGGCTCACTGCAACCTCCACCTCTGGGTTCAAGCGATTCTCCTGCCTCAGCCTCCCGAGTAGCTGGGATTATAAGCACCCACCACCACACCCAGCTAATTTTTGTATTTTTAGTAGAGACGAGGTTTCACCATGTTGGCCAGGCTTGTCTCAAACTCCTGGCCTCAAGTGATCCACCCGCCTCAGCCACCCAAATTGCTGGGATTATAGGTGTGAGCCACCACACCTGGCCCCTATTTGTAATCTTTATACTGTGTCAGAGAACACATAGAAATGGTTTAGAAAATCAGCTTTGGCAAGTAAGGGGTTCACCTCTTCATAAGCTTTAGTTTATTCCTGTGGGGAGAGTGACAGCACTTTCTCGGTGGTTTTAAGGATTGAAACAGGCTGGGTGCAGTGGCTCACACCTGTAATCAGCATTCTGGGAGGCTAATATGGGAGGTTTCCTTGAGCCCAGGAGTTTGAGACCTGCCTGGGCAACATAGTGAGACCCCATTTCTATAAAAAAAAAAATTAAAAATTAGCTTGCGTGGTGGAGCACACCTGTAGTTCCAGCTACTCAGGAGGCTAAGGCAGGAGAATTGCTTGAGCCCAGGAGGTCAATACCAGCCTGGGTAATATAGTAAGCCTTCATTTCTACAAAAAAGAAAAAAAATTCTTAAAATTAGCTGGATGTGGTGGCAGGCACCTGTAATCTTGGCTACTTGGGAGGCTAAGGTGGGAGGATTGCTTGAGCTGGCAAGTTTGAGGCTGCAGTGAGCTAAAATCGCACCACTTTACTCCAGCCTAGGTGACAGAATGAGACCCTGTCTCAAAGAAAGAAAGAAAGAAAGAGGACCGGGTGCCATAGTTCACACCTGTAATCTCAGCACTTTGGGAGGCTAAGTAAAGGTGGATCACTTGAGGTCAGGAGTTTGAGACCAGCCTGGGCAACATGGTGAAACCCCATCTCTACTAAAAATATAAAAATTGTCCAGAAGTGGTGCTGTGCGCCTGTAGTCTCAGTTACTTGGAGGCTGAAGCAGGAGAATCACTTGACCTCGGGAGGCAAAATCGCACAACTGCACTGTTGCTTGGGAGACAGAGTAAGACCCTGTCTCACAAAAAAAAAAAAAATAAATAAATAAGAAGAAGGGAGGGAGGGAGGGAGAAGATTAAAGAAAAGAAACAAATATCCAGGCTCTGGAAAGAGCCTCAGTTCTGCCCTGAGTTAGCTGTGTGACTTTAAACCAGTGACTTCACCGCTCTGTGCCTCACTTTCCCCATCTAGAAAATGGGGGTTAATAACAGTTGCTACATCGGAGGGTGGTAAAGATTAAACGGGTTAAATATTTGGTGGGTGTCTGAAATAGCTCCCTGAGGGCCTGAGACCATGCCCCAAGTCAAGGGGGAGACAATCCTCTGACGGGGGAAGAGGTAACCAGGCCGCTGCCCCCAGCTCTTCCCTGCTCCAGGAGGGAACATTCTCCCTGTCGATGGGGAGGGTTGCAGCTTCTAGCCCAACCTGCCTCCAGGTGGGGTTCCATGAGGAAGCCTACACCTGCATCATCCGTATCGACCCTGTTGGATGTAATGAAAAGCTTTCAGCCCCACCTGTTCCTCTTTCTTCCATTTCCCAATTTATTTGAACCCAGCCAGACTCCCTGGAGTCACCAGCAGCTCACATTGAACCGATGAATCCGCATAACAAGACTGAGTTAGGAACGGTTCTTATTCCCACGTTACAAGCGTATCCACTCCTGAAGTGCTTGCTGAACATTTATCTTGCTCCAGATATGGCGCTAGGGGACAAGGAGGCATGAAGGCAAAATCCCTGACCTTGAGGTACTTACTTGCTAGTTAGGGGCAAGAGACAATTAAAATCAAAGTCAGAATCCCAGCACTTTTGGAGGCTGAGGTGGAAGGATCGCTTGAGCTCAGGAGTTTGAGACCAGCCTGGGCAACACAGGGAGTCCCTGACTCTACAATAGCAAAAAATTAGCCAGGCATGGTGGTGGGTGCCTGTGGTCCTAGGTACTTGGGAGGCTGAAGCAGGAGAACTGCTTGAGCCAGACAGGAAGAGACTGCAATAAGCCATGATCATGCCACTGCATTCCAGCCTGGGCAACACAGCAAGATCCTGTCTCAAAAAAAAAAAAAAAAAAAAAAAAAAAGTCAGTATGTAACAAGTAAGGAAAAATAAAGCTGAGGAATACGAAAAGAAGTTGCCAATGTATGGCAGGGAAAACCATGCTGAGAAAGTGACATTAGAACAAAGACTTGAAGAAGTGGGAGCAGACGAAGGTCTGGAGGTGGTAAGGTACCTGTTGTGTTCAAAGAGTAGAAGGGAGGGCTGAGCACGGTGGCTCATGCTTGTAATCCCACCACCTTGGGAGGCTGAGGTGGGCAGATCACTTGAGATCAAGAGTTCGAGACCAGCTTGGTCGACATGGTGAAACTCCGTCTCTACTAAAAACACAAAAATTAACCCGGCGTGGTGGCGTGAGCCTGTAATCCTAGTTACTCAGGAGGCTGAAGCAGGAGAATTGCTTGAGCCCAGGGGGCGGAGTTTGCAGTGAGACAAGATCACACCACTGCACTCCAGCTTGGGCCACAGAGCAGGACTCTATCTCAAAAAGAAAACCAAAAAAAACCCCAAAAAACTGAGGCCTAGAAAGGTTGTACAACTTGCCCGAGGTCACACAATAGTGTGGCGGAGACTGGATTCAAACCCTGATTCTGGGCTCAGAACCACTTTAATAAATAGTACCTATCTGATATTCCTCATTTTCAAATTTCTAGCAACTTCTAAGCTTCTTCCCACTTCCCCTGCTGCGCCCTAGAGCCTCCAGGTTTCCTGTCTCAATGCGGAGCAGAACCAGCACCTCCAGGCCTCCCTCAGCCGCTTGCACCGGGTGGCACAGGTAACCCCTCCTGCCGGGGTCTGGCTCCAGTGCCCCTGCTGGACTCCCAGGAGGGCCCTGACTGCCGTCTCCGTCACCCTCAGCATGCCCGGGCCCGGCACGTGCGGCTCCTGGTGGATGCAGAGTACACCTCACTGAACCCCGCACTCTCACTGCTTGTGGCTGCCCTGGCCATGCGCTGGAACAGCCCGGGGGAAGGCGGGCCCTGGGTGTGGAACACCTACCAGGCCTATCTAAAGGTGTGTGGTGTGTTCCGGGAGGTGCAGGCTGGGGTCCCCACACCCCGACCTACCAGAACCTGCCCGCGTGCCCTGCAGGACACACTTGAGCGGCTGGAGCGGGACACAGAGGCCGCGCACAGGGCTGGCCTGGCCTTCGGAGTGAAGCTGGTACGGGGTGCGTATCTGGACAAGGAGAGAGCAGTGGCCCGGCTCCAAGGGACCGAAGACCCCACTCAGCCTGACTATGAGGCCACCAGTCGGAGGTAGGCCTGGGCCAGCTGGCTTCTGCGGGAAATAATAACACCTAGTGGCCGGGTGCAGTGGCTTATACCTGTAATCCCCGCACTTAGGGAGGCTGCGGTTGGAGATTCACTTGAGAACAGGAGTTGGAGACCAGCTTGGGCAACATAGGGAGACCCCCATCTCTAAACAAATGTTAAAAATGGCACATGGCAGTATGTGCCTGTAGTCCCAGCTACTTAGGAGGCTGAAGTGGGAGGATCACTTGAGGCCAGGAATTCAAGGCTGCAGTGAGCCATGACTGCACCGGTGCACTCCACCCTGGGTGACAGAGCAAGACTCTGTCTCAAAACAAACAAAAAACCAAAAAGAAATCCTTACAGTGGCCTCTAAGCCCCACATGCTCTGGTCTCTGTCACTTCCATAACTTCCCCTCACTCTCTTCCTCTTCCTCACTCCACTGCAGACACTCTGGCCTCCTTGATGATCCCCAGGGCCTTGGCTTTTCCTGTTCCCACTACCTGGGACGTTCCCCCTGCAGACAGTAGCATGGCCCCATTCTTCACCTCCTTAGATCTTTACTTCCTGATACCTTCTCTGGGGGCCACAGGGACTCACCCAGGTTACAGAGCAGGTGGCCTAGCCATGCTTGAGGGCTCCAGGGCACGTTTGTGTCCCATCGGCTTAACTGGCACCAAGCCGGGCACAGTGGCGTGTGCCTGTCACCCTAGCTACTTGGGAGGCTGAGGCGGGAAGACTGAGCCCAGGAGTTTGAGCCCAATCTGGGCAACATAGCGAGACCCTGCCTGTAAAAACATTAAAAATAAAAAATTATGGCCAGGCGTGGTGTCTCATGCTTGTAATCCCAGCACTTTAGGAGGCTGAGGCAGGCAGATCACCTGAGGTCAGGGGTTCAAGACCAGCTTGGCCAACATGGTGAAACCCTGTCTCTACTAAATACACAAAAATTAGCTGGGCATGTTAGCACATGCTTGTAATCCCAGCTGCTCAGGTGGCTGAGGCAGGAGAATCGCTTGAACCCCGGGGCAGAGGCTGCAGTGAGCTGAGATCACCACTGCACTCCAGCTTAGGTAAAGAGTGAGACTCTGCCTCAAAAACAAACCAACAACCCCCCCCAAAAAACCCCAAAAGATGAAAGTGGCTCACAGAGGGTTGTTTGTCCCTTACAGCTGGAGCAGATAGAACGGGGTACTGGTTCCAGAGATCCCTCATTTAGGAGCACCCCACCCCCTCCAATTCCTGGGGCCTGACCCTCGCTCACCAGGTGAGCTGAACAGAGTATCTTCCTTCAGTTACAGCCGCTGCCTGGAACTGATGCTGACGCACGTGGCCCGCCATAGCCCTATGTGCCACCTCATGGTGGCTTCCCACAATGAGGAATCTGTTCGCCAAGCAACCAAGTGGTATGAGGTGGAGGAACGGGCGGGAAGTAGGTGCCCACAAAAGGGCCCTCCCTTTCTCTCCCTTTCTTGAACGACAGAGATGGACAGAAGTGTTCTGCAGAAGATTTAAAAAATATTTATAGCCAGGTGCGGTTGGCACATGCCTATAATCCCAATACTTTGGGAGGCTGAATTGGAGGATTGTTTGAGACTGGCCTGGGCAACATAGCAAGACTCTATTTTTTTAATTAGCATCTTTAAATTGAATCAGATTAGAGCAAGACCCCATTTCTACAACAAATTTCTTTTTTATTTTTATTTTTTAAGACGGGGTTTCACCATGTTGGTCAGGCTGGTCTTGAACTCCCGACCTCAGGTGATCCGCCTGCCTTGGCCTCCAAAGTGCTTAGATTACAGGCGTGAGCCACTACGCCCAGCTCTACAACAAATTTTTAAAAACAGCTGGGTGCAGCGGCACACACCTGTAGTCCCAGCTGTTTGGGAGGCTGAGGTGGGAGGATCGCTTGAGCCCAGGAGGGTGAGGCTGCAATGAGCGGTGCTTGAGCCACTGCACTCCAGCCTGGGTAACAAAGCAAGACCCTATCTCTTAAAATAAACAAAAAACACATTAACCCCTGCTATACCTGTAGGTCCTTACAGGTCCCAGATGGACAAATCATTGTCCCTTATTTGCTGGGGCATGAGGAGTTCTGAGGGTTCCAGGAAAGTGGCTGGCAGTCACTGGGAGGGGGGAGAGAGGGCGCTTCAAGGAATGCAAAGGACTTGGTATTATTTGTCATTGAGTTTGAAAATACTTCAGTATTTGAATTACTGTGCCGGGCGCGGTGGTTCACACCTGTAATCCCAGCACTTTGGGAGGCTGAAGCCGGTGGATCACCTGAGGTCAGGAGTTCGAGACCAGCCTGATCAACATGGCGAAACCCCATCTCTACTAAAAATACAAAAATAAGCCAGGCATGGTGGTGGGTGCCTGTAATCCCAGCTACTCAGGAGGCTGAGGCAGGAGAATTGCTTCAACCCAGGAGGTGGAGGTTGCAGTGAGCCAAGATCACACCACTGCACTCCAGCCTGGGCAACAGAGTGAGTCTCCGTCTCAAAAAAAATTTTTTTAGGTGGGGCACGGAGGCTCACGCCTTTAATCCTAGCACTTTAGGAGGCCGAGGTGGGTGGGTCACTTGAGGTCAGGAGTTCAACCTGGCCATCATGGTGAAACCCCATCTTAAAAAAAAAAAAAAAAAAATTGTTTTTAAATTACTGCAACCACCATATGGGTGTGTAGTGGCTGACTTTAAGTTCTAGATGCAGCCACGGTCTGGACTGATGATGTGGCCTTTTCTGTAGCATGTGGGAGCTGGGCATTCCTCTGGACGGGCCTGTCTGTTTCGGACAACTTCTGGGCATGTGTGACCACGTCTCTCTGGCACTAGGTATGTTAATGGCTCCCCTACCCCCACCAAGCCCCAGGTGTCACTACCTCCCAGCCAGAGCCCTTCTTCTATTCCCAACCAATTCCAGATCCTTCCAGAGAGATCTGTCATTCCAATGTCTGCAAGCCTTCCAAGGCTGTGTCTCTGTGTCTGCTGTCTGCCGTTTCTGCTGGTTCTTGATCATGATGTAGTATTTCTTGTGTGTCTTGTTATCTTTACTCTGATGCTCCTCAGGGCCTGACACCAGATAATTAATGTTTCCTTCTGCCAGGTGCTAAGGGGAATGAAATCACTTTATCCTAAATTCACAGCTTGAGGTTTCTTGAGACACCGCACTGGTGCAAGTTTGAGCTGCAAATACATAAAGGGGTTAACCCATAGCCCCAACTTTCCAGAAGTGGATTTTTTTGTTTTCTTCCTTGACCTGTTTATGGCTGAGACGATTCCTTGGGACTGGGGGAAGGTCAGAGGGTTGACTTTTTATAACTCTGAGGGTGTAGCTTTTCTGGGTTCCAGCTTAATTTGGGGAAGTTCTCCCTTACACCTCTCACCTCAGTTAGGCTTGAAGTCTGATTCAGCTGTACCCCTACAAATCTGTGAAGCTATCAGCTATCAGCTTGGTTTTGCCTTCAGGGCAGGAGTGGCTTACTGGGTGTCCCTTCTCTCTCCGGATTCTAATCCTCTCTTATTTATTTATTTTTTCATTCATTCATTTAGAGATGGAGTCTTGCTCTGTCACCTAGGCAGGAGTCCAGTGGTGCCATCTTGGCTGACTGCAACCTTCGCCTCCCAGATTTAAACAATTATCCTTCCTCAGCCTCCCAAGTAGCTGGGAGTACAGGCACCTGCCACTACACTCGGTTAATTTTGTATTTTGAGTAGAGATGGGTTTCACCATGTTGGCCAGGCTGATCTCAAACTCCTGACCTCAGCTGATCCACCTGCTTTGGCCTCCCAAAGTGCTGGGATTACGGGCATGAGCCACCATGCCCAGCCTTACTTTCTTTTAATTGTTAGATTAGTAAATTTCTTACTCTCTTGGCAGCATTCTAATAACTAAGATTTTCAAAAATGCAGGCCAGATGCAGTGGCTCACGCCTGTAATCCCAGCATTTTGGGAGGCAGAGGCAGGAGGATCACTTGAGCCCAGGAGTTTGAGACCAGCCAGGGCAATATAGTGAGAGCCACCCCAACCACCTCTACAAATAATAAAAATAATTAGCTGGGTTTGGGTGTGGTGGCTCACTGCAATCTCAGCACTTTGGGAGGCCAAGGTGGGTGGATCGCTTGAGGTCAGGAGTTCAAGACCAGCCTGGCCAACATGGTAAAACCCATCTGTACTACTAAAAATACAAAAAGTGGCCATGCATGATGGTGCATGCCTATAATCCCAGCTACTTGGGCGGCTAAGGCAGAAGAAACACTTAAACCCAAGAGGCAGAGGTTGTAGAGAACTGAGATTGTGCCACTGCACTCCAGCCTGGACAACAGAGCAAGACTCTGTCTCAAAAACAAAATAAATAGGCTAGGCTTGGTGGTTCATGCCTGTGATCCCAGTATTTTGGGAGGCTGAGCCGGGTGGATCACCTGAGGTTAGGAGTTCGAGACCAGCCTGGCCAACATGGGGAAAACCCATCTCTACTAAAAATACAAAAATTAGTTGGCATGGTGGTGCATGCCTGTGGAGGCTGAGGCAAGAGAACCACTTGAACCTGGGAAGTAGAGGTTGCAGTGAGCCAAGATCTCGACACTGCACTCCAGCCTGGGTGACAGATCGAGACCCCATAAAAAAAATAAATAAATAAAATAAGAACAGTTAGCTGGGCATGGTGGTGTATGCCTGTGGTCCCAGCTATTCAGGAGGCTGAGGTGGGAGGGCTGCTTGGGCCTGGGAGGTCAAGGCAGCAGTGAGTCATGATAACAACACTGGACTCCAGCCTGGGCCACAGAGCAAGACTGTGTCTCACAGAAAAAAGTTTGCTCCAGGACTTTCTTTTAGCTTTTTCAGTTAGGAATTTTATCCAACTCACTTAATCTGCCAAGTTCTCAGATACAGAAGTCTCTGTTCCAGGTGGAGACTGGGGAGTCTCTCCCCAGCCCAAGCCCATACCCTGTCAACACTCCAGGCTGGGCGAGGTGGCTCACGCCTGTAATCCCAGCACTTTGTGAGGCCAAAGCAGGATTACTTAAGGTCAGGAGTTCGAGATCAGTCTGGCCAACATGGTAAAACCCCATCTCTACTAAAAATACAAAAAATAGCAGGGTGTCGTGGCAAGCTCCTGTAATCCCAGCCACTCTGGAGGCTGAGGCACAAAAATTGCTTGAACCCGGGAGGCGGAGACTGTAGTGAGCCAAGATTGTGCCATTGTACCCCAGCCTGGGGAACAGAGTGAGACTCTCTCAGAAAAACACCAAAAACCGTGGCCGGGTGTGGTGGCTCACACCTGTTATCCCAGCACTTTAGGAGGCTGAGGCAGGCGGATCACAAGGTCAGGAGTTGGAGACCAGCCTGAACAAGTGGTGAAAACCCGTCTCTACTAAAAATACAAAAAAAGTTAGCTGGGTATGGTGTGGCACGCCTGTAATCCCAGCTACTCAGGAGTCTGAGGCAGAAGAATCATTTAAACCCAGGAGGTGGAGTTTGCAGTTAGCTGAGATCACACCATTGCACTCTAGCCTGGGTAACAGAGTGAGACTCCGTCTCAAAAAAAAAAAAGAAGAAAAAAAGAAAAGAAAAGAAAAGAAAAAGACACCAAAAAATAAAAAAACAAAACCCACTGTCTCTGCAGGGCAGGCCGGCTATGCAGTATATAAGTCCATCCCCTATGGCTCCTTGGAGGAGGTGATCCCCTACCTGATCCGGAGGGCCCAGGAAAACCGGAGTGTGCTTCAGGGTGCCCGCAGGGAACAGAAGCTGCTCGCCCAAGAACTGTGGCGGCGGCTGCTGCCCAGAGGCCGGAGGGCACCCCGCTAGCACCCCTGAGGGGGTCATGTGGTCAATAAAGGTTCTCAGGCACTGCCTAGGCTGTTGTCCTGCACTGAGGCTGCCTCCTTGGGGAAGGGCTCATCTTGACCTCAGCCAGCCCATGCTAGGGGTTTTGTAGTACAAGAGAGATCATTAGGCTGGGCGTGGTGGCTCATGCCTAGAATCCCAGCACTTCGGGAGGCGGAAGTGGGAGACTCGCTTCAGTCCAGGAGTTCAAGACCAACGTGGCCAACACAGCAAGATTCTTTGTCTACAAAAAATTAAATCATTAGTGTGTGGCGATGCGTGCCTGTGGTCCCAGCTACCGAAGGCTGAGGTGGGAGGATCACTTGAGCTGCAGTGACCTATGACTGCACCACTGTGCTCCAGCCTGGGTGACAGAGATTTTTTTTTTTTTAATTGAGCATAGCCTGGGCATTGATGGAGGACTAAGGAAGCCTCTCCCACCTCTGAGGCAGCCTGTCTGTCCTAAGTTGAGTCTGGTGAGTGACTGACACACAACTTTCTTCATCCCAGGGTATGCCTAAATTAGGAAGGGCGCACATGGGGAGCAGAGACCAAGGCATTGAAGTCAAGGGGCCGGGCCCCGGCCATGTGGCCAGGAAGCGACAGAGGAAAGAGCCAAGCCACTCTCTTAGTTAATAAGCACTGAATGAAACTGGGCACAGTGACTCATGTCTATACTCCTAGAACTTTGGGAGACCAAGGCGGGTAGATTGCTTGAGGTCAGGAGGTTGAGACCAGCCTGGGCAACATAATGAAATTTCATCTCTAAAAAAAAAAAAAAGAGGAGGAGGGGGAGAAAAAAATTAGCCTGGTGTGGTGGGTGACCTGTGCCTGTGGTCCCAGCCACCTGGGAGGCTGAGGCAGGAGGTTGGCTTGAACCCTGGAGGTAGAGGCTGGAGTGAGCTATGATCTCGCCACTGCACACCAGCCTGGGCAACAGAGTGAGATCCTGTCTGAGAAAAACGCCGTGTTCGGTGGCTCATGGCCATAATCCCAGCACTTTGGGAGGCTGAGGCGGGAGGAGGTCAGGAGTTGGAGACCAACCTGGCCAACTTGGTGAAACCACGTCTTTACTAAAAATACAAAAATTAGCTGGACGTGGTGGCACGCGCCTGTAATCCCAGCTATTCCAGAGGCTGAGGCAGAAGAATCAATCGCTTAAACCCGGAGGCAAAAATTGCTGGGAGCTCAGATTGCTCGGGAGGCTGAAACAGAAGAATCACTTGAACCTGGGAGGTGGAGGTTGCAGTGAGCCGAGATAGCGCCACTGCACCCCAGCCTGGGCGACAGAGTGAGAATGAAAGCACTGAATGAGGCCTCTTTTGAGCTAGGTTCTGGGGTGAACAACGCTGTGAACACAACCGTGACAAGAATGACCCCAGGCCCTGCCTTACAGGGCTTAGTCCGGTGGGGATAGACAGACCCATACTCAGACAGTGACAGCCAGGACCGGACAGGGCTGTGGGTCCCAGGCCGAGTAGCAGGTGCTGTGTTGGGGAAGCAGGTGCTACTGCGCAGGCGCTGCAGGCAGCCATTGGTGCGCAGGCTCCGTGGGAGGCCATTGGTGCGCAGGCTCCGTGGGAGGCCATTGGTGCGCAAGCGCCTCGATTCCCGCTAACACTACCGGGTCACGTGGCAGTCACGAGGCGGCCACTATTGAGCTCAACGGTAAGTGCAAAGCCACCTGAATTGGGGTCTGGGCTCAGAACTTTCCCAGAGCTTTCTGGGCCCTCAGGTCGCCCTCAGACCCTTCCTTCAGCTCTCAGGCCCCTCCCACCCTGTCTGTCTCTTCCGCCCTCAGACCCCTCCTCCACTCCTTTAGCAAACCCTGTCCGCATTCCGCTGACCCCTTCCCCAGACCCACACGGTGTCCTCAGAGCCCCTTTCTCCAGCCTGCTGCCCCCACCCCCAACACAGACCCTTCCCTAGTCCTTAGTCCACATGCCCCACCCGCAGACCCTTGCGCAGTTGGCAGATCCTGCCGTCAGAGCCCACTCCTCCTCCAGAGCCTGCCCGCTGCCCTCAGACCCACCCCTTCCGCGGACCCCACCCCTCCGCGGACCCCACAGACGTTGTCTCCAGAGCCTCCCCACGACCCTTCTCACCGCCTCTCAGATCCTAAACCACAGGCGCCTCTTGCTCCCACCGCAGCCTTCAAAACCTCCTCCCGAGCCCTCCAACTCCTTTCCCAGGCTCAGATTCTATCCTCGCCACCCTGGCATGCCTGACCCCAGCCCTAAGCCCCCTCCCAGCCTCCCTGTTGCCTTAGATCCCCCTCAGCTCTCAGCCTTCCTTCCACCCCAGACCTTCTGGTGTGTTGTCCTCCCAGAGCCACCCCCTTTTCTCATTCAGCCGCCTCCCTTCCCATCAGACCCTTCGTGAATCCCCTTCCTGTCTAGACTGCGCCCCCAGGGCCCCCAGCCAGCTCTGTCTTTATTGTTTTGTCGTCCCCAAAGTTCCGGTCCTTCACATCCCCCAGGGATCCCTGCCCAAGAGCAGACTGAGTTGCAGCCCACAGATGCCCTCACCACCCTTTCGCTTCCCGGTGAAGCTGGCCTCCGAGAGAGATCTAGATACCCAGGTGGGCCGTCTGCACCGCCTGGCGGTGGCTGGGGGCCCAGGATGGGTCCTGGCCAGACTGCTGCAGAGAGGTGAGGGTCTGGTTGCGGGTACATCTGTTGGGACGGGATCACGTAACTATACGGAGGACGTGGCTTCAGTTGGCCAGTCAGCAGTGGTACAGATCACCTGCTGTGCGCTGAGCTCTGAGTTCTGTGGTCCCTGATGGGGACTGAAGGGTGAATATGATCCTTGGATCCACTGGGAATGAAATTCATTGGGATGAGGATGAGTTAGTAGACAGCATGGCCTTTCAGGTGGGAGATGCTTGAGTCTCACAGTATAACAGCCAGCTATGCAAAAAAGGGGAAAAGTAGTGGGGACAGATGACCGGGCATGGTGGCTCACACCTGTAATCCCAGCACTCTGGGAGGCTGAGGTGGGCGGATCATGAGGTCAGGAGATGGAGACCAGCCTGGCCAACATGATGAAACCTCGTCTCTACTAAAACTACAAAAAATTAGCTGGGTGTAGTGGCAGGTGCCTGTAATCCCAGCTACTCAGGAGGCTGAGGCAGGAGAATGGCTTGAACCTGCGAGATGGAGGTTGCACTGAGCTGAGATCACGCCACTGCACTCCAGCCTGGAGGACAAAGTGAGACTCTGTCTCAAAAAAAATTTTTACGATTTCTGTTCTGGTTTTTGTAAAGTTGGTTGTGTTTCAGACTACTTTCTTACTTGCTTACTAGTTGTAATTTTTTTTTTTTTTGGACACAGGGTCTCACTCTGTTGCCCAGGCTGGAGGGCAGTGGCTTGATATCAGCTCACTACAACCTTTGCCTCCTGAGTTCAAGCAGTTATCCTGCCTCAGACTCCCAAATAGCTGGGATCACAGGCACTTGCCACCATGCCTGACTAATTTTTGTATTTTTAGTAGAGACGGGTGTTTCACCATATTGGTCAGGCTGGTCTCAAACTCCTGACCTTTTGATCTGCCCGCCTCTGCCTCCCAAAGTGTTGAGATTATAGGTGTAAGCCACCAGTCCCAGCCAATAGATTTTTTTATGTTGAATCATCCTTGCTTTATAAGGACAAATCTGTTTTATTTTATTTAAGGTTTTTGCATATACATGTAATTGATACATAATCTTTCTGTTTCTGGAAACTTTCATCTGGTTTTGGAATTAAGATCCTGTTAGCCTTATAAAATGAGCTTTGTCTTCTTTTTCTATTTTTCTTTTCTTTGGAACAACTCATATAAGATTATCTAGTCCTTAAAGTGATTTGTGTTTTAGGAAGAGCCCTCGGGCCAGGTTCGGTGGAGTGTGCTAGCTCCTGTAGTCCTAGCTGCTCAAGAGGCTGAGGTGGGAGGATCCCTTCAGCTCAGAAGGTCGAGGCTACAGTGAGCTGTGATTGTGGCACTGCACTCCAGCCTGGGTGACAAAGTGACTTTATTTTTATTTTATTTTTTTTTAGAGTCAGAGTTTTGCTCTCATTGCCCAGGGTGGAGTGCAATGACGTGATCTCGGTTCACCGCAACCTCCAACTCCCAGGTTCAAGCGATTTTCCTGCCTCAGCCTCCTGAGCAGCTGGGATTACAGTCATGTGCCACCACACCCAGCTAATTTTGTATTTTTAGTAGAGACACGGGTTTCTCCATGTTGGGCAGTGTGGTCTCAAACTCCTGACCTCAGGTCATCCGCCTGCCTCTGCCTCCTGATGGAGGCTAAAAGTGCTGGGATTACAAGTGTGAGCCACCATGCCTTAAAAAAAAAAAAAAAAAAAAAAAAAAAGGCCAGGTGCGATGGCTCATGCCTGTAATCGCAGCACTTTGGGAGGCCAAGGCGGGCGGATCACCTGAGGTCAGGAGTTCGAGATCAGCCTGGCCAACATGATGAGACCCCGACTCTACTAAAATTACACAAAAAAATTAGCTGGGTGTGGTGGCACACACCTGTAATTCCAGCTATTTGAGAGGCTGAAGCAGAAGAATTGCTTGGACCTGGGATTCAGAGGTTGCAGTGAGTCAAGATCTCGCCATTGCACTCTAGCCTCGACAACAAAGTGAGAGTCTGTCTCAGGAAAAAAAAAAAAAAAAAGAGGCCTCTGTGGGGCAGTATGAGTGTGGAAAGGCAGTTAAGACGCTGTTGTAAAAGATGGTGGTCTATTGAGTCAAATGCAATGCTGCGGATCTGGTATTGAAGGTCCACATTTGGATGGATTTTGTGGTAGAGACCACGTCAGGTTGGGCCCAGTTCATGAATAATTAGCTGTATCTGCCAAGGGCACAGGAGTGCAAGGACAGGGATACTGTGCGTTTGCCCTATCTGGGGTGGGGGCTGGACAAAGAGGAACTGGGCAATGATGGGTGGGAAGATCCAGGGCTCTGGGCAGGGGTGAGTGGTCGGGAGGGGTAGCTGAGCAGGAAGATGGCTGGGGAGGGAATTGGCAGAGGCCTGGAGGTGAGGGCTTGGAGGAGGTTGCCACTAGGATCAAGCCCTTATATGCAGGCTTCAAAAATAAAATTAAGTCTCTACATGGTGGCTCATGCCTGTAATCTCAGTACTTTGGGAAGCCAAGGCAGGAGAACTGCTTGAGCCCAGGAGATCAAGACCAGCCTGGGCAGCATAGTGAGACCCCATCTTTACAAAAAATTAAAAATTAAAATAAAAATTGGAGCGATCTCCTGATAAAATCCAGAGTTTGCTTTTCTTGAAGAGCTGAGAGCTGGCTTCATGGGACCTGTGTGTACCACACTGAGTCACAGCTGGGTGGAGTCCACCTGTCTTGGCCAGAGCAGGAGGCTCCTGGAAGTCAAGGTCGCGAAGTCCCCTAGGGAACTTTGTATGGTTTTGACCCCACCGGGATGGGGGATAGATATTTGCATAGCAGGCAGATGTCACCCCTTGTTTCAAATTTGTAGACTTAATCGTTTTGGGAGCACTGTATTGAGGTGGATTTCGAGGCATGGTCCTCAGCAGCTGGAGGGTGGGGGTTCCAGGACACAGAGATGGAACCTGGGGTCCACAGTCATTCCAGTCAAGGAGAGGGTGTGGAGGATGGGAATCGGCAAGGGTGTTTGCCTCTCGGCCCTCAGGCCTCCAACTCAGGAGTGTGGACCAGGGGTGTCCTAAGCTTGCCCGCCCCTCAGGTGTCCAGGTGGATGGGGAAAACTCCGAGGGGCAGACGGCGCTCTTCCTGTCAGCGCTGCTGGGCCACAGCTCTGCCGTGCAGCTCCTGCTGACCTTTGGAGCCAACCCCAACCAGTGAGTGGCCAGCCAGTGATGCCTCCCATCCCAGGGGCCTGACTTTGAGCCCCTGAGAGCCAGGGCTTTCCTCTCCTGAGGCATGCTTTCCTCGTGACACCTCTTCCATTCTTGGGTGACCCTCCTTGTCCTCTCAGTTAACCCCTGCCCATTCCCCACTGACTCTTCCCATTCTCCCGGTACCTCCGTGTTGGCAGTGATCCTGATCCCCTAAAGATCCCATCATGTCCTCACCTGACCCCTCCCATTCTCATATGATTCCTCCCACCCCGCAGGGCCCTCTTCCTGCCCCTTTAAGTCCCTATTGAGTCTCTTCTTTGACTACCACTTGCCTTGTTCTGCTCTAGCCGCTGCCTGGATGGCAGCACACCTACACATGCAGGCGCCTTCTCTGGCCGAAGCCTGGTCATGGTGCCCCTGCTGCAGGCGGGGGGTGACTTGCGACTGCATGACCAGCGGGGTCGCACCCCCCGAGACTGGGCTGAGCAGGGTGGGGCCCAGCAGAACTGGGAGGTGAGCAGTGGCCTCGGTGGGAGCGAGAGCGAGAGTTCCGGGCCGGCTCCCACTGGGCCTCACCCCACGTGCCTTCCTCCAGGTGCTGGAGCTGTTCCAGCTCTGCGGGGCCCACATATCAGCCTTACTGCATGGTGGTGAGTTGCCACCCATGGCATCTCTGGGCCAGTTGCAGGCCAGATCTGGGAACAGCCCGCCTGACTCCCTGTCCTCCCTGAGGCTGATGCCGGCAGACAGGTAACTGTCCACACCCTGAAGCCCACCCGCCCACCATGCCCAGCTACCCCAGACTTATCCTCGGCCTGCCCCCACCCCAGGGCGCTGAGACTAGCGCAGATCAGGAGAGCCCCCCAGGTTCCGGCCTTGGGGTTCGGTCAGGTAAGCGGGAGCGGTTGGGGGAGTGGGAACCACCCGTCTTCTTCGTGCCTCATGGTCCTGCTCCTCGTCCCCAGCTGAGTAGCCTGTGGCCGCTGGGGCTGGTAACGGGCATCCCCCTTGCGGACCCCAAAGAGCTGCTGGCAGCCCAGGGAGAGGCCGACCGCACCTACGAGAGCAGCTCCCACACCCTCATGGCCAAGTGAGAGCCCCGCCGCGCCCCTGTCAGCTCTCTTGCTCTCCCCCACCCCGGAAAGCCCCCGCTTGTCTCAGACCTGTCCTGCCCCGCCCCCCATTCTCCAGCCTCCTGTGGAGGGGCCACCCCGTGACCGTGCGGCAGCTGAAGTCCCCTGGAACCCAGCCTGATGTGCTGCTGGCTGACCTTCAGCACTGCAGGTACCCGTGCCAGCCCCCAGCCCAGCCTCCTGCCGGCCCTCCCGTGGAAGACCAGGGTGTGTGGCTGTAGCCATGGCTGGAGTCTTTACTTCTGGGCCAGCACCTGTCATGGAGCTCTTCCGCTGGGGCGATGGCCCCACTGGACAGTGGGTGGGTACCAGTTCTGTGTGCGGTGCCTTGTAGGCCTGAGAGAGGAGGTGGGGGTGCAGAGGGCACCAGGACAAGGTGAGAGCTGGGTGCTGGCCCTCCACTGCTAGGCTGCCTGACCCAGGGTCATTCTCCTCTGTCTGGTGGCGGTACGGACCACCTGACCCGGAACGTGGTGGGGGGTCTGTGCCCAGGAGCAGCTCCCACCCTGTGTGGCTGGGGCCTACTCCTGAGCGGCCTGCTCTCCTCCTGCCCAGCACGCTGCACCACCCCGGCCTGTTGCTGCTGATGGCACTGAGCCCCTCTGCAGACCTGTCGGGGCTGTGCCTTCTCTTTGAGCCTGTGTGGCTGGGCTCCCTGCACGGGGTGCTGCACCCTCGGGGACCAAGTGAGGAGGGACCCCGGACTGTGCCGGGCCTGCCGCCTGGCCCGCTGCTGCTGCAGGTGCTGGAGGCCCTGCTGTTCCTGCAGGCCCGCTGGCGAGCTCACGGTGGCCTCAGCTCCCATGCTGTGCAGCTGGTGCGGCCAGGCCTGGCTAAAGTGGCCCACCTGGAGCACGGGCGCCCCCTGCACCAGCGCTGGCTGCGGCCCAGGTGAGCACCTGCCCCACCTGCTGCCCCTTGTCTCGGGCCTGCACGCTCCCTTCCTCCCCATTCTCCAGCCTCCCTGGCCAGGCACAGCTGTGTCCTGTAGGCCCCAGGAAGGAGGTGGGGGTGGGGAGGAGCACTGAGAGTTGTAAGGAGTTGCTTGCTGGCCCTCCCACTGCTGGGCTGCTGTGTGAGCTGGGGTCTCAGTTTTCCTCCGTCTGGTGGCGGGTGCACGTCCCTGTCCAGCAGCCGTCGGCTCACCAGGCCCCTTGGGGTCCACAGGCCACAGCAGGGCTACCCGTGGGGAGGCCCAGGCCCAGGGCTTCCCCCACCCCCTGAACTGTACCCGTGGCTGCCACTTGAGCTGATCTGCAGTGACATTCCCACCACCACCTCGGACCTCTACGGCTTCTGCACCCTGGCCCAGGAGGTCTTCACCGGTCAGTGAGTGGCTGCGCCCTGCCCCACGGAGGCACCCTCCTGCTTGGGTCCCTAACTGTGCTTCCTGGCAGGAGAGCTGCCCTGGGCTGGTAGAGGGGGACCGGAGGTGAAGGCCAAGCTGGAGGCAGGGGAGAGCCCGGCCCTGGACCCTCGGGTGCCAGCGCCCTACCAGGCCCTGCTTCGAGCTGGGCTAGGCCTAGCACCTGCCGACCGCTGGGGCAGCCTGCAGAGTACCCGATACCTACTGCGGGAGGCCATGGCCCAGGTACAGGGCAGGTCGGGAGGGGGTGGGTGGTGGCCATGGGACCCCAGGCAGGCCCATGTCCCCATATGCAGCCTCTGGTCTACAGGACGTGGCTCCTGAGGTAGGCTCCCCGATGGAGTGGACCACGCTGTCCCCTGCGCCCCAGGCTTCCCCACCACGTGAGAGGACGAGGAGGAGACAATGGTGGGTGCTGGGCACAGCTGAGCTGTGCCCCCCATGTGACCAACTGGTTTGTCCCCACAGAGAAACTGTACTGTGAAATGGCTCACAGAGCCAAGAGCACACCCAGGCCTGTGCCCACTGTGGTGTCTCCAGGCCGCATCCCATCCCAGGTGGGAGACAGGATGGGGCTGTGGGGGGCCAGGGGAGCTGTGGGACACGTGGGCAAGCCACGGCAGCTCTCTGCCATGCCTCTCTGCAGGCCCCAGAGACTCCTGAGGTCACAGGCCACAGCAGGGTCCCGAGGGGCGTAGCTTGGAACTCGGACAGCAGTTTGACTCTAGGCAGCGGCCCCACAGCCAGGGCCTACCTGCAGTGCTGCGGAGAGCCCGGCTCAACGGTACGGATACCCCAGAGCCCTGCATGGCTGTCCCATTGCTAACCTGTGGCCCCCTCCCCCCGCCCGCCCTCCGGTAGTCACCAACCCCGGGTTCCCTGGCTGCCCTCCTTTCACCAGGGAACTTCAGGGACACCCAACTGTCCCCTCTCTCACCTGTGACCCTTAACCAACCCTGCTTCCCCCAGGGCCCTTCCCTGCACTCCAACTCCAGCCTCCAGGACTCAGCCTCCCTGCTGGGGACCCCGAGCTCTGCGGAGCAGTTTGAGGAAGCTCTCAGCCAAGACCCCAGCCCTGCAGGGGCTGCTGCGGCGCACACACAGGGTTACCCTGCTGGACCCCCAGCCCTGTGAGCCCACCCCCAGCCCGCTGAGCCACAGGGAGGCTTCCCACGCACTGGGAGGCTGCCAGCAGGGAAGGCCACAGGGGCAGGCTAAGCAGAGGACCCCGAGCCCAGCCTGTGCCCCATCCCGCCCGCCCAGGCCCGCTGGAGCGCCATGGCTAGCCGGTGGCAGCTGCAGCCTTCTCTCCTGCAGACACCCGGTGCTGAGCTGACTGGAGGAGGTCTTTTCCCCAGCCTGCAGAAGTGAGACCTGAGGCCTTGCGTGGGACGACCCCGAGGCCCTTCTTCATCCCTGAGGTAACCCTACGTCTGCCCTTGCCTCCCTGCTCCCCAGGATGGACCTGCTGGAGGAGATCCTGGCAGAGCTGCAAAAAGGATGTCAGCTCGGAGAAAAGCCCAGCCTGAGCCCCACCCCTGACCCAGACTCCCAGGGTGCCCATGGTTCCCTCTGAGAGCTTCCCAGGAGTAACTCCCGCCTCAGTGCCCCCCCAAAAGGAAATAGAATGATAGAGCACCTCCTCTGTCTCTCTCCACTCACTGAGTTTGGCCCCAGCACGACACCAGCAGCCACGTTTTCGCCATTTTATTCGTTAATGTTGTCAGATGGTTTAGTGGGGCATGTGGGGAGAGAAGGGCAGGAACTGTGCCCCCACCCCCGTGCACAGGTTAGGACATGCTGGGGGCTCCTGGAGGGAGAGGAGGATGGGGTCAGCCTAGCACCCCCTCCCCAGATTTGTGCGAGGACCCCCAGGATGGAGGGAGGTGGGGGGTGGGCAGACCCGTCAGCCCAGGATAGGGAAGCTGGGATTACAGGTTAGAAACCCACATCAGAAGCAAGTTACAAAGTTAGAAACCTGGGGTTAGGGGTCAGGGCTCAAGAAAATACAAAACAAGGGATTTGGCTGGGCCAAGATCCAGTGAGGGTGAAGGGAAGGAAGGAGGGCCCCTCCCAGCTGGCGCTCAGCAGTAGCTTCGGGTCTGGCCCTCAGAGTGGAGGGACCAGCTGGGAGTGGGGTAAGGGGGTGGGGGACCAGCCCCCTCCCCTCTTTGTCCTCCACTTCTGTACAAGGACCCTCGGTGGAGCTCACCCCCCGTCCCGTAGGCTGGTGGGGCTGCCCTGTAGAGCAGGAGAGGCTCAGGGGGGCCCCAGGGACTGGGCACCCTGTGAGGGGTTCGGGGGCCCCAGGGTGCCCGTTGTTTCTGGGGAAGGCGGGGAACTGGGGGACCGGGATCTGAACGGCTTCGCGGGTGGGCAGGAGGAGAAGAGGAGGAGGAAGAGGCAGGTGAGGGACCCCTGGGCCCCAGGGCTAGGTTGACGTAGAGGGGCTCGGGCTGGGTGGGGCGCCGGGCAGGGTGCCGGGGGGCTGAGTAGCCAAGGGGGTCGGGGGGAAAGCAGGAGGGGGTGGGTGGGTAGTTGAGCAGGAAGTCGGGGGACCTGTGGAGTGGGGGCGATTGGCCCAGCATGCCGTAGGAGGCATTGAGCCTGTCGGGGGGCATGGAGCGAAAGGGACTCCAGGAGCGGGTGGGGCCGGAATAGGGGGACCCCTCACCTGCCCCGATCTCATAGTACAGGTTCTCTCCCCTGTCGAGTGGTACAGGGGGGCCCAGGGAGCTCCTCCAGACTGTGGCTGGGGAACTGGGCTGGAAGGATGGGGGCCCCAGAGGGTACAGGCCTGGCTTGGGGACCCCAAGGAAGGGTGGCAGGCACTCCCTGGGGGCTGGGGAGAAGAAGCCGGGGGCAGGAACCTGTGAGGGGACAGAACATGGGGACTGGGCTGCTGCCTCTGGGGCATCCCCGCCCCCCACCGCACCTGCTCTGAGCTGGGCACTGACCTGGGTGGGGCCTCGGAGTCCCCTCCTTGAGGTCCCCATGGGCCGCTGGCTCCTCAGCATGCTCCCATCACTTTGTTGCCTTGGTAAGTAGGGTGGGGGTCCTGGCACGCAGGTGCCCGAGTGGGCTAGGGAGTTGGGGGCTGGTACACTCCCTGAGGTCCCTGGTGGCTCCCCACCCACCTCCAGAGACAGCGAGCGGCGGAAGGGGGATTGGGCAGCAGGTGGGGTGCCCCCGCACTCCTGCTGAGCCCGCTCAGCCAGGGCCAGGGCCATGAGGCGTGCTGGGTTCTTAGGGGGTGGCTTGGGGCACCTCCAGGTCGCAGGAGAGACAAGGGACGGGGTGGCAATGGTGACTCTGTATCAGGACCTATATAAATGAATGAAGAGAGGGGTTCAGCGGGGTCCGGCACCTCAGCGTCAGTGAGGGCAGGCAGGACAGGAGTGGGAAGGCTGCGCAGGACTCGCCGAGCCCGCCCTGGGCTCCCTGGAGCTTGCTGCAGGTCTCCTGCTGGTAGGTGTCAGTCAGTGGCACCTCCATTCCACCAAGCAGCTGAGGGATGAGAAGCCTGGTCATGGTGCCCCTGCTGCAGGCGGGGGGTGACTTGCGACTGCATGACCAGCGGGGTCGCACCCCCCGAGACTGGGCTGAGCAGGGTGGGGCCCAGCAGAACTGGGAGGTGAGCAGTGGCCTTGGTGGGAGCGAGAGCGAGAGTTCCGGGCCGGCTCCCACTGGGCCTCACCCCACGTGCCCTCCTCCAGGTGCTGGAGCTGTTCCAGCTCTGCGGGGCCCACATATCAGCCTTACTGCATGGTGGTGAGTTGCCACCCATGGCATCTCTGGGCCAGTTGCAGGCCAGATCTGGGAACAGCCCGCCTGACTCCCTGTCCTCCCTGAGGCTGATGCCGGCAGACAGGTAACTGTCCACACCCTGAAGCCCACCCGCCCACCATGCCCAGCTACCCCAGACTTATCCTCGGCCTGCCCCCACCCCAGGGCGCTGAGACTAGCGCAGATCAGGAGAGCCCCCCCAGGTTCCGGCCTTGGGGTTCGGTCAGGTAAGCGGGAGCGGTTGGGGGAGTGGGAACCACCCGTCTTCTTCGTGCCTCATGGTCCTGCTCCTCGTCCCCAGCTGAGTAGCCTGTGGCCGCTGGGGCTGGTAACGGGCATCCCCCTTGCGGACCCCAAAGAGCTGCTGGCAGCCCAGGGAGAGGCCGACCGCACCTACGAGAGCAGCTCCCACACCCTCATGGCCAAGTGAGAGCCCCGCCGCGCCCCTGTCAGCTCTCTTGCTCTCCCCCACCCCGGAAAGCCCCCGCTTGTCTCAGACCTGTCCTGCCCTGCCCCCCATTCTCCAGCCTCCTGTGGAGGGGCCACCCCGTGACCGTGCGGCAGCTGAAGTCCCCTGGAACCCAGCCTGATGTGCTGCTGGCTGACCTTCAGCACTGCAGGTACCCGTGCCAGCCCCCAGCCCAGCCTCCTGCCGGCCCTCCCGTGGAAGACCAGGGTGTGTGGCTGTAGCCATGGCTGGAGTCTTTACTTCTGGGCCAGCACCTGTCATGGAGCTCTTCCGCTGGGGCGATGGCCCCACTGGACAGTGGGTGGGTACCAGTTCTGTGTGCGGTGCCTTGTAGGCCTGAGAGAGGAGGTGGGGGTGCAGAGGGCACCAGGACAAGGTGGGAGCTGGGTGCTGGCCCTCCACTGCTAGGCTGCCTGACCCAGGGTCATTCTCCTCTGTCTGGTGGCGGTACGGACCACCTGACCCGGAACGTGGTGGGGGGTCTGTGCCCAGGAGCAGCTCCCACCCTGTGTGGCTGGGGCCTACTCCTGAGCGGCCTGCTCTCCTCCTGCCCAGCACGCTGCACCACCCCGGCCTGTTGCTGCTGATGGCACTGAGCCCCTCTGCAGACCTGTCGGGGCTGTGCCTTCTCTTTGAGCCTGTGTGGCTGGGCTCCCTGCACGGGGTGCTGCACCCTCGGGGACCAAGTGAGGAGGGACCCCGGACTGTGCCGGGCCTGCCGCCTGGCCCGCTGCTGCTGCAGGTGCTGGAGGCCCTGCTGTTCCTGCAGGCCCGCTGGCGAGCTCACGGTGGCCTCAGCTCCCATGCTGTGCAGCTGGTGCGGCCAGGCCTGGCTAAAGTGGCCCACCTGGAGCACGGGCGCCCCCTGCACCAGCGCTGGCTGCGGCCCAGGTGAGCACCTGCCCCACCTGCTGCCCCTTGTCTCGGGCCTGCACGCTCCCTTCCTCCCCATTCTCCAGCCTCCCTGGCCAGGCACAGCTGTGTCCTGTAGGCCCCAGGAAGGAGGTGGGGGTGGGGAGGAGCACTGAGAGTTGTAAGGAGTTGCTTGCTGGCCCTCCCACTGCTGGGCTGCTGTGTGAGCTGGGGTCTCAGTTTTCCTCCGTCTGGTGGCGGGTGCACGTCCCTGTCCAGCAGCCGTCGGCTCACCAGGCCCCTTGGGGTCCACAGGCCACAGCAGGGCTACCCGTGGGGAGGCCCAGGCCCAGGGCTTCCCCCACCCCCTGAACTGTACCCGTGGCTGCCACTTGAGCTGATCTGCAGTGACATTCCCACCACCACCTCGGACCTCTACGGCTTCTGCACCCTGGCCCAGGAGGTCTTCACCGGTCAGTGAGTGGCTGCGCCCTGCCCCACGGAGGCACCCTCCTGCTTGGGTCCCTAACTGTGCTTCCTGGCAGGAGAGCTGCCCTGGGCTGGTAGAGGGGGACCGGAGGTGAAGGCCAAGCTGGAGGCAGGGGAGAGCCCGGCCCTGGACCCTCGGGTGCCAGCGCCCTACCAGGCCCTGCTTCGAGCTGGGCTAGGCCTAGCACCTGCCGACCGCTGGGGCAGCCTGCAGAGTACCCGATACCTACTGCGGGAGGCCATGGCCCAGGTACAGGGCAGGTCGGGAGGGGGTGGGTGGTGGCCATGGGACCCCAGGCAGGCCCATGTCCCCATATGCAGCCTCTGGTCTACAGGACGTGGCTCCTGAGGTAGGCTCCCCGATGGAGTGGACCACGCTGTCCCCTGCGCCCCAGGCTTCCCCACCACGTGAGAGGACGAGGAGGAGACAATGGTGGGTGCTGGGCACAGCTGAGCTGTGCCCCCCATGTGACCAACTGGTTTGTCCCCACAGAGAAACTGTACTGTGAAATGGCTCACAGAGCCAAGAGCACACCCAGGCCTGTGCCCACTGTGGTGTCTCCAGGCCGCATCCCATCCCAGGTGGGAGACAGGATGGGGCTGTGGGGGGCCAGGGGAGCTGTGGGACACGTGGGCAAGCCACGGCAGCTCTCTGCCATGCCTCTCTGCAGGCCCCAGAGACTCCTGAGGTCACAGGCCACAGCAGGGTCCCGAGGGGCGTAGCTTGGAACTCGGACAGCAGTTTGACTCTAGGCAGCGGCCCCACAGCCAGGGCCTACCTGCAGTGCTGCGGAGAGCCCGGCTCAACGGTACGGATACCCCAGAGCCCTGCATGGCTGTCCCATTGCTAACCTGTGGCCCCCTCCCCCCGCCCGCCCTCCGGTAGTCACCAACCCCGGGTTCCCTGGCTGCCCTCCTTTCACCAGGGAACTTCAGGGACACCCAACTGTCCCCTCTCTCACCTGTGACCCTTAACCAACCCTGCTTCCCCCAGGGCCCTTCCCTGCACTCCAACTCCAGCCTCCAGGACTCAGCCTCCCTGCTGGGGACCCCGAGCTCTGCGGAGCAGTTTGAGGAAGCTCTCAGCCAAGACCCCAGCCCTGCAGGGGCTGCTGCGGCGCACACACAGGGTTACCCTGCTGGACCCCCAGCCCTGTGAGCCCACCCCCAGCCCGCTGAGCCACAGGGAGGCTTCCCACGCACTGGGAGGCTGCCAGCAGGGAAGGCCACAGGGGCAGGCTAAGCAGAGGACCCCGAGCCCAGCCTGTGCCCCATCCCGCCCGCCCAGGCCCGCTGGAGCGCCATGGCTAGCCGGTGGCAGCTGCAGCCTTCTCTCCTGCAGACACCCGGTGCTGAGCTGACTGGAGGAGGTCTTTTCCCCAGCCTGCAGAAGTGAGACCTGAGGCCTTGCGTGGGACGACCCTGAGGCCCTTCTTCATCCCTGAGGTAACCCTACGTCTGCCCTTGCCTCCCTGCTCCCCAGGATGGACCTGCTGGAGGAGATCCTGGCAGAGCTGCAAAAAGGATGTCAGCTCGGAGAAAAGCCCAGCCTGAGCCCCACCCCTGACCCAGACTCCCAGGGTGCCCATGGTTCCCTCTGAGAGCTTCCCAGGAGTAACTCCCGCCTCAGTGCCCCCCCAAAAGGAAATAGAATGATAGAGCACCTCCTCTGTCTCTCTCCACTCACTGAGTTTGGCCCCAGCACGACACCAGCAGCCACGTTTTCGCCATTTTATTCGTTAATGTTGTCAGATGGTTTAGTGGGGCATGTGGGGAGAGAAGGGCAGGAACTGTGCCCCCACCCCCGTGCACAGGTTAGGACATGCTGGGGGCTCCTGGAGGGAGAGGAGGATGGGGTCAGCCTAGCACCCCCTCCCCAGATTTGTGCGAGGACCCCCAGGATGGAGGGAGGTGGGGGGTGGGCAGACCCGTCAGCCCAGGATAGGGAAGCTGGGATTACAGGTTAGAAACCCACATCAGAAGCAAGTTACAAAGTTAGAAACCTGGGGTTAGGGGTCAGGGCTCAAGAAAATACAAAACAAGGGATTTGGCTGGGCCAAGATCCAGTGAGGGTGAAGGGAAGGAAGGAGGGCCCCTCCCAGCTGGCGCTCAGCAGTAGCTTCGGGTCTGGCCCTCAGAGTGGAGGGACCAGCTGGGAGTGGGGTAAGGGGGTGGGGGACCAGCCCCCTCCCCTCTTTGTCCTCCACTTCTGTACAAGGACCCTCGGTGGAGCTCACCCCCCGTCCCGTAGGCTGGTGGGGCTGCCCTGTAGAGCAGGAGAGGCTCAGGGGGGCCCCAGGGACTGGGCACCCTGTGAGGGGTTCGGGGGCCCCAGGGTGCCCGTTGTTTCTGGGGAAGGCGGGGAACTGGGGGACCGGGATCTGAACGGCTTCGCGGGTGGGCAGGAGGAGAAGAGGAGGAGGAAGAGGCAGGTGAGGGACCCCTGGGCCCCAGGGCTAGGTTGACGTAGAGGGGCTCGGGCTGGGTGGGGCGCCGGGCAGGGTGCCGGGGGGCTGAGTAGCCAAGGGGGTCGGGGGGAAAGCAGGAGGGGGTGGGTGGGTAGTTGAGCAGGAAGTCGGGGGACCTGTGGAGTGGGGGCGATTGGCCCAGCATGCCGTAGGAGGCATTGAGCCTGTCGGGGGGCATGGAGCGAAAGGGACTCCAGGAGCGGGTGGGGCCGGAATAGGGGGACCCCTCACCTGCCCCGATCTCATAGTACAGGTTCTCTCCCCTGTCGAGTGGTACAGGGGGGCCCAGGGAGCTCCTCCAGACTGTGGCTGGGGAACTGGGCTGGAAGGATGGGGGCCCCAGAGGGTACAGGCCTGGCTTGGGGACCCCAAGGAAGGGTGGCAGGCACTCCCTGGGGGCTGGGGAGAAGAAGCCGGGGGCAGGAACCTGTGAGGGGACAGAACATGGGGACTGGGCTGCTGCCTCTGGGGCATCCCCGCCCCCCACCGCACCTGCTCTGAGCTGGGCACTGACCTGGGTGGGGCCTCGGAGTCCCCTCCTTGAGGTCCCCATGGGCCGCTGGCTCCTCAGCATGCTCCCATCACTTTGTTGCCTTGGTAAGTAGGGTGGGGGTCCTGGCACCCAGGCACCCGGGTGGGCTAGGGAGTTGGGGGCTGGCATACGCCCTGAGGTCCCTGGTGGTTCCCCGCCCACCTCTAGAGACAGTGAGCGGCGGAAGGGGGATTGGGCAGCAGGTGGGGTGCCCCCGCAATCCTGCTGGCTCTGTTGCTCTGCCACCTGCTGAGCCCGCTCAGCCAGGGCCAGGGCCATGAGGCGTGCTGGGTTCTTGGGGGGTGGGGGTGGTGCACCCCCAGGTCGCAGGAGAGATACATGAGTGGGTGGCAATGGTGACTCTGTATCGGGACCTATATAAATGAAGAGGGGTTCAGCTGGGTCTGGCACCTCAGCGTCAGTGAAGGCAGGCAAGGCAGGCAGGGCAGGGGTGGGAAGGCTGCGCAGGACTCACCGAGCCCGCCCTGGGCTCCCCGGAGCTTGCTGCACGTCTCCTGTTGGCAGGTGTCAGTCAGTGGGGCCTCACCTCCACGAAGCAGCAGTGGGATGAGATGTGGGCGCAGGGTCCGGTTGGGGCTGAGAGCTGGTGTTGGGGTGGCTGAGGCCGGTGTTCCTCCAGCCCCCAGCAGTTCTAGGACAGCAGGTGGCACTGTTACAGCCAGGGGTTCAGAGATGTCCAGTGCAGCAGGTGAGGCAGGGCATGTGGTCCCTCGAGGTGCGATGGCCTGTGGGGTCACCCTGGGTGGGAAGGCAGAGGCAGGGGCGGGGGGTGCTGGGCTGGCGGGAGGTGCAGGATCCCCTGGGGTGGGGCTGCTGCAGCGGAAGGTTAAGGGATCAAAGTCCAGCCCCCGTAGTCCCTCCAGGCAGCGTGGTGGGCTGAAGTCCAGCTCATCACCATCATCTAGCCAGGCTGAGGTACGGTGCGAGGGGGACCCAGAGAGTGCCCCCAGCCCAGCTGCTGAGGACTCGGAGGATGAAGAGGAAGACTTGGAGGATGAGGAGGATGAGGAGGAAGATGAAGACAGGCTCTCGCAGGAACCGGCAGGTGCTGGGCCCACAGGGAAAGCATCGCTGCTGGAGTGGGGTCGCCGCAGCCTGTGCAGCCTCTGGAGGCCTGGAGGGGTGAAGTCAGTGAGACCATCACTGAGAATAGAGTGCACAGCCCCACAGAAAGGTGGGGAAAGGACATGAAGAGACACTTCCCCAGAAAGGGCCACAGTGGCCGCGAAGCCAGGAAGAGCTGTTCAGTTTCATGGCGAAGGAGACCATGAAGAGGACACTTTTGGCCCCACACACAAAGGCCCTGTGGCCACCCCACACGCTGTAAGCATGAGACAGACTCACACGTGGTTGACGAGCTGGCAGGACAGCGCCTCTGCTCCTGGATATGTAGAGAGCAGTACCCCAGGAGTGCGAGGACGGCGCAGTGGCTCAGAAGAGCCCCCAGAACCATGGCTGGGTGTGATGGATAAGCAGCCCCCAAAGAGGCCAGAGGGCAGAACCCAGCAGCGCTGTGGACTACGAGGTAGCGATGGGGAAAAAGCCAAGCTCCCCATTCAGGGTGCTGCCCCTTTCATTACAATGCTCTTTAAATAAAGTTTCCAAAATGACACAAACTGAGCAATCGGTGTGTTCCTTACACACACACCTGTGTGTGATCAAACCTGGAGAGCAAGGGCACAGTGGCCTTGGAATGGAGAGGATGCCTCCGATTGGGGGGACCTCAAAGGGAAGAAGGAACAGGCTGCTCTAGTTTTGCCTGGTGGGTTCATGGATGTCCATAATATTATTTTAAAATGTTGAGCGGGAATAATAAAGACTTCTAAAGGGCCCATCATGGAACAATAAGTTCAGTTCAGTCTGTGATGAACCAAAGGTGATACTGTATGGAACTCATTGTATATAAAGACCAGGTTAAATTTTTTAAAAGCCCCAGGACCCCAAAACAAAGTACAAAATTTGGAGGCCAAACCAGGGCCCCATTTCCTCCCGGCTCCACTTGGGCACAGGGTAGCACCCCCCCTTGCTCACCAGCCCCGCTGGCCTGCGATGACAGAGACTCTTCGCTCTTGGCAGATCTCAGTGTGACGGTGTCGGGTCTGCCACCTGCAGGAGAGGGAGAGGTAGGAGGGCACTCCAGCGACTACCAATGCCCACCAGCCCATGGCCCAGCCTCTCACCTGAAGGCTGCGGTGGGGCACGGGTGCCACCCAGCCAGGGCAGGGGCTTCTTTCGAGGGACACTGGGGCCCCGGCCCAGTGCAAAGAATGTCTTCCAGCTGCTGCCCCCTGGCTTCCGCTGTTTCTCCCCTCTCTCCCCTTTCCTCCTGCAATTTGGAGGAGAAATGGGAGGCCATCTGAGGAACCAGGCCTCCACCTACCCCTTGCCACCCCTAGAATCCAGCATCCCACTCACCTTTCCACAGGTGAGGCCGGAGCCTTGGGAGTTGTGGGCTCCGTGGGTGTCCCCAGCCGGCCCTGGGTGCGTGCCTGGGCTTCCTCCAGCGTCAGCAGGCGGGTAGAGGGGCAGCTGCCCGCAAGGGACTTGGGCCTGGGGAGCAGGCAGCGGCCTGGGGAGTGTGGAAAGGGAGGAGCTGTCAGCTCTGAGGCCACCTAACGCCACAGGCAAAGCCAAGCGCCACAGCCCAAGCCCCGGCCCCGCAGCGTGCCCACCCGGGCTGGCAAGGCGGGACGGAACAGGCAGGAGCGGGCGGGGGCAGCAGGCAGGTGGGAGGAGGGTGGAGCAGGACGAGCTGATGAGGAGGCAGCTCCCAGCAGCCAGCGAGGGCAGCGGCTCTGGCTTCAGTTACCTCGGGCTAGAGGGCCCTCCGACGTGCTGAGTCCTGACTGGGCTGGGGTCCGGGGCAGGGCGGGGAGTCTGGGTGGGTCCGGGGCAGGGCTGGGAGTCTGGGTGGGGCCTGGGCGGGGTCAAGTCTGGGGACCTCCCACCTCCTCCCTGGTGGACCCATGGCCCCAAGCGCCCCCAGGAGCTACAAGGGGTGAAGAAAGAGCGGCGTCCGGGCCAAGAGGTGGGAATCCTGAGCGGAGGAGGAGCTGAAATGAGAAGGAGGGGGGCGCGGGGAGGGAGAGGACGGGGCGGGGTCCTCAGGGAGCCGGGAGGGAGGCCCAGCTTCAGTGGGGTAGGGATGGGACTGGGAGCCCACCTGCCCTCCCCTGCAGCCCTGACCGTGGGAGGCAGTAGCCAGGTCCTCAGGGGGTGGAAGAGCATACCTGCAGGGTCGAGGCCTGCGGAGGTGAAGGTGTCGCTGAACAGGATGTCCACGTGGGTGAGCAGAAACTCCACCACCACTGACTGCACCCTAACTTCCCGGAAGGCTGCCGCACCACCCATCCCCACTGACTCCAGCTCCATGGACCTGGGAGGAGCAGGAGGGAGGTTGGGTGCCTTGAGCCCAGCTGGCAGGTTCTGGGAGGGCAATTCGGGAAGCCAAGGGAGGCAGTGACTGCCTATTTAACACCTCTGACCTTCTCAAACTGATCACGCCTAGCTGGGCTCTCAGCCTTCCCCCAGATCCGCCCCCTCCCGCCTTCCCCTTCTCAGTCCCTGCAGTTCTTCCTGTGGCTCAGGACAAATATCTTGGAGCCCCCTCTTTAACTCCCTCAATCAATCTGTCACTCCGTCCACTGCCCTCCGCCTGGCCCAGCCTCCAGCCTGGACGTCCCAGAGCCTTCTCCTTGCCTCCTCCTCCCGTCCCTGCCCCAAAGTATGTTCCCACCTGCAGCCAGATGGACCCTGGGACCACCTGAGTCCTGTTAGGACCTGCCTGGCTCAGATCCCTGCCCTGGCTGCACCTGACTCTGGAGAAAAGCAAAGTTCTCACTGTGACCCATGACCTGAGTCACACCTCTATCTGGTCCCTGTCACATCTCTGACCTCATCATTTCCTCTCCCTCAACCCCTGACTCATTCAGCTCCAGCCACACCAGCCTCCCTGTGGCTCCTCCATCGCACCAAGCACTGGCACAGGCCCAGACGTCTGCACCTGACATTCTCTCAGCCTGGTGCTCCCCAGATGTGCACCTGGGGCCCTCCCTCATCCTCTGCAGGTCTTAACTCAAACGGTTCCTTTTTTTTTTTTTTTTTTTTTTGAGACAGAATCTTGTTCTGTCACCAGGGCTGGAGTGCAATGGTGCCATCTTGCTCACTGCAACTTCTGCCTCTCAGGTTCAAGAGATTCTCATGCCTCAGCCTCCTGAGCAGTTGAGATTACAGGTGTGTACCATCAAGCCCAGCTAATTTTTTTAGCTGGGCATAGTGGCACGCACCTGTATTTTTAGTAGAGATGGGATTTTGCCATGTTGCACAAGCTGGTCTTGAATGCCTGTGCTCAGGAAATCTGCCCAGCTTGCCCTTTCAAAGTGCTAGGATCATAGGCGTGAGCCACCACGCCCAGCCAATGGTGCCTTCTTAATGCAGTCTTTCTCACCCACTTTATTCAAAACTGTTCACCCCCTTCTCTGTACCCCAGGCCTTTCTTATTTTTCTTCTTATATCTTATGCCAGCCCTTTGACGTGCCACCTGTTTTACTTGTTTACGTATCTCTGCCCCCAGGAAAATGTGAACTCCTGCAGGACAGAGATCATGCCTGTCTCAGTCATCATCAAGTCCTCCCGGCTTACTCCGTTGCTGGCCATAGATGACCTGCCGAAGCCTCCCCTGCCACTCTTGCTAAAATCCTCACTCTTCCCTGTCCCTGCACACCGGCCTTCCCTCCTCTCTCCTCGCACTCATCACGTCAGACTGTATTCTGTGTTTTTCCTGTTGATGTTCATGCTCCATCTCCTCCACGAGAACATGAGTCCCAGAAGGACAGGGCCGTGCTCAGTGCTGTGTCCCCAGTGCTGGGGACGGGGCCGGGTTCATGGGAGGTATTTGATAGATATATATCAAACGAACGAAAGAGAAAAGCTGGGCAGGTTCCTGGGGTGGTTTTGGGGAGAGACCTGAGGGCTGCCCTGGGAGGGAGCTGAGGGGCAGGCAGGCGAGCAGACAGCTCACCGTAGCAGGTTGGGTGCCCAGACAATGGCCAGGTTGCGGGCATGCATGCTGGTGTTGGCACTGTGTCTTGCCATGCGGGCCAGGTGCCTCAGCAGGTACTCCAGGGTTCTGGGAGTGAAAGCAGAGGGGGACACCTGAGCCTCAACCCGCTTGGAACCCCACTGAGTCCCGCCCTGCCCCTCCTGGTTTACCTGTAATGTGGTGGGGGCAGCTGCTGGATGACGTCGTGGACCCGCACCAGACGCTCCTCCTTCCCAGGCACTGACATGGCCTCCTGAGATGGTGGGCGTGATGAGGCCTGGGCCAGAGGCGTCCCAGCCCCTCTGTCCCCTCCATCCTGCCAGCTCCCTTACTCACACTGAACTTTCCGTAGAGCTGGTAGGTAAGCAGGGGGTTCGGCAGCTCTCGGAAGTAGAGCTTGCAGAGGGAGGACACGCTGTGGATGTCCTGCAGAAAGGCAGGGCCAGACAGCTCCGGGATCCTCTCGCTGTCAAACTCATGCCTGAGACCACCGCATCAAGGAGGAGGAAGATCCAGGTCAGAGGGGGCTTGCTCACCTGGCCGTGCTCCCCCTGCCCCTACTCGCAAGTGCCCACAGGTGGATGGAACCCTCTTCCCCAGGTCCTACACTGGGCTTTTTAGAGGCAGAACCTTACTGAACTCCCCAACAAGCCTGTGTGGCAGAGGAGGATGCTGAGGCTCAGGCAGAGGCACCTCGGCCCACAGCTACCTGGGACTGCCAGACTCCACAGTGTGAGCAACTCCTACCGTGCAGCTGCCATTCTCCTGGCCGTAAGAGAGCCCTGGAAAATGTGGACAAAATCCCAGCACCCCACTGCTCCCAATTCTCTGGTAGGGCCCCACTGCCTTGGTGAAATCTCCCACCCGCTGCCACCTCCTGCCTCCCTCTCGGCCTCCCCTCTCGGCCTCCCCTCTCAGTCTCTGCAGGCTTCAAGCACTCCCCTCCCGGCTTCCGGCAGGCCCAGCGCTTGCCTGGCTCCTCCCCGCCTCTACACTGCGCCCTGGCTTGGAGCCTCCCCCTTCACTCAGAGTAAAAGCCAAAACCCTGAGGCGAAATCCCAGCTGTTCCCCCTTCACTCAGAGTAAAAGCCAAAACCCTGAGGCAAAGTCCTAGCACGCTGGCAGGGGACTCTTTGGCAGTGGCCTCCTGTCACTGTTCCCTTTGTCCTGCTGCTCCCTCTGTATGGCCTGGTCCTCCCCTCCTCTAGGCCCTCACCGCAGCCTCTGGATGTTGGAAGACACGCCTGAGAGCCGGTAGATCCCATCCACCACCCCATGGGCCTCAATGAACTCAGAGCAGCAGCGCAGCACCTGGGGCACTGGGAGAAAGCAGGGTCAGGGCTGGGTGGGCCGCAGCCCTGGCGTGACAGGCGGGTGGGTAAGTGGGCCCGGGTCTCACCGTCCTGGCCTGAGTTGCTGAGGTGCTCGCCAAGGTCACAGCCAAACACCCTCTGCCGCAGGATTCCCCGCTGCCGCAGCCGCTGCCGAGAAGGGCGGGAGCGCATGAAGGTGCGGAGCAGGCCGGCCAGCTTCCCACGAGGCCGAGGCACAGCTGTGGGGGCAAAGGGCAAAGGCAGGCCACGTGGGGTCAGCACGACCAGGGGCATGGCGGAGCAGGGGCAGGGATCTGACGGCCTATTTCTATTACCTGAGGTCAGAGATGAGATACCCTGGGGAGCCGGGATGCCACATGGGGTGCCATCGGCATCTGCAGGGCGAACAACGAGGTGGAAGGGACGAGTGGGAGGCAAAGGACGCAGGAGCCCCCACCCTCCCCACCCCTCCCATCCGTCCATGGCACTTACCGGCCTTCAAGCCTGGACCTGGCCGCTCTGTGAAGAGTTCCACACACTCACTGGGGAAGAACCCAACCTGAGGAACGTCAGAGTCAGCGGCTACGCCACCCCAATTGGCAAGTGCCCTAGCCCCACCTGTCCACACCCAATGGGGCTCACCTGGAAGCCTCGCTTGCCCCGCCACCAGCTGCGATCCTCCGTGGGCGGCATGTCAATCACGGAGACAATGTCTCCCACCTGGGAGTGGGCGGACGGGAGGAGAAGGGTCAGAAGGAGCAGGGGCATGGGGAGCCCAGCTGTCTGCTTCCCCACAGCCTCACCTCAAAGGACAGCTCATCTGGCGCCTGGGCCGTGTACCGTTTGATCACGTGGGCGGCCGCCACTGCAGGGATATTGAGCGACGCCTCCTCACTGAGGAGCAGTCGCCGGCCGTGATTGTCCAGCTGAAATGGAGGCAGGATGTGGCAAGGAGAGGTCAGAAGATGGTGTTAGTACAGGCATATCGGGCTGCTCCTCGCCCAGTGAAGCCACTGCCTGTCCCCCACCTAAGACCTCCTGTCACTCAGAGCTATTGGTCAAACATCTAAATTCCTGTTTGTAGGGGTGCAGCCTTGGCACCCTTTGAGGGTGGGGAAACCTAAGACAAACCCCTTTATTTCCCTCACATATCTCAGGATTCTCCCACCCAAAGCTTCCCCATCCACCTCTGCACCTTCATCCTCCACAGCAGATACTGCATGGTTACCATCTAAAAACTCTCTGTGCTGGGCGTGGTGGCACATACCTGTAATTCCAGCACTTTGGGAGGCTGAGGCTGGAGAATTGCTTGAGTCCAGGAGTTTGAGACCAGCCTGGCCAACATAGCAAAACTGTCTCTACAAAACATTTTTTTTTAAATTAGCCAGAGGCTGGGCACAGTGGCTCACGCCTGTTATCCCAGCACTTTAGGAGGCCAGGTAGGGCGGATCACCTGAGGTCAGGAGTTTGAAACCCACCTGGCCAACATGGTGAAACCCCGTCTCTACTAAAAATATAAAAATTAGCCAGGCATGGTGGCAGGTGCCTCTAATCCCAGCTACTCAGGAGGCTGAGGCAGGAGAATCGTTTGAACCCAGGAGGCAGAGGTTGCGGTGAGCCAAGATTGTACCACTGCACTCTAGCCTGGGCAGCAGAGCAAGATTCTGTCTCAAAATAAATAAATAAATAAATACATAAATAAGATAAATAAAAAATTAGCTGGGCATGGTGACACGTCTGTCATTCTAGCTACTCAGGAGGTTGATGTGGGAGCATAGCTCAAGCCCAGAAGTTAAAGGCTGCAGTGAGCAACGATGGCACCACTGCACTCCAGCCTGAGTGACAGAGCAAGATCCTGTCTCTTATAAAACAAAACCAAGACCAAAAAACCTCTCTGGTTTAAGCTGTTCCTGGGCAGGTGTTCTGTGAGTTACAGCCTAACCATTTCTAATTGACACACATTTAAATCTTTGTATCCTCACAGCCCAACACCTGCTAACACACTCACACATATTCTCTCACAGGCATTCGCCCACACAGACACTAAAATATCAATGCCTCCTTCACTCTGGCTTCTTTTTTTTCTGTGCCCACACACACTCCCAGGCTGGTTCTTGCCCCTAAGATACCCTCGCCCACTCTGAACTCCAAGCCCTCTGCCCAGGCCCACCTCCATCCAGGTGAGCACAGGCCCGCAGTTGAGGTTACTGTCCACTAGTCCTGACAGTGTCTCCAGGTACTGCAGCAGCAGTGGCACCAGCATCTGGGGGCAGGTTGTCAGGGTGGGCCTCTGTGAGTGGCAGTGAGAGAGCCCACTGCCCTCCCACACGGTCCTAGCTTGTCTCTGGGCTGAAGTTCATCCTGAACACATGGGTGCTGCTCAGCTGTTAGGCACTGAGCTATTGGCATATGAATGAATAATAGGCTGAGTCAGGCTCTTGAGTGCCCTGGTTAGTATGGCCATGGTGACCCTCCCATGGGACCCTGGACCTCCCATGATCCTAAAACTTATCAAAGTGGAATGTAGCAGAAGCCTACTATGTTTCTAAGTCTTCTTCATTCACTCAGATTGGTTGGGACTTGGGCCATACCAGTATTTAAATATTTCTTTGTCTCTCTGCCTTGGTGATTTCACGCACTGCGAATGAAGACACACTCATGAGGCAGGGACTGAGACAACAAGCGGGTTACCTGGGCAGCCCTGGCACCCTCGGGGGGCGGGGGAAGCTCCGGAAGGCAGGAGAACCTTCGGTCAAATATGCACCGGTGGAGGTGGGCGTCCAGGGAACGAAAGTCATCGTAACTCCGGAGAACCGGCCAGGAACGGCCCTGTGGGAGCAGAGGGACAGAAGGGAGCAGGGGCCCCATGACACCGAGCTGAAGACTATGGCGGCTAGTCTCTCAGTCTAGATGAGAGGCAGGGTGGCCTTACCTGACAGGTTACCTGCACCCCGAACACCAGCTCGTTCTCTCCAGAGAGGCTGGGCCCTTCACGTTCTGGAGACAGCAGGAGCTGCAGAGGGAAAGCAAGGCCCAGGTGGACTTTTGTCCCAGTCCTGACCTCCCCGGGATGGCACTACTAGGGATGGGTTTGTGTCCCCTAATGGACCTCTCCAAGGACAGGGCCTGGTGATGTGCTGGTCACAGTAAAGGAATCTGGCACAGAGCAGATACCTAACAAAAGTTGTCGTTTAATGAATAAAAGAACACATGGATGAATGAATGAGCAGCTCTCCCCATCTGCTCTCTCTCCTGCAACTCTTGAGGCTTACGGCTCAGATGCATGCAGCAGCCAGTCACAAGGACAGGTTTCTGAAGCAAAGCAGCTGATACAGTTGCAAGGTTGGGTAGGATATTGTTTTTCCTCCTGGGTGCAAAGCCCCCATACCTGAATGTGGCCAAAGTCGACATTCTCATAGTGGAAATGGGCACAGTCAGCCAGCCGGGGGAAGGGGCCTCGAGGAGCTGAGAGCCTGGGAGACAGGGGATGTCACCAGCAGCTCCTTGAGCCTCCCCAGCTCCTAAGCTGAGCCCTTTCCTCCCTCACCCTCACCTCTTCCCAGGCTTCCCCTTCACACTGGGCCCCCTGGCAGTGGGTAGGGGCTGCACTGAGCCCTCCCCTGGGCCATCCAGGCTGTCAGTGCTGCGTGCCTGTAGAGCAGAGAGAAGCATCAGAGGCCCCCAGAGATGGGAGCAAAGAGACAACGAGAGCATTGTTATCTGGCAGCGCAGCTCGGGCCCAGAGGCCCTAGCGATCGATCCACACACCACACACCGCCCTGAGCATGAAGCAGGAGGGAACGTCGGGGGAGGTGAGGGCTGGGCTGAAGACAGGCCTGCTTCTTCGTGTGTGGTCTGGGATGGGGGACTGGGGGAGCAGGGGACTGGGGGAGCAGGGGCCAGGCATGAGGCAGGGCGGGCAGCAGGACGGAGAGCATGCTGGTCCCATGTCTCCCTGCTGAAAACCCTTCCGTAGACCCTGCAGTGTACAGTCACCTCCTACCACGGTCTGGACAATCACAGCTCCCATCTCATCAGCCTTCCTGCTTCCAACCTCTCCCCTCCTACCAGCTTTTCCGCAAGAGCCTGGATCATTTTCACAAAACACAGATCTGGCTCTGTTTCTCCATAGATCCTGGGCCTTCAATGACTCCCTGTTGTCTTCATGATGAAGTCTGAATTCTCTGATCTGATACTCGAGGCTTCCCTGAGCTGATTTCTATTTACCTCTCCAGTCCCATCTATTTCCATTGCCCCCACTCTCAGAGCTCTTGAACTTCTAAGAGTCAAAAAAAAAAAAAAAACCCACCTTCTTCTCATTTCCTTCTATGCCTTTGCAAAGGCTGTTCCCTCAGCCTGGAACACTCGCCCCACCTTTCCCTGGGTTCATTCATCCTCCCTCCCACCCCTCAGGTCTCAACTCACATGTGCCCTCCTCCAGGAAGTTCTCCCTGACCCTTCAGGCTGCGCCTGGCATCTCTTCTGGACTCTCTCCATCCCCTGTGGTTACCCCATCCCAGGTTCCATGCCTTGACCTGAGCTTCTCCCTTCACAGCGCTGATCACTCTGAGATGCCACTGGTGGTGACAAGTTCATCTCTCACTGGACTATGACTGGCCCCCCTCAGAGGAGGGCCCCAGGCTGAGCTCCCCAGCTCAGAGCTGGGCACCGAGTTGGTGTTCGAAGACAGGATTTTTCCTGATTCCTTTCTGGGTCCCTAGTGCCTACTGCCAGCCCAGTCACACAGCAGGGGCTGGGTAAAATCTGAATAAATTAATCAGCGGCCAGACGGATTTGCCAGACTTGGCTATAACATCATCTCCCTCCTCCAGGTCCCTGCGATCCTGTCACCCCTGGGTCTCACCCTCAGGGTCCGTCCCCCTCCAGCCCATGAGGCTTCGCAAGGCAGGATGAGAGCTGACTCTCTGTGCCTGGAGCATGGGGCCTGCACAGAGGCGGTCTCAGTCAATGTCTGCTAAGTGAGGGAATGAATGGATGAATAAGCGAGAGCAGCATGGTGGGAGAGGGAGATGGTGGGGGAAGGGGATGAGGAAAAGGAGATGGAGAGGATCGGAGGATCAAGGGAGGTACAGTGCTGGCCTGCTGGGGTGGAGTAAGGAGGGAGTGGCTGGAGAGACGAGGCAGAGGCTCAGACTGATGCAGGGGGGGCACTGAGAGGAAGCGGGATGGGGTGAAAATGAGGAAGAAGGAGAAGAAAAGGGTCAGGCTGGGGATGGAGCGGGTGGGGGTGGGGCTCAGGAATGAGAAACGGGCTGTGGGGAGGAGGGGGCTCGGCTCGGGAAGGCTGAGGGCTGGGAGAAGGATGCCCAGGAAGGTGCTGGGACGGGGGCTGGGGAAGGACCCAGGAGCCTCTGGAGGCCCCAGCGGGGGCCACTCGGGTGGCGCGGGTCCCTTCTGGACCAGCCCCGCCTCCTCCTAGACCGGGTCGGTCCCTGTTACCCCATCCAGGGCGTGGAAAAAGGGGATGCGCGCCGAGGGGGCGGGGTCGAGGTGCGGACTGGGACCCGGGACGGGGCCGCGGTACTGGAGGGACCACGACGGAGGCAAAGGCCGAGGGCTCGGGCGGGGCCGGGGGCGGGGCGCGCGGGGCGTGGCCGCGCGCGGACAGACTGACACGCGGACGGACAGGCTGACGGCCGCGTGGGCCCCTCACCACCATGGTCGCGTAGCCTCCCTCAGGCCCCGGCCGCGCTCGACCCCTCGCTCGCCGTTCTCGTCGCCGCTGCCGCCGCCATGGCGACACAAAAGGGAGGGCGCGAGCCGCGCGCGGGCGGCTGCAGGCCCCGCCCCTAACGGCTACCCAAGGCTTCGGCGCGCGCCCCACGGAGGCGGAGGGGCAGAGGGGACGCAACGCTTCTTCTCATTGGCTGTGCCCTTGGCCTTAGGTCAATGCCCCGCCCACCAGACGGCTTCTCATTGGCTTCTCCTTGAGCTCCGCCCTGGCTCGGTATCTTCAGTCCTACCCCCCGAAGTTTGACAGCGCCACGCCTATGACTGCTTTTCATTGGCTGTCATCGCCCTCCTGAGACACGCCCCCAGGTTCTTTATGCTTTGCTTCCGACTCTTCCAACACGCAATGGACCCTCCACTTCGTCCACTCACAGTGGCCATTCTTCTGACTTTTTTTTTTTAATTTTTATTTTTAAATTTTATAAATAGAGATGGGGTGTCACCATGTTGGCCAGGCTGGTCTCGAACTCCTGACCTCAAGTGATCTGCCCATCTCGGCCTCCCAAAGTGTTGGGATTACAGGCGTGAGCCACCGCGCCCGACCTTTTTTTTTTTTTTTTTTAAGAGACAGGGTGTCCCTCTGTCGCTCAGGCTGGAGAGCAGTCTTGCAATCGTGGCTTACTGCAGCCTCAGTCTCCTGGGCTCAAGCAATACCTCCCAAGTAGCTGGGACTACAGGCGCGCGCCACCACGCCTGGCTAATTTTTCTAGACATGGGGTCTCACTATGTCACCCAGGCTGGTCTTGATCTCTGGGGCTCAAGAGATCCTCCCGCCTCTGCCTCCTTTCAAAGCGCTGAGATGAGAGGCATGAGCCACCATACCAGGCCCTGATATTCTTAATTGGATTCTCCCTCGGCCTCAGAGCAGTGCTCCATTCCTCAATTGGCTTTTCAAAGTCCCAGTCCCAAGTCCCACCTTTTCAGTCCTGATCCCAACCCTGCTCACAAACTGCCCATGGACGTTTCTCATGGTCTCAGACACCTTGCCTGGGACATAAACCTAGGCTTTCTGTGACTTGGCCTCGCCCTGCCCACTGGACATTTTCTTGTCTCCTCTTCTACTGCTTATTACGGGCCAGCCTCCAGCCTTGATGCTTTTTTTTCCTAAGAAAAGGTTTGGGGAGAAATGCCACAGCATGGTTATGCCCCCCATAAAGCCAATCCCAGTGGATCCTACTATTACTAAGCATGCCCAGATAACACTGCAATAACGCCCTTCACAAGAGGATCTCTTCCTGGTCATGCCCTCCACAAGACTCTCACCTCAGAGGGTCTTGGTCTGTTCATTCATTCATTCATTCATTCACTCACTCAAATTCTGATCAATTTGTAGATACACCGAACCAGGAAAAAACATGCCCTGCCCACAGTGGAGCTCAAAAGCTACTGAGAGAAGACAATGAACAAAATTAACTTTAAAAATGTAGAATAGGCCGGGCGCAGTGGCTCACGCCTGTAATCCCAGCACTTTGGGAGGCCGAGGCGGGTGGATCATGAGGTCAAGAGATCGAGACCATCCTGGTCAACATGGTGAAACCCCGTCTCTACTAAAAATACAAAAAATTAGCTGGGCATGGTGGCGTGTGCCTGTAATCCCAGCTACTCAGGATGCTGAGGCAGGAGAATTGCCTGAACCCAGGAGGCGGAGGTTGCGGTGAGCCGAGATGGCGCCATTGCACTCCAGCCTGGGTAACAAGAGTGAAACTCGGTCTCAGAAAAAAAAAAAAAAAATGTAGACTATCAGGCCAGGCATGGTGGCTCACGCCTGTAATCCCAGCACTTTGGGAGGCCGAAGCAGGCAGATCACTTGAGGTCAGGAGTTCAATACCAGCCCAGTGAGCATGATAAAACTCCTTCTCTACTAAAAATACAAAAATTAGCCTGGCGTGGTAGCAGAAGCCTGTAGTCCCAGCTACTTGGGAGGTTGAGGCAGGTGGATTGCTTGAACCCAGGAGTAGAGGTTGGAGTGAGCCAAGATCATGCCACCGCACTCCAGCAACAGAGCAAGGCTTCACCTAAAAAAAAAAAAAAAAGTAGGCCGGGCACAGTGGCTCAAGCCTGTAATCCCAGCACTTTGGGAGGCCGAGGCGGGTGGATCACGAGGTCAAGAGATCGAGACCATCCTGGTCAACATGGTGAAACCCCATCTCTACTAAAAATACAAAAAATTAGCTGGGCATGGTGGCGCGTGCCTGTAATCCCAGCTACTCAGGAGGCTGAGGCAGGAGAATTGCCTGAACTCAGGAGGCGGAGGTTGCGGTGAGCCGAGATCGCGCCATTGCACTCGAGCCTGGGTAACAAGAGTGAAACTCCATCTCAAAAAAAAAAAAAAAGTAATATTAGAAGATGAGTCATTCTTTGGAGAATAACTAAGCAGGGGCTGAGGAAAGGGAGTGCTGAGGGAGGGGTGGATGTACAGTTATATACTGAATTTGCTGACCTCACTCCCATCACAGGGATCTCCCACATGATGTTCCCTCTGCCTGGAGTGTTTCCCCATCCACCGCTGCAATGATTTTCTATTTTTTAATTTTTCAGTGTACATAATAGGTATATTTAGGAACATATATTGTGGGGATACATGAGATGTTTTGATATAGGCATGCAAGCCGGGCGCGGTGGCTCAAGCCTGTAATCCCAGCACTTTGGGAGGCTGAGGCGGGTGGATCACGAGGTCAAGAGATCGAGACCATCCTGGTCAACATGGTGAAACCCCGTCTCTACTAAAAATACAAAAAAATTAGCTGGGCATGGCGGCGCATGCCTGTAATCCCAGCTACTCAGGAGGCTGAGGCAGGAGAATTGCCTGAACCCAGGAGGCGGAGGTTGCGGTGAGCCGAGATCGCGCCATTGCACTCCCGCCTGGGTAACAAGAGCGAAACTCCGTCTCAAAAAAAAAAAAAAAAAAAAGTAATATTAGAAGATGAGTCATTCTTTGGAGAATAACTAAGCAGGGGCTGAGGAAAGGGAGTGCTGAGGGAGGGGTGGATGTACAGTTATATACTGAATTTGCTGACCTCACTCCCATCACAGGGATCTCCCACATGATGTTCCCTCTGCCTGGAGTGTTTCCCCATCCACCGCTGCAATGATTTTCTATTTTTTAATTTTTCAGTGTACATAATAGGTATATTTAGGAACATATATTGTGGGGATACATGAGATGTTTTGATATAGGCATGCAATGTGTAATGATCGCATCATGGAGAATGAGGTCCTGCAGTGATTTTAAAACATCTGCAAATTCTCTGACACTCTTCTTATCAAGACATGGAATCTATGACTGCTTTTTTTTTTTTTTTTTTAATGAGACAGAATCTCACTCTGTCGCCCAGGCTGGAGTGCAGTGGGGCGATATTGGCTCACTGCAACCTCCACCTCCCGGGTTCAAGTGATTCTCTTGCTTCAGCCTCCCAAGTAGCTGGGATTACAGGCGTGCACCACCACACCTGGCTAATTTTTGTACTTTTAGTAGAGGTGGGGTTTCACCACATTGGCCAGGCTGGTCTTGAACTCCTGACCTCAGGTGATCCACCCACCTCGACCTCCCAAAGTGCTGGGATTACAGGCATGAGCCACCAAGGCCACCCGATCTATGACTGCTTTCTATGAGACTGGGAGGGACTGGGATAGCTTCAACCAACAGAAAACAGTGGAAATGACACAGCGATTTCCAAGGCTATGCAATCAAAGGCAATGCAGCTGCTTGACCAATGTTCTTGTCCACTGGAATGAGCTATAGAAGCATAGTACATCATATACAAAGTATGACTATATTGAGGCAGCCATGCTCTGAAGAAGCCCAAGCTAATGGAGCTATGTACAGGCATAACACTCAATAGACCCAGTAAGACTGGGAGAAGACCATGGAAGAAGTTCCTGGGGATTCCACTCCACAGCCATCAAGTCCATCGAGTCACCTTTTAGTCTTCCTAGTTGAATCCCCAGACATCATGGAGCAGACAAAAATTGTCCCCAACTGAGCTCTGTCCAAACCTCTAACTCCCAGATTCCATGAGCATAATAAAATGTTTTATGCCACTAAGTTTTGGGGACAGTTTCTTATCCAACAAGACTAATTAGGACAGTCCTTTGTTAACTAGATAATTTCTACCTGTCTCAGCTCAAGTGTAACTTCATCAGGAATACTTCTAGACCCCACCTGTGCCACAGCTAGATCAGGTTCTGCTACTGTAAACATCTTTTATTTCTCCTTATAAACAGATATTTTCCTTGTCAATTTCATTTATTTTGTTTGTTTTTGAGACAAAGTCTCACTCTGTTGCCCAGGCTGGAGTGCAGTGGTGCCATCTGAGCTCACTGCAGCCTCTTGACTCCTGGGTTCAAGCGATCCTTGTGCCTCAGCCTCTCGAGTATCTGGGACTACAGGCACCCACCACCACGCACAGCTAATTTTTGTATTTTTAGTAGACACAAGGTTTCACTATGTTATCCAGGCTGGTCTCGAACTCCTGACCTCAAGTGACCCGCCCACCTCAGCCTCTGAAAGTGCTGAGATTACAGGTGTGAGCTACTGTGACCACCCTGATTTCATTTAAATGTATCATTTGTAAGTCACATGGCCAGTATCCCACCAAGCTTCACTCAGAGATGCCTTCTCACTGGTGAGACCAGGAAGTTGGCGAGTGTTGCGCTTTGTCTGACCCACAGCCTCTGGCCTCTGGCCACTGTGGAGTACCTCATCAGTATCCAAGGCCCTAACTATGCTATTGTCACCTCCGACCGGGTGGCCACCAGCAATATTGTCCAGATGAAGGACAATCATGACAAGATGTTTAAGATGAGCGAGAAAATATTACTCCTGTGTATTGGAAAGGCTGGAAACACACAGTTTGCAGAATATATTCAGGAAAAAGTGCTGCTTTATAAGATTCGAAATGGGTATGAACTGTCTCCCACGGCAGCAACTAACTTCACACACGGAAACCTGGCTGTCCTTGGAGTCAGACCCCGTATCATGTGAACCTCCTCCTGGCTGGCTATGATGAGCATGAAGGGCCAGCGTTCTACTACGTGGACTAGCTGGCAGCCTTGGCCAAGGCTCCTTTGGCAGCCCATGGCTATAGTGCCTTCCTGACTCTCAGTATCCTGGACCAATACTACAGACCGACTAGCTCATGTGAGAGGGCAGTGGAGCTGTTTAGGAAATGTCTGGAGGAACTCCAGAAACGCTTCCTTCTCAATCTGCCAACCTTCAGTGTTCGAATCATTGACAAAAATGGCATTCATGATCCGGACACTTCCTTTCCCAAACAGGGCTCCTAACATCATGCCCTCCCTCCCACTTGCCAGGGAACTTTTTTTTGATGGACTCCTTTATTTTTTCTACTCTTTTCAGTTGCACTTTTTTTTTTTTTTTTTTTTTTAGACGGAGTCTTGCTCTGTCACCAGGCTGGAGTGCAGTGGCATGATCTCGGCTTACTGTAACCTTCGCCTCCTGGGTTTAAGTGATTCTCCTGCCTCAGCTTCCCCAGTAGCTGGGATTACAGGCGTGTGCCACCATGCCTGACTACCTTTTGCATTTTAAAGACAGATGGGGTTTCACCATGTTGGCCAGGATGGTCTCGATCTCCTGACCTTGTGATCTGCCCACCTCAGCCTCCTAAGGTGCTGGGATTACAGATGTGAGCCACCCCCACCCCTCCCCCCCACCCCCAACAAAGGTGCACTCTTGATAAATGGTTAATTCAGAATAAAGGTGACTATGGATATATTTGGGAAAAAAAATGTATGGTTTGTTTAGAAAGGTTGGAAACAGGCTGGGTGTGGTGGCTCACACCTGTAATCCCAACACTTTGGGAGGCTGAGGTAAGCAGATCACAAGGTCAGGAGTTTGAGACCAGCCTCACCAACGTGGTGAAACACTGTCTCTACTAAAAATACAAAAAAAAAAAAAAAAAAAATTAGCTGGGGATGGTGGCATGTGCCTGTAATCCCAGCTACTCAGAAGGCTGACGCAGGAGAATCGCCTGAACCTGGGAGGCGGATGTTGCAGTGAGCCGAGATCACACCACTGCACTCCAGCCTGGGTGACAGAGACTCTGTCTCCAAAAAAAAAAAACCAAGGTTGCAGACAGGTATTTACTATATCTGTGCCATACAGAAGTTACTAGAACTCCATCTTACCCCTCCGTTTTGTAAATGCAGATATCAAACAACCCCAGTCATATATTCCCCGTCATTTTATTATGAAACGTTTCTAACATACAGCGAAGTTGAAAAGTTTTACAGTGGACACCCACATATCTACTACTTAGGTTCTGCCATGAACATTTTGCTATATTTGCATTATCTCACACCTTCCTATTATCCTATTTGCCTATCAACCCAACTCATCTCTGGATACATTTCAACCTACATTGCAGACATTGGTACATTGCTCCCTAAATATTTTAGTGTACATACTTTTCTTTTTTTAAAGACAGGGACAATGCAGCCTTAACTCCTGTGCTCAAGTAAACCTCTCACCTCAGCATGCGCCCCTCACTCCGAGTAGCTGGGACTACACATCATGTGCCCCCAAACCTATTTACTTATTTATTTTTGTAAATAAATAATGAGATGGGGTCTTGCTGTGTTGCCCAGGGTGCTCTCCTGTCCTTAAGTGATCCTCCTGCCTCAGCCTCCCAAAGAAGTGGGATTACAGGCGTTATCTTTAACTGGAGTTCAATATTTTCTTTTGAGGTAAACTTTACATACAATGAAATTCACACACTTCACTAAGTTTGGTAAGTGCATACACCTGTGTAACCCAAACCTCTCCCCAGCATGGCAACTAGTTTTTTAAACATGGCCTCTAAAGCAAGTGTCAGAGACAGAGAGAGAGAGAGAGAGAGAGAGAGAGAGAGAGAGAGAGAAATTAATTTTTTTTTAGGTGGAGTCTCACTCTGTCACCTAGGCTGGAGTGCAGTGGTGCAATCTCAGCTCACTGCAACCTCTGCCTCCTGAGCTCAAGAGATTCTCCTGTCTCAGCCTCCTGAGTAGCTGGGATTAAAGGCACCTACCACCATGCCCAGCTAATTTTTGTACTTTTAGTAGAGACAGGGTTTCACCATGTTGGCCAGGCTGGTCTTGAACTCCTGACCTCAAGTAATCTGCCCACCTCAGCCTCCCAAAGTACTGGGATTACAGGCGTGAGCCACCCTGCCCAGCATTTGTTTTTGTTTTGCATTTTTAGTAGAAATGGGGTTTCACCATGTTGGCCAGGCTGGTCTCGAACTCCTGACCTCGGGTGATCCACCAGCCTCGGCCTTTCAAAGTGCCGGGATTACAGGTGTGAGCCACCATGCCTGGCCTCCACCTTTAAAATCTATCCAGAATTCAACTGCTTCTCCCTTTTGACTGAGGCAGAAGAATCGCTTCAACCTGGGAGGCGGAGGTTGCAGTAAGCTGAGATCGAGCCACTGCACTCCAGCCTGGGTAACAGAGCGAGACTTCCTCTCAAAAAAAAAATAATAATAATAATAAAAATTAAAAAAAAATAAAAAGTTAGCCAGGCATGGTGGTGGGCGCCTGTAATCCCAGCTACTCGGAAGGCTGAGGCAGGAGACTTGCTTGAACCCGGGAGGTGGAAGTTGAAGTGAGCCAAGATTGTGCCACTGCACTCCAGCCCGGGCAACATGAGTGAAACTCTGTCTCAAAATAAAACAAGATAAAGTTGGAGATGGCAGGATCTGCAGGTTAACTGTGGGTGGAAGGGAAAGACAGAAGTCAAAGGCAACTCTAATGGCAAAGGACAGAGCTGAAGAAAGTTGGGAGGGGCATGCTTAGGGGGAAAGACTGACTCCATTTAGGACCTATGGAATTGGAGATGTCTTTCAAGCCCTTGGGTAGAAATGGTGATGAGGTAGGAGCCCAAGATTCCATGGCCAGGTCTAGGTTACAGATAGAAATTGGGGGCCCATCAGAATGGAGATGGGGTTTAGAGTCATGAAGCTAGGCAGGAGACTCTACTGGTGGGTATAGATAGACAAGTCAGCGCTGTGGCTCTGGGTCATGGCAAAGTTGACACGCTGGGCCAGTGACGAGGCCCGACCAGAGGGGTGCAGGGAAGTTTTGGAAGCAGGAGAGAATGTGCTTCAAGGAGGGAGGGGTGAGCTGCAGTAGATGCTGCTGCTGCTCAAGCTGGTGTGGGCTGTGGACTGACCATCATTGAACACTCCGATGACCCTAGCAGCTTCTTCCCCAGAGGACAGTCCTTTGGTCCCATTTGAGCCAGGAATCCTGAGTGAAGTCAGATAAGGTGGGTCCCAGTCTTGCCCAAAGTCTTGCCTGAAACCTCTCCCCCAAGGAGGCCCAGAAGGGAGATCTTGTTTCCGTGGTCAAGAAAGAGAGTGGGGGTGGGGCAGGACAGAGCCATGGGGCAGCGGAGGGCAGGGGGCATTTCCTTAATTGGCATGACCCCTTGGCCTTTCCAAAACAACCCGTTTCTCACAGATAACCAGTAACAACAACAACAACAACAACAACAACAACAAAAGACCTCACTGGATAAAACAGAATCTAGAATCTGTACAATTCAAAGTCGTCTGGCATCCAGGGAAGCTCCTTCCCTTCGTAGCAGCCTCCTTGGGGACCTGGGGGGCGACTTGGCTGGAGGGGACCAAGATCCCGGGTCTTTGGCCTGGTTCAACAGGAACAAAAATAGGGCGTCTGCTTCCCTGGAGAAAAGCCGGGAGAGCAGAGACTGGAGTAGGTGCTGAGGCTTAGGATCTGGGGCTGTGGATGGAGTGCTGGGACAAGGGATGAGGAGGGGTGGGTGCCTAACTGGGTCTCAGAGGACTCGGGGGCCCAGTGTCATAGACGCTGGGGAGGGAGGGGAGGGTCGGTTACCTTTTCTGCCGACTCAGCTCTGCCCTCTGGGCTCTTAGCACCTGGAGCACAGGATCGTCCTGGAACTCACTGCCATCAGAGTCTGAGGGGGCAGTCACAGGGAGAAGAATGAGCTCTGGGGGGCTGGCCACTTCACAGGTTGGCCCACCACCAACATCCCGGAGGGCGCGGGCATCACCTTCTGCAGCCTCCAGCAGCTGGGCTGCCTGGGCGAGCAGGGCCTCTGAGGGGGTATGGTGAGCAGCGGGCGGGGGCGGGGCCGGGGCCTCCGGGGACCCAGTCTGGAAGGTAGGCAGCCTGGCCTCGACTGCGGATGTCAGCTCTGCTGGAGTGGGTGGGACCTCAGGCTGTAGGCATGCTCCAAGGGAAGAAGTGGCTTCGGCCTTCCAGGTCACTGACCCTGCTGCGGGTGGCATGCCCTTGGACCGACACTGGGATTCAGATGGAGGGGGAGTGACCTTGGTTTGGGGTTGTATGGTCTTGACTTTCAGAGATCCAGCCTCGTGTGGAAGTGGGCCCTTGAGGTGAGGAGGCGGGTCCTCCAGGCTGTCAGGGAACAGCCGAGCTGCCACTACCTGGCCCAGGACACCCCTGAGCTGAGGGCCAGGCCCCTGGCCAGCTTCAGGGACCGGCTCGGCAGCCTCTTGGGGAAGGGCTCTGCTCCTCCTAGACTTGGGACCCAGGCTTTTAGGCTGAGCGGAGCTGCTTGGCTCAGGGATGGGAAAGCCTTGGGGGACAGCTGGGGGTGTGGGGGTGGAGTTTGGAGGTGCTGGGGTAGAGACCAGAGGAGCTGGGGTGGAGGCTGGGGTTTGGAGGGTGGAGGCCAGGGGTGGGAGGGTGGAGGCCAGAGGCGCTAGGGTGGAGGCCAGATGCATGGGAGGCACAGCCCCGAGGGATACCCAAGGCCCAGATTGTGGGGCCCAGAACCCGTGGGGGCTAGGGGCCCAAAAGATATGTGGAGAGGACACAGAGGGAAAGGGAGGCCTCTCTACATAGAAGACCTCGGGTGGACCAGGCTGGGCCACACTGCTCTGCGGTGGGATGTGGTTAGGCTGGTTTCCCAGAGAACTGAGGGTCTCCACTGGAGCAGGAGAGGTCTGTGGACAGATAGGAAGAGAGATCTGAGATGGAGAGAGGGCCAAGCGCCCTCGGTTCCCCTCAGACCCACCCTGTCCTCCAGCTCCCCCCAGGCTCCTCCTTCCCCCGACTCACCAGAGTCTGGAGGGCAGGGGTCCCAGGCAGCACCCAGGCTCCACCACCCTTGCTTCCCCGAGCCTGTTCAAGCTTCCGCCGCTGCCGCCACTGGTACAGAATGTCATCCTCTGGCCGAAGGGGTGCTGGGGAGGAGGCTGGGGCTGGAGCAGGGGTAGGGGTCTGGGCCTGGGCTGGTGCCGGGGATGCTGTAGGGGAAGGGAGGTAGAGAGGAGAGGGTGAGGCAGGGGCCAGGGAGATCAGCAGCCCTGTGACAGCCTGCACACATGCCCGCCGAATGTGCAGGGGTTACTCAGACAGGCTCTAGAGTGGGAAGACAGGAAGGGGTCAAAGTCTGGGGAGTGAGCGCTCCTGGGCTTCTCCACCTGTCATCGTTCAAGTCTTTGTTCATCATATATATATGTGTATGGTCTTGTTCTGTCACCGAGCTCAACCTCCTGGGCTCAGGCGATTCTCCTGCCTTAACCTACTGAGTAGCTGGGACTACAGGCATGCGCCACCACACAGGGGTAATTTTTACTTTTTTTGTAGAGACAGGGTCTTGCTTTGTCGCCCAAGCTGGTCTCAAACTCCTGGGCTCAAGCCATCGTTCCACCTGGGCCTCCCAAAGTGCTGGGATTACAGGTGTGAGCCACAGTGCCTGATCTCATTCAACAGATATTTATTGAGCTGTTCTGGACGCTGGAGTTACAGTAGTGAGCAGACACTCCCCGAATTCACCCACTCCCCCACCCCCTATAGCCCTCACCCTGCTCCAGCCCCACTCACTCCACCTGGACTCTCAAGCAGCCTCCCTGGTTTCTCTCCTCTCCTCTGAATCTGTTCCCTACTCTCAGCCAGAGGGAGCCTGTGAATGCCTGAGTTGGACCAGGCCCCTCGATGCTTAAGAACCCTCCCGTGGCTGCACCTCTCTCCTGGTGAAAGGCAAAGGCTTTGCCTTTTACACCTGTGGCTCCCTCTGCCTAGAACACTCTTCCTTCATGTATCACATGGTGGATTCTCTCACATCCCTCAGATCTCGGGCACCTTCCCAGGCTTCCCTATTCAAAACTGCAACAACCAGCTGTGCCTAATGATGGCTCATTCTTGTAATCCCAGCGCTCTGGGGAGCCAAGGCCAGGGGATCGTTTGAGCCCAGGAGTTCGAGATCAGCCTGGGCAACATAGTGAGACCCTATCTCAACAAATAAAACAATTAGCTGGGTATAGTGGTGCATACCTGCAGTCCCAGCTATTTGGGAGGCTGAGGTGCGAAGATCGCTTGAGCCCAGGAATTGGACTATGATGGCACCACTTTTTTTTTTGAGATGGACTCCTGCTCTGTCACCCAGGCTGGAGTGCAGTGGCGAGATCTCAGCTCACTGCAACCTCTGTCTCCTGGGTTCAAGCAATTCTTCTGCCTTAGCCTCCTGAGTAACTGGGACTACAGATGCATGCCACCACACCCAGCTAATTTTTGTATTTTTAGTAGACAGGTTTCACCATGTTGGCCAGGCTAGTCATGAACTCCTGACCTCGTGATCCACCCACCTCCCAAAGTGTTGGGATTACAGGCATGAGCCACCACGCCTAGTCCTCTTTTCTTTTTTTTTTTTTTTGAGACCGTCTTGAACTGTTGCCCAGGCTGGAGGGCAATGGTACAAATTTTGGCTCACTGCAACCTCTGCGTCCTGGGTTCAAGCAATTCTCCTGCCTCAGCCTTGCAAGCTGCTGGAATTACATTCGCCTGCCACCACGCCCAGCTACTTGTTATTTTTTTTAGTAGAGATGGGGTTTCCCCATGTTGGCCAGGCTGGTCTCGAACTCCTGACCTCAGGTGATCCACCCACCTCGGCCTCCCAAAGTGCTGAGATTACAGGTGTGGGCCACTGCACCCGGCCTTATTATCCCTGTTTTACAGCTATAGAAACAAGGCCCGGAGAGGCCCATAGTCCTACAGATGGTCAGTGGCAGAGCTGAGATTTGCACCCAGGCTTCCCTCAGCCCTTGCTTCCCAGCCCTTACCAGGTGCCCTGGGGCCAGGGCCCTTGCTTGAGTCAGGGATGAAGGTCTCTGAGAAGGGAGAGAGTTCGTTGGAGCTGGTGGGGAATGAGGAAGTGCTGGCATCGCTGGGGCTGAGGGAGGAGGAGGAGGAGATGGAGGCTTTGCTGCAAGGAGAAGGCAAGAGTGAGGCAATGGAGGTCTCAAGACCTGGGCCAGGTGGAGCTGCAGTGGGAAGGGTGGGAAGCGTGCTGGGGGCGGGGTGCAGGCACCTGCGTTTGAGCAGCCTGGCAGCTCTGCTCTGTAGGCTCAGCGTCTCCAGGTCCAGCAGGGATGAGTTCCATGTGTTGAGGTTCTGCAGGGTGAGAGGGTCAGAGGCCAGCCCCCACCCAAAGGCTGCTGGGAAAGGGGTTTTAAACAGAGGGCCTGGAGTGCAGGTTGTACCGCCCTTGGTAACCTCATGTGCCGGCTTAGAATCTGCTCCTCCTCCTCAGGGAAGAGAGACCCAGTTTTCCCCTTTGGATCAGCCCTTTTTTTTTTTTTTAATTGAGATGCAGAGTTTCGCTCTTGTTGCCCAGGCTGGAGTGTAATGGTGGGAATCTCAGCTCACTGCAACCTCTGCCTCCCAGGTTCAAGTGATTCTCCTGCCTCAGCCTCCCAAGTAGCTGGGATTACAGGCATGCATCACCGTATCTGGCTAATTTTGTATTTTTAGTAGAGACAGTGTTTCTCCATGTTGGTCAGGCTGGTCTCAAACTCCCGACCTCAGGTGATCCGCCTGCCTCAGCCTCCCAAAGTGCTGGGGATTACAGGCATGAGACACTGCGCCTGGTGGATCAGTACCTTTCATGGACAAATCACAGTTGGAGTAGGATGGATCCCACCTTCCAGATCAGAGCTGATTCATCAGAACATTCTGTCTTCTGGTTCACAGTGGTTGGCTCAAGGATGAGTGAATCACAGTGAGCCCTGGGACTTTGGATGGAGCAATCAGAAAAGTCCCCACTTTCCAGTGGAGTCACTGAGCTAGGACCATGGGAGCCTAGAGACCCTAAGGGCCACCCTGGCTACTGTGAGGAGAAAGCCCACCTGGGGCTGAGCCCAAGAGAGGAGCACAGAGGTGGGTGCCAGGGCTCATGCCTGCAATCCCAGCACTTTAGGAGGCTGAGGCAGGAGAATTGCTTGAGTCCAGGAATTTGAGACCAGCCTGGACACAAATAAGACCTCATCTCTACAAAAAAAACCCAAAAAATTAGCTGGGCACGGTGGTGCATCCCTGTAGTCCCAGATACGCAGGAGGTGACGGCTGCACCATTGCATTCTAGCCTGGGCAACAAGAGCAAAACTCCATCTCAAAAATAAATAAAACAAAAATTAGCCGAGTGTGGTGGAATGCACCTGTCGTCCCAGCTACTCAGGAGGCTGAGGAGGGAGGATTTCTTGAGCCCAGGAGTTGGGGGCTGCAGTGAGCTGTGATTGCACAACTGCCCTCCAGCCTGGGTGACAGAGCAAGACACTATTTCAAAAACAGTTATGTGACTGTATAATAAAGAAAAGCAGATATTAAGGGAGAGCTACCAGGCTTTGCCGTGGTGCTTGGTAAATGGTGGCTGCCAAGATTACTATTTTTTTCTTTTTTTAAGATGGACTTTTTTTTTTTTTTGAGATGGAGTTTCGCTCTTGTTACCCAGGCTGGAGTGCAATGGCGCGATTTTGGCTCACTGCAACCTCCACCTCCTGGGTTCAAGCAATTCTCCTGCCTCAGCCTCCCAAGTAGCTGGGACTACAGGTGTGTGCCACCATGCCCAGCTAATTTTTGTATTTTTAGTAGAGACAGGGTTTCACCATGTTGACCAGAATGGTCTCGATCTCTTGACCTCGTGATCCACCCGCCTCAGCCTCCCAAAGTGCTGGGATTACAGGCGTGAGCCACCGTGCCCGGCCTAAAATGAAGTCTTGCTGTGTCACCAGGCTCACTTTCTGTATCTTTAGTAAAGATCGGGTATCACCATGTTGGCCAGGCTGGTCTTGAACTCCTGACCTCATAAAATTCGCCTGCCTTGGCCTCCCAAAGTGTTGGGATTACAGGCATGAGCCACCGTGCCCGGCCTTTTTTATTTTTTAAATAGAGACAGGGTCTTGCTGTATTGCCCAGGCTAGAGTGCAGTGGTGCAATCATAGCTCACTGCAGCCTTGAACTCCTAGGCTCAAGCAATCCTCCAGCGTCAGGCTGTCAAGTAGCTGGGATTACAGTGCACACCACCACACCTGGCTCTCTCTCTCTTTTTTTTTTTAGTGGAGGCAGGATCTCACCATGTTGCCCAAGCTGGTCTTGAACTCCTGGCCTCAAGCAGTCCTCCCACTTGGGCCTCCCAAAGTGCTGGGATTACAGGTGTGAGCCACCGCTCCTGATCTTCTAATTCTAACCCAGGGCTGGTGCTGTCAGTTCAGGCACATCAGGGAGGGAGTGAATGATGTCACCTGCTTTATTTCCTGAAGAGGAGCCACAGCCTGGGATGCACTGGTCACCTTGGCCGCAGTAGGGACAGCTGTATGGGGTCTTCTTTCTGGTTTGTTGGCTCCTGCTGTGAATCCCCAGTTGAGGTATGAGGGCCAGGAGGAGTGGCTGCTGGGGGCACTGACCTGCAAAGGTTTAGGGGTGGGGGTGGTAGATGGCACGGAAGGAGGTACCTGCTGCATTTTGACTGCTGGGGTCTGGAGGGTCAGGCCGCAGCCACCAAAAGTCAGCTGTGGTTGGGCCTGCAGGCTGGCGCTCCTCTCGGCTGGTGGGCTGAGCCTGGCGGAACCTGTTTATATACCTGTGAACATCAGGGGTAGGAGGCGAGTGGAGTCAGGAGAGCCAAATAATTATAAGAATAATCAGCCGGGCACGGTGGCTCAAGCCTGTAATCCCAGCACTTTGGGAGGCTGAGGCGGGTGGATCACGAGGTCAAGAGATCGATCATCCTGGTCAACATGGTGAAACCCCATCTCTACTAAAAATACAAAACATTAGCTGGACATGGTGGCGCGTGCCTGTAATCCCAGCTGCTCAGGAGGCTGAGGCAGGAGAATTGCCTGAACCCAGGAGGCGGGGGTTGCGGTGAGCCGAGATCGCGCCATTGCACTCCAGCCTGGGTAACAAGAGCGAAACTCCGTCTCAAAAAAAAAAGAAAAAAAAAGAAGAAGAAGAAGAATCAGTGGGCCAGACACAGTGCCTCATGCACTTTGGGAGGGTGAGGCGGGCAGATCACAAGGTGAAGAGATCGAGAGCATCCTCGCCAACATGGTGAAACCCTGTCTCTACTAAAAATACAAAAATTAGCTGAGCATGGTGGCGCGCGCCTGTAGTCCCAGCTACTTGGGAGGCTGAGGCAGGAGAATCGCTTGAACCCAGGAGGTGGAGGTTGCAGTGAGCCGAGATTGGGCCACTGCACTCCAGCCTGGTGACACAGCAAGACTCCATCTTTAAAAAAGAAAATAATAGTAATCTTGGCAGCCACCATTTACCAAGCACCATGGCAAAGCCTGGTAGCTCTCCCTTAATATCTGCTTTTCTTTCTTATAGTCACATAACTTTTTGAAATAGGGTCTTGCTCTGTCACCCAGGCTGGGGGCAGTTGTGCAATCATAGCTCACTGCAGCCCCCAACTCCTGGGCTCAAGAAATCCTCCCTCCTCAGCCTCCTGAGTAGCTGGGACAACAGGTGCATTCCACCACACTCGGCTAATTTTTGTTTTATTTATTTTTGAGATGGAGTTTTGCTCTTGTTGCCCAGGCTAGAATGCAATGGTGCAATTTCGGCTCACTGCAACCTCTGCCTCTGGGGTTCAAGCGATTCTCCTGCCTCAGCCTCCCAAGTAGCTGGGATTACAGGTGTGCAATACCACGCCTGGCTAATTCAGTAGAGATGGAGTTTCACCATGTTGGTCAGGCTGGCCCCGAACTCCTGACCTCAGCTGATCCACCCGCTTCAGTCTCCCAGGCGTGAGCCACCGCGCCTAGCTGAACAGTGGTATTTTCATATTTTTAGTAGAAACGAGGTCTCGGCATGTTGCACAGACTGGTCTGGAAACTCCTGGGTTCAAGCGATCCTCCCACTTGGGCTTCCCAAAATGCTGGGATTACAGGCATGAGCCACTGTGCCCATCCAGGAGTAACGTTTAGCTGGGCACACAGCTGTTCTTCTATGGACTATGTTTACCAGGTACCCTTGTAGCCTTGTGGCCACGTGGCTAGGTTCTTGACAAACAGGGTATGAAATGTGATTTTGGAAAGCCGATGTGGTTGAAAGCCATTCTGTACCAGGAAGGAAAGGGCAATGGCCTAGAATTGGGACAGCAACAAGAAAGAAGAAACCTGTGTCCCTGACACAACTACCGGCTGCCACATCATCCCTGGTGGCTTCTGCCTGGACTGCAGGTGAGGGAAGAATAAATGCTATCTTGTTTCAGCCATAATTAACTTGGGACTCTTTATTACAGCACCTGAACCTGTATTCTACAAATCTAAGTGCTCACCATGTGAGGGGCATTGCTAGAGATCATTACATATAGTGACTCACTGGAAGCTGAAAACAGGCTGGGCACGGTTGCTCACACCTGTAATCCCAATACTTTGGGAGGTCAAGGAGGTCAGGAGTTTGAGACCAGCCTGGCCAACATGGTCTGTACTAAAAATACAAAAATGAGCTGGGCATGGTGGTGGGCGCCTATAATCCCAGCTACTCAGAGGCTGAGGCAGGAGAATCGCTTGAACCTGGGAGGCAGAGGTTGCAGTGAGCTAAGACCTTGCCATTGCCCTCCAGCCTTGGCTAACAGAGATTCCATCTCAAAAAAAAAAAAAAAAAAAAAAAGAAAGCTCAAAACAGCCCTAGGAGATATATACTATTCATATGCCTGATTTAGGTCAGGTGCAGTGGCTCACACCTGTAATTCCAGCACTTCTGGAGGCTGAGGGGGGTGGATCACCTGAAGCCAGGAGTTAGAGACCAGCCTGGCCAACATGGTGAAACCCCATCTCTACTAAAACTACAAAAAAATTAGCCAGGCATGGTGGTGAGTACCTATAATCCCACCTACTCAGGAGGCTGAGGCAGGAGAATCACTTGAACCCAGGAGGAAGAGGTTACAGTGAGCTGAGATCACACCACTGCACTACAGCCTGGGCAACAAGAATGAAACTCTGGCCAAAAAAAAAAAAAAACAAAAAACAAACAAACAAACCAATTTAGAGATCAAGAAACTGAAGCTGGGCATGGTAGATCCGGCCTGTAATCACAGCACTTTTTGGAGGCCAAAGTGGGAGGATTGCTGGGTGTGGTGGTATGCGCCAGAGACTCCGGAAGCTGAGGTGGGAGGATGACGTGAGCCCAGAAGTTTGAGGTTATAGTGAGCTGTGATTGCAACACTGACCTCTAGCCTGAGTGACAGAGTGAGACCCTGTCTCTAAATAAATAAATAAAAAGAAAGAAAGAAACTGCGGCCAAGATCATACAGAGAGTAAGTGACAGAGCTGGGATTTGAACTCAGGCAGTCTAGTTCCAGAGTTCTTAATAACACACATAAAGTGCCTGGTCCTGTAAAAGCGCTGCATGAAAACAGCTCTGGCCACGACGATTATTGCTGTGTGCCTTCTCCCTCCCTCTAACCCAAACTCTCCTTTTCCCCAGGGCTGCTGGTACTTACTTGGCCACCACGGAGTCCCCACTGTCAATTAGGGTGGGCGATGGGGAGGCCCCCATCTGTCCCTCAGTGGTGCTGGGTGGGGAAGGGGTCCCTGAACTGGATGGCCAGGACTCCTCAGACAGCTCAGGGGAGTTGGGACCTGTGGCTGGAACCTTGGGAGCTTGTGGGAGCCTGGATCTCTGAGACCTGGATGGGCTCAGGATCTAAGATGGGAGAAGAGCAGAAGAAGAAAAAGTGTGAGGTCTGATGGATCATCCCTGCAGGGGCACCAAGACACACACGAATTCTCAGTTCAGAGGGGAGGAAACTCATCTCATAATGATAATGACCTAGAGTGATGGGGGCTCAGAAGGGAATCCAGGTGATGGGGGCTCAGAAGGGAATCCAGGTGGTAGAGAGGCAGACAAGGCCAGGGCCATAGGGAGGGGAGAAGGGCCTGTCTCTTAAATCTCTCATCACATGTCTTCCTACCCTCTAGAGGTCATTCTCTTGCTACTGGGCTGGCACTCAGCACTCTTTGAGGGGTGTCCTCACCTTGGGACACGAGGTCTGACTCCGGGATGGCCAGTAGTGGCTTCCACCCAAGGGCGTACCTCCAAAGGGATTCTCTTGAATGGAGAAAACTGGCAGGCTGCAAGAGGAAAGTGGGGTTCAGGCAGCACGTGGTTTCGCTGCAGCCTTGGGGAGGGGAACACTAGAGGAGGGCAGAACCAGACAACTCCCATAGATTCCTGGAGGAAAGGGACTGTTATTCCCATGAAGCACCGCTGCACATTCAGGATAGCAACAGTAGAAGCGTGAGTCCTGGGAGCCCGCCCTTGGAGCAGTCTTAACAGGGAGCAACTCAGGAACTGGCAGCCGGTGCTGGATCCAGTCTAGGAGGGGCTTTTCTACGTTACAGACGCGCGGTTCCCATTCCAGACCAACAGAATCAGAATATCTGTTAGTGGGGCTTCAGCCTCCGGGTCTTTTCCGCAGCGTCCCAGGTGACAGTGAGGTGGAGCTCAGGTTAAGAACAGCGGCTAGACTCTATCACCGAGCATTTTCCATAAATTCTTGGGGACACGAAGGCGAAGGGTAGATGGACTACAAGCCCCAGGATCCACTGGACTCCGCCTCCGAGAGAAAGTTCAAAGACAACGCACAGGCGTGTTTGGGGGCCATTTCAAAATTTAAAAATTCAGATCTCGAGCTTTCCTTGGACATCTTTAGAGGAAACGATCCCTTGGGGCCCCTTAGAGAGGAACCTAAGACTCTAAGGGATCTCCGGGATGCTGAAGGCTACGGCTGGAACGGCCAAAGGCTGTTGGGAGCTGTAGTTTCAGTGCGATGGAGCCATAGCGACTCCAGACCCTATCTGGCCCGTCCCCAGGCTGTGCTGCTAAGAGGGATCGACCTCACCTGTGGTCCATCCCGCGGCTCCCACTGCACTTCCTCCTGCTCTGCTCCTTCACCAAACAGGCCCCGTGCGCATCTCCGTCGCTTAGCAACGCCCTATCAGTCCGCCCCTCTTAGTGCCCGCGCAGGAAGCAAGCGGCCTCCAAGGCCACCAATGAAAGAGAGGGAATAAAAGTAGGAAGGAGGTGTCTCGCGATTGGTTGGAACGCCTGCCTGCCCGACAGAGCGCCTTTGATTGGAGAACCTGCAGCGTGTAACAGTGATTGGCAAGGCCTTGCACCAATGGGAAGGATTTGAGGCTGGGCTTGCAGTTAGGAGGTGATCTAAAGTATCTTCCCTTAAAAGTCCGGCTTTTAAAAAACTTTTTGTTGCAGAAATCCTGTCCCGACTCCGGTCTAATTACCGTTCTTTCAGTTGCAGGGACAATGCGGGGACTCTTCCCCGTCTCTGACCGCCATTCCTCCATCAGTTGGGCCAATCAGTTCATCCCGATTGTCATCTAATCACTTCCTTCTTGCTGCAGGAGCAGCTGGTTGCATCGGTTGCCAGGTCTGGGCTCCTGGCCGAGGTAGCAGGATCAAAATGAGCTATTTCGAGCCCCAGGGCGCAGCCCCGGGGGGCCAGCCTAAACTGTTCATGCTCATGCCCCCTGGCCGCTGCGCACCTGAGGCTGAGTCAGAGGCACAGAATTAGGCCCGGCCTGCCGGGAGACTGGGCCCAAGGCCCGGCTGAGGATGACAGTAGGAGGACCTGTTCTATGTCCTCCTGACATCCTGGCCAGGCTACCGCATTCTCCAGGAATCTGCTCCTGAGACCTCCATCTGCGTCATCCTCAGAGTTGCCAGGAGGGCGGCAGTGGATTAAAGGGACTGGAAACTCTTCCATGGGCCTCTTGGGCCCTGGTCCCCAGTGACAGCGCTGTGCTCCCCACACCGGCAAGCCCCCACCCCCCACCTCAGCCTTAGTTTCCACTCTGGAAATTGGGGAATCTTCATGACACCTTCTTGACAGCCTTGCCAGGCATTCAGCAGGCGCTTAATAAATGGCGAAGTCATTGTTTGGGTTTCTAAATAAGGCTCTCCTAATGGCTGAGTCTGGCCACGGTCCCAGTGTCCCTGGGCAGCCCTCCGAGGGGCCGGCACAGGGCTCACTATAAATCAGCGGCTGCGCACGCAGGGGCACTGCAACGCGAGGAGGAGGATGGAGATCCCGGTGCCTGTGCAGCCGTCTTGGCTGCGCCGCGCCTCGGCCCCACTGCCCGGACTTTCGGCGCCCGGACGCCTCTTTGACCAGCGCTTCGGGGAGGGGCTGCTGGAGGCCGAACTAGCTGCGCTCTGCCCCACCACCCTCGCCCCTTACTACCTGCGCGCACCCAGCGTGGCGCTGCCGGTCGCCCAGGTGCCAGGCCTGGGGAGAAGCGAACTCGAGCAATGCCGGGGGGGTCTGGGTCAGCCTGGGGTGGGGGTGTGTGACAGAATGTTCGTTGGCCTTGGGCAGGGTGGAGAGTCCAGCAGCTCCGAGGGGCTTCCGGAGTTCCTGGGAATCCCAGAGGCCCGCTCACTGCGTTGGGTGGGAGGTCCCGGTCGCTCTTAGGTGTGTGTGTCGCGGGTGGGGTGGGGGCGGTGTCTCATTAGCTCTCCAGGGAGTGAAAGGCTTGGGTCGCTCTAAGGGGAGTTTTGCTGAATCTGAAGGAGGCTGGTGACCCGGGAAATCTGGGTAAAAAGGCCGCCCGAGGGGAAGGAATGTTCCTAGTCATGGGGAAGAGTTGAGAGACTGTATGCGGTGGCTCCATGTCTCCAGAAGAGGGGGGAAAAGCCCTGAGACTTGAGGAAGGGGTCCTGGCCACTCTGAAGTGGGGGAAGGCTACCAGTCGCTGCCGAGGTTTCTTGACCCGAGTGGGAAAGTAGGCAGAGGATTCTGGAGACGGGGGAAGGGGCATCTTGGGGAGTTTGTCGGGGCTGGGGGAGAAAGGACCCGGGGCTCTGAAGAGGGAGCTGGGGAATCAGTGCCCTGGGGTGCATGGTGACTTCGGATTCCCTGACACCGGGGAAGGGCGGAGGTTCCTGACCTTGCAGGGGAAGGGAGCCTCATCACTGCGGGGGAGAGGGCAATCTCAGATATTACAGGAGGAGGGCTAATCCCCGTTATTCGGGGTGAAGAGGTCCTGGGTGATTCCCAGTAGGAGAGCAGATTGCTGAGCTCGGGAGGCCAGAGTGAGCTGCAGCACGGAACCGATGGGGGTGCGGTTTCCCTGGGTGAGTCCCGCGAGCCTGGTATGGCTCGATGACAGTCCCACCCGCTCTCGCTGCGCGCAGGTGCCGACGGACCCCGGACATTTCTCGGTGCTGCTAGACGTGAAGCACTTCTCGCCGGAGGAAATCGCCGTCAAGGTGGTGGGCGAACACGTGGAGGTGCACGCGCGCCACGAAGAGCGCCCGGTGAGCCGCGGCGGGGGCGGGGCTAGAGCGGGCACGCGCGCCGCCGAGCCTGAGGGGCGGGGCCGCTCAAGCCTCCCTCCCCTCCAGGATGAGCACGGATTCGTCTCGCGCGAGTTCCACCGCCGCTACCGCCTGCCGCCTGGCGTGGATCCGGCTGCCGTGACGTCCGCGCTGTCCCCTGAGGGCGTCCTGTCCATCCAGGCCGCACCAGCGTCGGCCCAGGCCCCACTACCACCACCGGCCGCCGCCAAGTAGGGGGCGGGGCCACGGCCGCACCCCGGGAGCCTCCTCAGGCTCCCTCTTTTAAAGCTGACCTGACTCCGCCCAGCCAGATGTCCTGATCGCGCCCAGGACGGTCCTCTCAGCCACTCCTGGATTCTGCCCTGACCTCCGCCCTAGACACTGCCTTGATAACCTAGCCCCTTCCTCTGACACCCTCACTGTCACACCCTCTCTAGCTTTCAGACTTCACACTGACACTTCCCTGGCTTTCAGACCCTACCAGCACTCCCCTAACCCTCAGCCGACAGTCTCAGCCCCACCGACCCACTTTCTTGGCATACAGCCCCACTTAAAACAGCTGCTCTACTTCCTTCTTAGTACAAAGATATCCGGGTACCACATTTCCATCCCTTCCCTACTTTGACGCCAAATTATGGTGTAGATAGCCCTCCCCCAACCCCAGGACAGTCAGGCACAATCCCTCCACACCACAAATGTCCTGGACTGCACAGACCTCCCACTCCAGATCATCCGGGTCTGGTTCTCAAGACCCAATCCTTCCCCTGCAACCAGACAATCCATAACTGGCCCCTCCAGCCCATTTTCTGCCAGCCAGCCTCACCGGGCTCTGGAACTCTTTTCTGACTGCCCCAACTCTTGGACACCTATCCCAGGCCAACCAGAACACCCAACCCCAAATTGTACAGACTCTCCTGCCCCAACCTTCCCAGACTCTGCACGGATGTCCTAGGCCCCTTCCCCAACTCTGACTAGACCCCCCACCCCATCCCTTTGTCTTGATCCCCAAGTCTCCAACACGAAATCTCCTTGGCAACCCACCTCCTACCCTCTTCTTCTCCTTCAAGACCCAACTGAGCACCCCCTCTGATTCCCCACAGCCTTTCTCCCTGCCACCACTCTGTCACTTTCCCAGGCTCACTCTCCCAATAAATTTGCTGGAGCTCTGCCAACTGCTTTGCGTCTGGGCCAGGAAGGATGAACCGGAACAGTCACCAGTGTGGAGTTGGGAGACGTTTACTGGTGTGGGGGGAGCTGGGAACATCACTGTCGCTCATACATCTCCCGTAGGATCTTCATGCTTTCTGAGTAACGAAGCTGGTTCCGATGAGAGGCCTCCTTCCACCTGGGGAGGCAGAGGGAAGACTCAGCAGTTGCAAGAGGCCCTAGGAGGTGCAAGCAGGCTGGGGGACGCTCACCTCTGGCGGATGCGTTTCCAGCGCTGCATGTTGCGATAGATGAGTGTGGAGGGTGAGGGCTCGGGCTCGGAGGGCTGTGTGGACAGAGAGGCCAGGCTGAGTGGTCAGGTCTGAGCCCCACCACATGTGCCCCACAACCTCGAGCCAGCCTGGCGCACTCACCTCGTCATCAGGGGTGCCCTGCATCTCAGGCTGCAGCGGAGATGGGATGCGGGATCTGCAGGCATCTCCGGGTGGCCCAGGCGGTGTGGGGGGCGGCAGCTTGTACACATCACGATTCTTGCTGTTGGTGACCTCTGAACCCTGGGGACACAAGGGCCCCAAGCCAGGCCCAAGAGAGTCAGAGCAGAGGGCTGGGAATCCACATTCATCCCTCCTACCTTTCCCAGCAACAAACAGCATGAGGGGCTCACTAAGTGACTCAGACAGCGGGCATGTCTGAAGGGCAGACATCTCAACCAGCCAGGGGTCAGGTCTGCCTGTCCCAGGGACCCCTGTCTTCTCCTATCCAGCCCAGAGACCCCATCTACACCTGTCAGCCCAGGGAGTCATGTCTGCCTGCCTCAGGGAATCCTGACGAGGGGTCACATCTGTGCCACCTAGGAAGCTCTGTCCACTCTTGACAGTGTGAAGGGTCCTAATATGTCTGTCCTGGGGACCCTTGTCTACCCTCCTGGGCCAGATGGCTTACAGACCCCCATCCATTCCTGCCCAGCCCATCTGCTCCCCAAGGCCTGGTGGCCGCAGGTTGGTACTAAGGACCCCTGTCTAACCCCTCGGCTCTTGGGAACCCCTGACCTTGGAGATTCATATCTAACTACCCAGGGCAACCCTGTTCCCTGTCCCCCAGGCCAGGTGGCTACGTATGTCTTCCCTAGGGACCTCCATCCACACCCCAGGCTAAGGGTGCACATCTGTGTGCCTGGCCTGATCCAGCATTCATGTGAGGGACCTGTGCCCGTCTACCCCACTAGCTTATGGGGAGGATCCTTTGAGCCTATCCACCCATTGCCCTGGCATCAGGCTGCTGGGCTGGGGCCCACCACCCATCCCACCTCCTCATCCTCAGGCAGCGGGGGCAGGGGTGAGCTGGGAGAGCATTCACGCTCGCGCACAGAGGGGCTGTTTCGCATCCAGGCACGGCAGATCGGGTAGAGCGGCGTGTTCTCACTGAACTGGGCCAAGTCCACACTCCGGTCGAACAGCTTGATCACATATGTGTCTGGGAGGGTGGGGAGGGGAGGTGTGTAAGCATCCTTGCACAGTCCCCTGGCTCCTTGCCTACCCTCTAGGGCCATTGTCAACTCACTGGATCGCTGCGGCCCTCCCTCAGCCAGCCCGTCATCCATTTCCCTCCTCTTCTTCCTCCGCTGGTGGGGGAAGCGGGCAGAAGGCCTGCGTAGGGAGGGGGAGTGTCAGGACTGGGGTCGGGGCTGGGAGCCTCTGGTCAGCTGGCTGGGACCCTGTCACCTTACCTTTTGCCAGTGGCTGCAATGGAGCAGTCCCTGTGGGGAAAGAAAGTTGACCCTCAGACAAATGCTTGTGCAAAACCCTGCAGAGGGCACCCTGGGGACACTGGTATCAAACCTGAGATACTCACATTAACCCCACTTGGCCCTTGGGCCTTTTATCCCACCCATACCCATGGGGGTCTAGGTGGCAACCACAAGGGGACCTAAGCTGCTCCTGACGCAGGGTCTTCATACAGGTGAACTGGTCAGGACCAAGATGGAGGAAGCACCGGGCAGAGTGGTCAGGGCTTGGGTAAGGGAAAAAGTTACCAACCACCAACTCTCAGCTCCACATCCAGTCAGAAAAACTCACTTATTGTGGGTGTCTGAGGGGGTTTTCCCAGCTTCCTCATCCAGACGCTCCCTAGAGGCAGAGGAGATCTCTCAGCCTAGGGTTCCAGGGCCCCAGAGAAGGCAGGCACCGAGCGGCCTCTCCATCACGTACCTTCCTCCCCATATCAGCCTCTGGGGTCCCACCCAATCCACCCAGGATCAGAGGGCCTGACCTGCCAGGGTGCCTGGGCCTTGACCCCAAGCTGGCCCACCTGTCCATGTGACTCTTCTCCAGCAGACACTGCAGGACGGCGTCCAGTTGGTTCCGGGCTTTGGCCATCTCCAGCTCTGAAGCAAGAGGGGACCCAGCAGGAGTCAGCTCCTAGGCCCCAGCTAGGTGGGCAGCTGACTGGGCCAGGGAAGGGCATGCGTGTCCTCTGCCCCAGCCAATCTCAGAGCCAGGCCCAGGCAGCCTGAAAGGGTGCAGCAGACAGAGATGGCTGGAGCGATGCCAAGAGCTCTGAGTTCCAGAGCTGTCACGCATAATCACTCTGTGTAGGAGGTAAGGCCAATCACCTTATCTTAGGAGCCCTGGGTTTAAAAAAAATTTGTTTTAGGGCCGGGCACGGTGGCTCATGCCTGTAATCCCAGCACTTTGGGAGGATGAGGTGGGTGAATCACCTTGAGGTCAGCAGTTCGAGAGCAGCCTGCCCAAAATGGAAAAACCCCATCTCTACTAAAAATACAAAATTAGCCGTAATTCCAGGTACTCAGGAGGCTGAGGCGGGAAAACTGGTTGAAGCCAGGAGGCGGAGGTTGTGGTGAGCTGAGATCGCACCATTGCACTCCAGCCTAGGCAATAAGAGCAAAACTCCGTCTCAAAAAAATTTTTTTTAGGCCGGGCGCGGTGGCTCAAGCCTGTAATCCCAGCACTTTGGGAGGCCGAGGCGGGTGGATCACAAGGTCAAGAGATCGAGACCAACGTGGTCAACATGGTGAAACCCCGTCTCTACTAAAAATACAAAAAATTAGCTGGGCATGGTGGCGTGTGCCTGTGATCCCAGCTACTCAGGAGGCTCAGGCAGGAGAATTGCCTGAACCCGGGAGGCGGAGGTTGCGGTGAGCCGAGATCGCGCCATTGCACTCCAGCCTGGGTAACAAGAGAGAAACTCCGTCTAAAAAAAAAAAAAAAAAAAAAAAATTTTGTTTTAATGTAATATAAATTTATTTTTTTATAAATTGCATAGAGATGGAATCTCAGGATGTTGACCAGGCTGGTCTTGAACTCCTGGACTGAAATGAGCTATCTTGGCTTGCCAAAGTGCTGGGATTACAGGTGCAGGCCACCGCACTTGGCCCAGTGGCAAGCTTTAAATAGGCTTATGTATCACACGTAATAACCCACTGAATTCTCACAATAACCCTTAGAGGTAGATTGATTTTTTTTTTTTTCTTGAGGCAGGATCTCATGATGTTGTCCAGACTGGTTTTGAACTCCTGGGCTCAAGTGATCCTCCTGTCTTAGTCTCCCAAGTAGCTGGGACTATAGGCATGTGCCACAGAGCCCGGCTCAGATAGATATGATTTTTATTCCTATTTTATAGCTGATGAAAGTGATGTGGCCGGGCGTGGTGGCTCATGCCTATAATCTCAGCACTTTGGGAGGCGGAGACAGGCAGATCACCTGAGGTCAGGAGTTCAAGACCAGACTGGCCAACATGGTGAAACCTGTCTTTAAAAAAAAAAAACAAAAACTGAGGCACAGAGATGTCAGGCCACTTGCTCAAAGGCACGCAGCAAAGAAATTGCAGAGCTGATGATTTGAACCCAGGCTGGCTGTTTTCAAAGCTGAAGTTATGAGGCAGAGGCTCAACCTGAGTGCAAATCTGGCTGAGGTAGTGGTATAATTTTGTTTAATTAATTAATGTATTTATTTTTTTATAAGACAGAGTCTTGCTCTGTCACCCAGGCTGGAGTGCAGTGGTGTCATCTCGGCTCACTGCAACCTCTGCCTCCCGGATTCAAGCAATTCTCCTGCCTCAGCCTCTTGAGTAGCTGGGATTACAGGCGTGTGCCACCACACCTGGCTAATTTTTGTATTTTTAGTAGAGACGGGGTTTCACCATGTTGATCAGGCTGGTCTCCAACTCCAGACCTTGTGATCCGCCTGCCTCTGATTCCCAAAGTGCTGGGATTACAGGCGTGAGCCACCGTGCCTGGCCAAACAGTGGTATAATTTTAAATCTGAATTAAATCTGAATGAGCTGACATTTAAAAATTGGGAGATTCCACCTAAAACATCCTGTTTGGGTTTTTCTTTCTCCTCTCAGGAAATGAGATCTAGGCCCACCTTCCTGTCCTGTCAGCCTGTGGCTACCTCCCGTCACCACAGAACTGGATATTACGATCTCCTACCTTTGAGGGGTATTTGCTCTGCCCTTCTGACTGCTGGGAACTCTGACTCTAGTGCTCAGAACCTGGAGGGGACACCTGGGAAATTGCCTGGTCAGTCCTGGGGCTTCTTGAGAAGCCCAGGAGACATAGGGATCCAGACGTAACTCAGAGGAGAGACAGCATGAGGGTGGGGAAGGGGGCAGCTGAGATTGCAGCAAAGCCTTGGGTGGATGCAGAGGATAGAGATCACGCCCACAACTCTCCCCAGGCCCAGCTTCTCTCCTGAACCGTCAACCTGGGCCTGAAGCCTCTGTCTGAAGGGTGGCCTCACTGTCCCCCAAGTCCCTCCCTGTGCCTCACCATGGATACCCTTCTCTCTCCCCTACCTCAACCCATCAACCCATGGCCTGTCCACTCGGCCTCCCGAGTGTCTCTCCCACCCACCTCCTCCCTACTCTACCTATCCTGGTCCTGTCCTTTGCTCCCCCTGGGCTCCCTGCCTCAGTTTCCCTTCTGATCCACTCTCCACAGGTGGCCAGGGGAATCTTCCTGAAAAATAACAAACTTGACCCTGATCTTCCCCTGCTTGGAAACTTCCATGACTCCACAGCACCCAGGGGTGGAGTCTGCACTTCTCAGACTGGTACTCACAGGTGTACACCTTCCCTCACCATCATCTGTAGTCAGACTCCCTTCATTTTTCTTTCGTTCCTTTTTTTTTTTTTTTTTTTTTTTGAGACAGGGTCTCACTCTGTTACCCAGGCTGGAGTGCAATGGTGTGATCTTAGCTCACTGGGGGAGTGCAATGGTGTGATCTCAGTTCATTACAACCTGTACCTCCCCGGCTCCAGCGATCCTCCTGCCTCAGCCTCCTGAGTAGATGAGACTACAGGCTCATGCCACCACACCTGGCAATTTTTTCCTTTTTGCTCTTTTTTAAAAATTCACGTTGAAATCCTATTTTCTGCATTTTTTTTTTTTTTTTTTTTTTTTGAGACGGAGTTTCGCTCTTGTTGCCCAGGCTGGAGTGCAATGGCGCGATCTCGGCTCACCGCAACCTCCGCCTCCTGGGTTCAGGCAATTCTCCTGCCTCAGCCTCCTGAGTAGCTGGGATTACAGGCACGTGCCACCATGCCCAGCTAATTTTTTGCACCTTTAGTAGAGACGGGGTTTCACCGTGTTGACCAGGATGGTCTCGATCTCTCAACCTCGTGATCCACCCGCCTCGGCCTCCCAAAGTGCTGGGATTACAGGCTTGAGCCACCGCGCCCGGCCTTTTCTGCATTTTTAAAATAGAGATAGCATTTCAACATGTTGGCCAGGCTGGTCTCAAACTCCTAACCTCAAGTGATCTGTAGGCCCTAGGCTCCCAAAGTGATGGGATTACAGGCACGAGCCATCGCACCCGGCCTCCCACTTCGTTTTGATAACACTTTTGCTCTCTTGACATCTTACATCATTTTACTATTATATTTCTGTCTAAATTCTGCACCCCTCCCACTGCTCTCACCATGCCAGGCCTGGGATCCCGTCAGCTCTGGCCCAACTCAAAATGACCTCTTTCTGAGCTTCAGTTTCCCCATCGACCACAATTCCTACTTCCTAGGATTACTGGAATATAGTGACTGTGAGGATTAACAGTGCCTATACTTCAGGCGCACAGCAAGATGTGTGACTCTGACCACTGCTGGAAATGGAGAAACTGAGGGGGAGCCAAGAAAAGCGGACTTTTCGGCCGGGCGCCGGGGCTCACGCCTGTAATCCCAACACTTTGGGAGGCTTAGACGGGACGATTGCTTGAGGCCAGTGTTCGAGACCAGCCTGGGCAACATGGCGATCCTCCATCTCTACTTAAATATTTTAAAATGTTAAATAAAAAAGAGGAAAGAAAAGAGCCCTTCTTAGAGTTACTGGCTCAGGATTCCCCAGGTCTTACCACGCACCGTACTGCCTGAGCCACCATCATTCAATCTCAAGGCGACTTCAAGCACAGACCCAGCAGGGGTGAGGGTGGCAGCCAACGCTCGCCGCCTGATACAGCGATTGTCAGGTGGCTGCAGGAAGAAGTCGCGCTGTCCCATTTCCGCGATACTCCCTTCTACGGGACCCCCACACTGTCAACCCGATGCTCCTAACAGGCCCCCGACGTCGGGGTCCTCACCTGATTTCTCCACTTTCACCTTCACGGGGAACATGGTTTGGGTCCAGGATCTGGCTAGCTGGGTCAGACGAGCCCCAAAGAGCCTAGGATCACAAATCAAGGCGGGAGGCGTGGGGAGACAGTTCAAAAATTAGCTTCACGACTCACGGGTCCTGCGCCTTCGGTCGTGTACAGCTTGTATCGTGGCCTCCTCCCTTCTGTGGGCGGGCAGTATCTCTTTTTTATTAGTTAATGCAGCCGTCAGTCTCGCATCCTGACCAATTAAGAGCTTCCTCCGTAGGCCACCAGCTTTAGATCCCACCTTCCTGGGGCTTTGCTGCCGGAAACAAACCATGGACCGCCCAGCTTCCTGGGAGGTGTAGTTTCAGCTTCCTGGGAGGTGTAAGTTTCAGCTCCCGAGACTCACCTTGAGTAACAGCGCCTGCGCCGCGCGGGGCACGGTGGGAAAGAAAGAATTAAGGCATCGCGAGGCTTCCTGGGATTTTTGTAGTGTTAGAAGACTTGAGCACCACCAATTTAGTTCTTTACCGGATTTAACCAACCGTTGGGGTCTCTCCATTCCTGAGAGGAAGACTAATGTAAAATAATGTTGGGTTCCCTCTCACTGAGCACTCGCTAGGTGCCAGGTAACTGCTAATCTCTTTGCAGGTACAACTTCATTCATTTTGCAAATATTTGTGTGCCGGGCACTCTTCTAGGCATTGGAGACACCTCGAGGAACAGAACAGACAAAAATCCTTGCCCTAATGGAGCTTATCTTTTAAAGGATGGAAGAGAAACAGTAAACAAATAAAACATTTAAAGTGAAATGTAATAGGAGAAAGAATAGTTTGGGCGGGGCACACTGGCTCACGCCTGTAAATCCCAGCACTTTGGGAGGCCGAGGCGGGCAGACCACCTGCAACCAGGAGTTCGAGATCAGCCTGGCCAACATGGTGAAACCCCGTCTCTACAAAAAATGCAAAAATTAGCCGGGCGTAGTGGCACGCGCCTGTAATCCCAGCTACCCAGGAGGCTGAGGCAAAAGAATTGCTTGAACCCGAGAGGTGAAGGTTGCCGTGAGCCAAGATCGCGCCTCTGCACTCCAGTCTAGGCGACAGCAAGACTCCATCTCGAAAAACAAACAAAAAAAACCAAACAACCCCCTCACCGCCCCCTCCTCCATACACACAAAACAGCATAGCCTGAAAGGGATGTAACAATATCAAGGTGATTGTTGAATTTTAAATTAGATGGATGGCCAAGTAGCCGGGCATGGTGGCGCATGCCTGTAATGCCAGCTACTTGGGAGGCTGAGGCAGGAGGATCACTTGAACCAAAGAGGTGGAGGCTCCAGCCTGGGCAACACAGTGAGACTCCATCTCAAACAAACAAACAAACAAACAAAGATGGATGGCCAAGGAAGGATTCCATGAAAAAGCTCTCGACTACTTTTATTTTTGCAGACAACATTTCCTTCAGAAAATAGGAAACTTCCATTTATCAAGTCTTGGCCCAGATAAATCCTAGGAGGCAGGATTCCTGATCTACACTTCTGATAAGAATACTGAAGCCCACAGTAGGAAAGTTATGCTTTTGAATTCACCACCACCAGTACAGGATAACAACCTCTAGAAATGGAAACACTAAACTAGGCATGAGGGCTCAAGCCTGTAATCCCAGCATTTTGGGAGGTCGAGGCGGGTGGATCACCTGGGGTCAGGAGTTTGAGACCAGTCTGACTAACATGGTGAAACCCCATCTCTACTAAAAATACAAAAAATTAGCTGGACGTGGTGGCGTGCATCTGTAATCCCAGCTATTCGCCCGGCTGAGGCAGGAGAATCACTTGAACCTGGGAGGCGGAGGTTGCAGTGAGCCAAGACTGTGCCATTGCACTCCAGCCTGGCTAACAGACACCCATCTCCCAAAAAAAAAAAAAAAAGAAAGAAAAAAAAGAAATGGAAGCACTATTTCTTTCTTACTTCCTCATCTAATAGTTTCCTGAGCAGGAAAGTTCCTGGTTCAGAAGATTATGAACAGTATGCACTGGAAAAAATGTACATCATGTCTAAATACTAAGCCTGGCAAAAAGAAAGCACTCAACAGATGTTTTTAAATATTAATAAGCAATTTATGCCTCAACCTCTAAAAGAGCCCAGGAAGTCAGTATGGAAAGTTAGGGTCCTTTATTGGGGGATGTCAGCAGAGAACACAGGAGATGAAAACGTCTTAGGGGTTTGAGAAGAGGGTCCCAGGACAGGCTCCTCTGGTCTAATAAGCCTGTTGTGGGAGAATGAGCAGGGCCCCAGCCTGTGCAGAAGTTGTCAGGGTGTGCCTAGGGGTATGGTGAAGGAGAGGTAGTCCCCAAGGGCACCCCAGCGAGGCCGGTAGATCTGGAAGATGGTGATCCAGGAGGTGAGCACTATCACCCAGAAGAGGAAGCCCACAGCTGAGCGCCAGACATCTGTCATGGGAAACAGAAGTGGGAAGGGTTTGCCTCCCAGCTGCTCTCCAGACTTCCCTAGATCAGCCTTCCCTTCTCACCCAGAGCCCCAGAATTCTTTGGGAGGCCAAGGTGGGCCTCCCCTTCCCCCTCTCCCCAGCCACTGGTCTCCCTCCTCTGTGTTCTAGACTCACAGCCTTTGATTTGGCTCTGTTCTGTGTAGGCCGGGACAAGGAAGGCCTCTCGGAAAAACCAGAAGATGTTGACCAACCAGAGAAAAGGCAGGAAAGCAAATCCACCTAGGGAAAAAGAAAACAAAACCAAAAACCTCACAAGGCAATGAGGATCTTCTGCAATTCCCACTTAGAAGATCTATTTGGAAGAAACTCTCTCACACCCAAGTTCAATGGAGATTTCTGCTGTCAGGGATTCAGGAATCGGCCCCTCCTTGGGATCCAGGAATCTGATTCCTCAATCACCTCGTTCGCAGGACCCAAGAGTCCAGGCCCTCAATTCCCCTCCTCTCTTGGGATCCAGAAATTGAGGCCCAAGCTTCCTCGTTCCTCAGGACCCCGGCCCTCCCCACTCAAACCCAGGAGTAGGCGTTCGCAGGTGCTTCATCTCTTAGATTCATGAATCCAGGCCCCAAGGCCCTTTTCCCCTCGAGTGCTCTAGTCCAGTCCCCTCTCTTCTCCTGGGACTCTAGCGATCTGCCCTTACCCAAGTAGTACTTCCGGCACAGGTTCAACTTCTCCTCATTAGACACTCGCTCCAGGTTCATAGTTGCGCTGGGGCCGGGTCGTCCCAAGGGTCTGCGGGGCAAGACCCAAGCCTTGACCCTAAGTAATAGATGCAAGGATCACGAACAACCACACCCTATTACGACAAATCAGAGATAAATGTAAAGGTGGGTTTGCGCAAGCAGGGCATCCTCGCCCCGACTAGCAAGCTGGCTGGGTGAAAGAGCTCTTTCTTTTTATTTACTAGGGTGGGCTAAACGACCCCCAACTCACCAGGAGAGCTCACTTCCTCCGGCTGGGATGCCTTAGCCACTTTCAGTTATGGACGTTTGCGCAAGATGCCCCAGGTTTCCCTGGAGATTGTAGTCTTCTTTGGGCGAGGCTATACTGCACGCAAGCGCTGTTGGGAGAACTCCTGCCGGGGAGTCTGCGGGGAGGGCGCGCACCTCCCACGCGCAAGCGCCCTGGGGCGTTTCCCAGCGCTTGGTAAGCTCCTGGAGGGGGCAACGAACTACACTTCCCAGCGCTCATAGGGAACGGAAGTGACGTAGCGCAGCCAGAGCTAGAGGGCTCGGGTAAAAATAGCTGAATATTTAGCTTCGATATTCGGGACTGAGAAGGACAAGTGAGAACGGGGCTGGGAGTGGACTCTCGAGGGGTCGGGATCGGGGCCTGCCGGGGCACTGGGGTCCTGGATGAGGAAGGTGTTTCTGGGGTGTCCGACCTCCCCGGCCCTTTGTGTACCTCTTTGCACTTCTTCCAGGGTTAATTGCTCTTTTTACCTTAAGATCGGGGCCTGCCGGCACGGGGACCGATGCTCCCGGCTTCACAACAAGCCGACTTTCAGCCAGGTGAGAGCCGGTGGTGAGCCCCGGTGGTTAACGCCTCCCGGCCTTTACCCTTCTGGGGCAGTCGTCGCTAGATCCCGCCTATTCCGGGTTCCTGAGGCCCTTCCCACCCCCGCACCGCCCGGCTTTCTTCTCATTGGCCCTTTTTGCAGTCTCCTCCCCCCAGCCTTAATACCTGTCTCCCGGGAACTTGGCCGCGCCCCCTTAGGTACAGTCTACACACCTTAGCTGTTCGTCCTTGCCAGTCCCCTCCATCCTGTTTCTGTTCCTAGGGTAAAGGATCGCCGATGCACTCATGATGCTTAGGCTCCTTCTGGGGTGCAAGGTTCCACCCCCAACCTTCATGCCTCACTCTGTTTGCATGCAGCCCTGGCCTCTGATCTCAGGCCCCGCCCTTTTTAAATTCTGTGCAGACCATAGTGCTGCTCAACCTGTATCGGAATCCACAGAACACAGCCCAAAATGCAGACGGATCACACTGTGAGTAAGGGACCAGGCCTTCGGGCTAGGTGGGCAGCCCCCAGCAAGCTAGGCCCTGATTCCACCCTGCCCCCTCCCCCAGGTCATGTGAGCGACGTGGAGCTGCAGCAGCACTATGATAGCTTCTTCGAAGTGAGGGTTGGCAGGGGTAGGTTGGGTTTCTTGTGGGAGCTCAGCTGAGTTCCTCTCCGTCTTCCACAGGAGGTGTTCACGGAACTGCAGGAGAAGTATGGGGAGATCGAAGAGATGAATGTGTACGACAACCTTAGGAACCACCTCGTGGGCAACATCTATGTCAAGGTGCTTGCTGTCCCCGGCTTAGGGCCCAGAGGTGGAGGGATTTCAATGCCTGATGGTCGCCACTGAAGCCTCTCAGCTTGAAGTTCATCACTAAATCCGGTCCAGCCCCAGAGCTGCTAATGAGTCCCCTGAAGATCTCTGAGTTCTCCTGCTGACCCTGACTGACGTTTCCTGCAGTTCCGGCGGGAGGAGGATGCAGAGCGGGCTGTGGCTGAACTCCATAACCGGTGGTTCAATGGGCAAGGTGTGCACGCCAAGCTGTCTCCTGTCACCGACTTCTGGGAGTCATGCTGTCACCAGTATGAGATGGGGTGTGGTAGTTCAAGGGTGGGATGGACACTTGGAATCCCAGACTTTGTATGTGTGGTAGGGGCTGTCATGACAGTGGCCTCCTCCATATCTCTGCCGTCTATGCAGGGAATGTACCCAAGGTGGCTTCTGCAACTTCATGCATCTGCGGCCCATTTCCCGAAACCTCAGGCAGCAGCTCTATGGGCGGGGACCCAGGTGCAGGTACCTTGGGACGAGCCTGCTAAGTCTCCTCGTGCCAAAAGGGTCCTATGTCCTCAGATGAGCCTGACCCTAAGCCCCAGTAACAGCATCCCCAAGACTCTTTCTTTTTGAGATGGAGTTTTGCTCTTCCTCCCCAGGCTGGAGTGCAATGGCACGGTCTCAGCTCAGTGCAACCTCTGCCTCCTGGTTTCAAGCAGTTCTCTGCCTCAGCTTCCCGAGTAGCTGAGATTACAGGCACCTGCCACCATGCCCGGATAATTTTTGTATTTTTAGCGGAGACGGGTTTCACCATCTTGGTCAGGCTGGTCTTGAACCCCTGACCTTGTGATCTACCTGCCTCGATCTCCCAAAGTGCTGAGATTACAGGTGGGAGCCACCACGCTCAGCCAACACTTTTTTTTTTTTTTTTTTTGAGATGGAGTTTTGCTGTTCTTCCCCAGGCTGGAGTACAATGGTGCCATCTCAGCTCACTGCAACCTCTGACTCCCAGCTTCAACCAATTCACCTTAGCTGGGATTACAGGCATCCACCACCACACCCGGTTATGTTTTGTATTTTCAGTTGAGATGGGGTTTTAGCAGGGTGATCAGGCTGGTCATGAGCTCCTGACCTCAGGTGATCCGCCCATCTCGGCCTCCCAAAGTATGGGGATTATAGGCTTAAGCCACTGCGCCTGGTCATTCCCAAGACCAGGCGTCCCCAAACTTTTTACACAGGGGGCCAGTTCACTGTCCCTCAGACTGTTGGAGGGCCGCCACATACTGTGCTCCTCTCACTGACCACCAATGAAAGAGGTGCCCCTTCCTGAAGTGTGGTGGGGGGCCAGATAAATGGCCTCAGGGGGCCGCGGGCCGTAGTTTTCGGATGCCTGCCCAAGACTCTTATACCCTAAGTGTAGTTTTGAGCCCCATCTGGAGACCAGTACCTAAGTCCCCATCCCCAAACCAGCCTGAACCCCTAATCCAAGACCAGCCTGGATTGCCACCCCTGATATTGGCCACTGAGTGCCTATTCTGGGCCATGTCTTAGAACTCTAGTTGTTTCAGCATCCTCCTGCCTCATCCCAGAGCAGAGAGGCAGGCCTGCGGATCTCTGCACCACTCCTCAGGGTTCCAACCCAACTCTCAAGACTCCTATTCCCAGGTCACCGCCAAGGTCCCATACTGGCCACCGTCCTCGAGAGAGAAACTGCTGGCATTCCCCAGATCACCGGCATGGCCGCTTCTGAGGACCTGGCCGCCTTACCCTTTGCCACCCACAGGAACAGATGTTCCTGGCAGGACCTCTCCTCAAAGCCCCCTTCACTTTCCTGCCCTGTCTTTCCCAGGCTCCCGGGCTTCATAATGTAATCTGCTCAAGATGGAGAACTTCTTCTACCGCCCCTCTCTTAAAGTACCATACAGTGAATTTTTCTTCGTTGTAAAACCATAGCAATCGAATTGACATTTCCTTCCACCCACACATGTGACGAAAGGGGGAAACGACATTGGGGTTCCGGCCACAGCTTCAACTGAGGAAGTTGGAACGGCCAGCTTGGGACCCGGGACCCTAACAGCACTGGTAGGGTGGGGATACCTTTGTGCTGGAAACCTTAGCACCTCCATCTGAGACTTCTTCAAGGGGGAGAGATCTGGTTGTGGCACATGGGAGGAGTCCTAGCCCCGATTAGATTAGGATTCAAAGGTGAGGTGAGGTGCTGGGAGGTGGTCTCCAGCCAGTAAGGGCTGGTCTGATGACTACTGGCCAGAGAGGCTTGCTTAGGGATCGAAGTGGTGGGCCTTATGCAGATCAGATAGGGATGGCAGGCAGAGCCTGTGCAGAAAGGGATAGGGTGGGCTACCATAGGGCAACAGAGAAGGGATATGGCTGGAGAGGTGGGATAGGGACCATATGGAAAGGGTGGGCTTTATGTGGATAAACTGGGCATGGGCTGGCTCCTCTGTTGCCTGCTGAATTGAGATGGGAGTTAGTAATGCCTGACAAATTAAGTTTACTATATGCCAGGTGCTATTCTAAGCACTTTAGTTTTTTTTTTTTTTTTTCTTCCTCCAGAACGTTTGTAAACTTGATAGTTGTGTTGTTTTTTTTTAAGGAGTTTTACTCTTGTTGACCAGGCTGGAATGAAATGGCACAATCTAGGTCCGCTGCAACCTCCACCTCCTAGGTTCAAGCAATTCTCCTGCCTCAGTCTCCTAAGTATCTGGGATTACAGGCACCTGCCAACACACCCAGCTAATGTCTTTTTAGTAGAGATGGCATTTTGCCATGTTGGCTAGGCTGGTTTTGAACTACCGATCTTAGGGGATCCACCTGCCTCAGCCTCCCAAAGTGTTGGGATTACAGGCATGAGCCACTGTGCCTAGCCATTTTTTTTTTTTTTTTTTTTGGTTTTGGTTTTAGCGATGAGGTCTTGCTGTGTTGCCTAGCCTGTTCTAGAATCGGTGGCGCAAGCAATCCTCCCACCTTGGCCTCCCTAGTAGCAGGGACTATAGGCATGAAGCACTGCACTTGGTAAAGTGCTTTTTATTTTTTGTAGAGACGAGGTTTCATTTGGTTGTCCAGGCTGATCTCAGACTTCTGGGCTCAAGTGATCCGCATGCCTTGGCTTCTCAAAGTGTTGGGATTACAGGTGTGAGCCACCGCACCCAGCCTGTTTTACTTCTAATAACGGTTCTAATTCCCCACAATAACCCTATGAGACAGGTGCTATTATTGTCTCATTTAGGTATGGAAAAGGGACGGTGGGTAGGTGAGGACATGGCAGAGGTGGGATATGCATTCTTGCAATCTAGATCCCGCATCCCGCTCTCTTAGCCCCCTTGTGGCCTTGGCTTTTCTGATAACCGGCTGAGTTGGGGAATAGCTTACCGGCTTCCGAAGGAGCGTGGGAATTCTGTTCCTCCACATCACCGTGTCCTTTCTTCGGCCCGGTTTCCCCGGAAAAGTGTGGCAGAGGCGCTGTTTTGGAAGTCCCGCTATCACGGCCACCCAGATGGGGCCTGGACTACGCCTCTTGACGGCCTTGCTGCTTCTGGCCCTGGCGCCACCGCCGGAAGCCTCCCAGTACTGCGGCCGCCTTGAATACTGGAACCCAGACAACAAGTGCTGCAGCGTCTGCCTGCAGCGCTTCGGGCCGCCCCCCTGCCCAGGTGAGAATCCAACACACAGCCTTGCTTGGGCGGAGCTCGCAGGTGATCCGGAGCGGGGAGGGGCAAGGTCTGTGGGCTACGGGCCAGAGAGGCTTGCTTAGGGATCGAAGCGTTGGGCCTTATACAGATCAGATAGGGATGACAGGCAGAGCTTGTGCAGAAGGGGATAGTGCGGGCTACCGTAGGGCAACAGCGAAGGGATATGGCTGGGGAGACTGGCAGGATAGGGGCCGCGTAGAAAGGCTGAGCTTTATGCAGAGTAAATGGGCGTGGGCGGAACTTGGTGCAGAGCTGGAGGGGCATGGAGAGGAGATCCCGGAGAAAAGTGACAGGAGCGGGGCGCACGCTGATAGGCTGGGAGCGCCGTAAGGGGGCGGAGCTCGGCGGGATTGGGCGAAGGGAGAGGGGCGTTGCCTGCGCAGGGTGGGGTTAGACGGCTACACTGGAGCACAGCTTTCCCGCTAGACCACGAGTTCGAGGAAAACTGCGGACTCAATGACCACGGCGATATCATAAAGCCCGCGTTCCGAGAGTGTCCTCCTGGGCGGTGCAACCCCGACGGCGCCGAGCTATGTAGCCCCTGCGGCGGCGGAGCCACGATCCCCACTCCCGCCGCGGGCGGGGGAAGAACCCCGTGGAGCTGCAGAGAGGTTGCAGATGGGACTCCCGACTGGGCAAGGGCGTGCCAGATATGGGGGGCCTGGATCTAGGGAGCGGGCGTAGCCTTACGTAAGGGGCAAGGGGCGGGGCCGTGGTATAGTGAGGTGGCTGGCCTGCAGGAGTCGGGAGGTCCTAGGTTAAGGTAATTGGGCCTTGCGGGACTCAACTACCTTATCAGGTATCACATCAGATGGGCTGTGGCCCCATCAAAGGGTTTGATAAGTATGGGTAGTTTGGGAGGGGGCTGGAGTGGAGTGTGGCCTCCTGCTTTACTCCAACCCCTTATCCCCAGAGGCCGGTCCCTGCCAAGGAGCAGTGCCCCCTCACACCTGGAAACCCAGGAACCTCTAGCTCCCAGGAGCCCACCTCACCAGCAAGTTCCATTGCTTCGAGGACCCCGGAGCCCGTCCCTGGGCAGACCTTGCCGAGTTTCATCCCGCTCTTGGTTCTGGTCCTGCTCCTGACCTTGGTGGTGACAGCCTTCCTCCTGTTTGCTCTGCTCTGGCACCTCTGCTGGCCCAAGGGGAAAGTGGACCCCTATCCCTATCCTGGCTTGGTCTGCGAAGTCCCCAACATCCACACCCCCTCAAATTTGTGCTCCCCAGGCACCCTGGAGACGGGGGACACATGGAAGGAGATTTCTCTACTTTCACCACTGAGCAGGGGTTAGTCCGGGAAGAGCCCCGGGGAGGGCGGGGGAAGGTGGACTGGATGTCCTTCCTCTCCTTTACCCTTCCCCTCTCTCTCCCAGAACTGCCCAGTCTGGCGTCACAGCCCCTGTCTCGCCTCCTGGATGAGCTGGAGGTGCTGGAAGAGCTGATTATACTGCTAGACCCTGAGCCTGGGCCAGGTGGGGGCATGGCCCATGGCACTACTCGACACCTGGCTGCAAGATATGGGCTGCCGGCTGCCTGGTCCACCTTTGCCTACTCGCTGAGGCCAAGTCGCTCGCCACTTCGGGCTCTGATTGAGATGGTGGTAGCAAGGGAGCCCTCTGCCTCTCTGGACCAGCTTGGCATACACCTTGCCCAGCTAGGCAGGGCAGATGCATTGCGGGTGCTGTCCAAGCTTGGCTGATCTGGGGTTCCCTGGGCTTAACACTCCATCTTGCTGACTACTAGTCCCAGCATACAATTAGTACTGAAGTACTTCCTGAAGTACAATCCTAACTGGGCAAAGACTCAACAGATACCCTCACTGCTCTTTGCCCTAGAAGGGCCCATTCCAACATACACACAGGGCCACATGTGGGAGGGCTGACCCCATGTGCCCTGGGCCTCCACAATCCCCTCTGAGAAACAGCCCTGCCACAGGCACTTGCTGTGATCTGTGTTGTTCTGAAGCCACAACAGACCCCATGACTGACTTCTAATTCTGAATGATGGCCTCTCACTACCTGTTGAGGCTTAAATTCCCTGGCTCACAATGGATGGGCGTGGAGAAGTAGGGTTCCTACCTGCCCCTACATCCTACAAATGGGAAGACCACCTCTCCAAACATTGACAGACTTTATTGTGGGGGGGTTCCCACCTGGGACCCCACCTCTTAAATAAAAAAGTGCATAGAAAAGAAGGGATTTAGAAACCTTTGTACAATATCTACATCCTGGGCCCCCCGGGCAGAAAGGGGGCGATTGCTGGGTGGGCTGGAGGGGTGGAGGCGGGGCCCTTGCCGCCTGCATGCCCACATCCACCCTGAACATGAGGGTGAGGGTGAGATGCTCTAGGAGGGGCTAGGGGCAAGATGGCAGCGACGGCAGCAGGAGGTGTGAGGGGTCGTGGTGGGTGGCCACGGCCTCAGTTAAGGAACCGACGGCAGCGCTTGGCGCCACAGTTGCAGGGCAGTTTGTTGCTGGCATCCTCGATGGGGAACTTGTAGTCGTAGGTGAGCTCCTCACCACGCAGGATGCGGCGCAGGGCAAAGATGACAATGTGTTTCTGGCCCTCCACGTGGATGACTCGAGAGAAGCAGTTGGGCTCACAGGAGTGGTTGATGAAGCGGGCGGCATTACCATGCATTGTGGCGTCCACGACGTCAAAGTCATCCATGCGGAACATGTAGCACCCGATGCCCTGCAGGGATCAGGCGGGGGATCAGGTGCTCCATCCCCGTGGGCCAGCCCACTTCACCCACCACTTTCCACTGCCACTGGGAGCCCACCTTCCCATCATAGAACTTCTCCCGCTTGTCGGTCAGCACCGAGCGGATGACGATGCCGGAGTACTCAATGACCATCTCGCCCGCATCGATGTTGCGCTTACAGAACAGGCCTCGCCCGTGAATGGCTGATCTGCAAGGCAGGACAAACGGGGAACTCAGGGGGGGAGGGGGACAGAAACCAGACAGCACCCCTAACCCAGTGTACCTGTCGGTCCACCCAGGGGCATCCTCCCCCCCAACCCCATTCACCTGTAGACACCCACAGCCTCTTTGGACGTCTTCTTAAGGTGACGAAAGCGCATGGCCATGGGCAGCTCCAGGCTGGTGGCACGTCTGGTGAGGGACAGCAGTGTCACCCACGCTGGTGCTCAGAATGACCTCGCTCACCCCTGCTCACTCTCTAGGACCCTTCCAGACCACCGCCTGCCTCCCAGCTCACACTCCATACCTGGTTGACCTGAGCTGCACCTCATCCTCTTCCTCGTCACAGGTGGCCCCCTCAGGGAGCACCCGGTGCTGGGAGGCCAGGAAGTTGAACATGTCAAAGGTGCACTTCCTGCAGGTGGGAGTGGGGAGGGAGGAATACACTATTGAAGACACAGCTAAAGGGGAAATGGGTGGGGTTCATTTTTCTGATGTCAGCTCTAGAAATAACTTAAAATTTTATTTTAGAGATGGGGTTTTGCCCTATTGCCCACACTGATGTCGAATTCCTGGACTCATGTGATCCTCCCATTTTGGCCTCCCAAAGTGCTGGGATTACTGGTGTGAACCACCAAACCTGGCCAACTCTAGAAATAATTTGAAGTGACCTAGTGTCTCCTCCCCAGGCCTCAGTTTCCAAACTCTAAACAGTTAACTCCCACCCTCAAGAGCTCTCATAGGGCACCCTGACCCAGGTATCACACCCCAGACCTCTCACCGGAGATAGACCTCTGCCCGAGCAGCCCCATGGGGATTCAGGGGTGGCTCCTCCTGGCCTTCTCCCTGCTGGTGGTAACGGAACTTATAGTGCTGGCAGCGCTGGGCCCCAGGGAGCTGCTCGGCCAGGAAGATGACAGCATCATGGTGGATGCCCAGGAGCCTCGCCCCACTCATTCCTGTAGGGAGATGTTGAGGACACATCTGTCATGTGGAGGGCCCATCGTGCCCTCAGGGGAGACATCCAGCCCCCAGCGCACTTCGGGCACACCTCTTACCACTAAAGGAGAGATGTCTGAGCCTGGCATGCCCTCGGGCCTCTTGCACTTTCTCGATCAGAGTTCTCCATGCCCCTGGGGAGACAGCAGGCCAGGGCTGAGTCAGGATGAGTTTTATGGACACTCTCCCTCCTGCCACTGCACCCCCTACTCACCCTCCAAGCTCTCTGCTTCCACACTGAACCCATCCTCACTGCTGATCTCGAAGCGCAGATGTGGGCCAGTCCGTTTTGGGGCCTGGTTCTCTTTATCCTCTGGGGATGGAGGCTCCTCCTCAGAGCTGGAAGCCTCACCTGGTCCCAAGAAGCAGGTGGGAGTGAGGATCACCCTTTCCGGACTCAGAAGCCCCTGAGCCCCACTGTGCTCCCAGCAGACACCACTCTTTCCACTCCTAGGCGCAGACACAGATACTGGGGTCTAATGGCCCTCCTACTGCTCCAGTTCCCACCCCGTGAGGCCTGCAGAATGGACATTTCTTCCCCTCAGAAGTTCCTCTTCTGCAGGACTTCTTGGGTACAAGAGCATTCCACGGAGGCTTCGGGCCTTTTGGCAGGACACACCTATGGCTCATTCAAACCCAGTGTACCATAAATCCCATCTACCTGTCATTATTCTGTTTCTCACACAAAATTTAAAATACTGGAGAATCACAGGGTGCAGTGGCTCATGCCTGTAATCCCAGCACCCTGGGAGGCTGAGGCGGGTAGATCACAAGGTCAGGAGTTCAAGACTAGCCTGGCCAAGGCCGGGCGCGGTGGCTCAAGCCTGTAATCCCAGCACTTTGGGAGGCCGAGGCGGGTGGATCACGAGGTTGAGAGATCGAGACCATCCTGGTCAACATGGTGAAACCCCGTCTCTACTAAAAATACAAAAACATTAGCTGGGCATGGTGGCTCGTGCCTGTAATCCCAGCTACTCAGGAGGCTGAGGCAGGAGAATTGCCTGAACCCAGGAGGCGGAGGTTGCGGTGAGCCAAGATCGCGCCATTGCACTCCAGCCTGGGTAACAAGAGCGCGAAACTCCGTCTCAAAAAAAAAAAAAAAAAGAGACTAGCCTGGCCAATATGGTGAAACCCCGTCTCTACTAAAAATACAAGAAAAATTAGCCAGGCGTGGTGGTGCACGCCTGTAATCTCAGCTACTCAGGAGGTTGAGGCAGGACAATCGCTTGAACCTGAGAGGCAGAGGTTGTGGTGAGCCAAGGTTGCGCCACTGCATTCCAGCCTGGGCGACAGAGTGAGACTCCGTCTCAAAAAAAAAAAAAAAGAATTATAGTTTTGCATTTTTTTTTTTAGATGCAGCAAATTTCTGTAACTATTACAAATATATTAAAATTATTATTATCAGATTCCTGTTCTGTCGCCCAGGCTCAAATGTGATGGCGTGATCTCGGCTCACTGCAACCTCTGCCTCTCAGGTTCAAGCGATTCTCCTGCCTCAGTCTACAGAGTAGCTGGGACTACAGGTGCCCACTACTACGTCCAGCTAATTTTTGTATTTTTAGTACAGACAGGGTTTCACCATGTTGACCAGGCTGGTCTCAAACTCCTGACCTCAGGTGATCTGCCCACCTCGGCCTCCCAAAGAGCTGGGATTACAGGCGTGAGCCACTGTGCCCAGCTACAAATATATTATTATATAGGCTCACATGCACAGAGCCAAGTACACTGTATGTTATGAGCTATTTAGGGGATTTCTCAAGGGTTAATAGATTAAACAGAGCAGATGGGATGTGCTGATGCAGCAGATGTGGATGTGAGGAAGGGGGTTGGGGGTCGGGACAACTCTTGAGCCTGAACACCTGAAAGGATAAACTGCCACAGACTGAGACAGAGACATCTGTCTCAGCAAAAGAAGAATGGGTTTGGCGTGTGGGTGGAGGGCTGAGTTTGGGACACGCTGACTTTGAGAGGCCTCTTAAAAACCACCCCCTGCAACCTGCTAATGGAGATGATGGGCAGGCAGTAGGACGGGCTGGAGGTGGCCACAGTTCAGGGACAGGGTCTAGGCTGCAGAAAGCAATGTGGAGATAATCAGAACACAGATGGAAGGACAGCCACCAAGCTGGAAGGGAGCCCCTGGGAGTGAGTGTACAGAGAAGTCAAGGCCAGGGCCCTGGGACACATCTAGATTGACAGCTGTGGACAAGAAGGCAGGACCAGGGGTGAGAACAGGAGCAGCTCTGGAAGCTAAGGAAAAACAGTATTTCAAGGTGGGAGGGACCTGCTGCACCAAATGCTGCTGCTGCTCAAGCAGGTGTGGGCTGGGGACTGACTGATGCGGGGTAGGGGCACAAAATCTTGAGTGGAACAGGTTTAGGAGGCAAGACTGGCATGGCCACATTCTCCCCACGTCCCCTCTCTGGGCCACCCTACCCCACCTCCCCTACCCAAGGGAGACTCTAAAGCACACTCCTGCCATGTGACTCCCGCTGTCTCCAGGCCTCAGTGCCCCAGAGTCCACCTCTGACAACTTCTTCCCTGTGTCCCTACCCCTCACCTCCAGGGTTTCCCGAATATGGCAGGACGGACCACAGGGCTCTGGCAGGGGCTGTCAATGCTCACTTTCTCAGTGCCTGCTCTAACGTGCCCTGGCTAACTAACGTCTGTGTCCCCCCACCAAAATGTGGTCTAGTCCTTGAGGACAGGGACCTCCCAAGGCCACTGCCATATTCTTAGGCCATCTCTGAGACATAAGCAGCCTCTGAGTTAAGCAGTCTCAATCCACATCCACGTCCCTCCTCAGCAACTGAGCTCTGTGTCATGAGAAAATCCAAACATCTGGACAGGATAGGGCCACCAAAAAATCCCAGCTTCAGGCTGCTCAAACACTAGCTTACCTGGCTGCAACCATTCCCCCCAAAACTGCCCTCAGGGACCAACAGAGAACTTCACTGCCAGCTTCAAGGAGTCCATCAGCCAATCCTCCTCCAAGCTCCTCCCACCCTGCACATTACAGTTTCTGCATAAACACCTGTCCTCCCACCTCTCCTTCACCTCAGAGGTAACCAGTCCAAAACCAGCCACCAGGACCTCCTCCCACCTTTTCCATCCCAGCCAGCCCTTCCCCCCATCCATGGCTCTGCTGTCTTGGCCCTCACACTAAGCACCTCCACGATGCTGGCCCAACTCCCCCTCCCGATTCTTAGCTGAACTCTGGCCAGGTGCCTAGGCTGTTTTGCCTTCATCAACCATGGTCTCCATTCTGGACTCCAACATTACACCCCATCCCGTGCCACCTGCTCTCACCGGACACGAACCCTAGACTCCACAGGTTTGGCAGTCTCTGTGGCAGCTGGGACTGTGGCGACTCCCTTCCCCAGGCCTCTGGGACACCACTCTTCTGATCTTCCCACTGTCCCTGGCCCTCAACTGGGTGCTAGGTGGGCTAAATCCTCTGAATGATCCTAGAACTTCACCACTGGCTACTCTAGGAAGCGCTCAGCCCCTGGCATGCTAGGCTCTAAGGCCCTCCCCTGAGCTCTTGGCCATGCTGGACAGAGCCTCTTAAAGGATCTCACATAGAGCTAAAATGTCATTTCCATGTCTGTTTGTCCCAGAAGGCCAGAGGCTCCCCAAGGCCATCTCTTAACTCTAGCACCGAGCCTCAGGCTTGGCCCCCGGGAGTATATACTGGTTTTCAAAGAGGACTGATTCTGCATCTGTGAGTCACCCAGTTGAGCCAAACACAGGCAAGCAGGGAGAGAGAGGGCAAGGCAGGCCCTACCTGAATAGTGGTGCCACTGGGACTCAAGCAGCAGGTCTGGGGGACCATCAGGAACCTGGGGAGGACCACCTTCTGGAAGTGGCAGCAAAGGGGACCGTTCCTGGAGGGGCCTACGAGAAGAGACCTGTCAGGAAGGGGAAGGACAGAGGTCCCAGACCCTCCAGGGAGAGGGGCCTGGCCACTCACCCAGGGCTTTCTTCCCCAGCAGGCTCCCCAGGCCGATCCAGGTCAAGGACCCCGCGCACTGTGGGGGTTTTCATCCTCACGCGGCTAAACCTGGGAGGGCGAGCCCGAGAAGGATAAGCTGTGTCTCCCATCCATCTGTCCCCTGGCCTGCTCTGTCAGCCTCAGCACCTACACTCACCCGCCGCTGCCAAGTCCCGGAACCTGGGGGGTGTCTTCTGAGGCCTCTCCATCTTCATCCAGCCGGGGGGCCTTGAACGGAGGAGGTGCTGGTGGGGATCGGCCGGAGAAGGTGGACACCCTCTTGACGCGGATGGCCTGGCGAGGCGGGCTGGCAGGCCCACTGCTCAGCACCAGCGTCAGGGGAGGGGGTGGCGGGGGTGGGGCAGGGCGGACCACCCCGACCACGGGCAGCACGCCAAGCAGGGGGCCTGGGGGCAGAGTCCAGGAGGTGGGGGCTGTTGGGGGAATGGTAGGGGGCAAGGGTGGCTGCTTCACTGGGGGTGGGACAGGTTCACCCTCCCCGGTCATCTTCACAAATACTTGCCCCAGCTTGTTGACAAGGATGATTTTGGATGTGGCGGGTTTGGGGGGCTCAGGGGCAGGGCCAAGGCTTAACACCCGGACCCCTGGGGCCCCTGGGAGCCAGGCAAATGTGCGAGTGGGATCAGCTGGGCTGGCAGGCAGGCTCTGTGGGGGCTGGCTGCCATTAGCCAGGGGAGGTGCAGGTGGGAGTGACTCCTCTCTGGGGCCAGCACCTCCCTCACCAGGCCCCCCTAGGTTCTTCAATACAAAATCCACAATTTCCGACGGCAGGTCCTCAGGAGGCCGGGCTCTGTCCCCTGCAGCCCCGAGGACCCCTGCTCGGCCTACTCCTGGCCCCGAAGGAGGAGTGCCCTGGCCCCGAGGCTGCTGTACTGCCTCGGCCTCACTGTCAGTGCCATCATCCACGCCGTCCAGCTGTTCAATTCGGGGGACTCCAGGTGGGGCACCGGGGGCTAGACCAGGGCCAGACACCACAGTCACAGGGAAGTGGATATATCGGGAGGTGGGGCTGGCTTCCTCTTCAGAGCTGTCCCCTGGGACCCCATGGCTGCTCCCCATGGCCCCAGCGGCTACAATCTCTTCCTGGAAGGGCTCCGTCCCCAGCAGGCTGGCCGCGAAGTCCAGGTCAGCAGCACTCAGTCCTGACACCACCTCCATGTCCTCGAAGTCTGGGCCCAGGTCTTCAGGGGGTGGTGGAGATGGGGCTGGGACAGGGGGAGCCAGCTCCCCTGAGGTAGGTATGAGGGCCGTGATGACTGAGGTAGGAGGGGGCACCCTGAGCTGAGGGGAGGTTTTGAGAGGAGGGGAGGCCCGCCGGGATGGAGGCGGCCTGGGAGCCAAAGGACTGGGACGACGGGAGCGTCTGGGGGGAGCCGGGAAGTCCGGGTCTCCCACTGTGGGGATGTGGTGGGTCAGTGAAGATGGACTTCCTGTGGGGGGGAGAGTCAGTATCACCAGCAGCTCCTACCTCCCTGGCTCCACCCCCCACCCCCACATGCCCGGTGCTCACCAGGGGAGGGCAGGGGGCCAAAGGAGACACCCCCCAAGGGCCTCCGGGATGGCGAGTAGTTGGGCACTTTGATTCGAGCCCCCGAGAAGGAGCGGGGGGCGAAAGGAGGCGCACTGCCTGAATCTGGCCGCAGTGGGGGGTCCAGGTTCTGAACGGGTGAGTGGTGCTCAGGAGCTCCAGGGACAAGAACATCTGTGTCCGGTGGGGGGTCCTCACCACCTGGGGGCTCTGAAGAGGCAAGAAACGGCATTGGGGTGGCAGGGGCTCTGTGCTAAAGCCTGCCCACATGCCCTCCTCCTGAGCCACAGTGCCTCCCAGGCCCCAGACCCTGACCCAGTCACAACAGGCCCCAGTTTCCAGTGACAGCCTAGGCCAAGCCCACCGTGGAGTTAGCAAAACCTGCACACAACTGGGCCAGGGCTCTTGTCCTTTGCCATCTTCTCTCTGCCTCTGGCTGCAGGCTTTGCACACAACAGCCCTCTCCCCAGCATGGCCAGTCCTACCACTTTCTTACCTGCCTGGCGCATCCCTACCACATCAGACACCCCCGCCCCGCCCCGGCCTGGAGGCTCTCCATTACCTGGCTCCACCCAATCTCTGCAAACTAATCTCCCTTCTCCTCCCAACACTCCCTGGTTTCCCGTAGGGATGGGTATACCCACCTCCTCTGTTCACTTCTTGTCTTGCTCCAACCTGGAATAAAGCCCTTTCTACCATCCAAATCTCTCCTGCCTCCTGCTCTGCCACAACCACCTCTCCCTCATCTCCAAGCCCATTCTTTGTGCCCTGTGCCATCCAGCTCTCAGCTACATCCCACTGCCAGTGTGACTCTAAGGGGGCCGGCTTGGGAGCTGAGCAGATCCAGTTCCAATTCCAGCTCCCTACCATGTTACTGTGTTCAGCCACTGTCCCCTTGAGGTGCAGTATGGCAACACTGGGGGGCATTACATGAAAGCAGAGCCCCAAGTTAGGGAGCTGTAGTGTTCTACTCCCTGCGGTCGTCCAAAAGCCACTCTCCCCTCCTCACTTATCATGAAAAGCCAGGCAAAGCCCTGGCACGTAAGGTACAGCAGTAAGCGAGTTGCTGATACATTACAGCAACTGAAGCAAGAACAAGGCTCCTGGACTTTCCAAAGAGGAGCGGGGAACAGGAATCTGTGGGTTTGTTTAGGGAGAGCGGCATTCAGGAAGAAGACAGAGCCAAGGCCACACCTGAGGAAGGGGCGGGGCTGTGCACAATGGTCTGGTTCTCCTCTGCGGCCTCCAGGTGGGCTGGCTCTTCCCTCGGCCCCCATGGCCGATACTCCAGAATTCGGCACCGATACCAGCAGCGCCTCCGGGCATCAACCGTACTCCAGTACAGACGGGAGCACCTGGAGTGTGGTTAGATAAGAGGGTTAAGATGCTTGGGAAATGGAATCCAGCTGTGGAGCCCCCTGGCCCCACCGAACACCCCGACTGCTCACTGGTAGCCAATGGGGAAGAGCCGTCCCTCGCAGTCCGAGAGATCAGATAGAGTACCCAGGGAGTCAATGCGGATGGAGCCTGTGATGCAAAGTGGAGGTCAGGAGAGGCAGGCAGGCCAGGGCAGGAAGACAGGGCGGAGAGCAAGCAGCTTACCAATGAGCACATTGATGGCGTCGGGTTCAAGCCCCGTCAAGAACTTCCGCTTGAAGTTGATGCCCTCAAAGTCCACATAGACTCGGCGCAGAACATCAAAACCATCAGGGTTCACAATCTCCTGGGAGAGAGGGTGATAAAGTAGGGTGGCTGGATTGGTGGGGGAAGGGGAAGGCCCAGGATAAATCTATAGGCGAGAACTGAGCAGTCAGGGGCTTGGCCTAAAGGCCTCTGGGAAAACAAGACTAGGAGACACTGTGAAGGGGCAGGCCCAGGCCTGGGGCCACAGGGGTCCCTGAGTGAACAGGAAGAGAGGACAGGAAGGAGCTGTGTACCCCAAAGTTCTGGCCCACCTTGCCATCTAAGAGGTCAGTGTGCTTCTGGCAAAAGACTTTCTTGTCGTCTTGGAAGATGCAGTAGCTGGCCCGGGCACACATGAAGTGGAAGTTGCTGAGGCAGGAGGACAGGCAGCAGCCCACCGTGGCGCCAGGCTTCAGGCAGAGCTCACAGCGCTGCATAGGGGAGGGAAGCTCAGGGGAGAAGCCAGGGCCAGGTGCCAGGCACCACTGTCATTGAGTCTGCCTGGGTCCGTCTAGCCTGGCACCTGGCATGGCAAAGGCTGTCACCAGGTGCAGCCTCTCCCCAACTACATCCAGGCCCAGGTACACACAAAACTGATTCTTTGAAGCAAGAACGGTAACAGCTATTGCTTGCTAATGGCACTGACCGTCTTTGCCATACTGTTCTTAGGCGGAGATTATGTTACTCTCATCCTCACAGCTACCTCCACAGAGGGAATCTCTACCACCCCAACTCCTAAGAGTGCTTAAGGCTTCTCTGTACCTGGCCCAGGCACCACTCTGAAGAGCAGGGAATTCTAACCTCATGGGGATGTAGTGAGAAGCTCAATGCCACTTAGCATAGAAAGCATGCAGCCTAGGTTTAATCAACGGGCATGCTTCTCACTTTTAGACTCCCATGCTTCAGGCCCAGATTACGGCCAGAGGGCCTACATAGGAAAAAGCTGCCATCAGCACCAACATCCCAGAGCAATCAAGAGACCTCAGCCTGGCAGCAAAAGGATGCCAGGTAGGGAATGTGAAGAACTGTCTGCACGGGAGGAGGCCTCCCCGAGAGCTGGAGGGCTGCCCACCTCTCTGGGCCCGTGCCCTCACCATCTGCCTCCCTCGGGCCACAGCAGCATGCACATTCTTGAGGGAGCCGTCATTCTCCTCAAAGACTTCTGCCGACCAGATGGCACAGTTGACGTGCGTCCATTCGTTCTGACCGATGTACAGGAGCCGCCCTGCTTCCTGGGGCAGAAGGGGAGTAGCATGATGGGAAAGTCCAGGACCAGGCCCCACAACCTGGTGCGTCACAGAGCAGCCCTCACCTTGGAGTCAGCATCCCCGTATTTGAGGCAGAGTGCACACTGACGGGGGTCTTCTAGGTGTGAAAAGGCAGCAGGATCCTTGCCCTGGAATGCTGGAGAGGAAGTGGGAAGAGGTCTAAGAATCAGGACCCAGAGCCTGGCCACCAATGCAGGGGTCTTGGGTTCCAGCCCTTAACTTCCCAGTACCTGCTGAGGGATCCCCGGGAGGCTGCCCTGACTCTGGGGTCTCTGGTTCCTGTTGTCTCCACTGCGCATAGACATGGTCCAGGGATGGGGGCAACACCGCATTGGGAAGGACCCCGCTGTGGACAGGCAGGGTTAGCAGCTGATGTGCCCAACAAGGGCGGCTGGATGGGCACCCGCCCACAAACCAGCCTGAACTCGCCATGACACCCACAGCTCTCTGTCCACGTGGAATTTCTCTCAGTCTGCCAAATATGCCAGGCCTTCTTGTGCCACCTTGGACATATGAAACACTGCTCCTCATGCCTGGAATACTCCTCCTCCTCAGCTCTGCTCCAATGTCACCTCTTTCAGGAAGCCTTCCCTGACGCCTTGGCTCCAGCAGGTGCCCTCTCTGGGCCCCCACTGCCCCCTGGTATTCTCCATCACTGCTCTGACCATCTGGGTCTTCAGTGCCTGCCTGGTCCACAATGAGCTCTTTAAGCAGAGCCCAATCTGACTTGCTCACTGCTTTGTCCCCAACACTGCCCTGTGCAAAGCAGAAACAAAGCTCTGCTAGTCCAGAACCACCAGGGAATCTCACCCGGGTTCCACCACCCTCCCCTCAGCTCCACTCCAGACCCTACCTCTGCTCATCTCTTCTCAGCCCGCATGGCCGCTGCATGCCCTGGCCTTGCGCTCACTCCCTGGCCCCCCTCCTGCTAGCTACCCAGCCTTGCTCACTTTGGCAGCCGGGTACTCCGTCGCCAGTACTTGGGGTCGTGGGCGTCGAACCAGCCGAACGCAGATTCTAGCAGCTGGGGAGTAGATTAACAGGATGAGAAGAGCCGGCTTCCCCAGGAGAGCTGGCAGAAGCAGGGTCTGAAGGGCCCACTTCCCCACCCCACGGGTGTCCCTGGAAGAGCCCACCTTCAGCAGGAGTCCCTTCATCTGGCCTCCAGCCCGGCGTTCTGGGGTCTCTCCCTCCTCCGAGTGCCTCATGAGAATGCCCACCATGTCCTCCATAAAGCTGTGCTGTAAGGGGGTTTGTCAGGCTGAGCCCCCTCTGCGCAACCCCAGCCCTCTCCTCCTGGAACCCACCTGTTCCTCCCAGTGTCCCACTCACCACAGACTTGTAGTGGCCGTCCTCAAAGCGCTGACTTACAGCTTGCAGGCCGCAGGGTCCTGGGTGCAGCTGCTTCCCATCCGGCCCACACTGCAAAGCGGGGAAGTCAGCAGGGCTGGGGCTGGACCTGGCCCCACCCTATCCTGCCTCCCGGGCCCTCCAGACCTGGGTGCACAGCAGCAGTGGGCCCGCCACCTTGGAGCTCAGCAGGCCCTGGAGCACTTGGCGCAGGCCCCCCTGGAGGGCCCCACTCAGGGCCTCTCGCCAGCGGGGCTGGACCGCCCCAGCACATGGTCCGCAGGTGTACAGCACCGAGTCTGGCAGTCCTGAAAGGATCTCATAGTCTTCATCTAGGATAGCCAGGTGGGAAAGGGGAAAGTGGTTTCAGAGGATGTGAGGGCTCCCAGCAGCCCCTAGGCCAGCAGGACCCTTAGCCCACCTGTCCTCTTGCGGCCTGTGGTCGGGGAAGAGGTCCCCACAGGCTTGAGGCTGCAGCCCAGGTGCTCCGCTGACTCACCTGAGAGCCCCTCGCACTTGGCATGCACCCAGTGGTCGCACTGTGCGCACTGCATCATCTTGCTCTCGTAGTCATTGTCTTCATAGCAGCGTGTGCAGATCGGGCAGTAGTTTCCTGGAGGAAGGGAAGACAAAGACGAGTCAGAGGTGCTGGGGTTCCCACCTAGCCCTGAGTGGCTCTGTTCAGGGATTAGCCATACCTTAGCTGCCTCCATTAGGATCCCGTCTTGGGTCTCTACCAGTCCCTAAAAGCTACTTGAAGATGAGGCCTCTTTTTTTTTTTTTTTTTGAGACAGAGTCTTGTGGTGGTAAGTTCTTGGCTCACTCCAACTTCTGCCTCCTGGGTTCAGGTGATTCTCCTGCCTCAGCCTCCTGAGTAGCTGGGACTACAGGTACCTGCCACCATGCCCAGTAAATTTTTTGTATTGTTACTACAGATGGGGTTTCACCATGTTGGCTGATCTTGAATTCCTGACCTCAGGTAATCCACCTGCCTCGGCCTTCCAAAGTGCTAGGATTATAGGCATGAGCCACTGTGCTCAGCCCTAGAATGAGGCCTCTTCAAACTTGGCGGAACACAAAGCCTTGCTAATGCGCTGCCTGAATACTTCCAAACCCCTTGGTGGAGATATGAGGTTTCAGGAAGTACCTCAGACAAGATGGTAGGTCCCAGGCCTTCCACTCCCACCACCCTCAGAGAGGCTATGCATCCCTGTTTTGCATCCTGGATGGACTTCTGTGGAAGAGTTCCCTGAACTGAACAGACAGTCCCATAGCTAGAAGGTGGAAAGCCATGAGAAAAGAGGGTCTATGCTAAGGCCTGTCGAGGAGCCTGGCCATCTCCCCATGGCCCCTGGTGTCCAGTTCCCCTGCCCGGTCCCCACCTTTCTCATAGAGCTGGGTGCACCTGGGGCAGAGGCTGTAATCTCCAGACCACTCGACGTCCCAGTTCTTGCCTGGAGTCGCCCCACAGCTCTTACAGCGCACACAGGCTGAACAGATCTGGGGGAACAGGGCGATGTTAGGGGAAAGCCAGACACTGGGCTAGAGCAATGAATGGGAGATAGGCAAGGAGGAGGTGGGAGTATGCAGGAAGCAAACAAGGAAGGACGAGTAAGAGAAGAGACATGCAGAACAGACACGGAGGCGCAACAGGAGGAGGGTAGGAGTGGACACTGGACTACAGCAGGGGATTCTGAGCCCAGGAAACATGAGATTCATAAGCTCCTAAAACTACTCCACACAAATTCTGAATGTAAATTTGATCTACGTGAAATTATTGAAAAGAAAATGTTACCAATCAAATTCTCAAGAGGATCCCCAAACCCCCTCTCTTCCTGAGAGCCCCAGCCTAGAGCAAGTTTGGGGGTAGTGCTGTTAATTATTAGCGCCAAGGCAAGGGGGTGGACGTCATCTCTCACCCAGTGGCGCCGTTTGCGTGTGGCCCGGGTTGGGTAGCTGGGCCCCAGGCAGGCCGGGTGGTAAGCATGGCGGCAGCGCTCACACTCCAGGAGATGCTGTTGGATGTGGAGACAGAGATAGCGAAACCTGCTGGCACAGGGATGCCCTCACCTTCAGGCCTCCACCCATCCCAGCTGGCCCCTGGGCCCAAACCTTGGATCCGCGGCCTTTGCGTCCACAGACATGGCAGAACTTGCATCGACGGCAGCACCAGGTGTCGTGATGCTGGGGCAGAGGCCGCTCGGCCTCCTCCAGGCAAAATGGGTGGAAAGGGTCACAGCAGACTTGGCAGAACACCAGCTGGGGACAGGGAGCGGGGAGTGAATGATGGGTATAGCATGAGGCCTGAGGGCGAGGGGATGAGACCCAGCTGAGAAGGCCCAAAGGCCCACGGAATCAGGCCTTGACGGCCAACAGAGATCTGGGGGTCTGTGAAGAAACAAGGAGATCTAACCTCATGCAGTCCTTTGCTGGCACACAGCAAGCACACCATCGGGGGGCCCCCTGGCACGGAGGTGAGCACACTCAGGCCCCCCATCAGCCACACGTTCTCTAAATCACAATCCTCCTGGGGGAAGAGAGGACGCAGGATCAGAGGGCAGCCAGACATACAAGTCAGGCCCACCTGGCTTCTCTGGCACAGTCAACGAGGTTCTTCCAACCAGAGGCCCAGCGACCCGCCCCACTCAATGCCATACCTTAAAATCCACACGGACACGGTGCACACCATCAGGAGACTTCTGCTTTCCAGTCCAGCCATTGGGAAAAGAAGCAAAGGGGCCAGGAGCCAAAGCATCCTAGGGAGGAAGGGTTGGGGAGTTCAGAGCTGCCAGTCTGGCCACGATGCAGACTCCTCTTTACCGCCCTTCCCCCAGCCTACTGGAACCAGACCCTGATCCAGACCCCACTTTGCTTTCCAGACAGGCAAGGCCCGCCTCATCCCTCAGGGCCTGTCCTCTTGTGTGGACACACCATGACACTCAGGTGTGCCTGTCACTCTGACTTGCCAGGTAGCTCCTGGAGGGAAGGGGCTCTCGGAGCGGGCCGTGCTGACCTTGTCCAGGCGCCTTCGGGCCTTGAGCTGCAACACAGGCTGCAGGGTGGGTTTGCGGGGCCGGCTCTGCTCCTCAGGTTCTGGCAGTGGCAGCTCTAGGCAGGACACAATGTGCAGTGAGGTCCCTCCCCTTCCACACCCCTCTTCTACAACCCCAAATGTTACCTGGATTCCCAGGGCCTTCTTTAACTAACCAAGACCTGCCAGGACGACTCTTTTTCTTGTTTGAGACAAGACTGGAATGCAGTGGTGTGACCCACAGGCCACAGCAGCCTTGAACTCCCAGAACTCCTGCCTCAGCCTCCTGAGTAACTAAGACCACAGATGCATGCCACCACTTTTGCTTTTATAGAGACGGGGTTCCACTATATTGTCTAGGCTGGTCTTGAATTCCTGGGCTCAAGTGATCCTCCCACTTTGGCTTCCCAAAAGTGCTGGGATTACACATGTGAGCCACCGCACCAGATCTAGGATGACTCTTCAAGTCTCACTCATTAGGCTGAGAACCTCATAGGCCAGTTCTGTATGTCTACCCGAAAACTGCCTCCTTCTCTGCCCTCAGCCACCTTCTCTATCAGACTGACACAGCCCTGGGTCTGGTCTTGTTCCTTCCACTCAAGACATAGGACTAAATAAACGATCAAGAGAGAACATTGAGCAGTTCGCACCATTTTCTCGGGGTGTCCGACGACGAGGAGCAGGGGGGCCCCCGGGCTCCGAGTCATCCGAGTCCTCGAAGATATCATAGGAGGGTCGCTGTTTGACGCAGCGCCGGGCTGACTTGCGCTGCAGGAGGGAGTCCTGCTCCTCGGGCCCTGGGGGGGCCACCACCTCCTCCCGGGGCCCCCCAGCTCCCGCCCCCCGGCGTGGGCCTGGAGGACCAGGGGAGGCCTCAGGAGATTCATCGGAATCCCAGGGCAACAGCGTCTTCACTATCGTCCGGCCTGCGGGAACAGGGGACTTAGTAGGATTTGAGCGCAGCCAGGGACATGGGACACTGGGAGAGAAGCCAGAAAGAAGCAGGGCAGGGAATGAACGCGGGAGCTGTGAAAGCACATGACGGAAAAGACAAAGAAGGTGAGCTGCAAGGGAGGAGGGCAAAGAAACAGCTCCCTCCACAGCACATGGTTTTGAGAAGAAATGCTCCTTAAAGCTCGTCACCTTTTTTAGCCAGTCGTTCCATCTTCCGAGCCTCTATTTTGTCACACTTCCGGTATCTGGGGAGGGGAGCAGCACGTCACCAGGGTAGGGGACTGGTGGTCTGGGGGAAGAGAGGAAGCTCTCCACAAGGATGCCAACCCCACTGCTCTGGCCAGGCAGAAGAGGAGCGAGGTAGGAAGCCTAGAGGACCGACAAGCAGGGGAATGAAGCCACGCCCAGCTACTCACACACAGCACTGCTTCTTGGTGTTGGGGCCCCCAAACTTGGGCTTGTCTAGGCAGTTGACACACGACCCACAGTCCTGCACACGTAGGCAGCCCCGACAGTGTCCACAGCGAGCCATCCGCATCTTCTTGCCGTGATGGGAGGGCAGTGAGCGCCGGGGTGTGTGGGCCAGGGTCCCTGCAGATCCTGTGGGCTCTGAGTCTCCCCCAGGGCCTGCTGCCTCCACCTTTCCCCGCTGGGACCGTGATGGGACACTCTCAGTCTCAGACGCCGATGATGTATCTACAGCAAGAGACAAGGAGGAGGGCATGGAGCCATAAAGCCACCAGGCCTTCTACCTCACTTCCCTGCTTCCCCACAATCTGCCTCTCGCTTTTTCACAGCAACAAGTTCCTAGTGCTCCCAGACGAAGCTGCTGTAGGACCTAGTGCTCCAGCCCACTCGCCACCTAACCCCCAGCGCCTGACTTGGCTCCCTCTCTCCTAGGCTCTTGGGTGCATGTCACCCAAGTGTGGAGTCATCCCAAACCTGACATGGCTGTCCAGTCTCCCCACCTACCCTCTGTGGCGAGGTCCTGCCGATCTCGTAGAGGGAGGGCACTGAGGCGAGGGACATCTTCAGGCACCATGGCCCGGGCCTGACCCAGGGCCACAGCAGCATGACGGCAGACATGTTTAATTCGGGGACCTTGCACAGGGGACTCGGGACCCTGGGAGAGATATCGGGAATGTGTGTGAGATATCGGCAGCTGCTGCTTGTGCTCCCACAGCCCTGCTCCTCCTGCCAGCCTTCTTCAGGGCCCTCGTCCCGATGCATACCGAGGGCCGCTCTCTCTTAGCTTCCATCGACTCATCCTCTGACCGGACAGGGCCTCTGTCGGAGATCTGCTTGACAGCCCCGACCACCTCCTCCATCTGCCCTCCAGGGCTCAGCTGGCAGGAAATGAACAGGGTCAGGGGCTGGATTGTGAAAAAAGATAGGAACAGGGGGCAGAGCGTGGTGGCTCATGCCTGTAATCCCAGTACTTTGGGAGGCCATGGCGGGCAGATCACAAGATCAGAAGTTCGAGATCAGCCTTGCCAATATGGAGAAACCCCATCTCTCCTAAAAATACAAAAATCAGCTGGGTGTGGTGGCGGGCACCTATAGTCCCAACTACTGAGGCAGGAGAATCGCTTGAACCCCGGGAGGCGAAGGTTGCAGTGAGCCAAGATCACACCACTGCACTCTAGCCTGGACAACAGAGCAAGATTCCATCTCCAAAAAAAAAAAAAAGGAAGAAGAAGAAGATAGGGATAGGGAACTAGCATAGAGAAGGATTGAGGCTGGGGAGGAACACAGGAAGGTGAGGGATCAGGGAAAGGCTGGTTCTGAGGGTTCCCCACAATGCTGTAAGGTGTCCAAGGAGGTGGGACGTTAGGGGGCTGCAGACAATGGAGGCTGGATGGATGGGTGTGCAGCTGGGCCCAAGCACCATACTCACTGGCATGGAAGCTGCCACCTTCTGCTGCTGCTGCTGGTCAATCTTGAATAGCTGCACTTTGGCTCTCTTGAGAAGGCTGAACATTTTCTCCTCTACCCCAGACAGTGGCAAGGAACCCAGGCCAGAAATGCGAGCTTTTTCCAGGGGAGGCATCTGCTGTGGTGACGGTGGTGGCTGCAGCTGTGGCTGTGACTGCAGTGGCGGTAGTGCCTGGGGCAGGAGCTGGGTTTGCAAGGCCTGCAGGGGCTGCAGTAGCTGAGCCTGAGGTTGTGGCCCGTTGCTCAGAGCTGGGGCCCCATGAGGGGACACCTCGGCCTTAACAGGAGTGGTGACCACAGGGGCGAATCGAGGCAGGCTGAGGTGGTTGGTTCGGCCCACTGCCCGAGGCTCAGGCTCAGCTGGAGAGTCATCGGCGGGAGGAGGCTCTGGCTCAGGGGCTTCAGGAGCCCCAAGAGGAGGAGGAGTAAGCACCGATTCGTAGATCTTCAGGTGAGCTTCGCTTGGGGTAAACTGAGGGGCCCGAAGGAGTAGGGGCCTCCGGGAGGAGGTGGCAGGAACAGGGGGTGGGGAAGGGACCGGGGCAGGTGGGGGGGCTGGGGGAGGAGGGGGCAGCTCCCGGGTCAGTGAGGTCCAGCGAAATGTGGGTTCCCTTAGGATGGACCGTCTCTTTTCAGGGAGAGGGACTGGGGCAGATGGAGGAGTTGGGGCACGTGGTGGAGACGGGGCTGGTGCTGGTTCCTGGGGAGCAAGTGGGGAGGTGGCAATGGGAGGTCGCAAGACAGGTGAGACCTCCACCTTTGGGGGTTTGGGGGGGTCTTCATCCATAAATCGCCGGGGTGTCTTGATGACACGGGAAGAGCGGGCACTCACCACAGGCATAATAAACTGCCGGATATTCTTCAGGAAGGTGGTGCTTTTGGGGGCCACGGTGGGACTGTCCTCTGGAGGGCCTCCCGTGGCGGTGCTGGGAGTTGGAGTGGGAGGAGAGGTGCCCTCTGGCCCTGCACGAGCAGCTTCCCGCTCCGCCCGCTGGCTTGGAGTCAGGGGAGGCCGGCCCCTCTTCCTGGAGCAGGTAGCTGGGACCACAGGAGGAGGGGATTCTTCCTGCTCCTCTTGGGGAGGAGGCTGTGGAGGGGATGGCAAGGGTGGTGGAGACACTGGGGGTGGTGGAGGAGGGCAGAGTGGGGGTGGGGGTAGAGGAGATATCAAGGGGGGTGGGAGGGGTGGAGGTGAAGGGGCTGGAGGAGTCGGAGGTGGCGGTGGCAGCTTTGCCTCTTCCTTGTCCATGGCTGGCATCATCTCCCCAGCTACAGCTCTTTCTTCCTTCTCTTTTCCCTCCTTGTCTTTTTCCTCTTCTTCCTTCTCCTCTTTCTCATCATCCAGCTTCTGCTCCTGCTTTTTCCAGCAAGGGCTCCCTCCCTGTCCAGATCCAACTCTTCTTTGGGGGGCATCCTGCCAACTTTCCTCATTTTGACCTTGACCCTGACCCGATTCGAGTCCCAAGGACAACTGTCCCATCTTCACTTTTTTGGCCCTTGAAACAAACTTGATCACAAAGGGGAGCCCACCTCGGCCTCGGCCCCTGCCTCCACGGCCTCCGCGGCCTGACTGTCCTCCACGCTTGGGGGTCCCAGGTCCTGGGCCAGGCCCCTCCTTGCACTTCCAGCTGCCAGTTTGGTGTTTCACTGGAACCACAGGAGGTGGGGGCTCAGGTTTGGGGATTGTCACAGCTGCTTCCGCCAACATTACTGCTTGTTGCTTCCTCCTGCAGGGACCTGCTGGCCGTCCTGGGGGCCGTCCCCGAGACCGGCGGGGGGTGGAGGGCTCACACGTCCGGCTCCGGGGTGCTGGGGGTGCCTGGGCCCGCCGGAGAAGTTCAGTCAGTGCCTGCACCATCCGTTCTGTGCCTTCCTCACCCCGTTTCCGGGCAGGGGTCTTTGGGGGGGTAGGAGCCACATCTGCTAGGCGAGGAGGAGGAAGGGGGGTCGTCTTATGCTTGCGACCCCGACCTCGGGGCGCTCGACCTAAAAGGAGAATAGGTGTGGGGAGATGGATCAAGCCGGCCCTGCAGACCAAGGAAGGCGCTCCAGGAGGGCAGGGACTAAGTCTTGCTTGTGTGTTTCCCCCACTGCCCAGCCTAGCTTGGACTCTGAACACAGAACACACTCGGCAACTGACAGAGACTAGCTCAACAGGGAAGAGCTGACATGAAGGGTGAGGATAAATTCCTGTGACTCTACAGAGGTGGAGTTCCCCCGTCACTCACCTCGCTGGGATCGGAGCGCAGAGCGCAGGGAACTGGGGACCACATCTTCATCTGAATGAAAACCCTGAAACTCCTGATTTAGGGGACCAGGGGTGGAGGGGAGAAACAGCAGTCAGTGCCAAAGCCCCCGGGCCACCTCAGGTATCGAGGAATATCCCCAGTTCCCACTTAGCATACCCATTCTTATTTTAAAAGATTGAAAAAGGCTCAAAGGTCAAGGGGAGTAAAAGACAGGGTCTCTCCCTAGGGCTGCAGGCACCAGATATTTCCAACCCCGATCCCCAGTGCCGGACCACACCAGCACAGCCAAAGCCGTGGTTCACTGGCCCAGGAAAGAAGACGACAGGGTCTCCTCTGGGAAGGCAGCAGGCCTAACTCAGATTCCAACTCAGGCCAAAGCGGGACCTCCACAGACACCCTTTCGGGGCACGACTTCTTTCTGAATTAAATTGGGAACAGGGGTCCGCAAGTGGAGAGGCAGGGAGAGCATCAGATGCCTTTTGCACAGGTTCCACTGCCAACTCTCAGGTGGTTATTAACTGTCCTGGGTAACGCAACCCCCACCTTCCTGCCTGTTCTGAAAGGCTGGGGAGAAATCCTAAGCTGAGGTCTGACCTGCGAGAGTGCCCAGTCCCAGTCCGGGCCTTCATCCCACTCCTGTTCAACCGGAGCCCCAACAAGATGCCCTCCACCACTGCACCTGAGATGCCAAGAGGAAGTGGGCCCTGGAGAAACCAGGAGGTTTCGAGGCCCGGCGGGGCGGCCCACAGGTAAGAGCCCAGACAGCTCCAGTCCGTTCGCCAAGGCCACGCTGCCGCTGTCAACCACCACTGGCTGGAGATGCAGTACCCACTGCCTCCTCGCCCAAACCTCCACTGCCCTAGCTTTGCCAGCTGCCGAAAAGCATCGGCCCAAGACACTTCAACAGGACCGGCATCGGGCGCGACTGCCCGGCTGCAGCCGGGGCTTCTCTACCCACTTCCAGAGGCCCTTTCCCCCGGAAGCTGCATGCAGCCTCCCTCCCTCCGTGCCTCGTCTTTCCGAAGGAACCCTGAGAACCCGGCCTGCCCACGCCGCCCCCGGGGCAACCCAGACCCCTGGAAGCCCCGGCCTCCGCCCCACCCGGCGCCGGGGACGCCTCCGACCGCCTCACCTCCTCGTCGGATTCCCCGTCACTGCTCTCCTCTTCCAGCAAGCAGCCCCGGCTCGAGCCCCAGCCCCGGCCCCGACCCCGGCCCCGGCCCCGCTGGACCCGCGGGCCGGCCCACAGGCGGCGGAGCCGGCGCAGGCCCCGGCGGAGCCCCAGCAAACGGAGCAGGGCCGTGTCCTCCCCAGGCTCGGCTCCGCCCGGCCCCGTCGCGCCACTGCCTCGCCGCAGAGCTACCCGCACTCTTTCGGCTCCGTTGCCCCGTCCGCCGCGGCCCCCGCCCCCGCAGGCGCCCCGCGGCCGGCCTGGGAAGCGGCCCCGCGCGGAGCCAGGCCCGGGGCAACTGCCGCCGCCCGCCGCCGCCGCCATCTTGGCACCGTGAGAGGGGCCGGGGAGGCGGGGGGAGGGGCGGCCCGTGCGCAGGGGCGGGGGGAGGGGAGAGAGCGGGGGCGGGGCGGGGCGGCCGCGGCGCACGACAACAACCAGCGCCGCCGCTGGGCCGCCGGGGGCCGGGGGCCGAGGCGGCCACGCGCGGGGCACCACGGGAGCGTGAGTCCGCGGCCGGCCGGCGCCCTCGGACCGCGCCTGGGGAGCACAGACCCCGCGTCGCCGCCGCAGAGGGGCGAGCCGCGGGGGCCTCCGGGAAATGTAGTCCGGACGCCTCGCTTCTTTCTCCGGCAACCAGGGCGCGAGAGCAGGGACTGCGGGGGTTCCCGGCCAGGACCCGGAAAGCGGGTTGCGGGACCTCCGGGAGGTGTGGTCCTCGCCCCAGGCTCCTCCCATTGTTCTTGGCTAGGCCGGCGAACCGCGTGGACTACCACTCCCAGGATGCCGCGGGCTCGGGCCCCGGGATCCCGAGGCCCTGGGAAATGCAGTTCGCGGCTGTTGGAGGCGTGGGCTGGAGAAGGAGCGGTGGAAAGCACAGTTAGTCTCGGTTCCAGGCGCGACCCGGCAGCAGTTCGGCACGGCGTGGAGGGAAGACGCCGGAGAGGCCGCGGTCTCGGGGTCAGTGTGCTCCAGGAGAGTAAGCAGGTGGCCGAGAGCAAGGTCGGAGCACGCGTTCCTCTCCCACCCTGGGCCGAGCGCGCCCAGATCAGACTCCACGCCGTGGATTGCAGTGGAAGGGGCGAGTGACTTGCGGTCGCACAACCGTCACCAGCCCAGGACCTGCCGCAAGGTGTACCCGGACACCGAGCCCTCGCGGCCGGCTGTCTCCGGGGAAGGATGGGGCGCCTTGGGGTTGGAGGAAGTGTCTACTCCGTTGGACCACCAGGGGCCGCTACAGGACAAGGGGCGTGGGCGGGGGTGTGCACAGACTAAACTCGGCTTTCTAGTCCTGAAGGGAGAACACAGGAAACTCTTTATTATGCTGATGCGATCGACAATCCTCCTACTGTTAACCTTCGCTCCTGCACACTTCAGTGCCCTCACCCTGTAGGGCTCGCTGGCCTGGGCTTCTGCGACCCGTGATCGTCCGGGAGAGGGCACTCGGCGCCCTTTCTGGGGCGGAATTTGCTAGGCCGCTGTAGCAGCGGTGCCAGGTCAGAAGCCGAGCTGGCCGGGTTTTCGTTCTTTAATTGGACTCTTGGCTGAGACGCTACCGACACCCCGTTAGGTGGTGGAGGAAGGGGGACAACAGAGAGAGGTCGAGGGCCGGGACGGTCTCGTGGAGGAGTAGAGGAAGGTGGAGCGGATGGTCCATCCGGGCGGGAGTTGGTTGGGCGAGTGGCCGCGCATGTGCGCTTGCATGGAAGCCAGGCTGGGACAGCCGGCCCCGCACAGGGGGCAGCGGTATGGAGCAGCCCCGTGCGTCCGCAGATGCTTGGTCATGGCCGAGAAGTCCCGGGAGCGCTGAGGACAAAGGCTACAGGAGAAGGGCTTCTCTCCTGGGGGAGAAGCGGAGGCCGGTGAAGGAGGGAAGAAGGGGGCAAAAGCTGGCCAAGTTAGGGGGTACATGGGGCCACGGGGAGAGGGGATTGCGCAGGAACTGGGCACGCAGGGAGAGACTCGGGAGCGGAGTTGGAAAGAAAGCCGACAGTTCACACAGGGCAGGGCGCCCATACCTGTGTGGACTCGGTAGTGCGTCTCCATCTGATGCTTGAGTGAAAACCTCTTTCCACAGACAGAGCACGCATAGGGCCGAGATCGAGCAGGAGGGGCCGGGGGAAGGTGCGGGCGAGGTGGGCAGCCTGCCTTGCCCTCATGACCTCCACAGGTTGCAAGTACACCTGTGGGGACAGAGAATGCAAAGGAGGGCAGGGCCAGGGACCCAGCGCCAACTCAACTGTACCATTCAGGCAAGAAATCAAGGGCTACAGGGGCTGAAGCACGAGTTCCCCCGCCCCACTCACCTGTATGCCCCTGATCAGACTCTTCCATCTCCCCAGGGCTGAGCTGTGTGGGGCCCTGGGGGAGGGAACCTAGAAGGAACGGAGGGAGGTAGATGGCGGCCCTGCTCAACCTGGACTCCTGGGCCCCACCCCAGAGAAGAGACCATGTTGCAGGTGTATGCAGGACAGCTTCGGGCTTACCTGGGGTGGGGCTGGAGGAGGCCAACTGGTTCTGGCTCCAAAGCCCTTTGGGGGCATTTAGGGACAGTGGGATCCTGGGATGGGGTGGGGAAGAGTTATAGCCTTGGCTAAACCTGGGAGCCTGACCCCTTGCTGAAGAGGGCATGTCCCAAGACCTCCCAGGGGCTGGGCTTTGGCATGCCCTGTGGTAGCAGCTTCTTGTCCCATCCCCAGCTCAGGAACTGTGCATTAGAGATCCGGCGCCCTTCCACCCAGCAGGCCTGCCCCTCCTGGGCCATGCCCTCCCAGCCTGGAGAGAGCGCACTAGGCCCTCCACTCACCTGTGGTCCTGCCAGACCTCCTGCCAGGCTCCAGTGGTCGGGGCGCTGTGGGAGAAGGGAGTGCCATATCTAGGTGGCACCAGCAGGATGCTCCACAGGGCAGGCTGGCCCCCCACCAGCCAAGGGGCCTCAGCCCACCGGGGCCTGGGGGTGACACTGGTTTGGGGGAAGTCTGCTAGGGGAAAGGGGCCAGGGAGCTCCCACAGACTCTCCTCGGAGCCCCCTGGATTCTCCCTCACCCACATGAGCACTCCTTGCTTCCCATCTGCTCCCCTGCGGCCAACAGGGGCTTGGAGGCGGTTCTCCTTTGACCTCGTCTGCTCCCCCTGAGCCTCCTGCGTTGTTCCTGCCTTCTCCGAGCTGCCTCTTGGTGGTGCCTGCTTGTGCAACGTCTGTTCTCTCCCACCAGTTCGAGAAGCCTGCTCTGGTTTCTGCTTCTGGTCCCCCAGTTCTCTCTCAGGATTCCCGGAGGGTTTCTCTGGCTCCTCCTGGTGTTTCTTCAGGCCTGGATCTGGCTCTTTAGCTCTGTCTCCTCGAGCCCTTTGGCATGCCTCTTCCAGGGACTGTACCCCTAAGGCCCTGGCCGCCTCCTCAAGGGGTCCTAGCTCCTCAGGCCGCAGCTCTACACTCTCCCCATACACAAAGTGCAGGAGCTGGGCAAAGGTGGAAGTGCCGATGCCGTCTCCCAGAGCCCAGTGGCCCCTGCGGCCCAGCTGCTGGCTGACACCTGCTAGCACCAGACTGTGGGCGGGGAACTCCTGGCTCCCTACGGTGATCAGGGTATCACATAGTGCTGGCCGGAGCCTGGCTGCTAGCTGTACCAGCCGATCAGAGCCATAGGGGCTGGGCAGTCTTATGGGGGGCAGGGGCATTGTGCCTTGCTTGGGAACCAGTCTCAGAGGCTCTAAGAGAAAGGCCACAGTGTGAGGTCCATGGTTGAAAGGGGAGGGAGGAACATCTCATCTCAAGCCTGTGGATGTGAGGGGAGAGAGTATGAGTTGGTGGTCCTAGATCAGAGCCCTCTGTCCTGAGTGAGCAAACAGAGTAACCCAAGAGAGGATTGGAGCTTATCTGGAATCATAATGGGTAGGCATGGTGGCGAGAGAATGGAAACTAGACCAAATTCAGGACTTACAGAGCAAGGGCCAGGCAGTTAACAGAAATACCTAGTAGTGGGTTTAAGACAGGCATACGGGACGTCTGCCAGTTAGCAGTCTCTGACGTAAAGATAGCAGATACTGCCACTTCTGCTTCTCCAACCCCCTCCGCAGGGAAACACCTCTGTGCAAGCCAGGCTTTCCTCATTCCAGAGAAGAGGATCATCACAAAACCCAGCCAACCCTGGCACTAAGGGATGGAGCACGACACAGTGTCACAGGAGAGCTTAGAGAGCTAGTGGGTCCTCCCCGACAAGCCCACCGCACAGGAAAGGCAGAGAGAGCAGCATGATAGGGGACCTGGCTGCAGGAGCGAAGGCGCTAAGGCATCCAGCAATCATCGGCCTGAAGCTGAAGCTTCTAGAACACATCCTCAGGGAAGGAACCAGACATTCCCATCCAGAGAATGAGGAAAACAGGTGCAGAAGCCACAGGAGAGGACCCTCCAATGATGGAGAGAGGTTTTGGAGAATGGACCCCTGGGGAAATGGGAGGAAGGGATGGACCTGGAAACAGGGAGGCTGTTTCTGCTCAAGATTCGGATAAGGAGATGGTTTAATTTGTTTTTCATTAGACAAAAAGTGAAGAATAGGGAGACCACACCCAACAAGGCAGGAGTTTCTCACACATCAAAACCACCACATTGGCTTTTAAGAAGAGAGCTGGGAACCCAGATACCAAGAGAATCAGAACCCAAATGTCTTAGCACCCAGCAGGCAGAGTCCTAGGGGCAGGCTCCCTGAGCAGGGGCCCTTGTTGGAGGGAGGGCTACATTTGGACACCTCAGGGAGAGGGCTCCAGGTTGGCAGGGAAGGGACAGAGAGTTGTGATGGGAAGAAAGCCTCAGCTGGGGAGAAGCCATCACTCACCACTTGTAGCTTGCTTCAGGACACCGCATGCTCTGAACTGCTGTTGGGGCTCCTGGGGCCCCCCTGGAGCTAGCCCCGCCCCTGACCTCACAGGCCTCCATTGGATGTCCCAAGTATCAGTCTGCCAACATCCCCCCGAGGGGGTGGGGTTTTCTAACCCTGCCTCTGCCTTCTGCCTGCAGGAGAGACCACCCCCTCTGCTTCCAGAATGCACACATTCTACCCCTAGCCTCCTGTCTCCTCACTTCGTTTGTGAACTCCTAGAGTCCAAGAAGTGCAATTGTGGCAGCAAGACCTTGGGATCCTCAGACCTGCCTTTGAATTTCATCTCTGCCACTTACTAGTTGAGTCATATCGGGCAGGTCACTTCTCTGGGCCTCAGTAACGTCATGCATGAACTAGGGATAATCTCTGCTTACCTCATTTGGAGGTGGGGGTGAAGATGAAGTGACATGACGAATATGAACGTGGTTTGTAAGTACACAGTAACATTCAGTGGTGTGGTGCTTTCTCAGAGATGACAGCAGACCGCACAGCTGTTTCTGCTACCCCAGAAGGAAAAAGGACTGAAACATTTGGATCCCAAGAATAGGGCGGAGGAGCCAGAAGCTGGCCTCCTCCCTCTCCCTGACTTGGTACAGGGAAGCCTCACTTGCTGGTTCGGAATGACCCATGTCACCTGGGGGGCTGGGTGCGTGAGTGACTCAGATCCTCCCATCAAGCTCTGAAAGGGGCAACCCCAGGAAGGACCTGTGGTGGTCTTCGAAGTGAAAACCTCCTTTTCTTGGGCGGATGACAAATGTCATTTCTCTGAAATCAGGACTTGGGTTTCTTTCACTTCCTGCCCAAGGGGTCAAGGTCCCCAGAGGTTTCCCCTCTTTTCACACTTCAGCACTCTTTAATATCTAGGGAAGGGATGAGGTCTGAGAGGCTCAAGTTTCTTTTTCTGTTTGTCATTATTCTGTTATCCCTGATGCTATAGCAGAATTTTCATTTATCGAACAAATGTTGATGACACATTTCTTTTGAGACGGGGTCTTGCTCTGTTGGCCAGTGGTAGGATCACGGCCCACTGCAGCCTTGGCTTCCTGGGCTCAAGTGATCCTCCCACCTCTGCCTCCTGAGTAGCTGGGACTACAGGTTTGAGCCACCATGCCTAGCTAATTTTTAATTTTTGGTAGAGACAGGGGTCTCACTATGTTACCCAGGCTGCTCTTGAACTCTTCGGCTCAAATGATCCTCCTGCCTTGGCCTCGCAGAGTGCTGGGATTACAGGCGTGAGCCACCGTGTCCAGCAGATAAAGCATTGATGATATGTGCCTGGCATATCATATATGCAGCAAATGATGGAAGATAAACAAGTCAGGCACTGGTAGGCTACTCTGGTTCCCCACAGGCTTCTCTTAAGGGAGGAGGATCTAAGAGTCCCAGTCCCCTCCTAGACCCAAATATTGTCTCTCACTCCCATTTCTCCCTTTGGCTCCAGGACCCCCAAATGTTGAGAGCAATCTCCCACTCTCCAGGCCCACCACACCTTCCCTCTTATTCTAGCATGGGTGTGGGCGGGTGTTAACCCTTCCTAGATCAGACAGGGTGTGTCAATGGGTGAGGCTGGTGGAGGGGCAACAGGGTGGTAAGAGGGGAAGATGAGTCAGAATGAAAGGGAAAATGCAAATGTGAGAGCCGTGTTCATCTGCTACTCTGAACGTTAAGTATTTTCCATTTCTAAGCTTTCTAATTCCTCACACCACCACACCCAGGGACTTGTTAGACACCCATCTAGAAGACAGAAAAGCATCAATCCCTCTGATATGTACGGGCACAGAGGGAAACACCCTTCCTCCAACACAGAAATAAGAGTCCCTCAAGACAAGGAAGAAGTGTGGAAAGCCCTGAGAGACCAGCCCCCAGGATAGAGGAAGGGTATAGGGGTCTGGACAATTACATCGTCACCCATCTGAGTTTGGCCTCCTGGCTTCCCAGCCCCATGTCATGCGCCTGTGACTCAGCTCCCCCACTGGTTTGCTCTTTGATCAAGAGAGTTGGAGCTTGCTCAAAGGGCAGCAACCTGTGTAAGCCAAATGTAGTACCCAGGGAGCATCAGTGGGCTTTCGGGGAACCTAAAAGCGGGGAGGGGCAAGGGGACTCCCCTTTCAGTGAACAAAAGCCCTCAATAATGGGGAACCCCACATAAGGATATCCCCTTAGAGACGGCCTTCTTTGAGTTATCTCCAGGGCCCTCTGCACTGCAGCCCCTATGCTGATGACACTCAGCCCTTCTCTACCCTCTCCCTGCGTTCTTGACAGTGTAACCCAAGCCATCCTGCACAGATGGCAGAATCAGACAGCACTTTGACTTGGAAGAGTAAGGACACTGCTGGTGCTGTTCTGATGTTGTCATTGGTTTTTTTGCTTTATGAAGCAGAATCATGTTCTGTCACCAAGCTGGAGTACAATGTTACCATCTTAGCTCACTGCAACTTCTGCCTCTGTGTTCAAGTGATTCTTGTGTCGCAGCCTCCCAAGTCGCTGGGATTATAGGCACACACCATCACACCTGGCTAATTATTGTATTTTTAGTAGAGATGGGGTTTTACCATGTTGGCCAGGCTGGCCTCGAACTCCTAGCCTCAGATGATCCACTGCTGGGATTACATGCATGAGCCCTCTCCTGGCATGTTGTTGCTGTTCTTTATTTTTTATTTTTTTGAGATGGAGTCTCACTCTGTCACAAAGGCTGGAATGCAGTGGCGTGATCTCAGCTCACTGAATCTCTGCCTCCTGGATTTAAGTGATTCTCCTGCCTCAGCCTCCCAAAGTGCTGGAATTACAGCCGTGAGCCACTGTGCCCGGCCCTGATGCTGTTCTTAAAAATTCTCCCCCTCCCTTGGGCCGGGCGCGGTGGCTCAAGCCTGTAATCCCAGCACTTTGGGAGGCCGAGGCGGGTGGATCACAAGGTCGAGAGATCAAGACCATCCTGGTCAACGTGGTGAAACCCCGTCTCTACTAAAAATACAAAAAATTAGCTGGGCATGGTGGCACATGGCCTGTAATCCCAGCTACTCAGGAGGCCGAGGCAGGAGAATTGCTTGAACCCAGGAGGCGGAGGTTGCGGTGAGCCGAGATTGCGCCATTGCACTCCAGCCTGGGTAACAAGAGCAAAACTCCTTCTCAAAAAAATAATAAATAAATAAATAAATTCTCCCCCTCCCTAGACTCAAAAGCCTTCCCCACTTTCCTCTTTCTGGGCAGAAATCCAAGCAGCTTGCATTGCCTCTGGGATCCGTCCACCCTAGCTAGGGGTCCAGGTGAGAGATGTCACCGGCCCAGGTCAGGCAGTTGAGATGGAACTTGAGAGCCTCCAGGCTGCAGAAGGCACCAGAGAGATACCAACGTGAAACTCCCCATGAAGACGCACAGTTCGATGGGGAAAGAGAAGACTGTGGAACGCACAGAAAATGACACTGGGCATCGGTTGCTATCAGTACATTCTCTGCTAATCAATCAGCTTTTATTGTGACGCCTCTAGCTCCGCTCATAAGGCCGGAAAGCCAGCAGCAGTTTAAAATGTTCAAGTGATTCTTCTGCCTCAGCCTCCCAAGTAGCTGGGATTACAGGCACCTGCCACCACGCCTGGCTAAGTTTTTGTATTTTTAGCGTAGAGATGGGGTTTCACCATGTTGGCCAGAGTGGTCTCGAACTCCTGATGTCAGGTGATCCACCCACCTGGGCCTCCCAAAGTGCTGGGATTACAGGCATGAGCCACTGTGCCCAGCCTAATACTCCTATTACTGAATAAAATTTGAAATCTGATTTTTTTTTTTTTTTTTTTTTTTTTTTTTTTTTTTTTGACACAGAGTCTTGCTCTGTCACCCAGGCTGGAATGCAGTGGTACAATCTTGGATCACTGCAACCTCCACCTCCTGGGTTCAAGTGATTCTCCTGCCTCAGCCTCCTGAGTAGCTGGGATTACAGGTTTGCACCACCACGCCTGGCTAAGTTTTTGTGTTTTTAGTAGAGATGGGGTTTTGGCTGGGTGTGGTGACTCAGGCCTGTAATCCCAGCACTTTGGGAGGCCAAGGTGGGTGGATCACAAGGTCTGGAGTTCGAGACAAGCCTGGCCAATAAGGTGAAACCCCACCTCTACTAAAAATACAAAACTTGGCTGGGCGCGGTGGCTCACGCCTGTAATCCCAGCACTTTGGGAGGCCAAGGCGGGTGGATCACGAGGTCAAGAGATCGAGACCATCCTGGTCAACATGGTGAAACCCTGTTTCTATTAAAAATACAAAACATTAGCTGGGCATGGTGGCACGTTCCTGTAATCCCAGCTACTCGGGAGGCTGAGGCAGGAGAATTGTTTGAACTCAGGAGGCGGAGGTTGCAGTGAGGCGAGATCGCGCTATTGCACTCCAGCCTGGGTAACAAGAGCGAAACTCCGTCTCGACAAAAAAAAAAAAGCCGGGCGCGGTGGCTCAAGCCTGTAATCCCAGCACTTTGGGAGGCCGAGGCGGGTGGATCACGAGGTCGAGAGATCGAGACCATCCTGGTCAACATGGTGAAACCCCGTCTCTACTAAAAGTGCAAAAAATTAGCTGGGCATGGTGGCACGTGCCTGTAATCCCAGCTACTCAGGAGGCTGAGGCAGGAGAATTGCCTGAGCCCAGGAGGCGGAGGTTGTGGTGAGCCGAGATCGCGCCATTGCACTCCAGCCTGGGTAACAAGGGCGAAACTCCGTCTCAAAAAAAAAAAAAAAAACAGCTGGGTGTGGTGGCATGTGCCTATAGTCCCAGCTACTTGGGAGGCTGAGGCAGAAGACTCACTTAAACCCAGGAGGCAGAGTTTGCAATGAGCCGAGATTGTCCCACTGCACTCCAGCATGGGCGACAGAGCAAGACTCTGTCTCAAAAAAAAAAAAAAAAAAAAAAAATTGGGGAGGGGTTTCACCATGCTGGCCAGGCTGGTCTCGAACTCCTGACCTTGTAATCTGCCCACCTTGGCCTCCCAGAGTGCTAGGATTACAGGCATGCGCCACCGTGCCCAGCCTGAAATCTGATATTTCTTTTTTTTTTTTTTTTGAGACGGAGTTTCGCTCTTGTTACCCAGGCTGGAGTGCAATGGCGCCATCTCGGCTCACCGCAACCTCCGCCTCCTGGGTTCAGGCAATTCTCCTGCCTCAGCCTCCTGAGTAGCTGGGATTACAGGCACGTGCCACCATGCCCAGCTAATTTTTTGTATTTTTAGTAGAGACGGGGTTTCACCATGTTGACCAGGATGGTCTTGATCTCTCGACCTCGTGATCCACCCGCCTCGGCCTCCCAAAGTGCTGGGATTACAAGCTTGAGCCACCGCGCCCGGCCTGATATTTCTTATTCTTACTGATAGGCTTGACCAATGGAACATTGATGGGTAAATGTGCAAGGGGCTCGGGGCACAGCCTGGCTGCAAAGTCAGAGGTTCCCATAAATCCTGTATCATGAATTTCTTGAGGCACAACCCAGGTTAATGTAAGAATGCCAACATAGCAACACAAATACTAATTCTCCTAAAATATTGTAATGAAAATCAAACCATTAGAATAGACCAATGAGAGGGATGATCATTTGTTTTGTGAAAAAGCTCTCCCTCTATTTCACTTATTTTAAATATCAAGGCTTCTTCGCAAGCAAAGTTGAATAAGATTCAATTTAGAAAAGTTCTGTGAACTCACCACTCTTCCCATGAACCCATCTCTTTCCACAACTGAGGGTGGTTAAATTCCCCACAGCATTTTATATGGATTAAGAGTGATTATCCAAATCTTACATAAACTTTAAAGATGTTCACTCTTTCTAGTTAAGTACATCCAAGACTTCCAGAAAAGAGACACCACAAGCAGTTAATTAGTTCCCTTTTTCCCTTAAATCTGTGCTCTATGTGACCCAAGAACCAGATATAATCATGCCCAGGTGAGCTGAATCTAGATCAGGCGTCCCCAAACTACGGGCCCATGGGCTGCATGCAGCCCCCTGAGGCCATTTATCCGGCCCCCTGCCGCACTTCAGGAAGGGGCACCTCTTTCATTGGTGGTGAGAGGAGCACAGTATGTGGTGGCCCTCCAACGGTCTGAGGGACAGTGAACTGGCCCCCTGTGTAAAAAGTTTGCGGACACCTGATCTAGATCATAGAGACCCCCCTCATAGCACACCTTTTGTGGATTAACTGGAAAAAGAACTAGACTAGAAGTCAGAAAACAGGTTCAGCTGCATCCATTCACAATGAATGGCCCCTTTCTTTCTTTCTTTCTTTTTCTCTTTTTTTTTTTTTTTTTTTTTTTTGAGATGGAGTTTTGCTCTTGTTGCCCAGGCTGCAGTGCAATGGTGCGATCTCGGGTCACTGCAACCTCCGTCTCCCGGGTTCAAGCGATTCTCCTCCTCAGCCTCCCGAGTAGCTGGGATTTCAAGCAGGTGCCACTATGCCCAGCTAATTTTGTATTTTTTAGTAGAGACTGGGTTTCTCCATGTTGGCCAGGTTGGTCTCAAACTCCTGACCTCAAACGATCTACCTGCCTCGGCCTCCCAAAGTGCTGGGATTACAGGCATGAGCCACCGCGCCCCGCCCCTACATAACCTTTGGAGAGCCACAGGCCTCTCCTTTCAGTCGCTAGATCGAGGCTCAGTCCTGAGACCCCTGATCACCTCTCATCGTCCAGAGGCCATACCTCAGGGCCAGTTACAGAGCTAAGGGCCTCCAACTTCCCCACAACACCCTTCCAACTTAGGCTGGCCTCGGGGGCCATGGGCCAACACGGAAGGCAAGCTGGCTTGGCCTCTGCCAATCCTAGGCCTAAAGGCGGCCAGGAGGCCGCACTTCCCAAGGGCTAAAGCCCTTAACCCGCACTTCCCAGTCCTCACTGCGGCCACTCAAGCACCCATACCCTAGCTTTCCCTGGGCCCGGCCCAAGCCCAAATAAAAACCATGGCACTCACCTGCCCGGCCCGCTCCTTCTTCCCTTTCAGCCTCATGCACACTCAGGACGGCCCGAATGGCCGTTAAAAGTGGGGAGTGGAGCGAGGCCAGGGGCGCGAGGCCCCAGCATGTGATCACTCCTGGGTCCTGAAGCGGACGCTGATTGGCTGCTGCTCGGGCCGCACTCTGCAGCTCAGGCCCGCTGCGCGCGCGGGGCAGCCTGGGAGGCACCTAGGACAGCGCCACTCCCGAGCGGACCCGCAGCCGATTGGCTGTGATGGGGCAGGGCCTTGAGTCTTACTGATCCATAGGCTTCAGGCTTCTTAGGCTGAGATTTCATTGACCTCCAGCCGGGCCCCAGAGTTGATCTGCCGCGGAGTCTGTCCTTCCCCATTCTCTACAGGAAGACACTGGACCCTGATCCTCCTTCACCTGAACAGCTTTGGAGGCTCCCTCAGCGGGTGCTCAGGAGTACCACTGTCTTTTTTTTTTTTTTTTTTTTTTTTTTGAGACGGAGTTTCACTCTTGTTACCCAGGCTGGAGTGCAATGGCGCGATCTCAGCTCACCGCAACCTCCGCCTCCTGGGTTCAGGCAATTCTCCTGCCTCAGCTTCCTGAGTAGCTGGGATTACAGGCACGCACCACCATGCCCAGCTAATTTTTAGTATTTTTAGTAGAGACGGGGTTTCATTATGTTGACCAGGATGGGCTCGATCTCTTGACCTCGTGATCCACCCGCCTCGGCCTCCCAAAGTGCTGGGATTACAGGCTTGAGCCACCGCGCCCGGCCTTTTTTTTTTTTTTTTTTTTTTTTTTTTTTTTTTTTTTGAGACGAAGTCTCACTCTGTCGCCAGGCTGGAGTGCAGTGGTGTGATCTCGACTCACTGCAACCTCCGCCTCCCGGGATCAAGCGAATCCCCTGCCTCAGCCTCCCAAGTAGCTGGGACTACAGGCACGAGCAACCACGCCGGGACAATTTTTGTATTTTTAGTAGAGATGAGGTTTCACCATGTTAGCAGGATGGTCTCGATCTGTTGACCTCGTGTTCTGCCATCCTTGGCCTCCCAAAGTGCTGGGATTACAGGCGTGAGTCACCACGCCCGATCTTCTTCTTTTTGTAAAAAAAAAAAATTTTGTTTTTATTTTATGAACAGGGTCTCCTTCTCTTGCCGGTGCTGGAGTGCAATGATGCAATCATAGCTCACTGCAGCCTCGAACTCCTGGGCTCAAACAATCCTCCTGCCTGGGCCTCCAAAAATTCTGGGACTGCAACCATGAGCCACCATGCCTGACCTGCCTTTCTTGCTTCTAATTTTCCACCCTGAATAGCTCCCATTTGCAAACTCTGTCACCTTTCTCTCAACCCTCTACAATCTGTGAAGTGTGTAGGGGATGTGTAGGCTGCTACCACACCTGATTGGCTGTGAGGCCCGTAAGAGCCAGCCAAGCCCAGGCACGGTGGCTCATGCCCATAATCCCAGCACTTTGGGAGGCCCAGGTGGTAGTAGGATCGCTTGAGCCCACGAGGTTGAGGTTAAAGTGAGCTATAATCATGCCACTGCATGGCAGCCTGGACGACACAGTGAGACCCTGTCTTTAATAAATAAATAAAAATAAATAAAATAGGCCGAATGCGGTGGCTCACGCCTGTAATCCCAGCATTTTGGGAGGCCGAGGCAGGCGGATTACGAGGTCAGCAAATCAAGACCATCCTGACCAACATGGTGAAACCCTATCTCTACTAAAAATATAAAAATTAGCTGGGTGTGGTGGCGCATGCCTGTAGTCCCAGCTCCTCGAGAGGCTGAGGCAAGAAAATCGATTAAACCAGGGAGTTGGAGGTTGCAGTGAACCGAGATCACACTCATCATTTGTTGAAATCTAAATAAGCCCGTGAGGGAGGCGATTACTATGCCATGTTAACCTCTGAGGGCCAGAGAGGTGAAGTTTATCTCAGGTCACGCAGCAGCGGGTACGGGCATTGCTGGGACTCGAATCTTGCTGTAGGGAAAGTCCAGCATTCGAGCTACACTCCCTGATGGAGGGAGACTCCATCTCAAAATAAATAATAAAATAAAATAAAATAGCCAGCCAGGCTGGCTGCGGTGGCTCATGCCTGTAATCCCAGCACTTTGGGAGGCTGAGGCAGGCCGATCACCTGGGGTCAGGAGTTCGAGACCAGCCTGGACAACATGGCGAAACGCCGTCTTTACTAAAAACACAAAAATTAGCCAGGCGTGGTGGCGGGCGTCTGTAGTCCCAGCTACTCGGGAGACTGAGGCAGGATAATGGCTTGAACTGGGAGGCGCAGGTTGCAGGGAGGGAGCCAAGATCGCACCACTGCACTCCAGCCTGGGCGACAGAGAGAGACTCCGTCTAAAACAAACAAACAAACAAACAAACAAAAAAAGCCAGCCAGGCTTCAGTGCCTTTAAACAGCTCCCTTTTCTCACGCCACCACGATGACCCGCACAGCTCGTCCCGCCTCGCCTGGAAGTGTACAGGGACAGGGAATAAACAAGATGGGACAGTGCCTTGTGCCGTGATTGATAGCATGACACTCGCACTTCCAATTCCCATAGCCACCTCGACTGTATGCTCAGCAGGATTAACTGTGCGCTGTGTAACTGAGCCGGGAGTGACTGTGCCTGCACTCCCGCTCCCCGCCCACCCCACCCCACGACTCTGCAGAGGGAACGGCCGATTGCGCTACCCCAACATTAACTGGCCCAGGGGTTAGACTCCCTCCAGCAGGCTTTCCTCCTGGGCAGGGCTTCGGGACTGACAACCTGCGAACTCGCCCCTTGCCAATCTCCCGAGTTGCCCCTGCGGGGCTTCTGGCCTGGGCCCCCGCGGCGCTTGCACCGCTGATTGGCTCGTTCTGCTCCTTTCTAAGTGGCGTAACCTGGGATTCTTTCTCAAGCACAGCCAATAAGGCTCCAGGGGACCTTAGGGAGGCTGGCATTGCGCTGCCGCTGCCGCTTCTGATTGGTCTCGAGGCTCGTCTTCCCTTTTTTTTTTTTTTTTTGAGACGGAGTTTCGCTCTTGTTACCCAGGCTGGAGTGCAATGGCGCGATCTCCGCTCACTGCAACCTCCGCCTCCTGTGTTCAGGCAATTCTCCCGCCTCAGCCTCCTGAGTAGCTGGGATTACAGGCACGTGCCACCATGCTCAGCTAATTTTTGTATTTTTAGTAGAGAGGGGGGTTTCACCACGTTGACCAGGATGGTCTCGATCTCTCGACCTCGTGATCCACCCGCCTCGGCCTCCCAAAGTGCTGGGATTACAGGCTTGAGCCACCACGCCCGGCCCCGTCTTCGCTTTAGATTGCCCTCTGCTGAGCAGCTTCAGGCTGCCAGAGGAGTTCGGTCCCTTCTCGCTCCGCGGAGTGTGTCGGCGCCTCCATCGCAGAGGCTCGCTGAGGAGCTGGAGCGGGGAGGAATAGGGATGGGCAGGAGACAGGAGGGGACCTCGCGGAAGAGCCTGGGGAAGCAGCTGGAGCTGTCGGTCGTGACAGAGACAGCCTGAGTCGTCCCTGGCCCCGAGAGGGACAGAAACCGCTAAAAAGGGGGGAAGGACTGGCACTGTGGTAGAACAGCACCTCGTGTTTATCCATGTGGCACGCTTGTGCATCAACTCCTTGAAACCTAAATAACTCTGTGAGGGAGGTGATTACTATGCCAGGTTAACCTCTGAGGGCCAGAGAGGTGAAGTCGTTTATCTCAGCTCTCGCAGTGGGTACGGGCATTGCTGGGACTTGAACCCTGCTGTGGTGAGAACCCAGTATTTGAGCTACGCTATGATTAACTAGGATTGATTCTGTAGATGGGGCTCGGGTCTGGTCACATTGGCCCTGGTTTTGGGAAAATGGACTGACATGTAGAAAAAGGTATTTAAGCCAGGCGCGGTGGCTCACACCTGTAATCCCAGAACTTTGGGAGGCCGAGGTGGGTGGATCACCTAAGGTCGGGAGTTTGAGACCAGCCTGGCTGACATGGAAAAACCCTGTCTCTACTAAAAATACAAAAAAATAGCTGGGTTTGGTGACACATGCCTGTAATCCCAGCTACTTGGGAGGCTGAAGCAGGAGAATCACTTGAACCCGGGAGGTGGAGGTTGCAGTGAGCCGAGATAGTGCCATTGCACTCCAGCCTGGGCAAAAAGAGCCAAACTCCATCTCAAAACAAAAACGAAAACAATAATTAGCCAGGTGTGGTGGCACGCACCTGTAGTCCCAACTACTCGGGAGGCTGAGGTAGGAGGATCATCTGAGCCAAGGAGGTAGAAGCTGCAGTGAGCCGTGATTGCACCACTGCACTTCAGCTTGGATGACAGCATTCAGACCTTTTCTCAAGAAAAAAGAAATAAGTACGTCCTTCTCAGAGTCACTGAGGGGATTAAATGAGCAGTGGTATTTCTTCTGTTCCGCAATGCCATGTAACTGAGTTGTTTCCTTGCAGTCAGTATCATCTGCCTTGACTCTGGTGTAGACCCTGAAAATTAAGGGACCATGGGAAAGTCTGGGGGCAGTGTGTTCCCAGAAGCAGTAGCAAGTGCAAAAGCCCCGAGGCAGGAGTGAGCTTAGTATATCTGAGGTACAGCAGGAAGTCCAGCTGGAGCCAGGCAGCTGACTAAGCCTCAGGCGCTCGGCTCAATGGTGAGAGTGTTCATAACAGATGTGAAAATAACCCTGTAGCTTTCAGAGAACAAAGGACTTTCCCCAAGCTTTGATCTCAGGAAAAACCCCAGACCACGGTTACATTTGAGGCTCAGTGTCCGAGGCTGCAAAGGGGTGAAGCTTAGAACTCAGGTCTTCTAGCTCTCCAGGGCCCATGCATCAAGGTCAAGAAACTTACATTCACTCAAATATTTATTAAACTCCTGGCCAGGCATGGTGGCTCACACCTGTAATCCCAGCACTTTGGGAGGCTGAGGCGGGCGAATCGCTTGAGGTCAGGAGTTTGAGACCAGCCTGACCAACACAGCGAAACTTCGTCTCTACTAAAAATAGAAAAATTAGCTGGGCATGGTGGTGGGGCCTGTAATCCCGCTACTCAGGAGGCTGAAGCACAAGAATTGCTTGAACCTGGGAGGTGGAGGTTGCAGTGAGCTGAGATTGGGCCATGGCGCTCCAGCCTGGGTGACAAGAGTGGAACTCCACCTCAAACAAAACAAAACAAAACAAAATTTGTATGGTACATGCCATTGGTGCTGAGCCCTGGAGAAGACCCAGGCCCTGCCTTCAAATATTTCACTTTTTTTTTTTTTTTAACCCTTATTTGTGTCTAGGGTACTTGCAAATTCACTTTCTTTTCTTTTCTTTTCTTTTTTTGAGACAGAGTCTTGCTCTGTCACCTAGGCTGGAGTGCCATGGCAAGATCTCAGCTCACTGCAACCTTTACCTCCTGTGTTCAAGTGATTCTTCTGCCTCAGCCTCCCGAGTAGCTGGGACTACAGGTGCCTGCCACCATGTCCGGCTAATTTTTGTATTTTTAGTAGTGATAGGGTTTCTTCGTGTTGGCCAGGCTGGTCTTGAACTCCTGACCTTGTGATCCGCCCACCTTGGCCTCCCAAAGTGCTGGGACTACAGGCACTAGCCACTGTGCCCAGCCTAAAGCTTTCACTTCCTAGAGAGGAATTAGACCTCAAAACTTATTCTTCAAGAGCCAAGTGGAAAGTGTAGGAAGTGAAGCTGAGAAGAGGCACTTAAGCTGAGGGGAGAAGGAGTGGAGAGGGGTGAAGGATGCAGCTTCCCAGAGGAGGCAATGATGTTTGTGCATCTTTTGGGGGTACCTACTGTGTGCTAGGCATGGTGCTTGGTAGAAAGGGCATAGTAGGAAGCAAAGAAGAGATGGAATGTAATGGTTTGCTAGGGCTGCATAACAAAATACCATAGTCTGGGTGGCTCAAACAACAGACATTGATTTCTCACACTTTCAGAGACCGGAAGTCCAAGGTCAAGGTGCCAGCAGGGTTGGTTTGTCCCGAGGCATTTCTCCTTGGCTTGTAGAAGGTCACCTTCTCACTGTGGCCTCATATGCCCTTCCTGGTGTCTCTTTCTCTTCCTGTAAGGACATCAGTCCTATTGGATTAGGGCTCCACCCTTATGACCTCACTTAACCTAATTTCCCTTCTTTATTTTCTTTTTCTTTTTTTTTTCTTTTTTTTTTTTTTTTGAGACGGAGTTTTGCTCTTGTTACCCAGGCTGGAGTGCAATGGCGCGATCTCGGCTCACCGCAACCTCCGCCTCCTGGGTTCAGGCAATTCTCCTGCCTCAGCCTCCTGAGTAGCTGGGATTACAGGCATGTGCCACCATGCCCAGCTAATTTTTTATATTTTTAGTAGAGACGGGGTTTCACCATGTTGACCAGGATGGTCTCGATCTCTCAACCTCGTGATCCACCCGCCTCGGCCTCCCAAAGTGCTGGGATTACAGGCTTGAGCCACCGCGCCCGGCCTATTTTCTTTTTCTTTATTTTATTTTTGACATAGAGCCTGGCTTTGTCACTCAGGCTGGAGGGCAGTGGTGGGATCTCGGCTCGCTGCACCTCCATCTCCCAGGTTCAAGTGATTTTCATGTTTTGGCCTTCCAAGTACCTGGATTTACAGGCACCTGCCACCACTCCTGGCTAATTTTAGTATTTTTAGTAGAGACAGCATTTCACCATGTTGGCCAGGCTGGTCTCGAACTCCTGACCTCAAGGAATTTGCCTGCTTTGACCTCTCAAAGAGCTGGGATTACAGGTGTGAGCCACTGTTCCTGGCCAATTTACTCTTTTAAAGTATCTGTCTTGGGCTGGGCATGGTGTGATCTCAGCTCACTGCAGCCTCCCCTCCCTCAGCATCCTGAGTGGCTGGGATTACAGGCTTGTGCCACCAGACCCAGCTAAATTTTGTATTTTTAGTAGAGTTGGGGTTTCACCATGTTGGCCAGGCTGGTCTCCAACTCCTGATGTCAGATGATCCACCCGCCTCAGCCTCCTAAAGTGCTGGGATTACAGGTGTGAACCACTGCACCCAACCCAGAGTTGTTTTTAGACAACAAATATTGCTTGCTTTGACTCTGGGTATAGGGGTGTGTGTGTGTGTGTGTGTGTGTGTGTGTGTGTGTGTGTGTACATGTTTTGAGACAGGGCCTTGTTCTGTTGCCCAGGCTGGTCTTGAACTCCTGGCCTCAAACAATCCTCACATTTCAGCCTCCCAAAGTGTCCTCAGTTTTCTGAATGGATTTTCATGAGAGGAACTTAAATACCAGGGATCCTGGTTTGATCATTTTGTCCAGCAGTGTGGGAGCAGATCTGCGAAAAGACCATTTTCTTGTCCCTTTACTTTCCCTATGTTGCATGTTTCCGTTTGCAGAGAATCTGAGAGGGCAGCTAATTCCATGAGAAACAATGATTCTACTTTGTGTTTTCAATAGATCTCTTGGGTTAAGTGGCAAGTCCCTAGCCAGACTCAAGAAGGCTCTGGAGAGCTATGGTCCTGCCACTGCATTCCAGCCTGGGCGACACGGTGAGGTACCATCTCTTATTCTCTCTCTCTCTTTGAGACAGGGTCTACCTCTTTTGCCCAAGCTGGAGTCCAGTGGTGCTACCATAGCTCACTGCAGCCTCAAACTCCTGGGCTCAAGTGATCCTCCTGTCTTGGCCTCCCAAAGTGAGGGATTACAGGTGGGATTACAGGTGTGAGTCACTGTGCCTGGCTGAGACCCCATCTCTCTCTCTCTCTCTCTCTCTCTCTCTCTCTCTCTCTTTTTAGACAGAGTCTCACTCTGTCACCCAGGCTGGAGTGCTGTGGTGCTATCTCAGCTCACTGCAACCTCTGCCTCCCGGGTTCAAGCAATTCTCTGCCTTGCCTCAGACTCCCGAGTAGCTGGGATTACAGCCGTCCGCCACCACACTCAGCCAATTTTTTATGTTTTTAGTAGAGACAGCGTTTCACCATGTTGGCCAGGCTGGTCTTGAACTCCTGACTTCATGATTCATCCACCTTGGCTTTCCAAACTGCTGGTGCGTGAGCCACCGCGCCGAACTGAGACCCCATCTCTTTTTTTTTCATTTGCAGCCCCAGCTGTTACATACCCCATCTCTTAAAAGAAAGAAGGAGAAGGGGGAGGAAGAAGAAGGAGGAAGAAGAGGAAGGAGGAGGAAAGAGGAGGAGGAGGAAAAGGGAAGGAGGAGGGAGAAAGAAAGAGGACAAAGGAAAGACTGAAAGAGGAGGAGGGAGGAGGAGAAAGAGGAGGGGAAATGAGAAGGGGGAGGGGAAGGAGGGAGGAGAAGGGGGAAGAGGGAGGAGGGAGGAGAAGGGGGTTGAGGGAGGAGGAGGGGGAGGAAGAGCAGGGAGGAGGAGGGAAAAGAGGAGGGAAGCACTGGAGGTCATAATGCGGAGCATAACAGCCACTTGTTGGTCACAGCCCAGTACGAAGGAGGCAGAGGCCCTGGCTCCTCAGAGGCTCTCCAGCGCCCTCTATTGACAAAGCCTAACCTGGCCCCAGGTGACAAAAGGAACTGAGAGGTAATAAATGGATAACCGACAGGTGAATGATGGGGCCCCCGCTATTAATAAAAGCAACCGAAGTAATAACGACTACCTTGGAATTCTCAGCGCTGTCTGTGTCATTTATCCCGGAATCGCTGGGAGGAAGGTTGACGAGGCCGGGGGAGGTTGTGGTCCATTTGCCTCCAGGGTTGGCTCACCTGGGAAGGCTCAGGCTCAGAGCCTGCCCTGGATAAGCAACCCCTCCCCGCTCCCAGGCCAGACCCTGTGGATGGAGCTGACTCCACCCCTGCTCCAAGGGCTGGCGTGTGTCCTGGAATCAACGCTTTCGCTTTCCTGACCCCACATGTGATGATGGCACAGCACAGCGTCAAACCTGGACGATGGGAAACATTCCAGAGGGGGAACAGGCCCTCTCACTGTTTTTTGTTTGTTTTGAGACAGAGTATCGCTCTGTCCCCAAGGCTGGATTGCAGTGGCTTACCTCCACCTCCTGGGTTCAAGCGATTCTCCTGCCTCAGCCTCCCGAGTAGCTGGGATTACAGGCACGTGCCACTACACCCAGCGGATTTTTGTATTTTTAGTAGAGACAGGGTCTCACCATGTTGGCCAGGCTGGTCTCGAACTCCTGACTTCAAGTGATCTACACGCCTTGGCCTCTTCCTTTTTTTTTTTTTTTTTAATTTTAATACAATAGAGATGGGGTCTCACTATATTGCCTAGCCTGGGCTCCTGGGCACATGCAATCCTCCCACCTTGGGCTCCCAAAGTGCTGGGATTCCAGGCATGAGCCTCCATGCCCAGCCCAGGCTGTGTCTTAGTTTCTGCTTTTCCATTACCCTGGTGCATAGGTCTTTCTTTGCATGCATTCCTGAGTGCATGTGCAGCATAGACTCCCAGAAGTGGAGTCAGTTGGGTCAAAGGGATGTGGTTGTTGTTGTTATTGGTTTTTTGCCGTTCTCAGTTTTTAATCATGGTCAGTCTGCAGCTTCTGGATACTGTAGCCCACGTGCATGAGCTTGGAGGCCCTCCAGAGCTGCCCATCCAGCTGGATGGAGCACACACAGGTCTCCAGCTGGGCCATGTCCCTCTTATGGTCCCAAGACTTCACATCCAGCAGGATGGAGGATTTGGCCACCAGCACAACTTCTTGGCCTTTTCTTTTCTGAGACGGAGTCTCGCTCTATCGCCCAGGCTGGAGTGCCCTGGCCCGATCTCAGCTCACTGCAACCTCTGATTCCCAGGTTAAAGCAATTTTCCTACCTCAGCCTCCCGAGGAGCTGGGATGACAGGCATGAGCCACCTCACCTGGCTAATTTTGTATTTTTAGTAGTGACAGGGTTTCATGACGTTGGCCAGGCTGGTCTTGAACTCCTGACTTTAGGTGATCCACTCACCTGGCCTCCCAAAGTGCTGGGATTACAGGCGTGAGCCACTGCGCCTGGCCTTCTTGTCCTTCTCCTCGGGCCGCCGCAGCTGCTCCTTCTGCAGCTGCGCTGCCTCCCTGCCCTCCTGTCATTGTTGCTGCCAAACAGGTCAAAGTCATCATGTTCGGCAGGCTCAGCCTCCAGCTTGGAGACACACGGTCGGCTGCAGCTCCTGCATTACGCCCACGTGGGAGGGTTCTCCACTTCCAGGCTCGCGATCGGGACCACCAGCTCACGGTGGTTTGCGCTGGGGCCGCTGGAGGTCCCACAGTCTGAGCTTCCGGCCAGGGATTTCTGGATGTTCTCTCTCACCCTCACAATATCACAGAGGATCACGCTGGCACTGATCTGGTGGGAGGCACCGGCCACAGCAGGCCCATTCGTCTGCCCATAGAATTTCCTTTCTGCATCGTTGTATTCGAACTTGTCAAACCAGATCTTCTTAAGTACTAGGAAGTTTATACCTATTCTTCTGATGCCAGCCAAGGATATGGTAACCAGAGAGGAGGAATCGGTGGGCACTGGATGCCTGAGGAAAGGGCAGGGGTGTGGGTCTTTACATTTTAGTAACAAAACAAAACAAAACAATAACTTGTTCTCATGGAAGGAGACTAAGCAAGAGTGGATGTAGTCAGAGGCGTGTGCCCTGCTCGATTGCTATATAACACAGTGTCTTGTTTCCATTCTCTGATCTCAGATGGTGAAAGAGAGAGCTTGGCCCAGTGGAGCAGGAGAGAGAGATACCCGGAGAGGTGGCAAGGGACCAAGCCACACGGGCCCCTCAGTGGGAGGTGAGGAGGTTGCTGGGGAGCCATGGAGGGTTAGAGGCAGAGGAGGGATGCAGTCAGCTGGGGGTGTGGTGGGAACAGCCATTGAATGGCTGCCTGGCCCTCAAGGGGTCTGGGCCCCGACCTAGCCCTGACCTCTTTGCTCCCCTCTCACCCACAGGAGTGGGCCTCTGAGTTTGGGGACTGGGGCAGACAAACCTGTCCTACAGCTGCCTGGGTGAGGCCACGCCACTGCCCATCTGACTGAGCCACACTCTGCAGGTATGTGGTCAGACGGTGCCAGAAAGCCGAGTGACAGGTGTGGGTCAGAGATGGCAGCCTGCCTACCTGACTGCCCAAAGGGCAGAGGGCAGATCAACCACCCAGCCCCCTCATCTGGCAAGTCCTGGCCTTTTTTTTGGCAGGGGCAGGGGGACAGGGTCTTGCTATTGTCCAGGCTGGAATGCAGTGGCACCATCACAGCTCACTACAACCCCTACCTCCTGGGTTCAAGCAATCTTCCTCCCTCAGCCTCCTGAGTAGCTGGGATTACAGGTGCAAACCACTATGCCCAGCTGATTTTTACATTTTTTGGAGAGATGAGGTGTCACTATGTTGAGACCTTGTCTTGAACTCCTGGCTTCAAGCAACCCTCCTGCCTCAGCCTCCCAAAATGCTGGGATTACAGGTGTGAGCCACTGCACCCAGCCCTGGCCTGTCTTAACTGCTCACATAAAGTTTGAAAATATTTAGTAGAATAATTCCCTTCTCATTGTACATTTTATGTCCAGCAGTGACATTTTTTTTTTTCTTTTTTTTTTGAGACGGAGTTTCGCTCTTGTTACCCAGGCTGGAGTGCAATGGCGCGATCTCGGCTCACCGCAACCTCCGCCTCCTGGATTCAAGCAGTTCTCCTGCCTCAGCCTCCTGAGTAGCTGGGATTACAGGCA